>NC_140582.1:128207784-129574867 GCF_964204655.1 Triturus cristatus
TTGCCTACTGCAGAAAATCCATTTTCAAGAGCTTCCTAAGCACCTGTTGCTTCCAGCTCCTGCACATGCTTGTGCGAGTCAGAAACATTCTTGATAAACTTCTTCTCATCCGGAATGTAGGTGCAGCATTGCTGCACCTTTAACATCCAACAGACTCCACCATCTTTTGCAAGCATGATGTCTTACACAAGGCATTTTTTCAAGACCATGGGCCTGATAACCAACATTTCAGTATCTCTAACTAATAAAGCCCCTGCTTTACTAGTAACCAACTTATCCACTATAGTGGACAACTTTCAAATCTTAATATAATTCAAAATCACACCTACAGATGGAATCATTGAACCAAAAATACCTCCCACTACTTCTACGACACTAGCACCTCCCTTAGGCCTGGAATTCTTTTCCTACACAGGATCATTGAGATGTTCCACATGATGATCTCAGGGAATACTACACCTCACTGTCAAGTACCATACTAGCTTCTGGGCAATGTGAAATAAGCTTGTTCTCAGCCAAAATATAGTAGACTCCAGGAATAACAGGATCATCACCCATGAAAAATAAATTCCAATTTCCCCTAAATTCGAATATGGTCACAGTCACTCTTTAACACAAAATGATTGTCAAACGAAGGCCGCTCCACAAATATACATCATTTCCCTTTATGTTTCCAATCTAGAATCAATGCTGCTTGGTTTCCTGCCACTAAATGCTATATTTTCTCCTTAGTCCACTTATGTTCATTCTTAATATCTTTGTCTGATTTGACTTAGATTCCAAATTTCTATTCTTGTATTGAACAACATATAAACATTTCTTCTCAACTTCTGTTAGAAGATATGTCAAATCATGTATGTAAAGATAAGCAGTGCCTATAGTCATGATGGGTTTAAAGAAACTTCTATTGATTAAAGAAAAGTTAGCATTGGGGTCAGTGTGACGACTTAGATGATCAAGCACTGATTGAGAAAATATTATTCAAAATGTTCCCTTCCATACATGATGTTCATCTAACTACTACAGGTAACACCATAAGTCAACGGAATATGGTGAGTTGTAATGCCCTCTGTAGCTGATGCAGGCAGTTCTGTACAAACATAGCAATCCTAGGAATTCATGATATCAATTCACATATAAAGCAATTTAAAATAGGTATTTGAGGAATAAGTGCCTATATATGTATCTATGTTTAACTTGGTCTCATCTAATACACGCCTTTACCTCTGGTATATTAGAACTTAGAAATTATTATAGACCTAGTCTCTACTGGATTAAATGTAGGTGGATATAATCCATGGAAGGAAAATAATCAGTGCTACAACCACTAGTGTACCTGCTATTATCTACCTACATCTGCTAGTGTTAGGATTGGCTTCCATTCCTTTCCCAAAAGTGATTGGCTTGGTGGAAATTAGCAGCTTCTCTATTGGTTTCCACCTGTGCAAACGGTGAAAGCACAGTTTAAATGATATGCAATTAAATTATGTACAAAATATTCATGAGTCTTACTTAGCCCTACTTCATGTTCTTCGAGAGGCCTGAGGCAGATGAAGGAGTATGCACTCCTTCAGCTGCCTCAGGCCTCAGTACTCTTCTTACTTCTCCCATATGGAATGGTTCAAGTTCATTGACAATCAGTTCCAGAATGAAATGTCTCAATTCATTTATTATAAGGAACAAGGAGACCCTAGGAGTCAAAAGGGACCGAGGGTGTATACATTTTTGTAAAGGAACAATGGTCCCATTCAAGTAGAATAAATTAAGATGCCACAATTAGTACAATGAAAAATTGGGTTTTATGTTTGAAGACAGTGCAGAAATTACTGGTAAATTACAGTAAATAGTGAGGGAAAAAAATATAAAATAGTGAGTGAGTTGGTAGCAGGGTAAGAGGAAATCAGCCGATTTCCGGTACCCAGGCAAGTGATTTAAAAGGTGACTTTTTGGTGCACGAAGGTAGTTATTAACAAAAAGTCAGTAAGACATTTCATACTCCGACATTTCAATTTGCAATACAATGGAGTTTAGAAATGGTTGTCGACGACGTTTCGATCCCTTTGCGAGTGGTGGGATCTCTTCAGGACAGGAGAATGACAATTAGTTGCCTGGGGGAAGCCTAGTAGGGAGGGGGAGAAGAATAACAGTATGCAGAGTTAGGAAGGGAGGTTAAAAAGAATTAAAGAAGGCGCAAGGAGACTGGAATAAAAATGGAGCGAATAGTAATGTACGAGGAGAGAGGAGTGCCACAGAGGTGGTAGAGAGAACCTAATTATCAAGGGGAAGGAACTTACAGTGCAGGGAGCGGGAAGGGGAGATGATCCACATTAGGTGGTGTGTGATGCGCAATTCCGTCTCATACATCAAAAACGAACGCTGGTGTTGAAGGCGGGGACTCGTAGGATGTACAGAAGTCCGTGGAGGCGGGAAGGTTTAACCTGCGGGGGAACCGGAGGTTAACTAAGGAGGTAGGGAAGTGCGAGAGCGCAAGCTGCAAGGAGTAGTGAGTCGGGCTAGGGCTTACCAGATTTACGGTGAGCCACTAAGTTGAGTATTATGGCCCGTCAGATACGAGTCCGGCCAATTCCTGGATACGTAAGGGTTACGAGGGAGCCGGTACGTCCGTGTTGGTAGCGTTAGGAAACGCAATGAAGCCTGCGGGGAGGAAGGAGGGGTAATGAGCAGGGTGGGGGTAGGGGGGTAAGGGACACGAAGGCGGGAAAGTGAATTGGACTCACCTTGGGGCGGGAGCCCAGGTAATGACAACGTAATAGTTGCGAAGTAGCTGATAAGTCCGAGGCAGGGGCGTATGATAAGGCGAATAACCTGCGGGGAGGAGGGAGGGAAAATGAGCAAGGTAGGGTTTTTTTTAAAAAGGAAACAATGTATGAGAAGAGCGACGTGGACTAACCTGGGGAGCTAGCGAGGATCCGGGTAAACCCCCCAACCTTGCTCATTTTCCCTCCCTCCTCCCAGCAGGGTATTCGCGTTATCATACGCCCCTGCCTCAGACTTATCGGCTACTTCGCAACTATTACGTTGTCATTACCTGGGCTCCCGCCCCAAGGTGAGTCCAATTCACTTTCCCGGCTTCGTGTCCCTTACCCCCCTACCCCCACCCTGCTCATTACCCCTCCTTCCTCCCCGCAGGCTTCATTGCGTTTCCTAACGCTACCAACACGGACGTACCGGCTCCCTCGTAACCCTTACGTATCCAGGAATTGGCCGGACTCGTATCTGACGGGCCATAATACTCAACTTAGTGGCTCACCGTAAATCTGGTAAGCCCTAGCCTGACTCACTACTCCTTGCAGCTTGCGCTCTCGCACTTCCCTACCTCCTTGGTTAACCTCCGGTTCCCCCGCAGGTTAAACCTTCCCGCCTCCACGGACTTCTGTACATCCTACGAGTCCCCGCCTTCAACACCAGCGTTCGTTTTTGATGTATGAGACGGAATTGCGCATCACACACCACCTAATGTGGATGATCTCCCCTTTCCGCTCCCTGCACTGTAAGTTCCTTCCCCTTGATAATGAGGTTCTCTCTACCACCTCTGTGGCACTCCTCTCTCCTCGTACATTACTATACGCTCCATTTTTATTCCAGTCTCCTTGCGCCTTCTTTAATTCTTTTTAACCTCCCTTCCTAACTCTGCATACTGTTATTCTTCTCCCCCTCCCTACTAGGCTGCCCCCCAGGCAACTAATTGTAATTCTCCTGTCCTGAAGAGATCCCACCACTCGCAAAGGGATCGAAACGTCGTCGACAACCATTTCTAAACTCCATTGTATTGCAAATTGAAATGTCGGAAAATGAAATGTCTTACTGACTTTTTGTTAATAACTACCTTCGTGCACCAAAAAGTCACCTTTTAAATCACTTGCCTGGGTACCGGAAATCGGCTGATTTCCTCTTACCCTGCCACCAACTCACTCACTGTTTTATATTTTTTTCCCTCACTATTTACTGTAATTTACCAGTAATTTCTGCACTGTCTTCAAACATAAAACCCAATTTTTCATTGTACTAATTGTGGCATCTTAATTTATTCTACTTGAATGGGACCATTGTTCCTTTACAAAAATCAATTCATTTATTAGCAAAGGGAATTCCCTCACATCCAGGAAAGGAAATCTGAGCACATCCAAGATAGGATGTCTCAAGGTGCTTAGTGTTCGCAACAAAAGAAGTTCAAAAGTTAGATTGAACTGAAGGTCAAGTTCACAGAGTTTCAGTTGAATGTCCAACATTGTCCCAGAATTCTCTCTCCCTGTCATTTGTAACAAAGTGAGTCCATTCAGGGGAAGTGGACATCGGACTGTACACTCTAACTCATTTTGATCTTCCGTGAGCAGTCCCCTCACCTCCTCCACCGTCACTCACATCAGAATCCTCAGTATCCTCTGGAATAGCCTGTACCTCACCTTCTCCTTGTGGAACTAGTTTCCCTCTCCTGTCTTCTCGGGTAACAGTCTCTTGGTACCACTCACAGTTCTATAACGCTAGGCCCTTTTTTAGGGTCAGAGTCTGGCTCATTCACAATCACAGGACTAGACTCTCATGCTTCCTCTTTAGCTACCAACTTTCCACGACCCCGCTTAAGCCATAGAAGTGCTGTTTCAGATTCTAGCTGGTCACCTACAGCTTGACTAACCTTCTAACGTGATCTCTCGACCACGATCTGCACTTGTGGGCAAGGTGCTGTTACATCATCAAATAGACACAGAACTCGGTGAGTGTGGGCAGCATGCACCCAATTGTTGAGACCTCCTCACTACACACCAGTTGTTGTGACCAGAATCACCTGGAAAGCCATGCCAGCATGGCTCCAGACAACTCTTTCGCACATTTTTTTTAACCAAAATCCCAGTCTTTGGGACTAAGGTCATTGCCCTACTCCTGATGGGTTGGGGCTTTGTTGGCTTCAGCCTGATGAGACACAGAATGCATCATGTCAGCCAGTTCTTTGCAGTAATCAAGTATCATATCATCGGTAATGTTCACAAGTGCATTTGCAGGTGCAGCTGGCAAACTCATTGCTCTGTCCATGATGATTTCATGGAGGGCAATCCCATACTACGATCAAGCATGCTGACAATAATCATCAACACTAGAGGCAAGGCATCAGGCCAGTTCAATAATGTTGAATCCCACACTTCTGCAAGCCTGGATTTGAATCTCCCATTAGTCTGTTCCACTAGACCTAAAACCTCAGGTCCATAGCTACAATGTTTTCTCTGTTCAACTTGCAAAGTTTCATGCTGCATTCTCAAGGTGTCATTGTTGAGGTGCATGCCTCGGTCTGATTCAAGAGAAATCAAGAAGCTAAACCTAGGACCGAACTTCCTCAAAAGCAACTTGCCTATGATGAGTCTGCACCTCCTCCAAGACTGGTATGCCTCAACCCAGCATAAAAAAATGCACACATCCACTAGAACAAATAATAGCCCATTACACACGGGCTTAATGAAATCCAATTGCATCATATAGAAGGGACCGCCTGATCCTCCTATGTGACTCAATGTCACTGAGAACCTTTTCCTTAAATGGTTCTGTTGGCACACAACACATCTTTGACACAATGTCATAGCCATCAATCTAAATCTGGGATTAAACCAAGTCTGCTGAAACATCCTGGCCATTGCATCCTTCCCTACATGAGTCAGGCCATGATAATGCCTAGCCACAGGGGGAAAAAACGATTTGGCAACACAGGTCTTCCATCTCTTGAAAACCAAATCTCATCCTCATCCATCTTGACACACTCTACATTAACCCAGCTCTGCTTTTCTGCCTCTGATACTTCTTCCTGAAGTCTTTTGACTTCCTCCAAAGTATCAGCTGTTGTTAGCAAAAGGTTGTAGTTGGTCTTGTCTATCCTTTCATTGGTGCATTCACCATTTAAGGTGCAAGTCTTATGTGCACATTATTTTGTGACCTCGTCAGCATATCTATTGCCAATGGTTTCATAATCATCTCCTTTACAATGAGCAGCACGCTTGACAACTGCAACCAGACCAGGCAGTTGCAAGACCCCAAAAAGCTTTCTTACTTTCTCTCTGTTCCAATTGGGAGACCCTGAAGAGATCATAAACCCCCTCTGGGACCGTAACTGTTCAAAGTCATGTACGACACCAAACCATACTGACTATCAGTGAAAATGGTCACTCTTTGCTGGTCAGAGACACATCATGCTCTAGTAAGAGCAATAAATTCAGCCACTTGTGCGAAAAATACTTCTTGGAGCAATAAAGCTTCAACTACTCCAGAAACTGTGTAAACTGCGTAGGCATCTCCTAATTTTCCTTCATGAACTCACAAACATGAGCCATCCACAAACAATGCAATATCAAGTTCAGGCAATAGCTCTTCTTGTATATCTGGTCTTGGCTTGGTGCAGAGTTCAGTAACATTGAGACAGTTATGATCCACTTCACTCTCATCATTATCATTCTCAGAAAGGGGCAACAAGATGGCAGGATAAAAAAAAAAGAATTTTAAGATAACATTTTCAGCCGCCAGTATAATTTGTTCATTCCGGGTCAGATGGCTGTTTGTTAAGTGTTGAGTGTGAGTATGCATCAACAAAAGAGCTACAGACTTAGGCATGTACACAGTTAAAGGATGGCCGATTACAATGCCTTCATATCTCTCTATGCTCACACCAGTAACAGCCACAGATTTAGGACATCTGGGCAAAGCAGCAGCTACTGGATCAAGGGAAGCAATGATGCATGCAACAGGTCTGCAGGCACTTCGACGAGTCTATGTGAGCACTGAGAGTGTGCAGCTCTCCCTCTCAATGCACAAAAGCAGAAAAGCGTTGTTGTACTCAGGCATTCCCAGTTCCGGGGCACGGCAGAGACTGTTTCTCAACTCGAGGAATGCAAACAAACAATCATTATTGCTGGTTACTGGATACGACAAATCCTTGTGTGTCAACCACTTTAAAGGCTTGGCCACTAGGGAAAATTTGGGTATCTACTGGTGACAGCAACCCAACATTCCCAATAACATTCTGACCTCTTTCTGTGTTGTTGGTAATTTCATTGCAGAATTGCCAAGATTCTTTCCTGGGACACCTTCCTGACTCCTTTCTCAATGTGATGTCTGAGATACAGAACTTCTTTCAAACAGCATTGCAACTTATTGGGGGACAACTTATGTCCATTCTCAGCCAAGGGACAATAGTATCCATCTTGCAAAGTTTGATGCAACCAGCAGGTTGTCAATATAATGCACCAGGACAGAGTTACAGGGCATAACCAAGGACTCCAGATTCTTTATTAGGATCTGATTAAAAATAGATGGGCTCTCCATATACCCTTGTGGGACTCGTCCCCATGTCAAAACACGACTGCGGAACCAAAACGCGAAGAGGGACTGATTGTCCTCATGCAAGGGTATGGAGAAAAAGGCCTGACACAAATCAATGACCGAACACCACTCAGCCTCACATGGACCCTTAAACAATTTCACAGCAGGATTCGGTACCAAGGGACAACAAGGAACCACAATATTGTTTCATTTTTGGAGGTCCTTCACTATGCGGTACTTACTGTGAGACTTCGGTAAGCCTATAATGGATGAGTTACACAGACTCCCCATAATCTCCTTCAGAATACCTTGTTGGATCATTGCCTCAATTACTGGAGTTATTCCAGCAACTCTACCATTGGTCATACCATATTATGGAATTCTTGGTTATTCAGAATTTGTCTTTATGTGTATATGGACAGGTTCAACTCCCTTGGTGATTCAAATGTCCTTCCCTTTAAAATCCCATACTTTGACTTCAGTGTATATCTGAGATCTAGGGGTAACTTTTCACTAGCAATCATAGGGAACAGTTCAGTTGCTGGAATTTGAATAACCAACTTAGAGGCAACGTCTTCATCATGGATTTGAAACTCCACACCTCTTGGTGTGCAGAAAATAGGACAATTCGGCTTGCACAACAAATCACTTCCCAAAAAACTCACAGATGGTGATAATCCATAAAATTCCCTATTTTTACAGGCACATCTTCAATTACGGGATTGATCATTTGTTTATTTGCAATGCCTACAACTTGGATTCTTTTTCTGAAAAGGGGTAAGTCTGGAAATTCCACTGTTCACACAGTAGGACTGTTAGCACCAGTATCAACCAAAAATGATACGAGGTGGCCATTTACCTTAATATCTATTAATGGACGTTTCTGGTCTACCTCCAAGACTTTGCCAGGCATGCAATCTTTCTCTGCCCTCGAGCACCATCAGGTGGATTGATTGGAGTCATGATTGTCAACCGGGCCAAAATTGGATACTGCTGAAAAGGATTGCTATTTTGAAAAGAAATCTGATTTGTATTTGAAAGCTGATTTGAAGCAAATCTAGGACCATTAGCATCTTGCTGTTGCATCTGGGCTAGGGAACTTGCATCACTGGGTCTTGTGGCATATTGAAATTTTGAGACCTTGGTCTCAGCACATTTTGTGACTGCATGGGATTATTCTGAGACTGAGTAAAGCCTGCATTCTAATCATTCTAGCTTCAAATTCCCCAAAGTAGTGCAATCATTGCAGGGATTAGACTTATTTAAAGTAGCTACATCAATCCCAGTACTCGGGTCAATTGGAATGCCACGACCTCTACCTTGTGGCTGAAATCCACCTCCACCTCCACATTGCATTGCCGAAGCTCCCTGCTGATACACTGCCTGCATGGGGGAACATTCCCTACAAAAGCTTGACTTTGACCTCCCCTCTGAGCAGCCTTCATGTGTACCACCATCAACTTCTCCTTCAATTTCTTCTGCCTCGTGTTTATGTCATTGTTACAGTACTTGGCACATCTTAAAATGTCATCCACTGACTTATTTTACCAACAAATCAAATGCTGCTGAATCATCATGCTAATTGCAGGCCTCAAAATCCAGTCAAAAACCTAGACACAAAATGCCCCATAACAGTGGGCTCCAGCATCTCCATTCCACTGTACTGTTTAAATACCTGCAACAATCTCTCATAATATTCATGAATCATTTCCTTTGTTCCTGGGTCATTCGGTCAATCTTGACTTAGTCAATATCCTGGGGCAATACTTTAGACTTCAACCATGCGATCACCTGGTTATACTTTCTCATTACTCTAAGTGATGAATCATTAGTCAATGGATCTCTAGCTGGCTCACACTCGGGCATTTCAGTTACTATCTTACATACTGCCCACAAGTCTCTTGGAACCACAATATCAATTAATGTATTCTTATGAGTCCACAAAACATTCGAGATTTTCACAAACTGCTCAATTTGCTTGTACCATCCTACAGGTTTCTCTCTCAACCTAGGGAAATCATTGGTGAATGATGTAAGATCACTTCTCCTCCAAAACATATAGACATAACTGCAAAGGGACACTTATTGTACCTATTCTCCTCCTACGGGAGGAGGCATTTCTCCCATAGATCTCTTTGGACCTTTCTTCTTTGTCCATTTACCTTCCCACTTATCTATGGCACTCCAAATTTGAATGCTTTGAATTTATTCCTGAATTTGCAACTTCATTCCTGGTATTCTCATACACTCTAAGTCCTCATCAGAGTCAGTTGATTTTTTTGGAAAGCTTCAGTTTGATCAGATCTAATTCATATTTCTGAGCTACTTCAGACAATTTGTTGTAGGCTTGCCTTGCTTGTCTAGTAAGATCCTTACTTATAAAGAAAACTTCATTTTCCTGATAAGTGCCCAACAGGGCCAATTCAAGACTTACACTTATTTCATTCAATTCAAGTTGTAATTTTCCTGCATTCAACAGGTTGACCCTCAATGATGACTTAATCATTCCTCAACTCAATTCTGTGCTTCCACTCTCATTCGAAGTGGCATCAAGAACCTTCAACCATTTGTCTAACTTGTGAGCATTAAAACTATGTTGCACCTCAGGCGTATTAGGTGCTGCCCCCTCTCTAGGGATGCTATTGTGTGCATTTAAGGGTGTCTCCCAGAAAATAGTACCTAGATCTGGCAATCCTGGAAATGAGCTTAAAGTTCCCAATACTGTTTGGTTCATCGTTTAATATGCACTCACACCACAAAGGGAAATCGCATTCATTAGAAAGAGGGTACTAATCTTTCCAGCAGCAACATTATCTGAGACTTTTAGACTGGCAGGGACAGCCAAGTTGTATGTTACATTCCCTGTGGAACTAGGGTTATATATAGGAACCACAGGACCAATGGTAACCGGGACAGTGAGAACATCTACAACATTAAGAGCTGTTGAGGTACAAAGAACACAAATCCCTGGATTCACTCCCATCAAATTTTGATTCACATTCACAGGGGGGTCGGCCATCGACTTAGGATTCACATTTACTGGTAAGGTAGCCACTCCAGAATTTCAAATTGTGTCAGTGCCTCCACCTTCCATTGACTGGGTCTCATTATACGGAGGTGGGCATTGTGAGAGAGTCATCCTTTTTACCCTTATCAACCCCATTTTTTGAATGATAGTGGTGGTAACTGACTCTGATTGTGCTCTGGGCTCTGCTGACTACACCCAGGGCCAGTGCTCTGAGTAAAAGGTATATGGTAATTAGGTGTAATTACAATTGGTATGACAACCTACCTGTAAGCCCAGAGTATATGGTAGGGCATGTAGGTTTAGAGGCCCAGCAGATTTAATGCACATAATTGTGCACGGCTGTGTTGACTGCTGTCATTTTAATGACAGCCCTGCTTTACAGGCTGCTTTTGAAAGTAAATTATATGCAAATTCGACTTTGGAATTAAAGGATCAACGTGAAAGCAACACCACCGGGCAGTGTCATTAATCAAAGGCAGTTCGCTGGCTGTGACCCCCACACAAGCACTCACTTAGCACCGATAGGTAGGGAAACGGGTATAAGGCAGGTCCATATGAAACGCACTCGCACACATCACCGTTATGCTGTGTAACTGATATCCATTCGGACAGTTGACAGCACATTGCAGACCCCATGTCCAAGCTTCCCTCCAACCTCCAACTGACCCGGATTAACCTATGCCCATGGATTGGAGATAACCAGCCCACTCCCTGAATACTTAGTCCTGCTTCCTACCCCCACCTTCTTCACTGGGACCCTGACTAAGTGTGACTTAGACTTGTGCAGCCTAGTATCCAGGGGGAGGGCTGGTTATCTCCAATCCATGGGCATAGGGTAGTCTGGGTGAGTTGGAGGATAGAGGGAGTCAGTCACTCAAAATGGTTTCACAAGGTGCATTCTGGTACCAGCCCAGTTCTGAAAAGCACAGGGAGGTGGTCATGTAGTCTCTTGAACCACCTCAGATCGTTCTCAGAACCTTTCATAGAACCCCATCAGTCACTCTCAATACCGAGGCCTGATCGGGCAACAATAACTGGCAGCACCATGTCGTTGGGCCCAAGTGAGGAGAGGAAAGTTGGTCCACCTCACTGAAGGCACAAAAGGAACAATCGAGGAATGGGGAATGAAGCAAAGGAACCTCTAGGAAGAAAGAGGCACCCTTTCAGGTATACGTCGATAGAAGTAGCACATAGGCAATACAGGCGCAATGTCTGCTGTGCTCTGGTTTGAGCCGCACCAGACATTTCCGGTCTCACACAATAAAGAGTTGCAACCTTAGCACCTCCTTGGAAATGAGGCACAACGTCTGTTAGCACCAGACAGTTTTGGTCGCATACAATGAAGAGATGCAATTCCTGGAACTGAGGCACAGTGTCCAGTGGGCATTGATACAGGTCGCAACAGACAATACCTGCAAAGCCCGATGAAGAGTTGCAAATTCCATACATCCCTGGAAATGGCATTGATACAGGTCGCACCAGACAATACCTGCAAAGCCCGACGAAGAGTTGCAAATTCCATGCATCCCTGGAAATGAGGCCCAATGCATGATGCGTCTTGATAATTGTTGCACCAGGCAATTCAGGCCACACACACCAGCACAAGCTCAGCAGTGCCATACAAGGCTACTGCAGTTACATCTTCACCTCCGAGGGTCACAGCCTGTGAATCGGACACCGCACCCAATGAGGATGCAGTCGGCATGTCGCAGGAGAGAGATGCACCACAATCGATGAAGCGGGTCATGCTGGATCCCCCAACCAGTGAATCCACTCACCACCAAGACGTTTATGCACATTGAAGTCCCCACGATGCAGGGGCCCCACTGCTTAGATTCCAGCAATGCTTCTGGTGGTTCCACACAAGGCAAACTAGTGTCCAGGTACAATTCTTAGTTCCACGCTCACGTCGCACTATCAGTTGGGATACAGCAGACGATGTGGGAACTTAAGAGGACACCACTCTCCAGCTGTCACAAACAGATGGTGGGGGTACCTAATGGGAGGTCTTTGATGTCCCTGAGACCTCCAGAAGGCACCAGGGGGCAAGCCAACAAGCCCTCAGAGAGCACAATTCAGGGTGCAACATAGTAGCAGGTAGTCAGCCCAGGTCATCAACTGTTCAGGAAGGGTGCACGGGTTCTACTAATAAAAGTAATCCTACTTGTGCATAACAGCTTCCTCTGGCAGTGTGCATCACGTAGTTAGAAGTTCAATGGTCCCATGTCCCCACAAGTGTTGATCTGCCCTGCTGAAGTATGGCACAAGTAGTTATGATGTAAAGTGGCTCGGAAGTTGGGGGTGGTTCAGAGGGTCTCCCTTTGAACCAGAGATGTCTACCGTAAATTTCAGTCCTGTCTGCCATGAGTTCGTAGAATGCAGACCTTAATCATTAGTGGGGTCAAGATCTGGCTCCCAGAGGCCAATTGTCAAAACATCTCCCTCCACCCTATCCAGCTAGGCTCTCAAATGGCAGAGGTCTGTCATTCCAGTTGTGTGCCCAATGTTTTAGCTGTTGCTGGGGAATGCTCAGATGTGCTCCCCAGCCTCCAGAGTGGAATGTAGTCAAACTAAAAGGCACAAAAAGAGTTTTATAGCAGAGAAATGCCACTTTCTAGAAGAGGCATTTCTAAGCTAGTAATGACAAAACCACCTATACCACAGGAGAGGGTTTGTCATTCTGAATACAATGATTATGAGGCTGCTCCACTGAAATGCACTATTGCAGCCTGAAGTCATTACAACCATTCTCCCAAGTTAATCTATGGGAAGAGCAAAACTCATAGGCAGTGAAAACACACATGGGCAGGGTACACACATGTGTACCTTCCCTGCCTTTCACACATGTGCTTCATTCTGCAGGACTTACCCAGGGGTGCTCTAGTGGTAGTGAAAGGTCCCCTCAGCAGCCCATCACTAGTGATTTAGCAAAGCCAGCCTGAGCATAAGTGCAATTGCGCACACATCAGCCTGCATTGGCAGGCTGGACTCATGTTCAAAACCATCATAGGTGCCAGTGCACAGACACCGGCCTGCAATGGTAGGCTTGACACATATTTAAAAACATCAGGTAAGCATCACTTCCTAACAGGTGTAGGAAAGGCGTTCACACTTTTGCACTGCATCTACATTCGAAAAGTGCCCAGAGCCCGAAGCCCACTACAAGAGAATCTGCAAAGCCCAGGAGGAAAATGTTTGGGCGAAACTACCTGAAGAGTATCAGGTCTAACAGTCAGCACTCAGCAGCTGGAGCCAAACTCCTCTGATGATGTGTGAAGTTTGCCTCGCATAGAGACGAATGACATCTGGTGGGAGGAGATCTGCAAGCTGCAGAGCATTATTCAGGAAGGGGGTTGATAGCCAAACTGGTCTTTAAAGAGATAATGACAGGACAGGACACAGGCTCACGCCCACTTCCTGCACCCCCAGCCAGACAGGAGCCTAAGTAATTGAATTAACAAAGGGTCTGTAAGGGGAGAGTTAGGGAAACTTAGCTATGCCAGTAGGTTGGCTTAGCCAGATCTTAACCTCCGGGAGAGAATTTCTCCATTTTGATTTTTTTGTGGAATAGTGCTTTCTGGGACAAGAATATGCCAAACTTTGGAGGAAGTGGTCATACCTGATAGTGTCACCCTGTACCCCATTTGTCAAGTGTGCCCCCATGCTTGTCACCCAAGAACAATGGATAAAATGGGAGAGCTGCCCAGCAACTCAGATCAATGCCTGAAACTACAAGAAGAAGAAGGACTGCCCTGCTGGATCTCTGGACCAAGAGGACTGCACTCTGAATGACTGCACTTGCTGCACACTTTGTGAGCTACGCCCTAAGGATTTCACCTTCCTTTAGAAAGTGAAAAAGTGGACTCTGTGAAAGCAAAACATTAAAAGAGCTCCACCTGCATCATCTCTGGCAAGAGAAAAACAGCTGAACACCTTCAGTTGGCCTTTAAAGGATTTGACCAGGTGCATTGTGGGAGACATAGTCCCAACATCCTCAGAGCTTCCGGAACTTTGGATTGGTGTTGTGGTCGCTTCGGAACCCCCAGAAGGACCTTCTGAAAGAAGATCCAGAAGTTTGGAGAAGATTGGAGAATTTTGTGTTATAAGCTCCACAAGGTGACTGACCCGTAGAAGAGAGCCAAGCTGACAACATTGAACCGTGACATGGCCTGATATTCAGGTTTGTGCCACTGAAGCTTTTCGCCATCAACAAGTCTTCCTCGAGTTGACCGAGGCATCATGCTGAGCCAAAACCCAAAGCCAGCCTGATAAGGAGCCTTACTTGATGTTGAGAGAAAAAGCAATATCCTGAAAAGTGACTAAGCCAGATGGTAAGAACTTGACCCATCCCTATCGCTAAATGTATCCAACCAGTACTCTATCGCGATCGACATGAAACTTCGATCTCATTCCAGTCAAGTACAACCAGATGTCCCAAAGTGTCTCTTTTGGTTTTTAGAAAGTGTTTGTTCTTTAAAAATTCATATCCCTGACTCCCTACACTGAATTTTGGTTGTTTTGATGTAATTTTGATCATAAAAATATTTCCTATTTTTATAAATTAGTGTTGCATTTTTATTGTGTGTTATGTCTTACTTATTTAATGTATTAGTGTTTTACAATGTTTTACATGCCACATAAGTTAGCCTGCCTGCTCATAGCCAGCTACCAAGTGTTGAATAAGGGAATCATTTATTGAGACCTTGACTGGACGTTATATTGTGTTTGTGGCCTTATTACTAGTGGTAGGTACCTACCTACACCTACTAATATACAACATTCTAACAGGCATTCTGACAACACGTTTAGAAGACTATCGCTACAGTCACTGTCACTATTTTCATTTCTTTCATCTTGTTCTTTTGTCTTGTCCCCTCTTTCTCTATTTTTCTTCTCTTTCCTTCCCTTCTCAAACTCATCACTTATTAACGCAGGATACAACTTGGTCCCCCCATCATTTCATTTCTCCACGTCCTCTGTTCTGAAACCTTCCTCGCAACAGCATAAGTACACACTACGGGGCAGATTTACAAGCCCCTTGCGTCACTTTTGCACCATCGTTGCGTCACTTTTGTGATGCAGTGGCAGCGTTAAAGTTGCGGCCCATTTACAACATGACGCATCTAGGGAGATGCATCACGTTGTGAAGTCCTGCACCACATTAAACCTGCGTCAGGTTTAATGTATGTAGGGTGGGCATTACGTCGCAGGAAGCCCCATAAAAGTGACGCAGTGAAATGTACAAGATTTCACTGAGTCACTTTTCCGTCCATGCTGCGTCAAGACCCTGCGCCTGCTTGAAGCAGGCGTAAGGAGTGACACAGCATGTTAGGCATAGGGCGCCCCTGTGCATTGCTGGAGTTGCGTCACAATTTTTATTATGTATGCGAAATGGGTGTGGCTGGGTAGTATCTGCGCAAAATGTAGTAAAACCCAGCACGAGTATTATTTACATGAGTAACCCCAACTAACATGAAATTGCATAAGTGTCTTTTGCTGTAGATAAATACCATCAAGAAAAAACACAGGAACAAAAATAGGCTACATTTACAAAGAAGTGGTCTAGGACAGTGCTTCAAGTCATTTTGGCGCTCTGCCCTTTGCCAATATGAAAGGGCAGGAATACACCCATGATTGCTTTTGTGCAGCAAGGGGTACCTTCCTGCGTAAAAACAAAAATGAGAGGCATTTTCCTGGTTCTAAAATGTACTGCAGAATGCAGCAGACATGGAAAGAGAGAAAAAAAGAAGAAATTAAATCATTTCTCCTTGTTGCACCTACTCTGGGGAGGCGTAAGGTTTTGAACCTCCCCCCTGGTTTACAAAATCCATGGGTGTTGCATGGGAACGCCCACTGCAATGCCCATGGAATGCCTCCACTCACTGCCTTGCCTTATGCCATATCTAAGAGGCCATGCAAAGCCATGCAGGGTGACTTTGAGTCGCCTCATAGATATGATTAAGAGGCCTGCACCACCAGATCTTCATAAAATGAGATGGTCCAGCAGCGCAGGACTCTTGTTAATGGGGGGGGGGCACAGTTTTTTCACAGAAACACCCTAGAAAAGGGACAATACACAGAAAGAAGAATATTAAAGAAAACCAGGGAGACACTGATTGTAAGATACAGGCATCATCTACTTGCAGTAGGAGATAGAAGACAGCACAGGGAAAACAACTACAGGTAGAGAGTTACGCTGTTTACCAGCTTAAGGAGTACATTAGAAAGAAATACAGGCTACGCAAGGAAATGACTCAAGCTCTCTGTCAAGAAATTTGACCAGCACTTGAGCCTAACACTGGAAAATCTTACCCTAGATGGACATCAAGAAAATCAGTATCCATCATAGAGGGAAGTAAATTTGTGGAAAAGAGTAGGATGAATTATTCCAAAGCCTAATAGAAGCCAAAGGAACGCAAGATAACACAATCATGAGAATACCAGGACACTGGGGGAAAAAGTGCAACCTGTCACCAGGTTTTTCTAAGCAATCATCACCATCCATAAATGGAATTACACTTCTTATGCGCCCTTTTGAAATTTGCTCTTTCAGAACTATTGGATGAGCATCCTTACTAAGAAACTTTTTTATATCCCAAGTTGACATGGCTTATTCATTATTTTACATCTTTTTGCTCTGTTTCCTTTGTTTCTTATGTTTCATTGTGCTGAACCAGACTTCAGGTTGTTTGTGAGTTTTTGGGATGTTTGGGATGACTTTCCAGTACTTCAATTTTTATATCAGAAATACTGCTGCATAGGGTACCTACTGTTAAATGTTGCTTATTGAATTAGTCAAATGTTTGTCAAGAATCAACTTTCATTAAAGGTAGCATCAAAATAATGCTCCATCAACTGTGCAATCTCGAGAAACTAAGGGCCTCATTTGCAAGTTTTTGGCACAGGGCAGCACAGAATCAAACGGTAAGTGCAGGAATACACCATATTTATGATGCACAGTGCATTCCTGTCCTTTCATCCATCGCTGGCAAATTTTTTGTTCCCAGCACTAATGGCAGGGACTCTTGCACCATTGTGCTAGGGTGTCTGCGTTGTTGGCAGGATTGTTTTAGTACAGGACGGGCAACCGTCCTGCACAAAAACAATCCATGGATGCCTTTTCCTTGTTCTATGCAAAATGCAGCACTCATGGAAAGAGACGAAAATTAGAAGAGATGAAAACATTTCACCTCTTTACGCCTGCTCTGGAGAGGAGTAAGGTTTTAGTGCTGCTCCTGGTTTAAATGATTTTGAAAATCTGGGGCAGCGTCAACATTCATGGGTGTAGTGTGGGACTACCCAGTGCAACAGCCATGGAATGCCTCCTTGATGCAGAGTAAGGTGATGCAGCATTTTGCTCTGCCTTGCCTTACTCATATCCATGAGGCCATGCAAAGCCATGCAGGGTGGGTTTACGGTACCTCATAGATATGATTGAGAGGTCTGCACCACCAGAGGCCACTCAGAGAAGATCACAGGAACAGAATTAGAAACCTTACCATCAGGGTTGAGGAGCATAAGAAAACTAAGGACTTCATCAATAAAGAATTGGCATAGGGCAGCGCCGCAAGTCATTTTTCAGCACTGGTCTACACCAACTCAAAAGGACAGGAATGTACTGTGGGGCATATTTACAAGCCTCTTGTGCCACTGGTGCATCACTTTTTTTGATGCACCAGCGGGGCTGTGTGGTGCTCCATATTTACAAGGCCTCGCAAAGCCACCTGAATAGCTTTCCATGGCCTAGTAAATATAGCCCCTTTTCAAGCAGCACTTTGCGTGAAAGGGGAGTGCTATAGGGGTTGCTCAATTGCAACACCCATGGATTCTGCCGTATTCCCAGATTTACAACATTTGATAAACTTGGGAGTGTGTCAGAATCCTATGTCTCCCAAGTGGAGGCGTAAAAAGGCGCAACGAGGAGAAATATTTCTCCTCATTTTCCCTCTTTCTAGGCGTGCTGCATTCTGCAGCACACATAGAAAGAGGTAAACACCTCACATGATTGTTTCTGTGCAGGGAGTTGTTCCTTCCTGCGCCAAAACAAATTCCCCTAAAATGCAGGCACCCTTGCACCATTGCGCAAGAGCGCCTGCTTGGTGCATGGGATGCAATTGTGCGCCAGTGCAGGGGAAAGCACAGGGATGCGACATATTGTTGTAAATTTGATGCATCTCTGCGATTTAAAAGTGATGCAGCGCGGCACATCGAATTGGCTTGCGGTGCCACCCAGCATCACTTTCTTGTATCTAAGGCTCCCTACTTACAAGATACGGTGCATTTGTGTCCTTTCAGCCAGTGCCGGCGCACAATTTTCAGCCTACGTATGCACCCTTGCACCATGGTGAAAAGGCTGTTTGTGTTTTTGGAAGGATTGTTTTTGTTCAGGGGGGCACCTTCCTGCACAAAAACAAGCACAAGATACATTTTCTTCATTCTATAAGTGCTGCAGAATGCAGGACACATGGAATGAGTAAAAATTAGGAGAAATGTAAACATTTGTCCTCATTACTCCTGCTCTGGGGAGGCGTGTGTTTTTGGCGCTGCCCCAGGTTTACGAGATGTTGCAAATCTGGGTCAAAAACAATGGGTGTAAAGTGGAAACACCCACAGTAACGCCCATGGAATGCCTCCTTGGCGTAGGGTAAGGCAAAGCAACACTTTGCACTGCCTTGCCTTACTCCTTATCTATGAGGCCATGCAAAGCCATGCAGGGTGGCTTTGTATCCCCTTATGGATATGATTGAGAAGCCTGCACCACCAGATCGTCGTAAAAAAGTGACGCCTAGGTGGCGCAGGCCTCTTGTAAATGATGCACAAAAAATTTGCTGGGAAAGAGAAATTGGGTGCCAATGATTGAATAGTTGGTTATGTGAAACCTGCAATAAAGTATAATAGTAGCCTCTAGAGTTTCAACGGATATCATTTTGTAATGCAATAAATACTTTTCTCTAACTTTTTAGTGCTTTTCTTACTTTGCTTTTTGAAATCCTTTTAATACTCATAATTCAATCTTGTGACTCTTCTGCATATTTTCATATGTCAGGCAGTTTCCAGAACTATCATTTACTGTTAACACTTTTGATTTCCTCTTAAGACATCCAATCATTTCCATGGATCAAGGAACAGAATTATTTTTTAAATGCTTCATTGTCACAAATGTGTCCAAAAAGCCATTCACATCAACAATTATTAGGACTTCCAGTCAGCAATAAATTCAAAATGTTCAATTAATACCAATAAAGGCACATAAACTTTATTCTACTGCCAAATTAATTTTCAATAGAAAAAAAGCCTTTGTGGTTATTGTTATCAAATAGAAGATGGGCTTTAGGGCTGACTGAAGGTCTTAACACCTGTTAATGTGATTAAAAGCCCCACCTTCAGCAATCTTTATTGCCCTCTTACACATATAGCAGAAAGCCATTCAGGGACAGAAAATGACCCTACACAGAGAAGTGGTGTGCCATGGAAGTTCCTGATGAAATGTTGACTCCAACCAGACAGCCAATGCGAATGCAAGCGCAAAACACTACAGGGGATATGGGCAAGGAAGTGGCGGAGTGCGGCGATAGCCTCCTTGGCTCAATGCCGCGCTCCGTCACTTCTGAAATGCAAGGCTGCACCATATTTACAAAAATGTGCCAACCTTGCGTTTTCCCCTGCGACGGTCTACGTTTAGCAACTTAGTGGCCATGCAAGGGTGCCTGCGTTCAGGGGAGGACTGTTTATGTGTAGGAAGGTGACAAAATGGCTTTAAAAAAATATATATTGTTTATGTACAGGAAGGGACACCTTTCTGTACACAAACAAACCACAGCATTTTGCTTTTTCCATGTGTGCTGCCCAAGGCAGCACACATGTAAAAAACAAAAACGAAGAGAAATAATGCATTTCTCCTTGTTTCACCAACTTACGACCAGGATTTACATGGTCTTAATTTTTGCGCTGCCTCCTATTTACCCCACACTTGTACATAGGGGGCAGTGTCAAAATGAATGGGTATTGCTGTGGAACGCCCACCGCATCACCCACTGTCCACCCCTTTCACGCTAAGCATAGTATGAAAGGGGGCCTTATGTACAAGGTAGCGTTAAGCCACGATATTTGGATTAACACTGCCTTGTACATAAGGCACAGCCCCTATCACAGCCACAATATTGGTAAAAGTGACATTGTGGTGGTGATAGGGGCTTGTCCATATGCCCCTACATCTACTGACAATGCCACCAGCGATGCCTGCTGAAAAAGTAGTGATGAAGACGTGAACCAACTAAAGACTGGCCATCAGACAGGAAGAGCAACGAAGATGCAATACTTCACCAAAGATAAAATAATAATTCCAGCACACGGCATTCAACATACTGTGAAGCTGTTCTGAAGTTAATTATAGTCGTAAAAATCAACTGTTCAAGTTGTCTTACAGCCTGTGCTTAATTTGTGGCATTGGTAACAGATAATGGGCATCAGCCTCATTTTTTGAGGACCGGGCGTATTTTTGATTATCAAACTTTGACTCTACAAAAAAGTAAGAATGCCATAACAGAAGAAACAAGAGTAAAGAGAAGACAGGAAAGCATTGACAAAGGAAGAAGCAGGGAAGACGTCACGCCATCTATTTATACACGAGTGAGATAAAGCGACAGAAAGTGTGGGGTGGTGCAAGGAACAGGCATGAGATGGAATCGAAACTATACATCCTTAGTATTTCTTATGCTGCTGATGGACAGGAAACCAAGAAAGAGAATGCAGGTTGGCCTATCTCTCTAAATATTTTTTTCAGCCCTTGATCGGCCTTTCAAATCCCTTTTTCCGCTTATTTTCCATCCTCACAGATAGTGGTCACTGAACTGTAGCCTTTTTCTTGTGAATTGCAAGGACCTCCTGACAACTCCCCCTTCCAAGCTTAGTTTCATTTTAGGTTTCCTCTGAGTCATTTGGACTTTTGCATAGGTTTTGTTGATCTATGTGTGGGCCCTGGTTCAACTTATTGCCCACATACTGTTTGAGGTGGAAAACATTTCTTGTGCTATGTTGCCAGCTCAAGAGGCTGCTATCTGCTATACCACCTTTTTAGTCCATATATCAGCTAATAATAAAGGATGGCAAAGCTATTTGAAACAGACACCACAGCCCTGCCTCAGCCACTAAAGGCAAAAAAGACTCCAGTGAAAATGATCACTGATCTTGAATCTGAAGCAGTACCCAACCCATTTTAGTAGAGTCTGCAAGTGATCTAAACTTACCTGCTGCTCTATATGGATGACGAGCCACCACATCACAGCCGTAATAGGAGGTACGTTTTCTTTTCTTGTTTGCATTTTACTTTTTTTTTTGTTTGCATGTAACTTTCCTTTTCGGAATGTCACGTAATCGATCACATTTACATAATCTTTACATATCAAAGTTATACGTATGTAATTTCGTGCTGCACTCCTTTAACGTTAAATTATTGTTGTATATACCCCTGTAACATTTTTTGTCATACACGTGTTAAATCAATTATGAGCTATCGTCATCATGACGGAAGCACACACATAATATCAAAGATCAGATTTAAATAAAACTACATAAACATTTTTATTTACACTTACACCTATATGTGCATGTCATAGGAACCTTATAGTGCAGTTGTAAATGTATATTACATGTGAAAAAATGTTCACAAATGCAATCTTCATATCTCACAGGCCACTTTGCTAGTGTTTCTACTTGTCAAACCTGTTGGACTTGGCCCTTTCAGAAGGGTCACCCCCAAACAGGTTTGCCTTCACTCCTCCTGGTATTTTACTGAACATGTTTATTTGTCTGTTGTTGTGACCTTTACCAATGCTAACCAGTGGTAAAGTGATTTTTCTTATTCCTTTAAACAAGGTAACTTTGGCGTACACCCATTTGGCACATTTAATATACTTAAAATTACCTAGTAAAGAGGTACTACAAATACCCAGGGCCTGTACATTAAATTATGTGTGGGTGGTAATCTCCAGCGGGGTTCACAAAGTTTTCCCTACTCCGCGCTCAGTTTGGAGTTTGGAGTTCTGGAAAAACTCCACCAAAAGCGGGGTGGAGGAGTTTATTTCTCATGCAGGGCTCACAAATGTTAAGTTGCGAGCGAGAAAATTGAGCGCAAGACCGCCTCCAGGCGAGATTTCTCAACCCAGCGGTTGCAGCATGTCACCACTGCTCACGTTGAGAAGTATGCAGCTTGCTTTGAAAAAGTTGTCGCTCGAGTATTAAATCAACTCGATCGACAGGAAGAAGCTGCACCCTCTGCCACGCAGCTTGGTGGCGTTCGTGCTGCTCAGTGCGAGCAATGCGACATACCGAATTCCACCACTTCTGTAATCTCGTTGAGTTTTTAGGTCACAGAGTGAAATTCTGCAAGTTTCCTCCACTCTAACATTGAATTCAACTAGTAGACTTGTTGTGCTAACCACTTAAATAGCCCTTTAAAACATTACTCAGGCCTGCCATACCAGCCTGTGTGCAGTTTTAAACTGCAAATTCGACTTTGTAAATTAAAAATTATGCCAAACCTAGGCAATTTAGTGACTTTTGCGGTTCACCCTGACAAGACTTGTTTTTGTTGCTTGGGTTGGGCTATAATGCCCTCTAAAAATAACCAGATTTCTTAAAAACATTTGGAAACTTTATTTATTGTAAATATCAGAAAGTCTTATTGAAAATTAACTTGCAATTAGATTTTAATGTAGGTAAAAGGATATATTAAACAATGTTATGTTAATTACAGCACAAATCTCCATGTGTAGAAACAGTCACTGTAATAAAACACAATGCCTTTGTACCCTGCATATTTGTTGAACAGAAAATAAAAAACATGATGCAAAACAATTATTTGCAACTGCGATACCTCATTGAACACATTTTCTTTTGTTTCTAAAAAAAGTAATAAATAGAAACACTTCAGTCCACAGCTGTGGGAGACTACATCGCAAATCAAAACTTGCCATCTAGGTCCATGGTATAAAGTAATAGTAATAAATTATCCTCTTAAAGGGCCTTGCTTCACTTCATAGACTGGTGAAAGTCAGGCCCCTAAAATAATTACTGGGGAGTAGTTTGCTTTTCAAGATGTTTGGGAGGAGCAGTGGTGGTTTTAGAGGGAGGAGTAAAGGAAGATGATGCGAGTGTATTGGGTGTTTGGGAGGTAGAGGGTAATGGGATAGTTACTGTGTTTGTTAAAGTGTGTGTGTGTGTTATTGTGTGATAAAGCACGTGTTTGATGTTTTTGGGTCATGTGTGGTTGTTGATTTGGATGTGTGTTTTGGTGCATTTTGTATTGTGAGTGAGGGTGTGCTTTTGGGTGAAGGTGTTGTGTTGGTTGGTGTTGTGGCTTTGGGTGAGGGTTTGTGTGGAGTTGTTGGTTTCCATAAAGGTGTGTGTTTTGCTGAAGGTGTGGATATGAGTGGATTTGTTGGTTTGAGTAATAGTGTGTGTTTTGCTGAAGGTGTGTGTTTATGTGGAGCTGTTGGTTTGAGAGATGGGTGTGAGTTTTGCTGAGGGTGTGTGTTTGAGTATGGCTGTGGTTGAGGGTATGGTTGTGGTTAAGGTATGGCTGTGGATGTAGATGTGGTTGTGGCTGAGGGTCGATTGTAAGTGTCTGATTTTAGTGATCAGTGGTGGATGCATGGGTGTATGTGAGTCTCAGTTTGAGTTGGATGTGTCTGCAGTGTTGAAGCATATGGTGCTACATTTGATTGTCTGTATGTGTACGTTTGTGTGTTTTTGCTTTTTAGGTACTGTTTTTGTGTGTGTGTGTTTGGGTTTGCTTGTCTGTGTGTGGATGTTATAGTGTAGCTGGAGTCTGGTCTTGGAGTTGTTGGGACAGAGATGGCCGGAGGGGATATGGTGGTTGGAAGATGGGTTTGTGACCAGAAACGGTCCAGAGAGTAAGGGCCATGTGGTGGGGAGTGGGGAGTAGTGATGTCTGAGGGTGATCTAATTCAGTCCATACTTCTCTGTATACCATTCCTGCAAATTCAATAATTTGGTTAGTTGGTGATAAACCCCTGGATGGCACACAACATTGCCACCTGGCCTACAGAGAGTCTTCTCAACAGTTCAAGAGCATCCTCAGTCATCACTTCTCAGTGGAGAAAGACAGGAACTAAGTTGCCATGAGCAAATGAGGCCACAACCTTATTAGGGGGTGAGTGTTGGCCAAATTTGGGGGGAGAAAGGTGGGGTTGCTGATTTTTCTAGTGGTGATGGATTAAGTAGGAAGAAGTCCATGAGATTGTAATAGGGTCCACCACCACTTGAGGCTGGTTAGATGTGGAAGCCTCTGAAATAGATGATATTGTGGCCTTCTCTCCAGCCCCATCACAGTTCATATTACTGGGGCCCTTGGTTTCCATCCAGCCAGCTTCCAACTCCCTGCAAACTGCATGTTCCCCTCCTTCTTGGCCAATGTCTCCTTCGCTAGCTCAGAAGGGTGCTTATAACAAAAGGGAAAAGTATGAACTTATATGTTTATTATTTACAGATATGTAAAATATTTATCAAACACAATTCCTAATTAATTAATGTAGCTTTAGTATAAAAAAATAATCATCATTCAGTATTCTAAATATTGAAGTCAATTATAAGCATTGTTTACATTGCAGATGGGTGATTCAGTCACATATTTCCCTGATAAGGTGTTTGCCATGTAACAACCACTATAGGATATACTGCACTTGTATTAAGGTTAACGGAATATGTGGAACTTTTTGGATGGCGTAAGACATCCACCATAATCAATAGCCCATTTCTGATTTCTTTGCCCTTGCTCTGATACTTAACTGGTTTCTCTTGCACAGAAACCAATTTGCCGGTGTTTATTTGGATGCCATGAGTGAGGCAGGACATAATTCAGGACCGCTTGGGAAGCCTTGCTGGGATCATGTTCGAAGCACTTTAATATTGCTGAAATTCGGTATAATGTGCAAGTATCCCATTGTGATGATTGGGGAAACTTGAACTAGGATCAAGGTGGTGTCCTGTAAGTAAAAAAAAAGAAAGAAATACATGATTCTTGTAAAAGTGAATTCCAGGTACACACATTGTTCAACCACAAAACTCTTGTTGGCTTTGAACCTTATTTGAATGACATTTTCCACTATATGTTAAGTTTCATCTGGGAACCCTCCAACTAAAGGTGTGTGTTGCCAAATGGAGCAATGCCATGGGGAATGATGAACTGTCAGATTGTGCTTATGGGGAAATTTAGGGGCATATTCTCAAAGACATATTGCCGAGTTATCGGCACTTTATCGCAGCCAAAGTCACGATAAATGTATCGCCCCATTCACAAGCTGGTATCACCAGTTTTCCGGCGATAGCATCCTCAAAAAACATCGCCACAGATGACCCCGGCAACTATCGCTAATGAAATGCAGAGTAGGTGTTCCCGAGCAAAAAGCTGTGACAACATCACACCTCAACATTCTCAACGACCAGCCAGATCAGCAATAAGATCACAAAACATGCGATAAGGCATGTTAGCAGCAGGAAATTAACACCTGCTCTGACCTGGTGCAAAGTCGTACGACAACTGACACCAGACACGGAAGCCCAGACCACAGCCATACCTGAAGACCAACAGATGCCATGGAGCTACTGATCATGCAGCTCGGAGCCCCAACAGGGCCACAACACCCACTGCCAGCAACCCCAGGACTGCCTCCCCCCTGGAAACCCCCCGGAACACCGCAGAGGCAGCGCAAACAAGTACAGCGGACCCTCAGGAAATGCACCTGCCTTACAGACCTAACACCAGTCAATGTCATTGCCCACTACAGGCTCAAAAGGACAATCATCCTCCGCATCCTGACCATCATCGCCCAACAGGCTGACGGCAGCAACACAGCGGACAACCAACATCCCATCTCAGACAAAGCTGTTGGCTGTGCTGCACCTGTTGGCCTCTGGCTCCTCCCAACCATCAACCGCCAGAGTAAGATGAGTCTCACAGCCAGCCCCATCCAAGTCCCTCACACCTGTCCTGGATGCCATCATCAGCCTGGTACCCCAGTAACTATACGTCCCCCACAATGCACAGGAACAGCTGGAGACCAAGCAAGGACTATACGCCATAGCTGGATTTATGCACACATGTCCTACTTGTGCCCCCTGGTGACACTGCACACAAGTACCTCAACGGAAAGCACATGCATTCCATCAATGTGCATGCAACAGTTGATCACCGGGTAATCGTCACCAATGTCGTCGCCAACTACCCAGGCAGTGTGCATGATTCCACTTCTACCGACAGTGCATCCTCAACCAGCGCTACCAGGATGGCACCCAGGAAAATGCACTGCTTGTTGGGAAGTACCAAATGAACACACCACACACCACACACCTCAACTCCACAACGAGGCAACTCACAACACTGGGAATGCACACATTAGAAACTCATATACAACATGCCCAACAACATGCCCACCCAGCAAACATTACAGCACAACTCACTGTGGCAACCTGGGCGAGGCACGTACATGAGCTTTCAATGGCATGGCACATCAGCCACACAATAGCAGATTGTGGGGAGAGGTGGGAACCAGGCATGTGCGAAGGAGGCAAGTGACCCATGAATGAGAATGTACACATGCCAAGTGTGGCGTAGATATGATGGCCAGACTGCAGTATGCAGACCACACCCATATCCATGTCGACATACACCGCTGGTGTATGGAGTGTAGTGGACAGTGGACGCAACCATGTCACCCCCATCCAGTGGGGAAGATCGCAGGAATGTAGCTTGTTACGTCCCCCCCCTGTAAGCGTGAGCGGAGTGGGCTGGCCCGGCGTATGCCAGGCCAGCGTAGGGGTGTGCATAAAAAGCACGTAGCCCTGGACGTAGTTATCTTCCGGAATGCCCAATGTCTCTGCCATGGCGATGCCACTCACCCCGCCATGAGGCCGACGCCATCGTCATGAGCGGAGTTGCCTGCGATCCTCTGTGCCGGCTGTACTCCGAACCGCTGGTCCCCGAACCCGTCTTTCCCACCCCTGCACAGCCAGGCCTCACGGCTCACATGCAGACACCGGCGTGTGTCAAGGACGGCCACCACTTGCCGATGCAACCTCCAAGCCCAAGGCCCGCTACCTTGGCAGCCTGCTCAGACCATCATGGCCTCCTCGAGCAAGGCCCGCAGTCCTTCTTTCTCATTGACGTACTCCACCGGCATTCACAGCGGGCAAGTAGGTCATACATTTGGAACAGAGTCTTAATTACACAGTGGCAGAGTACATATTTATGGCTGATTTTATGTCACTATACGTCGATGTGGACCAAGTCTGTGTATAGCATTCCAACCACAAGTGTCTGTGGGCTCTCGCGGACTACTGCCCTTGGCCCACACTGCGCTCGAGTTGGTCACACATTTGGGAACTGAGACTTGATTTCATCATGGTAGAGTTCATATAATTTCACGCCAGTAGAGGTGTAAGAGGAAGATGCATTTCAATCTGGAGGAAAAAAGGATCATCTCAATGGAGGTGACCGAGCACTACCAACAACTGCCCTGGTGTCACAAACTCTGTGCCTCGCAAGCCGACGACCCATGCTTGTGGGCCACTGCTGACTGCTGACCGCTGCCTCTGGCCTACACTGCGGTCCAGTAGGTCAAACTTTCAGAACTCAGTCTTGATTCATTAATGGCAGATTTGATTTTAATGTACAGGCCTCATTGCAGACTGCATCCCCTTTCAGATTCGGTGCCACTAAGTCTGTTCCCCGACATCCATGGGCACTTTCTGGTTGAACTTTGGTGGTGACTGAGTCTATGAACTGGGGGTTGTCGTCATCATCATGTCAGTGAAGCTCACTTGGTGGCAAAAATGAGGCAGTTGCATTCCACTCTTCCATTATCCACTTCCGGACAGCTTCTACCCTCTGCATCATGCCCTGGAGGACACCTTCCACTGTCCCCCGGAACCCTCCGCCACATTCACCTTGGACATCGATGAGGACCCACTCAGCTCGCGTGGCCCAATCTCACTGTACCACAAGTCACCTTCCCGTGGCAGTGTGCCTGTGCCTGCTGCAGTACATCCGGGGCCATTAACTCTGTGCAGCTCAAATCAGGGACCCTGTCTGCTGAGATATTGGATGGCGTCCGGAACGAAGGCCTTGGCTCATCACGCCAGGTGTATGTGGCCCCAAGCTGTCCGCTGCCTCCAGCCTCAACTGCGGTCCACCAGGGCTCACACATCAAATCGAGCCCTGACTGGCCCGGATGTCGCAGCACCGCAGGAGGCACATGCCACCACCACCAGGACCACCTCCAAATGCCAACTGCCAGAGTCTAAAGTGTCTTACTGCCAGACTATCTGTGTTGCTCACACCTGGATGCCATAATCTGCCTGGTACTCTGCTCAGCACTACAGGTGCCAATAACTCAGTGCACCACAGCTCATGGACACTTCTGTTTGCTCATTGGGTGACCTCTGTACTTGCTCCGGCTACCACCATGATGCGCCGCAGTTGTCTCTGTAATGCTGGTGTTTTCTGTTTCCGTTTTCTAATGGTGTTCACTGTTTTATTTGTTGCCAGCACCAACCACTCCTTGATGGCTGGCTTACACTCACCCCACACACATCCAGCATGGGCATCACTGTATATATGACCCTGCCAATAAAGGGGCCAGGCGCACGTGCCCGTAGCTAGTACCATGAACTATCTGCATGTGTCCATGTGGTCATGATGTATGCATGAGGGCCCTGGGCCCTACAACATTACATTGTGCTGTGTGCAGCAGACGCAACCATGTCCCCACTGGCAGTGGGTAAGACCTTGGACATGTAGCTTTGTCGTCACCCACTCAATACGTGAAGAGGAGTGGACTGGGCTGTCGTACGGAGGTTCGGCGTGGGTGTGTGAATGATAATTCCGGTGCTCTGGCCATGGTTCATTACAGGACATGTGCAAATGCATGTGTCTCGGTCGCAGTGTGGGTCTCCTTTGTGGGGTGTAGGTGGACTTAGACGCCCACGCATGTGGTCCAGTTCGGCTTCCATGAGCTCTGACCCCACCCGCACCTGTTCAGCCACCTCCTTTTGGCATTCTGACACCTGGCATTGGAATGCGATGTGTGCCTCAGTGGAGTGTTGGGAGCCAGCCGTGGTGGCGGGTGCTTCCAGCTGTGTGGTCTGTGCAGGGGCTGGGGTCTCCTCTATGTAGCATGACTATCCTGCTCCTGGGGCTGGGTTGCCTAAGATGTCCATTAGCTGTTGTAGGGCGTCAGTGTCGGAGGTGTGGTGGTCCTCTCCAGCATCATTGATGAGTTGTCTAGTCTGCTCTGCTGGAGGTGTTGCTTGTCCCTCTGCAATGTGAAGGGGAGATGCATGTTGACATTGTGTTGACATCGATGTTGGCACATTGGTCTTGTTTACATGCAGATTGTATGACAATGTACATTGTGACTGTTTGGGAAGTGCTGAAATTCGAGACTGGACAGTAGACATTTGGACTACATGACGGATGTGAGCTTGTACACGTACATTTCAATCTCACTGTTTCCTGCGATGTTAGATATAATTGGCCTGTTTCTGCTCATGGGCGGACCCTGTTGTGTCCTCTGTTCTGCAGTGTCAGTGTTGCACTTTGTACCACATTGTCGTGGGATGTGCTGTGCTTGCTATGTGTGTGTGCTGCAGTGTGCGACGGGGACCAGGGACATGATCCAGGGTCATTGTGTGTGTGCGGTGTGCTACACGTCATTGTGCATGTGTGTGATTGTGCCCATCACCCCCTTCCCCCAAGTCCCTGGTAGTTACTCACCCTGTAGATGTTGTGACTCTCAACTCCTTGCGTCATCTCCACCCTGATGACTGTGGCCTCCATTTGCTCCTGCTCCTCCTGTGGCGCACGACTCCTACCTCCAGTCGCCGTTGCTGCCTTCTTGTTGGCAGCGGGTTTGTGCTTGGCTTTTCATATCATGCCAGCGCCTCTTGTCCTTCTCCATAGACCTCCTCAACACTCCAACTGCATTCACGTTTGTCATATTGACGTTCAGTGGATGGTCGTGTTCTGTCACTTCTGTGACGCTGATCTGGTTTTCCTGCGGACTGCACCCCGTCTGCCTCTTCCTCTTCTCCTTGGCCTTCCCCAACCACAAGGTTCCTTGCTGGTGGTCTGTGGGGCTTGTGGGGTTCGCGTTGGCCTCTGCACTCGGTCCAGGTGCCTCTATGGTGCTTAGCAGTTTCTTTGTTTCTCCCTTTTTTTTGTTGTTACTTTTCCCGCATAAACCTTGGGAATTGCAGGCCTGTCGTTAGTTTTCGCTGATTTTTGAATCTCGATGGGCCTCATCACAGTTTATTTTGCGTTCGTGTTTCACATTTTTGTGGCATAGAGTTAACTTTATTGCGGACATTTGACGCATTATCGTGAGCCTATCCGATGGTACCGCCGGGTTGAGAATACCATGTTACCTCGGTGTTATTTTCCTGTGATAGACTGCGATGTGCAATGTGGCGCTAAGCTAATTTTGTGATGATTATCACATGTTTTTGAGAATTTCCCCTAAAGTATTGCCTACTTTATGTTACTGAGCCCCAATGAAGTGAGCATGTGTAAAAAATGGCTTATCCCCTTACTTAACAACTACAATGTTTCAAATGAGATAGATACCTTAGCCCCTGTTATAGTACAGACCATCCAAGGATCTATCATGCAGTTTCTATGTATATTTGGAGTGCTTGGATTATGGGTGGTGGAAAAATGAGGGAGGTATGACTGATTTAACTTGCATTGCTTCAGCAAATATTTTTCTATGCTTTATATACTCTTACATTGTCATACTAGCTGAAAGAGGATGGACGCCTAGACCGGATTTTTTATGCGCTTCTTGTTTCATAAAGGATTTTAATTATTTTGTTGTGATAGTAAAGGATTGCAGTAGGTGAAGGTAAATTGTCATTTTTAATCATGTTTGCATATTTTAAGATGTATTTTGTTCAGGCAAAGACACAGAACAATAAACAAATAAAGTACAATTGCAGGTCAAATGTAATAACATGTTCTATATAACAGACATTTTGTACAGCAGAAAAAATCATGGTTTTCAGGATCAATATTTAGTTTTGCACTTGGATAGAAATACTGATACGATTTAAAGTGTATAGGTAGAATGCAGTAGAGGATATGGGTTACTTCTTGATAGGAGTATGTTATGGAGACACTGATCTAGGAATTGGTCACTTGTTGTTCAAAGCCTATGAATATCTGACACACCAATTAACTGTAAACTGCGATCCCTCCTGGAATATCTCACTACACAAGTACTTGACTTGGCTCTATATCTAGGCTCATTTCGAAACTTGTTGCCTTCATCCCTATTGGTTCAGGATTACATTTAGGGTAAGTGTGCACTTTACAACCACTAAGTAGTGCAAAAGTGTATGTGCACTTTCCTTGAAACCTGCTAAAATTGCCTTATACCCTATTGACACATTTCTATTTAATTATACGACCCTAGCGAAGTCAAACTACAAGTCTAGTCACCCTTGAGCACGTATAAGGTCACCCACTTAAGAAGCATTTTAAAACATATTTCAGGCCTACAATCCTAAACTATATGAAGGACTTTTATGATAAATCAGCTTGCCTCAAGTAACCATTGTCCAAGCCTAATCCTGCATTTTTAACACACATAAATCACCCCTGAAGTAGGATCTAAACTGTCCAGTACAACGTGCAGCACAAATAAAAGTTGGACATGTATTTTTCAATTTCCAATTTTCTGGTGTAGAAAAACTTCTACATTTGTTTTTCCGATCTTTATGGCCTACCTCTCCCTTTGGCTGACATTGCTGCGTTACCTAGTTAAAAATGCAAAATAATTAGTTTGGATACGAACAGGTAAAGGAATCATGTTTATATCCTACCAAATGTTAATGTAATATCCACTTAAATGGTTACTTGGGTGTTAACTTAAATATATGCAAACGGATATCACAGAAAACTTCCATTACTTAGTCCTGACCATTTACGGCCTCATTAGAAAGCCAATTGCACCACCAGTATGTCTTTTTTTCAGACACCCCAGTGGTGCAGTGTGCCTGCCCATATTTACAAAGCCACATACAGTCACCCTGCATGTCTTTTCATGGCCTTGCAATATGGGCTCCTTTTTACGCATTACTCTGTGTGAAAGGGGCATTCCATGGGTGTTGCTGTGGGCATTCCCACACAACATGTGATTCGTTAAATATAGACCACTGGGTGTGCCAGGTACCCGGGGCAGTTTTTATAGTAAAGGGGGTGCCACCTCCCCAGGGCTAATGTAATGGGGGACCTTGTGGAACCCCTGCCACAGGGAACACCACCTCCCTGTGATTTTTTTTTTATATGAAGGGGCCTCAAGGCCCCCAAGGCCCTGGGGACCTCCATCTCCCAGGGGCCAAAGTGTTTTTTAACACATGGGAGAGGTCACAAGGCCCCCTTGCCAAGCCATTCTCGTTCTCGGCTCCAGGGCAGGCCCTTAGTCAAGGCAGGAGAGGGCCATCCTACCCCCTTCCTGGAGCTGTTCATTGCCCTGGGGACTGCCATCCTCCAGGGCCAGCTCCTGAAATGGCCCAGGGTGCCTACCCCAGGACATTGCTGTTTGCTATGATTCTCCCACTAAGCCATAGCAAACAGTGCTCTGCGTTGAGCAAGCGAGAGTATTTTGCTCAGATAACACTGTGATCCCCAAATTGAGAGAGGACATCCACGACCTAAAAGTTGAAATCAAAGGTGATAGCGATCACTACCCCTTATACTTAACACTTGTTGGTTCCTTCTTCCAACCCACGAACATGAGAAATATTGACAGCCATTCAATTCAAACCCAACCCATAGTTAGTAACAACCGTAGAGCCCTGAAATGGCCATCAATAGTGGGTAAAGACGTGGTTATGACAGGGATCTACAACACCATCTCAGATGTCATCTCCCCCTACATTGAATTGCCTATTTCAGAGATTCCTATAGTCCAGATCCATCAAAAAATGATACTAAAACTAAAATTGATCTTGAGTACGATCCCTAGAGAGAATCAGGTGGGGAAAGTAGCTACATACGCCTCAGCTAACCAGTGGTGTTATAGCGAGTGTCGTAAAGCAAAGAGCGAGCTTATAATGGCGGCAAAATAAAACAATGTCAGAGCACTGGGAGACAAAAGGGCCGAGTACAAAAGATTATTAATGCAAACAAAGAGAGATTGGGATGACAGAGTCTGGACGGAACTGATTATCGCAGCCAAAATCAAGGACCATGCGGGGTTCTGGAGACTGATAACCAAGGGTAATAAAACGGGGAGAAGCAATAGGTATCTCGTTTTGGACTCAGGTACTTGGGTCAATCATTTTTCAAAATTATATTCAGAGACTACCACTAAATCAATAAACAATCAGCAGAGACATATAACAAACCCTGTTGGAAATATCAATACTGAACAAACTTACATCTGTTAATTTAGTATAGAAGAAACCATAGCAGCTATTGACGCTGTTAAGCCCAGGACGGCCCCAGGCCCTGGTAAAATTCCAGGTGACCTATTGAGGCATGATAAATCTTCTTTGTAATGCTGTGCCAGCAGGTACCCCAATACCAGAGTCTTGGTAAGGGGCAGAAATCATTACAATTTTTAAAAAGGGAGACCGTTAAGACCCGGCAAACTACCGGCCTATAAGTTTAATCGATACCCTACAAAAGATCTATGCTAAGCAGATTTTATCAAAACTAAATGATTGGGCAGAGGGAAGCAATATTTTATTGCAGTACCAGGATGGGTTTAGAGTAAAAACCAGTACAATTGATCAGGCTTTTAGACTTCTTTGCATGGGGTGGAAATACACGATTTTAAAGAAAGTCCACTCGTACATCGCGTTTATAGACTTTAGGGCCGCTTTTGACCTTATACCTAGAGATCTGCTCTGGTGCTCTCTAAAAACCCAGGGTGTAACTGAAGATCTCCTGATACTGATAATGAGATTACAGGAAGACAACTACGCAAAAGTTAGATGGGGTCCAAGGAGTGAGCTTACCAAGGCAATCCCCATAAGTGTAAGACAGGGCTGTGTACTGGCACCCACCCTTTTTTCATTATATGTATATGACATCTCAAAACATCTTCTGGGGTGTAGACATGATTTACTGAAGTTAGGTGGTGTGCCAGTGCTAACCCTTTTATTCGCGGATGACATTATTTTAATATCTCAAACCCCAAAGGGACTCAAAAACCCATTGGACTCATTCAATGATTATTGCAATTCCAAAGTCCTTGAAATAAACTCTAGTAAAACAAAATACATGGCAGTTAAACCGCACAAATCATTAAGAAGAATATCTCTGTTCAAAAGTAGAAGCTAGAATATGTGTCGAATTTTAATAATTTAGGTATCACACTTGACATCAAATTGTCCTGGTACCCGCATCTGCAAAAAAGGCAGGACCATTTTGCTCCAAAATTCAGCGTCAATATTTTAAAGACACCAGAGTAGCATAACCAAGGCAGTGTCTCCTGCCCTAGAAGTGTTCAAATATAGGGCACAATCAGCAACCCTCTATCGTGCAAAACTTAGGGAGGCCACCTGCAGAAATACGTTTGCAGGGGAAGAAAATACGTTTTTTAGGATGCTGTTATGACTTCCTGCACGCACACCAGTTATCCCCATTGTTATGGATTTGAATATAAAACGCATTGACCATCAGGCTATTCTTAGACCGCAGTTGTTCTGGGTGCGATTGTGGACCACCGCAGAACTTGTAAGTTTTAAAGAAGGGCTAGAAGCGATATTAAGGTTTGACCAGAGTGCTAGCCTTCAGTGGGTTAAGCATGTGTGTACATGGTTCCAAAAAATTGGTGTTAGAAATGGGATTTCTGGTTAGCTAAGGTTTGCACCCAAGCCAGGCAGAAACCACCACTCTGGTCAGGACAATACAGTTACATTCCTAAAATAACCCCTGCTCACCCCCTTGGTAGCTTGGCATGAGCAGTCAAGCTTATCTTAGAGGCAGTGTGTAAAGCATTTGCACAAAACCAACAGTAATACAATGTAGGCACTACAAACGGACACCACACCAGTTTTAGAAAAATATCCGATATTTTTATATAAACAAGACCAAATACGATAAGTACCCACAATACAGTACTTCAGAAATAGCTATTTCTCAAAATGTCTTTAAGTTGCAAAATACGTTGAAAAACACAGTTCGTACGAGTCGGTAGCTCGGTCCGAGCCTACCACGATGCTGAAAACAACAGAGTCTCGCAGTTCCAGCTGACCGTGTTGGTACAGGCCAGCAACAGTGGGACAGATTCGTTCACAGTACCTTTCCTAGTGTGACCCACACGGCGGTGCGAGTCGGTCTCGGCATCCGTCGCCGTTGCGATGCAAAGTGGAAGCGGTGCACAGTGCGGTGCCTCTCGATGCGGTGCGAGCAGCGGCTCAGTGACAATCATCCAGACGGCGTCAGTGAGACCAAGGCAGGCAGTGCAGGGTGAGACGGTGCTCGATGCGGTGCTGGCAAGTTGCGATGCAGGTGACAGAGCCGGTCGTGGCTTCTGTCGCAGTTACTGTGCAAAGTGGAGGCGGTGCACGGTGCGGTAACTCTCGATGCGGTGCGAGCAGCGGCTCGGTGACGATTGTCCAGATGGCGTAGCTGAGACCAAGGCGGGCAGTTCAGGGCGAGGTGGTGCTCGATGTGGTGCTGGCAAGTTGCGATGCGAGCGACAGAGCCGGTTGGCGGGAATTGACACTGGCCGAGTCAGACTGCTGTGCGTGACGAGTTGGTCACAAGTGTCCAGCCAGCAGCGATCGTGTCGGTGAGCCCAGGCCAGCAAAGTGAAGCGAGGCGATGCAGGTTGTGGTGTCTCTCAATGTGGTGCAGGCAGCGGCTCGGTGACGGAGTCGGTGAGACCGAGGCTTACGGTGCGGCTTGCAGTGCCTTCAGGACACAAGGCCAGCGACGGAGTCGATTGACAGAGTCGGTCGCGCTTCCCTCTTCTCTGTGGCAACTGAAACAGCGGTTCCAGGAGTGGTACCCAGAGGTTGGTGAAGTCTTTGCAGTCCCTAAGACTTCTTAACAGGAGGACAGCTCGGTTCAGGCCCTTGGAGATACTCAGTACAAGTAGAGAAAGTTCAGTCCAGTCCTTTCACTGCCCAAGGCAGAAGCAGTAGCTGCAGGCCAACCCAATAAAGCAACAACACAGCAAAGTGGCAGTACTCCTCCTGGCAGCTCTTCCAGCTCTTCGTCTTGGCAGGTTCCTTGATTCCAGCGAGATCTAAAATTCTGGGGTTTGGGTCCCCCTTTTTATCCTCAATTTTTCTTTCGCCTCTGGAGGCAGAGGGCCCTTTGCCTGGTCCAAACCAGTTCTGGTCAGCCCTGGAGCACTTTGTTGACAAGTCTACTTACCTCCTTTCAGAGAGTAGGCCAGGGACATCAGACGCACCACAGGAGGTAGAGCCAGCATTGTGGAGGGAAGGCACTGTCTATTCAGGTCCCAGGTGCAACTCCTCCCACCCATCTACATGCAGATGTTGCTATTCAGCCATGTGCTGACCCACCCTGTCTCCTGGAATCCCCCAGCCCCTGTCACTCACACTCCAGACAAGGAATACACAACCTAGCAGAGGCGGCTTGGATGGTCAGACAAGAAAATACCGACTTTCTAAAAGTGGTATTTTCAAACTCAGAATGTTAAAACCAACTTCACTAAAAGATGTATTTTATCATTCTGAGTTCAGGCATACTAAATTCGAATTTATACCATGTTCCCTGGGTCAGTTAGGATTATAGGATGTAATAATCCAATTGCCCATTCTGGCCGATGGAGAACAGGTAGCCTTGCAATAGTGAAAAACGAAGTACGCTGTAATTCACTATCAGGACATGCCACACACACCACGGCATGTCCTACCTTTCACATACAATGCACCCTGCCCACAGGGGTTCCTTGGGCCTACCTTAGGGGTGACTAATATGTAGGACAGGGAAGGTTTAGGGACTTGCAAGTGTGTGCACTTGCCAAGTCGTCATGGCAGCCCCAGGCTAGGCACAGGCTCTGCAATGGCAGGCCAGAGTTACACTTTACGGGCTGTTTGCATGGGTGGCAAAATCCAGTGCTGCAGCCCACCAACAGCATTTGATCTATAGGCCCTGGCACTCGCAGTGCACTTTGCTAGGGACTGACACATAGATCAAATAGGTCAATCATGGAAATACCAATCCATACACATTTTATACAGGAGTGCTTGCACTTTCCCACTGGACAAGATTGAGGAAAGTGTGCAGAATCATTACACCAGCAAGAAATGTGAGGTCAGAAAGCAAAAAATCAGGGGAAACACGCCAAAAGATGCCAATGCTAACACTTGGGTTGAACCATAATTGGGAAGCGCCCGCTTCATTGACACCGCCCTCTAAAAAAATATTGAAAACAACATTTTGGCCATATATGCAAAACAGTTTCTCACAGAGTTCAGACATTAGTAGATTGACGTGTCAGTTCCTTCTCACAAAATGTTCCCCGTCCTTTGAGCAATATCTGGATGACATCCAACTCGGCTGGAAAAAGAATTATACATGAAGTTTCGCTATGGTGTTCTGCAAACCAATTCCAACACAGCAAAATGGGGTCGGAAAAATAGCGCTGATAATGATGAACTTTGGCCTTTATGTCAACTTAATGTACAAGAAAATGATTATTATATACTATTCTTCTGCCCAGCATATGTCATCCCAAAGCTTAAATGGATTAAACCCATTTGTCGCAACTTGGGAATTAGGTCTTGCTCTAATGTAACTAGAATACTAAAAACTGATACTTCACAAAAAATTGTTTTTACTGTTAGCAGATATCTGATTAATATCAATTTACTTATAAAAAAAAGGCTTGAAACTTTAAAATGCAAATTTTTATGTGTTGCTCCAAATATTTATATGCACTTTCTTGCACTTTGTACAAGCCACGTGCTGCCTCAAGTACTTATACACACTACTATAGCATTGGCACTTTATTTGTTGATTAGAACCTATGAAGAAAGCTCTAAACCATTTATATTTCCCTCCATGTTTTAAATATACTGAACTTAGCATATTTATTGTATTTTATCTGATTAATCGATTGGCTGTTTTTTCTTCCTTTTAATATAAATGCAACAATTTAATATTTTTGCATAAGTCTCAAGATGTAATCAGGGAATGACTTTCATTCAAAATGTGCCTATTAACATGTATGAACTGTTTTTACCTAGTATCTTTTACGGTCTTTTAAACCGAATAAAGATTATTGAATGAATGAATGAGAGGACAAGGGATAGTATACATAATCTGATATTGTTCTTCTTTATTGGTAAATGAAAAAACAGTTACATATAATTAATAAAGCAAATATGGATTCATAACAACATGAATCACACAAAGACATATGCATACAATATTTTATCAAATCAATTAACGAACATTAACAACCTTGTATGTTCATTAAATGCCAGACATTTAGTGTATTAGATCAAATCAAAATAGGCAAAAACTAATGACAGTATCCTGTAATGTTGGTTAATGAGGGCAACATAATTTGACTCTCTGAGGTATAATCCAAGTGGTAGTAAGTGGCCCTTGTTTTTTAGGGGTCAGAGATCTTTAGCTACTACTTGGAAATGTCAATATTCACCTTGCCGTTTTTAGTTAGATGAGTCATTCCTTTGTAATTATTGATAACTCTTTGCCACACCATTATGTACGGCAATGAGTTTTGACCTTCCTATAGGGTCTTTAGCATTGTTGAAGATGGCCTTCTTCAGGACTTGTGGACTTTTAATGGGACACGTTCACATGGGACCATCCTACTTTGTCCTGTAGCTAGTAAGTTCTGGGCCAGCGCGGTTCCTTCTTATTCAACAGGTGGGAAAATTCAGGTGCTGGAACTCTCAGGATGTGTTGTATCCGAAACCAGATCTCAGATAATGCCTTTATATTTATTTCACATTGGAAACTTGTGTTTTTTTGCTTCATTTGTGCTCACGCACCCAGCGCTTTGCCTCCCTGTTCTGCTGCTGATACCTGGACCGGGCACATCCATTGGGTCACAAGGATCTCAGTTTTTTTGGAGGGGTTGGCCTGTGTGCTATGAGGCAGGCAGTGGGTCTTGGGGTCTTGGGGGGTTTATGTACATGTTTATGGTATAGGAATAGCGGCATTCATGGGAGTAAAAATGTTGGAACCAGCAATAGCCACATATTTTGAAACACTGTTGAAAATGCGTGCCCACACCTGCAGTTGCTAGTCCTGTTTGTTATTTGCTAAGTACCGAATGTGAATTTAAATAATATAGATCTGAGCTGTGCCCAAGTGAGCTAAAGTGTAAGGAAGGAAACCGACATGGAGCGGGCGAGCAGTTGCAACTTGCACATTCGGAATGAGCAAAGTTACAAATATGGCTTGCTGTATGGGGACGACTGCTGTTGATTACTCCTAGGTAGATCTGCTCTGCTGCTCTTGATTCAGGTAAACTTTATGTCAAAGACATGGGAAGGAAGTATAATGGATACTATCCTGAAATTCCTCCCAAGCGTCTTCCTTCCACTCAGCGTACAGTTGGATATTTTAGTCTGCTTGCATAAAAGCACCACCATTCCTTGCCGCACCATTTTCCATACACAAAACATAAGCACACACACTTGTAAACCTCACAATTTTTTATTTGTTTATTTTGTTTATTGAGTTTTTCTCATAGAACTGAAGAGAAAGACAATCAACATAATAGTGACATTCCATGGAAAGATACATGCATTACAGCGACATCTAATCAGTGAATTTATACGATGCAAATTCCAAGAGTAGAATAATAATAAAAAAAGCGGATATTTCATAGCAGGAGCATCTTACACAGGTCTCGTATACAACAGATAACGCAAAACAGTGTAGGGTTAAAAATGAATCAATACATCCAAGTGTAGAGACGTTACACAAAATCAGGCAATATTCAGGTCATACGGTAGAATAATTGGGGGGGGGGGGTCATGGATCTTGTCCGGTTTCTGCAGGGTGCTCCAGGAGATATGATTTGAATGGGCCCCAAATATCTCGGGGATGTGACGAGGTTGGAAGGAGGTCAGTGTATCTGTATGTTTCGTCTAGCCAAAGTGTCGTGTCATCAATCCATTCCTTGAATTTGGGCGCTCTGCCTCGACCCCACCTGCAGGCTTAACCGGGGTATAATAGAGGCGAAGTAAAAATTTGCAATGGGTGATGCGTAGCCGACTACTAGAGGAGACGTTGCTCAGTCTGTTTCCAGCAGTACACCCACTGTTGATCTGTAATGTTCTGCCCAAGCTCAGCGGACCATTTATCCTGAGTAGCGCAGGGGGTGGTATCGGTGTCAGTATACAGGCTATGATAGAGTGCAGATACTAGGTGAGAGGAGTTGGCAGTACGCCGTATGTGGTGCAAGGGGGCAACTACCAGGGGTTCCAGAGGGTATGAGGGAGCATATTATTTAAGCCCTTGTTGCGGCCGGACATAGAGGAAGATATCCATAGTGGAAGGTGGAGGGTCTGAAAATAGTTGTTGAAGAGTGCGAAACTTGCCGTTTAGATAAAGGTCGCCCCAACACTGAATATGGCGTGTAGCTTTAACACTTTTAAAGACACCTTCTTGCAAGAGAGGCATCCTTGGATGATAGGTATGCAGGAGTAACAGGGACTATAGTATGGGAGCTTGCAAACATCGAGCAATGTGGTGCCATGCTTTAATCGTGTAGTCTAGAGAGGACGGGCAGGGTGTACGAGGTGCGAGTGTTGTCAGTATGACCCCGTCTAGCGGGATAGGGTCCGCAAGCCAGTGTTCAGTCGCCACAAGAGATGTATCTGGGAGGGTGGAATTATATTATCATTGTGCTTGGGCACTCAAATAATATAATTAACAGTTAGGAACATCGAATCCCCCCTGGGAGCAAGGCTGTGCAAGTGTGTCCAATTGTAAACGCGGTTGTTTGCCGCCCCACACTAGTTTGATCAACTCCGAATGAAGTGATGAGAAAAAATGCTTGCCTCGGTCATACAGGATGTTTAAAAACAAATGTAAGAATTTGGGGAGGACCACCATATTAACAAGGGAAATGCGTCCTGCCATTGTGAGGGGGAGCGTATTTCATCTAGTTATCCAACCAGCAACATGTTCTAGTGCTTGCCAGTATTTAAGTCTCATCAATTCTTCGCGATCTGTGGTGACATGTATCCCTAGATATTTTACTTCAGTAGAGCACCATTCAATGGGAAAATCTGTGTCAAATGGTGTCACCGAAGCAGTGAGTGGAAAAAGTTGGGATTTGGTCCAGTTGATATGGATGCCAGAGAGACCACCAAACCTAACGAATGCTAGAAGGAGCGGGTTGATATTCTGCTGTGGTTCCTTAACACACAGGGTAACATTGTCCGCGTACAGAGAAATGAGGATCGGGCAAAGAAAGCAGCGAAGGGCTTTGTCTTGATGATGTTGTCTGATTTTGCTGCCAAGGGTTCTATGGCAAGGGCAAACAGGAGATGAGATAGCGGACAACCCTGCCAGGCGCCACAGGAAAGAGGGAATGAGGGGGAGACATGACCATTAATTAAAACTTTTGCCTTTGGAGAAGTATAGAGGAGGCAAATCCATGCTAAAAAAATATGGGGAGCCCCATGCATTGAAGAATAGTAAATGGCAATCCCATTCTACAGAGCCGAAGGCCTTCGTGGCGTCTAGGAAGACCTTCACTAGTGCCAGTTGTGGGTCAACATTTTGTAAAATCGAACAAAGCGTTCAGAGAGTGAGGGAAGTCGCCCTACCAGCAATAAACCCGGCCTGGTCAGACAAGACTAACTTCTCCATCAGGAGACTGAGACGATTGGCCAATAATTTGGCAAGAATTTTTGCATCTGTATTGATGAGGGAGAGGGGACGATAGGAATCGCAGCGGTCTGCAGGTTTGCCGGGTTTCAGGAGAGAGGTAATACTTGCCTCTCTCATCGAGTCTGGAAGGATCTGTAACTCCAGGGCCTCCATGTAAACTTCTTTCAACACTGGAAGTAATTGATCGAGGTACGTTTTGTAAAAGTCTATGGGGAACCCTTCTGAGCCCGGGGCTTTACCTGATTTCATCTGCATAATAGCAGCTCGGAGCTCATCATCTTCGAATGGTGCTGCTAAGAATTCCCTCTGATTGTCCCCTAGCCAACCTAATGCAACATCCTCAAGATAGTGAGAGAGATCAGGGGGTTCAGTCCTATGAGTACTGTATAGGTCTGTGTGGAATTCATTGAATGTGTGCAAGATTGCGGGACCATCTCTGTCGCGTACCCCAGCACCATCTACCACATCTAGGAAGTAATTGGAAAGACAGGGCTGTCGGATTTCAGTTGCAAGTGCCCTACTGGGCCTTTCCCCCTCCCCATAGCGACAGGCAGTGAAGAATTTGCCCTGAACTGTGGCTTCACGCTCAGCCGTGGTGGTATACTCAGTGAGGTTGTCCAGAATTCAGGCATTCTGGGCTCCCGATGCTCCACACCACAGACCCTTTTCTAATTGCCTCAACTCACTTTCGAGTTGTCACAAGTTTTGCCGGATATTTCTGAGGACTCTGAAGCTTTTCGACATGCATGAGCCGCAAATCGTGACTTTAAATGCCTTCCAGACCATGCCCACGTGTGTGACTGAACCTTTATTTCTGCTAAAAAAATCTTAAATCTCCTCCCCAAGGTTTCCAAAAGTGCCTCAGGCATAATACTCTAGCATCGTGGAGTGTCAATCTGGTAGGGGGCGTAATTGTCATACATACTGAAGCGTGATCTGAGTAGGTCCTGGCCATATGCTCTGCCGAGATGATCCAAGGAACCTCCCTGCGAGAACAAATCCAGTAATGTAGCCGCGACCAGGAAGAGTACGCTGTTGTGAAATAGGTGCCTTCTCTCTCATCCAGGTGTATATGATGCCACTCATCTATGAGTCCATGGTCTGGAAGTAACCAAGAAAGGGTGTCCTGGTTATAGTGTAATGATGTGGGAGGGGATTGGACCTATCTGCTGAAGGGCATAGGGTAGTGTTATAGGGTAGTGTTATAATCCCCCCAGATGACATGGGTGGATGCCACCTTGAGAATTTGCCCCCAGAAGGGGATGAAATAATCGGGATTATCAGTGTTTGGTCCGTAACTTCAAACAAGCGTAATCGATTGCGTGCCCAATGTACCCTAAAGCATGCAGCTCCTGCCTGAAGAGTCCCCGAAAGTGGCGCCTAAAATGAAGGGTGTGTTCTTTTTAACTAAGATCAAAGTGCCTCGTGAGTATATAGAATAGGAGGAAAACACTCGGTCAGAAGCCCATTTTTTTCCCGAAGCAAATAGGGCGGCAGGGGTCGGTGTGTGTCCTGAAGCATTGCAACATGTATTTGATGCCTATCAAGGTATGTAAGGATTTGCCTACGCTTGCATGGATCGCCGAGACCTCTAACGTTCCATGTGAGTAATTTTATACGAAACGGTTCAACGTGGGAAGGCATTCCAAAGGAAGGGACTCGTTATAAGAGATGCCCTAGTGAATGGAAAGTGCGTGATTATTTTGACGTGTGCTGGCATGTCTATCTGCTGATGGATCACATAAATAACAGTAAAATTCAACATACCCCAACCCCCCACCACCCACAACAGCACCCCAATCATGCTGGTAATGTACTGCCTACCCAAAAACAAAAGAAAAACCCCCACCCACAAAGGCACCCCAATTGTGCTGGTACAACATTGCCCACCCACACCCCACATAACCCTTGACATTGCAGTCCGAGTCAAGTAAGTCCAACAAAAAAGTAATACGGGGGATCGCCCATGTGGTGGGCACTTGTGGGCCACGAAAACCTCCCTTCTCCCAACAATAACTGCTGAGCAGTCTCCCAGTGGTACAGGGATGGGGGGGAGAGAAAGGGAGGGTGCTTGGCAAAGTCCAGAATAAAACCTACAAATTGCAAAGGCCCATCAGTAAGCCACACAGAGTATATATTGCAAATGATACACTTATCTGTCTGCGATGAGCTGCGGACACCTGAAACCGCCATAAAAGATTGCATTGTTCCTCTCAACGGGTGCAGGCAAAGACATCCCTACATTACAGGGACCATGATACAGCAGGCAATGTGAAGAGTGAGTAGGTCCATGAATGAGCTCCAAAGCGTTAGTGCCCATTTTAGAGTCAGCTTGTTGTAGGGGATTGAGATCTTGAAGCCCAGTCACTAGGATCTCGATACGGTTATCTTCGCTTGACGGTCTTGAGGAAGTCCTCAACTTGTTGTGGATTTGAGAAGAGGGTGTGTTTGCCTTGATAAGTAACCCGCAAACGTGCCGGGTACATGAGGGCATTTTCGATTTGCGTTTTCCGTAGTTTTTGCTTTACCTGCAGGAATTTGCGACTTGCCTACTGAACGGCAACAATAAAGTCTGGATAAATGGTGAACTCGTTGCTCTCAAATTGCAGGGACTTGTTCTCTTGAGCCAGTTTGAGTGCGGTATCGTGGTCCTGATAGTTCAGGAGACGGGCCACAATAGGATGTGGAGTACTGCCTGGTGGAGGGCAGGGACCTAAGGAGCGCTGCGCCCGTTCCACAATGAGTTGTGATGAGAAGGCCTCCTCAACAAAGGTACCCTTTAGGAGGCGCTCGATGAAGTCTTCCATGCGGCCCGTGTTGGTGCTCTCCGGTATTCCTATGACTCGGATATTATTACGGTGGCTGCGAGCTTCAAGGTCCTCGTTTTTGGCAGCGATGACTTTTAAAAGCTTATCAATTTGCAACATTTGTTGCTGCATCTGGGATGTGGCATCTTTGTTTTCCGAAATGCGCCGTTCTGCCTCTTTGATCTGCTCGTCATGCTTATCCACTTTCTGGACGAGACAGTCCAAACGGCTGTTTATGGTGTCCATTTACCCAGAGAGATCAGTAAGGCTATTCTGCATAGCCAAGAGCAGGGTTTTAACTTCATCTTCTGGGGCTGTTGATTGCGTCTGTGCCTGCTCATTCCTGGGTTGTCCGGATTCCTCCGAGTTAGAGCGTGTAACAGCCTTTTTTGTCTCCAAGATGAGCTTGGGTTGGCGGCCATCTGGTTTCCCCACTGTCGCAAGAGTAAAGAGCTGTATATGCAGGAGGATTAACAATGGCGGGAGGCACACACAAGGTACCTATGTGGCCAGCAAGTTGGAAGATGACAAGTCGTCTGCTGTGGTAGTGTCCCTTCCAGGAGTAGAAAGTGCTATGTTCCAGAAGGAATTATTGTTTCCAGCAGCAGCATTCACCGGTATGGCCAGGTGAAGGAGCAGAGATCAACATGCGGAGCAGCGAGCAGTGTAATAGGAGGATGGTAGGCCTCATAAGACTAATACCAGTCCACTGCAGGGAACACTGAAGCATGAATTGTTTGCGCAAAATGCTTGGAGGAAGGCCCACTGTGAGGCAACACTGACAGCCCAAGGGAGCGGAGCAGGCGTCTCAAGTCAGTGCACTAAGGCCTAGATGTGTAGGGAACTGTGCAGCAGCCGATGTATCGGAGGAGCAATCAAGTGATTCCTGCTGGCGTTAAGGACAATAGGATCAAGCGAGTTGTGCACCAACACACGTCCGTTAAGTCTTTCAAGGATCTCGAAAGCGGGAAGCGACAAGGGAGGGAATAGGACTCTGAAACATCCCAACGGGTAATGTGGCAGTCACCCGTAATCACATAGTGTATGGAAGAATAAGAAGAGAAAGCACCTAATGTCACAGTATGCAGGATTAAGATGTGAATGGGTCCAGGCGGGAGACCTGCCTCAGCGCCACACCGTGCAGGAAAAATCTCGGCAGCCTGTGGAGATTCAAGACCACAGACCCACCGTGGTTGGAGAAGTGAGTTGGCAGGTGATGGGTAACAACAGCACTGCACAGAATGGCTTAGGCAAGGCCTTTCTGAGCCCGCAAAGGTGACACACCAACCGGCGCATTGATTGTCTAAATCATGCGGAGCGTAAGTCTGGAAGAAACAACAGGTTGGTGAGGGATGTTCCACACAGGATCGGTGACCGGCGAGGGAATAAAAGCCGGTATATGATTGAGGCTCGTCAGGGCCAATGGACGTGCACTATCTCCAGCGCCCGTACCGAGGAACAAGATTGGCGGCCATCTCCAAACCGCCCGCTGAGGCTCCCGCAAATGGAGCACTATTAAAGTCGGCAGGTAGAGCGTCTGTTGCGGTGAAATGTAAGTAGCACCCTCCGGACTGGCACGAAGTAGAGCCCTTGGGGTGTAGAAAAAAGGTGAGGTAGGAGGTCCCTCGTTGAGTGAGAAGGGGCCCGGAGCACAGCTGCGACAGAGGGAACAGTGCAGCGGTGCTCAGCGACTTACGGATTGATGTTGGCCCTAGAGGGTAATGGCGCTCACACAGTCCAAGTCATTATGCCTTATCGCAAACACAGTGCTTACCTCACCGCACTTGTCGGAAACTGTTGGACCTGGCATCTTTGGCGTGATTTCCCCTGACTTTTTGCCTCTACCTCCACGTTTTTGACACTGTGATGGATCTCGTTTTACTAGTTTAGATGCTTTGGGCACTGCTGATCAGTGCCAAAGTGCAAGTGCTCCCTGGTTACATTATTACTGTGATTGGTTATCAATGATTGGCATATTTGTTTTACCAGTAGGTCCCAAGTATAGAGCACTAAGTGTGCCAGGGCGGGTAACTCAGATGCTACTGGTGGGCCTGCAGCACTGATTGTGCCACCCACATGAGTAGCCCTAAAATTGTGTCTCAGGCCCGCCACCGCAGGGCCTGTGCGCAGTCTGTGAACTGCCATGTTTTCCTGGCCAGTGTACACACTGGCCAGGCCTGAGCCTTCCCTTTTGCTACACATTGGACACCCCTATGGTAGGCCCGAGGTACCCCCCTGGGCAGGGAGCAGTGTATGTGAAAGGTAGGACATGTACTAGTGTGGGTAACATGATCTGATAGTGAAATACTGCCAATTTCGTTTTTCACTATTGAAAGGCTATCTTGCCCATAGGATAACATGGGGAATGCTGTGTAACATGTTTTCCTGCATATCTTTCTATATCAGCAAGATAAACATATGGAATCTGGTATCCCTGAACTCAGAAATTAATAACACATCTTTTAGTGAAGATGGTTTTTAAATTCTAAGTTTGGAAATAGCACTTTTAGAAAGTGGCTAGTTTCCTGTCGAACCTTTCTGTGTGCCTCTGCCTGTTTGTGTATTAACTGTCTGGTTTGTGAGTTACAGGGGCTGGGGGTGGCTCCAGGAGGCTGGGGGAACCAGCACTAGGCTGAATAGCCCCATCTGCCTGTAGAGTGGTTGGGAGGAGTAGCACCTGGGTCTCAATAGGGCTGTGCCTGCCTGCCACAATGCTGGCTCCACCTCCTGCGGTGCGTCTGATGGCCCCGGCCCACACTCACAAAGGAAGAAGATGTGCACTGGCAGAGTGCACCCAGAACTGGTTTGTACTGGGTCCAGGACCCCACACACAAGAAGAACAAAGACTTTTGGGGTATAAAAGTAGAACTAAAACCCCAGTGAAATCAGATTAGGAAACTTTGTGATCAAGAAGGAATCCCTGCCCAAGAACAACAGCCAGGAAGACTGAGGAAAAGGGCTGCCATTGCTGAGTGTCTGGAAGCTGACCTGCAGTTCCTGTTAATACTGGGAAGAAGGACTAGGGGACTCTCTGCTGTGTGCTGTGTCCCACTTGCTTGAAGAGGAGCTGTGCTGAGTGCTTTGCCCCCTCTGAAGACCACCTATCTCCAAGGGCCTGGGAAGAGCTGGCCTCCTGTTACCAAACTCAGGGACACAAACGTTTGCAGAAGGAACCATCACCTTGGTGCTAAGTGCTTGTTGTAGGGCACTCCCTGTGGCCTTGTGACCTCTGCCGACCTGCCTGTGTGTAACTGACTCGGTGTACGATCGGCACACATTGGGGCTCCATGTGAAACTGACTCGGCGCTCAAGAGTGCGTGCTGTACACTGCCCGAGGCCGTCACCTAGGGGCTTCGTCGGAAGTGCTGTGTCACAAAGGAATCACCGCCGTCGGCCTGGGAGCCTCATAGCCGTGTCCCCCTTCACCCACCTACGTCACAGACCCACTGCACTGGGATTGGTCCCAGTGTAGTTTTTTGCCTAGCAACCAGGAAGCGTCCTGACAGAGCTGCGCAGGAGCGAGAGGAAGCGCAAGGCGTTGCCTGGTAGCGAGGGCTTCCCCCCGTTCTGCAACGGAGATCCGAGCCGCACCCAAGGCCGGGCAGCGCCACCCAAGGAAAGAGCTGCTGCCCGTAGAGGACAACGCGGACTGCCAAGCCCCCCTCACCCTTGCAGGTAACCGGCCCGATCAAGGACCGGAGCTCGTGCCCAGGGAAGTTGTGGTTGAGCTCACTGCCGGCGGGCTGCATGGGGATTGCTTAAGGCTGCGAGGGACTGTGCGGGCACCATATGGTTCTTAAACCATATCGGAGGACAGCATCCTTTAGTTTGATTTAGAGGCAGCGTCCTCTTTGGTGACTGTCACGCACTTGCGCATCGTGCAGGGGGTGATTTTTAAAAGTGAGCAGCTAAGTACAGTGGGGGAACTTGCCAATAAGGATGCCATTGAGGAACTGACTTTTCCCACGCTAGAAACACAAGTCTGATACTCATACAGACTCAACTAAATTCTTTGATTGTTACAAGTGTGTTTCTTTTGCAAGGAGAACATTGATAAAGTGAACTGTTTCCACAAGGATTACAAAGAATACTACAAGAGAATCTTTTTATTTTAAAACAACGTTTAATAGTGTATGTTGGTGTTATGTCGTTTTTATCTGCCTAATCCATATAAAGTAATTTATATTTTTATAAATACTTGGGTAGTGTCCATTTGTGGTGTTGAGCTATATTACTGTGAGTGTTGCTACAAATACTTTACACATTGCCTTGGGGATAAGCCTGTCTGCTCGTGCCAAGCTACCAAAGGGGGTGAGCAGGGGTTATCTACAGCGTGTACCCCCTTACCCTGACTAGAAGTGAGGGTCCCTATTTGGACAAAGGTACTTACCGCTGCTAACTAGAGACCCGCAGATCTAACAGAAACTAACAATTATCCGCAGTCTATGGCTGCCCAGATATCAGCAGTTGGTACAGGCAGACAGACGGGAGAACACTAGGCAAAGAGAAACCGGCAGCCGCTGCATGCTGAGCAGAGGGGCCTGTCGCCACGTGGAATCCCCGGGACTCGCTCAGTAGAAACAGCTGCGCAGTTCTCCAAGGGGTATCACCACGCTCTGCCCGTGTGCACCAAAGTCCAACCAGGAGTCACCTGTCGGTGTCGGAGCGCCTCAATTCTTGCCACGGAGCAGGAGGATAGGTTAATGAACAATTAGCAAGTTGTAAAGGCAGGATTAGTGGGGTAGATAAGGATAAATGAAAGATTATGCCGCCAAGCTGCCTGAGCCTCACAGGTGTACGGCCATCTTGGTCGTGCGCCACCTAGCGCCCCCCAAACATCACAAACATACCCTTTTTTAGGTCTCGCCTGAGCTATCGCGTAAGCGATGCTCTGCGAGACTTATTGTTATTGAGTGGGCTCCAAAAAGTGCTGCCAGGCCAGCCTAGCGATACAGTGCATGTGCGCGGGCGCGCGCGCGCTTGCCGCGTTTACTTTCACTTTGGCGGCCGCTTTGAAGTTTGATCGCGATCGCGATCACTTTCGCGGACGCACGGCCGCGTGTTTCAGTTAGCGCCACTGTCACTGTGTCCTGCACTCTCTCCTACCACTTTTCCACATGCTTTTCACTCCCCATGGCTGTTACTCTGCTTTGCTTTCAGGGCCGTTTAAGCCGCTCATGTACCGCACACATATGCTATTGCCCACGATCCAATCACAGGTAGCGCAGCAAGGCACAGGTCCCTGGAAAGACAACTGACCTGTGACCTGTTGCACATAGGCAGCAAAACTTATCATTATTTCACATTCAAAGGCTTTCATTAAAATATTGAATAGAAGAGCATTACAACTCATTGGATGTAATGTCATTAACTAATAAATTAGGTTTTGCTTATTATGCTCACTAGGCAACACAAAAATCATTACATAAAAAAGTGATTTAAGATTAATCATTTTCGATCACATATGCATGTACTCTTAAAACAATATAGTTTCCATAATATCATATTAGTCTCAGCACCCTTGGCAGTGTCTGCACGTACACCAGTATCAGGCCTCACTCATAGACAGACTACGTGGGTGACGTGTAGACCTCGTACGTGGCAATGCATTACACAGTATCGTGCAATCACACACTGCCCTTGCCATACGTGAAGTCAAAGTAATACAACATTCTGATGCACGTGCACCACTCACCTGGCTCAAGCTGCGAGCACCCAATCAAATTAAACAACGATGCCCCCTGCAGCCAATGCAGGCCCCATTCAGTATAAAGCCTATGGATTTCTGTGGCATATATAGGAGTCTCGAGGGCCCTCGTCCTATTCTGCGGGGGGGAGGGTGCGGGGGGAGACAGGGTGAGGCAACACATTTCGTATTACGTAACCATGGTGATGCCTTATCGATATTTGTGCCTTATATGAACCCGTGATAAATTAAGAATGAACTTTTTTTAAACCCGGCCTTCTGGTAATACAGTGCTACATTATAAAACACACAACAGTATTAGGCACACAACATTAAACACACATAACAGTATCAGAGGTTTCGTGGCTGCACGTCTACTCTACATCTGAGAATATGTGTGATGGTTAAAATGTTTCCTAAAATAACACTCAAAATGTACGCATCCCGTTTGTATGAATTTCGGGGCATTCTTTAAAAGAACCTATACTAATGGACTGTGCCATGCCATCTCACACATGCGTAATTGTTTAAAGTTTTATATAGCGCGAACTCGACCCGAAGGTATTGGAGCGCTTTACCTGAGCACCCGTTACATTACACAAGGACACATTAATTTTAGGTAGGCATGGAGAGCTTGTCCAGAATCACAGGATGCTGAGCCGACGCCAGACTCGAAACCTGGTTACCCAGCTCTAAAGTCGGCAGCTCTGGCCGTTAGGTGGCACCGGACCCAGTGTTCCCATGGGGAACACGGATGCTAATGGCGCCGGGCACAGCGTTCCCATGGATAACGCAGATGCCACTGTTCACATAGACAACATGCGAACTGCGAGGAGGCAGCAAGCGTTGCATTTTGCATGGGTTTCCGTTGACAGCAAGGGATCCGTTTCCATTTATCATTCAGGAAGCACATAAAAACAAGCATTGGCATAGCCAATAGGTCTCGCTTTTGGGACCTTATAAGTATTTAGTTATGCAACTGTTGCATGGCTAAACACTTATAAGGTCCCAAAAGCGAGACCTATTGGCTATGCCAATGCTTGTTTTACATGCTGCTTGTTACAACATTTTTGCAGTGTAGCACACCATGGGTCACGGCACCCAAGAACAATGAAGTACATATAGTCAAAAGTAAAAATATAACATGAGGCATAAATGTGAATTTCAATGATGTAGCGCTGAGCTGTGCCCGAGTGAGCTAAAGTGTTAACATATTAGTTGTTTGAGATAAATAGAATAGAGCCACGGTGTCTGGCTCTCTTCGTGTTTACCACCCGTGACCTCTCTCACCCCAGACCATTCCCTAACGGTCCTGGGAAGCCATATGTAAGGAAGGAAAATGATGACAGGGAGTGGGAAAGCAGGTGCAACTTGCAACATTCAGAAGGTGAAGGTGCAAAGTTACAAATGGAGCTTGCCGTATGAGGATAACTGCCATTAATAACTCTTAGGTAGGTCTGCTCTGATGCTATCTTTCCAGGCAGACTGTATGTGAAAGACATGAGAAGGAATTATAATAGATACTATTCTGAAATTACTTCCAAACGTCTTTCTTCCACTCAGCTGTCAGGTGGGCATTTTAGCCCTGCTCGAATAAAAGCATCACCACCCTTTGCAGAATCGTTTTCCATACACAAAACATACACACAAGCATTTGTAAACATCACAAACACGGAGGGGCCGATTCACAGAACTAACAGACAAAATCCTAAACTTACTACTTTTGGTATTCACAGAAGTTAGGATTTTGTCTTAAGTTTGTTTTAAGACAAACTTAAGACAGACTTAAGACAGACTTAAGACAAACTTAAGACAGACTTAAGACAGACTTAAGACAGACTTAAGACAAACTTAAGACAGACTTAAGACAGACTTAAGACAGACTTAAGACAAACTTAAGACAAAATCCTAACTTAAGTCTGTCTTAAGTCTATCTTAAGTCTGTCTTAAGTCTGTCTTAAGTTTGCCTTAAGTCTGTCTTAAGTCTGTCTTAAGTCTGTCTTAAGTTTGTCTTAAGACAAACTTAAGACTAAATCCTAACTTCTGTGAATACCAAAAGTAGTAAGTTTAGGATTTTGTCTTAAGTTAGTTCTGTGAATCAGGCCCTACAACACTACCCTAAACCCTAAAACACTACCCCTATCACTTCCCCCCGACCCCCAGTCCCGTCTCTACGCTGAAACACTACCCTGCACAACCCCCCGACACTACCCTAAACCCTAATATACTACCCTACACTACACAAACACCACAACACTACCCTAAACCCTAAAACACTACCCCAGCACGAATCCCGATGCCCACTCCTGTCCCTACAGTCAAACACTACCCTGCACGGCCCGACACTACCCTAAACCCTAAAACACTACCCTATACTACACATACATCATCATACTACCCTAAGCCCTAAACCTACACCCCCAGCACATCCCCCGACCCCAGTCCGATCCCTACACTGAAGCACTACTCTGCACGACCCCCCGACACTACCCAAAACCCTTAAAAAATATACTCCCACCCCACACCCAATCTACCTTACCTCTCTCTCCTCGTGGTTCCTCTCTCCCCCTGGGACATTCTTCACGCCGTCTCCGAGGGGCGGTGCAAACAGTCTCAGTTTCCTCACAACGACATGGATAGTTTTTTGTTTTTAGTTCGCATGTGAATACCTTTACAACGAAATTATTATAAAAGCATACCATACATGGCTTTACAACAATTTTTTTTTGTAAAGACATGCTTGGTATTTGCATATGCAAAGTAAATAAAATCATAGTAATTACTTTGTGTTGTAGAACGCATGCGTGGTAATGCATGCGTTGTAATGGTATGCAAAGTAATGATTACAAACTAATGGCTGTCTACCCTTTTGTTGCCTTGTGTCACCATGTGTGACGCAAGGGCAATACAAGTCCATTGTAAATCTGGGCCTGATTATTTAGAGAGTTACCCAAATACATAACACACATTGCAAAATGGGGTTAAATCAAGGCATCCCCTACTTATGTGCCTACCCTATAAAAAATCAATATAGATTTGTCGTGTTTGCAAAATTCAAAGGATTGAAAACAACATGTGGATGTATATTTGCTTAATGCAAATGCCGATTTATTACACAGGATTAACTGGAAATTAGGTTGGGCCTTGCATCTAAAATTGGCATGTTCGTATATTTCCAACCAAGATTTAAAGGAGTGTTAAATCAACAAAGAAAATACTGGGGGGCATATTCACAAGGAGCTATTGCTGAATTAACGGCACCTTATCACAGCCAAAGTCGAGATAAATTTACCTCCCCATTCACAAGCTGGTGCTAACAGCCCACAGCACCAGTTTACCTGTGATAGCAGCCGCAAAAAACATCACCACAGAGGATCCCCGCAACTATCGCTAATGAGATGCAGAGTGGGCGTTCCTGTGCCAAAAGTTGCGACCACACCACTCCTCAACATTCTCAACGACCAGACAGATCAGCGATAAAAACACAAAATAGGGGATAAGGCACTTTTTCACCAGGAAATCTACACCTGCTCTGACCTGGTGTTAAGTCGGACGGCAGCCAGCACCACAAAAGGGAGACCAGCCCAGGGCCTCATCGGAACTGCAACAGATGTCAAGGAGCCACTCATCATGCGTCCCGGACACCCAAGAGGGCCACAACACCCACTGACACCACCCCAGGACCTCACCCCACACCAAGAACACCCCCCCGGACAACCACAGAGGCAGCGGAGCCCCAGGAAACGCACCAGCCTCACAGACCCAACATCTGATAATGTCACCGTCCACCTCAGGCTAAAAGGGACAACCATCCTACGCATCCTGACCATCATCGCCTAACAGGCCTATGTCACCAAAATAGTGGACAACCAACATCCCACCCCACACCAATCTGCTGGATTGGCTGCACCTGTTTGGCGCTGGCACCCCCCAAAAAAAACACCCGCCAAAGTCGGCGGAGTCTCACAGCCAGCCACATCCAAGTCCCCCACACCTGTCCTGGACATCACCATCACCCTAGAAGTCCAGTCCCCATACGTCCAACACAATGCGCAGGATTCGCTGGAGACCAAGCAAGGGCCATACGCCATAGCATGATGCACACACGAGTTGGGGGCATCCACAGCACACATGTCCCACCTGTGCCCCCTGGTGACACAGCACATAATCACCGCAACAGGAAGCACACATCTCACATCAATGTGCAGGCAACAACAGAACACGGTGGAACCTCCAACAATGTCTCCTCCAAATACCCAGCCACTGCGCATGATTCCTTCACCCTCCGACAGTCCATCAGCAACCAGCCTACCCAGGATGGCAACAATGGAAATGCACAGCCCCATGGCTAGTTTCAAATGGACACCCTACTCACCTAAACTCCACAACCATGCAACTCACAACTCTGGCAATGCACACATCACAATGGTTACCTGGCCAAGCCATGAACATGAGCCATCAACGGCATGGCACCTCAGCCACACAACAGCAGAAAGTGGGGCGAGGTGGCAACCAGGCATGTGTGAAGGATGCAGTAGAACCATGATTTGGAAAGTACACAATGTCAAGAGGGGCGGAGATGTGCTGGAGAGACCGCAGTATGCAGAACACACCAATATCCATGAAGACACACACCTCTGGTGTTTGAAGTCTAGTGGACAGTGGACGCAACCATTTCACCCCAGCCAGTGGGGGACCTTGCAGAGATGTTGCCTTTTATGCCCCCCCAAGCGTGACCGGAGTAGGGGTGTGAATAAAAAGCACGTAGCCCTGGGCGTGGTCCTCTTCCACAAAGCACAACATCTCTGCCAGGGCGGTGCCTCTCACCACAAGGCCGAGGCCATCCCCATGAGCGGAGTTGCCTGCGATGCTGTGTGCCTGCCGAACCCCGGCATGCTGGCCCCGAACCCGTCAGGCCTGCCCCAGCACAGCCAGGCCACACTGATCACCTGCCAACACCCGCGTGTGTCAAGGAGGGTGCACCATGTCCAGGTGCAAGCTCGAAGCCTGAGAGCCACGACCTTGGCAGCCTCCTCAGTCCATTACGGCCTCCATGACACAGGCCCGCTTGAGTCCTTTCTTGTTGACGTACTCTACTGCCCCCTTCGGGGTACTCTTTGGCCCAGTTGGTCACATGTGCGAAAATGTGTCCAGATTCAAGAATGGCAGTGAGCCCAATCCGAGTCAGCGGGCACAGCACCAGACCCACCACGATCAGTGGGCATAGTTCTATATGGGCTATTTGCGACACGTGGTGCCACTAACCCTGTTCAATGCCAGCCAGCGACACGTGGTGCCACTAACCCTGTTCAATGCCAGCTTGCTACACGTGGTGCCACTAACCATGTTCAACCCCAGCCTGCGACACATGGATGAGGGACCAGGACTACCCTGCGGACCAGTAGGTCCAACATCCACACCAGTGGTCGCACGGAGAGGAGTAAGAGGAAGATGCAGCTTAGTCTGTACAAAACCCGGGTCACATACATGAGGTGTCCCAACACGTGGTGCCACTGAACCTGAACTACGCAGGCCGGTGGGGCCATCCAACCTATGCCGGCGACACTCGGTGAATGGGCCTTGCTGACCGCTGCCTCAGGCCTACACCACGGTCAGGTAGGTCACAGATTTGGAACTGAACATCGGTTATTCAGATGGCAGAATACATGTCATCGCATGCACGAAGAGGCGTAAGAGGATGATGCGTTGCAGTCCGGAGGGAACAAGATCATTGTTATGAAGGTGATCGAACACTACCGACAAATGCCCTTGTGTCAGTAACTCTGTGCCTCGCAAGCCAATGACACGTGGCTGTGGGCCACTGCTGACTACTGCCTCTGGCCTACACTGCAGTTCAGTAGGTCACAGACTCTTCATTTTGCAATGGCTGAGTTCATATCAGCGTACCGGCATCATCGCAGACAGCCTCCCCTCTCGGCCCCAGTGCCACTAAGTCTGTTCCCCAACAATCATGGACACTCTCTGGTCGAACTTTGGTGGTGTCTGTGTCTATGGCATAGGGGGCAGTTTTCATCCTCATGTAGCTGATACCTAATTGGTGGTGGCAACGAGGCTGTCGCATTCCACTCATCCATTTGCTGCTTCCGGATAAAATCGAAACTTTCGGCGTCATGCTCTGGAGGACACCTTCCACTGTCCCCCGATACCCTCCGCAACATACACCTCGGACATTGATTGTGACCCACTCAGGTTGTATGGCCCATCTGACCGCACCGCAAGTCACCGTTTCATGGCTGGGGGCCTGTGCCAGCCGCTGTGCATCCGGGGCCACTAACTCTGTACTAGTCAGGTCCGGGACCCCTTCTTCTGATAAATTGGATGGCCCCTGAAGCATTGGCCTTGGGGTAATCAACGCCATTTCTCTGTGGCCCTGCACTGTACGCAGCCTCCAGGCCCAAGAGCGACCCAGCAGGGCTCACACACCAAATCGAGTCCTTACCAGCCCAGATGTGCCATCACCGCAGGAGGCACATGCCACCACCGCAAGGACCACCTCCAACAGCCATCTGTCACAGTCGACAAGGTGGTCCTGACAGACTTACGGAGTTGCTCAGACCTGTCGTGGATGCCATCATCGGCCTGATACCCTGCTCCTTCTCAGCACTCAAGGTGCCAGTGACTCAGTGCACCACAAGCCATTGTCCATTACTGATTTACATTTGTGCTGTGGAGATGTTGCGCAGCAATGTCACCTCATGCAGTGGGGAAGTGCTGGGACTATGATGAGGAAGATGTGTCAAGTGTGCGGACGGGAGATAGCACAGACAATGGAAGGGCAGGAGGCAACATCTCCAAGGCAGGGATTCAGACTGTAGGTGGCAGTCGAGCCACACACCCGGAACCATTACTGGGTATTGTGTTGTGGACAGCGCACGCAACTGTCACCTCAGGCAGTGTGGGTGACCTGGGACGTTGATGAGGAAGTTGATGCAGGTGTAACACACCCCACTGCATCTGCATCAGGACTAACAAGAAGGGACACAATCCTAGCATTACCTTCACATGAGCGCGCTCATCTCTAGTGCCCCTACCTCAGTGCACTGCAACTCACGGAACCTCCTGACTGAATATTGGGTGACGTCTGTGCTAACTCCGGCTCGACTGTGCCTGTGACTGTGGGCTCACTGTGCCACTGGAATCAAGCTATCTGGCTGAAGAGGGGTGAAATCCCGAAACCCATCTTAGGATGCTTGTTTCCGGTCCAGGGAGGACCTGGCTTGGCAGCTCGGGCTGGACTGCTCCCATGAGGCACAGGATCAAGACTGATTTGCATATGGCCAGGTCTAAACTGGGGTGGCGTGGTGAGCACAAGAATGATGGATTTAGCCCAGATCTCTTGACTGAGGGTGAATGTTTTGATTTGTTCTACATTCCGTCCATCAATTGTGTGTCTTTTGCTTTCTCGCCCTAAGTGCACCAGGTATGCCCAGACATGGGTCCTGTGCTCACTGTGGCACTGGACTCGAGCTATCCTGGCTGAAGAGGGTGAAACCCCGAAACCGGTCCTAGGATGCTTGTTTCCGGTCCAGGGAGGACTTGGCTCGGCAGTTCGGGCTGGACTGTTCCCATGAGGCGCAGGATCAAGGCTGATTTGCATATGGCCAGGTATAAACTGGGGTGGCATGGTGAGAAAAAGAATGATGGATTTAACCCAGATCTCTTGACTGGGGGTGAATGTTTTGATTTGTTCTGCATTCCGTCCATCAATTGTGTCTTTTGCTTACTCCGGCTCCCACCATGTTGCTGTGCAGTTGACTCTGTTATGCATGTGTTTTCTGTTTCCGTTGCTCTGGTGTCCAATGTTCAAGTTGTTGCCAGCACCAAGCATTCCGTGTGGACTGGCTTACACTCACCCCACACACATCCAGCACCGGCGTCACTGTACATGTGACCCTGCTAATAAAGGGGCTGGACGCATGTGCCCGTAGCCAGTTCAACATGATATTGGCGTGTGTCCCTGTGGTCTTGTTGTATGCATGAGGACCCTGGGCCCTGCGACATTACATTGTGCTGTGTACATCAGAAGCAGATGTGTCACCACAAGCAGCGGGTTGTAGCTTGGACATGTAGCTTTGTCGTCACCCATTCAATTCATACGGGGAGTGTCCAGGGCTGTCGTACGCAGAGCCAACATGGGTGCGTGACTTCTATTTGAGCGCCCCAGCCTCTGTACTGTGAATGTGCATCTGCATGTGTCTCTATGGCAGTGTGGGTCTCCTTAGTGGGGTGTTGGTGGCCCCTGAAAGGGTGATGGCCACCTACGTATGTGTCCTGGTTCACATTACATGGGTTCGGCCCCCACCCACACCTGTTGGGCCACCTCCTTTCTGGCGTGCAGGGACATGGCATTGGGGTGCGATGTGTAGGTGGGTGAAGTGTCGTGAGCCAGCTGTGTTTGCAGGTGCTTCCTGCTGGGTGTTCTCCTCTGAGTAGCTTAGCTGTCCGGGTCCTGGTGGGGGTTTGCGTGGCATATACATGTGCTGTTCTAGGGCATCGGTGTCGGCGGTGTGGTGGTCCTCTCCGGCATCACTGATGTGTTGTATTCTGTGCTCTGCTGTATGTGTTGTGAACCCCTCTGCAATGTAAAGGGGAGGTGCGTATTGACTTTGTGTTGACATATATGTTGGCGCATTGTGCAGGTTTGCATGCAGACTGTATGGCAATGTACATTGTGACTGTTTGGAGGGTGCAGGATTCTTCTGCGGGACAGTGTACATTTGGTCTACATGATGGATGTGAGATTGAATGCGTACATTTCCGTTTCCGGCTCCGTCAGATGTAGTAGACATGTTTCTGTGCATGTGCGGAGCCAGTTGTGTCCTCTGTTCTGCAGTGTCGACTATGCGCATTGTTCCTTGTTGTCGTCAATGTGGGTGTGCTGTTCATGCTATGTGTGTGTGCTGCAGTGTGCCAAGGGGATCTGGCCCATGAACCAGGGTGATTGTGGGTGTTCAGTGTGGTACACCTCGTTGTGCATTTGTGCCATTGTGCCCACTCCCCCCGTCCCCCCAGTCCCTGTTCGTTGCTTTCCCTGTTGATGTCGTGTCAGGTCCTCTCGAGCTGTGTCCGTACTCCCTACTCCTTGCACCATCTCCTACCTCATAATTGTGGCCTGGGTTCCCTTCAGCTCCTCCGCTGGCGCTGGACTGCCACCTCCTGTCGCTGTTGCTGCCTTCCTGTTGGCAGCATGTTTGTGCCTGGTTTAGGAAGTCACGTAATACCAGTGCCTATTGCCCTGCTGGATTGGCCTCCTCTGTACTCCGCCTGCAATCCAGGTGGTCTGCTTGTGGTCTGTTGCTGGTTGTGTTCTGTCACCTCTAGGACGCTGGTCATGTTTTCCTGCGGTCTGCACCCCGTCTTCCTCTCCCTCTTCTCCTTGGCCTTCCCCAGCCAAGTTCTTCCTTGCTGCTAGTCTGTGGGGGTTGTGGGGTTTGGGTTGGCCCCTGCGCTGTGTCAGGGTGCATCCATGTTGCTACGCACTTTGGATTGTTTTTGGTGTATTTTTTCTGTGTTTTTTATAGGGCATTGTTCTGCTAGACGCATGGGATTTGCAGGCCTGTGGCTGGTTTTTGCTACTTTTTGTACCGCGGTCGGCCTCATCGCATGTTTTTTTGCGTTCGCATATCGTATTTATGCAGCCTGGAATTGATTTTGATGCAGACATTTGGCACGTTATCTGGTGAGCATCGCATGCTGCCGCCTTGTTGTGAATCCCACGTTGTCACGGGGTTATTTTCCCACGATAGGCTGCGATATTGAAAGTTGCGTTACGCTACTCTTGCGGTAGTTATCACAAGTTCTAGTGAATATACCCATGGGAGTGAGACAGTCGCTCTTGGAATATATGATTATACTGACTCGAGAAAACACCACCCCCTAGACAATGGTTCATGAGATCGTCAAACTGGGAGACACGGATTAGTTGTTGTTTCCTTTACAACATTTGGAAACCACACATTACGCCTCTTACCTTTAGTTATAAAGACACCTGTAATATTCAAAATAATATATGGGGACAAAAAAAGCAAAGTTAATAGTAATACGAAATCACAATCGAAATAGGACCTTCCCCTTTAAAGCCTTACCAGGGGTCACTTGTGTTCCCTTTCAGTGGGGACCTGGCAAGGAATTTCAGGCTAAACTACTTTCATTTGAGAAGGACAAAGGTTAATTTGCATATAGCGCACTGCTGTTGAACTGGCATGGTGAGTAAAAAATGCTGCACTGGAATGCCGCCCCGAGTAATTACCTGTGGTTGACAGTAATTCAAGCATTCACGCATAATGTTTCATGAGTGCAATACCCTAAGTGCGACGGATGTGCCCATATGTTGTTCCTGTGCTCAATGACTTATAGGTCTCAAGCTGCCCCCCATTACCTGCAGCTAAGAATAATTCAAGCTGTCCAACCATCGATTTTTTGCTTTCCTCCGTGTGGGTCCAGAAAAGACTGAAAGAACTCTAGATGCGGCTGGAAGTTTCCAGTGGAAAAGAGCGACCCACTTCCTTTGCTCAAATGGCATTAAGAATTCTGCTCTGTATGTCAATTGGAGCAATGTATGCCGTCATGCATTTCTATCCACACTGCAAAATCTAATGGGCGGACTGACAGCACTCAGCGCTTAGACATCCTCATCAAACCTGAAGTGAAGATTGCTGCCCTGACTGCACATCCGTCTCTGAGGAGGCCTGCATGACATGTTCCTGCTGTTGGAGGAAAGGCAGGAGATGAAATCCGGGAGCTATACAAGAAGTGCAAATTTTACTAAAATAAACATTTTAATGAAAAAAGTGACAACTGACAGCCTACACGCGAAGTGAGCAAAATCCCTCAGCCCCTTTCAGTGTTTCGGAGCTTCAATCACATTCTTTTACCGCCTTCTCATTATTCCAGTTGCTGAGCTGCGACTGGTGTAAACATCAGCCTAGTCACGTGTAAATAATGTGTGTGAATAACTTCCATTTAGGAACTCGTTTAGATGGAACAAGTATGTAGCTGATAGTGCTTGCCACCGTTTTGTTAATCAGGAAGATATTATGTCAATTAACGAAATGTAGTTGCTCCTTGTACTTTGGCAGATTTTTCAGCATCACGAGTACCAGTATTTAGCCAGACAGCAGGCGTTTATATCAAATATTATGAATCAGATTTACTATTCTTTCATGCAACACAGGGCAGCAAGCCAGGTTTCTGCAAAGCTTTGCGTAGAAGGGAGAGAACAGAAATGCTCCATATTTACAAAGAAAGATATGGAGCATTTCTGCTCTCCCTTTGCGCTCTTGCAGTGTGTGCTGTCTAGTTCCAATGTATGCACCCTTGCACAATATTGTAACGGTGCCTGCATTACAGGCAGGATTGTTTGTGTGCAGGAAGAGAAACCTCCACAGTCCATGCAACTTTTTTCCGATATTACATGTGAATAAAAATAGAAAGGGGACTGAACCCCTTGTGTTCAGCTGGTCGCCATCTTATAGTATTACTTTTCAAACACCTCATTATGAAAAGTAAAAAAAACGTTGTCACATTGTTAAACATAATTAATTCAATCATGTTGGATTACACATAAATGACACATTATTCTATAGGAGTGCAAACATTATTCTTACAGGGATAGTCAGACGGCTATGGTGTGGTGCGTGTAATATCCAATCACAGGGAACACCAAGTTCTCCTACTCCATAATCCTTGACATTGGCACATACATCATAGTTAATTAATAAAGCAATAAATTCATGATTCGTTATTGGATGATCCAACTTATAATAGCAGTAAAATTATAGTAAGTAGCGTAAAGCACCCAACCTTCCCGTTGATATGATAAATACATTAGGCCCAAGTGGGCATATATATTTAAACATATACATTATTTTATAATGCAAGAACGCCTCCAACAGCAAAGTGCTTAAAGCCTTTTAATGTCAAATCGGCAAATACAGCTCCGACAACAAAATGTCCTCCTTACACGTTTCAGAGCTCAGAGGCGCCTTCGTCAGTGGATGACAGCTGATTAACCTCTTCAGCGCGGCGCGGATTTCCGCGCCACGCTGAAGATTCCGTGCGCGGGCGGGGCCATGACGGAACGGTTCCGTCATGCGCACAGCGCAACCGACGTGCATGACGGAACCGTTCCGTCATGCGCGTCAAAGGGGTTAAACTGATTACACTCGCAAGCACCATTGACTGCATGCATTCTTTTTAAAGCCCCTCCTGGGTCTCTCAGGTGAGTTTCCGGTTTCAGCATGCTGGTACATGTAGTTCAAAATATCGAGTTAGTATTACCACAGTGGGCTCATTTTGATTCAGTGTCCTTTTAAAATTAATAACAACAGCCCCAGTGGGCTTCGGAGCAAAGTCTCCAGTTTTATTATGTGACCTTCGCTGTGCCAGAGGCTTCGAAGCCTTCAAAACCTCTGAGGCCCCCTTCTCAACTCCAGGGGTGTGGCATCCTTCATGGCCAGGCTGCCGTGCATTTAATCCAAAAACCAAGTTGCCCTGATGCAAGAACACCTCCAACAGCAAAGTGCTAAAAGCCTTTTAATGTCAAACCAGCAAATACAACTCCAACAACAAATGTTCTCCTTATGCGTTTCAGAGCTCAGAGACTCCTTCATCAGAGGATGGCATCTGATAAAACCGATTACACTCGCAAGGACCATTGACTGCATGCATTCTTTTTAAAGCCCCTCCTGGGTCTCTCAGGTGAGTTTCCGGTTTCAGCATGCTGGTACATGCAGTTCAAAACATCGAGTTAGCATTACCATATATATGTGTGTGTGTGTACATATATATACACACATGTATATATACATGTATGCACATATATATTTATATATACATATATCTATATATATAAATATATTTTCCAAAAGTTGCCCCGTTCTTGAGGATGCACACCACAACAGGTAAGTTTCACAACCATTTATTTGCAGGAAACCAGCATTTCATCACAATTTCTTTATTCCTGTGCCTAACGTGTTTCAAAGCTTCTTGCTTCTTTATCAAAGGCAGCGCGAGAAATGCCCAGAATACTTGCTCAACCACAGTCCTCTGCGCATTCATTACTTTATTGGCCTCCGGTGTGCCCTCTTAATAGATTACAGTCACAAAGCACGCTGGGACTTGTGGTTCGAATTTCTGCATAATTTGCCCCTCCAGTGGGTTTGGGTACTCACGCCATTTTCAGGACACTTTTAACAGCTCTCCAGTGTGCCTCATGGCGGTTCCGGCCGTGGAGTGATTGCACTGTCCAGAAAATTAAAATAGGACCGAGGTGGTTCCGGCCGTGGAGTGATTGCACTGCTCAGAAAATGAAAATGGGACCGCAGAGATGGAATTATTCCTAATCATGTGCAGATACAGCAGTGAATATTAAGGGGAGAGAGTGTTTTCACCACGAGGCACACTGGAGAGCTGTTAAAAGTGTCCTGAAAATGGCGTGAGTACCCAAACCCACTGGAGGGGCAAACTCTGCAGAAATGCACATGGCCTCCTCCTTTCAATGTATTTTTTTATAAAAAATAGAAATGGCCATGCCCAGAGTGATGGGGTCCCCGGGGCAGAAATTAGCCTGTGGAGGGGGGGGGGGTAGTAAGGCTCCCCTCCCCTTTTAAAAATAAAATAAAATAGGTGTAGCCCCGGAGATGGTGTGCCTAGGCTGAAATCTTCGTCAGGAGGTGTTGCCTCGCGGCCCCTCTCCTTTTTTATTTAAAAAAAAATGGGCCAGGCCCTGGGAGATAGGCCCACACAGTCCCCTTCCTAAAATAGAAAAATAAAACGCTCTTGGTAGGGGGACGAAATCCCCTTTGCTGCTGAGGGTCCTTAGGGGCCAACTAGCCCATCTGTTACCCCCAGTGAGCCCCACACAGTGGCATTGCTGAAAGGTGGTCGGAGACCAAGCCCTTTTTTCCACCATCAATCAGTGATGCCATTTGAGAAGTCATTTGAGATGTCATCAGTGATGTCAGTGACCATGTTATGAGTGATGTAATATGTGATGTCATCAGCAGTGCATTGGGGGGGCACAAGTTATAGATAGCTCAGCTAACTTTAACAGTTGAATTTCACAGATTTCGTACAAGTGAAATGTCAGCCTAACTATAATATTCCTGTAACCTGTGTTTTTTTCTCAATGAATATATATATATATTCACTGAAAAAAACATAGGTTTCAGAGACGTTATAGTTCGAAATTAGCATTTAAAAAACCTTAGAAATTCACTGAAAAAAACATAGGTTTCAGAGACATTATAGTTAGAAATTAGCATTTAAAAAACCTTAGAAATTCACTGAAAAAAACATAGGTTTCAGGGGTGTTATAGTTAGCTGGACATTTCACTCGTACAAAACCATAGAAATTCCTCTGTTATAGTTAGTTCTGCTAACTATAACTCACGCGCCCGCAATGCACTGCTGATGATGTCACATATTACATCATTCATGACATGGTCAGTGACATCACAGATGACATCACTGATGACATCTCAAATTACATCACTGATGACATCACTGATTATGTCATCCAGTGAATGTGGTTAAGTTTTAAATGTAAATATGTATTATATCTATACCAATCTGTATTGAAGATTGAGTGGATATATAACTGTCTGGATGGAGGTCTAGTAGCTGTCTGAATGTCTGTTTAAGTGAGTAATTAAAAGTGTCTCACTTAATACATGGATTAGTAACTAAGCTATGTGAATGTGTGCATCACTGTCTATGTTGTTGTATGACATGCTGCATCAGTTGGTCACTAACTACATGAGTGTGTATATTAGTTATTGATTAGTTGGGTGAGCATTTGTATGGGACACTGAGTTTGTGTGTGGCTGGATGGGGTGTGTGTAACTCTATGCATAGATGTGTGAATGGTTGATTGACTAGGTGCATAGGTTTAAGAGTACATGTGGAAACAGTTGTCTGGGTGACTGAGTGTATTTATTTGTGTATTAGTGAGCGAATATATGTTTTAGTTGCACATCTTCAACAAAGTAAAAAAATAAAAGGCATTGTATGTGAGAGTTGGTGTATATAAATAAGTATATATAAGAGTCAGTGATTGTGAGAGTAACTATATGAATGAGTGTATAATTGTAATGGTGAGTTTTTAACATATTAACTATGAGTTACTATGTGTTTGAATAAATGAGGTGTTGTGTGTATAATTGTATAAGTGAGAAAATGTAAGTGTGATTAATTTTTTCATGAGTGAGTAGGATGACTGCGTAACCGACTAAGATGACTGCTGATGTGTCAATGTCTATAGTATAAGTGCATTTGATAGTGTTCTATCAATTAGTGACTGCATGTATAAGTGATTCTGTTGTTGAATGGCTAGTTGTGTGTGTAGACTTAGGAATCAGTGAGTGGGTACGTAGTAACTGGTATTGGTGTGTCAATGGTTTCAAATATGGTACTCTGTATTTTACAGTGAGTGATGAAAGGTCATACTAGTGTATGATGAGGTGTATCAGATTGTCACGTGGATGATGTCATCAGTGATGTCATTTGAAATGTCATCAGTGATGTCATCAGTGATGTCACTGACCATGTCATGAATGATGTAATATGTGACATCATCAGCAGTGCATTGCGGGTGCATGAGTTATATAGTTAGCAGAACTAACTATAACGGAGGAATTTCTATGGTTTTGTACGAGTGAAATGTCCAACTAACGTCTATAACACCCCTGAAACCTATTGTTTTTTTCTGTGAATTTCAAAGCTTTTTTGCAATGCTAATTTCTAACTATAATGTCTCTGAAACCTATAGTTTTTTCAGTGAGTTTCAAAGGTTTTTTAAATGCTAATTTTTATGTGTAATAGTAGTTATACATATTTTTTGTACTGATTTTCTTCAGTTTGTTGACTGTTTATTTATAAATATTTTATTCATTAATTATATTTCTCTGAAAAACGCAAAAAAAAAATTAAAACTGAAATATTGTTTTATTTTTTTCTTGTAATACATTTATATTATTTTCTTTTTGAATTTTTTTTTTCCAATTTTTTTTCGGAGTCGTGCACCCAAAGTGTACATATCACAATGAGTGTGCAGATTCTAGCTGCGATTTTAGAAACGTCATGAAAGATCCGCGTACGGTGTGCGACGGCTGCGTGTTTTTCAGTTACATCATATACATTTAATTTAACGTGATGTGCGCGATTGGTATTCGACCAGTCCGCGACTCATGCTCCCGCGCATTCGCGACACTTGCGCATTACGGTATGCAACGCTTGCATGGTGGCAGGTCCCGCGTGTCGTCATATACCTGCTGGGGCACGCTGGGTGCGAGACTATCTAAGATATTCATAAAAATAATATATTTGTACTTATAATAAACTTATATTATTTTTCAATATATTTTCGTGAAGTCGCGTCGGAGTCCACAGAGTGCGCGGATCCCATGTGACCCAAAAAAAAAAAAGATTTCATTGGTTCATAACATTTCCCACTGTAACTATTGAAGGACCCCACCCATTTTAATCATTCTTGTTGGAGCATCTTTAGAGAGACATCTCTTTTCCTACAAGAACCCTTTTTGCTTTGTTTTTTGGGTGTTTTTCAAAAAATATCAAACAAAATCACATCTGTATCACATCTGTAGCAGCAGCAGGAGGAAGTATCTTCTGAAGGAGAATTCTTGCGGGAGGCCCCACGTCCACAGAGGCCGGAATCTGTCGTGTGGAAATTCTTCACTTTTCCACCTGGAGAGAAGAAAAGTAAATACGAGAAAGGTGACGTTCAAAAAGTGTGACCGAGTCCTGTCAAGAGGCAGTGAAAAAAAAATAATCTTGTGGCACTGCTTCTATGTACAAGCATCTCCGGATCACACTTCCTCTCAATCTTGCTCGGGAGGAAATGAGGCGAGCTGCTTTGAACCCCTCACCTGCTGTGGCAAGTACATCTGGAGTGTCCTCAGGAACACCTTCAATGGACATTTGGCCAGAATTTTCCTTTCTCGAGCAACACTGCGTGAAGTGTAAGAAACTTACATGCTTCAGTGAGCAGTCAGTGGATGCAGTTTGTGCTGCGCAACGCAACCATCAATGTTACTTTTTCTGTTTTTTGCTTTTTGGAATGATAAGCAATTCCAAATGTTTCCTGTTTTATTCGTTCTTTTTTTTGTTCATTTTTTGAAAAAAAATACAAAAATACAAAATTGTTCAAAAAAATAAAAATAAAATACAAAAGATAAAAGAAGAAAAAAAAAGTTCTTATCAGTATTACCTTATCTGTTTAAAGAAAGAACTATAATTGCAAGGTGATGTGTGAAAGTTTGGTTGAATATATGTATTCAGATTTATGAGGTACTGTAGCGTGACACTGCAAGCTCTTTAGCGGCACTGCACTGTGGCACTTCCGAAGCACAGGGATGTGACATATGTACATGAATATGTTGTAACTCTGTGCTTCCCTCTGCACTGCTGCACAAACTGCAGCCATGTGGTGACACAGGCAACCTTGCACCATGGCGCAAGGATGTCTGTGTCGTGTGGAGATTGTTTTTGTGCAGAAGGGACACCTTTCTGCACAAAAACAATCAGTAAAGGCATTTTCCTTTTTCAATGTATGCTGTGGAATGCAACATGCATTGAAAGAGGAAAAAATGAGGTGAAATGAAAAAAATTCTCCTTGTTGCGCCTTGCTACACCAACTCTAGGATGGCGCAGCATTCACACACATCTCCAGATTTACGATATCTCATAAATCTAGAAATGTGTCTTGTTCTATGGGTGTTGCGTGGGAACACCCACAGCAACACCTATGCCCCTTCAACGCAAAGTTCTGTGTATGAAGGGGTCGTATTTACAAGGAGAGGAAAAACCACGCAGGGTGGCTTTTCCTCTCCTTGTAAATATGAAGGAGTGCCTGGTGCCATCACTATGTTACAAAAAGTGACGTACTGGTGGCACAGGGTGCTTGTAAATCTACCCCATAAGTGCTTAGGTATTGGCAGACTGATACAATAAGAACATAGTGCTGGATGGGTGATTGAGGAATTGCATGAGACTGACAGGAGTTATCCTACGCTGCATGGGTACTACTTCAGTATTTAATGGAGTGGACCAATAGTATGTATCTGCTTAGAGATTTGTAGGGATTATGCACAGAATATTTTATGTGTACTTGTGTTGGTGCCTAGCTTGTTTTATAAGAATACCACTAGTAACTGGAATGATGACAGTGCTGCAAACAGAGTGAACACTTAATTTATAAGTGCTTACGTATTGGTGGAGTGATAGGATAAGTAGATAGTGGTAGATAAGTGATTGAAGAAGTGCATGGGACAGCCTGGACGATTCCTACACTGCATGAGTGCTAACTGGGTATTTAGAAGAGTGTATCAATAGTATGTAGCTAGTTCGAGGTCTGCTTGGATAGTGCACAAAATAATATAGATGTACTTGTGTTAGTAGCTAGGCCATTCCTTAAGTTCATGGCTAGTAACTAGAATAATTACAATATTTCAAACAGAGTGTATAGTGAATTTATACGTGCATAGGTATTGGTGGAGTAATAGGATAAGTAGATAGTGCAGGATGGGTGATTGGAGAAATGCATGGGACAGACAGGAGGATTCCTACACTGCATAGTTACTAACTGGGTATTTAGAAGAGGGTATCCATAGTTTGTAGCTGGTTAGAGGTGTGCATGCATAGTGTACAAAATATTGTACCTGGACTTGTGTTTTTGACTAATCCATTCCGTAAGTATATGACTAATAACTGGAGTAATTTCAGTGTTGCAAGGAAAGTGCGTGCTGAATTTATAAGTGCTTAGGTATTGGTGGAGTGATAGGATACGTAGATAGTGCTGGATGGTTGATTGGAGAAGTGCATGGGACAGACAGAAGGATTCCTAGACTGCATAGGTACTAACTGAGTATTTAAAAGACTGTATCAAAGCTATGTAGCTGATTAGAGGTCTGCATGCATGGTGCACAGAATATTGTAGCTGTACTAGTATTGGTGTGTCTACGGTTTCAGGAATGGTAGTCTGTATTTTAGGGTGTGAGGAGGTGCATCAGATGATCACGTAGATGATGTCATCAGTGATGTCATTTGAGATGTCATCAGTGATGTCACTGACCATATCATGAGTGATGTAATATGTGACGTCATCAGCGGTGCATTACTTTAATCCAAAAACCTGGCGGCCATATTGGCCTGATCACGATGTGAAAATTCAGGAATTGATACAATAAAGAAAAGAAAACAAGTGTTAATATGCACACAATGTCATTTCAGCATGTCTTGCCCCGAGACCGCCATACGTGTATGTTCGTCAACATGATTTATTCATAATAAACATACTTAGAATTGCAAACATCAACATAAACAAGTGAAAGGCTATCGGCCATATTAATCTGGGCACGTTGTGTATTATAATGGTTCTTACACGAAATAAAAGGAAAAAAAGGGGTGTTAATATACACACACTATCCCTAAATAAAGTTCTAGCGATCATAGATCCATTCCATTCACTGCTCATTAGAGATGTCATGAGTGATGTCATGAGTGATGTAACTGACCATGTCATGAATGATGTAATGTCTGAGGTCATTAGCAGTACATTGTGGGGGCGTACGTTATAGTTAGCTCAGGTAACTATGACTGCTGAATCTCACTGGTTGTGTATGAGTGAAATCTGAGTCTAACTATACCTTCCCTGTAATCTTTGTTTTTTTTCAGCAAATTTCTAGTTTTTTTTTTTTTCGTTAAGTAAGATGCATATCACAATGGATGGTGGGGGGTTGGAAGCAGGGCCTGGCATTGTGCTGCCCCCACCCAAGCATGCTGCTCCTGCCTTCCCTCCTCCTAGCCATCCATTGTCCAAGTCTATGTCCCTGCTCCCTTATTACAGCCCTGTGTGGCCGTTGTTCTGCCACAGGCCTTCCCGCCTTCTCTGAACAGTTAGCTTGCTGCCACATCCACCTCCTCCCTATTCTCTGCTGTATGAATCCATGGACTAGCCTCCTACCTCCTGCTATGCATGGTCTGATGTGCTGCCACTGCCCTCCATTTAGCATGATGTACCAGTCCACTCCCCCTGCCCTCCATTGCCCAATTCTATGCCCCCTCATTGACCTCCTGCTTAGCCCCTGTGCTTAACTTGCTGCCCCTATTCTCCTTCCCCCTGCCCTCCGATGTCTTTGTGCATGCCCCTGCTCCATCCTTTTTGTCCACCATGTTCCATGGACCTGCTACTCCTATCTACTCTGAGTGTTCTGTTGAGCTGCCACTCCCCTCCCACTTGCCTAGCATTGTCAGATGACTGTAACCTGTCCCTGCCACCTCCACCCTGCCTGTCCACATTCCATGCCCCTATCCCCTTCCTCCTGTCCTCCATGGTCCATTATACTACCACACCCTTCTGCCCTCCCTGGTCTGTTGTGCTGCAACTGCTCCTCCTGCCTGCCCCGTGTGGTCTGTTGTGAGGCCCCTTCCTCTGTACTCTCTTTTCTGTGCCCAGTTCCTGACCCTCCCTTCTATCCTCCATGGTCCTTTGTGCATGCCCCTGCACCCTCCTTCTTGCCCATCATAGCCATTGTGCTGCCACTAACCCTCCCATATGCCATGCATAGTCTTCTGTGCTGCCACGGCCCCTCCCACCTTCCCTGTGTGGTCAGCTAGCTGCCCCTGACACCCTCCCACCTTCCCTCCATGGTCTGTGTGTATGCTATCATAGTCTCACTGTTGCTCTCTATGGTGTGTCTTGCTTCTAGTGCCCATCCTGCCTGACCTCCATGGTCATCTTGCCGCTCCTGCTCTGCCCCCTTGCCCCAGCCCTCTGTTTCCATGTGCTGACCCCTATTCCCTCCCTCCTGGCTTGTCTATTCCATTGTAATGCCCCTGATCCGTCCCTCCTGCCTTTTATGGTCTGTTATGCTGCAGCTTTCTCTCCTGTCTGTCCATTATGGTCAGCTAGCTACCATTGCCTCTTTCCCCTCTGTTCTCTGTTGTCCATGTGCATGGTCCTGTCCCCTTCCTATTGCTTTCTATAGATTGTTGTGCTGCACTCCCATCCCGCAGGCCCTGTGTGATGTACTGTGCTGCTGAAAACCCTGATGCCTGCCCTGTAGGGTCAGTTTGCTGCACCTCTCCATGTCCCTCCTGTCCTCTGTTATACGAGTCCATGTCCCTACCCCAATTCCTCCTGCCTTCCATGATCCAATGTACCAAACTAGCGAACATTTTGAACTTGGTAAGTGGGAGATTTTGAAAAACAAAAGGGGTATTGATTTTCCCCTTTGAGTTACATTGAAAAAGAGGAGATTGTAGACAGGAGACAGATCAAATAAAGCCCATTTGAGCTTAAAAACATTGTACATTTCCTGGCTGAATCGGGTCTGTTGGCATGTATGGTTGTACTACCACTTCCTCTTCCTTCTGCCCACAATGGTCTATTATATTGCCACAGTCTCTCTTGCCAGCCCTGTATTGTTGGTTTGTTGCCCCTGTCTCCCTTTCCACTGCCCTCCATAGTCTGTTGTGCTGCCACTGCCCATCCTGCCTGCCCAGTGTGGTCAAATTGTTGCCTCTGCACCCTCCTACCAGCCTTCAATTTTCAGGGTCTGTGCCCCTGGCCTCTGCCTCTCAACAGTATCCTAATGAACAACTAGATTGCTGACATTCTATATTTATTACAAAAGTGTGGAACGCCTGACGTCATCTTGATGTAATCAAAACTGTAATACCTAGAGCATTTCCTTTAGAAATTACATATATGAGAGGGTCTTATTTGCATCAAAATTATGGTTAGTGCTCTAAAAAACTAAAATGAGGACATATTTTCTGAGTTTTCAAATAGCGACAAAGCACTTTTAAATTATTTGCTATCTTTATGTTTTTTCATCCAGTTGACCACTTGATTAAATGTTGCACTTAGGGGAGAGGATGTGGTGTTACTTCCAGAGCTGCACACTTTGCAACTGGGGAACCAGGTTGGAGTTTCTGCTTCAGCTCGACATTCTGTGATTCTGGTCAAATCACTTAATCTCTCCATGTCTACAACCAAAATGAATTTGCTCTTGTGTTATGTAACCAATGCTCATGTAAAGCACTCCAATACCTGACAAGTCTGCACTATATAAAACTGCAAAAACATAAAAAATAAGTGTTTTGCACACTTCTGTCATTGGGCTACATGTGGGCTACATCTGGGTGATATTTGTGCTACATTTGGGCTCTTTTGTCTCTGGTGGCCATCTTGGGAGACTTATTTGTTATGAAGTTCCCTAATTTCCTCATTTACTACAGTCTTCTCAGTAGGAAACACTTTCAGTTTTTTACTTTGATCCCATCAAGAAGGCATTCAGACGTGTCACACATTTGCCATAAATTCAGAATGTTAGCACGCTAGTTGCTCATTAGATCACTGTAGTAAAGCTACTGCTCACCAGGGAAGTCTGCTGCTGGTATTGAAAGTGCATGTTTCAGTATGCATGTCAGAATGTTTTAATGAAATAGAAGAGGATTTGAGAAGTCACTCAAAATGTGCCCTAATTTTTCTTTCTGCAGCACTAATCATACTTTCTATGGCAAAATGAACCCCCTCATTTTGGTCCTTTTTAAATTAAATGTTTTAAGAGTTACCACTTTATTCTAATCAAGATGGCTTCAGGTGTGCAATACATTTGTCATAAGTAGGACTGTTAGCGCTCTAGTTGTTCTTTAGAACACTCTGGGAAGCTGCAGTAGAACACAAAGGAATCTGCCCTTGTTGGAAGTACAGGTTTTACTGAGAATGTCAGACTTCATTCTCACATGACTGAGAAACATAATGTGAATTTACAGAAAATATGCTCTCAGTTTAGCTTGTTAATCACCTTCCAAACCTCTGTGGGAAAAGCATGAGAAAATAGTTTTCTCTCAAACATGATTGATGATATCCCAGCAGAAGGCTTTTTGATAAAATCACCTTAGAACACACCACAATTCCTAAAATAAGTATGGTACCATCAACAAATGATTTATAATGTAACTAAAGTCTTAAAACCTTCTATTAACTGCAATGCTTTTTAATGAAGTGCTATCATGTATATTGGTCCCAAGATGGCTGCCAACACTTCTTGGATGAAGTGCTGACAGCCAATCAGATCTCACGATGAGATGTGTGGTTAGGCTCCGCCCAGATATATGTGATTTTACTTTTGATTTTCTCAGGAACTGCTGAACGGATTTACACCATTTAACCAAAAGGCACGACTCTGAACCAAGGGCTACCTTTTTGCCAAATTTGGTGTAATTCCATTCAGCAGTTCAGGCTGTAGCTGCGATTAAAGGTTCCTATGGAAAATTGCATGGAGAAATGACGAATCACCCCGAGACTTTCAGGATAAGAGCGGACCGGAGCTGGCCAAAAGTTGTACAAATTTCGCGAAGATTTGTCAACCAGCGCCAAAGTTATTTGGAATAGAATGTTGCGGATTTCCTATGGCAAATAGGTCCTAACTATAACTACCTACTGGCGTTTCGAGGTGATTTATCAAGCGGGGGCCAAGAAAAAAGGGGGCTCCCGAAATGTGTTTTCCCTATGTTAATTTCCATAGGAACTTTAGACACGGCTACAGCCCGAGCTCCCAAACGGAATTACACCAAACTTGGCAAAAATGTAGCTTTTGGTCCAGAAAGCCCTCCTTTGTTTGAATGGGGTAAATCCGTTCAGTAGTTCCTGAGAAATTCAAAAAAGAAAAATATTGATATCTGAGCACCGAGGAGCATTCGCGAACCCTCCCGGGCACGAGCTTCACTCTGATTGTCTGCCAACACTCCAAACCAGGAAGTGTTGTTAGTCATCTTGTGTGTCGGTAACGGAGTCACAATAAAAGAGTGGAAAAAGGTTGAAAAACAATAAAAGGGGGCAGTATAGAAACATCCTGAGCCCGTAGGCCTGCTGAAGGGGTCCCACAGGGACCCCAGGGCCAAAAAAAGCATTAAAAAAAATATTGGCAGAATTTGCGCTGGGTGCGCAAATCCTGCTGAGAAAATAAAAAAGAATGAAGCACGGGATCGCGCTCTTCCTTTTAATGAGCCCCTGGGTGGGCCAGGACCAGAGGCCAATGCCAAAATTAAATAGCAGGGCCCCTGCAGCCCCGGGGACTGCCACCTCCCCAGGGCTTCTTTAACTGGATGTGGGGAGGCTCCCAGGCCCCCCCAGCCCCGGGGACCACCACCTCCCTGGGGCTTAATTTGATTTTGCACGGGGGCGCATGGCACTTGGGGTTTGTTGGAGCTTGGGCTAGGTCTATGTGGACCCAGGTTGAATGGGAAGGCTAGAATTCTGCTGCAATCCAGTGCTTGTCACTTTTGCCCCAAAGCCTTCAGACACCCCTCCCCCAATGCACCCTCTTTATTTTATGGGGCAACATACTTCCTTCTTGTGAGAGAAAATACCCAGCTACAAGTAGCTCCCTAAACCTCCAGGGTTAGTCTTTGAAAACAGAGAGACCCCCAGCCCTTCCCCCACTCACGTTTATTATCGCCCCAATATCTGCACACACATACTCAGTTTACAGGCCTGATGGAATCGCACCAGTGAACCATAGGTCACTGCATGCTTCAGCAGCAAGCATTCAACTCACGGAGCCATCCTGAAACATTGCATTCAGTGAATGTAATGGGAACTCATTCACATAGTCAGTGGCTGTCCTGGGCATTCGGCCTGGGTCTTGCTCTCCTGAGCCTGCGTTGGGCCTCCTTGTTGCACTGCCATATATAAAAGATCAGCCATACCACTGCACTGCTCTTGTCAGCACATGCATTGGAGAGGTTTAACGGTTTCCATAAATGCAACCTATCTGCAAATCAACAAGCACCACCCAACAAACACACAACACCTCTCCGAGGTTGACAAAGTAACTTATTTTCTCCATGTTAATTTCCATAGGAAACTTTAGACAAGGCTACCGCCCAAACTGCTGAATGGATTTACACTAAACTTGGCAAAAAGGTAGCTTTTTGTCCAGAAAGCACTATTTTGTTTAAATTATGTAAACCCGTTCTGTAGTTCCTGAGAAATTGAAAAAAGAAAAATATCGATATCTGAGCACCGAGGAGGATTCGCAAACCCTCCCGGGCATGAGCTTCACTCTGATTGGCTGCCAACACTCCAAACCAGGAAGTGTTGACAGCAATCTTGTGAGTCGGTAACCGAGTCACAAGAAAAGAATGAAGCACCGAGCAATTAGGCAAAAAGGTAGCTCCTGGTTCAGAAAGCGACCTTTTTGTTAAATGTTTTAAATCCGTCCTGTCGTTTTTGAGAAAATGTAATATTTACAGATATTTACATATATGGACAAGAAGGACCTGCAGACTCTCCCGATCTCGAGTCTTGCAATCTGATTGGCTTCCAACAGTGCCAATCAGAAAGTGTTGGCAGCAATCTTGTGACTCGATTGAAATGAGTCACAAGATAAAAGATAATAAAACAAGAGAAGTGGCAGAACCAAATGTCCAAAAAAGCCTTTTTTTTAAATGTGTCGGCGGGATTCACGTAGGGTCTGTGAATCCTGCTGAAAGTGTAGGTTCCCGCACTTTCTTTTTTTGAAGTCACTGGGTGGACCAGGTCCTGGGGGCAATATTTAATTGTGTTGCAGGGGCCAGTGGGGCCCCCATAGCCTTGCGGACCACCACCTCTCCGGGCAATGTTAATAATATGCAGGGTACACGGCCTGCTCCAGCCCCCCGCGGTCCTGAGGTCCACCCCCCCCGGGGCTTTTTATTTGTAAAAAATGCATGGGGGATCTCCTGTCCCCTCACACTGCCCTGGGGACTGCCAGCTCCCTGGGGTTTTAATTAATGATGAGTGGGGGGCCTCACAGTCCCCCAACCCCATTGACCACCTCCCTGGGGCTTTAATTTATTAAATGAAGAGTGGAGGTGCTCCTGCCCCCACCACACCGCTGCAGGGACCAACACCTCCCCGGGAAATTAATTAATTAAAATGGGGGGCCTGTTGTGGACCCCTGGCCATGGGGACCAAAACCTCCATGGGTCTTTACACCTGATGCGAGGGGGGCCGTGCAGCACCCTTAAGGAGCCCTCCTTGACCCTGGGGACTGCCACTCCCCAGGGCCGGCTTCAGCAATGTCCCAGGGTGCCCAACCCCGGGACATTGCAGTTTGCTATGGCAAGCAATGCCATAGCAATACTCTGCTTCACTTTATGGAAGCGAGAGCAGGAAAACTGTTCTCGCTTCCATGAAGCGAAGCAGAATTGCTTTTGGTCAAAGGGAGTTGCATGTTAGCAGCTCCCTCTTCCCAAAAGCAATGCCGGCTCCTGCAGGGAGTGGGCAGGGACCAGGGGCCATTGAGGTTCCCGCCGTGACCTCCAACATCGTGGCCATGCCCTGGGGATGGAGTCCCTGGCCCAAAAATGGCCCAGGAGGGGGACCACTTACCCCCTATTGAATTATTTAAAAAACAAACATAAGGCCTGTCCCCGTGGGACGGGGTCCCCGGAGCCAAAATTGGCCTCAGGAGGGGGGACTTTTTAAAAAGGTAGTACAGGCCCCTGGGGATGGGGTCCCTAGGGCCAAAACTGGCCCAGGGTAGGGGGCCACGCAGTCCCCTTTCTATAAAAAATGTTTTTGCTGGGCCCCAGGGATGGGGTCCCTGGGGCCGTAATCGGCGTCATGAGGAGGGCTGCGCACCCACTCCCTTTTCATTTTTTTCTAAATGCCTCAGGCCCCGGGGATGGGGTCCCCAGGGCCCAATAGGGTCAAGGGAAGGGGGCCACACAGCCACAGATCCCCACTTCCTAAAGTAAAATAAAAAAAGAAACCAGCAACTCGCCGGAGGCCTCGCCCCTCCCTGCTCAAATCTGCAAATGTGCCTCCTGGCACGCTCTGGGTTGGAGGATGAAGTCCCCTTTACTGGTGAGGGTTCTTAGGGGCCAACTAGCCCACCAGGTAGCTCCAGTAAGCTCCACACTGTGCGATAGCTGAGAGCCGGTAGGAGGCCACACCGCTTTTTACACCACTCTGCAAAACCTCTTGGCGCACTGCTTGTGGGACGATGAGATCCCCTTGTGTCCTGAGGACCGGAAGGCTAAAGTGGACTTCATCACCCAAGCAGAATTTTTTTTTTTTACAGAGTTTTTTGTTAGGTACAGGGACATTAAGTGATTTGCCCAGAATCACAGGATGTTCAGCGTCATTGCCGATACTCAAACCCAGTTCCCCAGATTCGAGGTCGACCACCCTAGCCATTAGGCCAACTCCTCTCCCCAGTGTTAGGTGGCACAGAGTGGTGCAGAAAGGGGGCATGGCCTCTGAGCGCCTTCAGTAATCCAGCTGTGTGGGGCTCACTGGAGATAACAGGAGGGCTAGTTGGCCCCCGTGGACCCTCAAGAGGCAAGGAGACTTCATCCCTCATCCCCCAACTAAGAGTGAGCCAGGAGGCGCGTCTGCAAAGTGGTGGAGAAAGGGAGTGTGGTCTGCGACCACCTTTTGGCAATCCCACTGTGTAGGGCTTACTGGAGGTAACAGGTAGGCTAGTTGGCCCCTTAGGACCTCCAGCAGCAAATGGGACTTCATTCCCCAACCAAGAGTGTACCAGGAAGTGCATTTGTGGTGGGGAAAGGGGGCATGGCCTGCTATCAGAATTCAGTAATCCTGCGGTGTGGGGCTTATTTTAGGCAATAGGAGGGGTAGTTGGCCCTCAAGGACGTACTTGGGACCAACTCCCCTCCTGTTACCTACACTAAGTCCCATACAGTAGGATTACTAAGAGGTCTTCGAAGGCCACACACCCCTTTCTCCACTACTCTGCAAACATGACTAATAGTTAAACAAACATTTGCAATGCAATAGGTCTCATATTTGCAAGAGTTAGAGCTATTGGCACTGTAAATGTAGATGTTTTTTACCAATGTTTATTGGAGTGGAGTGGATGTACGTAGTGTGTAGTGGAATTATGTGGAATGTTGTGAAGTGAAATTATGTGGATTGAAATTATGTGGTATTTAGTGTGTAGGAATTATGTGGAGTGGGATTATGTAGTATGGAGAATAATTATGTGGTATGGTAGTCTGTATTGTGGAGTGTTAACCTCAGGTTTAGTCTTCCTCGTTTCCATAGAAGCTAAACTATAAACTCAATAAGACACTAAAAAAAGAAGCAACCAAAGAGGAGCACTTTTGGAGCTAGTTAGAGGTAAGAGCAGAGCAACTGTTCGGCTGCGATGATTTTCACATAATTATACATTTTCTGCATTTGCCACATAATACATCATATGCTGCATAATCTGAAGATTTGAACAAAACAACTTTGTTGCTAGCTCAAGGGGCTCAAAAGTAACTAAAAATACAACGGCATGTAGTACAGCGTGTGGATGGCCCCTCACAAAGCTAGAATGGTCACCATTGGTACTAATGTTGTGCAAAACTCTTTGCTTCTTTCTGCTGCTCTCTTGCCTCTTTCTGTACTTCTCTTCCTTCTTTCTGCACATTTCTTTCTCTTTCTGCCCCGTTCTTCCTCTTTCTGTAGTTCTGTTCTTTCTTTCTACACCTTTCTTACTTCTTTCTGCACTCCTCTTCCATCTTTCTCCACCTCTCTCCCCCTTTCTGCAACTCTCTTGACTCTTTCTGCACCTCTCTTGCCTCTTTCTGCACTTCTCTTGCATCTTTCTGCACCTCTGTTGCTTCTTACTGCACTTCTGCAATTCTCTTGCTTCCTTCTGCACCCCTCTTGCCTCCTCTGCAAATATGTTGCTTCTTTATGCACTTCTCTTGCTTCTATATGCACATCTCTTGCTTCTTTCTGCACCCCTCTTGCCTCTTTCTGCACCCCTCTCCCACTTTCTGCATCTCTCTTTTCCTCTTTCTACACCTCTGTTGCCTCTTTCTGCACCCCGTTAGCCTCTTTTTGCACCCCTCTTGCCTCTTTCTGCACCTCTGTTGCTTCTTTCTGCACTTCTCTTGCTTCTTTCTGCACCCATCTTGCATCTTTCTCCGCCCCTCTTCCCCTTTCTGCACTCTGCTTGCCTCTTTCTGCACCCTGCTTGCCTCTTTTTGCACCACTCTTGCCTCTTTCTGCACTTCTCTTGAGTCTTTCTGCACCTTAGCTGCTTCTTTCTGCTCTTCTCTTGCCTCTTTCTGCAACTCTGTTCCTTATTTCTGTACTTCTCTTGCTTCTTTCTGCACCTCTCTTGCTTATTTCTGTACCCCTCTTGCCTCTTTCTGCACCCCTATTTCCTCTTTCTGCTTCTCTCTTGCCTCTTTCTCCACTTCTCTTACCTCTTTCTGCACCTCTGTTGCTTCTTTCTGTATGTCTCTTGCCTCTTTCCGTACCCCTCTTGCCACTTTCTGCACCCCTCTTGCCTCTTTCTGCACCTCTGATGCTTCTTTCTGCTCTTCTCCTGTTTCTTCCTGCACCTCTCTTGCTTCTTTCTGCACCCCTCTTGCCTCTTTCTCCACCGCTCTGCCCCCTTTCTGCATCTCTGCTGCATCTTTCTGCACTTCTCTTGGCTCTTTCTGCACCCATCTTGCCTCTTTCTGCACCTCTTTTGTTTCTTATTGTACTTCTCTTGCTTCTTTCTGCACATCTCTTGCTTCTGTCTGAACTCCTCGTGCCTCTTTATGCAACCCCTACCCTCTTTCTGTACCTCTCTTGCCTCTTTCTGTACCTCTCTTGCCATTTTCTACAGTTCTCTTGCCTCTTTTGGCACATTGGTTCCTTCTTTCTTCACTTCTCTTGCCTCTTCCTTCACCCCTCCTGCCTCTTTCTGCACCTCTGCTGGTTCTTTCTATACTTCTCTTGCTTTTTTCTGCACCTCTCTTGCTTCTTTCTTTACCCCTCTTGCCTCTTTATGCAGCCGTCTTTCCTCTTTCTGCACCTCTCTTACCTCGTTAAGCAACTCTCTTGCCTATTTCTTCAGTCCCTTGCCTCTTCCTGCATCTCTGAGTGCTTCTTTCTGCACTTCTCTTGCCTCTTTCTGCACCCCTATTGCCACTTTCTGCACCTCTGTTGGTTCTTTCAGCACTTCTCTTGCTTCTTTCTGTACCTCTTTTCCTTCTTTCTACACCCCTCTTGCCTCTTTCTGTACCCATCTACCCTCTTTCTGCACCCCTCTTTCTGCAGCTCTCATGCATCTTTCTGTACCTCTCTTCCATGTTTCTTTCTGTACTTCTCTTGCTTCTTTCTGCACATCTCTTGCTTTTGTCTGAACCCCTACTCTCATTCTGTACCTCTCTTGCCTCTTTCTATACCTCTCTTGCCGCTTTCTACAGTTCTCTTGCCTCTTTCTGTACATCGGTTCCTTCCTTCTGCACCTTTTTTGCTTCTTTCTGTACCTCTCTTGCCTATTTCTGTAGTTCCTTGCCTCTTTCTGTAACTCTGTTGCTCCTTTCTCTACTCCTCTTGCTTCTTTCTGCACCTCTCTAGCCTCTTTCTGTACCTTTATTCCTCATATGCGCATTTCAGCACCTCTCTTGTTTCTTTCTGCACCTCTTTTGTCCATTTCTGTACCTCTCTTGCCTCTCTTTCAGCATCTTCCTTGCCTTCTTCATTTCTTCTGCTTTCTGAACCTTCCTTCCTCTTTCTGCACCCTACTTGCTTTTTTACACCTCTCTTGCCTCTTCCTGCACTTCTCTTTACTCTTTCTGCACCTCACTTGCCTGTTCCTGCACCTCAATGTTTTCTTTCTGTACCTCACTTGCTTTTTTCTGCACCTCACTCTTTTCTTTCTGCACCTCTCTTGCCTCTTTCCATACCACTCTAGCCTCTATCTGTACCTCACTTGCTCCTATCTGTGCTTTCCTTGCCTCTTTCTGCGCTTCTCTTGCTTCCTTTTGACATTTTATGCTTTTGTCTGCACCACTCTTGCCTCTTTCTGTACCCCTCTTCTCTCTTTCTGCACCTCTTGTGCCTCTTTCTGTACTTCTCTTGCCTCTTTCTGCACCTCACTTGCCTCTCTCTGTACCTCAATTGCCTCTTTCTGTATCTCTCTTGCTTCTTTCTGTGCTTCCCTTACCTCCTTCTGCACCACCGTTCCCTCTAACTGCACATCTCTAGCCTCTTTCTTTACCTCTCTTGCCTCTTTCAGCAGTTTCCTTGCCTATTTTTGCACCTCTCTTGCCTTTTTCTGCACCACTTTTGCCTGTTTCTGCACCCCTCTTGCCTCTTTCAGCACATCTGTTGATTTTTTCTGCACTTCTCATGTTTCTTTCTGCACCTCACTTGCCTGTTCCTGCACCTCAATGTTTTCTTTCTGTACCTCACTTGCTTTTTTCTGCACCTCACTCTTTTCTTTCTGCACCTCTCTTGCCTCTTTCCATACCACTCTAGCCTCTATCTGTACCTCACTTGCTCCTATCTGTGCTTTCCTTGCCTCTTTCTGCGCTTCTCTTGCTTCCTTTTGACATTTTCTGCTTTTGTCTGCACCACTCTTGCCTCTTTCTGTACCCCTCTTCCCTCTTTCTGCACCTCTTGTGCCTCTTTCTGCACTTCTCTTGCCTCTTTCTGCACCTCACTTGCCTCTCTCTGTACCTCAATTGCCTCTTTCTGTATCTCTCTTGCTTCTTTCTGTGCTTCCCTTACCTCCTTCTGCACCACTGTTCCCTCTAACTGCACGTCTCTAGCCTCTTTCTTTACCTCTCTTGCCTCTTTCAGCAGTTTCCTTGCCTATTTTTGCACCTCTCTTGCCTTTTTCTGCACCCCGTTTGCCTGTTTCTGCACCCCTCTTGCCTCTTTCAGCACATCTGTTGCTTTTTTCTGCACTTCTCATGTTTCTTTTTGCACCTCTCTTGCTCTTTTCTACACCCCTCTTTCTCCACCCCTCTTCCCCCTTTCTGCACCTCTCTTGCCTCTTTCTGCTCATCTCTTGCATCTTTTTTCACTTCTCTCCAGTCTTTCTGCACTCTCTGTTGCTTCTTTCTGCTCTTCTCTTGCCTCTTTCTGCAACTCTTGTTCCTTATTACTGCACTTCGTCCTGCTTCTTTCTGTACCCCTCTTGCCTCTTTCTGCACCCCTCTTTCCTCTTTCTGCACCCCTCTTACCTCTTTAAGCACCTCTCTTGCCTCTTTCTTTAGTTCCCTTGCCTCTTTCTGCACGTCTATTGCTTCTTTCTGTACTTCTCTTGACTTTTTCTGCAGTTCCCTTGCCTTTACCTGTACCTCTGTTGCTTCTTGCTAGGAAGCTGGCTTGTTGGGCTATATACTGAATTAAACAGGGTACCCAGTACGGGGGTCAACTCATCTGATAGGAGTTTAAAAACTTCAATCGGGAGTGCATCGATTCCTGATGCTTTATTATTTTTGGATTTCCTTATTTGATTTATAATCTCTTCTGAGGTAATGGGGGCATCAAGGAGGTCGCGACTGGCTTTAGTTAATATTGACAAAGATTTACCCCTTAACCAAGCTTGCATTTGGTCTAGGGAAGGGGCTAAATTCTCTTCATAAAGGTCGGAAAAAAGAGAGAGGAGGCAAGTTTGCATGTCCTCTACACTGCTTGTTTTTTCCCCTTTGTTATTTATTATAAGCTCATTAATATTATTTTTTGAGCGGTCAACTCTGGCTTTCCAAGCCAGTAAAGCACCAGCCTTCTCCCCATACTCAAAATTTTGCATGCTCTTAATGAGCCATTGTGCCCTGCCCTTCTGGTCTAATTTACCCCTATACTCCTGCCTGGCCCCCTCCGGATCTCCCTGGACTTCCTGGGCTCCCATGACTGAGTCGATTCCTCTCAGCTTCTAATTGCAGAATTCTTCCCTCAATAATGTGAAGCTCCCGGGCCTCAGCCCGGTTCTTGGAGCAAATAAGGCCATGCAGTCCGCCCCTCAGGTTGCCCTTAAAGGCGTCCCAGACAAAATCCATGGTCGTGGAGCTGATATTTAATGCAAAATATTCTAGAGAGGATGATTTAATGGCCCGGATAATTTCGGGGTCTAACAGCTTTGCTCTATTGAGCATCCATCTAGTTTGTAGCGTATTGCTCTTCCTAAGATATGAAAATAACATTAGAGCGTGATCCGAAAAGTGACTTGGCAATACTGAGACCCCCATCAGGCTAACCAGGACGTATCTATTAGTTAGAATGTAATCAATCCTGGATGAGTGCTGATACTTTTTACTATAAAACGTGCACTCCTGAAGATCTCCCCTCTTTGCCCTCCGGATGTCCACCAGATACAAGTCGTGCAACAGATTTTTCATAGCTCGACGGATTCGGGGGGGGGGCCTATGTAATGGCTCTGGTTTGACCTATCTTTTAATGGGTCAAGGAGCACATTAAAATCTCCACCTATAATCAAGGGGGGAGTTACCACAGTTAATTTAGATTGCAGTTTACAGATGTAGGTTGGGTCATCAACGTTAGGCCCATAAAAGGAGACACAGACTAATTCTATCCCTCCAAAATCCAACTGTGCCACTATCCACCTCCCTGTCTGGTCTGTCTGCACGGATTTAATAGAACAAGAAGCCCCCTGCTTAATCAAATTTGCAACGTCCTACTATTGATCGTTTGTTGTGAGGAGCAATAATATTTTATCCAGGGGATTCTAGAAAATATTGAGCCACATTCTGCAAAACTCAAATATGTCTCTTGTAAGAGACAAACCTGAGCTGGGTAAATCTCTAAATATTTCAGTATCAGCCTTTGTCTACATGGACATCTTAAACCATTGACATTCCAGGAAATAAAGTTAACCTTTGTATCTTTTGTAGAAGTTCCTGTCATCAACTTACAAACCCTTGGTGCTGGCTAGATGAACATTTGCTAAAATTCAGATGAGACAAGGTATATTACTCTTTTTTATCCACTGCTCCCCACCCTGTGCTCCCCACCCTCCCACCCCCCCACACCCTGTGAACCCTTCACCCATGAGGAACCCTCCCTTCCAATAGGCTAAGCCTATTCGATCACCACTCCCTCTGGCTTTCTAACATATACGTAAGTACTATTCGTTAAATTTAGGGACTTGATGTCCAAAAGCCCCATAGCTTCAACGCCTTCCCTCTCTGCCCTCCATCTTCATTTTGATTTTAACAATGAAGGCATCCACCTCCTCAGTCGTGCGGAACGGATGCATATGATTGTTCCACATTACGCGCAGTAGTGCAGGGAACCTCAATTGAGCCTTTGCCCCCAAACTCTTTAAATCCTCAAGCCTCTTCCCCCAACTCCCACTGTCTTGTTGCAGTGATATGTGAAATATCTGATCTTATAGAGAAGGAGAATGGGTTTTGACCCGTGGATGTAGATGTCATGGTGCCTTCATTGAGAGCAGAAGATAAAATTAACTCCTTAACAGAGTATGACAGAAAATTAACCAATATCTTTCTTGGCTTTAGTCTGCCAGGATTCCTCTTAAAAGGATCGCGGTGTACCCTTTGGATCTCGTGTAGAAGATCTATACTAGGTGAGTTCTTTAAGACTGTTCCCTCTAACAGGGAGATCACACACCCCTTTATATCCGACCCATCAAGGGCTTCAGGAATATTTAGGAGACTTAAGTTATTTTTGCTAGAATGATTTTCCGGACGCTCAAGATCGTCTTTTAGTTCCTTGTTTTTGGCTGATAATTTTGCAGCATCCGCTGAAGTAACATGTATGGCTTCCTTAAGTTTGGGAATCTCTGACTCTATTGCATCTGTCCTCATAGTGACTTCTTCCAATATCCAGGCCAACACTTCGCAGGATGATTGAATAGCCACCTGGTTTGCTTCTGACACAGAAACCTACTTGTCACCTCTGCCTGGTTCGTCTCTGAGACCGTAAACCTACTTGTCATCTCATCCTTCATAGCAAACAGTATATCAGCCAATGAGCGAGTCGTAGAGTCTAAAACCATGTGGTTCTCAGTGACAGTGTTGCTTATGATTTTAGTGACCTTCTGCTGGGCTTCCTGAATATCTTGTGTTTCCAGGACAGAGTTTCTATTGGAGAGGTTCACTGCAGGATGAATAGCTGATGCAGTTACTGCTGATGCCAATAAACCATCCAAACTCTCAGCTAGCTCTGTCGGAGAGACCAATAACTTGGCCCCTTCAGGTTGCTCCCCTGGGTGGAAAACGCAGCTTCAGGAGCTACACTTATTTGATCTAAAGTTTTAGTTGTGTCAACAACTAGGAGGCTTTGTAGACTGTGAACACCTCCCAAGGGGCTATCTTGAATACCGCTCTTTATAGGCTCACCAGTAGTTGCTATAGAAGTAGACATGACTTTATAATATGTTTTCAGAGATGGGGTAAATTTCACCTTTGAGGGCGATGTTTTCCTCCCCTGCCTCTTCCTTTGCCCTTGCCAGCCTCTCTCCCCTTAGTGGCAGACCCATACTCCGTTGGATCCCCTCTCTGCTTGCGCCGCTTAACTGATGTTCTGACTTCAGATATAGGAAGGAAAACTCAGGGGGTCAAAATAGGCTCAAAAATCTCAGTATTAAGCGAAGAGTGGGCAGCTCTAGCTCGCAGAGCTAGAGCAGCTGGTTGCTGTTTGGATTTACGGACCGCCACACTTGCAGTGGGTGCGGAGTATACTTTCTCGATGCGGTGACGGATGTATCATGGTCAGGCCGTTTGATGATCGTGCCCCTTTTCACTAGCGGATACTGTTTTCGACTTATTTGTCGACAGGATAATATTGCAGCTGATGTATATTAGTTTTTCTTCGTAATAAGCATTTGCATTTTTGGGATCTACCAGTTATTGGGATTGCTATTTATGAATATTGGAGTGTTCAATTAGTCTTCATTTTGGAATACTTTGCGCTTTGTCGTGCGAATCACCTTGAGAAAGTCTAAATATATATTTGTACAGATGAAACACGTGTTGGCTTCGCCTTAGTTCTTGCTGGAAATTCGATAACCAATAAAAGGAACTTTACAATGGGACGTGTTAGTCAATTAACTTTTATCTCTGTACAGAAATTCAATTTTTTATATACTCACTTGAATCATAAGGACTTACCGCTTCATGCTACAATAAACAAAGGTCCAACATATTCTTCTTGGATTTTTATACAACTTTCGGGAGTGCTGTATTAGCTACTTGTTTATGTTTAATTGCATGCTACTTGTAACGTGCTAACGGCACCTTTGGTAGTACGTGCCCTGAGCTATCCTAGCACCCCGTCATACTTAGCTTCATTATTAATCCATGCTTCTACTTGTTACTTGTTATACAGTTTCTTTTTTTGATGTGCGGTTCTTTTCCCTTATAGGGAACACTACTACCCATTGTTTGACTGTCTAGCGCGCAGAGTATATCTGCTGATTTTAGGTGGTGAGATATCAACTTTCGCCGCATCACCAGTCTCCATGCAGTAACGGTGCACCTCTCCCCCCACAGGTGACCTGGTAATAACAAATGTCCTCTTGTAACTAGACAAATAGGCGCTACAGGAAGGGCTGTTGGTAGGGCAACCTGGGAGTAATGTTAGCCCCTTCTTACCTTTGTTCCACCCGACTGTACTATCTTCTTTGAGAAGAGTGTGTCTCCAACACTCTACCTGGGAGTCTGCCGCCTGCCGCCTAAGATCTGATAGTCGTTCGAATTTTGTCTCGGGGCTCGAGTGGAAGCCGGTACTGGTGCTGCCCCTGCCTCTGGCAATCCGGAACAGGAAGCGGGCATCATCCTGGCATCGCCACACTCGCGGTGCTTCCTTCCACCTCAAGCGCCAATCTCCAACCCCGGACGGGTCACTGCGGGGATCCAAGACCGCACGTACGCTGGAGAAGGAAAACTCACTGAACATTACAGCCAATAAGGTAGGAGGGAGAGGGAGTTTTAAACTAACAAAAAAAAAGAAAAACATCAGGGCCCCAACATCAACCCCCAACGCGGAGGCCAAGGGAGCGTGACCGCGGCTGTTTAGCTAGCGGCCGCCATGTTCTTCTCTCAAACCGAGATGTATGTCTTTAAGCACCTCAATTGCCTCTTTCTGCAGTCCCCTTGACTCTTTCTGCACCCCTCTTGCATCTGTCTGTACCCCTCTTCCCTCTTTCTGCACCTCTCTTGCCTCTTTCTGTACCTCACTTGCCTCTTTCTGCAACTCTGTTGCTTCTTTCTGCACTTCTCCTGTTTCTTTCTGCACCTCTCAAACTTCTTTCTGCACCCCTCTTGCCTCTTTTTTCACCACTCTTCCCCCTTTCTGCATCTCTGTTGCTTCTTTCTGCACTTCTCTTGCCTCTTTCTGCACCTCTGTTGGTTTTGTCTGTACTTCTCTTGCTTCGTTCTGCACCTGTTTTGCTTCTTTCTGCACCTCTCTTGCCTCTTTCTGCAGTTCTCTTGCATCTTCCTGTACCTCTGTTGCTTCTTTCTGTACTTCTTTTGCCTCTTTCTGCACCCCTAGTGCTTCATTCTGTATCTCTCTTGGTTCTTTCTGCACTTTTTTGGCTTCTTTCTGCACCTCTTTAGCCTCTTTATGCATCCCTCTTGCCTCTTTCTGCACCCATCTACCCTCTTTCTGCACCTATCTACCCTCTTTCTGCACCCTTCTTTTTGAAGCTCTCATGCCTCTTTCTGCACCTCTCTTGCCTCTTTCTGCACTTCTCTTATCTCTTTCTGGAACTCTGTTGCTCCTTTCTGTACTTCCCTTGCCTCTTTCTGCACCTCTTTAGCCTCTTTCTTTACCTTTCTTCCTCATCTGCGCATTCCTACCTCTTTCTGCACCTCTCTTGCTTCTTTCTGTACCTCTCTTACCCTCTTCTGTACCTCTCTTGCCTCTTTCTCCACCTCTCTTGCTTTTTTCTGCATCTGACTTGCCTTTTTCAGTACTTCTCTTGCTACTTTCTGTACTCCTCTTGCTTCTTTCAGTGCCTTTCTTCCACTTTCTGTACCATCTTTCCTATTCCTGTACCCTACTTGCCTTTCTACACCTCTTTTACCTCGTTATGCACTTCTCTTTACTCTTTCTGGACTTCACTTGCCTCTTCCTGCACCTCAATGTTTTCTTTCTGTACCTTCCTTCCTCTTCCTGTACCATACTTGCCTTTCTACACCTCTCTTACGTCTTTCTGTACTTCTCTTTACTCTTTATGCACCTCACTTGCCCCTCCCTGTACCTCAATGTGTTCTCTCTGCACTTCACTTGCCTCTTTCTGCACCTCACTCATTTCTTTCTGCACCTCTCTTGCCTCTTTCCATGCCACTCATGCCTCTATCTGCACCTCACTTGCCTCTTTCTGCGCTTCTCTTGCCTCTTTCTGCACTTCTGTTGCTTCTTTCTGCACCTTTTCTGCTTCTTTCTGCACCCTTCTCGCATCGTTCTGTACCCCTCTTCCCTCTTTCTGCACTTCTCTTGCCTCATTCTGCCCCTCGCTTGCCTCTTTCTTCAGCTCCCTTGCATCTTTCTGTGCTTCTCTTGCCTCTTTCTGTGCTTCTGTTGCTCTTTTCTATACCTTTTCTGCTTCTATATGCACTCCCCTTGACTCTTTCTGTACCCCTCTTCCCTATTTTCTTACCTCCCTTGCGTCCTTCTGCACCACTGTTCCCTCTAACTGCATATCTCTTGCCTCTTTTAGCACCTCTCTTGCTTTTTCTGTAATCTTCTTCCCTCTTTCTGCCCTCTCTTGCCTATTTCTGTACCTCTCTTGCACCTTTCTGCAGTTCCCTTGCCTCTTTCTGCACCACTGTTGCCACTTTCTGCACCCCTTGTGCCTCTTTCTGCACCCATCTTGCCTTTTTCTATATCTCTGTTTCTTCGTTTTGCATTTCTTATGTTTCTTTCTGCACCTCTCTTGCTTCTTTCTGACCCCTCTTGCCTCTTTCTCTACTCCTTTTCCCTATTTCTGCACCTCTCTTGCCTCTTTCTGCACCTCTCTTGCCTCTTTCTGCAATTCTCTTGAGTCTTTCTGCACCTCTGTTGCTTCTTTCTGCTCTTCTCTTGCCTCTTTCTGCAAGTCTGTTCCTTATTTCTGGACTTCTCTTGCTTCTTTCTGCACCTCTCTTGCTTCTTTCTTCACCTGTCTTGCCTCTTTCTGCTCCCCTCTCGCCTCTTTCTGTACTTCTCTTGCCTCTTTCTGCACCCCTCTTGACTCTTTCTGCACATCTGTTGCTTCTTTCTGTACTTCTCTTGTTTCTTTCTGTACCTCTCTTGCTTCTTTCTGAACGTGTCTTGCATATTTCTCCACCCCTCTTCCCCCTTTCTGCATCTCTGTTGCTTCTTTATGCACTTCTCTTACCTCTTTCTGCATCTCTGTTGCTTCCTTCTGTACTTCTCGTGCTTTTCTCTGCACTTCTCTTGCTTCTGTCTGAATCCCTCGTGCCTCTTTCTGCACCTCTTTTCCTCTTTCTGCACCTTTCTTGCCTCTTTCTGCACCTCTCTTGCCACTTTCTGCACCCCTCCTGCCTCTTTCTGCACCTCTGTTGGTTCTTTCTACACTTATCTCGCTTCTTTCTGCACCTCTTTTACTTCTTTCTGTACCCCTCTTGCCTCTTTCTGCATCCCTCTTAACTCTTTCTGCACCTCTCTTACCTCTTTAAGCACCTTTATTGCCTCTTTCTGCAGTTCCCTTGCCTCTTTCTGCACCTATGTTGCTTCTTTCTGCACCTTTCTTCATCTTTTTGCAGTTCTTACCTACGTAGGCATAGTTAGAAAATAGAAGTTATAGTTAGGAGTTTTGCACTTTAAAAAACCTTAGAAATTCACTGAAAAACCACAGGTTTTAGGTACGTAATAGTTAGGCTGACATTTCAGTCATACAAAACCAGAGAAATTCAGTTGTTATAATTACCTGAGCTAAATATAACTCATGCCCCATGGTGAACAAGGCTATTGTTGCATGCTGCTGAGCACCATTAAAAATCTCAGCAGTGTCAAAACCTGCAGATGTTTTTTCCCTAACCCCCACAAAAGAGATCCAGTGTGCAGTGATGCACATGTAATCAATGGCTTGGCAAGTGGTCCACATATCTGTCATCAGGTGGATAGTGTGAGCAGCACTCTGCTGCAGAGCTTGTTTAAGCAATTCCAGCACGTCTTCATGTAGTGCTGGAACAGCAACTCTGGCAAAATAGAACCAGCTGGGAACCTTCCATTTTGGTCAGATTGCTGCCACAGATTCAAGAAACTCACCCTTTAAGCAAAAGAAAAAGGTAGGAGGCTCAGCGATCAAATTTTAGGCAGCTTCGCGTTGTACAAATGTACAGTGGGGTAGTTGCGTTTGTACTGCCCCTCCAGCCTAAACATGCTGAAAATGGTTTTCTGTATTTTATTCATTTTTGGTGCTACCACTGATGCAGGTGATTTCTTGAGAGCAGACATTTGTATGCTCAATGTGTGTTTCGGTCCAGCAGTCACTGTACTTTCTTGCCTTGGTCCCCTTGGTGTCTTGGCCTGACCCTTGTGCCATTGCGATGTTGCTGATGATGATGTTGATGATGCCACTGCACGGCTGGGGACAGGAATGCTTTTTGTACTGGAGCAAATGTCTTCCTCTTCTTCACCTTCCACCATGATCGAATCTTCACCCCCTCCACCAACTAAACTTACAGTTTTTTGGCCCCTAATGTGTGCCTTCCACCGGATCAAGTGGTGTTTTCTCAGATGGGTTTGGCCTCCAGTACCATAGTTTATACCAAGCTTACCCCGACTAACATTTGCTCCACAAATGGAGCATATAGAAATGTCCACCTTCTTCTTGCTAACTGAAAAGAAGTCCCAAACTGGGGAGGTCAATTTTCTGATGCTGCTGGTGCCACTTGCAATGTCAGATGAACTGGTAGGTGAGCGTGACGTTTGACTCTCGGCAGTACCTACTTCTACTGAGGTGGATGTGTTGGATGTAGGTCGCTGCCGGGACTTTGTAAATATGGTAGCTGGCGGTGGTGTTGGTGGTATCTCTATTGTTGGTATCTGTGGTGCCACTGTTGCCACATCCCTCACAGCAATTTGGGATGGGGTAATGCCGGTCTCCACTGGGGAAGGGCTAACATCCATGATGACTGGCTCATCATCATCCTCCTCTTCTACATTTACCTCCATAACTCTAATGCTTTCATGAACCTTCCTTTTCCCTAGCCTTGTCTTGTGGCTTGTCTCACTCTCAGACTGAGGCGAGATCCAAGTGGTGTCTAGATCATCAGAAGGGGGGCTTGGAGAAGAATTTGAGGGACTGACCCTCCTTTTTCTTGCTGAGGATCTGGAAGACAATGGATTTTCTAAAAGAGTGGCTTGCTCTTCTTCCTCAGCAGAAATCTTGATTTCCTGAACTGCCTTAACTTCGGGAGGAACTACTATTAGTGATTGTTGCAGCTGTTGTTGCCCAATTATCTGAGTTTCCTGCATTGATTTGGTACTACTTTGCATTAACGATAAGTCAATTTCAACGTCACTGCTTGTGGGCGTTGCTGTGATTAGACTGGCTGCCTCTGAGACAGACATGGGCTTAAGCCGAGGTTAGTGGGGTAGGCCTTCTGATGCGGGGGATGCTGCTTCCAACTTGCTCCCCAGACACCGCTGCTGCAGGGGCAATTTTTCATTTCCCCAAAAAGGTCTTGGGCGACATACCGGTGGTGGTAAGTGCCTTTTTCTTTCCACTGGCAACATTCTTGGTACTGGTACCTTTTTTCTTTGGGGCAATCTTGAAACTCTCAGTTAGCAGCAGCACTAAGCTTCACAAGTTGAAGAGATGTCTGTGGTCACACGTCACATCGTGCACAGGCCTTCTGTCTGGCAGTATTATGGCTGATATTGTCTCCTCCTCTTGTGCATCTAAAAGCGAGGAAGCAAGAAGAACATCAGCAAAACGTGGCATTTTTGTAGTTCCATTACTAGTACAAACAAATATAATATAATTTAGTGTGTGGTCACACTTGTTACCTAAGTTATTAAAACAAATAATAATACAGTGTAGCCATTTGTGAGACTTTGACAGCAACATGAGCTTTCATGGTGTACTGTACAGTACACTCAGGAAGGATAGGAAAGAAGAACAATAACAAAATACAAATGTAACGGTTTGTGTTATGTGCATTGTGTATCACTTGGGATGCGGCACTAAGGGAGCTGCAGCTGACAAATTAAAATGGAACAATCCCTAGACAATGAATACTGTTGTGCATGTCATATAGCAGACATGGGGTTAATGCATGGTTCATTAATGCCAAATCATGTTACTTATGAAAATGAAAACAAAAATACAAAAATAAACAACAAGCAGGAGACCTAGAAAACAATGAACACAAGCAGGCCTATGGACACACACTTTACACAATGGCCACCCACCACATGGAGAACCTAGGCAAATGCATTGTTGGCCTACTATTGCATTGCAAACACACTAACATACTGGCCAGACAAAGGAGGCATGCTAAAAAATACCTCTTTAAAGCAGCAATGCAAAAAACGAAAATCCACAGGGCTAAAAAGGTTTGAAAGTTACACAACCACACACATCCAACAAAGGCATTAGCATAGCACACATAAAAAAGTGAAATACCACAAAAAAAACTCATTTTCTATTTCAAACGAAAGCCATCCATGGCCTAAATGATGATTAAATTCAACAGACAGCACAGACACCGTTGTTTCATGCACCCATGAGTAGCTCTGTGCCGATTGGCTTGAAAACCCATTGGCAGACTAGGCCACATAGTGAGCCAATTCAAATCAATATTGCAATTTTTTTTTTTTAAGTGAAGAAAATGTAGTGAACTGTGTTACATTTTTTCTGAATAAAAGAATAAAACATTGCATGCAAAACAACAACCGGCAAGAAGACATGGCCATAACAAAGAAGGCATGCAGGCCTATGGCAAGAGCACACTGGCTGCCTTCACAAAATGGCCACCAGCCACATGGCTAGGCCACAACAAGAAGCAAAAAGCAAAGGGAAACAAAAGGAAGACATGCAGGCCTTTGGCAAAAGCACACTGGCTGCCTTCACAAAATGTCGGCCAGCCACATGGTCAGGCCACAATAAGAAGCAATAAACCAAGGGGAACAAAGGGAAGACAAGAAGGCCAATAGCAAAAGTACACTGACTGCCTCCATAAAACGGCTGCCAGCCACATGGTCACAACAACAGGCAGGAGGCATGGAAAACAATGAATACAAGCAGGCCTATGGATGGACACAGACTTTACATAATGGCCCCCGGCCACATGGGGAACCAAGGCAAATGTTGGCCTACTATTGCAGACACACTCACACACTGGCCATACAAAGGAGGCATGCTAAACAACACATCTTTAATGCAACAATGCCAAAAACAAAAATCCACAGGGCTAAAAAGGTTTGCAAGTTACAACCACCTACATCCAACAGAAGCATAGACATAACACATAAAAAAAGTGAAATACCACCAAAAAAACAAAACATTTGTATTGCAATCTAATGCCATCCATGGCCTAAATGATGTTTAAATTCAACAGGTATCAAAGAAACAGCTGTTTCATGCACCCATGAGTAGCACTAGGCCTACTGGCTGAAAGGCCTATAGGCCGACTACTGGACTACATAGTGAATTAAATCAATATTGCGGATTGATTTCAAAGCGGAAAAAATGTAGTGAACTATGCAACATGTTTCCTTTATAAAGAGAAGAAACATTACATGCAAAGAAACAACTAGGCCACTACTGAAACTATAAGCCACCCACCACAATAAATAAAAAAAATCGATGAAAAGTGCAAATAAATCCACATGCATGTCCCCAATCAAATAAACAACACCAGTTTTCCAACTTACTTGTGAAATCTCAAATTCAAAGTCCTCAAATGCAATGATATTTTATGCAGCAGACACAAAGAGTGATCCTTCCAACTCCAAAACCAAATGAAAAGTGACCAGGAGATGGACAAAGCACTGGGAGGAGCCTGCTGGACAGGAACAGGAAGTTGGAGACTATTGGGCACTTCCTTCCTCTTGAGAAAAAAAGTAAAAAAAGAAAAAAATACTCCTTGTACAAAAAAACCATAGCCAAATGTCAATTTGAGGAGTTTTTTTCACTCCAAATATTCATTTCGTGAAGGTTTTGAATCTGTTTAGGGAGAGAAACTTCTCTAGATTGCAGTCGTGTTAGATCCTACGTGTTCAGGATCGCGTTCATCACCAAACCCACCACTGGAACTCTGCTGACACATGCGAATGATGTGTTGGCGACCGCAAACTCTCACAGGACCATGCGGCCTCCTAGCAAATCTCATGGAGCTCGTGAATGGCTCAGAAATCTCATCTGCATTCGCGGGCACCCGGTAAGTCACTCCCGCACGGCAACACAAATAAAAATCTGCTCCGTTGTGGAGTGCAGAGTATATCAGCAACTCTGCATTCTACGCAGAATGCGGAGTTGCCAAAAATCTGCAAACTCCGCGAGTGGAGCAGAGTTTTACACCCAGGCTTAGTTATGATGTAGTTCTTCCAGAAGTTCCCCATATCAAACAGCAAAATAAGAATCCTTATTTTAAAGGTGCAGAGATTCTTGTATATCTTAACCCCTTCAGTGCCCCGCCCTTTCCCCGTCCTGTGCCGGGCGTTGCATTAGCGGGCGGGGTTCATGACGAGATAGTCTCGTCATGGGCACAGCGCAACCGTGCTCCATGACGAGACTATCTCGTCATGGGCACTGAAGAGGTTAAGTGACTAGACACTGCATAAGCACACAGACATAATTTGACTTGTTTGAAGCCGGGTGTGGAAAATACATTTTTAAATTTGGTGGAGGATAGATGGAGAGACCTAAAGTCTAAAACAGAAACTGACAAGGATCTTCAAAAACATAAGTGGAGTATTCAAGAAATTAAACATCAAGAAGTTTTAAGATTGGAAATACAAAGGAAAGTTGAGAATAAATGTTGATCAGTTATATGGATCTGTTGTTTTTAGGGGAGAGTGAATGTGAACATACTTTTGAGTGGGAAGATTTCTCATTTCCCAGAGCGACAGAATTATGTGATTCCTGGGGTCTCTTTTATTTGTGGACAAAATGCATATTTAAAATTGCGATATGGATTGCATGGTACCTGCTATCTTGACATAGTTTTGCCAACGATTTATCATGTGGAACATTTTAATTATTCTGTATGGGAAAAGAAACCCAGAACTAAATGTGGTGTTAGTGCAGTGGAAGGAGTAGGTGATATTTTTGATCCCATAATCCTGTTAGTGGGAGTAAATCTGCATGATTTGAACATTAGAAAGCTTTCTACAATAGTGGACAAATTGGCTATGAATAGTTCAAATCCCTTATTCCTTGTAAATACTGAGATGATTGCAATAAGGTCTATGGTTTTACAAAACTGACTTGGTAAGACATTTTGCTTGCAAAGAGGGCAATATGTCAGATGTTAAAGTTCAGCACTGCACTACTTCTATCCAAGACAAAAGTAAGGACTTGGAGAAATATATTAAGAACATATCTGTGTCAACGAAAGATTTGAAACAGTTGGAAGTGACAGGTACATGGAATGACATTGGAAACACGTTTTCTTTGAAAGGCCAATGGTTTTAAACCTTGGAAAGGTGAATTATGGGTGACATTTTGAAACCTTTTTTTTATAATCACCCTCTGTGTGATATTCCTATTTTTGATCTTTGAGGGATGCAGAAGTTAGACAGGGAATGCAGGAAGTGAAGAGTCAGAGCAATTGTTATGATGATATGAAGCACCTAGAGGAGTCCAGATGGAAGATGCTCAAGACCACCAGGTTTTGATTGGTCTAATCTGATAATGATATGATTTTAATCTGTGATGGCTTGTTTGCCATCAGATGGGGATGAGTAGAGCAGCATCATTTTGACTTCATACTTTTATGAATAGCTAGGTGTGAGAAGTTGGCCTGGCATATGCTGGTCACAAGTTATAGTGGCCACCTTGCACCAGTCCAATTCGACTCTTAAGGTAGATAGGTTTAAGACAACCTTTTAAAGAAAGCTATCCTAGTGGTAGCCATGGAGAGCAGCCTTCAGGCTAAGTCTCAGAGGAATGTAAAGCAGCTTGTTTTACCTTATAATCTCTTTTTTTTTTTTTTTTTTTTTAGGTTTAAGAGAATTTTATTAGACAATGAACAAGAAAAATGCAATACAAAATATCAATTAGGAAGGAGGGGGAGAGGGAGAAGGGGTAGAAAAAAGAAAAAAGGGGGGGAGGGGATTGCATTGGAATATATAAGAGAAAGTACACAATAAAGCATTGAACATGGGCGTTAAAAAGAAACAAGGAAATTACATCAATCCTGACTAAACGATTAATTACAGAGAGCATAAAAATAAAACAGCAGGGTAAAATATTCTGAACGTGAGAAGGGTATCATGGGGGTTTGGGAACCTCTTGTTGAGCAGGCGATGGAAGGGAAGAGCGAGCAGCACAATTATCTAAATATAGCGTAATGGGGAGCCACAAGTCTGCACGCTTAGCTGCTAATTGAACAGGAAAAACAAAGGCATTATCAAGTCTATGGTTATGACAGACATTATACCACCACGCTTTGAAAGAAATGTTGGATGCATTTTTCCAATTAACAGTAATCTGTTGAAAAGCAACAGCCAATAACAGATCAACAATGCGAGCAGACATATCTACGGTGTTCCAACTGGTGGATAAACTGCCCAGGAAAAGATGAGTAAGAGAAAAAGGAATACAAGTATGAAAAATAACATTGATTTGGGCCCACACCTGTAACCAAAAATCATGTACATGTATGCAAAAAAATAACATGTGTGGTAGGGTAGCATTGGAAGCATCACACGACCAACACTTGTCTGGGGTAGTAGGAAATCGCTTATGTAGTGTAGAAGGAGTATGAAGTAATCTGTTGTAGATAAAAAATAGGGATTGTGTCAACGACGCCGCTCTGGAAGTTTTGCGCAATTTTGTCCAGATTTTGTCCCATAAGAATATCGGCCAATCTATCCCGAGGTCATTTTCCCACTGAAGTTCAACCTTGGATTTAGGTCTAAGTGATTCAGGTGTGTGAAGGTATTTATAGAGAAGAGACGCTTTGGGGGCAGTACAGAGGAGGGAATGAAGTCGAAAAATAGGGGTGTGAGAAGTAGGGGGAAGAGGAAAAACCGAAAGTCGCTCATAAATCTCCAGGACAGCGGCCTTAAGGAGAAGATACTTGGGGAAAAAAGATTGGGGTAAGCCAAAGGAGGAACAAAGGTCAGGAAAAGAAACAAAAGTGGAACCAGAGAAGAGCTGCGAAATCCAAATCAAACCTCGGGTTCTCCAAGATTTCCAATAGAAGGGCTTACGACCGATTAGGAGATATTTATTATGCCAGATAGTGGAAGAAAGGAAATCAGCAACGGTCGTAGGAGGGCCAGGAGCAGCTGACAGTAGAAGCTTAAGAGTGTACTTGTGAATGGAAGTAGGAATCAAAGAAGGCTTACGGGAAAAAGCAAGATATTCTGCAAAAGAGAACGGGGAGAGGAGAGTACGTTCAACCTTAAGCCATAAAGGGCAGGGGGACGCGGGATCTTGTAACCAGAGGGAAGCTTGGCGCAGTAAAAAGGCCTTCTGATATGCAGGAAAATCAGGAAAGTTGACACCACCTTCAGAAGCCGGACGTATGAGCCTAGCAAGAGACATTCTGGATTTTTTGGAGTTCCATAAAAACGAGAATAACGTTGAATTAATCTTGGTAAAGAATTTCGTTGGGATGGGGACTGGGATATTGGAAAGTGTGTATAGAACAATAGGAGAAATCATCATTTTAATAGTGTCAAGGCGGCCCAACCAGGAAAGATATAAAGGATGCCACCTTGCTGTGAGATCCGCAATCTTTTGTGAACATTTGGACATACACAAAGAAATAGTGTCTGAAATTGAGGGGGTAATGTATAAACCGAGATATTTAATGTGGGAAGGACTCCAAGTAAACCGAGAGTCAATAAATTCTTGCTTGAAAGTATATTTGGTCAGGGGGAGGATCTCACACTGATCATGATTAAGTTTATACCCAGAGATAGAGGAAAAAGTTCTGACTTCAGTCATGAAAGCAGGGATGGATTCTGCAGGTTTAGAAAGAAAGAGTAAAATATCATCTGCATAAGCAGCGAGTTTAATGTGCGAGTCCGCAATCTGGAAACCATGGATGGCAGGATTTTGACGCAGTCTAGAGAGAAAGGGCTCCAAGGCAAGGTTAAAAAGAAAAGGGGATAAAGGGCAGCCCTGGCGAACGCCTCTGCCTAGGTCGAAATAGGAGGAAATTTGACCATTCGCAAAGACTGCCGCTCTAGGATGGAAATATAACAGGGAAACTAAAGAGATAAATCTTGAGCCAAAACCAAACCAAGTGAGAGTGTGAAAGAGATAGCGCCATTCAACTCGGTCAAAAGCCTTTTCGGCGTCAAGGGCAATCGCTGCAAGTGAATGCTGGCAACGGGAGGATTTTGACAGGATGTTGAATAAGAGTCTAGTGTTGTCCGTAATGTATCGGCCCTTAACAAACCCCGATTGCTCCTCTCCTAGAAGGTCGGGGAGAAGGTGATCCAATCGGATCGCTAATGTTTTAGCGAAGAGTTTGTAGTCAATATTGACTAGGGATATGGGCCTGTAATTTTTGCAGTAGTGTGCATCCTTCCCGGGTTTAGGTATGAGGCAGATATGGGCATCTGAAAACGTCCCTGAGGAGGCACCGCAGGAAAGAAAAGTATGGAGCAGAGAGTGAAGTCGCGGGATCAACAATTTAGAAAAGTGAAGGTAGAATTTGACGGTAAAGCCGTCAGGACCAGGGGCTTTGTTGGGTTTGAGATGTTGCAATGCATTAAGTAATTCCTGTTGTGTGACGTCCGATTCTAAGGAGGAGAGATCTGGAGGGAAATCAGCTGGTGTATGAATGGTAGAGAAGAAACGAGCAAGGGAACTGGGAGTAGACTGGGATTCAGAGGTATACAGAGTTTCGTAAAAACGTGAAAATTCAGCAAGAATATCAACATCCATATGCTTTAAATTATCATCAGAGTCATAAACAGATTCAATATTTAACTTATTATGCTTAATCTTCAAATAATTAGCTAGGAGCTTCCCTGCCTTGTTCCTACCCCCATAAAATTTAGCGGTAGACTTCAACAGGTACAAGGAGCCATCCTCCGTAGACTTCTCATTAAACTTCATTTTTGCTGCGATGAGAGCTGTCAGACTGTCAGCAGAGTGCGAGGTGAAATACGCATGTTCCAGTGTTTTAATGTCAGAAAGGAGATTTTTAGTGAACCTTCGGGCGCTCTTCCGTTTGTTCGCAACGTAACTGATGATAAAGTCAAGTGCTGCTGCCTTAAAAGCATCCCAAATAGTGTGGTCAGGGAGAGTATCGTCAGCATTAAGGAGGAAAAATTCATCAGAAAAGGAAGTAAAGGTGGCTGTAAATTTGGGGTCTGCAAGGAGGGAATTGTTAAAACGCCATCTCCTGGGGCCAACATTTTTAGGAAGTACATCAACACTTGTAAGAACAGGAGCGTGGTCAGAGAGCAATATCGGGCCTATCTCAGAGTGTAAGAGTGATTGAGCGAGGTTGTGGGAAACAAAGATGTAGTCAAGTCGTGACTGGGAACGGTGACATGGAGAATAAAAAGTGTACTCCTGCAACTTTGGATTGCAAAGGCGCCAGGAATCTACTAGTTTATGCTGTGAAATAGCATGGCTAAACAGCTTGTGGGGCTTGTTGGGAATATAGGGGGCTTTGGACACCCTATCAATAAAGGGAACGAGAGGTTGATTACAATCCCGCGCCAAAATAAAGTTGTGGTCCATAAATTTAGTTAAAAATGGAGAAAAATCAGCCCAAAAAGAAGGTTCGCCTGTGGTAGGACCATATACATTGAGAAGTGAGACTGGAACGCCTCTAAGCGATAACTTAGCATAAACCCATCGACCAGAAGCATCCGACTCATGGGCAAGGACCAGTATGGGAAGAGACTTGCGACAAAGGACTGCCACACCATTGCGTTTGCCATCACCTTGCGAGTAAAACAGTTCACCCACCCAACCACGTTTAAGCTTAACAGATTCAACCTCAGTTAAATGCGTTTCTTGGAGGAATGCAATGTCAACATTCAATTTGGCAAGGTGTGACAAAATCCGCTGACGCTTAATCGGAGAATTAATACCCTTCACATTCCATGACAATATATTCAATGACATGACAGTAACTTATCTGCAAAAAATGTGAATAACAGAACCAATAAAAGAAAAACCCATGCAAAGTAGAGAGGACAGAAGGAAAAAAGGAAAGCTAGTGGAGACATATTGAAGTAAAAGAGAGAAAACAAGTGATCATAAGTGTGAGCCATATCAGGTAAGGGTGAATAAGATGCAACAGTGTCGGAAGTGACCCAGAGAACCAGAAATAAGGAAGAAGTAGAGAGAAAAATGGAGGCAGAAGGACAGGGAATGCAATTCTCACAAAAGACAGGAGCACAAGCATTAGCATAAAGCGGAGAGTGTAAGAGAGTAATAGAGACACTGGAGTAGGAAGCCAGAAGGGGGAGAGACATTGAGAAACGAGTGTAGCAGGAAAAAAGGAGAATGCAATCCTCATAGGAACAAAGAGTTTCGATCAGCCATAATAAATCACCATGAAAATATGAAAACAATAACACAAACATGAGAAAGGATAAAAGGGAAGGGAAAGGGGAAAAACCAACAGATGCACCAGGAAGGTAAATAAGGAAGTAGGGAAAAAACATACCTACGAATGGAAGATACGAGAAAGGGTGGAGGGAAGAAGGAACCACAAGGGTGAGGCAGCACACCGAGGAGCAGCGAGGCAGGGGTCGGGAGACATCATCAATACACGAGGACAAACTCCTGTAGGACGAAAAAAGGAGAACAAAGGATTAAAGCGTACCAGGAAGTCATGATGAAACCATGACTAAACAAGGAAAACAGGGAACAACCAACATGCCCAAACAATAAAAGAGACAGTAACGATGCCATCCGAAGGAACAGAGAAAACCAGGTGAGCTATAACCATGAAAAAGTTCTAAAGAAACACAGCATAACATGCATTAGCCATAGGTAGAGTCATAAAAACACTATTCAGCCAAAAGCAGAGGATGATGGTCTGGAAGCATCCATAGCAGAAGATTTGTGCGCATTAATGAAACTTTGTAAGCGCATTGGATCTTCATAAGTTGTAGTCTTGTTGTTGTGGGTGACTTTGAATAGACATGGGTGATAAAGGCCGTATCGCGCCCCCATCGCCCGCAAATCCGCTCTTAGATTCAGAAAAGCCTTTCGCCCGGTGGCCGTAGCCTTAGCATAGTCCTGCGCGAAGAACAGGGGTGAGCCAGACCAGGTTAAATTCGGTGAGGCCTTGGCCGCCGCCAAAACCATCAAAAGGTCAGTGTATTCCAAAAAGTAGATGTTGACCCCTCTGGGCCTCTGAGATGAAGAAGTAGAGGAGGGTGGTTGGCCCAGCCTGTGAGCTCGTTGAATGTTGAGGGACTTGTCCTGCGCCAGATGCAAGAGCTTGGGAAGGAACGACTTGAAGAAGGTGATTGGGTCAGATCCCTCAAGTCCCTCGACCAGGCCATAAATACGAAGGTTGTTGCGCCTGTTTCTGTTTTCCAACTGCTCCACTTGTTGTTGAAGATCTGAAACTTGAGATTTCAGGTTGGAGACCACAGAGGATGTCTCTTGGAACGACTGAACAGATTTTTCAATTGAAGTTACCTTCGTTTCCATTTGCGACCAGTTATCCGTAAGGACCTGGAGCTTAACATTAGTCTCTTCCATAAAAGGACGCAAGGACCTTATCTCTTCCAACAACAATTCCATGGATACAGGTCCCGAATGTTTTGGAGGTGAAAGAGAGTTTGACTTGAGTCTTTTCGTATTAGATTTAGAAGTATCCTGCGGGTTCCTGGATAGATCCATTGGCGTGTCTGAGCCAGACAAGTTAAGAGAGTCTTCTAATTGCGACAAAGCAGAGAAAACCTTGGAATTCTTCACAAGCTGAGGCTTGGTAGAACGAGGCAAGCGCGACACCGATTTAAGTCTACCCATGTGGCGAATCCGTGGAATGGCTAACTCAATGGAGGTCACAAGAAGCAAAAATGAAGACAGCACAGGAAAGAGCACAGCAGGAGTGCGACGACGTCTGAATACCGCAGGACAGGAATGCAGCCAGCCTCACAGCACCGCAATGAAAACATTCATTAAAATGCACACAAAAAAGTGAATGAAGCCATTCGTAAGAGGATCAAAATATCATCCATGCGGCATTGTGATGTAGAAGGGTGGCATCAATTCACTACGTAGTACAAAATGAGCTCAGTCAGAGGACAAAAGAATGAAAAAAAAAGAGTCCCATCACATACCTCATAAAAGTCCGCAATGCTTAAGAGCGCCAACAGCAGAGGGCCACCAGGCGCGCTGTAATAAAACAAATTGCTGCTCACGAATAAACTCAGATGAAAGGGGCACTAATGCATTCATGTCTGAAGAAAGGGCAAAAAAGCAGGCATATGAGACCAGAGCACTCCATGAAGGAACGTCGCCCTTATGCTTTAAAAGGAATAGGCAGTCCAGTTATGCTGACGCTTCATAGAAGGATGAGGAAACCGGAAAACAGGCATATTAAAAGCCATTAGGAGCTTGGAATTACAAGCATGCAGAGCGCTGGGGCTGGCATCAGAACAACCGCCTCACAGTGCGCGTCGGTCGGCGAGCCCAAGATGGCGGCCGCAACCGAGGAAATCCTGACAGGACTCACATTTGCCATTTGCAGCGTCAAAAAGCCTCCAAAGTGCGTTCGGCGATGACGGGTGGGGTCAGGGCATATTCCGACACTTCACCAGTCGATCGTCGCCAGGAAACCAGGACAGGAACCGGCGTGTCTCCCAACACCGCCTCGGAGCCTCAGTAATGCGCCGCCATCTCCCACAGGCGCCAAGCCACGCCCCTACCTTATAATCTCTTGAATTACCAAATGAAAGGACACCACACAGGTATATATATCAAATATATATGTATTTATTTCTAGACACACTCTACTAATCTCTTTATGAGATTAGAAGCCAGGAAAACATTCAAATATCAACGTTTCACAATAAGTTAAGCACAAATATGGCTGGGTCCCTAGGGGCGTACCAGACCATATACTAAAAAAGAGGTTTAGGAAAGTCGACTTGCAGAATGACAAGGCCTTGGGCCTTTAGAATCGCTGGAGCTTCACTACTGCAGTGAAAGCAGGTAAGTAACAGACCCACGGGAGACGCATGCAGTGTGTGAACACAGCCACGGGTTCCCTATTGATTACAATGGAGCAAGTCGCGGTTTGATTTTTAAAGTTTTAGGGTACTTCGAGGAAGTCTACAAGCAAGCCACTTACAAGGTAAGTAATTCGAGGGCCAACACACTAGGGCACCGGAGTGCATGAGTTACCTCACCCAGGGAAGCCGGGTGCATAGGTGTCTTTTGGTGTCGGGTCGCGTCGCTGTTTTCTATGGGGACCAAAGAAGACTTGGTGCTTGCGGAGACTGGAGAAGTGTCCGGTGGAATCCAAGGGTGGATTCGAGATGCTGAAGACCTGAACATTGAAGGGACAGTGTTCACAGTCACTTGCCAGTGACCCGGGTCCAGGAAGATGGATGCCCACGGATGTCGGGTGATTTCAGGTGATCAAGGGTGTTTTGACTCTTCGCTCACGAGGTCTAGAAAGGATCGATGATTACCAGCCGCTGGATTCAGAGTGGTCCATGATGTCTGCAGCAGATGGCAGTGTCGGCAAACGGATTGAAGCCAACAAGCCTTGGCAACAGCAAGTCTTGTGTAGATTGAATAAAGTTGATGGTGCAGACCAGCAAGGTTTGAGGGACTCACCCAGTAAGGGTGAGTGAGAGCAGGCCTAGAGCAATCTGAGGAGCCCTTTCAGTTGATAAGAAAGTCTTTGGGGGACCCACAAGCCAACAGGCAAGTGATCGCAAAGATGCCTTGTGAGGAAATGCTTCACAGGAGCCCACCGTCACTCGGGATGGGGTAGGCCTCTGATTTTCACTGCAAAACCTGCAGGAGGCTTGGGCTGCAAATGGTCCAATGCACAAGTTTGTAGAACATTGTGAAGGGGTTGCACTTGACAAAAGTGCACGGTACCTGGATATTGCTGTTCCTCAACACTCGTGGGGTCCATTCACCTCAGCTGTGCTGGGGGCTCACAATGGCCGTCAAGAAGTCAGGAAATCCACTTCCAGGGCTGCAGGGACTTTGGACTCCAGCGGGAGCGAGAAAGCTTGCAACCGTTGATTCAAGATTTTGGTGCCTGCCAAGCAGCGGAGTCACTCCTTGACTCCAAGGGAGATTCTTCTGTCTTCCAAAGGTAGTGGAACGTCAAAGGGCCAGGATTCTTCTATGTAGAGCGTCGTCCAGTGTTATCTACTTTGCAATGGCAAGGTTGTCTATCTTATACTGAAGATAGGGGAGGGACTAGCTCTATGACCACTCCTCTGGGAGGGTCAGGGTAGGGGGTGGTTACACCCACTTCCCTTTGTCCAGTTTCGTGCCAGAGCAGGGACAGGTAGCCCCTGAACCGGTTTGAGCTGGCATATGCACAGAGGAGCCTACTGCTCCCCCAGTGCAGGACTTCAAAGCACTCTAGAAGTGCACCCCCCAGCCCCAATACACTAAATCCTGTCTTGAAGGTATTGAAACCTCCCTGTGACAGGATGCATATTGTTGGGCCTCCACCACTGCGAGTTTCAGTCAGCAGCAGGAGGGCAGCCCAGTGTCTGTGCTGGTGGCATCCATTTTGTGATGCCAGGGCGCTTTCAGATTTCTCCCGTGTTACCACAGTAGGTACATGTCGTCCCCTCTAGAAGGGTGGGATCATACTCCCACACCAGTTACTGGTGTGGGGGTATGATTCCAAGATGTTTGACACCAAACACCACATGTTTTGATGCAGTCATTCCAAAGTTAGCATTAACCGGGAGGTTATAATGCACTTAAGAGTATATGGCTTAACCGCATCCACAAACAGCCACAAGGAATAGACCCTGCCAGCTGCAGAGGGGTCCTGCTCATGCAGAGGCACCCCCTCACATTGTAAACCAAGCACCCTGCCCTCAGGATTGATAGGGCCTGCCTTAAGGGTGACTGATAGGTTTATATGTGTGTGTATGGTGAGATATGGTAACCTATACCTCTGTGAGGAGTGCTAACACTACCTCACCCAGGCTGCAGTAGCAGGCCTGTGGTGTCAGATTTAGTCTGCTTCCCAGGGGTGGCATAATACATGCTTCAGCCCCTGGTAGGCCTATGATGTGCCTATGCCCTTGGTACCTAGGGTACCAGATACTAGGGGCTCATAAGGTACCACAGTTTCCAACCACTAGTGCATCTAGTATGCACTCAAAGTTGTTTAGAGAGAACTGAGAGACTGGGCCCTGATTAGCAGGGACCCAGCCTGACTATAGTCAGAAATCAGTGTATACATCAGAAAAAAAGTGGGGGCATCATAAGTGCAGATCCTACTCTCCTACACAACCCCCCCAAACGCAGGGACATTAAACTAACCTTGACCAGTTGAGTCTTCATGTTCTAAGTGGAAATACCTTGAGAGTCCATCTGCATTGGCATGTTGGGTCCCTGGTCTATGTTCCACTGTATAGTCCATCCCCGGTAGGGAAATGGACCACCTGAGCAGTTTACGATTATCACCTTTCATCTGTTTGAGCCATAGGAGGGGCTTGTGGTCAGTCTGAACTATGAAGTGAGTGCCAAACAAGTATGGCCTCAGCTTCTTCAGGGCCCACACCACAGCAAAGGCCTCCCTCTCTATAGCTGACCAACGTTTTTCTCTAGGGATCAGCCTTCTGCTTATGAAAGCTACTGGCTGGTCTTGACCTTCATCATTAAGTTGAGACAGTACAGCTCCCACACCCAGCTCTGAAGCATCTGTTTGTGAATAATGAACTTATTTTTGTAGTCTGGACTCTGCAAGATGGGGGCAATGCACATTGCCTGCTTGAGGTCATCAAATGCCTTTTGACAGCTAGCTGTCCACTGAACCTTTTTTGGCATTTTCTTAGAGGTAAGATCATTTAAGGGGGTCACTATAGATCCATATCCCTTAACAAACCTCCCATAGTACCTAGTCAGGCCTAAAAAGGCTCTAACTGGTGTCTGGGTTGTTGGAGCTACCCATTCCATTATGGTCTGGATTTTGCTCTGCAATGGTTGAACCTGGCCTCCACCTACAAGGTGGCCCAGGTACACAACCTGACTCTGCCCTATCTGGCACTTAGTGGCCTTGATAGTGAGGCCTGCTTTTTGCAGGGCCTCCAACACATTTCTGAGGTGGACCAGGTGATCCTGCCAGGTAGAACTAAAGACAGCAATATCATCAAGATAAGCTGAGCAATAGGTTTCCATACCAGTCAGAACTTTATTCAACAACCTTTGAAAAGTGGCAGGTGCATATATCAAACCAAAGGGCATTACCACGAAGTGATAGTGCCCACCAGGGGTTGAAAATGCTGTTTTGGCCTTGGCATCATCAACTAACTTGATTTGCCAGTAGCCAGCTGTTAGGTCAAATGTACTGAGGTACTCGGCTGAGGCCAAAGTATCTATTAGTTCATCTGCCCTTGGTATAACAATAACACCTAGTTCCAACATTTTTTGGACTTCAGTCCTGATACAGTCCCTGACATGGCCAGGTTGCCTGTAGATTTTATTCTTGACAGGCAGACTGTCTCCAGTGTCCACCTCATGGGTGCACCAGGAAGTCTGACTAGGAGTCAGGCTAAACATATGTCTGAACTGTTGCAGAACTTGTCTGCATTCAGTTTGCTGATGATCAGTGAGGCTGCTTGCCAAAGCAACACCATTAACTGACACATCATCATAATTCTGTGAGAGCAGGTCAGGGAGAGGGTCACCCATGAGCAAGCCCATGTCAGCCCTGTCCACATATGGCTTTAATCTGTTGACATGGAGCACCCTAAGGGGACTCCTGGGAGTTCCAAGATCCACCAAGTAGGTGACTTCTCCATTTTTCCCAACAATTGTATGGGGGCCACTCCATTTGTCCTGGAGAGTTGCTGGGGCCACAGGCTCCAACACCCACACTTTCTGGCCTGGTTGATAAACAGTCAGTACAGCCTTTTGGTCATGGCAAGCTCTTTGTAATTCTTGGCTAGCCTCAAGGTTTTTAGTTGCCTTCTTCATGTACTCTGCCATCCGGCAGCGGAGACCAAGTACATAGTCCATCACATCCTGTTTGGGAGGTTTGAGAGGTAACTCCCAGCCCTCCTTCACCAAACATAATGGGCCTCTGACAGGATGCCCAAACAGAAGTTCAAAAGCGCTGTAGCCAACCCCCTTCTGTGGGACCTCCCTGTATGCAAACAGAAGGCAGGGAAGTAAAAGGTCCCATTTTCGCCCAAGCTTTTCTGGGAGGCATTTAATCATTCCCTTTAGGGTTTTGTTGAACCTTTCAACTAACCCATTGCATTGTTGGTGATAGGGAGTAGTGACTTTGTAGTTGACACCACAGTCCTTCCACATTGCTTTTAGATACCCTGGCATGAAGTTTGTACCTCTGTCAGATATAATCTCCTTAGGGAAACCCACTCTGGAGAAGACTCCTATGAGGGCTCTTGCTCATAGGGGCTGTAGTGGTCCTGAGGGGAATTGCTTCTGGGTACCTGGTGGCATGAGCTACTACCACCAGGATAAATCTGTGCCCAGATGCTGTTGGAGGGTCAAGGGGACCAACAATGTCAATCCCTACCCTTTCAAAGGGAACCCCCACCACAGGTAGTGGTATCAGGGGGGCCTTTGTTATGCCACCTGACTTGCCACTGGCTTGGCAAGTGACACAGGAGCGACAAAACTCCTTTGACATGTGTGGCCAATGAAAATGAGGGACAAGCCTGTCCCAGGTTTTGTTTTGGCCCAAGTGTCCTGCTAATGGGATGTCATGTGCTAGGGTCAAGAGGAACCCCCTAAACTTCTGAGGTATTACCAACCTCCTGGTGGCTCCAGGGGTAGGATCTCTAGCCTCAGAATATAGGAGTCCCTCATCCCAATACACTTTATGGGACCCAATAGCACTCCCAGCAACCTCAGCAGCAGCTTACTGTCTGAGGGGTTCAAGAGAGGGGCAGCACTGTTGCTCCTTACTCAGATCTTCCCTGGAAGGTCCCCCTGCCCTCAATAACTCAACCTGACCAGGCTCAAGTTCCTCTGGGGCAATTCGTTCTTCAGGCTCTGCTTCTCCTCCCTCAGGAGGGGAATCTGAGATCTGAGACAGAGGGGAAGCCACTGCCTTAACCCTACTGCTCCTCCTCTTGGGTAGCATCCGGTCCATAGTTTCAGGATCCAGAGCTGGTTCAGCTTTATGCATTTTGGCGTGTGACCTGGTCACAGCAGAGACCTCTGCAGGTATGCCCAACATCTCAGCATGAGTCCATAATTCCACTTCAGACCAGGCTGAAGTCTCCAGATCATTGCCAAACAAACATTCGACAGGGAGGTCTGCACTGACTACTACATTTTTGAGGCCAGTTACCCCTCCCAAGGAGAAATTCACAACTGACAGACTATGGTTGGTCCTGACATTGCTTGCATTGGTAACCTGGTACATTTCACCCAGGATGATCTATGCAGGGTCCACTTGTTCCTCTGCCACCAGGGTGACACTAGCACCTGTGTCCCTGAATGCCAAAGCCTGTTTGCCATTTATTATAGGCTGCTGTTTGTACTTGCCCGGATTACTAGGGCTCACTAGGAAGGACATATCAAGGTCTCTCTCACAAACTAGCAATGCCTGTGTTGGTACTCTGACTAGGCCAGAGTCCACATCAGAACCCAGGGTCAACCCTACTACACCCTTATTCTGGTTACCACCTCCACCAATAACTGCACTAGGGGGAACAGGTGCCTTAGGGGCTGGAGTGGTGGTGGTTTGGTCTTTCGACTTGGTACAATCAGAAGTCCAGTGCCCTTTCTGTCTACAGAATTTGCACCAGGGCTTCTTTTGGCCTTTTCCCTTTGTAGACTGTGAATCCCCACCAGATGCAGATTTGTGGGTCGCTTGTGAAGACTTCTGGTCTTTTGCCTTATCCCCACCTTTATCTGAGCCTTTAGGACCTGGATCTTGCTTCTTGGTGTCACCCCCTTGGTTCTGGGTTTTCTGCCTCACTCTGGTTCTGACCCATTTGTCTGCCTTCTTTCCCAATTCTTGGGGAGAAGTCAGATCAGAGTCCACCAGATACTGATGCAACAACTGGTTTTGTCAATTATTAAGGATCTGTTCTCTCATGAGAAGATTATACAATCCCTTAAAATCAGTAACTCTACTACCAACCAGCCAACCTTCTAGAGCCTTGGTTGCACAATCAACAAAGTCAGTCCAATCCTGAGTCTGTGCTTTCTGGGTATCTCTGAACTTCCACCTGTACTGTTCAGTGGTTAAGCCAAACCCATCTATTAATGCACTCTTCAGGGCTTCATAATCATTAGCATCCTCTTCTCTAACAGTGAGGAGCTTGTCTCTTCCTTTATCAGAAAAGGAGAGCCACAAGATTGCTGCCCACTGTTTCTGGGGGACCTATTGAGCTTTACAGGCCCTCTCCATAGCAGGTATCCACTTGTGGATATCATCCCCCCTCTGATAGGGAGGAACAACCTTGGGCAGGTTCCTATGGTCTGGAATGTAATCTCTGCCTCTAGGGACACTGTAACTGCCACCAGGGGTATCTAACCCTTCTTTTCTAGAAGCTCTCTGGAGCTCAAAGGCTTCTCTTTCTAAGGCCAATTGCTTGGTTCTGAGGGCAAGCCTAGCTTCCTCATACTGGAGCATCTTGTACCTTCTTTCAGATGAGGTCTCTCTATGTAAGTATGAATTCCTCTGATGGACAGAATCCTTGTCAGAGTGATATGAGTGGTTAGATTCCCTTGAAAGTGACCTAGGCCTCTCTCCCACTCTGTCAACTCTCTTAGGGAGAATTCCTCTGTCCTGTTCAGACCTTTCTGGGCCTGGCCCTTCAATCACAGACTCCAGGTCATCTTGATTTTCATCATCAGACCCAGAGACTATGGCTGACCCACCCCCTGATCCAGATCCACCAGCTTCTAGAGCCAGTCTAAGATCATCTGCTACTAGTTGATCTATCAGGTGAAGTATGGAGGGACTCTGTCCTAATCCCAGGTGTCTTGCAACACACATGGCCTTCAAGTCAAAGAAGGTCATGTCCTTATACTGGGGTTGGGTGGACCCACTGGCTCCATCCCTTGAGGACATTCTAGTGTTATGCAGTGTCGCACTGCCTACACTAGTTTGTGGCCTACTGATCCTAGCTTGAGCTGTAGCAAGGGTGTGCTATCCCTTCACAAACAACTCTAGGTTCCGTAGAACTTATTGACACTAAGCTTGACTTCATATGTACCTTGATTACCTTAAGTGGTTTTCAGTTAGTAATTGAAATAGAGATTTTCTGGTAAAACAATGGCAAGCTGGAATCCCACCACTGCCACCAATGTGAGAAGTTGGCCTGGTATATGCTGGTCACTAGTTATAGTGGCCACCTTGCACCAGTCCAATTGGACTCTTATGGTAGATAGGTTTAAGACAACCTTTTAAAGAAAGCTATCCTAGTGGTAGCTGTGGAGAGCAGCCTTCAGGCTATGTCTCAGAGGAATGTAAAGCAGCTTGTTTTACCTTATAATCTCTTGAATTACCAAATGAAAGGACACCACACAGGTATATATATCAAATATATATGTATTTATTTCTAGACACACTTTACTAATCTCTTTCTGAGGTTAGAAGCCAGGAACACATTCAAATATCAACGTTTCACAATAAGTTAAGCACAAATATGGCTGGGGCCCTAGGGGCGTACCAGACCATATACTAAAAAAGAGGTTTAGGAAAGTCGACTTGCAGAATGACAAGGCCTTGGGCCTGTAGAATCCCTGGGGCTTCACTACTGTAGTGAAAGCAGGTAAGTAACAGACCCACGGGAGACGCATGCAGTGTGTGAACACAGCCGCGGGTTCCCTATTGATTACAATGGCTCAAGTCTCGGTTTGATTTTTAAAGTTTAAGGGTACTTCGAGGAAGTCTACAAGCAAGCCACTTACAAGGTAAGTAATTCGAGGACCAACACACACTAGGGCACCGGAGTGCATAAGTTACCTCACCCAGGGAAGCCGCGTGTATAGGTGTCTTTTGATGTCGGGTTGTGTTGCTGTTTTCTATGGAGACCAAAGAAGACTTGCTGCTTGCGGCGACTGGAGAAGTTTCCGGTGGAATCCAAGTGTTCACAGTCACTTGCCAGTGACCCGGGGCCAGGAAGATGGATGCCCACGGATGTCGGGTGATTTCAGGTGATCAAGGGTGTTTTGACTCTTCGCTCACGAGGTCCAGGAAGGATCGACAATGACCAGCAGCTGGATCGGAGTGTACCATGATGTATGCAGCTGATGACGGTGTCAGCAACTGGATTGAAGCCAGCAAGCCTTGGTAACAGCAAGTCTCATGTAGAGTGAAGAAAGTCAATGGTGCAGACCAGCAAGGTCTGAGGGACTCACTCAGTGAGGGTGAGTGAGGGCAGGACTGGTGCAACCAGGGGAGCCCTTTGAGTTGATAAGAAAGTCTTCGGGGGACCCACAAGCCAACAGACAAGGGATCACAAAGATGCCTCATGAGGAAATGCTTCATAGGAGCCCACGGTCTCTCGGGATGGGGTAGGTCTCTGATTTTCACTGCAAAACCTGCTGGAGTTTGTAGAGCATCGTGAAGGGGTTGCACTCAACAATAGTGCACGGTACCTGGGTATTGCTGTTCCTCATCACTCGTGGGGTCCACTCACCTCAGCTCTGCTGGTGGCTCACAATGGCCGTCGAGAAGTCAGGAAATTTACTTCCAGGGCTGCAGGGACTTTGGACTCCGGCGGGAGCGGGAAAGTTTGCAACCATTGATTCAAGATTTTGGTGCCTGCCAAGCAGGGGAGTCACTCCTTGACTCCAAGGGAGATTCTTCTGTTTTCCAAAGGTAGTGGAACATCGAAGGGCCAGAATTCTTCTATGTAGAGCGTCGTCCAGGGTTATCTACTTTGCAATGGCAAGGTTGGCTATCTTATACTGAAGATAGGGGAGGGACTAGCTCTATGAACACTCCTCTGGGAGGGTCAGGGTAGGGGGTGGTTACACCCACTTCCCTTTGTCCAGTTTCGTGCCAGAGCAGGGACAGGTAGCCCCTGAACCGGTTTGAGCTGGCATATGCACAGAGGAGCCTACTGCTCCGGAAGTGCAGGACTTCAAAGCACTCTAGAAGTGCACCCACCCAGCCCCAATACACTAAACCCTGTCTGGAAGGTAGTGACACCTCCCTGTGACAGGATGCCTATTATTGGGCCTCTTCCACTGCGAGTTTCAGTCAGCAGCAGGAGGGCAGCCCAGTGTCTGTGCTGGTGGAATCCATTTTGTGATGCCAGGGCTCTTTCAGATTTCTCCTGTGTTACCACAGTAGGTACATGTCGTCCCCTCTAGAATGGTGGGATCATACTCCCACACCAGTTACTGGTGTGGGGGTATGATTCCAAGATGTTTGACACCAAACACGACATGTTTTGATGCAGTCATTCCAAAGTTATCATTAACCGGGAGGTTAACCTCACCCAGGCTGCAGTAGCAGGCCTGTGGTGTCAGATTTAGTCTGCTTCCCAGGGGTGGCATGATACTTGCTTCAGCCCCTGGTAGGCCTGTGAAGTCCCTATGCCCTTGGTACCTAGGGTACCATATACTAGGGGCTAATAAGGTACCACAGTATCCAATCACTAGTGCATCTAGTATGCACTCAAAGTTGTTTAGAGAGAACAGAGATTCAATTAGCAGGGACCCAGCCTGACTATAGCCAGAAACGAGTCTATACATCAGAAAAAAAGTGGGGGCAACATAAGTGCAGATCCTACTCTCCTACACTAGGCCACATACGTATTTACATTTGGCCATATGTACTCATGTGATGTAATAATACCAATGCGATATAGTGCTCTAAAGGTATAGAAGATGCATTTATAGTGTGATATATATACATACATGTGATCAAGGTTCTTGTTGAACACTTTTTAGCACTATTTGGTGGTCCGTTTACATCCATGCTGCAAGCGAAGGAGTGACGGAGTGCTGTGATATATATATATATGCGTGGGTTGTGAACTGCAATAAACATCCTACCTGAAGTCCAGCGGGGTCCGAGTTTCCTTCTTCGCCGCCGTCGAGTGGAAGTAGCAGGAATTTGAACTTTCCGATATATATATATATATATATATTCACTGAAAAAACCATAGGTTTCAGGGGTGTTATAGTTAGCTGGACTTTTCACTTGTACAAAACCATTGAAATTCCCCCGTTATAGTTAGTTCAGCTAACTATAACTCGCGCGCCCGCAATGCACTGCTGATGACGTCACATATTACATCACTCATGACATGGTCAGTGACATCACTCATGACATCACTGATGACATCTCAAATGACATCACTGATGACATCACTGATGACATCATCCAGTGAATGTGTGTTTTTCTGAAAATTAAATATGTTTGATATATGTATATCTCAAGGTCGATGGAAGAATAAATGGGTATATAAGTGTCTAAATGGATGATTTGTTTTTGAAAAATTGATTGTGTAACTGACTGATTAAGTGTATCATAGTGAATACATGGCTTAGTGAGTAATGTTTAAATATGTAAATATCTGTATCAGTCTCTCACTTTGTGTATAAGTGGCTGCATGGGTTGGTGAGTAGCTACATGGGTGTCTATATAGGTTATTAGTTGGTTTTTTGAGTATCAGTCTGAGTGTCTGCATGGTTCGGTGGGGGGTATTACGTAGTGCATAGGTGCATGAATGAGTGACTCACTGTTTGTATGTGTTGAACACAGCATGTGTGCAGGACTGTATGGGTGGATGAGTGTGTGTATGGGTGTGTTAGTGAGTGAATGACTGTCTCAATAGTGTCTTTATGAGTAACTACATATGTTTTAAACTAGTATATGTGACTATTGGTGTATATATGTGAGTATATGTGAGAGTGAGAGATTGAAAGAGTTCCTGTATGAATAAGTATGTGTTTCTATAAGTGATTGTTTAAAAGACTAAGTATGTGTAAGTTTCCGTAGAAGTAAGTATGGTGGTGTGTGTATAACTGTATATGCAAGTAAATGTATGTTTGATTCTTTATTAGCATGAGTGACTATGTGTGTGAGTAACTCTATGGATGAGTGGCATTGTGTAACAGGATGTATAGGTGTATGAGTACATATGATGAGTGAGTACATGTATGAGTGACTGTATAGGACTGTTGGTGAATGAGTGGATGTGTATGTGGATCTTAGAATTACTGAAGAGGTTGTTGTAACTGGTATTGGTATGTCCATTGTTTTGAAAATTTTAGTCTCTATTTTTGAATGTGTGTATCAAAGGTTATATTAGGGTGAGAGGAGGTCTGCCACTCTATCACAAGGATGATGTCATCAGTGATGTCATCAGTGATGTCATTTGAGATGTCATCAGTGATGTCATGAGTGATGTCACTGACCATGTCATGAGTGATGTTATATGTGACGTCATCAGCAGTGCATTGCGGGCGCGCGAGTTATAGTTAGCTGAACTAACTATAACGGGGGAATTTCAATGGTTTTGTACAAGTGAAAAGTCCAGCTAACTATAACACCCCTGAAACCTATGGTTTTTTCAGTGAATTTCTGAGGTTTTTTAAATGCTAATTCCTAACTATAACGTGCCTGAAACCTATGGTTTTTTCTGTGAATTTCAAAGGTTTTTTAAATGCTAATTTCTAACTATGCCTACAGAGATAGGACATGTGAAGAAAGAAGAAAAAATGCACAGAAAGAAACAAAAGAAGTGCAGAAAGAAGCAACAGAAGTCCTCAAATACGAAGATAAGTGCAGGAAGAAGGATAACGTGCAGAAAGAACAAAAAGAAGAGCAGAAAGAAGCCTTGTTGCAAAATCATCATGTACCCTCAACTTTTTCAGACGGATACTGGTGGTAACTGAGTCTGACTAACCAGTCCTAGAGCCAGTGCTATGTTAAAAGACACTTAGAATACAGTGAAAACACCTACATACACTAGGGAACATTATGCGTTGGGGTCCCCCTGTGATTAGCATGACCTCCTCTGTAAGCCCCTAGTGTATAATAGGGCATGGGGATTAAAACTACCTCTTAAAACAGGCCACAGGGCGTTTTTGCACACGTTAACTCAGGCCCCGTCCCCTCCCTTCACCACTGTGTAAACACGCCCTGTGTCCATTTTTAGTTGGGAGATTAAGTTCATTTGAATCCTGAGGGTCCCTAGGGTCCAACTAGCCCACTAGGTACCTCCAGTAAGTGCCACAGAGCTGCGTTGCAGAGAGGTGTAAAAAGTGGCACGGCCTGGACCACCTCTCTGCAATGCAGCTCAGTGGCGCTTACTGGAAGCACTTGGTGGGCTAGTTAGCCCCCCAGGGGCCCTCAGTATTGAAGGGAAATTATATCCCCAATTTAAAACATGCCATAGTGCGTGTTTGCACACGTCACCTCAGGCCCCGTCCCCTCCCTTCACCACTGTGTAAACGCGCCCTGTGGCTGTTCTAAGTTGAGAGATTAAGTCCCCCTGAATCCTAAGGGTCCCTAGGGTCAAACTAGACAACTAGGTACCTCCAGTAAGCGCCACAGAGCTGCGTTGCAGAGAGGTGTAAAAAGGGGCTTGGCCTCAGAACACCTGGCTGCATAGCAGCTCCCTGGCGCATACTGGAGATGCCTGTTGGGGGCGCGTTTGCAGAGTGCTGCACGGAGGGGGCATGGCCTCCGGCACGATGCCAGTCTTTTATTTATTTTAGTTTTTTAAGAAGGGGGGCTGTTTGGTTCCCCTTCTTATTCTAATTTATTGGCCCTGATGACCCCATAACCCAGGGCCAGTCTCCTAATTATATTTTTTTGACCCCAATCCCCAGGGCCGGCCACTGTTTTTTATTATTTTTAAAAAATATATATTTATAGACACACCTAGGACATGCTGGACAAACCGTACGTACCTATCACCATGACGATTTGCGTGATATTCATTAAAAGGCGACTATGCATGCAATGAATCCACGTGGAATGTATTTACACCACTAGTGAAGCTCTGACATGTCTGATGCCCTACCGTGCCTAATCCTGGTAGACACCCTTGTCGTTTATTTATACAAACATGGGTAGCTATTGACGGGCACATTTAATACACATGCACACCAAGCCATTCAAAGGGGATTCGACAAAAATTCGACCAAAACTATGCAAGAAACCCCCCTCACGGTTAATAAAACACACATCCACTGCCGGATGTGTAATACTTTTTATTTTACTCTCTGGAAAGGGGACGAACATCACTTGAGAGTCACAGCGTGCTCCTGACAGAGCCCAATGCTGTGTTACACCCACCATTGCCTGCCGAGTGCCACACACCTCTGTGTTGTATTCCACTAGCTAGTGCATATGCTATGACACTCTCCAGCCCATGTGCACTGTAACACCACCCCGTGAATATGTCATGCCACACTTGTCTTCGCACGGGTTATATTGCCCCATCTAACGTGCCTTTCTCGATGCCTATGTTATAACGCACAGTGCTATGCCATACATATTACAATCTGGGATCCATATATTTGTCACAGTGCATATGCAACGTTACACTCCCCAGCACATATTTTATATTACAACTTTAGAGACTAGTTAGGTTACACAACACTGCCCTGTGCATATTACACTCCAAGGCGCATATCGCATAGCACGCGCTAGTGCCTGTGCTATCTCGCGCTCTCCAATGAATCTGTCATTGCGCACAATGTATTGCATATTATATTTCACACCCGGTTCATCTTATATCACACTTTTTGGTGCATAGTTTATACCATACACTATATCTAGTTTTCATTTTCAATCGTGCTCTCAGGACTATGTTCTATATAACACTGTGTTCACCTACCCTTTTCACGGGCATTACATTTTGCAATAGGGGGTGGAGGGTCAGGGGGTGTTTCTGCCAAGTGAGCCCGGAGTCACAGTCACAAACGTCCTCTTCTTCCTGAATAAAAGTGAGATTATGCTGCATACTTGTTCATATTTTAAGTAGTTCGCACAGACACAATGTTTTAAAAACAATAAAGTTCCTAATACCCGCCTTCTCTGAACAGTTAGCTTGCTGCCCCATCCCCTTCCTCCCTATCCTCTGTTGTGTGAATCCATGGACTAGCCTCCTCCCTCCTGCCATGCATGGTCTGATGTGCTGCCACTGCCCTCAATTTAGTATGATGTACCAGTCCACTCCTCCTGCCCTCCATTGCCCAATTCTATGCCCCATCATTGACCTCCTGCTTAAACTCTGTGCTTAGCTTGCTGCCCCTATTCTCCTTCCCCCTGCCCTCCGATGTCTTTGTGCATGCCCCTGCTCCATCCTTTTTGCCCACCATGTCCCATGGACCTGCCACTCCTATCTACTCTGAGTGTTCTGTTGAGCTGCCACTCCCCTCCCACCTGCCTAGCATTGTCAGATGACTGTAACCTGTCCCTGCCACCTCCACCCTGCCTGTCTACATGCCATGCCCCTATCCTCTTCCTCCTGTCCTACATGGTCCATTGTACTGCCACACCCTTCTGCCCTCCCTGGTCTGTTGTGCTGCAACTGCTCCTCCTGCCTGCCCCGTGTGGTCTGTTGTGAGGTCCCTTCCCCTGAAGTTTCTTGTCTGTGCACAGGTCCTGACCCTCCCTTCTATCCTCCATTGTCCTTTGTGCATGCCCCTCCACCCTCCTTCTTGCCCATCATAGCCATTGTGCTGCCACTAACCCTCCCACTTGCCATGCATGGTCTTCTGTGCTGCCATGGCCCCTCCCACCTTCCCTGTGTGGTCAGTTAGCTGCCCCTGACCCCCTCCCACCTTCCCTCCATGGTCTGTGTGTATGCCATCACAGTCTCACTGTTGCTCTTCATGGTGTGTCTTGCTTCTAGTGCCCATCCTGCCTGACCTCCATGGCTATCTTGCTGCTCCTGCCCTGCCCCCTTGCCCCCAGCCCTACTCCCTCCCTCCTGGCTTGTCTGTTCCATTGTAATGCCCCTGATCCGTCCCTCCTGCCCTTTATGGTCTGTTATGCTGCAGCTTTCTCTCCTGTCTGTCCATTATGGTCAGCTAGCTACCATTGCCTCTTGCCCCTCTGTTCTCTGTTGTCCATGTGCATGGTCCTGTCCCCTCCCTCTTGCTTTCTATGGATTGTTGTGCTGCACTCCCGTCCTGCATGCCCTGTGTGGTGTATTGTGCTGCTGCAAACCCTGATGCCTGCCCTGCAGGGTCAGTTTGGTGCACCTCTCCATGTCCCTCCTGTCCTCTGTTATCCAAGTCCATGTCCCTATCCCATTTCCTTCCATGATCCAATGTACCATACTTGCGAACATTTTGAACTTGGTAAGAGGGAGATTTTGAAAAAAAACTGGGGTATTGATTTTCCCCTTTGAGTTACATTGAAAAAGAGGATATTGTAGACAGGAGACAGATCAAATAAAGCCCATTTGAGCTTAAAAACATTGGACGTTTCCTGGCTGAATCGGGTCTGTTGGCATGTATGGTTGTACTACCATTGCCTCTTCCTTCTGCCCACAATGGTCTATTACATTGCCACAGCCTTGAAGGAGGGTAGATTTTGTATCACAGGGGGCCCCTGGCCCGTTCTGTCCACACCTGAAGTATGAGACTCTTGTCCTTGCCCTGCCAGCTGCATTTGTAGGCCGTATTAAATTGACCAGCGGGTCCTGTGTTGCTATATAATTATCCTGAGACATCCTTACCACTCAGCCAGCATAAAACCCCTGTGTAGGCCCTTCTGTTCAATATGTAGGCCTCTTTGTTAAATTGACCATAGCTCTGCAATTTTAGTGTATAGCAGTCTGAAGGCAGGTCTTCGAGGCCTTCTGATCCAAACTAGTAGCCCCCACCCTACCCGAGTGCTCCGTGCTCGGTATCAAAGTTCAACATCCCCCTGAAGCTGTCGACATACAGTAGGCTGCATCCTGGACTGGTACTTGCTTCCTGGGCAGGTTTCCCGCTTTTAAGGAAGTGGCAACCGCAGAGCGTCAAGTTAGGAGAACTGAGGAGATTTTATACATAAATATATTGAATTCCCGTACAATACCCATTATTTTCTGCTTGCTCTATGGAACTTACGATAAGCGATTGGCCTGAGAGACTGACTTTTCACCCAGTCCATTGTCAGCATTAAGTGGGTAAATGACGAAATGTCTGGTAAAATCTGCAGACGAAGCTTTTGGGTAGCATACGTAGGTAGATGTAGCGTGCAAAGGAGCCCACAAAATGATATAAAAAGGGAGCACCCACAGATATCGACGGACTACCTCGCCGTCTGTATGTAGGTTTACAGGCAGTGCAGGTTTTCCCCAAGAGCTGGGAGCTCTTGTCTTCCTTTGCTTAAAATGTCTTGCTCTGCTTTGCTTGAAGTATCTTATTCTATTTTACCTATATGAAATGTCATGTTATGTTTAACCATTGTTCTCTTTACTTTTGCATTTAAAAGATTTTGTATTGTAATTGCAGGAATGCTTGCTCTAAGAGTAAACGTGAGTGTTCCTAGGTAACATTTTCCTTGGTGTAACTTGTTTCTCATGATGCATTTATAGATGTGTTTTCTCTCTCTCTCTGTCAGTACATTAATTGAGATACAGAGAATATTATGACAGCTGTATGATTATCTGGATTCTGTATTTTGTACTTTATGTCTCTATTCTGCGGTTTCTTTGAAGTTGCATCTTCTCATTAAACTGCCATTGTATTCTGCCTCCAATTCCATGTCTCATATGTCTGTTTTCTTCATTTTTGGAGCAAGCGTTCCTAGGCACCCCGGCTCAAATTAAGGTGCCCCTTTTGTCCCTGACTCACTCTCCTGCTCAGTTCTGTGGTGGCTCCCGGGGATCTGGGGACCGCCCCTAGCTTCCTTGACCCGTAATAGATCTTCCCTCCAACAGCCTCTCTTGCAAGTCCTGTATTGTTGGTTTGTTGCCCCTGCCCCCCTTTCCACTGCCCTCCATAGTCTGTTGTGCTTCCACGGCCCTTCCTGCTTGCTCAGTGTGGTTAAATTGTTGCCTTTGCACCCTCCTACCTGCCTTCAATTTTCAGAGTCCGTGCCCCTGGCCTCTGCCTCTCAACAGTATCCTAATGAACAACTAGATTGCTAACATTCTATATTTATTACAAAAGTGTGGAACGCCTGACGTCATCTTGAAGTAATCAAAACTGTAATACCTAGAGCATTTCCTTTAGAAATTACATATATGAGAGGGTCTTATTGGCATCAAAATTATGGTTAGTGCTCTAAAAGACTAAAATAAGGACATATTTTCTGAGTTTTCAAATAGCGACAAACCACTTTTAAATTATTTGTTATCTTTATGTTTTTTTATCCAGTTGACCACTTGATTAAATGTTGCACTTAGGGGAGAGGATGTGGTGTTACTTCCAGAACTGCAGACTTTGCAACTGGGGAACCAGGTTGAAGTTTCTGCTTCAGCTCGACATTCTGTGATTCTGGTCAAATCACTTAGTCTCCCCATGTCTACAACCAAAATGAATTTGTTCTTGTGTGATGTAACCAATGCTCATGTAAAGCACTCCAATACCTGACAAGTCTGCACTATATAACACTGCAAAAACACAAAATAATAAGTGTTTTGCACACTTCTGTCATTGGGCTATATTTGGGCTACATCTGGTTGATTTTGGGCTACATTTGGGCTCTTTTGTCTCCGGTGGCCATCTTGGGAGATTTATTTGTTATGAAGTTTCCTAATTTCCTCATGTACTGCAGTCTCCTCAGTAGGAAATGCTTTCAGTTTTTTTTCTTTGATTCCATCATGAAGGTATTCAGATATGTCACACATTTGCCATAAATTCTGAATGTTAGCACTCTAGTTGCTCATTAGATCACTGTAGTAAAACTACTCCACCATGGAAGTCTGCTCCTGGTATTAAAAGTGCATGTTTCAGTCTGCATGTCAGAATTTTTTAATGAAATAGAAGAGGATTTGAGAACAGGGTCCTAACTATAACTACCTACTGGCGACCGCCAGTAGGTAATATATATATATATATATATATTACCTACTGGCGGTCGCCAGTAGGTAGTTATAGTTAGGACCACGTTTCCATAGGAAATCCGCAACATTCTATTTTGAATAACTTTGGCGCCGGTCGACGAATCCTCGCAAATTTTTCAAAATAGGTGGGGCGCTACGCTCCGCTCCTACCCTGAAAGTCTCGGGGGGATTCGTCAAGCGGGGCTGAGATAAAAGGGGGGTCCCAAAACGCGTTTTTCCCATGCATTTTTCCATAGGACCTTTAGACAAGGCTACAGCCCGAACGGCTGAACAGAATTACTAGAAATTTGGCAGAGAGGTAGTCCTCAGGTCAAGGAAGTGCCTTTTGTAGGTTTGGTGTAAATCTGTTCAGTAGATTCTGAGAAAATAGCCTTTAAATCAATATATATATCTGAGCCAGCTTACGGTGCGCTTACGGTACGCTTACCGTACGCGTACGGTGGCGTGCGCGAGCGCGATTCTGATTGGCTCTTAGATCTAAGTAAACATTCGAATCGGCCGAAACCAGGAAGCGGCGGCCGCCATTTTCTCTCTCGCACTGAGAGTGATTGTTAAAATATAAAGCCCAAAAACATGTAAAGGGGTTGTTTAGACAGCTCCCACACACATAGCCATGTTGAGGGAGTCCCCAAAGATCCCCCAAGGCCAAAAACAGAATTTTTATTTTTTCGGTAATTTCGCCGATTACGCTTACCGTACGCGTACGGTAAAAAATTATAAAAAAAAAAAAATTATCCACACTCTCTCCACCCCGTGTGCAATTGGTGCCCGAAGGGCACCAATTGAGCATGGCTTATTACACCTGAGATAAACTAAAATATTTAAAAAAAAAATAATAAAAAAAAAAATTATCCACACTCTCTCCACCCCGTGTGCAAATGGTGCCCTTCGGGCACCATTTGTGCATGGCTTATAAAATATACGAAAAATTAAAATATTACCTTTCAAAACGAAGTGCATCATATGTCCTCCATGTGCGCACGGTGCGCGAAGCGCATCGTGCGTACATGGCCCATCTAGCGTAACGTGGGCACGCGGTGCGCGTAGCGCACCGTGTGCCCACCGTGCGTGCACGGCACTAACTGCGTAAAGTGGGCACGCGGTGCGCAAAGCGCACCGCGTGCTCACTGTGCACGCACGGTGCGCGAAGCGCACCATGCGCGCACGGAACGAACTGCGTTAAGTGGGCGCGCACGCCACGAATGGCGTAAAGTAACTTAGCATTTAAAAAACCGTACAAATTCACTGAAAAAACCATAGGTTTCACACACGTTATAGTTAGGAATTAGCATTTAAAAAACCTTGCAAATTCACTGAAAAAACCATAGGTTTCACACATGTTATAGTTAGCGGAAATTTTACTGATAAAAAACCAATGAAATTCCCCCGTTATAGTTAGTGCAGGCAACTATAACTCACGCGACCGCAATCTTCTGCTGATGACATATGTGTCTTTATGAAAAAAAAATATTTGTAATATATGTATAGCTAAAAATGTATGGAAGAAGACATGGGCAAATAAGTGTCTAAATACAGTATTAGCATCAGCAGAGGATTGCGGTCGCGTGAGTTATAGTTGCCTGCACTAACTATAACGGGGGAATTTCATTGGTTTTTTATCAGTAAAATTTCCGCTAACTATAACATGTGTGAAACCTATGGTTTTTTCAGTGAATATATATATATATATATATATATTACCTACTGGCAGTCGCCAGTAGGTAGTTATAGTTAAGACCTATTTTCCATAAGAAATCTGCAACATTCTATTGGGAATAACGTTGGGGCCGATTGATGAATCTTCACGAAATTTTCCAAACTTTTGGCCAGCTCCGGTCCGCTCCTATCCTGAAAATTTCACGGTGATTCGTTAAGCGGGGGCTAAGCAAAAAGGGGGGTCCCACAACGCGTTTTCCCCATGCATTTTCTCATAGGACCTGTTGAAGCAGCTACAGCCCGAACTGCTGAACGGAATTACACCAAATGTTGTAAAGAGGTAGTCCTCAGTTCAGACTCGTGCCTTTTGCTTAAATGGTGTAAATCCGTTGAGTAGTTCCTGAGAAAATTAGAGTTAAAAAGATAGATATATCTGGGCGGATCCTAACTACACATCTCAGCGTGAGATCTGATTGGCTGTCAGTACTTCATCCAAGAAGTGTTGGCAGCCATCTTAGGACCAATATACATGATAGCACCTCATTAAAAAGCATTGCAGTTAATAGAAGGTTTTAAGACTTTAGTTACATTGTAAATCATTTGTTGATGGTACCATACTCTTTTTAGGAATTGTGGTGTGTTCTAAGGTGATTTTACCATGTGAAAAAGCCTTCTGCTGTGATATCATGTTTGAGAGAAAACTATTTTCTCATGCTTTTCCCTCCGAGGATTGGAAGGTGATCTATAAGCTAAACTGAGAGCATATTTTCTGTAAATTCACATTATCTTTCTCAGTCATGTGAGAATGAAGTCTGACATTCTCAGTAAAACATGTACGTCCAACAAGGGCAGAGACTGTCAGTTGATTCCTTTGTGTTCAACTGCAGCTTCCCAGAATGTTCTAAAGAACAACTAGAGCGCTAAAAGTCCTACTTATGACAAACGTATTGCACACCTGAAGCCATCTTGATTGGAATAAAGTGGTAACTCTTAAAACATTTAATTTAAAAAGGAACAAAATGAGGGGGCTCATTTTGCCATAGAAAGTATGATTAGTGCTGCAGAAAGAAAAATTAGGGCACTTTTTGAGTGACTTCTCAAATCCTCTTCTATTTCATTAAAAAATTCTGACATACAGACTGAAACATGCACTTTCAATACCAGCAGCAGACTTCCCTGGTGAGCAGTAGCTTTACTACAGTGATCTAATGAGCAACTAGAGTGCTAACATTCAGAATTTATGGCAAATGTGTGACACATCTGAATGCCTTCTTGATGGAACCAAAGTAAAAAACTGAAAGTTTTTCCTACTGAGGAGACTGTAGTAAATGAGGAAATTAGGAAACATCATAACAAATAAGTCTCCCAAAATGGCCACCAGAGACAAAAGAGCCCAAATGTAGCCCAAATATCACCAAGATGTAGCCCAAGTATAGCCCAATGACAGAATATCCCAGAGTGTTCTAACGAACAACTAGAGCGCTAACAGTCTTACTTATGACAAAAGTATGGCACACCTGAAGCCATCTTGATTGTAATAAAGTGGTAACACATAAAACATTTAATTTACAAAGGGTCAAAATGAGTGGGTTCATTTTGCCATAGAAATTATGATTAGTTCTGCAGAAAAAAAAATTAGGGCACATTTTGACTTCTCAAATCCTCTTCTATTTCATAAACAAATTCTGACCTGCAGACTGACACATGCACTTTGAATACCAGCAGCAGACATCCCTGGTGAGCAGTAGTTTTACTACAGTGATCTAATGAGCAACTAGAGTGCTAGCATTCAGAATTTATGGCAAATGTGTGACACATCTGAATGCCTTCTTGATGGAACCAAAATAAAAATCTGAAAGTATTCCCACTGAGGAGACTGCAGTAAATGAGGAAATTAGGAAACTTCATAACAAATAAATCTCCCAAGATGGCCACCAGAGACAAAAGAGCCCAAATGTAGCCCAAATATCACCCAGATGTAGCCCAAGTATAGCCCGATGACAGAATGTCCCAGAGTGTTCTTAAGAACAACTAGAGCGCTTACTGTCTTACTTATGACAAAAGTATGGCGCACCTGAAGCCATCTTGATTGGAATAAACTGGTAACACTTAAAACTTTATAACAAATAAATCTCCCAAGATGGCCACCAGAGACAAAAGAGCCCAAATGCAGCACAAATATCACCCAGATGTAGCCCACATGGAGCCCAATGACAGAAGTGTGCAAAACACCTATTTTTTGTGTATTTGCAGTTTTATATAGTGTAGACTTGTCAGGTATTTGAGTGCTTTACATGAGCATTGGTTACATCACACAAGATCAAATTCATTTTGGTTGTAGACATGGGGAGATCAAGTGATTTGACCAGAATCACAGAATGTTGAGCTGAAGCAGAAACTCCAGCCTGGTTCCCCAGTTGCAAAGTCTGCAGCTCTCCCTTAGGTGCAACATTTAATCAAGTGGTCAACTGGATAAAAAAACATAAAGATTACAAATAATTTACAAGTTCTTTGTCGCTATTTGAAAACTCAGAAAATATGTCCTCATTTTAGTTTTTTAGAGCAGTAACCATAATTTTGATGCAAATAAGACCCTCTCATATATGTAATTTCTAAAGGAAATACTCTGGGTATTACAGGTTTGATTACATCAAGATGACGTCAGGCGTTCCACACTTTTGTAATAAATATAGAATGTTAGCAATCTAGTTGTTCATTGGGATACTGTTGAGAGGCAGAAGCCAGGGGCACGGACTCTGAAAATTGAAGGCAGGTAGGAGAGTGCAGAGGCAACAATTTGACCACACTGGGCAGGCAGGAAGGGCAGTGGCAGCACAACAGACTATGGAGGGCAGTGGAAAAGGGGGCAGGGGCAACAAACCAACAATACAGGACTGGCAAGAGAGGCTGTGGCAATATAATAGACCATTGTGGGCAGAAGGAAGAGGCAGTGGTAGTACAACCATACATGCCAACAGACCCGTTTCAGCCAGGAAATGTTCAATGTTTTTAAGCTCAAATGGGCTTTATTTGATCTGTCTCCTGTCTACAATCTCCTCTTTTTCAATGTAACTCAAAGGGGAAAATCAATACCCCAGTTATTTTCAAAATCTCCCTCTTACCAAGTTCAAAATGTTCGCAAGTATGGTACATTGGACCATGGTAGGCAGGAGGAGTTGGGGTAGGGACATGGACTCGGATAACAGAGGACAGGAGGGACATGGAGAGGTGCACCAAACTGACCCTACAGGGCAGGCATCAGGGTTTGCAGCAGCACAATAAACCACACAGCGCATGCGGGACGGGAGTGCAGCACAACAATCCATAGAAAACAATAGGGAGGGGACAGGACCATGCACATGGACAACAGAGAACAGAGGAGAAAGAGGCAATGGTAGCTAGCTGACCATAATGGACAGACAGGAGAGAAAGCTGCAGCATAACAGACCATAAATGGCGGAGGGACGGATCCGGGGCATTACAATGGAACAGACAAGCCAGGAGGGAGGGAATCGGGGTCTGCACATGGAAACAGAGGGCTGGGGGCAAGGGGGCAGGGCAGGAGCAGCAAGATGACCATGGAGGTCAGGCAGGATGGGCACTAGAAACAAGACACACCATGGAGAGCAACAATGGGACTATGATGGCATACACACAGACCATGGAGGGAAGGTGGGAGGGGGTCAGGGGCAGCTAGCTGACCACACAGGGAAGGTGGGAGGGGCCATGGCGGCACAGAAGACCATGCATGGCAAGCGGGAGGGTTAGTGGCAGCACAATGGCTATGATGGGCAAGAAGGAGGGTGCAGGGGCATGCACAAAGGACCATGGAGGATAGAAGGGAGGGTCAGGACCTGGCACAGACAAGAGAGTTCAGGGGAGGGGGCTTCTCAACAGACCGCGCGGGGCAGGCAGGAGGAGCAGTTGCAGAACAACAGACCAGGGAGGGCAGAAGGGTGTGGCAGGAAAATGGACCTTGGAGGACAGAAGGAAGGGGATAGGGGCATGGCATGTGGACAGGCAGGGTGGAGGTGGCAGGGACAAGTTACAGTCATCTGACAATGCTAGGCAGGTGGGAGGGGAGTGGCAAGTCAACAGAACACTCAGAGTAGATAGGAGTGGCAGGTCCATGCTACATGGTGGGCAAAAAAGATGGAGCATGGGCATGTACAAAGACATCGGAGGGCAGGGGGAAGGAGAATAGGGGTGGCAAGCTAAGCACAGAGGCTAAGCAGGAGGTCAATGATGGGCCATAGAATTGGGCAATGGAGGTCAGGTGGAGTGGACTGGTACATCATGCTAAATGGAGGGCAGTGGCAGCACATCAGACCATGCATGGCAGGAGGGAGGAGGCTAGTCCATGGATTCAGACAACAGAGGATAGGGAGGAGGTGGATGTGGCAGCAAGCTAACTGTTCAGAGAAGGTGGGTATTAGGAACTTTATTGTTTTTAAAATGTGTGTCCGTGCGAACACCCCCACGCCGCATGGTCCTCCTGCTGTAGGCGCGGTCTCTGCCCCAGCACCACAGGTCCGTCCCTGACCTCGGTGCCCCCTCGCTACCGCTCGCTCTACCTCCTCCGTTGTTCTCCGCATTTTCGTCGCATTTTCGTCACTTTGTTTTAATTGTTTTTATTGTACTCCCTCTGTATTCTCTCAGTTTTGTGCCTATTTGTTTAGGATTGTACCCACTTGTGCGCCCCCCCGCTCCCCGCTTCCCGCCGCTGCTCCCTCGTGGCCCCACCCCCTCTCCCTTCTGTTACCCCATTGGCAGCCCCGCTCCCACCTCCCAGTTGCTCCTCCCTCCCACTTGGCCTCATATGGAGCCCGCGCGGCATGAGCGAGTGTGACCTGTTCCCAGGACACCCCCATGCCGCACTGCCCTTCTGTTGTAGGCGCGGTCTCTGCCCCAGCACCACATGTCCGTCCCTGACCTCGATGCCCCCTCGCTACTGCTCGCTCTACCTCCTCCGTTGTTCTCTGCATTTTCATCGCATTTTCGTCACTTTGTTTAATTGTTTTTATTCTACTTTCTCTGTATTCTCTCAGTTTTGTGCCTATTTGTTTAGGATTGTACCCACTTGTGCGCCCCCCCGCTCCCCGCTTCCTGCCGCTGCTCCCTCGCGGCCCCGCCCCCTTTCCCTTCTGTTACCCCATTGGCCGCCCCGCTCCCGCCTCCCAGCTGCTCCTCCCTCCCACTTGGCCTCATATAGAGCCTGCGCGGCGTGAGCGAGTGTGACCTGTTCCCAGGACACCCCCACGCCACACGGCCCTCCTGCTGTAGGTGCGGTCTCTGCCCCAGCACCACAGGTCCATCCCTGACCTCGGTGCCCCCTCGCTACCGCTGGCTCTACCTCCTCCGTTGTTCTCCGCATTTTCGTCACTTTGTTCTAATTGTTTTTATTGTACTCCCTCTGTATTCTCTCAGTTTTGTGCCTATTTGTTTAGGATTGTACCAACTTGTGCGCCCCCCCTGCTCCCTGCTTCCTGCCGCTGCTCCCTCATGGCCCCAACCCCTTTCCCTTCTGCTACCCCATTGGCCGCCCACTCCCGCCTCCCAGCTGCTTCTCCCTCCCACTTCGCCTCATATGGAGCCCACGCGCAGCGGTCACGCGCAGCGGGCATGCCGATTGTGCGCCGAAGGCACGCCAAAGGCAAGCCCGTCTACCCCCGTCCGCACCTGGACTGCGCCCAGCGCTAGGAGCCCTGGACCTCGACAATGCCAGCGCACCCGACGAACTTACAATGCCGCCACCCTCCACGCACTCAACGCCGGCCGGAACCCCACCTGCTACCGAGCCGCCCTGAGACGCACCCACGGACCCTTCATCTGCCAAGCCTGCAAATTCACCTGCCACAGGGCCTGCACCGCACCTGCCAAGCCGAGCACCAGCCACAACCACCTCAAGTGCATCCTGCTCAACACCCGCTCCATCCACAGGCACGCCGTCGAACTCTGGAACCTCCTCGACACAACTTCACTAGACGTCGCCTTCTTCACGGAAACCTGGATGAACGCCTCCTCACCCGGAGGGACTGCGTCAACCAAACCGGAGGAGGCATCTCCATTGTCCACAGAAACACCATCCGCATCACGACCAACTCCGACGACACCCTCACCGCCGCCGAACATCTTTACTTCCAGATCCACACCGACCCCAAGACCACCCTCAGAGGCACCCTCATCTACCGACCCCCGGGACCATGCACACAATTCAGCGAGCCATCGCAGATTTTGTCAGCCCACACGCTCTCACCTCCACAGACTACATCCTCCTGGGGGACCTCAACTTCCACCTGGAGAACAACAAGGACTGCAACACCTCTGCCCTGCTGGACAACCTCGCCAATCTCGGACTCAAGCAACTAGTGGACACCCCCACCCACTACGCCGGACACACGCTTTACCCCATCTTCTCCTCCAGCAAGCACATCTCCTTCAGCCACTCCACCGGACTACACTGGACAGATCACAGCTGCGTCCACTTCAACTTCAGGAGAACCACGACCCACCACCTCCCGCAACAGGCTCCCCGCAGAAGCTGGAGCAAGATCACCATCGACCACCTCGCCACCACCCTGAGCCAGAACCCGCCCACCAACACGACAGACCCCGATGAAGCAGCCCGCAACCTCACACAGTGGCTCACTGACTGCACCGACGAACTCGCACCACTGAAGAATCCTCCCAGCAAACCCGGAAGCAGGAAAGCCTTGTGGTTTACCAATGACCTCAAAAACTCCAAGAAATCCTGCCGCACCCTTGAGAAAGCCTGGCGCCTCGACCAGACAGCAGAGAACATGTCAGCCCTCAAGAACGCCACCCGCAAACACCACCAGCTGATCCACACCACCAAGAAGACAACATTCAAAGAACGATGGACAACAACACCCACAACAGTAAGGAACTCTTCATCATCGTCAAAGAGCTCTCCAACCCCAGCAACAACAACATCACACCCTCGCAAGACCTCTGCGACTCTCTCGCCTCGTTCTTTCACAGCAAAATCGCCAACATACACAATAGCTCCGTTGCACTGATCACGCACCCTACCACCGAACCATTGCCCTCCACCACCAACCCTCTGCACCTGGACCCCTGTAAGCACCGAAGACACCACCCGCATGATGAACACCATCCACTCCGGCTCCCCCACCGGCCCCTGCCCACACCAAATCTTTAACAAAGCCGACTCCTTCATCGCACCCCATCTCCGGAACATCATCAACAGCTCGTTCGCATCCGCCACCTTCCCGGAGAGCTGGAAACATGCCGAGCTGAGCGCCCTCCTGAAGAAACCCACCGCGGACCCCACGGACCTGAAGAACTTCCGCCCCATCTCGCTCGTCCCCTTTCCAGCCAAAGTCATCGAGAAGACCGTCAACAGACAACTCTCCGCCTTCCTCGAGACCAACGGATCCCTCGACGCCTCGCAGTCCGGCTTCTGAGCAAACCACAGCACTGAGACCACCCTCATCGCAGCCACCGACGACATCAGGTCCCTGCTCAACAACGGGGAAACTGCCGCCCTCATCCTCCTAGACCTCTCAGCAGCCTTCGACACCGTGTGCCACCACACCCTGACACAGCACCTCATCAACACCGGAATCCAAGGAGCGCCACTGCAGTGGATCAACTTGTTCCTCATCGGAAGAACCCAGAGAGTCCGCCTCCCCCGTTCCGTTACGCGGCCACCGAAGTCATCTGCGGCGCCCCACAAGGATCCTCACTCAGCCCCACCCTCTTCAACATCTACATGAGCCCCCTTGTAGACATCGCCCGCCAACACAACCTCAACATCATCTCCTACGCCGACGACACCCAACTGATCCTCTCCCTCACCAACGACCCCGCCACCGCCAGAGCCAACCTCCAGGAAGGTATGAAAGACGTCGCAGAATGGATGAAGATCAGCCATCTGAAACTGAACTCAGACAAGACAGAAGTCCTCATACTCGGACCATCTCCCTCCGCCTGGGACTCCCAAGCCAACAGACCACGCACGTAACCTGGGCTTCATCCTAGACTCCTCCCTCATGATGAACAAGCAAGTCAACGCCGTCTCATCATCCTGTTTCAACACCCTGCGCATGGTCCGAAAGATCTTCCAATGGATCCCCACCGGAACCAGGAAGACGGTCACACAGGCCCTCGTCACCAGCCGTCTGGACTACGGGAACACCCTCTACGCTGGAACCACAGCCAAACTACAAAAAAGACTCCAGCGCATCCAGAACGCCTCAGCACGACTCATCCTGGACATCCCTCGCCGCAGCCACATCTCGGACAACCTGAAAGACCTTCACTGGCTCCCCGTCAACAAGAGAATCACGTTCAGACTCCTCACCCACGCACACAAGGCTCTCCACTACATGGGCCCGGAGTACATCAACAACCGCCTCACATTCTACACACCCATCCGCCAGCTCCGACCTGCCAGTCTCGCCCTCGCCTCCATCCCACGCTTTCGGAAATCCACCGTCGGAGGAAGATCCTTCTCCTACCTGGCAGCGAAGACATGGAACTCCCTCCCCACTCACCTACATCTGACCCGGGACCATCTCTCATTCAGGAAACAACTCAAGACCTGGCTATTCGAGCAGTAGTGACCCCCCCCTCAGCGCCTTGAGACCCTCACGGGTGAGTAGCGCACTATACAAATTATGCTGATTGATTGATTGATTGAATTACTTAAAATATGAACTAGTATGCAGCATAATCTCTCTTTTATTCAGGAAGAAGAGGACGTTTGTGACTGTGACTCCGGGCTCACTTGGCAGAAACACCCCCTGACCCTCCACCCCCATCGCAAAATGTAATGCCCGTGAAAAGGGTAGGTGGACGCAGTGTTATATAGAACATAGTCCTGAGAGCACGATTGAAAATGACTACTAGATATAGTATATGGTATAAACTATGCACCAAAAAGTGTGATATAAGATGAACCGGGGCTTGAAATATAATATGCAATACATTGTGCGCAATGACAGATTCATTGGAGAGCGTGACATAGCACAGGCACTAGCGTGTGCTATGCAATATGCGCCTTGGAGTGTAATATGCACAGGGCAGTGTTGTGTAACCTAACTAGTCTCTAAAGTTGTAATATAAAATATGTGCTGGGGAGTGTAATGTTGCATATGCACTGTGACAAAGATATGGATCCCAGATTGTAATATGTATGGCATAGCGCTGTGCGTTATAACATAGGCATCGAGGAAGGCACATTAGATGGGGCAATATAACCCGTGCGAAGGCAAGTGTGGCATGACATATTCACGGGGTGGTGTTACAATGCACATGGGCTAGAGAGTGTCATAGCATACGCACTAGCTGGTGGAATACAACACAGAGGTGTGAGGCACTCGGCGGGTACTGGTGGGTGTAACACAGCATTGGGCTCAGCCCGGAGCACGCTGTGCCTCTCAAGTGAGATTCATCTCCTTTCCAGAGAGTAGAATATAAGTATTACACATCCGGTGGTGGATGTGTATTTTACTAACCGTGAGGGGGGTTTCTTGCAGAGTTTGGTCGAATTTTTGTCGAATCCCCTTTGAATGGCTTGGTGTGCATGTATATTAAATGTGCCCGTCAATAGCTATCCATGTTTGTATAAATAAACGACAAGGGTGTCTACTTGGAGAGTACCCACTGGCGGGGACGCCGAGATTAGGCACGGTGGGTCCTCAGACACGTCAGAGCTTCACTAGCGGTGTAAATACATTCCATGTGGATTCATTCTATGCATAGTCGCCTTTTAATGAATATCACGCAAATCGTCATGGTGATAGGTACATACGGTTTGTCCAGCATTTCCTAGGTGTTTCTATAAAAAAATATTTTTTTTAAATAACAAAAAAACAAAGGCCGGCCCTGGTGGATGTGGTCCCCGGGGCCATAAGTGGCCTGAGGAGGGGGGCCACGCAGCCCCCTCGTAAAGAATTTTTTTTAAAAAAGGCCATGACCCGGGGGTTGGGGTCCCCGGGGCCAATTAAGACTTTCGGAGGGCCAAATTTATTTCTGTCAACAAAAAAAATTAGGTTGCAGACCCTGGGGGATGGGGTCCCCAGCGCCAGTAAATTAGAAAAAGAAGGGGGGCCACACAGCCCTCCTTCTTCAAAAATAAAATAAATAAACGACTGGCATCGCGCCGGAGGCCACGCCCCCTCCTTGCAGCACCCGCAAACGCGCCCCCTGGCCAGTTGTAAGTTGGGGAATTAATTCCCCTTCAATACTGAGGGTCCCTGAGGGCCAACTAGCCCAACAGGTATCTCCAGTATGCGCCAGGGAGCTGCGTTGCAGACAGGTGTTCTGAGGCCACGCCCCTTTTTACACCTCTATGCAACGCAGTTCTGTGGCGCTTACTGGAGGTACCTAGTGGGCTAGTTTGACTCTAGGGACCCTTAGGATTCAAGGGGACTTAATCTCTCAACTTAGAACAGCCACAGGGCGCGTTTACACAGTGGTGAAGGGAGGGGACGGAGCCTGAGGTGACGTGTGCAAACATGCCCTGTGGCGCGTTTTAATTTGGGGAAATAATTCCCTTTCAATCCTGAGGGACCCTGGGGGCCAACTAGCCCACCAGGTGCTTCCAGTAAGCGCCACTGCGCTGCGTTGCAGAGAGGTGGTCTAGGCCGTGACCCTTTTTACATCTCTCTGCAACGCAGCTCTGTGGCGCTTACTGGAGGTACCTAGTGGTCTAGTTGGACCCTAGGGACCCTCAGGATTCAAGGGGACTTAATGTCCCAGCTTAAAATAGCCACAGGGCGTGTTTACACAGTGGGGAAGTGAGGGGACGGGCCTGAGGTGACATGTGCAAACACGCCCTGTGGCGCGTTTTAAGAGGTAGTTTTAATCCCCTGCCCTATTATATACTAGGGGCTTACAGAGGAGGTCATGCTGATTACACGGTGATCCCAATGCATAGTGTTCCCTAGTGTATGTAGGTGGTTACACTGTATTCTGAGTGTCTTTTAACATAGCACTGGCTCTAGGACTGGTTAGTCAGACTCAGTTACCACCAGTATCCATCTGAAAAAGTTGAGGGTACAGGATGATTTTGCAACAAGGCTTCTTTCTGCTCTTCTGTTTGTTCTTTCTGCACGTTATTCTTCTTCCTGCACTTTGCTTCGTCTTTGAGGACTTCTGTTGCTTCTTTCTGCATTTCTTTTTTTCTTTCTGTGCTTTGTTTCTTCTTTCTTCACATGTCCTATCTCTGTAGGCATAGTTAGAAATTAGCATTTAAAAAACCTTTGAAATTAACTGAAAAAACCATAGGTTTTAGGCACGTTATAGTTAGGAATTAGCATTTAAAAAACCTTAGAAATTCACTGAAAAAACCTTAGGTTTCTGGGGCGTTATAGTTAGCTGGACTTTTCACTCGTACAAAACCATTGAAATTCCCCCGTTATAGTTAGTTCAGCTAGCTATAACTCGCGCGCCCGCAATGCACTGCTGATGACGTCAAATATTACATCACTCATGACATGGTCAGTGACATCACTCATGACATCACTCATGACATCTCAAATGACATCACTGATGACATCATCCTTGTGATAGCGTCTCAGAACTCCTCTCCCCCTAATATAACCTTTGATACACACATTCAAAAATAGAAACTAAAATTTTCAAAACAATTGACATACCAATATCAGTTACAACAACCTATTCAGTAATTCTAAGATCCACATGCACATCCACTCATTCACCAACAGTCCTATACAGTCACTCATACATGTACTCACTCATGATATGTACTCATACACCTATACATCATGTTGCACAATGCCACTCATCCATAAAGCTACTCACACACATAGTCACTCATGCTAATAAAGAATCAAACATCCATTTACTTGCATATACAGTTATACACACACCACCACACTTACTTCTACAGAAACTTACACATACTTAGTCTTTTAAACAATCACTTATAGAAACACATACTTATTCATACAGGAACTCTTTCAATCTCTCACTCTCACATATACTCACTTATATACACCAATAGTCACATATACTAGTTAAAAACATATGTAGTTACTCATAAAGACACTATTGAGACAGTCATTCACTCACTAACACACCCAGGCACACACTCATCCACCCATACAGTCCTGCACACATGCTGTCTTCAACACATACAAACAGTGAGTCACTCATTCATACACCTATGCACTACGAAATACCCCCACCGAACCATACAGACACTCAGACACTCATACTGATTCTAAAAAAAAACGAATAACCTATATAGACACTCATGTAGCTACTCACCAAGCCATGCAGCCACTTATACACAAAGTGAGAGATTGATACAGATATTTACATATTTAAACATTACTCACTAAGCCATGTATTCACTAAGATACACTTAATCAGTCAGTTATACAATCAATTTTTCAAAAACAAATCATCCATTTAGACACTTATATACCCATTTATTCTTCCATCGACCTTGAGATAGACATATATAAAACACATGTAATTTTCAGAAAAACACACATTCACTGGATGATGTCATCAGTGATGTCATCAGTGATGTCATTTGAGATGTCATCGGTGATGACATGAGTGATGTCACTGACCATGTCATGAGTGATGTAATATGTGACATCATCAGCAGTGCATTATAGTTAGCTGAACTAACTATAATGGGGGAATTTCAATGGTTTTGTACTAGTGAAAAGTCCAGCTAACTATAACGCCCCTGAAACCTATGGTTTTTTCAGTGAATTTCTAAGGTTTTTTAAATGCTAATTCCTAACTATAACGTTCCTAAAACCTATGTTTTTTTCTGTGAATATATATATATATGTATATATATATAGATATATATATATATATTCATTCACTGAAAAAACCATAGGTTTCAGAGGCGTTATAGTTAGAAATTAGCATTTCAAAAACCTTAGGAATTCACAGAAAAAATACATAGGTTTCAGGGGTGTTATAGTTAGCTGGCCATTTCACTCGTACAAAACCCTAGAAATTCCCCTGTTATAATTAGTTCACCTAACTATAACTCGCGCGCCCGCAATGTCACTGCTGATTATGTCACATATTGCATCATTCATGACATGGTCAGTGACATCACTGATGACATCACTGATGACATCTCAAATGACATCACTGATGACATCATCCAGTGAATGTGATTTAGTTTGAAATTTAAATATGTATTATATATATACCAATCTGTATTGAAGATTGAGTGGATATATAACTGTCTGGATGGAGGATGTAGTAGCTATCTGACTGTCTGTTTAAGTGAGTAATTAAAAGTGTCTCACTTAATACATGGAACAGTATCTAAACTATGTGAACGTGCGCATCACTGTTTCTGTTGTTTTATAACATGCTGCATCAGTTGGTCACTAACTACATGAGTGTGTATATTAGTTATTGATTAGTTGCGTGAGTATTTGTATGGGACACTGAGTGTGTGTGTGGTTGGATGGGGTGTGTGTAACTCTATGCATAGATGTGTGAATGGTTGATTGACTAGGTCTATAGGTTTAATAGTGCATGTGGAAACAGTTGTTTGCGTGACTTAGTGTATTTATTTGTGTATAGGTGAGCGAATATATGTTTTAGTTGTACATCTTCAACAAAGTAAAAAAATAAAAGGCATTGTATGTGAGAGTTGGTGTATATAAAGTAGTATGTGTAAGAGTCAGTGATTCTGAGAGTAACTATATGAATGATTGTATATTTGTAATGGTGACTTTTTAACATATTAACTATGAGTTACTATGTGTTTGAATAAATGAGGTGTTGTTGGATAATTGTGTAAGTGAGTAAATGTAAGTGTGATTAATTTTTTTCATGAGTGAGTAGGGTGACTGCATAACCGACTAAGATGACTGCTGATGTGTCAGTGTCTATATATGTGTATTAGTGCATTTGATAGTGTTCTATTAATTAGTGACTAAATGTATAAATGATTTTGGTTTTGAATGGGTAGTTGTGTGTGTAGACTTAGGAATCAGTGAGTGGGTATGTAGTAACTGGTATTGGTGTGTCAATGATTTCAAATATGGTACTCTGTATTTTACAGTGAGTGATGAAAGGTTATACTAGTGTATGATGAGGTGTATCAGATTGTCACATGGATGATGTCATTAGTGATGTCATCAGTGATGTCATTTGAGATGTCATCAGTGATGTCATCAGTGATGTCACTGACCATGTCATGAATGATGCAATATGTGACATCATCAGCAGTGCATTGCAGGCGCGCGAGTTATAGTTAGCAGAACTAACTATAACGGAGGAATTTCTATGGTTTTGTACGAGTGAAATGGCCAGCTAACTATAACACCCCTGAAACCTATGTTTTTTTCTGTAAATTTCTAAGGTTTTTTAAATGCTAATTTCTAACTATAACGTCTCTGAAACCTATGGTTTTTTCAGTGAATTTCAAAGCTTTTTTAAATGCTAATTTCTAACTATAACATCTCTGAAACCTATGGTTTTTTCAGTGAATTTCTAAGGTTTTTTAAATGCTAATTTTTAAGTGTGATAGTACCTATACCTATTTTTTTGTTGTGATTTTCTACAATTTTTTACCTGTTTATTCATAAATATTTTATTCATTAAATAACATTACATATTTTTCTGAAAATTGCAAAAAAAATCAAAAAAATTAAAACTAAAATATTGATTCGTTTTTTTGTTTTCATTTTTTATTTTAATATATTTATATTATTTTCTTTTTTTTTTTAAAAAAATCCAACTTTTTTTCGGAGTCACGCACTCAAAGTGTACACATCACGGTGAGTGCACGGATTCTAGCCGCCATTTTAGAAAAGTCGTGAAGGATCTGCGTACGGTGTGCGACGGCTGAGTGTTTTTCAGTTACATCATATACATTTAATATTACGTGATGTGCGCGATTGGTATGCGACCAGTAGGCAACTCCCGCTCCCGTGAATTCGCGACACATGCGCATTACAGTAGGAGATGCTTGCGAGGTGGCGGGTCCTGCGTGGCATCATATACATGCTGGGGCATGCTGGGTGCGCGACTCCCGCAAAAAAATGTATGTTCCAAAACGATATGTATGTGTCTTTAATAAACATATTAGGGCAAGAGATTATCTAAGATATTCATAAAAATAATATATTTGTACTTATAATAAACTTATAATATTTTTTAATATATTTTCGCGAAGTCGGGTGCATGCATTGTGAGTGCAGAGAACCAGGTCAGCAGAGCTGCTGTAGAACCAGAGAAACCAGGTCAGCAGAGCCATTGTAGAGCCATAGAACCAGGTCAGCAGAGCTGCTCTAGAGCTTAAGAAACAGGTAACTAAAGTCTTAAAACCTTCTATTAACTGCAATACTTTTTAATGAGGTGCTATCATGTATATTGGTCCCAAGATGGCTGCCAACACTTCTTGGATGAAGTGCTGACAGCCAATCAGATCTCACGATGAGATGTGTGGTTAGGTTCCGCTCAGATATATATGTAATTTTACTTTTGCTTTTCTCAGGAACAACTGAACAGATTGAAACCATTTAAGCAAAAAGCACGAGTCTGAACTGAGGAATACCTCTTTGCCAAATTTGGTGTAATTCCGTTCAGCTGTTAGGGCTGTAGCTGCGGCTAGAGGTCCTATGGGAAATTGCATGGGGAAAACATGTTTTGGGACTCCCCTTTTTTCTCAGCCCCCGCTACACAAATCATTCCGAGACTTTCAGAATAGGAGCGGACCGGAGCTGGCCAAAAGATTTTAAAATTTCGCGAAGATTTGTCAACGGGCGCCAAAGTTATTCCAAATAGAATGTTGCGGATTTCCTATGGGTGTTATAGTTAGCTGGACTTTTCTCTCGTACAAAACCATTGAAATTCCCCTGTTATAGTTAGTTCAGCTAACTATAACTCGTGCCCCCGCAATGCACTGCTGATGACGTCACATATTACATCACTCATGACATGGTCAGTGACATCACTGATGACATCACTGATTACATCTCAAATGATATCACTGATGACATCACTGATGACGTCATTCATGTGATCATTTGATGCTTCTTGTCACACCCTAATATAACCTTTGATACGCCCACTCTAAATGACATACTGCCTCTCTCAAAACCATAGACACTCTAACACCAAAAAGTACATACCACATCACAGAGTCTTACGTCTAAACACCCATCCACTCACTCACCCATACAATCACTCATACTTATGGTCACTCAGTACAGGACTATCATATGCACCCATACACCTATATAGACACTCCCACACCGCTACTCATCCATAGAGTTACTCACACACATACTCAGTCATGCAAGTAAATAATCACACTGCCATTTACTCACCTATACAGTTATACACACACAAGCTCAATTACTCATACAAATACTAGCACATTCTTATGGTCTTATACAATCAATGATACAAGCACACACTCAGCCATACAACCACTCACACTATCTCACACTCTCAGTTATAGTCATTTTTGTACTCCAACATACATATATACTGCCGTTCACTTATGTAGTAAATTACACATGTACTAATGAAATATAAATTCACACACTAACACAACCATACAGATATTCACCCACCCATACAGTCCATTACAGACCTAGTGTTGAAACCATGCACCCAGTGAACCACCCACTGACACATCTATGCACAGAGTCACACACATCCCACCCACACAAACGCTCAGGTATCCATACAGATACTCAGACACTCAAACAACCAATCAATAACTTATATAGACATTCATGTACCTATTCTCAAAACCATGCATCCGCTTACACACCAACAGACGCATACAGCCATTCACACAGTTCAGTCATTAACCCATGCATTCAGTAAGATACATTTAATGACTCACTTATACAGTCAGTCACGCACATTCCAAATCATCCATTCACACACTTATACACTCACTCATTCTTCAATATGCCTTTCCCTACATATAATAAAAATATTTAAAGTTTATAGAAACACACAGACACTGAATGATGTAATCAGTGATGTCATCAGTGATGTCACTGACCATGTCATGAGTGATGTAATATGTGACGTCATCAGCAGTGCATTGCGGACGCGCGAGTTATAGTTAGCTGAACTAACTATAACGGGGGAATTTCAATGGTTTTGTACGAGTGAAAAGTCCAGCTAACTATAACGCCCCTGAAACCTAGGGCTTTTTCAATAAATTTCAAAGGTTTTTTAAATGCTAATTTTTAACTATGCCTACAGAGATAGGACATGTGAAGAAAGATGAAAAAACACACAGAAAGAAAAATAAGAAATGCAGAAAGAAGCAACAGAAGTCCTCAAAGACGAAGAACAGTGCAGGAAGAAGGATAATGTGCACAAAGAACAAACAGAAGAGCAGAAAGAAGCCTTGTTGCAAAATCATCCTGTACCCTCAACTTTTTCAGACGGATACTGGTGGTAACTGAGTCTGACTAACCAGTCCTAGAGCCAGTGCTATGTTAAAAGACACTCAGAATACAGTGAAAATACCTACATACACTAGGGAACACTATGCGTTGGGGTGCCCCTGTGATTAGCATGTCCTCCTCTGTAAGCCCCTAGTATATAATAGGGCAGGGGATTAAAACTACCTCTTAAAACGCGCCACAGGGCGTGTTTGCACACGTCACCTCAGGCCCCGTCCCCTCCCTTCCCCACTGTGTAAACACGCCCTGTGGCCGTTTTAAGTTGGGAGATTAAGTCCCCTTGAATCCCGAGGGTCCCTAGGGTCCAACTAGACCACTAGGTACCTCCAGTAAGTGCCACAGAGCTGCGTTGCAGAGAGATGTAAAAAGGGGCACGGCCTAGACCACCTCTCTGCAACGCAGCGCAGTGGTGCTTACTGGAAACACCTGGTGGGCTAGTTGTCCCCCAGGGTCCCTCAGGATTGAAGGTGAATTATTTCCCCAACTTAAAACGTGCCACAGGGCGTGTTTGCACAAGTTAACTCAGGCCCCGTCCCCTCCCTTCACCACTGTGTAAACACGCCCAGTGGCCATTTTTAGTTGGGAGATTAAGTTAATTTAAATCCTGATGGTCCTGAGGGTCCAAGTAGCCCACTAGGTACCTCCAGTAAGCGCCACAGAGCTGCGTTGCAGAGAGGTGTAAAAAGTGGCACGGCCTGGACCACCTCTCTGCAACGCAGCTCAGTGGCACTTACTGCGAGCACCTGGTGGGCTAGTTAGCCCCCAGGGGCCCTCAGGATTGAAGGGGAATTATTTCCTCAACTTAAAATGCGCCATAGGGCGTGTTTGCACATGTCACTTCAGGCCCCGTCCCCTCCTTTCCCCACTGTGTAAACACGCCCTGTGGCCTTTTTAAGTTGGGAGATTAAGTCCCCTTGAATCCTGAGGGTCCCTAGGGGCAAAATAGCCCACTAGATACGTCCAGTAAGCGCCATTGCAGAGAGGTGTAAATAGGGGCACAGCCTGCACCACCTCTCTGCAACTCAGCGCAGTGGCGCTTACTGGAGGCACATGGTGGGCTTGTTGGCCCCCAGGGTCCCTCAGGATTGAAAGGGAATTATTTCCTCAACTTAAAATGCGCCACAGGGCGTGATTGCACACGTCACCTCAGGCCCCGTCCCCTCCCTTCACCACTGTGTAAACGCGCCCTGTGGCCGTTCTAACTTGAGAGATTAAGTCCCCTTGAATCCTAAGGGTCCCTATGGTCAAGCTAGCCCACTAGGTAACTCCAGTAAGAGCCACAGAGCTGCATTGCAGAGAGGTGTCAAAAGGGGCGTAGCCTCAGAACACCTGTCTGCAACACAGCTCCCTGGCGCATACTGGAGATACCTGTTGGGCTAGTTTGCCCTCAGGGACCCTCAGTATTGAAGGGGAATTAATTCCCCAACTTACATCTGGCCAGGGGGCGCGTTTGCAGAGTGCTGCAAGGAGGGGGCGTGGCCTCCAGGGCGATGCCGGTCTTTTATTTATTTTTATTTTTTTAAGAAGGGGGCTGTGTGGCCCCCCTTCTTTTTCTAATTTATTGGCCCTGGGACCCTATCCCCCTGGGCCTGCTCCCTAATTTTTTTTTCTTTTTTTTAAAATTTGGAATGGGGCCGTGTGGCCCCCCTCCCAAGGCCTTAATCGGCCCCGGGGACCCCAACCCCCGGGGCATGGCCCTTTTTGAAAAAAAAATCATGAGGAGGGGGGCTGCGTAGCCCCCCTCCTCAGGCCACTTATGGCCCGGGGACCCCATCCCCCGGGGACGGCCTTTGTGTGTTAATATTTAAAAAAAATATATATTTATAGAAACACCTAGGACATTCTGGACAAACCATATGTACCTATAACCATGACAATTTGCGTGAAATTCATTAAAAGGCAACTATGCATACAATGAATCCACGTGGAATGTATTTACACCGCTAGTGAAGCTCTGACGTGTCTGACGCCCTACTGTGCCTAATAATCCCGGCGCCGCCGCCGATGGGTACTCTCCAAGTAGACACCCTTGTCATTTATTTATACAAACATGGGTAGCTATTGATGGGCACATTTAATACACACGCACACCAAGCCATTCAAAGGAGATTCGACAAAAATTAGACCAAATCTATGCAAGAAACCCCCCTCACGGTTAATGAAACACACATCCACCGCCGGATGTGTAATACTTTTTATTTTACTCTCTGGAAAGGAGACGAACCTCACTTGAGAGTCACAGCGCGCTCCAGGCTGAGCCCAATGCTGTGTTACACCCACCAATGCGCACCGAATGCCACACACCTCTGTGTTGTATTCCACCAGCTAGTGAATATGCTATGACACTCTCTAGCCCATGTGCACTGTAACACCACCCCGTGAATATATCATGCCACACTTGCCTTCGCACGGGTTATATTGCCCCATCTAATGTGCCTTCTTCGATGCCTATGGTATAACGCACAGCGCTATGCCATACATATTACTATCTGGGATCCATATCTTTGTCATAGTGCATATGCAACGTTACACTCTCCAGCGCAGATTTTATATTACAACTTTAGAGACTAGTTAGATTACGCAACACTGCCCTGTGCATATTACACTCTAAGACGCATATCGCATAGCACACGCTAGTACCTGTGCTATCTCGCGCTCTCCAATGAATCTGTCATTGCGCACAATGTATTGCATATTATATTTCACGCCCTGGTTCTTCTTATATCACACTTTTTGGTGCATAGTTTATACCATACACTATATCTAGTTTTCATTTTCAATCGTGCTATCAGGACTATGTTCTATATAACACTACGTTCACCAACCCTTTGCACGGGCATTACATTTTGCAATGGGGGTGGAGGGTCAGGGGGTGTTTCTGCCAAGTGAGCCTGGAGTCACAGTCACAAACGTCCTCTTCTTCCTGGATAAAAGTGAGATTATGCTGCATACTTGTTCATATACATTTTAAAAACAACAAAGTTGCTAATACCCACCTTCTCTGAACAGTTAGCTTGCTGCCCCATCCACCTCCTCCCTATCCTCTGTTATCTGAATCCATGGACTAGCATCCTCCTTCCTGACATGCATGGTCTAATGTGCTGCCACTGTCCTCCATTTAACATCATGTACCAGTCCACTCCTCCTGCCCTCCATTGCCCAATTCTATGCCCCATCTTTGACCTCCTGCTTAGCCTCTGTGCTTAGCTTGCTGCCCCTATTCTCCTTCCCCCTGCCCTCCGATGTCTTTGTGCATGCCCCTGCTCCATCCTTTTTGCCCACTATGTTCCATGGACCTGCCACTCCTATCTACTCTGAGTGTTCTGTTGAGCTGCCACTCCCCTCCCACCTGCCTAGCATTGTCAGATGACTGTAACCTGTCCCTGCCACCTCCACCCTGCCTGTCCACATGCCATGCCCCTATTTCCTTCCTCCTGTCCTCCATGGTCCATTTTACTGCCACACCCTTCTGCCCTCCCAGAACTGTTGTGCTGCAACTGCTCTTCCTGCCTGCCCCGCACGGTCTGTTGTGAGGCCCCTTCCCCTGAACTCTCTTGTCTGTGCCCAGGTCCTGACCTTCCCTTCTATCCTCCATGGACCTTTGTGCATGCCCCTGCACCCTCCTTCTTGCCCATCATAGCCATTGTGCTGGCACTAACCCTCCTGCTTGCCATGCATGGTCTTCTGTGCTGCCACGGCCCCTCCCACCTTCTCTGTGTGGTCATCTAGCTGCCCCTGTCCCCCTCCCACCTTCCCTCCATGGTCTGTGTGTATGCCATCATAGTCTCACTGTTGCTCTCCATGGTGTGTCTTGTTTCTAGTGCCCATCCTGCCAGACCTCCATGGTCATCTTGCTGCTCCTGCCCTGCCCCCTTGCCCCCAGCCCTCAGTTTCCATATGCAGGCCCCTATTCCCTCCCTTCTGGCTTGTCTGTTCCATTGTAATGCCCCTAATCCGTTTCCCCTGCCCTTTGTGGTCTGTTATGCTGCAGCTTTCTCTCCTGTCTGTCCATTATGGTCAGCTAGCTACCATTGCCTCTTTCCCCTCTGTTCTCTGTTGTCCATGTGCATGGTCCTGTCCCCTCCCTATTGCTTTCTATGACTTTTTGTGCTGCACTCCCGTTCCACATGCCCTGTGTGGTGTATTGTGCTGCTGCAAACCCTGATGCCTGCCCCGTAGGGTCAATTCGGTGCACCTCTCCGTGTCCCTCCTGTCCTCTGTTATCCAAGTTCATATCCCTACCCCAATTCCTCCTGCCTTCCATGATCGATTGTACCATACTTGCGAACATTTTTAACTTGGTAGGAGGGAGATTTTGAAAAAAAACTGGGGTATTGATTTTCCCCTTTGAGTTACATTGAAAAAGAGGAGATTGTAGACAGGAGACAGATCAAATAAAGCCCATTTGAGCTTAAAAACATTGGACCTTTCCTGGTCCAATGTTTTTCCTGGCTGAATCGGGTCAGTTGGCATGTATGGTTGGGCTACCACTGCCTCTTCCTTCTGCCCACAATGGTCTATTATATTGCCACAGCCTCTCTTGCCAGTCCTGTTTTGTTGGTTTGTTGCCCCTGCCCGCCTTTCCACTGCCAGCCATAGTCTGTTGTATCCTAATGAACAAGTAGATTGCTAACATTCTATATCTATTACAAAAGTGTGGAACGCCTGATGTCATCTTGATGTAATCAAAACTGTAATACCTAGAGCATTTCCTTTAGAAATTACATATATTAGAGGGTCATATTTGCAACAAAATTATGGTTAGTGCTCTAAAAAACTAAAATGAGGACATATTTTCTGAGGTTTTCAAATAGAGACAAAGCACTTTTAAATTATTTGTTATCTTTATGTTTTTTTATCCAGTTGACCACTTGATTAAATGTTGCACTTAGGGGAGAGGATGTGGTGTTACTTCCAGAGCTGCAGACTTTGCAACTGGGGAACCAGGTTGGAGTTTCTGCTTTGGCTCAACATTCTGTGATTCTGGTCAAATCACTTAATCCCCCCATGTCTACAACCAAAATGAATTTGTTCTTGTGTAATGTAACCAATGCTCATGTAAAGCACACCAATACCTGACAAGTCTGCACTATATAAAACTGCAAAAACACAAAAAATAAGTGTTTTGCACACTTCTGACATTGGGCTGCATGTGGGCTACATCTGGGTGATATTGGTGCTGCATTTGGGCTCTTTTGTCTCCGGTGGCCATCTTGGGAGATTTATTTTTTATGAAGTTTCCTAATTTCCTCTTTTACTGCAGTCTCCTCAGTAGGAAATGCTTTCAGTTTTTTACTTTGATTCCATCAAGAAGGTATTCAGATATGTCACACATTTGCCATAAATTCTGGATGTTAGCACTCTAGATCACTGTAGTAAAGCTACTGTTCACCACGGAAGTCTGCTGCTGGTATTAAAAGTGCATGTTTCAGTCTGCATGTCAGAATTTTTTAATGAAATAGAAGAGGATTTGAGAAGTCACTCAAAATGTGCCCTAATTTTTCTTTCTGCACCACTAATCATAATTTCTATGGCAAAATGAACCCCCTCATTGTGTTCCTTTTTAAATTAAATGTTTAAAGTGTTACCAGTTTATTCCAATCAAGATGGCTTCAGGTGTGCCATACTTTTGTCATAAGTAACACAGTAAGCGCTCTAGTTGTTCTTTACAACACTCTGGGCCATTCTGTCATTGGGCTATAGTTGGGCTACATCTGGGTGATATTTGTGCTACATTTGGGCTCTTTTGTCTCTGGTGGCCATCTTGGGAGACTTATTTGTTATGAAGTTTCCTAATTTCCTCATTTACTACAGTCTCCTCAGTAGGAAATACTTTCAGTTTTTTACTTTGATTCCATCAAGAAGGCATTCAGATGTGTCACACATTTGCCATAAATTCAGAATGTTAGCACTCTAGTTCCTCATTAGATCACTGTAGCAAAGCTACTGCTCACCAGGGAAGTCTGCTGCTGGTATTGAAAGTGCATGTTTCAGTCTGCATGTCAGAATTCTTTAATGAAATTGAAGAGGATTTGAGAAGTCACTCAAAATGTGCCCTAATTTTTCTTTCTGCAGCACTAATCATACTTTCTATGGCAAAATGAGCCCCCTCATTTTGTTCCTTTTTAAATTAAATGTTTAAAGAGTGACCACTTTATTCCAATCAAGATGGCTTCAGGTGTGCAATACGTTTGTCATAAGTAGGACTGTTAGCGCTCTAGTTGTTCTTTAGAACACTCTTGGAAGCTGCAGTAGAACACAAAGGAATCAACTGACAGTCTCTGCCCTTGTTTGAAGTACATGGTTTACTGAGAATGTCAGACTTCATTCTCACATGACTGAGAAAGATGTAATTATTGCGAGATTACTCACCTGAGTGTGATTGATTGTAATAAAAGGGAAGACGCTGGAGAATCCATTTGCTGGTGGTTATTCTGTGCAGTGATACCTATGAGGAAGGGCGGAAGCCCGAAACACGTCAGGTGACTGCTGACGACGGATGTGATGAGGCCCCTTTCCTGACCCTATAAACGCCGACTTATGAGTGCCCTCACTTGGGAACTTTGTGAAACTGTATTTATCCGGCCTTCCAGGTCGGGAGGTGCACCACTGCTGATGTAATGGGCTCTGCTGCTGTTCGTGGTGATAGCGAAGCGGAATAGACTGGTGAGTGGCAGCATGGGGGAAGGTGCTCCTTGCACATCCTATGATGAACAATGTTATTTTCAGATACATTTCCAGCAGCCCACGGGGGTTTTATGTTTATGGACTACCAGTCCCAGTATTCATTGTGAGATTACTCACCTGAGTGTGATTGATTGTAATAAAAGGGAAGACGCTGGAGAATCCATTTGCTGGTGGTTATTCTGTGCAGTGATACCTATGAGGAAGGGCGGAAGCCCGAAACGCGTCAGGTGCCTGCTGACGACGGATGTGAAGAGGCCCCTTCCCTGACCCTATAAACGCAGACTTATGAGTGCCCTCGCTTGGGAACTTTGTGAAACTGTATATATATATATATATATATATATATATATATATATATATTCAGTGAAAAAACAAAGGTTTCACACATGTTATAGTTAGCTGGACATTTCACTCGTAAAAAACCAATGAAATTCCCCCGTTATAGTTAGTTCAGCTAACTATAACTCGCGCGCCCGCAATGCACTGCTGATGACGTCACATATTACATCACTCATGACATGGTCACTGACATCACTCATGACATCACTGATGACATCTCAAATGACATCACTGATGACATCATCCAGTGAATGTGTGTTTTTCTGAAAATTAAATATGTTTTATATATGTATATCTCAAGGTCAATGGAAGAATAAATGGGTATATAAGTGTCTAAATGGATGCTTTGTTTTTGAAAAATTTATTGTGTTACTGACTGATTAAGTGTATCATAGTGAATACATGGCTTACTGAGTAATGTTTAAATATGAAAATATCTGTATCAGTCTCTCACTTTGTGTATAAGTGGCTGCATGGGTTGGTGAGTAGCTTCATGGGTGTCTATATAGGTTATTAGTTGTTTTTTGAGTATCAGTCTGAGTGTCTGTATGGTTCGGTGGGGGGTATTATGTAGTGCATAGGTGCATGAATGAGTGATTCACTCTTTGTATGTGTTGAAGACAGCATGTGTGCAGGACTGTATGGGTGGATGAGTGTGTGATTGGTTGTGTTAGTGAGTGAATGACTGTCTCAATAGTGTCTTTATGAGTAACTACATATGTTTTAAACTAGTATATGTGACTATTGGTGTATATAAGTGAGTATATGTGAGAGTGAGAGATTGAAAGAGTTCCTGTATGAATAAGTATGTGTTTCAATAAGTGATTGTTTATAAGACTAAGTATGTGTAAGTTTCCGTAGAAGTAAGTGTGGTGGTGTGTGTATAACTGTATAAGCTAATAAATGTATGTTTGTTTCTTTATTAGCATGAGTGAGTATGTGTGAGTAACTCTATTGATGAGTGGCATTGTGTAACAGGATGTATAGGTGTATGAGTACATATGATGAGTGAGTGCATGTATGAGTGACTGTATAGGACTGTTGGTGAATGAGTGGATGTGTATGTGGTTCTTAGAATTACTTAAGAGGTTCTTGTAACTGGTATTGGTATGTCCATTGTTTTGAAAATTTCAGTCTCTATTTTTGAATGTGTGTATCAAAGGTTATATTAGGGGAAGAGGAGGTCTGCCACTCTATCACAAGGATGATGTCATCAGTGATGTCATCAGTGATGTCATTTGAGATGTCATCTGTGATGTCATGAGTGATGTCAGTGACCATGTCATGAGTGATGTAATATGTGACGTCATCAGCAGTGCATTGCGGGCGCGCGAGTTATAGTTAGCTGAACTAACTATAACGGGGGAATTTCATTGGTTTTTTACGAGTGAAATGTCCAGCTAACTATAACATGTGTGAAACCTTTGGTTTTTTCACTGAATTTGCAAGGTTTTTTAAATGCTAATTCCTAACTATAACATGTGTGAAACCTATGGTTTTTTCAGTGAATTTGCAAGGTTTTTTAAATGCTAATTTCTAACTATAACGTGTGTGAAACCCATGGTTTTTTCAGTGAATTTGTATGGTTTTTTAAATGCTAATTCTTAGCTATAACATATGTGATTCCCATATTTTTTTTTATTGATTTTTTTTTTTTTTTTTTTTATAAATTCTTATATTAAATGTGTTTTTTTTTTAAAAAACAAGTTTTTTTGTAACTTTCTATTCTCTTAAAACACTGTTTTTTTTCTTTAAAATCAGCAATATTTCAAGATTTTTTTTTTTTATTTAACAAACAGGTAAGATATATTAGTATAACTTTGAAAATATTTTTTTTTTTTTTTTTAGTGCACGTACGGTAAGCGTACGGTTTACGCAATGTCCGTAATTTATCTACGCTGTTTGCGCATAGTTACGCAATTTGCGTAGCCGCGCGTACTGCGCGTGGGGCGCGTACGCGTGTACGCTACACGCGCACGTTACGCGGAAGTGTTGGGGAGTGACTGTTATGCGCATGCGCGCGAGCGCATGTCTTTTTTACGCGCATGCGTACTTTTGCCGTAAGCGCACCGTAAGCGCACCGTAAGCGTACGGCTGGTCATGTGATCATGAAACACAACTTTTGATTGGTTGAAACTACTTTCAGTTCTAGAACTCTCCTACACCACACCCATTCCCCTCATTTCTGCTTGTGATCCCTTAGGAGAAGGAGCTGGGTTGTCTTTGTGATACGATGGCAGAACAGCAGAGCCCTTCTGAGAGTGAGGCTAGCAGCACTACCTTGAGGCAGAGAGCGAGGAAACAAAAGACCTCTTACATATGGGAGTATTTTTCTTTTCCAGAGGGCCAGCAAAAGGTAAATGCACCCTTAGTGACTTGTAAGCTGTGTGGCCGTGTACTTTCAAGAGGGAATCCCGACAGGAAGTATTCCTTCGGGAATCACACCATGATGAGACACCTTAAGGATGTACACAGAAGGACACATGCTCGACTTACTGAAGGTAACCCTTCAGTAAATCAACCAAGCACATCCACAGCAGCTCAGCCTGGACCATCATCTGCAGTGCCGAGTCCTTCTTCTGCAGGTCAGGTGAGCCCTTCATCTGTGGGGGGAGCATCTCCTTTTTCTTCTCCTCAGGAAATTAACCCTCGGTTTCTGAGGGTTGAAATACGGTGCGCCACTTGTCATGATCTAATTTGTTATAGGGAGACCAGTATTTCCCTAGTGAACAATAAAATAGATCAGCACACTTGTCGTACCGTCTAATATTCCCATTCTTTCTTTCCTCTGTCCCTGCATGAACACAACGGCTCTATTAAGAGCCAACCTTACCTTTCATCTATTTTTTTATATATGTTTTTAAAACTTTTTTTTTTTTTTTTTACCGTACGCGTACGGTACGCGTAATTTGTTTTTTTTTTTTAAAAAAAACACTAAAAATCAATTATCACATTACAAGGTCCTTGAGAGACTACAATGAAAAACTGAAAATGTGATTGTGGAGAAGTGGAAAAAAGGGATCATGATATTTTTGACTTACCATACCCACTCAAAACATTATTTATTAATTAAAATTTAATTTTTATTGTTTTAAAAATGGTTCAAGTTTTCGAAAATGTTCTATCTCAATCTGAAAAAAAAGAAAAAAGTATTAATATTTAATAAAACATTTTATAATACAATACATAATTCCTGTGTGCACACAAAGTCATGCTTTGAAATTAGACAGAAAACGAAATTTCTTTGCCAATTGCAAAGCATACTTTCTACTACTTTTTAGGCAAGTGAAAAGTACTTTTACAGACTGACACATTATGAATCCACTTTTCAGATTCTTAAAAAAGCACATGTCCAAACTGCTTTTTCAGACCAGCACCATGTGTAACCTGGTTGACTGCCTACACTCCAGCAAGGGCAACCAGCCTTAGTGATGCTGAATGTATTTGCATTACTGACTGAAACCTCAAACCCCACTCGCTTGTGAATACTGTGCATGATTCCACAGGGTAAGCAGCTGGGTGTGTGCTAAGAGTCTGCTTCTGCACCAAAAAATGGCTCCCCCTTTCCATCTAATGCAACTGTGAAATCACCAGAGCAATACGCAGTAAATCTCTGCCTGTAATTCCTATATGCACACAGAGTCATGTTTTCACATTAGTCACAAAACGAAATTTCTTTGCCAATTTGAAAGCACACTTACTACTCTTTTTTTTGGCAAGTGTTAAACACTTTTACAGACTGACACATTATGAATCCACTTTTCAGATTCTTTAAAAAGCACATGTCCAAACTGCTTTTTCAGACCAGCACCATGTGTAACCTGGTTGACTGCCTACACTCCAGCAAGGGCAACCAGCCTTAGTGATGCTGAATGTATTTGCATTACTGACTGAAACCTCAAACCCCACTCGCTTGTGAATACTGTGCATGATTCCACAGGGTAAGCAGCTGGGTGTGTGCTAAGAGTCTGCTTCTGCACCAAAAAATGGCTCCCCCTTTCCATCTAATGCAACTGTGAAATCACCAGAGCAATACTCAATAAATCTCTGCCTGTAATTCCTATATGCACACAGAGTCATGTTTTCACATTAGTCACAAAACGAAATTTCTTTGCCAATTTGAAAGCACACTTACTACTCTTTTTTTTGGCAAGTGATAAACACTTTTACAGACTGACACATTATGAATTCACTTTTCAGATTCTTAAAAAAGCACATGTCCAAACTGCTTTTTCAGACCAGCACCATGTGTAACCTGGTTGTCTGCCTACACTCCAGCAAGGGCAACCAGCCTTAGTGATGCTGAATGTATTTGCATTACTGACTGAAACCTCAAACCCTTAAAGTATTCTTTATTTTTACCAGTACACCTTAATTTATGGTGAAAACATAGTCCATATTATTTTACATGTTCTTCACATTTAAATTTCTCCCAAAACAGAAAATAATAAACACAACTTCAACAAAAGGAATCCCATTTCTATTATTCATTTCTTAATTTACCATATACATCCCCTCTCAAACTCTAAACTCACCTTTAAAATTAGTTAGTTGTGAAAGAAATGTGGCACTCAAACAGCAGATTATCAGAGCCAGGATCTCTGTTCTTTACACCTCTCTCCTCTCAGCAGAACCAGATAATGGCAAACTTTCCCTCTCTTTTTCCACACATATACATGTTAGTTTCAAATCTCAGTGCTTCCCCCTTTTTTTCAAATGTAATCACACATTTCTATTGGTTGAAAACCAACCCTTTTCCAAAAGTACCCTTCCCCCAACTTGACTTCTGCCTAGTACCCTTCCCCCAACTTGACTTCTGCCTGCTACCATAGCAACAGCTCATGGAACACTGCTGTGTGGAGTTAGGTCAGAAGTTCACCAAACAATGTTTTAATTCCACAGAGCAAGAGTGCTTGACTTTTCAAACCTAACAGCAAATCCATAGTACTGTTCTTTGGTAATACATTTTTCTGTACCAATACAAAACATGCTTCTATTAATTTACACATACAGCCTAGTTTTTATTCTAGAATGGTATGAAACAGCCAATCAGTTCTTTTTTTTATGAAAAAAATATGTATGCCTCCATTTCCAAACTGTCTTTCTTTTCATATTGCCATTCTACTGAAAGACACCTCCTGAGTGCATCCAGTTCTCCTTTGAAGATGTTCACAGTGTGGATTGTAGGGCACAGCTATGTCTTCTGGAGTGAAAAGTATGCAGAGAAAACAGATATGGTGAAAGACCTTGCTTTGCCAAATGTAGACATTAAATGGATTGGTCAGAGAGGGTTAAAGTGGCACCAATTGATGCCATTGGTGAAATCCTTCATGCACATCCAACACCCTGACCTCATAATAGTGCACTGTGGTGGCAATGACCTAGGCACTTTGACTGGGGTAGGTCTGGAAATGCTTATGAAGGACACCTTTGCACAACTGTTTTCACTTTTCCCTAAAACTGCCTTTGTGTTTTCTAACATATGCCAAAGGCAAAAATGGAACTGGTCCAATCATTTCTGTCCGCAGATTGACAAAGCAAGAAAGCACGTCAACAAATCTGTTTCTGCTTTCCTCCGTAACTATGGTATGGGTTCCATTTACCACAACAACTTGCATTACGACATGCAAGACATTTATAGAGGAGATGGTGTGCACTTCAATGATGAAGGGAACAGAGTCTTCCTCTTGAACCTTAGACTCTGCATCGGTACTTACTTGTAGGTACCACTAAAAAATCATTTCATAAACACAACGGCTCTTTTTAGAGCCCCCTAATATCTAAACACTTAAATCTGAATTTCATTTCTTTTTGTATTTTTTTTTTCTACCGTACGCTTACGGTAAGCTTACCGTACGCGTACCCCGCGATTTTTTTTAAAATCAATAAATGTTGTCTTTGTACTTTTCTGTCCTTCTTTGACCCCCTTACAAATGTTAGGGGGTCTGTAACTCTCCTCCTTGCCCCCTTTTCAAGATATCACACTTTTTTTTTCTGAGTGAAACACACGAAATGGCGGCCGCCGCTTCCTGGTTTCGACCGATTCGAATGTTTACTAAGATCTAAGAGCCAATCAGAATCGCGCTCGCGCACGCCACCGTACGCGTACGGTAAGCGTACCGTAAGCGCACCGTAAGCTGGCTCAGATATATATATTGATTTAAAGGATATTTTCTCAGAATCTACTGAACAGATTTACACCAAACCTACAAAAGGCACTTCCTTGAACTGAGGACTACCTCTCTGCCAAATTTCAAGTAATTCTGTTCAGCCGTTCGGGCTGTAGCTGTGTCTAAAGGTCCTATGGAAAAATGCATGGGAAAAACGCGTTTTGGGACCCCCCTTTTATCTCAGCCCCCGCTTGACGAATCCCCCCGAGACGTTTAGGGTAGGAGCGGAGCGGAGCGCCCCACCTATTTTGAAAAATTCGCGAGGATTCGTCAACCGGCGCCAAAGTTATTCCAAATAGAATGTTGCGGATTTCCTATGGAAACGTGGTCCTAACTATAACTACCTACTGGCGACCGCCAGTAGGTAATATATATATATATATATATATATATAAATATATAAATATATATATATATATTTATATATATGTGTGTGTGTGTGTGCTCATATTAACGTTTTTCTTTTTCAGGAACATTAGGTTCGCTGATATTAATCTTATATAGGTTTAGATTGGAAGGTGGTGCACTAGAATGCATATAAAACAGTGCATTCGCCAGGGATCATACGTGTATTTATTGTTTTCTCATAAATTGCGACGCGTTGTCATTTCCATTTAATATTACATGCATTAGTTTAATGTGCTGCATACAAGTGTACAGTATAATGTAGCTTAATTTTCATTATTAAATATTTCCTTTATTGGATTATACGTAGGTTGTGGAATTAATATGCATTTCAAGAGAACTGTTAAGGCTAGTATGATTGTGGGCCTTAATCTTACATCTTACAGTTGAGACATTTACTACTGAAATGGAAGTTGTTTTTCTGCATTTCAACCCTGTGTAAGTGCAGTCAAAAGGCATTTCATTAATTAGTAAAAAGCACATTGTATTTCTGAGATAATGAGGAGAGGAAGAATTGGCAAGGTCGAATAATTTCAATGAAGAACAAAGGAAGTGTTACCAGTTGGTACTATCGGATGAAGGGAGGAACCGAAGGACTCTTCAGAAGCAGAGACTGGAATATGGAAGTACTGTTCAAATCGGCAAGTTCTTTTCTGGCAACTCAAAATGTACTGTGATGTGTTAGAGAAACCATCTTGGGGTTAGTCAGATTTCCCTTGGACTTGGAGAGGTAAAGACCTCTCCTAAGACTTCTGATTTTGTGGCTTCGTGCTATACATGATTCTTTACTTATAGAACTGATCCACAAGTTCTCATGCTGACAGCTCTTTTGCTTGCTTGATTTAATAGGTAATTACCTAGCCTTGGTTTAGTGTAGGCTTTAGTAGATGCTGCAAATCTTTTACATGTATGGGGAGAAGAATCAAAACAATTTGTCTAGTCATCAAATCCTAATTTTGTACATTGCTCTTTCCTGTTGAGGACCAGTATTGCCCAACACTTTGGTCTAATTTTGTATTTTAATAGTATGGTCTTGAGATTGATTTATATTAATCTGGCTTTGAGTTTGTAATACATCTTTTAACTTCATGTTATTGACTAAGACGTTTGTTGTGTGGTCTTAATGATCACACTATACCTTGAGATTTAAATAGTCGTTAACGCCTTCTCCTCTCAGGCTACCTACAAAGATATATTGATCAGAGTTAAATTGGAAGAAATGGCCCAGTGTAATCTCAGTAGCATCAGGCAGGTCAGGTGGACTGGAACCCGTGCAAACTCCTCATAGACAACATTTCATGCAAGGCCTATTTTAGAACATCAGTGAGTAAAGCATTAATCATGCTGATGGTGATCAGCTGCCTGCTGGGTTCTACCACATCCCTGAACACCCTTTTAACTGCAAGTTATTTACAGTTTGCAGGGTAGAGACATTGATGGGCACTGCAATTTCACCAGTGCATTTGGTGTCAGGCATCTTTAGCATTATTGATTGGCTATTCCAGTGGAAATGTTTTGTTTGCATTCTGGTACTTGTACTCCTAACCATATAGAAAGATAATGTAGAACAACAAGTACCAGAAAGCAAAGTAAAAACATGTTAGCATAAACAACTCATGCTTAGCCTGAAAACTATGAGATCTCTGACAAGTGCTTGATGAGGAGTGTATAATAACCTAGGTACTGTAGCAACACAGGCATTATTGGTCACAGGCATTAAGTGTAACATCCTGTGCAGGGCCTTCTTATGTGTGCATAGTACATATTAGTTGCTAAACAAACAACACTTATCTATTTATCATCTTGGGCAGCCTATAAACAAATCAGGATTCAGGTATTGTACTGGGATTGCACAAACCCCACATAATTGTAACACAGTGACACTTACCTATAAACCCTGTTTTTCCCACATTTACTGTGACATCCACGTGTGTGTAAGATCCTGTGATTCAAGTTGAAGGATCACGCAAGGCAGGTTTGAGTAGAAGGCGGTAGGTTTATTGTAGAGTATGAAGATCCCATCCAGGCAGGGCAACAGGTCAATCTATACTCCAGTTACATTTCAAAAGGTAACATTCCAACTCATACTGAGCAAGCTGCAGCAAAGGCATTGTGACATTACATTCTTAAGTAACCATGACTTCAGTGAGATGCCACAGGTGCAAGAAGAGGCCACAGTGTGCTTGCCTCACTGTGCTCTTCAAGTTCAAGAAACCACAACTAACATTAGTAAGCATTTATAACTACATTACTATAATACTTTTTCACATAATGTAATTATATTATTTCATGTATAAATTACAGCCTTATAAAACAGGTTTCCATGGCAACAAGGGCCGGCAGATTGAGCATGGGTTGGCTGAACTTTTCCGGGATGTTATCTCTTATTACTAATGAAAGAAGCAAAAAACTCAATATTCAGCTATCACAAAAACTCATCATGGGAGCAATTATATGACTTCAATGTTGTATTGCCATGTAATTGATATGAGGTGTGGGCATACCACTCTGTAATTGTATACTTTATTGTGGATAGAGCTCCTTCCATGATTCCAGGAATTCTTTTAAAAAAGGGGTAGTTGGAACTCGTGGAGTTTCACTTTGCAGAATAATTACAGTTGCATAAAAACTGCGTGAGATTCTATGTAGTTCCACAGAAAATATGCATGGCATGCTGCTCATGCTGCAATTTAGCAGCAGTAGCGCAAGCCGTGCTGAAAAATCAGCATTAATAGCACCATACGCTGCGCAAGAGAAAATGGATATTCAAATTGATTTTGCTGCCACTCAACTAGATAAATCTACTCGAGCTGCAGCCAATCTACTAGAGAAGCAGCCCTCTGACCAGGACTGCTCATGACAGACCATGTTAGAAAATCGTGCTGGGGGGTGCTCGCTCACATTTCTGGATCCTTGTGTAAAAAAAGTCTGCCATGCGGCGATTGGTGGAATTTGGCCAGCAAATTTTGGTTGACAAATTACTCCAATTCCGCGGGCGGAATGAAACATTCTGCCCACCCTTGTTTAAAACATCAACTACATTTTCACATCTGTTATAATCTGGCAATGTAGTTAGAACTGTAGGTATTAGGATTGAATCAGTTTTGCTGCCCCATGCCCAATCCACACAGGGAGATATCAAAGTGAATACATAACAAAAGAAAATTTACCAGGCAGAAAATAAATAACTGATGAAAATCAGAGTAAGTTCTGCTTTAAATGTTTTGCCATGCAGCATTTGTCACTTGTTTGTTACGTTAAAGAGAAACGTTACAGAACTTCATCAAAGCTTGAAGGGAATGCTACAAGAAAATATAAAGTATTGGCATTGATTTCAAGCAACACCTTACTGTGGTACATATGGTTTGCGTGAGTGCCTGCAGCCATACAGTCCAGCAGATGGTGTGTGTGTCACTTTATTCTGACAGCTGGATAAATTAAGTTCATTCCCCATAGATGAGCACACCCATATGTTATTCATTTGTTACTTCACACTAAGCCAAACTTGTTCTTTCCAAAAATAAAAGAAGCCTTGTCCTTTGATTTCTTGAAGCTGCCTATTCTAAGTGCTATGCATATATTGTGAAAAGAAATTGAAGATTTTTTATATGGAAGAACTGTCAAATTCCAGTGATAACTTTCATATGTATCACAGTTTTTGGTAGGTAATATTGATTTGTTTTTTGAAGGCTCTGGAGAATGTGCTGTGTTGACCTATTGTGTTTTTAAAGAGCAGTCTCTTCATGTTATTGGCCCCAGTGGGTCTGACAATCATGTAAGCTCATAGGGCCTTCATCAGTGCTTAAAATGTAGATACGTATGTGTCGAGCCCCAAGGAATTGCTCAGGAGGCTACTGCAGCTAGCATTACCAACTGGACCTACCATTAGTGACAAATGTCAGAATAAACACTCCCAACTAAGCAACCCCCTCCTATAATTTCAGGCTGCCAAAAACTGTAGGAATTAATGGTTTTAAATATATATAAGTGTTAAACCAACGTGCCCTGCTCAAATTTAGGCTGACAGCACAACCTCGTGGCTGACTGTCATAAGTAAGTGCATTTGTTTAGAGTTAGGCGCAGGTGTCCAACATTTGCAAACACTGGCACAAATTAGACACAGGCCTCCATGGTAGAATTAGCGATACCCTGTCAATTGAGCCTGGAACCAATGCGTGTATCTGCCAGAGTACATGAGGAAAACCAGTTTCTCTTCCTTGTGTGGATTTTTTGTGAGGGGCGATCCAGAATGGTGGACAGTTTTATATGAGGCTATCCAGGTCTTTGCACCCTGACTTTAACATTCAAACCTATTGAAGTATTTTACAGAATAGAGTAAATACAGGAAAAGGGTGAAAGCCTCCTACCTGTGAATCTTGACACAATACCTTAACCATATAACTTACAGCCTCCCCCATCTTCCTGTATAATCTTCAGCCACATTATATGTGGCCTGCTGTTTTGATACAATAAAAACACTGAACCTTGGCTGTTAGAACTACCCATGGATCTGGCTTGAACTCATTATGCTGCAGCCATGCAATGTTTGATTGAAGATGACCCTATACACTGAATCATGAAAAAGTCAACTTGATGCTAAAGTGTTTCAGATTCCCTCATGGAGATGGGTAGACCTGTTTACCAGAAGGATTAAGTAGGTATGAGTTCCAGAGATACGGTGTGCCTGAATGCAGATCCCTGTCAGACTTGGGGGAAGCCTGGGCCAATAATCCTGTTTGAAGTGCAGCCTGACTGCCTTGCAAGGAGAAAAGCAGTGCTAGCTTTTGGAGAGGGATACTCCTCCTTCCAGAAGACAGCCTGCCTGGTTAGAAGGAAACCTACAGCTCAGTTGTCTGTGAAGTCCCTTGAGAGTCATTGTGATCACCCCTGCACATGAGGTTGCACAGCTGCTGTCCTGGAGGAGAAGCTACAACATCTGTCTTCATTACAAAGTGTCCAAGGGCTTTTAGATGACAAGCCTGCTTTGTCCCTCACATTCCAGTGCTTTAGGGTAACCTACGCATACCCTTTGCTGGACTACATGGTGCCTTGAATATCCCCTTTATCTACCTGTCCAAGAGTTAATAAAAACATAGCTAGAGGTGATTAAGAGATCCCAAAAGTGACTAAGGAATCCACAGTCACTTTCAAATGAGTTGTAGGGCTGCAGAGATATAACAAGTTAAACCTCTAGTCCATACAACAAAAAGAGACTAGTCTCAAGCTATACTAATAGCCAGTAGATGGGTGAGAGAAAATGGGCTGTTGGTTTAGTGCGGTGTTAACACCCTGCTGATGCAACAGCCCCAATCCCTGTCAGGATGAACTGTAAAATCACAAAACTACTCTGAGCTTAATCCTCTGGTAGCTTGGCAAAAAAGCATTAAGGCTTAACTGAGTGGTAATGTGTAAAATATTTTTGCAGCACACAAATGGTAATACAGTGTAAAAACCAACACAAGAAAAGTCCCACACCAATTTAGAAAAATAGAGCACATTTTCATATATTTCTACACCAAAATGCCAAAAACTCAATCAGTAGAACCGGAGTTATGAATTTTTAAAGTTCAAGGTAAAAACTAATAAAAAGGATTAAAGCACCAACCGCAGACATCTAGGTCAAAGTTGAAAAATATGGCCAACAGCGATGGAGCATGGGTTGGATTCAAGAAGTGGATAGTGCTTACCTTCAGACTTAAAATAAAATTTATCAAAAATTGAAAATTGAGACTCAACCATTAGCACTTATTAAATGTAACAAGCCAATCCAATTACACCCAAGGGAGAGGTAGGCCTCACAGCAGTGAAACGTAGATGTAAGAGTTATTCATTATCAGGTCATGTAAAACTTAAAAGAACATGTTCAAACTTTAAATTACATGTAATTCTGCCCTATGGGCTTCCTAGGGCCAACCTTTGGGGTGACCTATATACAATAAAAGTAAATTAAGTATGCACATCAGGTGTAAGCCATTTTTAGCATGATTTATGGAGTGACCAGAAGTACTTTAGCACTGGTTAGCAGTGGTAAAAAGACACAGAGTCCTAAGGTCAGCAAAAACGAATTCTGAATAATAGGAGGGTGAAGGCAAAAAGTTTGAGGGAAGACCATACTAAGTCTGACATATCTAACAACGGTCCAGTGGGCATCCAGGCACTCAAAAAATTCAACCTCAATCAGGGGTTCTTGAGATATAGGGCCATATGTACAATGCATTTTACCGGTCACAGATGGCCCAATTCTCAGAATCGGGCAGTTTGTTACAGTTAAAATGCATTTTGATATGTATGATTTCCAATTTGCGATTTGATAACAGGCCACTGAATCGCAATTTGGAATTGTGAATACGTAGAGATTGGGTATTAGGAAGGGGCATCTGTAGGGCGTCTCTTCCTAATACCGAGTCACAGCAGTATGTAAGAATGTTTTGCAACCAAAATGGAGTCATAACTTTCGCATTTTACCACCTACTTCAAGTAAGTGGTAACCCACTCACAATATGATGGTAGTGAAAAAAAAAATTCGGAGCAGGCAGTGGCCCACTGACCAGTGCCTGCTCTTAAAAAATGTAAAGAAAACTTTTAATTTTTAAGAAAAACAGGCTGCATTTGAAAAAAAACTTTGCTTTATTTAAAAGCAAACGTAGATATGGTGGTCTGCTTTCACCAGCAGGCCAGCAGCCTTGTGTTTTTATCAACTCCCAAATGGTTCTAAATTGACGACCTACCTCATGAATATTAATGAGGTAGGTCAATTGCGAGCTACTGGGAATCGCTAAATGAAACTCATGTTTCATATATTAGTAATAGCGATTACCTAATTGCGATTGGCAAAGAATCGCAATTAGGTAATCACTATATCCAATAATAATACATATGGTCCAAAGTAATTTAATTTAAATTGTGCCCAAGAGCTGGATATTCTGATGTACAAGCAACGGTATCAGCTACTGTTCTCCATCATACGTATTGGGCATGTGGACTTACCTATTTTCAGCGTTTTAATAACAGGTGCATATTCATCTTGTGAAATTACACATCCCTTCGAACAGGTAGGAAAGTAATGGCAAAGTAAACACAAATATATATTTCACTTTGTAGGAATCAAGCAGGACCAGTGGGTGTTGAGCTGTACTGAGTGCTGAAACTATGCTTTGGGCTTCTGCCTGCTAGAACCAGTGCTCGAGAGCACACTGTGAACTTGACCCAGTTGAAGTAATTGGTTATCATTTGTCTGGCCTGGGTTCCATGCTCCCAAGCTGGCCTGGTTCTGCACTCCCAAACTGATATCTTTTTACATACAAGCCCATAGTCTAACTTTGACCATAGACTTGAAAGAAAGAGCAAAATCCACTGTCTAGCATGTATGTGCTATAATATCAGGTAAACTCAAATCTTTGGCTAAAGAGAAGCTAGAGAGCTCTATTTTGTGAAGTTGATACATCATATCAATGGTACATAACTTTAATTGCACCCACAGGTGGAGCTTGGTAACCTCTGACTGCCCTGGGGACACCCTGGATTAAATCTCACATGTACATGCAGCATCACTGGAGTGGCTAAAGCAACCATAGCTCTGTTGATATTGTCCACAAAAAACACAGCAGAAGAGCAAGTATTGATCATGCTTAAGGAAATAAACTCAAATCAAAAGAAAAAAAGCATCAGAATCGAAAGGAAAAAAACCAAACAAGAAATAATAGTGACATCAGGGGGTCAGATAGGCTACTGTGTCAATTGGTGGTTTTCAATGTAGAAACATACAAAATGTATGAAGTGGAAGAACCTTGTCAACCACAACTTTGGGATGACCATAAAAGTGTTCTCCCCTCAAATGACAATTGTCAATCAGATCTCCTCTCTCTAACACAATCTTATCTTCACTCTGAACAACTCATACCTAGTCCTATCAGTTTGGGATGAATAGAGCATCAATTCCAAAATGAAAAAGATTTGCGGGTGCTTTAAACCATAGGTATCATAGCGCTGACTCAGAAAAGCAAAATGTAGGCTGAAAGAATTCTCAATCACATAGGTTTTCAGACTCATCTTAAATTTCACCAAGGAAGTGCTCCTAAACAGACCTAAAAAAATGCAATTTCCACCAGTTTTCTCCATTTACCTGGATTAGTGTGCCACCTAGCCCAGCCTGTTTGAAATTGAGGACCTCAATGAGGTCAGCTTTCTAGGTTCCTAATGCAGTGAAATGGAAATATAATTTGAGTCTAGTTTTTCTATGGCCTGGACCAACAAGATGTAAACTTTTAAGGATCCAAACCATTATGTGAAAATTGAACGATTTTTCAATCGAGAGCCAATCAAAAATCTGAGTACCCGGCTGACCTGCTCACAGCGACATAATAGAGCTAACGGTCCAACAGAATGATTCCTAATCCTTTTTCAGATGCCCCAAAAGTCTAATTAGGGCACAGATTCCTTTGGTGCCACAATAATCCTGCCTCTTTATGATTACAGCTCTGGTTGTTGCGGCCGTTTTTACTTCTGACATGTTAACATTTACAGAGCAGACAGATATGATGACAACATGACTTAGTCAAGTGGTTGATCTTGGCTACTGAACACAACAGACAAGGTTTTAACTTTCCTGGAAATACCATATCTGAATTGCCTTTGGGGAATCTTGAGTATCAGCTCTCCAGGCTACTTAAAGATGCAAAAGAATCTGCTGGCATCAGATCTGTCTTGTTGTTTAAAGTAAGCCAATGTGTTTATATAACAGCTCGCTGATTTTCTGTTTGCACTATGAGTGCACTGGATCATTTATTCACTGTTTAAAACCATTGTGCTATCCACATAGATTTAAAACCCTGCGGCATATTTACAATAAAGTGGTGGAGCGAGGTGTTAGCCTTCTTGGCTTAACAACGCGCTCCGTCACTTCATAAACGCAGGGTTCACCATATTTACAAAACTATGTTGCAGCCCTGCATTTCCTCCCTGTACTGACACTAAATTAAGCTACCTAGCGCCAAGGCAGGCACCCTTGCACCATAGTGCAAGGTGTCTGCATTAAAGGGAAGATTGTTCATGTGCAGGAAGCTGACCCTTCTTGCAAACAAACTATCTAAAAGGGCGAATTGTAACTTCTATGTGTGCTGCATTGAGCAGCACACATTGAAATTGCAGCTCGTCATTTTACAATGATAGTTTATGTGCTGGAAGGGACACCTTCCTGCACATAAACAATCAATGCATTTTGCTGTTTCTATGTGTGCTACACAATGCCGCTCACATATAAACAGCAAAAACGAGCAAAAATAAAGGATTTCTCCTCATTGCTCCTGTTTAAGATCAGGTTTTCCCTGGTCTAAATTTTGGTGCTACCCCATATTTACACCACCAGTGTAAATAACGGGCAGCGTCAAAATCAATGGGTGTTGCTGGGAAACGCCCAAGGCAACACCCATTGTCCGACCCTTTCAAGCTAAGTATATCGTGAAAGGGGCCATTATTTACAAGGCAGCGTTAACCAGTTAACACTGCCTTGTAAATAAGGCGAAACCACTATCGCCACAGGATCATCATTAAAGTGATTTGCGGGTGCTTTAAACCATAGGTATCATAGCGCTGACTCAGAAAAGCAAAATGTAGGCTGAAAGAATTCTCAATCACATAGGTTTTCAGACTCATCTTAAATTTCACCAAGGAAGTGCTCCTAAACAGACCTAAAAAAATGCAATTTCCACCAGTTTTCTCCATTTACCTGGATTTCTCCTCATTGCTCCTGTTTAAGATCAGGTTTTCCCTGGTCTAAATTTTGGTGCTCCCCCATATTTACACCACCAGTGTAAATAACGGGCAGCGTCAAACTCAATGGGTGTTGCTGTGAAACGCCCAAGGCAACACCCATTGTCCGACCCTTTCAAGCTAAGTATATCGTGAAAGGGGGCATTATTTACAAGGCAGCGTTAACCAGTTAACACTGCCTTGTAAATAAGGCGAAACCACTATCGCCACAGGATCATCATTAAAGTGATGTTCCTGTTGTGATAGGGGCTAGTAAATATGCCCTCTTTTCCTTGTGCTTCCAACAAATAGTGGAATGTATTAATTTGATGTTGAAGTGCACAGGGACAGGCAGGGTCTCTGAGGTACACCGCAAACAGTTTCCACATCAATAGAATTGATTTAATCAAGAAGAGGGAGAAAGATGATTATGCAACGAGTTGCTCCAGATGCTTAATGATGATGGCAGTATATTTTTTAACCCCTTCAGTGCCCATGACGAGCTGGACTCGTCATGGGCTGCGGTGGCGCTGTGCCCATGACGAGTCCAGCTCGTCATGAACTCCGCCCGCTAATGGAAGGCACGGCACTGGGCGGGGAAAGGGGCGGGCATGCAAGGGGTTAAAAGGTTCTTTGATCAGGAGATGCTTGATTGCCGCGTAACTGCTCTGAGTTTGGATCCAAAACGGATTTCTTTGCTGATATCTTTTTCAGTTATCTCTAAACTACCTAAAGCCATGTTCTTGCACATTGAAAGCATTGCTTTTTGTGCTCTATATGATCTGAGTCTGCATTTCGGCTGCCTGTCTAGCAACAGCTATAGCACAAGGTTAATATTTCCACTTGCAGTTAATCTCTCATCAATGCGCAATGCCCTCAACTCATTCTCCAAATGAATCCAAAAGCATGAGAAACTTTTTTGAGAGCATACGTATTCATTATAAAAGCCTCTTTCAAAACTCTCTGAAACAATTTAGAGGGACCTCCTTCACCGTCACTACTCAAATCAATGACAATTGTCTAAGTTGATGTGGAGGTTAATGGCCTCACCTTATTTATGTATTTATTCATTTATAAAGTTTTATATAGCGCAAACATGACTCAAGTGGGTATCAGAGCGCTTCAAAATTTGGAAGGGTAGAAAATAATGAAGGGAAGGACCAGCATCATTTAAGTATGCAAGCAAGAACAATGACAGAGAGGTTATCAAAGAACAGCACATTTAGCTAAGACAATAACGTACTGGGAGAACAAACATTACTTATATAAAAATAGCAGACAACTCTGGGCTTCACAAGTGTTAGTCCAATACAGTAAGTAATCAGAGGGTGGTGAGTAAACAGATGAGCCATGGCCATTTACGGCAGGAACTTGTTCATTAGGATTATTTTTACTTCCTTTTTGAAAGAAACCGTGGAGGAGATTCTGCGGACTTCCGGTGGGAGAGAGTTCCAGATCTTTGGGGCAGAGCCTGAGAAAGCTCTGTGAATCGTTCACTTTTTGTGAAAAATCTGTGGTTTCAAGACAAAATAGTTTGCACTTCTTGATGGTCTACCCCCTCTAGATAATCCTAGCTTTTGAGCCAGATTACAGGGAGTTTTGAAATAGACAGCTTTTGTAGTCATGCAGGCAATCTTTAGCTGTATCCTTGCTTCGTTTGGAAGCCAGTTTAGGGATTTTAGGGCTGGGGATATGTGAGCATTTCTTTTTGTACCGGTAATCAATCTGGCAGCGGCATTCAAGGAAGCACTTAGCGGGGCCAAGGTATGTTTGGGGAGGCCACAGAGCATAACACTGTCGTAGTCTAGCCTCGGCAAAACAAGTTCTTGAATCACCTGCTTGAAGTCATCTTGTGGAAGTAATGGTTTGAGATCCCTGAGTTTCTCATCTGGTGATTAACACCCTTGCAAAACTTAGAAATATGATTCTTCTTGTTCAAGTGCATGTCCAGGGTGATTCCGAGAGATATAGCTGAATCAATAATGTGAGGAGAGCAATTGAAGGCTGTGAAGTGTTATTGTTTTTGACAACACTGTAGTACTATTGCACTCATCTGTTACTGCACCAAATTTATTCTTTGATTAACAATCTATGCTCTCATCACTATTAAAACTAATAATACTAAGATGTCACAATAGAAAAGGAAACAAAGAGTGAAGTTTAATCCTCTGACCTGTCCCTGCCACCCACCACGCCCATCCATGAAGTGAATCCGAGCAAGCCACAGTGAAGAAATGAATTAATAGCCCTCCACATACCTTGAATAAAGTAGTTGTTTCAAACGCTCATCAAGTTCTCCATATTTACAGAATAGGACTCAGCATAAACAACCTTGACATGGTCTAATATAATAAATAATCATCATTATCATCACCACCATTATAATCATCATTATCATCACATGGTCCCGCTTCACCCACAAGCTAAATGTAAAAAATTGCAATATCATTTTTTTATATGGTGTTGCATTCGTAGGTGCTAAAACAAGATTCATTAAACTGCATATTAGTCTTTCAGAGAAGGGAATGTGCCCTCTCTTCTTCCATCTGGTTCTCAAAGAATATTTCCAAGTCTCTTGGATCATGGAAAATCATAGTCAAATCTTATTTTCATATAAAAAAAAATTTATTTATGGTCATAACATCTTTCCTTATTTTGATGATGTTAGATACATGATTCATTGGGCAACTAAGAAAGAGGAGAGAACACAATTCTTTATTCTCTGTCTTCTGGCCATCTATTCTCTTTCCATTGTTTACATATCATCCATTAAGAAACTTTAGAATCTTCCTCTCTGGGAATATGGAGGTATAAAGGCTTACAATCTCTCTTCCAGTCTTCTATTCAGGGACATCTTAAAGATTTTGTGGGCCTTGGGCCAAATATATATTGAGGACCCGATGTTCGAAACAGCTTTGAATTTATGATACAATTTCAGCTTTTTCTTGCCCCCTTTGACCAAGTCACTGACACTGCACAGACACACTGGTCCAAATTCTAAATGTGTTTCCTTCTAATATTCAGGGATACTGATGCGTGTTTTCAATATAGCAATATAGCTGCAGCTTACTAGTATTATTGCAAATAATCTCTACAACAGCGTGCCATTTCAAATATGTGAAGTCTGTTTTGATCTAAAAGGAACGTTTCTAATGGAAGTTGCATGGGGTTGAAAAACAAACATTTCTCTGCACAATGTCTGCAATGGTCCCACGCATCACTCATATTAAAAATAAATGAAAGGAAAATGGTAGTTGAAGCTATCTATGTTTAAGAATCATTCAAGGACATCGGGTAGGACTGTGTGGAGAACAGAGCTAGATCGACTATGGGGCATCCCTGTAATGCTGCTCCCCTGGTCTTCCAGATCTCAAGTACATAGATGGAAAAGGCCTGCTGTCTTGTTCTTCCTTCTGTACGTCTTGTACTAGATGGTGGCATTTACAATGAGGCCACTCACCCTTCCTCTTGTGGTCCATGGATGTTAATTAGTGGTAGCCAGGGGTAGCAGCTTCTACCACTGGCTTGCACTTTGTGACCCATGCCAGCACCCTTGCGAACCCCCGGCTTCAACAGGCCACAATCAGAAAAGGCTCACTGATTTTATGTTTGCTTTTCGAAAATAAAATAAATGCAAGGCAGATTGCCTTTAAATGCTTAAAATACTTAATAAAGCCTTGTGATTTTTGTTCTCTGCCTCCCATTTGCCAGAGGGCATAGCTTTATGGCTTTGCTTTGCTTGAATGCAGGCCTGTTCATGCTTTACATTTTGTTAATATGATATTATGAAAGCAGTTAAATAACAGAGTTCACAAGTTCAGTCAGGAAAGAATTAACTGGTGTACTGCCTCAGAGAAGGCTCTCTGATCTATTAGAAGAGATTCCTTATACTTCCTCTCTTTACATGTACCCAAGGAATAAATCTAGCTTTGCACTACCCAGCAATTGGAACATTTGCAATATGAGCCTAATAGAGGTAAATACTTTGAAAGGAGCTAAACATAAGACTGGTGGTAGCAAAACCCTGGAATTGTGACTTTGTCTTTGCCAGTATTAATGATGACAACAGACTGAGGGGAGCGCAAATTGTGGACTGCATGCACCACGATGCAATGGAGCAAACTTTTCTGTGTTATGATGCCACACCCTTTTCCCTGCCCAAACTGATTTTCATGACCTCCTCTACTATTTATCACACGTTCCTAATGTTCCTTTTTGTTAAAAATTGTATTCTGGTCGATTGATTACACATCACCGGCCCGAGCCGTACAGGATGGCCTGAGCCAGCGAGTATGGACAGGGTGCAGAGATTCTGGCCTGACTGCAGACATAAAAATATGACTCGTAAATGACTTCTGTGAATACCAAAAGTCATAAAGTTAGACTTTTGTTTCAGATTGCCTTTATGAATCGGGCCCATGACTTTTTAGACAAGACCACAAGTAATTGCATTCCTGATCTGCTGCTAGTGCTCCCACCGCCATGAAATCTTTCCGTGAATGAGCGCTTTAGAAGTTCCTTATAACGTAACTAGGGCTCCCGGTTTTACTGTATTTATTTTTAAAACATTTCCGTCTGTATTTATCCATATTTATTTTGTACTCATCCTATTGGTATTTACCCATATTTATTTTGTGTTTTGCGAATATATGGAGTTATAAAATGGTATATTTCCACATTTATTTAACTGATAAACATGCACCCATGCTTTGCTGCTTGTTGTTTTTTAGCAAATTAAGCAGCCAAATATAGCAAAACACTACACCTTCAGGTAAATTTGACTATTATAATACAAATACAAATATATATTACCATAAACCTGCTTTCGGGGAAGTCTGAAACTATTTTTAACTTCCCATGCTGCCTATCTGCTCAGCAGTTGTCCTAGAAATCACGAAAACCAGCATGGAGAGTTACCCTCAAGAAGCACATTTTTCTGCATTTTTCCGCTTTTAAATATACATACAGGCACACTTTGTTTTCTGAAGAATACACGGATAGGAGGAATATGTAATAAATGTGCCATGCAGCCTGTTTGAGCTGATCAACTGAGTTCACACTTAAAATGTTTTTACTTTCCTGAATGCCAAAAATATGAGTACTATTTTGAATATCTGTTTTTTTAGATCAAGACAGATTCAAAAAAATCTACGCTGCAAAATGGCAGCCATTTTCTATGTAGAGTCACAATGCCCCGGGTTTGAGCCATCAGAAGTTAATGGTATCTGGTCATAAGTAAACTTATCATTCAGAGAGATTAAAAGAAATATACTGCGTTCATAATCCCAGTCAGTTTCACAACTGTTATGAAACATTAGGACTGCTACAAGCATGTACATTCTCTATAAACCATACCTGAATCAATAGGATATACAATACAAATTAGTGTCCACAGTTATCACCCAGAGTCACATGACCCACAGAATCTGCTGGCAGAAGTTTCCTAATTATCTTGTTACTTTGACGGATAAAAATACATGCTTGGTTCAAGAGAGATATAAAGAAATATAATGCTTTATAATTCTGATCACTGTTATGAAGCATTAGGACTGCTACAAGCATGTACATTCTCTATAAATCATTACTGATGATTCAATAGGATGCACAGAGCACCCCATATTGCACTAGTAAATGAATGACTATGCCGAGATGCTCTGTTCTAGTTGACTAGCTTTGACTATATCTTTTGTTTACACAAAGAAGCATTTGCACTGTTAAAAAAAAGCTAATGTTGTCTTTAAAAAAATACTTCATGCCCTTCCCCTAATTTTTAAGGAAAACTCATATCCATGGGTGCTAGTTCATCTGTATTCTAAAGGGGCAGATCGGTGTCAAAAAGGAGGTAAGACTGCTCGTTGGATGCATATCAAACTCAGCGATGATTTGTTTTGCAGGAGTGAATTGCATGTGTCTGCTCACATCCACATGGTGTATATGCTGGAATGGGTAGAATCATTCTAATATATGAAAAAGACAATGCTATTCATAACAAATAGTACATTGGCACATTTAATAATGTGTACTGCTATTTTTTACTTCCCAGTAGGCATATCACTTGGAGCATGTGTGTCACCAGAAGTAGGAAGTACTCATCTAGTGTGACATATATAGAACTGATTACCTATAGTAATCACAACAACATAGATTTGGGCACGTAAATAGTAGGGCACGATCAAAAGGTCCTGAAGAAATACCACTTGACCACATGAGTTAGTAGAGTGTGAAACATGTAGACTGTAGGAGAGTGACCTCAGACGTCTCAGGTTCAACTGGTGCTCTGTGTTTTTAGTCTTGCCATGGAGACCCAATTCCCATAAATAAACGTCTGGAATCATATGGGGAGGTTTTAGACAATTTTAATTCTCTAAGCTAGGTGACACTACACCCAATATTATCACTGACACCAAAGCACATAACAATGGCAGTAAAAAGATCCTAACTAAATATTCCCCTTTGAAGAACACACTTAGCATTTCACCACCCACCTAGTGTCGGACACAATCCTATGATGAACGATGATGGGTGAGGATTCTTGTCTCTGAAAGAATTTCTTCCTTGCTTTCCTTAGGGGGCGATCATTCTGTAGACTTTATTATATACATTCAGAGTATCAAACTAATATGTTCATATCTGGTCTCTCCATAACGTCACATTTCATGATTTCCTATTCAGACAATGCTAAATCTTCATATCATCAAACCTCACAACGTCGCTTCAGTCTCAGTCACAGAATAAAACAACCTGCTTTCCCCTCCACAACCACTGATCCATGCTTATCAGCCAATTAAGTTTGCTACATTCTTTTCCTCAAAAGTCACCAACACAAGAAACACCCTGACAACACTTCTACCTGCCCCATTCCACTCCTATATCCTGTTCACATACCAACTTCAGTAAGCTAGTCTGAAAATCTATCTAAATTTGCAAATCATAACTCAATCCTATGGTCAAAGTATGCAAACCATCCTGTGTAACATCTGAGCCTCAATATCACAATATCACAAAAAGGAAGAGACAAGGGACTAAGCCTTCTCTGGCTCCCTTACCATAGTCCAAAACTAACTCAACAGAGAAGTGCTAGAACCAGTACTGTATCACAGTGTTACGGAACAGACAAGTGCTACAATACAAAAGTCCACCCATTTAAAAAGGGTAAGTCTTATTTACCCTGGGGCAACAAACTAGTCATGGGAAGACAGTGAATGTCTTAGTACTGCCCTCAAACACTTTGCAGTGTCATGCTTCATCATAGGGCCGCATCATAGATCCAAGTGCAGACTAACACTCTGGATGGAGCGCAAATTTTTTGAAGAACAGTGGTGAGGGTAGAGAAAATAAGGATGAACACAAAAACACAACGTAACAAACGCAAACAAAACTAGAAGGACCCTAAAAGGGACCAAAAGGTGCAGATACATATAGTTTAGACTCCCTAGGGGTCAACACTCAATTATTTTATTACCGTTGACCTCTAGAAGGATTAAAACAAAGAGATGGGATAAACAGGGGAGGTAAAGACCCCTATATCCCCACTGCAGATACCAACATGTTTCTGCCAATTGTATGCGCCAAACCGAGTCGCTCTGGCATTCATCAGGGTGTTGGTCCCTAAGTTTTTCGTCTCCACCCCTAGTCGGGTCTTTACCTTCTTACTTAAGTGCGTAGGACAATGTCCAACTGTCAAATACTCTGGGAATATTCGAGAGGGAATCTATTTAAGAGTTCACAAGGATTTCTCTGAACCCGGGACCTTTGTGGGACTGCACTCTTGTAGTCACACTTTCTCCAAAGAGGCACCGTCAATTGTGTCCTCACGCCGGTCCTCCGTCGAACCATAACATCTGAGACTCTCAGTCCTTAGACTATAAAACTTCTTGGACTCACATCGAGCGTCTACTAATGAGATGAACAGTATAAATTATAGGTGGTAAATTATTGATTTCTGCTGATAATTCCTCCTTTAAACTATTTAATTATGTGTTAGACAGGCAAGAATGGTGAACTTTTATGCAGACCAACTTTTCCAGGTCAAATTTCTCACAATTTTCCAGATGTTAGCCATTTTAATAATATATAAAACAACTTCTCTATTCTGAGGAAGCGGTACATAGGAGCATAATGTCAGCACCATGGACCTGATAACTGAGACTTCCACAGGACTTTCAAAATAACTTTTCCCCAACTCCCAAACTCCACTGCGAGTGAACAAACTGATCCACTCCCAGTAAAGAGGGGGAAAGGAGGATGGGAAATACAAGAGAGACTCCACTGCTGTGCCCACTCCTCACTGGAAAACTAGCAAGGGACTGCTTGGGATCTGCAATGCAAATAACAACAATTAATACGTTCTCAACCGAAACCTGCAACAAGACTTAATCATTCTCTCACGCCTCCCTGGCATATATCCTACCTTCCTTCTGCAGTGGCTTGGCTTCTCTCTTATTGCTATAGTTGTATATAGTAGCCGATGAGTTTATATTATACAACTTGTAATTCTTGCTCTTTACTTTTTCTTCACAGCTGTCAGCCGAAAATGTATCCGTTGGTAAGTATTACACATATATATAATTCACTGAAAAAACCATAGGTTTTAGGCACGTTATAGTTAGAAATTAGCATTTAAAAAACCTAAGCAATTCACTGAAAAAAACATAGGTTTCAGGGGCATTATAGTTAGCTGGACTTTTCACTCGTACAATACCATTGAAATTCCCCCGTTATAGTTAGTTCAGCTAACTATAACTCGCGCGCCCGCAATGCAATGCTGATGACGTCACATATTACATCACTCATGACATGGTCAGTGACATCACTCATGACATCACTGATGACATCTCAAATGACATCACTGATGACATCATCCAGTGAATGTGTGTTTTTCTGAAAATTACATTTGTTTTATATATGTATATCTCAAGGTCGAACGAAGAATAAATGGGTATATAAGTGTGTAAATGGATTATTTGTTTTTGAAAAATTGATTGTATAACTGACTGATTAAGTGTATCTTAGTGAATACATGGCTTAGTGAGTAATGTTTAAATATGTAAATATCTGTATCAGTCTCTCACTTTGTGTATAAGTGGCTGCATGGGTTGGTGAGTAGCTACATAAGTGTCTATATAGGTTATTAGTTGATTTGTTGAGTATCAGTATGAGTGTCTTAGTGTCTGTATGGTTCGGTGGGGGGTATTACGTAGTGCATAGGTGCATGAATGAGTGACTCACTGTTTGTATGTGTTGAAGACAGCATGTGTGCAGGACTGTATGGGTGGATGAGTGTGTGCATGGGTGTGTTAGTGAGTGAATGACTGTCTCAATAGTGGTTTTATGAGTAACTACATATGTTTTAAACTCGTATATGTGACTATTGGTGTATATAAGTGAGTATATGTGAGAGTGAGAGATTGAAAAAGTTCCTGTATGAATAAGTATGTGTTTCTATAAGTGATTGTTTAAAAGACTAAGTATGTGTAAGTTTCTGTAGAAGTAAGTGTGGTGGTGTGTGTATAACTGCATAGGCAAGTAAATGGATGTTTGATTCTTTATTAGCATGAGTGACTATGTGTGTGAGTAACTCTATGGATGAGTGGCGTTGTGTAACAGGATGTATAGGTGTATGAGTACATATGATGAGTGAGTACATGTATGAGTGACTGTATAGGACTGTTGGTGAATGAGTGGATGTGTATGTGGATCTTAGAATTACTGAATAGGTTGTTGTAACTGATATTGGTATGTCCATTGTTTTGAAAATTTTTGTTTCTATTTTTGAATGTGTGTATCAAAGGTTATATTAGGGGGAGAGGAGGTCTGCCACTGATGATGTCATCAGTGATGTCATTTGAGATGTCATCAGGGATGTCATGAGTGGTGTCACTGACTATGTCATGAGTGATGTAATATGTGACTTCATCAGCAGTACATTGCGGGTGCGCGAGTTATAGTTAGCTGAACTAACTATAACAGGGGGATTTCAATGGTTTTGTACGAGTGAAAAGTCCAGCTAACTATAATGCCCATGAAACCTATGGTTTATCCAGTGAATTTCTAAGGTTTTTTAAATGCTAATTCCTAACTATAACGTGCCTGAAACCTATGGTTTTTTCAGTGAATTTCAAAGGTTATTTAAATGCTAATTTCTAACTATGCCTACAGAGATAGGACATGTGAAGAAAGAAGAAAAAACGCACAGAAAGAAAAAAAAGAAATGCAGAAAGAAGCAACAGAAGTCCTCAAAGACGAAGAAAAGTGCAGGAAGAAGGATAACGTGCAGAAAGAACAAACAGAAGAGCAGAAAGAAGCCTTGTTGCAAAATCATCCTGTACCCTCAACTTTTTCAGACGGATACTGGTGATAACTGAGTCTGACTAACCAGTCCTAGAGCCAGTGCTATGTTAAAGACACTCAGAATACAGTGAAAACACCTACATACACTAGGGAACACTATGCGTTGGGGTCCCCCTGTGATTAGCATGACCTCCTCTGTAAGCCCCTAGTATATAATAGGGCAGGGGATTAAAACTACCTCTTAAAACGCGCCACAGGGCGTGTTTGCACACGTCACCTCAGGCCCCATCCCCATCCTTCCCCACTGTGTAAACACGCCCTGTGGCCATTTTAAGTTGGGACATTAAGTCTCCTTGAATCCTGAGGATCACTAGGGGCAAAATAGCCCACTAGGTACGTCCAGTAAGCGCCATTGCAGAGAGGTGTAAAAAGGGGCACGGCCTGCACCACCTCTCTGCAACGCAGAGCAGTGGTGCTTACTGGAAGCACTTGGTGGGCTAGTTGGCCCCCAGGGTCCCTCAGGATTGAAAGGGAATTATTTCCTCAACTTAAAACGCGCACCTTGGCATGTTTGCACACGTCACCTCAGGCCCCATCCCCTCCCTTCACCACTGTGTAAACGCACCCTTTGGCCGTTCTAAGTTGAGAGATTAAGTCCCCTTGAATCCTAAGGATCCCTAGGGTCAAACTAGCCCACTAGGTACCTCCAGTAAGCGCCACAGAGCTGCGTTGCATAGAGGTGTAAAAAGGGGTGTGGCCTCAGAACACCTGTCTGCAACGCAGCTCCCTGGCGCATACTGGATACACCTGTTGGGCTAGTTGGCCCTCAGGGACCCTCAGTATTGAAGGGGAATTAATTCCCCAACTTACAACTGGCCAGGGGGCGCATTTGCAGAGTGCTGCAAGGAAGGGGCGTGGCCTCCGGCGCCATGCCGATCTTTTATTTAATTAATTTTTTTAAGAAGGAGGGCTGTGTAGACCCCCTTCTTTTTCTAATTTATTGGCCCTGGGGACCCCATCCCCCAGGGCCTGCACCCTAAGTTTTTTTTGTTGAAAAAAATCAATTTGGAAGTGGGCCAGTGGTCCCCCTCTCAAGGCCTCAATAGGCCCCGGGGACACCATCTCCCGGGTCATGGCCTTTTTTTTTTTTTTTATTGTTTAGGAGGGGGGCTGGGTTGCCACTTATGGCCCCAGGGACCCCATCCAACGGGGCCGGCCTTTGTTTTTAATATTTAAAAAAATATATATTTATAGAAACACCTAGGACATGCTGGACAATCCGTATGTACCTATCACCACCATGACGATTTGTGTGATATTCATTAAAAGGCGACTATGCATACAATGAATCCATGTGAAATGTATTTACACCGCTAGTGAAGCTCTGACTTGTCTGACGCCGTACAGTGCCTAATCCCGGCGCCCCCGCCGGTGGGTACTCTCCAAGTAGACACGCTTGTTGTTTATTTATACAAACATGGGTAGCTATTGACGGGCACATTTAATACACACGCACACCAAGCCATTCAAAGGGGATTCAACAAAAATTTGACCAAACTATGCAAGAAACCCCTCTCACGGTTAATAAAACACATATCCACCGCCGGATGTGTAATACTTTTTATTTTACTCTCTGGAAAGGAGACGAACCTCACTTGTGCCCGCCGAGTGCCACACACCTCTGTGTTGTATTCCACCAGCAAGTGCGTATGCTATGACACTCTCTAGCCCATGTGCACTGTAACACCACCCTGAGAAAATGTCATGCCACACTTGCCTTTGCATGGGTTATATTGCCCCATCTAACGTGCCTTCCTCGATGCCTATGTTATAACGCACAGCACTATGCCATGCATATTACAATCTGGGATCCAAATCTTTGTCACAGTGCATATGCAACGTTACACTCCCCAGCACATATTTTATATTACAACTTTAGAGACGTTAGGTTACATAACACTGCCCTGTGCATATTACACTCCAATGCGCATATCGCATAGCACGCGCTAGTGCCTGTGCTATCTCGCGCTCTCCAATGAATCTGTCATTGTGCACAATGTATTGCATATTCTATTTCACGCCCCGGTTCTTCTTATATCACACTTTTTGGTGCATAGTTTTTACCATATACTATATCTAGTTTTCATTTTCAATCGTGCCCCAGGACTATGTTCTATATAAAACTGCATCCACCTACCCTTTTCACAGGCACTACATTTTGCGATGGGGGGTGGAGGGTCAGGGGGTGTCTCTGCCAAGTGAGCCCAGAGTCACAGTCACAAACAATAAAGTTCCTAATACCCACCTTCTCTAAACAGTTAGCTTGCTGCCCCATCCACCTCCTCCCTATCCTCTGTTGTCTGAATCCATGGACTAGCCTCCTCCCTCCTGCCATGCATGGTCTGATGTGCTGCCACTGCCCTCCATTTAGCAGGATGTACCAGTCCACTCCTCCTGCCCTCCATTGCCCAATTCTATGGCCCATTATTGACCTCCTGCTTAGCCTCTGTGCTTAGCTTGCTGCCCCTATTCTCATCCCCCCTGCTCTCCAATGTCTTTGTGTATGCCCCTGCTCTATACTTTTTGCCCACCATGTTCCATGGACCTGCCACTCCCATCTACTCTGAGTGTTCTGTTGAGCTGCCACTCCCCTCCCACCTGTCTGGCATTGTCAGATGACTGTAACTTGTCCCTGCCACCTCCACCCTGCCTGTCCACATGCCATGCCCCTATCCCCTTCCTCCTGTCCTCCATGGTCCATTTTACTGCCACACCCTTCTGCCCTCCCTGGTCTGTTGTGCTGCAACTGCTCCTCCTGCCTGCCCTGCACGGTCTGTTGTGAGGCCTCTTCCCCTGAACTCTCTTGTCTGTGCCCAGGTCCTGACCCTCCCTTCTATCCTCCATGGTCCTTTGTGCATGCCCCTGCACCCTCCTTCTTGCCCATCATAGCCATTGTGCTGCCACTAACCCTCCCGCTTGCCATGCATGGTCTTCTGTGCAGCCATGGCCCCTCCTACCTTCCCTGTGTGGTCAGCTAGCTGCCCCTGACCCCCTCCCACCTTCCCTCCATGGTCTGTGTGTATGCCATCATAGTCTCACTGTTGCTCTCCATGGTGTTTCTTGTTCCTAGTGCCCATCCTGCCTGACCTCCATGGTCATCTTGCTGCTCCTGCCCTGCCCCCTTCTCCCCAGCCCTCTGTTTCCATGTGCAGACCCCTATTCCCTCCCTCCTGGCTTGTCTGTTCCATTGTAATAACCCTGATCTGTCCCTCCCGCCCTTTATAGTCTGTTATGCTGCAGCTTTCTCTCCTGTCTGTCCATTATGGTCAGCTAGCTACCATTGCCTCTTTCCCCTCTGTTCTCTGTTGTCCATGTGCATGGTCCTGTCCCCTCCCTATTGCTATCTATGGAATGTTGTGCTGCACCCCGTCCCACATGCCCTGTATGATGTATTGTGCTGCTGCAAACCCTGATTCCTGCCCTGTAGGGTCAGTTTGGTGCACCTCTCCATGTCCATCCTGTCCTCTGTTATCCGAGTCCATGTCCCTACCCTAATTCCTCCTGCCTACCATGATCCAATGTACCATACTTGCGAACATTTTGAATTTGGTAAGAGGGAGATTTTGAAAAAAAACTGGGGTATTGATTTTCCCCTTTGAGTTAAATTGAAAAAGAGGAGATTGTAGACAGGAGACAGATCAAATAAAGCCCATTTGAGCTTAAAAACATTGGATGTTTCCTGGCTGAAACGGGTCTGTTGGCATGTATGGTTGTACTACCACTGCCTCTTCCTTCTGTCCACTATGGTTTATTATATTGCCACAGCCTCTCTTGCCAGTCCTGTATTTTTGGTTTGTTGCTCCTGCCCCCCTTTCCACTGCCCTCCATAGTCTGTTGTGCTGCCACTGCCCTTCCTGCCTGCCCAGTGTGGTCAAATTGTTGCCTCTGCACTCTCCTACCTGCCTTCAATTTTTAGAGTCCGTGCCCCTGGCCTCTGCCTCTCAACAGTATCCCAATGAACAACTAGATTGCTAACATTCTATATTTATGACAAAAAGTGTGGAACGCCTGACATCATCTTGATGTAATCAAAACTGTAATACCTAGAGCATTTCCTTTAAAAATTACATATATGAGAAGGTCTTATTTGCATCAAAATTATGGTGATTGCTCTAAAAAACTAAAATGAGGACATATTTTCTGAGTTTTCAAATAGCGACAAAGAACTTTTAAATTATTTGTAATCTTTATGTTTTGTTATCCAGTTGACCACTTGATTAAATGTTGCACTTAGGGGAGAGGATGTGGCGTTACTTCCAGAGCTGCAGACTTTGCAACTGGGGAACCAGGTTGGAGTTTCTGCTTCAGCTCAACATTCTGTGATTCTGGTCAAATCACTTAATCTCCCCATGTCTACAACCAAAATGAATTTGATCTTGTGTGATGTAACCAATGCTAATGTAAAGCACTCCAATACCTGACAAGTCTGCACTATATAAAACTGCAAATACTCAAAAAATAAGTGTTTTGCACACTTCTGTCATTGGGCTACATGTGGGCTACATCTGGGTGATATTTGTGCTGCATTTGGGCTCTTTTGTCTCTGGTGGCCATCTTGGGAGATTTATTTGTTATGAAGTTTCCTAATTTCCTCAATTACTGCAGTCTCCTCAGTAGGAAATGCATTCAGTTTTTTACTTTGATTCCATTAAGAAGGTATTCGGATATGTCACACATTTGCCATAAATTGTTAGCACTCTAGTTGCTAATTAGATCACTGTAGTAAAGCTACTGCTCACCACGGAAGTCTGCTGCTGGTAGTAAAAGTGCATGTTTCAGTCGGCATATCAGAATGTTTTAATGAAATAGAAGAGGATTTGAGAAGTCACTCAAAATGTGCCCTAATTTTTCTTTCTTCAGCTCTAATCATAATTTCTATGGCAAAATGATCCCCCTCATTGTGTTCCTTTTTAAATTAAATGTTTTAAGTGTTACCAGTTTATTCCAATCAAGATGTCTTCAGGTGTGCCATACTTTTGTCATGAGTAAGACAGTAAGCGCTCTAGTTGTTCTTAAGAACACTCTGGGACATTCTGTCATGGGGCTATACTTGGGCTACATCTGGGTGATATTTGGGCTACATTTGGGCTCTTTTGTCTCTGGTGGCCATATTGGGAGATTTATTTGTTATGAAGTTTCCTAATTTCCTCATTTACTGCAGTCTCCTCAGTAGGAAATACTTTAAATTGTTTTACTTTGGTTCCATCAAGAAGGCACTCAGATGTGTCACACATTTGCCATAAATTCTGAAAGTTAGCACTCTAGTTGCTCATTAGATCACCGTAGTAAAGCTACTGCTCACCAGGGAAGTCTGCTGCTGGTATTCAAAGTGCATGTTTCAGTCTGCATGTCAGAATTGTTTTAGGAAATAAAAGAGGATTTGAGAAGTCAAAATGTGCCCTAATTTTTCTTTCTGCAGCACTAATCATAATTTCTATGGCAAAATGAACCCCCTCATTTTTTTCCTTTGTAAATAAAATTTTTTAAGTGTTACCACTTTATTCCAATCAAGACGGCATCAGGTGTGCCATACTTTTGTCATAAGTAAGACTGTTAGCGCTCTAGTTGTTCGTTAGAACACTCTGGGATATTCTGTCATTGGGCTATACTTGGGCTACATCTGGTTGATATTTAAGCTACCTTTGGGCTCTTTTGTCTCTGGTGGCCATCTTGGGAGATTTATTTGTTATGAAGTTTCCTAAAATTTCCTCATTTACTGCAGTCTCCTCAGTAGGAAATACTTTCAGTTTTTACTTTGGTTTCACCAAGAAGACATTCAGATGTGTCACACATTTGCCATGAATTCTGAATGTTAGCACTCTAGTTGCTTATTAGATCACTGTAGTAAAGCTACTGCTCACCAGTGAAGTGGGCTGCAGGTATTGAAAGTGCATGTTTCAGTGTGCATGTCAGAATTTTTTAATGAAATAGAAGAGGATTTGAGAAGTCACTCAAAATGTGCCCTAATTTTTCTTTCTGCAGCACTAATCATACTTTCTATGGCAAAATGAACCCCCTCATCTTGTTCCTTTTTAAATTAAATATTTTAATAGTTACCACTTTATTCCAATCAAGATGGCTTCAGGTGTGCAATACGTTTGTCAGAAGTAGGACTGTAAGCGCTCTAGTTGTTCTTTAGAACACTCTGGGAAGCTGCAGTAGAACACAAAGGAATCAACTGACAGTCTCTGCCCTTGTTGGATGTACATGTTTTACTGAGAATGTCAGACTTCATTCTCACATGACTGAGAAAGATAATGTGAATTTACAGAAAATATGCTCTCAGTTTAGCTTATAGATCACCTTCCAAACTAGATTTCTCTCAAACATGATTCATGATATCACAGCAGAAGGCTTTTTCACATGGTAAAATCACCTTAGAACACACCACAATTCCTAAAATGAGTACGGTACCATCAACAAATGATTTAAAATGTAACTAAAGTCTTAAAACCTTCTATTAACTGCAATGCTTTTTAATGAGGTGCTATCCTGTATATTGGTCCCAAGATGGCTGCCAACACTTCTTGGATGAAGTACTGACAGCCAATCAGATCTCACGATGAGATGTGTGGTTAGGCTCCGCCCAGATATATCTATCTCCTTAACTCTAATTTTCTCAGGATCTACTGAACGGATGTACACCATTTAAGCAAAAGGCATGAGTCTAAACTGAGCACTACCTCTTTGCCAAATTTGGTGTAATTCCGTTCAGCAGTTCGGGCTGTAGCTGCGTCAACAGGTCCTATGGTAAAACGGATGGGGAAAACGCGTTTTGAAACCCCCCTTTTTTCTCGGCCCCCGCTTGATGAATCACCGTGAAATTTTAAGGATAGGAGCAGATTGGAGCTGGCCAAAAGTTTGGAAAATTTCTCGAAGATTCGTCAATCGGCGCCAATGTTATTCCAAATAGAATGTTGCGGATTTCCTATGGAATATAGGTCCTAACTATAACTACCTACTGGTGACTGCCAGTCGGTAATATATATATATTGCTACATACACTGTAGAATGTTGTAAGAGAATTACTGCGCAGCCTTAGCTGTTCAAGTTGAGCAACTTTAGTAGATAGAGTGCTTCTAATACGGAGTCTTATAAGTCTTTAATACTTGGTAAGCTCTGGACTTGAATTGGCTTACTGTCTCTGAAAACACTCTAGAAAGACTTTAGTCTTTATCACTGTCACTGAAAATTCTCTAGAAAGTCTTTAGTCTTTTTCACTGTCACTGAAAATACTCTAGAAAGTCTTAGTATTTTTCACACTCTCTCACAGTGGCGAGCTGGAAACTGAGTTTTTCAAAAGAACTTCTCGAATTTCTTAAATCCTCAAAATGATGCTGTGTGAGCGCTGGAATTGTAAATGTAAAGTTGCTCTAATAATTGTTCTTGAAAGCACCTTACTGCGCGCAAAGATAATGGACTAATTAGTAGAACTGACCTTCTGACTTCTTCAGGAAATACTCCAACTCTTATTCTTGTCGGCGAGAGACTATGACACTGAACTAGTTAGCTTGACTGACTGAAAAATACTTCACCATCAATCAAGCTCCGGAATCCTCGAGTGTTCACACCAAATCTGCTGGGCAAGTCAGGCGGAGACACGCTAGGAAATGCTATCCCCTGACTGGAAATTCTGACAAAACAACTGCTGAAGTGCGCAGCATGCATAGTGTGCGAACACTTCTGCCCAAAAATAAACTAGAACTCACACTCAGAAACCGGAGACAACACTTGAGACCGCCATTTTAAATATAACAAAATGGATCCTTTCAACACTGACCTCAAGGGAGTGAATCAGCAAAGCCAATTTCACGAGTAATCCAAAAGTTTCTTTCTTTTAACGCCTGCCTGAGGGTGAAATGAAGAACTGCTAAGCCCAGCCATGACAGTACCCCCCACCAAAGCCCCTCTTCCTCCTCCCTTTTTGGGCTTGTTGGGGTGCATCTTGTGAAATTCCCGAACCAATCTTGGGGCATAAACATTTGAACTGGGCTCCCAGGATCTATCTTCAGGACCAAAACCTTTCCAATCCACTATTTAGAATAACTTTCCTTTCTTTAACTTGAAGTCAATACTTTGTTTTATTTCAAACTCTTCGCCTGACTGACACTGAATTGGAGCTGGTGGTAGATCTTTTCTCAAACCGATAGGATTTCTTTTCACCAAAGACACATGGAACACTGGATGTATCCTTAAACTAGTAGGTAGTCTCATTTTAACACTAACTGGATTTACCATCTTGTCAATCATATAAGGTCCCACAAATCGAGGTTGAAATTTCCTGTTCCCTTTTTATCGCATGTGCCGAGTGGAAACCCTGACCTTACCTCCTGGCTCATAAATTGGATTCCCTCTCCTTTTCCTTGTCTGCCCTTTTCTTATAGGACTCCTTTGCCTTCACTAGATTCTGGGTTGCTATCCGATAGACTTTTTGCAATTCACGTAGCACCTCCACAACTGCTGGTACCTCACTCTCAGTTTTACCCACGAAAGTGTTTGGATGTCTGCCTGAATTCAAAAAGAAAAGGGAGTAACCAGTGGAGAAGTGAACTGTGTTATTATAAGCAAATTCAGCTGCCCAAATGAATCCGGGCCAATCGCCTTCATGATCCATCAGATTAAGGCGCAAGTATCGCTCCAACTCTTGGTTCACTCATTCGGTTTGTCCATCAGTCTCTGGGTGAAAGGTGGTAGACAATCGAGAGTCTTCTCCTAATCTACCCAAGAAGGTCCTCAAAAAACATGAGATAAATGAGGACCCTGATTTGAAATAACCACCATGGGAATTATGTGAGACTTAACTATGAGTAAATGAAATAGTAGCTAGCTGAGCCGACTTGGTGATAGATTTTTACGGGACAAAATGGGCCATTTTAGAAAAACTGGTCAACCAGTACCCAAATGGTAGAGAATCCCTGACTGGAAAGAAGATCAACAATGAAGTCCATGGAGACTGTATGCTATGGATATGGGGCAACAGGCAAATGCATAAGCAAACCTCGAGGTGCTTGCTTTATGACTTTTCCTTTATTCCTTTAATACACTGTTCGCAAGATACCACCTACCGTCCCACCTGAGCTTCAAGATTTGGCCACCAAAATTCGCGTTTCATCAGTTCCAGAAGTTTCCGTATTCCGTTATGTCCAGCCAATAGGTTATCGTGATAGTGTTTGACAATTTCTGTGCACAGATCCTCACTAGGAACGTAAAGATTTCCGAGATGATACGGTTTACCATTCTTGACTTTTCATCCAGGACCTCCTTTAACCCATTCTTGCATCCCTTCTTCTGAAAGTGAGTTCTTGATCTTGTCTTTCAATTCAGCATACACAATGGTGCCAATGATTCTCTCCTTGGGGATAATGTGACCTTCCATGAAAATTTCTTCCATGTCTCCTGTATTCAGACGGGATAAAGCATCTGCCTTTTCATTAGCTGTACCTGGTTTGTAGGTGAGAACAAAGTCATAGTCTGCAAAGAAAAGATACCATCTCAATTGTCATGGGGTGAGAGTGCGAGCAGACTTTAAAAACTAACTTTCTGTGATCTGTAAAAACTGTGATCGCATGTTTAACACCTAAAAGATAATGCCTTAATTCCTGAAAGGCGTCCTTCACCGCCAACAGTTCCTTATCTGCTATGAAGTAATTGACTTCTGCTGCCGACAATTTTCGGGACCGATAAGCAACCGGATGAAGTTGTCCTGTGGTCTAGTGCCTTTAACCCCTCCGCTGCCAGGCCTTTTCCCCCTCCTGTGCCAAGCCTTATTTTGGCTATTTGGGGTACTGCGCGATGAGGCCCCTGTAACTTTTTGATCACATAAGATATCCACGCCAAATTTGCGTCCTTTTCTTCCAACATCATGGGAATTCTAAAGGTACTCAGGGTTTGTGGATTTCCTTGGAGGAGTCACAGAAATGAGCCAAAATACAGCAATATTTTTTTGGGGGGGGAAAATGGGAAAAACGGGCTGCAAATGAAAGCATCTAGGTTTTTCTGTACAAATGTTATCAAAAAACGGTTTCTGGGGTTAAAATCACCATTTTCCAAGCTTTTAGGGCATACCAGACTTTTGTTAGAAACCCAACATTTTTAACACAGTTTTGGCATTTTTCTGCGACATAGCCTATTTTTGCTATTTTTTGTGCTTTCGACCTCCTTCCAGTTAATGGTAGAAATGGGTACAAAAGCAATAATGGATCCTGGAAAGCTATACATTTTAGAGAAGGAGACAAAATACTGGATTCAGCAAGGGGTCATTTGTGTAGATCCATCAAGGTTTCTTTATAGAAACTAACAGTTAAATATAGAATAAATTGAAAGTTAGTTAAAAAAAAACAGCCTTTTCTGTCAACATTTTCACCTGTAACTTCTTCTAATTATGACAGCTCTTTGAAAGCAATATACCGTTACATCCGCTGGACATTACTGGTAGTGGGGATATATAGGACTTTTAAGTTTACCAAGAACCTGGAGAACCCAGAACCAAAAAATGAGCAGCAACTTGCAACGGTTTTTTGTTTTGCACCGGGTATATAGTAATTATTCTGTAAAAATGTGTACATGGAAAAATCGGTATGAAAGACACCTATGTATTTCTGAAATGGGAACAAAATATAGAGTTTAGAAATAGCAGATATTTGAACATTTCCAAAATTGGGAATACTCATACTAGCATGAGAGTTATCAGTCATTTTTAAGAATGACTTCTTTTTTACATAATGTCTTTCATTTGGAAGGCAGAAATGCATCAAAAGTCAATAGGTAATAACAGTTCCTTTACAAATCTGAATTACCCTAAGTCTCCTGATAAAAATGGTACCTCACTTATGTGGGTAGGCATAGTGCCCACAACAGGAAATGGCTCAAAACCTAACGTGAACACACCACATTTTCACAATGAAAATCTACCATTTTTTTGCGAAGTGTCTACCTGCAGTTTTTGAACACTAGCTCTGCCGGCACCTAGTGAAATGTTGCAAACCTATACATTTTTGAAAACTAGACACATAGGGGAATCCAGGATGGGGTGACTGCCTCGCATAAGGTGCTGTTACCCAAAATCCCTTGCAAACCGAAATAATTGTCCAAAAAAAACATTTTCCCCATATTTATGTGGTGGAAAGTTCTGGAATCTGCGTGGATCTACAAATTAACACTCACCCCGCGTTCCCCAAAGTCTTACGAGAAAAATGGTACCTCACTTGTGGGGGTCGGCCTATTGGCCGCGACAGGAAAAAGCAACTTGGTCACACCCCAATTTCGCAGTGAAAAATGACCATTTTTTGGCAAAGTGCCTAGCTGTAGTTTTTGAACCCTAGCTCTGAGGGCACCTTGGGAAACCTAGTAAACCTATACATTTTTGAAAACTAGACACCCAGGGAAACCCAGGATGGGGTGACTTGACTGCCTCCCACCAGGGTCTGTTACCCAGAATTCCTTGCAAACCTAAAAATGTGTCCAAAAAAACATATTTTCTCCACATTTCTGTGGTGGAAAGTTCCGGAATCTGCGTGGAGCCACAAATTTCCATCCACCCCGCGTTCCCTACAGTCTTACAAGAAAAACGGTACCTCACTTGTGTGGGTCGGCTTAGTGCCCGCGACAGGAAACGGCGCAAAACGCAACAAGGTCACACCTCAATATCGCAGTGAAAAATGACCCTTTTTTGGCAAAGCGCCTAGCTCTAGATTTTTGAACCCTAGCTCTGCGGGCACCTTGGGAAACCTAGCAAACCTATACATTTTTGAAAACTAGACACCCAGGGGAATCCAGGATGGGGTAACTTGACTGCTTCCCACCAGGGTCTGTTACCCAGAATCCCGTGCAACCCTAAAAAATTATCAAAAACACACATTTTCCCCACATTTCTGTGGTGGAAAGCTCCAGAATCTGTGTGGATCCACAAATTTTCACCCACCCTGCGTTTCCCAAAGTCTTACAAGAAAAACGGTACCTCACTTGTGTGGGTCGGCCTAGTACCCGTGGCAGGACACCGCGCAAAATGCAACGTGGTCACACCTCAATTTCGCAGAGAAAAATTCCCATTTTTTTTGCTAAATGTCTAGCTTTAGTTTTTGAATCCTAGCTCTGCGGGCACCTTGGGAAACCTTGCAAACTTATACATTTCTGAAGGCTAGACACCTAGGGGAATCCAGGATGGGGTGACTTGACTGCCTCCCACCAGGTTCTGTTACCCAAAATCCCTTGCAAACCTAAACAAAATAAAAAAATAAAAATTTCCCCACATTTCTGTGGTGGAAAGTTCTGGAATCTGCATGGGTCTAAAAATTTCGACCCACTCCGCGTTCCTCAAAGTCTTACGAGAAAACTAGTACCTCACTTGTGGGGGTCGGCCTAGTGGCCGCGACAGGAAACGGCGCAAAACGCAACGTGGTCACACCTCAATTTTGCAGTGAAAAATGACCCTTTTTTTGGCAAAGTGCCTAGCTCTAGCTTTTGAACTCTAGCTCTGAGGGCACCTTGGGAAACCTAGCAAACCTATACATTGTTGAAAACTAGACACCCAGGGGAATCCAGGATGGGGTAACTTGACTGCTTCCCACCAGGGTCTGTTACCCAGAATCCCGTGCAACCCTAAAAAATTGTCAAAAACACACATTTTCCCCACATTTCTGTGGTGGAAAGCTCCAGAATTTGTGTGGATCCACAAATTTCCACCCACCCTGCGTTTCCCAAAGTCTTACGAGAAAAACGGTACCTCACTTGTGTGGGTCGGCCTAGTGCCCGTGGCAGGACACGGCGCAAAATGCAACGTGGTCACACCTCAATTTCGCAGAGAAAAATTACCTTTTTTTTTGCTAAATGTCTAGCTGCAGTTTTTTAACCTTAGCTCTGTGGGCACCTTGGGAAACCTTGCAAACTTATATATTTCTGAAGGCTAGACACCTAGGGGAATCCAGGATGGGTTGACTTGACTGCCTCCCACCAGGTTCTGTTACCCAAAATCCCTTGCAAACCTAAAACTTTTTTTAAAAAAACAAATTTTCCCCACAATTCTGTAGTGGAAAGTTCTGGAATCTGCGTGGGTCTAAAAATTTCCACCCACCCCGCTTTCCTCAAAGTCTTACGAGAAAAATGGTACCTCACTTGTGGGGGTCGGCCTAGTGGCCGCGACAGGAAACGGCGCAAAACGCAACGTGGTCACACCTCAATTTTGCAGTGAAAAATGACCCTTTTTTTGGCAAAGTGCCTAGCTCTAGCTTTTGAACCCTAGCTCTGAGGGCACCTTGGGAAACCTAGCAAACCTATACATTTTTGAAAACTAGACACCCAGGGAAATCCAGGATGGGGTGACTTGACTGCCTCCCACCAGGTTCTGTTACCCAAAGTCCCTTGCAAACCTAAAAAAATGTAAAAAAAAACTAATTTTCCCCACATTTCTGTGGTGGAAAGTTCCGGAATCTGCGTGGATCCACAAATTTCCACCCACCCCGCGTCCCCCAAAGTCTTAAGAGAAAAACAGTACCTTACTTGTGCGGGTCGGCCTAGTGCTTGCGACAGGAAACGGCGCAAAACACAACGTGGTCACACCACAATTTCACAGTGAAAAATTGCCCTTTTTTGGCAAAGTGCCTAGCTATAGTTTTTGAATCCTAGCTCTGTGGGCACCTTGGGAAACGTAGCAAACCTATACATTTTTGAAAACTAGACACCCAGGGGAATCCAGGATGGGGTGACTTGACTGCTTCCCACCAGGGTCTGTTACCCAGAATTCCTTGCAAACCTAAACATTTGTCCAAAAAAACATATTTTCTCCACATTTCTGTGGTGGAAAGTTCCGGAATCTGTGTGGAGCCACAAATTTCCACCCACCCCGCATTCCCCAAAGTCTTACGAGATAAACGGTACCTCACTTGTGGGGGTCGGACTAGTGCACCTCAATTTTGCAGTGAAAAATGACCCTTTTTTTGCAAAATGTCTAGATGTAGTTTTTGAACCCTAGCTCTGCGGGTGCTGGAGCAGAGTTTTCTGTTGAAAATTTATCGAGTTTTAAGCTCCAGTTTCGTCTATATGTTATGATTTAAAACTACTGATTTGTAACGATTAATTAATAGTTTGTTTTTGTCCGGATTAACCAACATTACTAATGAGAGGAACTACACGTGGGAAGCATATATGTTGCTCAATAATAAAGTGCGGTTTTACTAAATATGTGTTGTAAAGTGCTAGTTGTTTTGTGTTTGTGCGTTTAAAATAACGTGTGCTAGTGCTTTGTTGCTTTGCAGAAGGCTAGATAAGTACATACACATAAGGGTATTAGTGGGGTTTAACACTGTACAATCATTATGATGTGGTAACGTTGTTTGTGTTTCTTTTAATTAAGATGGTTCGTTTTGGCCTCAAACAAGATGGCTGCCATTTACAGCCTGCAATCGAGTGATTGAATTTTGACGAGAGGCCTTGCTGAACATGGTCGAGAGTCACCTGACCACAGCCTTTGCCTGGTTAGAAAGTTTTCCGTGAGGACAGCAGCTCCGGGAACGATTCCAGCTCTCCTTGGACTGGGATAAAGCCACAATGAACAATGACCAGTCTGCGGTGGCTCTGGTAAGATATCAAGGAAGAGCATTTACGAAAGAAACATTTGCAAACTCGAGTTTCCTTCTTCCGTCTTTTTATTTTTGTGATTTTTCCTGAGCGGAGGTTTTCTAAATGTAACCAAGAGACTTCCTTTCCTGCTCGCTCTGCTCAGTGGCTCAAAGGATATCTAACATTTGTTTGTAACTTTTATTTGCAACTTACCCTATAAGTATGTTAGACTAGAGAGGGTCCATGTTCATTAATTGGTTCGTTCTTTCCTTGCGGTCATCGCGTTTGGACGTTTCCTATACTGAGGACGGCGGCTCGAGAGACTTTACTGAGAGACCTGTCCTGACCCATTTAGCTAGAATAGGTATCTATGAGAATTTTGCTAATGATTGATTTTTCATTTGAATTAATTTAGATAAACAAGCATTAGTTTGAATTCCAGTGTCGGGTGTTTATTTCTTGTCATTTATTGAGTTTTAAATGTATTTCTTATGTTTAAAATCATGACTCAAGGCAATGTCATTAAGGTCGCATTGACCCCTTGTAGATGCAGATTGGTTTAGGTTTTCTCTCCTATATTCGGTGTGGATAGAGTAATAGTGTGAATTTAGTGATATGGGCCCTAGCGTATGATGTGTGATTGCGTGTGTGACTGTAGATTTACTCTGTCCGTGGAAGCAGGGAGAATTTATATGCGCCGATCTGCAGCACGGGCACCATGGGAAACCTAGCATACTTATACATGTCTGAAAACTAGACATCCAGGGGAATCCAGGATGGGGTAACTTGACTGCCTCCCACCAGAGTCTGTTACCCAGAATACCTTGAAAACCTAAACAATTGTCTTTAAAAAAACACATTTGCCCCTCATTTCTGTGGTGGAAAGTTCCGTAATCTGTGTGGATCCACAAATTTCCACCCACCCCGCGTTCCCCAGAGTCTTACCAGAAAAACGGTACCTCACTTGTGTGGGTCGGCCTAGTGCCCGCAACAGGTAACAGCGGAAAACGCAACGTGGTCACACCTCAATTTCGGAGTGAAAAATTACCCTTTTTTGGCAAAATATCTAGCTATCGTTTTTGAACCCTAGCTCTGCGGGCACCTTGGGAAACCTAGTAAACCTATACATTTTTGAAAACTAGACACCGAGGGGAATCCAGGATGGGGTGACTTGACTGCTTCCCACCAGGGTCTGTTACCCAGAATCCCTTGCAACCCTAAAAAATTGTCAAAAACACACATTTTCCCCAAATTTCTGTGGTGGAAAGTTCCGGAATCTGTGTGGATCCACAAATTTCCACCCACCCGGCATTCCCCAAAGTCTTACGAGAAAAACGGTACCTCACTTGTGGGGGTCGGCCTAGTGCCCGTGGCAGGAAACGGCTCAAAACACAACGTGGTCACACCTCAATTTCGCAGAGAAAAATGACCTATTTTTTTGCTAAATGACTAGCTGTAGTTTTTGAACCCTAGCTCTGCGGGCACCTTGGGAAACCTTGCAAACTTATACATTTCTGAAAGCTAGACACCCAGGGGAATCCAGGATGGGGTGACTTGACTGCCTCCCACCAGGTTCTGTTACCCAAAATCCCTTGCAAACCTAAAAAAATGTCAAAAAAAAACACATTTTCTCCACATTTCTGTGGTGGAAAGTTCCGGAATCTGTGTGGATCCACAAATTTCCACCCACCCGGCATTCCCCAAAGTCTTACGAGAAAAACGGTACCTCACTTGTGGGGGTCGGCCTAGTGCCCGTGGCAGGAAACGGCTCAAAACGCAACGTGGTCACACCTCAATTTCGCAGAGAAAAATGACCTATTTTTTTGCTAAATGACTAGCTGTAGTTTTTGAACCCTAGCTCTGCGGGCACCTTGGGAAACCTTGCAAATCTATACATTTTTTAAAACTAGACACCCAGGGGAATCCAGGATGGGGAGACTTGACTGCCCCCCACCTGGGTCTGTTACCCAGAATCCCTTGCAAACCTAAAAAATTATCAAAAAAAACACATTTTCCCCACATTTCTGTGGAGGAACGCTCCGGAATATGTGTGGATCCACAAATTTCCACCCATCCGGCATTCCCCAAAGTCTTACGAGAAAAACGGTACCTCACTTGTGGGGTTGGCCTAGTGCCCGCGACAGGAAATGGCGCAAAACGCAACATGGTCACGCCTCAATTTCGCAGTGAAAAATGACCCTTTTTCGGCAAAGTGCCTAGCTCTATTTTTTTAATCCTAGCTCTGCGGGCACCTTGGGAAACCTAGCAAAGCTATACATTTCTGAAAACTAAACACCCGTGTGCTTCTAGGGAGGTATGGCTTGCGTGGATCCCCCAACGTTTCCTTACCCAGAATCCCCTGCAAACCTCAATTTTAGCTGAAAAAAAATCACATTTTTCACTCATTTTTGTGTGAGAAAGTTGTGGCATTACCGGGCTCACTCAAATTTCCCACCACCCAGCATTCCCCCGGGTCTCCCGGTAAAAATGGTGCCTCACTTGTGTGGGGGGCCCAAGTACCTGCGACAGGCAAGGGCCCAAAACGTAGTGAGGCGACATCAAAATTGCCTATCTCAAAACCACCTGGTTTTGCAAGGGGGGTCACTTGGGTTTTTGGCCCGGTGCTCGGTGGCCATCTAGGGAAACCTACCAAAACCATACATTTCAGAAAACTAGACACCCGGGGGCTTCTAGGGAGGTATGGCTTGCGTGGATCCCCCAACGTTTCCTTACCCAGAATCCCCTACAAACCTCAATTTTAGCTGAAAAAATCCAATTTTTCACACATTTTTGTGTGGGAAAGTTGTGGCATCACCGGGCTCACTCAAATTTCCCACCACCCAGCGTTCCCCCGGGTCTCCCGGTAAAAATGGTGCCTCACTTGTGTGGGAGGCCCAAGTACGATCGACAGGCAAGGGCGCAAAACATAGTGAGGCGACATCAAAAACGCCAATCTCAAACCACATGGTTTTTCAAGGGGGGTCACTTGGGTGTTTGGCCCGGTGCTCGGTGGCCATCTAGGGAAACCTACCAAACCCATACATTTCTGAAAACTAGACACCCGGGGGCTTCCAGGGAGGTATGGCTTGCGTGGATCCCCAAACGTTTCCTTACCCAGAATCTCCTGCAAACCTCAATTTTAGCTGAAAAAAATCCCATTTTTCACACATTTTTGTGTGGGAAAGTTGTGCCATCACCGGGCTCACTCAAATTTCCCACCACCCAGCATTCCCCCGGGTCTCCCAGTAAAAGTGGTGCCTCACTTGTGTGGGAGGCCCAAGTACCCGTGACAGTCAAGGGCCCAAAACGTAGTGAGGCGACATCAAAATTGCCTATCTAAAAACCACCTGGTTTTACAAGGGGGGTCACTTGGGTTTTTGGCCCGGTGCTCGGCGGCCATCTAGGGAAAACTACCAAACCCATACATTTCTGAAAACTAGACACCCGGGGGCTTCCAGGGAGGTATGGCTTGCATGGATCCCCCTACGTTTCCTTACCCAGAATCCCCTGCAAACCTCAATTTTAGCTGAAAAAAATCAAATCTTTCACACATTTTTGTGTGGGAAAGTTGTGCCATCACCGGGCTCACTCAAATTTCCCACCACCCAGTGTTCCCCTGGTTCTCCCGGTAAAAATGGGGCCTCACTTGTGTGGGAGGCCCAAGTACCCGTGTCAGGCAATCTCTCACTCACTATTCAGAAATCAGCGAGTGGTTTTACCTGAAAAGTTATGGACATGACTATAGGGCCCTGAAGGGAACCGTTTCAATGTCCATTGCTTATATCCTTACAAAAAAGTAAGCAGTATGGTATAAAAAGACCACATACATAAACACAGAGCCATGGTACACATTGTGTTTTCCAATCCACCTATCAACCACCTGGGAACAACAATGCTGTTCAAAGAAAGACGAGAAACGAAAGTAGCGCTTCACTGGCAAACTCTGTAACGTGATGCTGATGTATTTGGATGTAAATAAAAAACAATCTGGCCACTTTTCAACCCCCCTGTCTTGCTTTATTTAGTTATGTATTTAATTACCTTCTATTTCTCTACATCCTGCTGCATTTTGGTATTTATATAAGGTGTACAGTCAAAGAGTGCACACAAATGTGTAATGTAAATACAGTGCTATGTAAAGCGCTCCAATACCTTTGGGTCGAGTTCGCGCTATATAAATATGCAACCAAAAATACATTCACAGCTATTGCATTCCGAGTCCCCGGGCTTAGTTACTGAGACTGTCCAAGGTATTCAAAGCAGTGAATAGTTCATTGGGGCTGCGGCAGGTATGTGATCATATCTCCGGCAGTGAAGGGGTTAAAGGAAACATGAATTCCTGAGCGCTATGCATTGCAATTTACAATTTTAAGCAATCCAATTTTTATAACTAAAATAAGAGTCATCCATAGCGTTCATTTTACAGGGAGACGTTTCGGAAGAACGCTGACCATGGCATTCCTGGAGTATGCATCTAGTACAGTTACAAAGACCTTTTTGTTGCTCGGTGATCATGCAGTCTTTTTTCTTTGCTGAGTAAGAAGGGGTCCTCTAATTCACGATTCTCAGGGATTTGACAGAGTAAAGAAAACCCCACATAATTCTTCAAGGCAACATCAATGTGCAACATATTTTGAAGTTCACATATGCACCCTTTGGGGCGGTGATAATGATGGCATCAAATCAGTCACCACGTGTTAGCATATAGCCCCACATACAACACCTAAATAGCAATGAACCTGGATCTATCACTACACAACAAGCACTGAAGGATGTTTAAGATTTCTATTCCAAACTAAACCACAGAAAAGAACGCCCAACTTTAATTACTGAAATTGAACTACTAAGATAACAAAATGAACGGACAGAAGGCATGCACACATCTTTTGTTTTGTTTTTCTGAACGCAGACTCGTCAGCTAAGTGATTTTTTCTTTTTTTGCAGTTTTGCATAACGCTCATCCCAAGAGCATTGGAGAGGTTACAACTCAAATACCCCCTCCCCAGCCCCAAAACTCACCTATTTCTTCTCCGTGACGCAGGAAGCAAATGGCTTCCTGTGCCACGGAGAACAAAGGGGAAACCTCCATGACGTCAGCGCGGCTCGCATGCTGACGTCATTGATGGGGGTGGGTGGCGGGGGGAGGCAGGGGAAGGTCTTCCCTGCCCTCCCAGTAAAAAAAAAAAAGATCGACCACTCACAGGGGGAGTGCCAGGGCTTCCCCCGTGGGTGGGTGTCATGACGAGCTGATTCATCATGGGCACAGCGCGACTGTGCTCCATGACTAGTCCAGCTCGTCATGGGCACAGAAGGGGTTAAGACAATATACCACCAATGGCCAGATTTGAAGTGTTAGTTTCTACAAAAAATGAGTCATCAGGGTTTGGATGCAACAAGATAGGTGCTGTAGATCTCCTTCAGCGACTGAAGAGCCCCTCAGTTTCAGAGCTCCATACAAATGTTTCTTTCTTTTTTAGTAGCCGAGCAAGAGGACTCACTTTTTCTGTAAAAATTAGGAATAAAGAGCCTATAAAAATTGGTGAATCCAATAAATCTTTGAATTTCTTTGACATTACAGGGTGATGACCAATCCTGGATGGCCTTAATCATGGCATTTTCCATGGACACTCTTGCAGGGGACAAAATGAACCCTAAACACTCAATGCATGAGGAGTGGAAAACACACTTCTACAATTTTACATAGAGCTGATGACCCAGTAATTTCTTCAAAATTGCACGCACATGTAGGATGTAATCTTCCAAGTTGGCTGAAAAAATGAGAATATCATCTATGTAGACCACTGCAAAATGATCCAAACCTTCTCTGAGTACATCATTGACAAAATGCTGAAAAGCAGCTGGGGCATTAAAGAGGCCGAAAGGCATAATCTGGTTCTCAAACAGGCCAAATCGAGAAAGAAATGCAGCTTTCCACTCATCCCCTTTGGCCATTCTCACCAAATGATAGGCTCCACTTAAATCCAATTTGGTGTACACCTGGGCTTCCTCCACCTGATCCAAGAGCTCAGAAATTAATGGTAGAGGTTATCGATTCTTCTTTGCCACTAGATTTAAAGCACGATAGTCAATACAAGTTCTAAGATTTCCATCCTTTTTGGGGGTGAAAAACAAAGGAAAAGAAACTGGTGAAAGAGATGGCCTGATGAATCCATTTGTCAGATATTGGTCTAAGTATTCCTTCGGATGACTGTTTTCAGCTTCGGAGAGCCCATAAATACGACTGCAAGGCAATGAAGCTCCAAGTTCTAATTAGATCTTGCAATCATATTTCTGATGGAGAGGTAGCTTATTAGTTTCTTGCTCATCAAATCCCGAAATCAGGTCTTGATATTCCCTGGGAATTTCAGGAATTTCAATGGCACAAACCAATTGAGACAGCTCCGGCAAGAGAGATGGTTGGGAAGGGTGATGATTAGGTATTTCAGAGTGATAACAATGCTCCTTGCAGTAGTCAGAATTGAATTCTACAGTTCTTCTGGCCCAATCAATCTTTGGATTGTGTTCCGTCAGCCAAGGAAGCCCCAAAATCAATTGAAATTGGGGCGCACTGATTAGACTGAACCTCAATAAACATTTATGAAGCCCTGGGCCAATCACAGTTAAATCTTCTGTCGTAAGTGATGGGACCCGGAGATAGATTGGTTCCATCTACTGCTCGTACTGGTTCTGGTTTATCCTTTCTTATGAACTGAATACCCAAAGACTTAGCAAATTGGATGTTGCAAAAGTTTGCGGTGGCCACAAAATCAATCATAACGGAGATCTCTTCCACTACTATAGTCCTGAACTTAATCACACTGGGAATGATTAAATTAGGGGCTGCTGATTGAAATGTATTTGCGAACAATTGAGAATCTGGAGTTGTCTTGTTCGACGTACCCACCAGAGCAATTCCTCTTACTGGTGGGGCCTGTCTTTTACCCAAGAGTTGGTCTTAGGTCTTTTAGGACACTCCTTGACAAAGTGCTCCGAATATCCACAATACATGCACAGCTTCCCCCTCCTTCGTTTCTCTCTCTCCTCCTTGGTTAAAGGCCCCCTTACAGAACCAATTTGCATGGGCTTTTCTCCAGAAACTGTCTCACTTGATTTCACAGACTCAGGTTTTATCCGATCAAAATGAGGTGGGACATTTTTAACTTCCTTGCGACGCTCACTCTTTCGCTCGTTTAGTCGTTGATCAATCTGAAGCACTAAATCAATTAACTCAGACACATCAGTGTGTCTTTTAGGAATCTGAGCAAAACCATCCTTCAGTTCATCTTTGAGACCTCTATGAAATACAGCAGCCCTCTTTGCTTCAGGCAACTGAGTCTCCATAATTACCTTGTTAAATTGGTCAAGGTATGCTACCAACTCACGGTTGCCTTGTTTTAAATCCAAAAGCTAATTTTCTGTGGTCTGCGCTATGGTTCTTCGATCAAAAATCCGAAGGAAATCAACTTTAAATTCCTCGAAATTGTAGAGAATTGGATCATTGCAATTTACAAAAGGCATGGCCCATGCGACTGCATCTCCACTCAGGTAGGACAATAAGAAGGCCACCTTGGATTGATCTTCCTTAAAAAAATAGGTCTACAAAGGAAATGTAAGGAGCATCATGTAAGTAAAACTTGTGCCTTGTGGGTGTCACCATTAAATCTCTCTGGGGCTGCCAAAGGTATAGTAAGGGACATGGCATGTATGACTTGTGTGGTCAGCTCTGCTGCTGAGGGAGAAGGGGAAAACTGTTGTGGCTTTTCCTACTTGGACCCAGGGCTGGCACCAGCTACAAAGTCATCAAATTGTTGTCTAATGAAACTGGCTTCTTGAATTGACTTTCTAACCTCCTCTCTAAGATTCTTGTTTTCTTTCATTGTCTCACTTAACTGTTTCTGTAGCCCCTCCAATACTGCAGCTAATGCCTTGACATCTAATACCTCAGTCATTCTGCCCGGGTGGAAGTTTGGTAAATGGCACTTCAATCTGTCAGCACCACGCACCTGATAACTGAGACTTCCACAGGAGCAGAATAACTTTTCCCAAACTCCCAAACTCCACTGCGAGTGAACAAACTCATCCACTTCCAGTAAAGAGGGGGCAATGGGGATGGGAAATACAAGAGAGACTCCACTACTGTTTTTATTTCATTTTAAAGGTTTTATATAGCGCTGGCTAGACCCGGAGGTATCAGAGCGCTTTACATGAGTATAAGATCATAGTTGCAGGTTACATCGTTACAAAGGTTACACAGTTATTAGAGCCTGGCAACATAGTTACTTGTAAGGTCGAGATAAACAATAAGCACATATACGTAAGGGAAAGAGCAGGCAAGGGGAGAGATTCAGCGGAGGGGGTAAGGAGCAGGGGAAGTAGACAGAGAATGAAGAAGGGAAAGAGGAGGGGAGGGGAGAGACACAGCGTGGAAAGAGGGGGGGAGGGCGATTGGGACACAAACCGGAAGATGAGTCAAAGCTGCGTCCAAAGTCCAGTAAGCTGTGATCATAGGGGAAGTGGTATCATTTCCCCATCTCTGTTGCGAGAGGCTCCCTTTACGCAGTGTACTCTCTCACCGGGTTCGCTGAGACTCCAGAGTATAAATATTGGATCTTTCCCCAACAAGGGGAGAAGGACTGTTTAGTCAAAGGGCACGAAGGACAGGGGGCTAGGCGGTGTAGCAGGTAAGGGGAGAGTTTCGGGGGAGAGGGGATAGGAGCGAGCGTTTTACATGAGGAACACTAATGTTACAATTTTACAACAGTGACAAGTTACATAAATATCGCGAAAAGCATTTAAAGAACATAGGGGACAAGGTTAATGGAGCAAGGAAGGGTAAGGGGATATGGTAAAGGGGTAGGAGGAAAAGAAGGATGTAGAGCCGAGACGAGCAGCGCAGGGCAGGACTGGCACAGCAGGCCGCACCTCTTGCCGTGCACCCAGCATTATGCAGCGGGGGCTAGTTAGGGCGCAAAAGTTCACAAGTGTCAGCAGGAGTTTCCGCATCCCAAGCAGCCGGCCAGACCTGCTAATTATGAGACCATCCATGGCTGGATCTTGTGCTGGGGTGGTGTCCGTGAGCTTCTCAAATGGAAGAGTTCTTTGCTTTGGGTCTTTGTGGCCCATGCCACGCAGAGCGATGTTGCCGTGACCCACCAGGCCCCTCAGCGGGTATTGCCAACATGTTCGATAACTCCTGCCTCGCTGCGTGAGCCACCAGGCACCAATAAAGGCCAAGCATGGGTGAATCATGGGTGAATCAGGTGCCCAGTCGGTGCGGCGGCTGTGCCCACTCCTCAATGAAATACTAGCAAGGGACTGCTTGGGATCTGCAGTACGAATAACAACAATAACTATGTTCTCAACCCAACCCTGCAACAAGACTTAATCATTCTCTCGCGCCTCCCTAGAGTATATCCTACCTTCTTTCTGCAGTGGCTTAGTTTCTCTCTTATTGCTATAGTTGTATATAGTAGTTTATGACTTTATATTATAAAACTTGTAATTCTTGCTCTTTACTTTTTCTTCACAGCTGTCGGCCAAAATAAATGCGTTGGTAAATATAAAATATATATATGTGATCAAGGGCTCCTGAGGCCCGAAATGCGTTGTGCGTGGGTTGTTGTTTAAAGAATAAACATCCTGCCAGAAGTTCTGCGGGGTCTGAGTCTCCATCTTCGCCGCCGCCGTGGGGAGGTTGGAAGCAGCGGGAGTTGGAATCTCCCGATATATATATATATATTGATGTGATCAAGACAGTGGTTCACTGTCGAAACGCGTAATGCTGCTATGCCAGAATTGCTGATAACCTAAGCAATAAACTGCACTGAATACCAGAACACGCTGTGGTCCGTACCTGTTTTCCTGGGATTCTCGGTCAAGACGGGACCGTGATAATTTGTATATATAGATATATATATATATATATATATATATATATATATATTTTTTTTTTTTTGTTTTGTTTTTTTTGTTTTCTTGTTCTGTTGCTAAATAAATCGTAATGAAGATATTCCCATGGAGTGCGCCTCATTTATGATCCGGGATAGGATCAACGACTAGGAATATATATATTCACTGAAAAAAACATGGGTTTCACACACGTTATAGTTAGGAATTAGCATTTAAAAAACCTTAGAAATTCAGTGAAAAAACCATAGGTTTCACACACGTTATAGTTAGGAATTAGCATTTAAAAAACCTTAGAAATTCAGTGAAAAAACCATAGGTTTCACACATGTTATAGTTAGCTGGACATTTTACTCGTAAAAAACCAATGAAATTCCCCCGTTATAGTTAGTTCAGCTAACTATAACTCGCGCGCCCGCAATGCACTGCTGATGACGTCACATATTACATCACTCATGACATGGTCAGTGACATCACTCATGACATCACTGATGACATCTCAAATGACATCACTGATGACATCACTGATGACATCATCCAGTGAATGTGTGTTTTTCTGAAAATTAAATATGTTTTATATATGTATATCTCAAGGTTGATGGAAGAATAAATGGGTATATTACTGTCTAAATGGATGATTTCTTTTTGAAAAATTGATTGTGTAACTGACTGATTAAGTGTATCATAGTGAATACATGGCTTAGTGAGTAATATTTAAATATGTAAATATCTGTATAATTTTTTCACTTTGTGTATAAGTGGCTGCATGGGTTGGTGAGTAGCTACATGGGTGTCTATATAGGTTATTAGTTGGTTTTTTGAGTATTAGTCTGAGTGTCTGCATGGTTCGGTGGGGGGTATGACGTAGTGCATAGGTGCATGAATGAGTGACTCACTGTTTGTATGTGTTGAACAGAGCATGTGTGCAGGACTGCATGGGTGGATGAGTGTGTGTAAGGGTGTGTTAGTGAGTGAATGACTGTCTCAATAGTGTCTTTATGAGTAACTACATATGTTTAAAACTAGTATATGTGACTATTGGTTTATATATGTGAGTATATGTGAGAGTGAGAGATTGAAAGAGTTCCTGTATGAATAAGTATGTATTTCTATAAGTGATTGTTTAAAAGACTAAGTATGTGTAAGTTTCCGTAGAAGTAAGTGTGGTGGTGTGTGTATAACTGTATATGCAAGTAAATGTATGTTTGATTCTTTATTAGCATGAGTGACTATGTGTGTGAGTAGCTCTATGGATGAGTGGCATTGTGTAACAGGATGTATAGGTGTATGAGTACATATGATAAGTGAGTACATGTATGAGTGACTGTATAGGACTGTTGGTGAATGAGTGGATGTGTATGTGGATCTTAGAATTACTGAAGAGGTTGTTGTAACTGTTATTGGTATGTCCATTGTTTTGAAAATTTTAGTCTCTATTTTTGAATGCGTGTATCAAAGGTTATATTAGGGGAATAGGAGGTCTGCCACTCTATCACAAGGATGATGTCATCAGTGATGTCATCAGTGATGTCATTTGAGATGTCATCAGTGATGTCATGAGTGATGTCACTGACCATGTCATGAGTGATGTAATATGTGACGTCATCAGCAGTGCATTGCGGGCGCGCGAGTTATAGTTAGCTGAACTAACTATAACGGGGGAATTTCATTGGTTTTTTACGAGTAAAATGTCCAGCTAACTATAACATGTGTGAAACCTATGGTTTTTTCACTGAATTTCTAAGGTTTTTTAAATGCTAATTCCTAACTATAACGTGTGTGAAACCTATGGTTTTTTCACTGAATTTCTAAGGTTTTTTAAATGCTAATTCCTAACTATAACGTGTGTGAAACCCATGGTTTTTTCAGTGAATTTGCAAGGTTTTTTAAATGCTAATTGTTTTTTTTTTCTTCTATTTTTTTAAACATATTTTTATTTTATTTTTCTTACCTTTTATAAAGACTATGGTTAAATTTTTAAAATTCTTTAATATGTTTTTTTTTTAATATTTTTTTAAAATAAACATGTAAAATTTATTTGCAGTACTTTTTTTATTTTTTTTTATTATTTTTTTAGTACGCGTACCGTAAGCTTACGGTAAGCGTACGGTTTACGCAACGCCCGTAATTTTTCTACGCTGCTTGCGTATAGTTACGCAATTTGCGTAGCCGCGCGTAATCCGCGTGGGACGCGTGCGCGCGTACGCTACACGCGCACGTTACGCGGAAGTGTCGGGTAGTGTCTGTTATGCGCATGCGCGCAAGCGCGTGTCTTTTTTACGCGCATGCGCACTTTTGCCGTAAGCGTACCGTAAGCGCACCGTAAGCGCACCGTAAGCGTACGGTAGGTCATGTGATCATGAAACACAACTTTTGATTGGTTGAAACTACTTTCAGTTCTAGAACTCTCCTACACCACACCCATTCCTCTCATTTCTGCTTGTGATCCCTTAGGAGAAGGAGCTGGGTTGTCTTTGTGATACGATGGCAGAACAGCAGAGCTCTTCTGAGAGTGAGGCTAGCACTAGCAGCACTGTTTTGAGGCAGAGAGCGAGGAAACAAAAGCCCTCTTATGTATGGGATTATTTTACTTTTCCTGAAGGCCAGCAAAAGGTGAATGCACCCTTAGTAACTTGCAAGCTGTGTCAGCGTGTACTTTCAAGAGGTAATCCTGACAGGAAGTATTCCTTTGGGAATCATACCATGAAGAGACACCTCAAGGATGTACACAGAAGGACACATGGTCATCTTTTTGGAGGTAACTCTTCAGAAAGACAAGCAAGTACATCCACAGCAGCTCAGCCTGGACCATCATCTGCAGAGCTGACTCCTTCTTCTGCAGGTCAGGTGAGCCCTTCATCTGTGGGGGGAGCATCTCCTTTTGCTGGCCCTCTGGAAATGAACCCTCGATTTCGGAGGGTTGATATTCGATGCGCCTTTTGTTAAGATCTAATTTGCCATAGGGAGACCAGTGTTTCCCTAGTGAACAACAAAATAGATCAGCACACTTGTCGCTTTGAATAATTTTCCCATTCTTTCTTTCCTCTGTCCCTGCATGAACACAACGGTTCTTTTAAGAGCCAACCTTATCTTTCATCTTTTTTTTACATATGTTTTTAAAAACTTTTTTTTTTTTTTTTTTTTACCGTACGCGTACGGTGCGCGTACTTTTTTTTTTTTTTTTTTAAAAAACACTAAAAATCAATATTCACATTACAAGGTCCTTGAGAGACTACAATTATTATTATTGACTTACCATACCCACTCAAAAAAATATTTATTCATTTGTTTTTAAAAAAAATAGCTTTAAAAATGGTTCTAGTTTTCGAAATTTTTCTATATCAATCTGAAAAAAAAGAAAAAAGTATTAATATTTTTAAAACATTTTATAATACAGTACACATATTTACATATTTTTCAAAAAATATTTTTGCCTTATTTTTGCTGTTTTCAGAATATATTGCATTTCACTATAAATTGTGAAAGCAATTGCATTCATCATTTTACAGCGGGCAAAAAAAAATAACAATCACAAAGATTGTATTAAAAAAGCCCAGAATCTCTTTTTACTTAAACTTAACATTATAGAAATGCATAATTATCTAAAAAAATATCATCTAATACCAATACTTATTTCTTTAAAATACCGTCTGATATGTTTGTTTCAGAAGTATAATCACAATATTATATCTCAAATAACTCCACAATACATCTGATTCCATTTCCTTTAGGCCAAATAGTAATTTTAAATTTTTTTTGGGAATAAATTTCCAACGGTAATCCAATAAAATTCTAAAGTTTAATTTGTCCAGATCTCACCGATTCTCTGTAACATTTTGGTTCACGAAATTTTTTTGAATAATTTATTAAGTCCACAATAGAATTGGTTACTTTTCCACATGGCCAAATAGTAATTTTTTAAATCATTTTTGAAAAAATTTCCAATGGCAGTCCAATAACATTCCAAAATTTAAATTGTGCAGATGTTACCGATTATCTCTAAATTATTGGTTTTTGAAAGTTTCATTAAAAATTTAAAAAGTCCACATTACAATTGGTTATCTTTCCATTAGGCCAAATGATAATTTAAAAAATCTTTTTTTTACAAAATTGCAATGGTAATCCAGTAAAATGGTAAAATTATTTTGTCCAGATCTTGCCAAATCTCTCTAAAATTTAGGTTTCAGGAAGATTAGATAGGAATTTGCTAAATCAAAAGGCAAACGTTGTTTGAAAATCAATTGGGAATCATTACACAGTGTCCAGCCTTTTTCACATTTAAGATAAACTGTGTAATGTCCAGAAGTAACAGTAGGTCCATCATGGAAAATTATTGCAACAGTTACAAAAGTTTTTCCTGAAATTGATAATTGCTGTCCTGTAAACTTCTTTATTAAAGTATCCAATTTTGAACCATCAGCTCTACATCGTTGCATCATTAAAATTACATACTGTCCGTATTCCTTTAAAATTAATGTTGAAAACATGTCAGATTTACACTCACCACATTTCATGCTATGATTAGCATCTTTAACTAATTTTGCAAAAGTGACTGTTTTACTCTCTGGCAATGTCAAATAAATAAACCTTTCATTATCAACATTAGAGCCACATATATTATAACAATTTTCACAACTATGTTCCCATTTATAAGAGAGACCAAAAAAAATTTCAATGGGAACTCCTTCTTCTTCCACTACCTGAAGAAAATACATCAAAAATTCGTGTGCATCTTGCTGTTCATTTTGAGAAAACTGTGTTCGTCCTGAACATATATCTAATAGTTTTCTAATTTCAGTAGCACTTTCTATTTGAGTTTTATCTTTACTCAGCTTTTGAAAAAGGAGACTCAGCTCTGAACAGAATCTTTTTCCCTGATTTACTATTATCTGCTCTTGCAAACTTTCCAGATAAAATGCAACATTCAGCACTACATTTGCGTAGCAGTTGACACCAGAGCTATTTTCAAAATGACATCCTACAACCTGTTCTTCATTTTCCTTTTTCTTTTTGCTTGCAATTACATCACTCCTCTTTTTTTTCCTCTTCTCTACATCTTCATTACAGATATTCTCATTTTTTCTTTTACGAGAAACTACACGTTTCTCCAACACAGGATACTGACCTAAATGAGGAGCATAGCTTCTTCTTAATCTATTATACTCCTTTACACAGTTTGTATCAGCACTAACTTTTGAATCATCAAAGTCTATCATGAATAAACCTGATAATGTTTTCACTCGTGACAAAGCAACATATGCCATACCTTCTTTGAACACAGTTGAACCAATGTTCACAAAAGCACAATCTACAGTCAATCCTTGAGACTTGTGAATAGTTACAGCATATGCTAGAGAAAACGGAAACTGCTTCCTACGTACATATAAGTCTTTCACAAGCATGAAACTAACTGTACAACGACAAATATCTTTAACTTCTTCTATCTGATCAAATTTTATTTTTAAACATTCAATTCCATCTTTTTTCTGATAATTAATAAAACCCACAACTCTTCCCATAGCTCCATTAACTAAACCTTTTTCAACATCCAAATTTCTTCTTAAAAATACTCTACAGTTCATGCAAACATATAGATTTTTTTCTAATCCAGCTGTTTTGGAGATGTTCTTCTCTAGTGAGTCCAATTTATTTTTCAGTTTGCCTGTTACTGTGACAGTAATTCTTCCATCCTCAATTTTGTCCACTGCTTCCAATTTCCTGATCTCTTCCTTTTCCAATTTCAAAAGCTCCTCATTAAATATTGAGCATTCACGTAGAGTTGGCATTAAGCAGATGACACTTTTGTTTTCTGCAATATTCTTGTATATTTTCTCTGCAACTATTTCTTCCTTTGGAAATAAATTATGTAGCAGCCGACTCTGTAATGCTTTTTTGCCAACTTCTGTGAGTAGTCCAATTCTGATATCTTTCAGAATACTTCCATATTCTTCATCGCTTGCTTGCCTCATATTAGTAGTAAGTTCCTTGTACTCAAAGAAGGACCAAATATTTGTATTTCCGATGCTTCCCAATGACTTCTTCGTGTCTTCATGTGTGACAGTATTAAATACTGGTTGTCATTTAACTGGAGTAAGCTGCAGAAGATCTCCAAAAACTATGACGTGTTTTCCACCAAATAACATGTCATAGTCTGTCTTCAAAATTTGCTGCATTCTTAAATGCACAAAGGCAAGCATTAAGTTTGATACCATGCTCACCTCATCAATAATGAGAACTTGCATCTTCTTCAATACTCTTGAAACTTCCAAGGATGCTTCTCCAGTTAGCTTGTTGTATTGTATTTTGTTCTCATGCTCCACTGGTAACATTAGCAAACGATGTAAAGTGATTCCTTTTATGTTATATGCTGCTAACCCAGTTGGAGCAGTAACCACACAAGACAAAGTAGAATCCGTTTTTTGCTGTAGGTAGCTTCTGATGACTTTTATTAGGAAATTTTTTCCAGTTCCAGCTTGTCCGCTTACATACATCCTGATTGGATGAAATGATGTGCATGAGCACTCTTTTTTTTCATGTAGAAATCCGTGATCAATTTTGTTTTTGATCTCTTCATAAATTTGTTGCTGCTCTTGATTCAGTTGTCTTTCCAAATTTTCTAAGTCTATAAATTCTTCTTGAGCTTGATTCATAGCCGTTTCCACTTCATTCATGGCTATTGATGCTTCATTTTCAACGATTGGTTGTCCTAGGGGATCTTGACTGAGTGTTCCTGAACTTTGGCTGTCCTGAGAACTGTCTCTAGCTATTTCTGCTGCAATTGTAGTTTCCTGTTCAATTTCTTCATTTAACATTTGCAGATAAGTTGAGAATGTACTGCATTGTATGCTGTCTTTGCAAGCATTAAAAGAATCTTCATAGCTTTGAAATTCTCCCAGTAGTTCATCCTCTGTACGCCATGGTTTAAACAACTGTAAAAGAGCCAAGTAGTAAAATTCCTTCTTGTCAGTAGTGTCACAACTCAGCTTCCGGTGATTTATCAAACTTCCTTTTGTTTGCTTCACCAAACATCCTTCTTCACCAACGACTTTATATTTTCCATTGTTGATGTCTTCTGCGGCTTTCCGTGAATAAATGTAGTTCTGCAGCACTTCATAGAGACACATGTTCTCCAGATGATGACTTCTCTTGGGATAATAAGTGTCCAACATGTTTGATTTCAAAATATCTGTACTTTCTGGGTCATTCTCGGCCAAATATTCAATTTCTCCTACAGATTTCAGTACCCGATTTCTCATTGCTGCAAGGCCTAAACTTGCCCAAATTATTCTTCTTGACTTCGAGTAGAGACTTGCAGAAGATAACCTATCTGAACATTCGTAGGATCCAATTTCTCGATGCGATAACATCTTCAAACTGAAACTGTACAGCTTCTTACTGACAGTCTTCTCGTGAGAAATCTCTTCCCACATTTCCTTCAATTCTGTTTTTTCTGATTTCGTAATGTAAGACGTTACATATCGAGCAACAGCAATGGAATTGTCAGCTACATACTGTATATCCATGTTAGCGTTCCACATGGATAAAATGACTGGGTTGTAGTCATTTATATTTTTTGATTCTTCTTTTCTTTTAAGGTTGTAGGTATTCTTAGGTGATTTTCTTGTGATAGGCTGTCTCACAGCTGACATAAAACTGTTAACTCTTCCATTTGAAAGAACAGGTCTAGGAAATCCAAATCGACATTTAGTGTAGTATTTTTCTTTGCTCTTGTATTTCTGTCGACAGTATTTTCCACACCGATGACTTTGGAAACGTAAAACTTGCTCCTTTAACTTTTTCTCTTCTGTGCTTTTTGGTATAGCACATGTTGCATATTCTTCAATGTAAGATAACACTGCTTCATCAGTATCTGTTCCAAACTTTGGGGCATCCTTGATCCACAACAGCATATGAATAGGAGGAGCACCTCTTGCCTGGTACTCTTTTCTCCAAAAGAAATCCACTACTTCTCCAAGAGGTGGATTTTTTTTATTGCAGATGAAGGACATCATAGCCTCAAATCTATGATTGAAATATCTGCAAACATTAACCGGATCCAATGAGCACAGTTCTCCTGCTGTCTTGTATTCGATGTTTTTAATGTTTGAATTTGCCTCTCGTAGAAAATCCAGTAAATCATCCCAAGCGTACTCGGCACAGCTTAGGGTAAGGAACCATGTTGGAGTTCCTAAATTCCGTAACATGCATTTTAATTCACCATGACGTCGGTACCAATATTCATTTGTCCCACGCTGACAAGCCATCAGATTGATCAGTTGTGTTTCCAAATGATCACCTCGGTGCTGCACTTTCTCCATAAAATCCTTAGCAGACACATTTTGTAAATGTACTCCACTTTTTAAAATGTGATTTACTGCATAAGACAGTGCAGACAAGTCGCTTTCAAATAAAAGATGGAACAAATAAGGAATACTTTGTCGAAATCTGGGATCTTCAGCATATAGTCTTGTAGTCCGATACTCAGAAGCTGGAATCTGTTCTGGACGTTCATCGTATCGTCCTCCTTTTCCTTTAGGAAACAGCTGGGGAAAACATCGAGCTTCCAAACTCTCCTCCCATACACTCACGGGAGTTCCTTTTGCTTTCTTCATCTGAAAGAGATCAATATTGTCTCCCATAACTTCTTTTGAATGAAGAGGATGTATGCTAAAATGTTCATAAATTTCTTCTTCCTTTGACTTGTCCACTTTTTCAATTTGTCCAGTTGGTGTTTCTGTGTCTTCTTGTAAATCTTCTTCTTCTTCTTCTTCTATATAAATTGATTCATACCATTTGTTATTCCTTTTCAAACACAAATTTGCTCTTTGTACTTTCCGTACATCTACCAGCTCCTGCCAAATCTTCTTATTCTTTGTAGGTACACCATTAACCAGAATAACTAATGGTTCAGTTTCCAAAGTATCCGCATCAATAGTTTCCATATTTTTTTTCAAATCCAAGGGCAAATACACCACTCTACCTTTTAAACCTCTCAGTAAATCAGAAGGAGGTAATTTACCAGTTTTGGGCTCCATACGTACTATGGTCTGGAACGGATGAACACATTGAATGAGTATAGACTCATAAGTATTTAATTCAGAAAGTTCAGCAGGAATAGCATCCAATTCTAAATTATTATGTACAGCTCTGGTCGGCATTCTATTTTCCTCTAACTTGTTGTAACAGTATTTACAAATACGCTGAACTTCACCCAATTCAAAACAATTTTCAAGAAATATATATGTGGCAAAATCCTTCCACTTGTAATTATCTTCATTTTCACTCTTTCTGTACAGATCAACATACCTGGTTTGTTTTCTATAATGAGTTCTGTGGCAACAAATACAAGTAATATTTGGTCTTTCATTAGAGATTTTTTCAAATTTTGTTATGTGATCATTAAATGTCTTACTTACAAATGGTTCTACATTCTCTTCCACTTCTTCCTCATTTAGTGTGTCCTTCTCTGCACTGTTTTGTTCAGGACCAAAGTAACAAAACTGAATTTCATCAACAACCTTCTCTACATCTGATACCGTTCCTCGGAACAGAGCCCTATTCAATTCATCTAACTTTATTGCTGGACTTTTAGCAAAATACAACCGTCTCACAAACTTTCTCATTTCAGTATGATGAACAGCCAGCATCCTAAAATGATGGAAAACACTATTGCACACTTTTCTAGATAGACAAGCCAGAGAATGACCCTGCAAACCAGTATTCTCTCTCACTCTGCATGGATCCAGACTTTGAAGCACCTTAATCTTCTGTTTTATACTTTTTTTACTATATTCTCTTAGAAACTCTCGAAATTTGTCAATAGATTCCTGACGCACAGTGCAAATACTACTACAATTCCAAGTGTACACTGGGGCTTTAGGACGTCTCCCCATTGCCTCATCTGCCATCACTTGTACCTCATCTCTTGGAACCATTATCTCCTTCTCCATTATGCAACCATTTTTTACTTCGTATGAACGACCTCTGGTGTCAACTGCATGCAGCAAACTATTACTTTGAAAATAGCTTTCTTCATTAAAAAAAGGTTCACTACTTGAACTATGCATCCACTTGCCTAAAAACACTTTACAAAAGTTTGTTCTGTTCACTACTCTTTTCCTTTTGCTATGTGATTTCAGTACATTAACCATTTTGTCTAATGTACGCATCCTATTCAAAATTAATATGAATAGTTTCCTTTTTAATTCTAATGCCTTTGCTGCAATGGCTTCTATTTCTTTTTTTCTTTTATAAAACTTTGTCTTTTTCTTATATTTCTTCACATCCTTCATCAAATTAGACATAACTCTTCTCTGAAACATTTTTCTACGTATCTCTTTAAACGCTGTTTTTCTATTTATATAAATCTTTTCAGTTGCTGAAGGTATATTTGCATTAACTAAATTGTCAATTTTTTCCTCTTCTTTTTTTTTAAAAACATCCTTTCGAGTACAGACATTTTGTACATTTTTCATTCTTTTGAATATATTTTTAAGAAATTGTTTTTTTTGCTTACCAGAAGATTTTTTCTTTTTCCCAACATCAGCATCTTCTACTAACTTTGGTCCTCTAGTTGTCTTCAAATATAGATTTTTTTTTAGCGTTTTTTGAACTCTGGATTTTGTAGGCATCTTAAATTTTGTTCACTGCTCTTCAGCAATACCTGAAAAAAACTAAAAAAAAAATTCCTTTATTTTATTTAAATATATTACTACATTTCTTTTCACAATAGTCACAAAACGAAATTTCTTTGCCAATTTGAATGCACACTTACTGCTCTTTTTTTTTGGCAAGTGAAAATCACTTTTACAGACTGACACAGTATGAAACCACTTTTCAGATTTTTTAAAAAGCCCATGTCCAGACTGCTACACTCCAGCAAGGGCAACCAGCCTTAGTGATGCTGAATGTATTTGCATTACAGACTGAAACCTGAAAACCCCACTCGCTTGTAAATACTGTGCATGATTATACATGGCAAGCAGATGGGTGTGTGCTAAGAGTCTGCTTCTTCCCCCAAAAAATCGCTCCCCATTTTTCCTACTAATGCAACTGTGAAATCACCAGAAAAAAACGCAATAAATCTCTGCCTGTAATTCCTATTTCCACACAGAGTCATGTTTTCACATTAGTCCCAAAACGAAATTTCTTTGCCAATTTGAATGCACACTTACTGCTCTTTTTTTTTGGCAAGTGAAAATCACTTTTACAGACTGACACATTATGAAACCACTTTTTTGATTTTTTTAAATGCACATGTCCAAACTGCTTTTTCAGACCACCACCATGTGTAACCTGGGTGGCTGCCTACATTCCAGCAAGGGCAACCAGCCTTAGTGATGCTGAATGTATTTGCATTACAGACTGAAACCTGAAAACCCCACTCGCTTGTAAATACTGTGCATGATTATACATGGCAAGCAGATGGGTGTGTGCTAAGAGTCTGCTTCTTCCCCCAAAAAATCGCTCCCCCTTTTTCCTACTAATGCAACTGTGAAATCACCAGAAAAAAACGCAATAAATCTCTGCCTGTAATTCCTATTTCCACACAGAGTCATGTTTTCACATTAGTCCCAAAACGAAATTTCTTTGCCAATTTGAAAGCACACTTACTGCTCTTTTTTTTTGGCAAGTGAAAATCACTTTTACAGACTGACACATTATGAAACCACTTTTTTGATTTTTTTAAATGCACATGTCCAAACTGCTTTTTCAGACCACCACCATGTGTAACCTGGGTGGCTGCCTACATTCCAGCAAGGGCAACCAGCCTTAGTGATGCTGAATGTATTTGCATTACAGACTGAAACCTGAAAACCCCACTTGCTTGTAAATACTGTGCATGATTATACATGGCAAGCAGATGGGTGTGTGCTAAGAGTCTGCTTCTTCCCCCCAAAAATCGCTCCCCCTTTTTCCTACTAATGCAACTGTGAAATCACCAGAAAAAAACGCAATAAATCTCTGCCTGTAATTCCTATTTCCACACAGAGTCATGTTTTCACATTAGTCCCAAAACAAAATTTCTTTGCCAATTTGAAAGCACACTTACTGCTCTTTTTTTTTGGCAAGTGAAAATCACTTTTACAGACTGACACATTATGAAACCACTTTTTTGATTTTTTTAAATGCACATGTCCAAACTGCTTTTTCAGACCACCACCATGTGTAACCTGGGTGGCTGCCTACATTCCAGCAAGGGCAACCAGCCTTAGTGATGCTGAATGTATTTGCATTACAGACTGAAACCCGAAAACCCCACTCGCTTGTAAATACTGTGCATGATTATACATGGCAAGCAGATGGGTGTGTCCTAAGAGTCTGCTTCTTCCCCCAAAAAATCGCTCCCCCTTTTTCCTACTAATGCAACTGTGAAATCACCAGAAAAAAACGCAATAAATCTCTGCCTGTAATTCCTATTTCCACACAGAGTCATGTTTTCACATTAGTCCCAAAACGAAATTTCTTTGCCAATTTGAATGCACACTTACTGCTCTTTTTTTTTGGCAAGTGAAAATCACTTTTACAGACTGACACATTATGAAACCACTTTTTTGATTTTTTTAAATGCACATGTCCAAACTGCTTTTTCAGACCACCACCATGTGTAACCTGGGTGGCTGCCTACATTCCAGCAAGGGCAACCAGCCTTAGTGATGCTGAATGTATTTGCATTACAGACTGAAACCTGAAAACCCCACTCGCTTGTAAATACTGTGCATGATTATACATGGCAAGCAGATGGGTGTGTGCTAAGAGTCTGCTTCTTCCCCCAAAAAATCGCTCCCCCTTTTTCCTACTAATGCAACTGTGAAATCACCAGAAAAAAACGCAATATATCTCTGCCTGTAATTCGTATTTCCACACAGAGTCATGTTTTCACATTAGTCCCAAAACGAAATTTCTTTGCCAATTTGAAAGCACACTTACTGCTCTTTTTTTTTGGCAAGTGAAAATCACTTTTACAGACTGACACATTATGAAACCACTTTTTTGATTTTTTTAAATGCACATGTCCAAACTGCTTTTTCAGACCACCACCATGTGTAACCTGGGTGGCTGCCTACATTCCAGCAAGGGCAACCAGCCTTAGTGATGCTGAATGTATTTGCATTACAGACTGAAACCTGAAAACCCCACTTGCTTGTAAATACTGTGCATGATTATACATGGCAAGCAGATGGGTGTGTGCTAAGAGTCTGCTTCTTCCCCCCAAAAATCGCTCCCCCTTTTTCCTACTAATGCAACTGTGAAATCACCAGAAAAAAACGCAATAAATCTCTGCCTGTAATTCCTATTTCCACACAGAGTCATGTTTTCACATTAGTCCCAAAACAAAATTTCTTTGCCAATTTGAAAGCACACTTACTGCTCTTTTTTTTTGGCAAGTGAAAATCACTTTTACAGACTGACACATTATGAAACCACTTTTTTGATTTTTTTAAATGCACATGTCCAAACTGCTTTTTCAGACCACCACCATGTGTAACCTGGGTGGCTGCCTACATTCCAGCAAGGGCAACCAGCCTTAGTGATGCTGAATGTATTTGCATTACAGACTGAAACCTGAAAACCCCACTCGCTTGTAAATACTGTGCATGATTATACATGGCAAGCAGATGGGTGTGTCCTAAGAGTCTGCTTCTTCCCCCAAAAAATCGCTCCCCCTTTTTCCTACTAATGCAACTGTGAAATCACCAGAAAAAAACGCAATAAATCTCTGCCTGTAATTCCTATTTCCACACAGAGTCATGTTTTCACATTAGTCCCAAAACGAAATTTCTTTGCCAATTTGAATGCACACTTACTGCTCTTTTTTTTTGGCAAGTGAAAATCACTTTTACAGACTGACACATTATGAAACCACTTTTTTGATTTTTTTAAATGCACATGTCCAAACTGCTTTTTCAGACCACCACCATGTGTAACCTGGGTGGCTGCCTACATTCCAGCAAGGGCAACCAGCCTTAGTGATGCTGAATGTATTTGCATTACAGACTGAAACCTGAAAACCCCACTCGCTTGTAAATACTGTGCATGATTATACATGGCAAGCAGATGGGTGTGTGCTAAGAGTCTGCTTCTTCCCCCAAAAAATCGCTCCCCCTTTTTCCTACTAATGCAACTGTGAAATCACCAGAAAAAAATGCAATAAATCTCTGCCTGTAATTCCTATTTCCACACAGAGTCATGTTTTCACATTAGTCCCAAAACGAAATTTCTTTGCCAATTTGAAAGCACACTTACTGCTCTTTTTTTTTGGCAAGTGAAAATCACTTTTACAGACTGACACATTATGAAACCACTTTTTTGATTTTTTTAAATGCACATGTCCAAACTGCTTTTTCAGACCACCACCATGTGTAACCTGGGTGGCTGCCTACATTCCAGCAAGGGCAACCAGCCTTAGTGATGCTGAATGTATTTGCATTACAGACTGAAACCTGAAAACCCCACTCGCTTGTAAATACTGTGCATGATTATACATGGCAAGCAGATGGGTGTGTGCTAAGAGTCTGCTTCTTCCCCCAAAAAATCGCTCCCCCTTTTTCCTACTAATGCAACTGTGAAATCACCAGAAAAAAACGCAATAAATCTCTGCCTGTAATTCCTATTTCCACACAGAGTCATGTTTTCACATTAGTCCCAAAACGAAATTTCTTTGCCAATTTGAATGCACACTTACTGCTCTTTTTTTTTGGCAAGTGAAAATCACTTTTACAGACTGACACATTATGAAACCACTTTTTTGATTTTTTTTCAATGCACATGTCCAAACTGCTTTTTCAGACCACCACCATGTGTAACCTGGGTGGCTGCCTACATTCCAGCAAGGGCAACCAGCCTTAGTGATGCTGAATGTATTTGCATTACAGACTGAAACCTGAAAACCCCACTCGCTTGTAAATACTGTGCATGATTATACATGGCAAGCAGATGGGTGTGTGCTAAGAGTCTGCTTCTTCCCCCAAAAAATCGCTCCCCCTTTTTCCTACTAATGCAACTGTGAAATCACCAGAAAAAAACGCAATAAATCTCTGCCTGTAATTCCTATTTCCACACAGAGTCATGTTTTCACATTAGTCCCAAAACGAAATTTCTTTGCCAATTTGAAAGCACACTTACTGCTCTTTTTTTTGGCAAGTGAAAATCACTTTTACAGACTGACACATTATGAAACCACTTTTTTGATTTTTTTAAATGCACATGTCCAAACTGCTTTTTCAGACCACCACCATGTGTAACCTGGGTGGCTGACTACATTCCAGCAAGGGCAACCAGCCTTAGTGATGCTGAATGTATTTGCATTACAGACTGAAACCTGAAAACCCCACTTGCTTGTAAATACTGTGCATGATTATACATGGCAAGCAGATGGGTGTGTGCTAAGAGTCTGCTTCTTCCCCCCAAAAATCGCTCCCCCTTTTTCCTACTAATGCAACTGTGAAATCACCAGAAAAAAACGCAATAAATCTCTGCCTGTAATTCCTATTTCCACACAGAGTCATGTTTTCACATTAGTCCCAAAACAAAATTTCTTTGCCAATTTGAAAGCACACTTACTGCTCTTTTTTTTTGGCAAGTGAAAATCACTTTTACAGACTGACACATTATGAAACCACTTTTTTGATTTTTTTAAATGCACATGTCCAAACTGCTTTTTCAGACCACCACCATGTGTAACCTGGGTGGCCGCCTACATTCCAGCAAGGGCAACCAGCCTTAGTGATGCTGAATGTATTTGCATTACAGACTGAAACCTGAAAACCCCACTCGCTTGTAAATACTGTGCATGATTATACATGGCAAGCAGATGGGTGTGTCCTAAGAGTCTGCTTCTTCCCCCAAAAAATCGCTCCCCCTTTTTCCTACTAATGCAACTGTGAAATCACCAGAAAAAAACGCAATAAATCTCTGCCTGTAATTCCTATTTCCACACAGAGTCATGTTTTCACATTAGTCCCAAAACGAAATTTCTTTGCCAATTTGAATGCACACTTACTGCTCTTTTTTTTGGTAAGTGAAAATCACTTTTACACACTGACACATTATGAAACCACTTTTTTGATTTTTTTAAATGCACATGTCCAAACTGCCTTTTCAGACCACCACCATGTGTAACCTGGGTGGCTGCCTACATTCCAGCAAGGGCAACCAGCCTTAGTGATGCTGAATGTATTTGCATTACAGACTGAAACCTGAAAACCCCACTCGCTTGTAAATACTGTGCATGATTATACATGGCAAGCAGATGGGTGTGTGCTAAGAGTCTGCTTCTTCCCCCAAAAAATCGCTCCCCCTTTTTCCTACTAATGCAACTGTGAAATCACCAGAAAAAAATGCAATAAATCTCTGCCTGTAATTCCTATTTCCACACAGAGTCATGTTTTCACATTAGTCCCAAAACGAAATTTCTTTGCCAATTTGAAAGCACACTTACTGCTCTTTTTTTTTGGCAAGTGAAAATCACTTTTACAGACTGACACATTATGAAACCACTTTTTTGATTTTTTTAAATGCACATGTCCAAACTGCTTTTTCAGACCACCACCATGTGTAACCTGGGTGGCTGCCTACATTCCAGCAAGGGCAACCAGCCTTAGTGATGCTGAATGTATTTGCATTACAGACTGAAACCTGAAAACCCCACTCGCTTGTAAATACTGTGCATGATTATACATGGCAAGCAGATGGGTGTGTGCTAAGAGTCTGCTTCTTCCCCCAAAAAATCGCTCCCCCTTTTTCCTACTAATGCAACTGTGAAATCACCAGAAAAAAACGCAATAAATCTCTGCCTGTAATTCCTATTTCCACACAGAGTCATGTTTTCACATTAGTCCCAAAACGAAATTTCTTTGCCAATTTGAATGCACACTTACTGCTCTTTTTTTTTGGCAAGTGAAAATCACTTTTACAGACTGACACATTATGAAACCACTTTTTTGATTTTTTTAAATGCACATGTCCAAACTGCTTTTTCAGACCACCACCATGTGTAACCTGGGTGGCTGCCTACATTCCAGCAAGGGCAACCAGCCTTAGTGATGCTGAATGTATTTGCATTACAGACTGAAACCTGAAAACCCCACTCGCTTGTAAATACTGTGCATGATTATACATGGCAAGCAGATGGGTGTGTGCTAAGAGTCTGCTTCTTCCCCCAAAAAATCGCTCCCCCTTTTTCCTACTAATGCAACTGTGAAATCACCAGAAAAAAACGCAATAAATCTCTGCCTGTAATTCCTATTTCCACACAGAGTCATGTTTTCACATTAGTCCCAAAACGAAATTTATTTGCCAATTTAAATGCACACTTACTGCTCTTTTTTTTTGGCAAGTGAAAATCACTTTTACAGACTGACACATTATGAAACCACTTTTTTGATTTCTTTAAATGCACATGTCCAAACTGCTTTTTCAGACCACCACCATGTGTAACCTGGGTGGCTGTCTACATTCCAGCAAGGGCAACCAGCCTTAGTGATGCTGAATGTATTTGCATTACAGACTGAAACCTGAAAACCCCACTCGCTTGTAAATACTGTGCATGATTATACATGGCAAGCAGATGGGTGTGTGCTAAGAGTCTGCTTCTTCCCCCAAAAAATCGCTCCCCCTTTTTCCTACTAATGCAACTGTGAAATCACCAGAAAAAAACGCAATAAATCTCTGCCTGTAATTCCTATTTCCACACAGAGTCATGTTTTCACATTAGTCCCAAAACGAAATTTCTTTGCCAATTTAAATGCACACTTACTGCTCTTTTTTTTTGGCAAGTGAAAATCACTTTTACAGACTGACACATTATGAAACCACTTTTTTGATTTTTTTAAATGCACATGTCCAAACTGCTTTTTCAGACCACCACCATGTGTAACCTGGGTGGCTGCCTACATTCCAGCAAGGGCAACCAGCCTTAGTGATGCTGAATGTATTTGCATTACTGAGTCCAACCTCAAACCCTTAAACTATTCTTTTTTTTTCCAGTACACCTTAATTTATCGTGAAAACATAGTCCATATTATTTTACATGTTCCTCACATTTAAATTTCTCCCAAAACAGAAAATGATAAACGCAACTTCAACAAAAAGAATTTCCATTTCTATTATTCATTTCTTAATTTACCATATACATCTACTCTCAAACTCTAACCTCACCTTTAAAATTAGTTAGTTGTGAAAGAAATGTGGCACTCAAACAGCAGATTATCAGAGCCAGGATCTCTGTTCTGTTCACCTCTCTCCTCTCAGCAGAACCAGATAATGGCAAACTTTCCCTCTATTTTTCCACACATATACATGTAAGTTTCAAATCTCAGTGCTTCCCCCTTTTTTTCAAATGTAATCACACATTTCTATTGGTTGAAAACCAACCCTTTTCCAAAAGTACCCTGCCCCCAACTTGACTTCTGCCTAGTACCCTTCCCCCAACTTGACTTCTGCCTGCTACCATAGCAACAGCTCATGGAACACTGCTGTGTGGAGTTAGGTCAGAAGTTCGCCACACAATGTTTCAATTCCACAGAGCAAGAGTGCTTGACTTTTCAAACCTAACAGCAAATCCATAGTACTGTTCTTTGGTAACACATTTTTTTGTACCAATACAAAACATGCTTCTATTAATTTACACATACAGCCTAGTTTTTATTCTAGAGTGGTATGAAACAGCCAATCAGTTCTTTTTGTTTTGAAAAAAATATGTATGCCTCCATTTCCAAACTGTCTTTCTTTTCATATTGCCATTCTACTGAAAGACACCTCCTGAGTGCATCCAGTTCTCCTTTGAAGATGTTCACAGTGTGGATTGTAGGGCACAGCTATGTCTTCTGGAGTGAAAAGTTTGCAGAGAAAACAGATATGGTGAGAGACCTTGCTTTGCCAAATGTAGACATTAAATGGATTGGTCAGAGAGGGTTAAAGTGGCACCAATTGATGCCATTGGTGAAATCCTTCATGCAAATCCAACACCCTGACCTCATAATAGTGCACTGTGGTGGCAATGACCTAGGCACTTTGACTGGGGTAGGTCTGGAAATGCTTATGAAGGACACCTTTGCACAACTGTTTTCACTTTTCCCTAAAACTGCCTTTGTGTTTTCCAACATATGCCAAAGGCAAAAATGGAACTGGTCCAATCATTTCTGTCCGCAGATTGACAAAGCAAGAAAGCACGTCAACAAATCTGTTTCTGCTTTCCTCCGTGACTATGGTATGGGTGCCATTTACCACAACAACTTGCGTTATGACATGCAAAACATTTATAGAGGAGATGGTGTGCACTTCAATGATGAAGGGAACAGAGTCTTCCTCTTGAACCTTAGACTCTGCATCGGTACTTACTTGTAGGTACCACTAAAAAATCATTTCATAAACACAACGGCTCTTTTTAGAGCCCCCTAATATCTAAACACTTAAATCTGAATTTCATTTATTTTTTTATTTTTTTTTTCTACCGTACGCTTACCGTAAGCTTACCGTACGCGTACCCCGTGATTTTTTTAAAAATCAATAAATGTTTTCTTTGTACTTTTCAGTCCTTCTTTGACCCCCTCACAAATGTAAGGGGGTCTGTAACTCTCCTCATTGCCCCCTTTTCTTGTTTTCACTCTTTTTTTTCTGAGTGAAACACACAAAATGGCGGCCGCCGCTTCCTGGTTTCGGCTGATTCGAATGTTTACTAAGATCTAACAGCCAATCAGAATCGCGCTCGCGCACGCCACCGTACGCGTACCGTAAGCTTACCGTAAGCGTACGGTAAGCGTACCGTAAGCGGGCTCAGATATATATATTGATTTAAAGGCTATTTTCTCAGAATCTACTGAACAGATTTACACCAAACCTACAAAAGGCACTTCCTTGACATAGGGACTACCTCTCTGCCAAATTTCTAGTAATTCTGTTCAGCCGTTCGGGCTGTAGCTCGTTCTAAAGGTCCTATGGAAAAATGCATGGGAAAAACGCGTTTTGGGACCCCCCTTTTATCTCAGCCCCCGCTTGACGTATCCCCCCGAGACTTTCAGGGTAGGAGCGGAGCGTAGCGCCCCACCTATTTTGAGAAATTCGCGAGGATTCATCGACCGGCGCCAAAGGTATTCAAAATAGAATGTTGCGGATTTCCTATGGAAAAGGGGTCCTAACTATAACTACCTACTGGCGACCGCCAGTAGGTAATATATATATATATATATATATATATATATATATATATATATATATATATATATATATATATATATATATATATTCACTGAAAAAACCATGGGTTTTACACACGTTATAGTTAGGAATTAGCATTTAAAAAACCTTAGAAATTCACTGAAAAAACCATAGGTTTCACACACGTTATAGTTAGGAATTAGCATTTAAAAAACCTTAGAAATTCAGTGAAAAAACCATAGGTTTCACACATGTTATAGTTAGCTGGACATTTTACTCGTAAAAAACCAATGAAATTGCCCCGTTATAGTTAGTTCAGCTAACTATAACTCGCGCGCCCGCAATGCACTGCTGATGACGTCACATATTACATCACTCATGACATGGTCAGTGACATCACTCATGACATCACTGATGACATCTCAAATGACATCACTGATGACATCACTGATGACATCATCCAGTGAATGTGTGTTTTTCTGAAAATTAAATATGTTTTATATATGTATATCTCAAGGTCGATGGAAGAATAAATGGGTATATAAGTGTCTAAATGGATGATTTGTTTTTGAAAAATTGATTGTGTAACTGACTGATTAAGTGTATCTCTCACTTTGTGTATAAGTGGCTGCATGGGTTGGTGAGTAGCTACATGGGTGTCTATATAGGTTATTAGTTGTTTTTTTGAGTATCAGTCTGAGTGTCTGTATGGTACGGTGGGGGGTATTACGTAGTGCATAGATGCATGAATGAGTGACTCACTGTTTGTATGTGTTGAAGACAGTATGTGTGCAGGACTGTATGGGTGGATGAGTGTGTGTATGGGTGTGTTAGTGAGTGAATGACTGTCTCAATAGTGTCTTCAGGAGTAACTACATATGTTTTAAACTAGTATATGTGACTATTGGTGTATATATGTGAGTATATGTGAGAGGGAGAGATTGAAAGAGTTCCTGTATGAATAAGTATGTGTTTCTATAAGTGATTGTTTAAAAGACTAAGTATGTGTAAGTTTCCGTAGAAGTAAGTATGGTGGTGTGTGTATTACTGTATATGCAAGTAAATGTATGTTTTATTCTTTATTAGCATGAGTGACTATGTGTGTGAGTAACTCTATGGATGAGTGGCATTGTGTAACAGGATGTATAGATGTATGAGTACATATGATGAGTGAGTACATGTATGAGTGACTGTATAGGACTGTTGGTGAATGAGTGGATGTGTATGTGGATCTTAGAATTACTGAAGAGGTTGTTGTAACTGGTATTGGTATGTCCATTGTTTTGAAATTTTTAGTCTCTATTTTTGAATGTGTGTATCAAAGCTTATATTAAGGTGAGAGGAGGTCTGCCACTCTATCACAAGGATGATGTCATCAGTGATGTCATCAGTGATGTCATTTGAGATGTCATCAGTGATGTCATGAGTGATGTCACTGACCATGTCATGAGTGATGTAATATGTGACGTCATCAGCAGTGCATTGCGGGCGCGCGAGTTATAGTTAGCTGAACTAACTATAACGGGGCAATTTCATTGGTTTTTTACGAGTAAAATGTCCAGCTAACTATAACATGTGTGAAACCTATGGTTTTTTCACTGAATTTCTAAGGTTTTTTAAATGCTAATTCCTAACTATAACGTGTGCGAAACCTATGGTTTTTTCAGTGAATTTCTAAGGTTTTTTAAATGCTAATTCCTAACTATAACGTGTGTGAAACCCATGGTTTTTTCAGTGAATTTGCAAGGTTTTTTAAATACTAATTCCTAACTATAACGTGTGTGAAACCCATGGTTTTTTCAGTGAATTTGCAAGGTTTTTTAAATGCTATTTTTTTTTTTTATTCTTCATTTTTTTCAAACATATTTTTAATTTAATTTTCTTATCTTTTATAAAGACTATGCTTAAATTTTTAAAATCCTTAAATATTTTTTTTATATATATTTTTTAAAATAAACATGTAAAATTTATTTCCAGATTTTTTTTTTTTTTTTTTTTTTTTTTATAGTACGCGTACCGTAAGCTCACGGTAAGCGTACGGTTTACGCAACGTCCGTAATCTATCTACGCTGCTTGCGTATAGTTACGTACTTTGCGTAGCCGCGCGTACTGCGCGTGGGACGCGTGCGCGCTTACGCAACACGCGCACGTTACGCGGAAGTGCCGGGGAGTGACTGTTATGCGCATGCGCGCAAGCGCGTGTCTTTTTTACGCGCACGCGTACTTTTTGCCGTAAGCGTACCGTAAGCGTACCGTAAGCGTACGGTTGGTCATGTGATCATGAAACACAACTTTTGATTGGTTGAAACTACTTTCAGTTCTAGAACTCTCCTACACCACACCCATTCCCCTCATTTCTGCTTGTGATCCCTTGGGAGAAGGAGCTGGTTTGTCTTTGGGATACGATGGCAGAACAGCAGAGCTCTTCTGAGAGTGAGGCTAGCACCAGCAGCACTGTCTTGAGGCAGAGAGCGAGGAAAGTAAAGCCTTCTTATGTTTGGGATTATTTTACTTTTCCAGAAGGCCAGCAAAAGGTGAATGCACCCTTAGTTACTTGCAAGCTGTGTAAGCGTGTACTTTCTAGAGGTAATCCTAACAGGAAGTATTCCTTTGGGAATCACACCATGAAGAGACACCTCCAGGATGTACACAGAAGGACACATGGTCATCTTTTTGGAGGTAACTCTTCAGAAAGACGAGCCAGTACATCCACAGCAGCTCAGCCTGGACCATCACCTGCAGGGCAGACTCCTTCTTCTGCAGGTCAGGTGAGCCCTTCATCTGTGGGGGGAGAATCTCCTTTTGCTGGCCCTCTGGAAATTAACCCTCGGTTTGCGAGGGTTGAAGTACGGTGCGCCACTTGTCACGATCTAATTACTTATAGGGAGACCAGTGTTTCCCTGGTGAACAGTAAAATAGATCAGCACACTTGTCGTACCGTCTAATATTCCCAATCTTTCTTTCCTCTGTCCCTGCATGAACACAACGGTTCTTTTAAGAGCCAACCTTATCTTTCATCTTTTTTTTACATATGTTTTTAAAAACTTTTTTTTATTTTTTTTTACCGTACGCGTACGGTAAGCGTACCTTTTTTTTTATTTTTTAAAAAAAACACTAAAAATCATTTATCACATTAGAAGGTCCTTGAGAGACTACAATTATTATTATTGACTTACCATACTCACTCAAAAAAATATTTATTCATTTGTTTTTTTAAAAAATAGTTTTTAAAATGGTTGTAGTTTCCGAAAATTTTCTATATCGATCTGAAAAAAAAGAAAAAAGTATTAATATTTTTAAACCATTTTATAATACAGTACACATATTTACATTTTTTACCAAAAAATATTTTTGCCTTATTTTTGCTGTTTTCAGAATATATTGCATTTCACTATAAATTGTGAAAGCAATTGCATTCATCATTTTACAGCGGGCAAAAAAAAATAACAATCTCAAAGATTGTATTAAAAAAGCCCAGAATCTCTTCTCACTTAAACTTATCATTACAGAAATGCATATTATTCTAAAAAAATATCATCTAAAAACAATACTTTTTTCTTTAAAATACCGTCTGATATGTTTGTTTCAGAAGTATAATCACAAAATTATATCTCAAATAACTCCAAAATACATCTGATTTTATTTCCTTTAGGCCAAATAGTATTTTTTTTTTTTTCCTGGAATAAATTTCCAAGGGAAAACCATTAAAATTCTAAAGTTTAATCTGTCCAGATCTCACCAATTCTCTGTAACATTTTGGTTCACGAAAATTTTTTGAATAATTTATTTAGTCCACAATAGAATTGCTTACTTTTCCACATGGCCAAATAGTAATTTTTTAAATCATTTTTGAAAAAATTTCCAATGGCAGTCCAATAGCATTCCAAAATTTAAAATGTGCAGAAGTTACCGATTATCTCTAAATTATTGGTTTTTCAAAATTGCATTAAAAATTAAAAAAGTCCACATTACAATTGGTTATCTTTCCTTTAGGCCAAATGATAATTTTAAAAATCTTTTTTCTACAAAATTGCAATGGTAATCCAGTAAAATGGTAAAATTATTTTGTCCAGATCTTGCCAAATCTCTCTAAAATTTAGGTTTCAGGAAGATTAGATAGGAATTTGCTAAATCAAAAGGCAAACGTTGTTTGAAAATCAATTGGGAATCATTACACAGTGTCCAGCCTTTTTCACATTTTAGATAAACTGTGTAATGTCCAGAAGTAACAGTAGGTCCATCATGGAAAATTATTGCAACAGTTACAAAAGTTTTTCCTGAAATTGATAATTGCTGTCCTGTAAACTTCTTTATTAAAGTATCCAATTTTGATCCATCAGCTCTACATCGTTGCATCATTAAAATTACATACTGTCCGTATTCCCTTAAAATTAATGTTGATAACATGTCAGAATTACACTCACCACATTTCATGCTATGATTAGCATCTTTAACTAATTTTGCAAAAGTGACTGTTTTACTCTCTGGCAATGTCAAATAAATAAACCTTTCATTATCAACAATAGAGCCACATATATTATAACAATTATCACAACTATGTTCCCATTTATAAGAGAGACCAAAAAAAATGTCAATGGGAACTCCTTCTTCTTCCACTACCTGAAGAAAATACATCAAAAATTCGTGTGCATCTTGCTGTTCATTTTGAGAAAACTGTGTTCGTCCTGAACATACATCTAAAAGTTTTCTAATATCAGTAGCACTTTCTATTTGAGTTTTATCTTTACTCAGCTTTTGAAAAAGGAGACTGAGCTCTGAACAGAATCTTTTTCCCTGATTTACTATTATCTGCTCCTGCAAACTTTCCAGATAAAATGCAACATTCAGCACTACATTAGCGTAGCAGTTGACACCAGAGCTATTTTCAAAATGACATCCTACAACCTGTTCTTCATTGTCCTTTTTCTTTTTGTTTGCAATTACATCACTCCTCTTTTTTTTCCTCTTCTCTACATCCTCATTACAGATATTCTCATTTCTCCTTTTACGAGAAACTACACGTTTCTCCAACACAGGATACTGACCTAAATGAGGAGCATAGCTTCTTCTTAATCTATTATACTCCTTTACACAGTTTGTATCAGCACTAACTTTTGAGTCATCAAAGTCTATCATGAATAAACCTGATAATGTTTTGACTCGTGACAAAGCTACATATGCCATACCTTCTTTGAACACAGTTGAACCAATGTTCACAAATGCACAATCTACAGTCAATCCTTGAGACTTGTGGATAGTTACAGCATATGCTAGTGAAAACGGAAACTGCTTCCTACGTACATATAAGTCTTTCACAAGCATGAAACGAACTGAACAACGACAAATGTCTTTAACTTCCTCTATCTGATCAAATTTTATTTTTAAACATTCAATTCCATCTTTTTTCTGATAATTAATAAAACCCACAACTCTTCCCATCGCTCCATTCACTAAGCCTTTCTCAACATCCAAATTTCTCCTTAAAAACACTCTACAGTTCATGCAAACATATAGATTTTTTTCTAATCCTGCTGTTTTGGAGATGTTCTTCTCTAGTGAGTCCAATTTATTTTTCAGTTTGCCTGTTACTGTGACAGTAATTCTTCCATCCTCAATTTTGTCCACTGCTTCCAATTTCCTGATGTCTTCCTTTTCCAATTTCAAAAGCTCCTCATTAAATATTGAGCATTCACGTAGAGTTGGCATTAAGCAGATGACACTTTTGTTTTCTGCAATATTCTTGTATATTTTCTCTGCAACTATTTCTTCCTTTGGAAATAAATTATGTAGCAGCCGACTCTGTAATGCTTTTTTCCCAACTTCTGTGAGTAGTCCAATCCTGATATCTTTCAGAATACTTCCATATTCTTCATCGTTTGCTTGCCTCATATTAGTTGTAAGTTCCTTGTACTCAAAGAAGGACCAAATATTTGTATTTCCAATGCTTCCCAATGACTTCTTCGTGTCTTCATGTGTCACAGTATTAAACACTGGTTGTCCTTTAACTGGAGTAAGTTGCAAAAGATCCCCAAAAACTATGACGTGTTTTCCACCAAATAACACGTCATAGTCTGTCTTCAAAATTTGCTGCATTCTTAAATGCACAAAGGCAAGCATTAAGTTTGATACCATGCTCACCTCATCAATAATGAGAACTTGCATCTTCTTCAATACTCGTGAAACTTCCAAGGATGCTTCTCCAGTTAGCTTGTTGAATTGTATTTTGTTCTCATGCTCCACTGGTAACATTAGCAAACGATGTAAGGTGAATCCTTTTATGTTATATGCTGCTAACCCAGTTGGAGCAGTAACCACACAAGACAAAGTAGAATCCGTTTTTTGCTTTAGGTAGCTTCTGATGACTTTAATTAGGAAACTTTTTCCAGTGCCAGCTTGTCCGCTTACATACATCCTGATTGGATGAAATGATGTGCATGAGCACTCTTTTTTGATATGTAGAAATCCGTGATCAATTTTGTTTTTGATCTCTTCATAAATTTGTTGCTGCTCTTGATTCAGTTGTCTTTCCAAATTTTCTAAGTCTATAAATTCTTCTTGAGCTTGATTCATAGCCGTTTCCACTTCATTCATGGCTATTGATGCTTCATTTTCAACGATTGGTTGTCCTAGGGGATCTTGACTGTGTGTTCCTGAACTTTGGCTGTCCTGAGAACTGTCTCTAGCTATTTCTGCTGCAATTGTAGTTTCCTGTTCAATTTCTTCATTTAACATTTGCAGATAAGTTGAGAATGTACTGCATTGTATGCTGTCTTTGCAAGCATTAAAAGAATCTTCATAGCTCTGGAATTCTCCCAGTAGTTCATCCTCTGTACGCCATGGTTTAAACAACTGTAAAAGAGCCAAGTAGTAAAATTCTTTCTTGTCGGTAGTGTCGCAACTCAGCTTCCGGTGATTTATCAAACTTCCTTTGGTTTGCTTCACCAAACATCCTTCTTCACCAACAACTTTATATTTTCCACTGTTGATGTCTTCTGCAGCTTTCCGTGAATAAATGTAGTTCTGTAACACTTCATAGAGACACATGTTCTCCAGATGATGACTTCTCTTGGGATAATATGTGTCCAACATGTTTGTTTTCAATATGTCTGTACTTTCTGGGTCATTCTCAGCCAAATATTCAATTTCTCCAACAGATTTCAGTACCCGATTTCTCATTGCTGCAAGGCCTAAACTTGCCCAAATTATTCTTCTTGACTTCGAGTAGAGACTTGCAGAAGATAACCTATCTGAACATTCGTAGGATCCAATTTCTCGATGCGATAACATCTTCAAACTGAAACTGTACAGCTTCTTACTGACAGTCTTCTCGTGAGAAATCTCTTCCCACATTTCCTTCAATTCTGTTTTTTCTGATTTCGTAATGTAAGACGTTACATATCGAGCAACAGCAATGGAATTGTCAGCAACATACTGTATATCCATGTTAGCGTTCCACATGGATAAAATGACTGGGTTGTAGTCATTTATATTTTTTGATTCTTCTTTTCTTTTAAGGTTGTAGGTATTCTTAGGTGATTTTCTTGTGATAGTATGTCTCACAGCTGACATAAAACTGTTGACTCTTCCATTTGTAAGAACAGGTCTAGGAAATCCAAATCGACATTTAGTGTAGTATTTTTCTTTGCTCTTGTATTTCCGTCGACAGTATTTTCCACACCGATGACTTTGGAAACGTAGAACTTGCTCCTTTAACTTGTTCTCTTCTGTGCTTTTAGGTATAGCACATGTTGCATATTCTTCAATGTAAGATAACACTGCTTCATCAGTATCAGTTCCAAACTTTGGGGCATCCTTGATCCACAGCAGCATATGAATATGAGGAGCACCTCTTGCCTGGTACTCTTTTCTCCAAAAGAAATCCACTACTTCTCCAAGAGGTGGATTTTTTTTATTGCAGATGAAGGACATCATAGCCTCAAATCTATGATTGAAATATCTGCAAACATTAACCGGATCCAATGAGCACAGTTCTCCTGCTGTCTTGTATTCGATGTTTTTAATGTTTGAATTGGCCTCTCGTAGAAAATCCAGTAAATCATCCCAAGCGTACTCGGCACAGCTTAGGGTAAGGAACCATGTTGGTGTTCCTAAATTGCGTAACATGCATTTTAGTTCACCATGGCGTCGGTACCAATATTCATTTGTCCCACGCTGACAAGCCATCAGATTGATCAGTTGTGTTTCCAAATGATCATCTCGGTGCTGCACTTTCTCCATAAAATCCTTAGCAGACACATTTTGTAAATGTACTCCACTTTTTAAAATGTGATTTACTGCATAAGACAGTGCAGACAAGTCGCTTTCAAATAAAAGATGGAACAAATAAGGAATACTTTGTCGAAATCTGGGATCTTCAGCATATAGTCTTGTAGTTCGATACTCTGAAGCTGGAATCTGTTCTGGACGTTCATCGTATCGTCCTCCTTTTCCTTTAGGAAACAGCTGGGGAAAACATCGAGCTTCCAAGCTCTCCTCCCATACACTCACGGGATTTCCTTTTGCTTTCTTCATCTGAAAGAGATCAATATTGTCTCCCATAACTTCTTTCGAATGGAGAGGATGTATGCTAAAATGTTCATAAATTTCTTCTTCCTTTGACTTGTCCACTTTTTCAATTTGTCCAGTTGGTGTTTCTGTGTCTCCTTGTAAATCTTCTTCTTCTTCTTCTTCTTCTATATAAATTGATTCATACCATTTGTTATTTTTTTTCAAATACAAATTTGCTCTTTGTACTTTCCGCACATCTACCAGCTCCTGCCAAATCTTCTTATTCTTTGTAGGTACACCATTAACCAGAATAATTAATGGTTCAGTTTCCAAAGTATCCGCATCAATAGTTTCCATATTTTTTTTCAAATCCAAGGGCAAATACACCACTCTACCTTTTAAACCTCTCAGTAAATCTGAAGGAGGTAATTTACCAGTTTTGGGCTCCATACGTACTATGGTCTGGAACGGATGAACACATTGAATGAGTATAGACTCATATGTATTTAATTCAGAAAGTTCAGCAGGAATAGCATCCAATTCTAAATTATTATGTACAGCTCTGGTCGGCATTCTATTTTCCTCTAACTTGTTGTAGCAGTATTTACAAATACGCTGATCTTCACCCAATTCAAAACAATTTTCAAGAAATATATATGTGGCAAAATCCATCCACTTATAATTATCTTCATTTTCACTCTTTCTGTAGAGATCAACATTCCTAGTTTGTTTTCTATAATGAGTTCTGCGGCAACAAATACAAGTAACATTTGGTCTTTCATTAGAGATTATTGCAAATTTTGTTATGTGATCATTAAATGTCTTACTTACACAAGGTTCTACATTCTCTTCCACTTCTGCCTCATTTACTGTGTCCTTCTCTGCACTGTTTTGTTCAGGACCAAAGTAACAAAACTGAATTTCATCAACAACCTTCTCTACATCTGATACCGTTCCTCGGAACAGAGCCCTATTCAATTCATTTAACTTTATTGCTGGACTTTTGGCAAAATACAACCGTCTCACAAACTTTCTCATTTCAGTATGATGAACAGCCAGCATCCTAAAATGATGGAAAACACTATTGCACACTTTTCTAGATAGACAAGCAAGAGAATGACCCTGCAAACCAGTATTCTCTCTCACTCTGCATGGATCCAGACTTTGAAGCACCTTAATCTTTTGTTTTACACTTTTTTTACTATATTCTCTTAGAAACTCTCGAAATCTGTCAATAGATTCCTGACGCACAGTGCAAATACTACTACAATTCCAAGTGTACACTGGGGCTTTAGGACGTCTCCCCATTGCCTCATCTGCCATCACTTGTACCTCATCTCTTGGAACCATTATCTCCTTCTCCATTATGCAACCATTTTTTACTTCGTATGAACGACCTCTGGTGTCAACTGCATGCAGCAAACTATTTCTTTGAAAATAGCTCTCTTCATTAAAAAAAGGTTCACTACTTGAACTATGCATCCACTTTCCTAAAAACACTTTACAAAAGTTTGTTCTGTTCACTACTCTTTTGCTTTTGCTTTGTGATTTCAGTACATTAACCATTTTATCTAATGTACGCATCCTATTCAAAATTAATATGAATAGTTTCCTTTTTAATTCTAATGCTTTTGCTGCAATGGCTTCAATTTCTTTTTTTCTCTTGTAATATTTAGCCTTTTGCTTATATTTCTTTATATCCTTTATCAAATTGGACATAACTCTTCTCTGAAACATTTTTCTACGTATCTCTTTAAATGCTGTTTTTCTGTTTATGTTAAACTTTTCAATTCCAGAAGGTATATTTGCATTAACTAAATTCTCATTTTTTTGCTGTTCTCTATGTTTTGTTACATTTTTCCGAGAACAGACATTTTGTACATTTTTCTTTGTTTTGAATATTTTGTTTAGAAATTGTTTTTTTTGCTTACCAGAAGATTTTTTCTTTTTCCCAACATCAGCATCTTCTACTAACTTTGGTCCTCCAGTTGTCTTCAAATATAGTTTTTTTTTTAGCGTTTTTTGAACTCGAGATTTTGTAGGCATCTTAAATTTTGTTCACTGTTCTTCAGTAATACCTGAAAAAAACTACAAAAAAAATCCTTTATTGTATTTAAATATATTACTACATTTCTTTTCACAATAGTCACAAAACGAAATTTCTTTGCCAATTTGAATGCACACAAACTGCTCTTTTTTTTGGGCAAGTGAAAATCTCTTTTACAAACTGTCACATTATGAAACCAAGCTGTTTTTTCAGACCACCACCGTGTGTATTCTCTGTGACTGCCTACACTCCAGCAGGGGCAACCAGCCTTAGTGATGCTGAATGTATTTGCATTACAGACTTAAACCTGAAAACCCCACTCGCTTCTAATTACTGTGCATGACTATACATGGCAAGCACATGGGTGTGTGCTAAGCCTCTGCTTCTTCCCCCAAAAATTCGCTCCCCCTTTCCATCTACTGCAACTGTGAAATCACCAGAGCAAGACGCAATAAATCTCTGCCTATAATTCTTCTATGCACACAGTGTCATGTTTTCACATTAGTGCCAAAACGAAATTTCTTTGCCAATTTGAAAGCACACTTACTGCTCTTTTTTTTTCGGGCCAAGTGAAAATCTCTTTTTACAATTTGAAATCACTTTTACAGACTGACACATTCTGAAACCTTTTTTTTAAATTTATTTAAATGCACATGTCCAAGCTGTTTTTTTTTCAGACCACCACCGTGTGTATTCTCTGTGACTGCCTACACTCCAGCAGGGGCAACCAGCCTTAGTGATGCTGAATGTATTTGCATTACAGACTTAAACCTGAAAACCCCACTCGCTTCTAATTACTGTGCATGACTATACATGGCAAGCACATGGGTGTGTGCTAAGCCTCTGCTTCTTCCCCCAAAAATTCGCTCCCCCTTTCCATCTACTGCAACTGTGAAATCACCAGAGCAAGACGCAATAAATCTCTGCCTATAATTCTTCTATGCACACAGAGTCATGTTTTCACATTAGTGCCAAAACGAAATTTCTTTGCCAATTTGAAAGCACACTTACTGCTCTTTTTTTTTCGGGCCAAGTGAAAATCTCTTTTTACAATTTGAAATCACTTTTACAGACTGACACATTCTGAAACCTTTTTTTTAAATTTATTTAAATGCACATGTCCAAGCTGTTTTTTTTTCAGACCACCACCGTGTGTATTCTCTGTGACTGCCCACACTCCAGCAGGGGCAACCAGCCTTAGTGATGCTGAATGTATTTGCATTACAGACTTAAACCTGAAAACCCCACTCGCTTCTAATTACTGTGCATGACTATACATGGCAAGCACATGGGTGTGTGCTAAGCCTCTGCTTCTTCCACCAAAAATTCACTCCCCCTTTCCATCTACTGCAACTGTGAAATCACCAGAGCAAGACGCAATAAATCTCTGCCTATAATTCTTCTATGCACACAGAGTCATGTTTTCTCATTAGTGCCAAAACGAAATTTCTTTGCCAATTTGAAAGCACACTTACTGCTCTTTTTTTTTTCGGGCCAAGTGAAAATCTCTTTTTACAATTTGAAATCACTTTTACAGACTGACACATTCTGAAACCTTTTTTTTAAATTTATTTAAATGCACATGTCCAAGCTGTTTTTTTTTCAGACCACCACCGTGTGTATTCTCTGTGACTGCCTACACTCCAGCAGGGGCAACCAGCCTTAGTGATGCTGAATGTATTTGCATTACAGACTTAAACCTGAAAACCCCACTCGCTTCTAATTACTTTGCATGACTATACATGGCAAGCACATGGGTGTGTGCTAAGCCTCTGCTTCTTCCCCCAAAAATTCGCTCCTCTTTTCCATCTACTGCAACTGTGAAATCACCAGAGCAAGACGCAATAAATCTCTGCCTATAATTCTTCTATGCACACAGAGTCATGTTTTCACATTAGTGCCAAAACGAAATTTCTTTGCCAATTTGAAAGCACACTTACTGCTCTTTTTTTTTCGGGCCAAGTGAAAATCTCTTTTTACAATTTGAAATCACTTTTACAGACTGACACATTCTGAAACCTTTTTTTTAAATTTATTTAAATGCACATTTCCAAGCTGTTTTTTTTTCAGACCACCACCGTGTGTATTCTCTGTGACTGCCTACTGTTAGACCTGGCACCTTGGCGTGAGTTTCCCTTCCACTTTTTTTTGATGGTGTGCCTCGACTGTTTTGCTGGTGTTGTCCGCTCAAGGCACTGCGCCACGGCTAATCCGTGCCGCAGTGCAAGTGCTCCCTAAGTAAAGTGTACCTGTAATTGATGTTCCTGATTGGTTGATTGGATTCACTGTCAGTCCCCAGTAAAGTGCACCAGGGGTGCCAGGGCTTGTGAATGCCAATGCTGCTGGTGGGCTTGCAGCGCTGGTTGCGCCACCCACGGAAGCGGCCTTGTAAAGTGTGTCTAGGGTCTGCCACCGCAGACCCTGTGCGCGGTCCGGGACCGTCGCGCTGACTGCGCAAGTGCCCCCACTTGCCAGTCCCTAAACCTTCCCTTACCTACATATTAGCCACCCCTCTGGTAGGCCCAAGGGCAGGGTGCATTGTAGGCAGAAGGTAGGACATGCCCTGATGTGTGTGGCATGTCTTAGTAGTGAATTACAGCCCTTGTCGTTTTTCACTATTGAAGGCTACCTGCTCTCCATAGGCCAGAATGGGCTGCTGGAGTCACTACACGCTGTGACCCCAGTGGACTCAGAGAGCATGGTAGAGTGTCAAGTTTGGTATGCCTGAACTCAGGATGATAAAATACTTCTTGTAGTCAAGTTTATTTTAATATCCTGGGTTTGTAAATACTACTTTTAGAAAGCTAGTATTTACTGACCTGACCATCTCAGTCCGCCTCTGCTGTGTGTATGTGTTCTGCCTGGCAACAGTAAGGAGCAGGGTGGGGGGATCCCCAGAGACAGGTTGGCTGCCAGGTGGTGGGTAGAGAGATTACACCTGGATGGGTGGGAGGAGTACACCTTGACTCTTGAATAGACCTGTGCTCTGCCACCACAAAGCCGGCGCCACCCCCTGTGGGGCGGCTGATGTCTCTGCCCTGCTGCTGAAAGGAAAGAGCAGAGTCACCATAACAAAGTGCTCCAGAACTGGACTGAGCCAGGCCTAGGCCCCCTGGCGCTAAAGAACAAAAGAACCATGGTATAAAAGTAGGAGCCTGGCTCCTAAGAAATCAGAATCCTGTTTACCACAAAGAACCTCTGCCCGACTAGAAGGAGAAGAAGACGCCGGAGGAGCTGGCCTGCTGCTTGCCTTGCTGAGAGAGGAGAGGAAGAGACTTACTGAAAAGACTTTGCTACTTTGTGCTTGAACATTCTCCAAGGGCTTGATCTGAGCTTGCCCCCTGAACTGAACCCCAGGAACAGTGGGTTCTCTGTGCTCTTGCTCGTCCTCCAATTCGAGCCGTGTGTGCATCCCGCTGGAAAAGAGACTGCGCCCCTCATCGCCCCTCCTAGGGCCGTGACACCCAGAAGCTCGCCTGCCTCCAACCCGTGAGAGCCCCGCTCCATCCCGAGCCGCTCTCTGTTCCCGGGCCAGGCCGCCTGCATCCCTGTCACCGCCTGCTACTGGAGCGCGCTGACCGCGCTATCACCCCTCCTGCCGGAAGCCGTCCGACGACTGTGATCTACGCCGGGTCATCCAGCTGCACTGACCGTGCCCTGTGACCCCGCTTCGCTATCCCCGGACATCTCAGGCCGCGCCGCCCCCGCTGTGGAGACCCTCCTGCACCGCCGTGCTAAAGGGTCGCTGGCCGCGCCTGCCTACGTGCCCACACCTGCTGATTGAGGACCCAAGAACACTTCCAAGCTGAGAGTCGCACCGACCTGTGCCGACTCTCCACATCACGAAAGAAGCTCCAGTATCGGGCTCGGGGCCCGCAACGCCTTATTTCCCCGTTCGCAGGAACCGATCTCTGTGAGTACTGGAACTACAAGTAAAAGAGACTACAAAGCATCCATTTGAAACACCGAACCAAGAACATTTGCCTGCTGTATAATCTGGTGGCCTAGCGAAAACGTTATTGGTCTTGTGATAAGTCTGCTGAGATATATATACCTATTTTTACATAAAGAATCGTATTTTTATATATATCCAAGTCTGGTGTCCGTTTCTGGGGGGATTGATGTATTTACTGTGCGTATGATTGTAAGTGCTTAACCAACAACGCCTGAGGAATCGCCTTGGCTGCTCACGCCACGCACCTAGAGGGTGAGCAAGGGTCATTCGCGAGGGGTTATCCTGCGCCCTGACGTGGAGGAGAGGGTTCCTGCTTGACACAAGGGCAACCTTGCGCCAACCAGAGATCCCCGACTCTAACATTGTTGGCAGCGGTTGGGATTTCGGATTTGCACTTGTAATTTGCATACAGTGAATTATTAATCACCAGATAGTGAGAGCAGACCAAGTAACGCAGCCACAGGTTTTCATTTTCTGAACTTTGTTGAGACATCTGCCATTACTGCAACCATGCCTGGCTCACACTCCGCTGGGAGAGCACTCTCTGTGATTTCTGGAATCGATGAGGTGGATTGGGAGAGACTGGAAGGCTACTCGATGGAGCAATTGAAAGGCTACAGTGTAAAATTCCGAGTCCCCCATGCTGGATTCAAGAGGAGAACCCAGTACGCCAAGGCGCTGAGAGCCTGGAAGGAGTCACGAGACCCACGGAATGCGGGGGACATCGTTCCACCCGACAACCTTGAGGAGCCCAGCAGAGTCCGGTCGCCAGAGGAGCTGGCAGACAGGGCAGCAGACAGGGCGCATGCAATGGAGATGGCAAAGTTGGCAGGACAAATGGAAATGGAAAAGCAGAAGTTGGCCCTGGAGGCACAACAACGCCAAATGGATCATGATATCCGATTGAAGGAGTTGGAGCTGAAGGCGAAAAGTTTGGACACCGCTCCTTCTGGTGGCAGCACTCCACCAGCGCAGGTAGAGTCCAAGGTGTACATCCCCAAAGATGTAGTAAAGGAGTATTTTAGAAAGGATGACATAGGGCAGTGGTTTAGAGCCTACGAGGTGGCCATGTCCTCACACCGGGTCCCTGAGAAAGACTGGGGAGCGGGGTTGTGGGGAAGGTTCCTTGCTGAAGGGCGGGACACCCTGTTAGATTTGCCCTTAGAAGTCCAAACCTCATACCCCCATATGAAGGAAGCTTTGATGACCAGGTATGGGTTAACTCCGGAGCTATATCGACAGAGGTTCAGGGAGACCAAGAAGATCCCTGAGAGTACGTATGTGGAATATGTGACCTTTTTCTGCAGAGCGCTGGATGGTTGGGTGAAGGGTAGCAAAGTGAATGATTATCAAGGGCTGCTTGATTTAATTGCATGGGAGCACTTGTCCAGTCAATGTTTTCCTGAGCTACGCCAGCACCTGATAGATAGCAAGCTGTCCAACCCGAGGAAGCTTGCTGAGGAGGCGGACCGCTGGCTCAGCACCAGGGTCCACAAGGGTCAAGTGGGAGACTCCGCCAAAGGTGGGCAGGGTCCCCAGCAGAAGAGTGGGGGGGACAAGGGTAAACAGAAGGGGTTCCAAAAAGGCCCCCAAAGTAATTCCCAAGGGAACCAGCAGAAGGGTTCTCAGCCTCCCCCAACCCCGCAGCAGAACGGGGCCCCGACAGGTAGACCTGTTCCAAAGGGGCCCTTCAATTGTTATAAGTGTGGCGATCCGGGTCACATTGCCGCTGATCCTAAGTGTCGCCTGTTTGGTAAGACCGCACCCACTGGTGCTCCACCCCGGCAAGTAGCTAGTGTTAACTTTGGGGAGGAGATAGCAGTCCAGGAGGGTGGGGGTCCCGGGCAGATGACCCTAGTCTCGCTAGGAGACAGTGAGATGGTCCCTGTAACCTACCTACCCTCTAACACTAAGAAATATGGGCAGGTGGTGACCATCAATGGAAAGAAGGTTGAGGCTCTTAGAGATACAGGAGCCAGCGTGACCTCGGTGAGGCAACACCTGGTGTCTCAAGAGCAGATTGTACCCAATGCCTACTGTAGGGTTGTCAATGCTGACAACGTAGAGAGTCGTTGTCCAATGGCTCGAGTTCCCTTTGAGTGGGGGGAGGTCTCTGGTACTCTACAAGTCGCTGTGAGAACTGACATGCCTGTAGACTGTCTGCTAGGGAACGACCTGGAGAGTTCCCCTTGGGAAAAGGTGGAGAAGACCACGCATCTGAGGATGGTGGGTCTACCCGACTGGGCGTGCGTGACCACCCGGTCCATGGCAGCCAGTAGGGGTGTTGAGAGGGTCCTGGAGCCTGAGGGAGAGGTCCAGGAACCGGCCTTAGGGAGAAGGCGCAGGAGGCGCGGGAAACCGGCCCCCGAAGTTCCCACGGCCCAGGAGGAAGTAGACCCTGAGGGGGATGCTCTGGAGCCTACCGGGGAACAGATTGCCGAACTGGGAGATCTGCCTGAGCTGACCCATTGGCAGCAAGAAGGAGGTCCCTCCAGGGAGGAATTCTGCAGGGAGCAGAAAGAATGCCCTTCTCTCGTGGGTATGCGGCAGCAGGCTGCAGACCAGGCCAACGGTGTTCAGGCCAAAACACACTACGTGTACTGGGAGAGTGACCTCCTGTATTCCGAGCCTAAGGCTGCTGAACCTGGGTCAGCCCGTGTGCTGGTGGTACCCCAGAAGTTCAGAACCTTCCTACTGGGGCTGGCTCATGATGTGCCGTTAGCAGGACATTTGGGGATGGACAAGACCTATGACAGGCTTGTCACCCACTTTTACTGGCCCCAAATGCATAAGAATTCCGATTCCTACTGCAGAACCTGTCAGACTTGCCAGGCAAGTGGTAAGAGCGGAGGGAAGCACAAGGCTCCTCTGCAACCTTTCCCTGTGGTCGGTACGCCATTCCAACGAGTGGGTATTGATATTGTGGGGCCTCTGGATCCCAAGACAGCCCTGGGCAACAGGTTCATCCTGGTCTTGGTGGACCATGCCACCCGGTACCCTGAAGCCATCCCTCTGAGGACAGTGACGGCCCCCGTGGTGGGACGGGCACTGATGGGAATTTTCTCCCGAGTGGGATTCCCTCTAGAGGTGGTGAGCGACAGGGGGACCAATTTCATATCCACATATATGAAATCCCTGTGGAAGGAGTGTGGGGTAACGTACAAGTTCACCACTCCTTACCATCCCCAAGGAAATGGGTTGGTTGAGAGATTCAACCGAACCCTCAAAGGCATGATCATGGGCCTGGACGGTCCGATGAGGCGTAAGTGGGACGTCCTCTTGCCATGCCTGCTCTTCGCTTACCGAGAGGTGCCGCAGAAGTCTCTAGGATTCAGCCCCTTTGAGCTTCTGTATGGTCACCCGGTAAGAGGACCTCTGAGTTTGGTAAAGGAAGGCTGGGAGCAATCTCCCAGGAAACCTCCCCAGAATGTATATAGTTACATGCTGGCCTTCCGAAACCAGACTCGGCGTTTCAGGCAACTTGCTGAGGCAAATCTGGAAGCCAGCCAGGAGGAGATGAAGCGGTGGTACGACCGGAATGCCACTCTGGTAGAGCTTCAACCTGGACAAAAGGTGTGGGTCTTGGCCCCAGTGGAGCCGTGTGCACTTCAGGATAAGTGGACAGGTCCATTTGAGGTTGTGGAGCGCAAAAGTCCTATCACCTACTTGGTGGACATGCAGACTCCCAGGAACCCTTTGAGGGTCCTACATGTTAACCGCCTTAAGCCCCACTTAGAGAGGACCGAAGTGGGCATGCTGCTGGCCACTGATGATGGAATGGAAGAGGAGACCGAGCCTCTTCCTGACCTCTTAGTGGCCTCTGAGAAAGATGGGTCAGTGGATGGAGTTAACCTCTCACCCACCCTGACGCCCGAACAACAGGAAGACTGCCGCCACTTGCTGGGACAGTTTTCCGACCGATTCTCCCTGGTTCCTGGTGTCACAGATTGGTGCGTCCATGATGTGGACACAGGAGACAGCTTACCTGTGAAGCACAAGGCTTACAGGGTAACTGACAGGGTCAGAGCTTGCATTAAGGAGGAGGTCTCCAAAATGCTTGCGCTAGGGGTGGTTGAGTCCTCCAGCAGTCCTTGGTCCAGCCCCGTGGTCTTGGTCCCAAAGGCTGCTGCGCCGGGAGCCACACCTGAACTCCGGTTCTGTGTGGACTACAGAGGACTCAATTCAGTCACGAAGACTGACGCGCACCCCATCCCCAGAGCTGATGAGCTCATTGATCGGCTGGGGGCTGCCCGGTTCCTCAGTACGTTTGATCTAACGTCTGGGTACTGGCAGATCGCCTTGACCGATGGGGCCAAAGAGAGGTCCGCATTCTCGACACCAGATGGGCACTTCCAGTTCCGAGTCATGCCATTTGGAATGAAGAATGCCCCTGCCACCTTTCAGAGGTTGGTCAACCAGGTACTGGTTGGGCTGGATGCGTTCAGTGCCGCCTACCTGGATGACATCGCGGTGTTCAGTGCCACCTGGCCTGAACACCTGCGCCACCTCTGGGAAGTGTTGATGGCGCTGCGCCGAGCAGGCCTCACGATCAAGGCAAGCAAGTGCCAGATCGGGCAGGGTTCCGTGGTGTACTTGGGACACCAAGTGGGGAGTGGCAAGGTGGCACCCTTGCAACCCAAAATCGAGACCATCCTGGCTTGGGAACCCCCCAAGACGCAGACCGCCGTGAGGGCCTTCCTGGGGCTCACTGGGTACTACAGGAGGTTTGTTAAGGGCTATGGAACGATCGTTGCCCCCTTGACCGAGCTGACTTCGAAGAAGCAGCCCAGGAACGTGATTTGGACTGACACCTGTCAGAAAGCTTTCGACACCCTGAAGACTGCCATGTGCACGGCGCCCGTGCTCTTGGCCCCTGACTTCTCCAGGGAATTCCTAGTCCAGACAGACGCTTCAGAGCATGGTGTAGGGGCTGTTCTCTCACAGATGACTGAGGAGGGCTGGGACCAACCCGTAGCCTTCATCAGTAGGAGGTTACTTCCACGGGAAAGTAGGTGGAGTGCAATTGAGCGAGAAGCATTTGCTGTGGTCTGGGCGCTGAAGAAGCTAAGACCCTACTTGTTTGGGTCTCACTTCCGGGTTCAGACGGACCACAGGCCCCTCAGATGGTTGATGCAGATGAGGGGTGAAAACCCGAAGCTGTTGAGGTGGTCCATCTCCCTACAGGGTATGGACTTTACGGTGGAACACCGCCCTGGTACAGATCACGCCAACGCTGACGGTCTGTCCAGGTATTTCCGCCTTAGTGACGAGGAACCCCCTGGGCAAGGGTAGTTCTCCCCACATTTCAGCTGGAGGGGACACGTGTTAGACCTGGCACCTTGGCGTGAGTTTCCCTTCCACTTTTTTTTGATGGTGTGCCTCGACTGTTTTGCTGGTGTTGTCCGCTCAAGGCACTGCGCCACGGCTAATCCGTGCCGCAGTGCAAGTGCTCCCTAAGTAAAGTGTACCTGTAATTGATGTTCCTGATTGGTTGATTGGATTCACTGTCAGTCCCCAGTAAAGTGCACCAGGGGTGCCAGGGCTTGTGAATGCCAATGCTGCTGGTGGGCTTGCAGCGCTGGTTGCGCCACCCACGGAAGCGGCCTTGTAAAGTGTGTCTAGGGTCTGCCACCGCAGACCCTGTGCGCGGTCCGGGACCGTCGCGCTGACTGCGCAAGTGCCCCCACTTGCCAGTCCCTAAACCTTCCCTTACCTACATATTAGCCACCCCTCTGGTAGGCCCAAGGGCAGGGTGCATTGTAGGCAGAAGGTAGGACATGCCCTGATGTGTGTGGCATGTCTTAGTAGTGAATTACAGCCCTTGTCGTTTTTCACTATTGAAGGCTACCTGCTCTCCATAGGCCAGAATGGGCTGCTGGAGTCACTACACGCTGTGACCCCAGTGGACTCAGAGAGCATGGTAGAGTGTCAAGTTTGGTATGCCTGAACTCAGGATGATAAAATACTTCTTGTAGTCAAGTTTATTTTAATATCCTGGGTTTGTAAATACTACTTTTAGAAAGCTAGTATTTACTGACCTGACCATCTCAGTCCGCCTCTGCTGTGTGTATGTGTTCTGCCTGGCAACAGTAAGGAGCAGGGTGGGGGGATCCCCAGAGACAGGTTGGCTGCCAGGTGGTGGGTAGAGAGATTACACCTGGATGGGTGGGAGGAGTACACCTTGACTCTTGAATAGACCTGTGCTCTGCCACCACAAAGCCGGCGCCACCCCCTGTGGGGCGGCTGATGTCTCTGCCCTGCTGCTGAAAGGAAAGAGCAGAGTCACCATAACAAAGTGCTCCAGAACTGGACTGAGCCAGGCCTAGGCCCCCTGGCGCTAAAGAACAAAAGAACCATGGTATAAAAGTAGGAGCCTGGCTCCTAAGAAATCAGAATCCTGTTTACCACAAAGAACCTCTGCCCGACTAGAAGGAGAAGAAGACGCCGGAGGAGCTGGCCTGCTGCTTGCCTTGCTGAGAGAGGAGAGGAAGAGACTTACTGAAAAGACTTTGCTACTTTGTGCTTGAACATTCTCCAAGGGCTTGATCTGAGCTTGCCCCCTGAACTGAACCCCAGGAACAGTGGGTTCTCTGTGCTCTTGCTCGTCCTCCAATTCGAGCCGTGTGTGCATCCCGCTGGAAAAGAGACTGCGCCCCTCATCGCCCCTCCTAGGGCCGTGACACCCAGAAGCTCGCCTGCCTCCAACCCGTGAGAGCCCCGCTCCATCCCGAGCCGCTCTCTGTTCCCGGGCCAGGCCGCCTGCATCCCTGTCACCGCCTGCTACTGGAGCGCGCTGACCGCGCTATCACCCCTCCTGCCGGAAGCCGTCCGACGACTGTGATCTACGCCGGGTCATCCAGCTGCACTGACCGTGCCCTGTGACCCCGCTTCGCTATCCCCGGACATCTCAGGCCGCGCCGCCCCCGCTGTGGAGACCCTCCTGCACCGCCGTGCTAAAGGGTCGCTGGCCGCGCCTGCCTACGTGCCCACACCTGCTGATTGAGGACCCAAGAACACTTCCAAGCTGAGAGTCGCACCGACCTGTGCCGACTCTCCACATCACGAAAGAAGCTCCAGTATCGGGCTCGGGGCCCGCAACGCCTTATTTCCCCGTTCGCAGGAACCGATCTCTGTGAGTACTGGAACTACAAGTAAAAGAGACTACAAAGCATCCATTTGAAACACCGAACCAAGAACATTTGCCTGCTGTATAATCTGGTGGCCTAGCGAAAACGTTATTGGTCTTGTGATAAGTCTGCTGAGATATATATACCTATTTTTACATAAAGAATCGTATTTTTATATATATCCAAGTCTGGTGTCCGTTTCTGGGGGGATTGATGTATTTACTGTGCGTATGATTGTAAGTGCTTAACCAACAACGCCTGAGGAATCGCCTTGGCTGCTCACGCCACGCACCTAGAGGGTGAGCAAGGGTCATTCGCGAGGGGTTATCCTGCGCCCTGACGTGGAGGAGAGGGTTCCTGCTTGACACAAGGGCAACCTTGCGCCAACCAGAGATCCCCGACTCTAACACCTACACTCCAGCAGGGGCAACCAGCCTTAGTGATGCTGAATGTATTTGCATTACAGACTTAAACCTGAAAACCCCACTGGCTTGTAAATACTGTGCATGACTATACACGGCAAGGACATGGGTGTGTGCTAAGCCTCTGCTTCTTCCCCCAAAAATTCGCTCCTCTTTTCCATCTACTGCAACTGTGAAATCACCAGAGCAAGACGCAATAAATCTCTGCCTATAATTCTTCTATGCACACAGAGTCATGTTTTCACATTAGTGCCAAAACGAAATTTCTTTGCCAATTTGAAAGCACACTTACTGCTCTTTTTTTTTCGGGCCAAGTGAAAATCTCTTTTTACAATTTGAAATCACTTTTACAGACTGACACATTCTGAAACCTTTTTTTTAAATTTATTTAAATGCACATGTCCAAGCTGTTTTTTTTTCAGACCACCACCGTGTGTATTCTCTGTGACTGCCTACACTCCAGCAGGGGCAACCAGCCTTAGTGATGCTGAATGTATTTGCATTACAGACTTAAACCTGAAAACCCCACTCGCTTCTAATTACTGTGCATGACTATACATGGCAAGCACATGGGTGTGTGCTAAGCCTCTGCTTCTTCCCTCAAAAATTCGCTCCTCTTTTCCATCTACTGCAACTGTGAAATCACCAGAGCAAGACGCAATAAATCTCTGCCTATAATTCTTCTATGCACACAGAGTCATGTTTTCACATTAGTGCCAAAACGAAATTTCTTTGCCAATTTGAAAGCACACTTACTGCTCTTTTTTTTTCGGGCCAAGTGAAAATCTCTTTTTACAATTTGAAATCACTTTTACAGACTGACACATTCTGAAACCTTTTTTTTAAATTTATTTAAATGCACATGTCCAAGCTGTTTTTTTTTCAGACCACCACCGTGTGTATTCTCTGTGACTGCCTACACTCCAGCAGGGGCAACCAGCCTTAGTGATGCTGAATGTATTTGCATTACAGACTTAAACCTGAAAACCCCACTCGCTTCTAATTACTTTGCATGACTATACATGGCAAGCACATGGGTGTGTGCTAAGCCTCTGCTTCTTCCCCCAAAAATTCGCTCCTCTTTTCCATCTACTGCAACTGTGAAATCACCAGAGCAAGACGCAATAAATCTCTGCCTATAATTCTTCTATGCACACAGAGTCATGTTTTCACATTAGTGCCAAAACGAAATTTCTTTGCCAATTTGAAAGCACACTTACTGCTCTTTTTTTTTCGGGCCAAGTGAAAATCTCTTTTTACAATTTGAAATCACTTTTACAGACTGACACATTCTGAAACCTTTTTTTTAAATTTATTTAAATGCACATTTCCAAGCTGTTTTTTTTTCAGACCACCACCGTGTGTATTCTCTGTGACTGCCTACACTCCAGCAGGGGCAACCAGCCTTAGTGATGCTGAATGTATTTGCATTACAGACTTAAACCTGAAAACCCCACTGGCTTGTAAATACTGTGCATGACTATACACGGCAAGGACATGGGTGTGTGCTAAGCCTCTGCTTCTTCCCCCAAAAATTCGCTCCTCTTTTCCATCTACTGCAACTGTGAAATCACCAGAGCAAGACGCAATAAATCTCTGCCTATAATTCTTCTATGCACACAGAGTCATGTTTTCACATTAGTGCCAAAACGAAATTTCTTTGCCAATTTGAAAGCACACTTACTGCTCTTTTTTTTTCGGGCCAAGTGAAAATCTCTTTTTACAATTTGAAATCACTTTTACAGACTGACACATTCTGAAACCTTTTTTTAAATTTATTTAAATGCACATTTCCAAGCTGTTTTTTTTTCAGACCACCACCGTGTGTATTCTCTGTGACTGCCTACACTCCAGCAGGGGCAACCAGCCTTAGTGATGCTGAATGTATTTGCATTACAGACTTAAACCTGAAAACCCCACTGGCTTGTAAATACTGTGCATGACTATACACGGCAAGGACATGGGTGTGTGCTAAGCCTCTGCTTCTTCCCCCAAAAATTCGCTCCCCCTTTCCATCTACTGCAACTGTGAAATCACCAGAGCAAGACGCAATAAATCTCTGCCTATAATTCTTCTATGCACACAGAGTCATGTTTTCACATTAGTGCCAAAACGAAATTTCTTTGCCAATTTGAAAGCACACTTACTGCTCTTTTTTTTTCGGGCCAAGTGAAAATCTCTTTTTACAATTTGAAATCACTTTTACAGACTGACACATTCTGAAACCTTTTTTTTAAATTTATTTAAATGCACATGTCCAAGCTGTTTTTTTTTCAGACCACCACCGTGTGTATTCTCTGTGACTGCCTACACTCCAGCAGGGGCAACCAGCCTTAGTGATGCTGAATGTATTTGCATTACAGACTTAAACCTGAAAACCCCACTGGCTTGTAAATACTGTGCATGACTATACACGGCAAGGACATGGGTGTGTGCTAAGCCTCTGCTTCTTCCCCCAAAAATTCGCTCCCCCTTTCCATCTACTGCAACTGTGAAATCACCAGAGCAAGACGCAATAAATCTCTGCCTATAATTCTTCTATGCACACAGAGTCATGTTTTCACATTAGTGCCAAAACGAAATTTCTTTGCCAATTTGAAAGCACACTTACTGCTCTTTTTTTTTCGGGCCAAGTGAAAATCTCTTTTTACAATTTGAAATCACTTTTACAGACTGACACATTCTGAAACCTTTTTTTTAAATTTATTTAAATGCACATGTCCAAGCTGTTTTTTTTTCAGACCACCACCGTGTGTATTCTCTGTGACTGCCTACACTCCAGCAGGGGCAACCAGCCTTAGTGATGCTGAATGTATTTGCATTACAGACTTAAACCTGAAAACCCCACTCGCTTCTAATTACTGTGCATGACTATACATGGCAAGCACATGGGTGTGTGCTAAGCCTCTGCTTCTTCCCTCAAAAATTTGCTCCTCTTTTCCATCTACTGCAACTGTGAAATCACCAGAGCAAGACGCAATAAATCTCTGCCTATAATTCTTCTATGCACACAGAGTCATGTTTTCACATTAGTGCCAAAACGAAATTTCTTTGCCAATTTGAAAGCACACTTACTGCTCTTTTTTTTTCGGGCCAAGTGAAAATCTCTTTTTACAATTTGAAATCACTTTTACAGACTGACACATTCTGAAACCTTTTTTTTAAATTTATTTAAATGCACATGTCCAAGCTGTTTTTTTTTCAGACCACCACCGTGTGTATTCTCTGTGACTGCCTACACTCCAGCAGGGGCAACCAGCCTTAGTGATGCTGAATGTATTTGCATTACAGACTTAAACCTGAAAACCCCACTCGCTTCTAATTACTGTGCATGACTATACATGGCAAGCACATGGGTGTGTGCTAAGCCTCTGCTTCTTCCCCCAAAAATTCGCTCCCCCTTTCCATCTACTGCAACTGTGAAATCACCAGAGCAAGACGCAATAAATCTCTGCCTATAATTCTTCCATGCACACAGAGTCATGTTTTCACATTAGTGCCAAAACGAAATTTCTTTGCCAATTTGAAAGCACACTTACTGCTCTTTTTTTTTCGGGCCAAGTGAAAATCTCTTTTTACAATTTGAAATCACTTTTACAGACTGACACATTCTGAAACCTTTTTTTTAATTTTATTTAAATGCACATGTCCAAGCTGTTTTTTTTTCAGACCACCACCGTGTGTATTCTCTGTGACTGCCTACACTCCAGCAGGGGCAACCAGCCTTAGTGATGCTGAATGTATTTGCATTACAGACTTAAACCTGAAAACCCCACTCGCTTCTAATTACTTTGCATGACTATACATGGCAAGCACATGGGTGTGTGCTAAGCCTCTGCTTCTTCCCCCAAAAATTCGCTCCCCCTTTCCATCTACTGCAACTGTGAAATCACCAGAGCAAGACGCAATAAATCCCTGCCTATAATTCTTCTATGCACACAGAGTCATGATTTCACATTAGTGCCAAAACGAAATTTCTTTGCCAATTTGAAAGCACACTTACTGCTCTTTTTTTTTCGGGCCAAGTGAAAATCTCTTTTTACAATTTGAAATCACTTTTACAGACTGACACATTCTGAAACCTTTTTTTTAAATTTATTTAAATGCACATGTCCAAGCTGTTTTTTTTTCAGACCACCACCGTGTGTATTCTCTGTGACTGCCTACACTCCAGCAGGGGCAACCAGCCTTAGTGATGCTGAATGTATTTGCATTACAGACTTAAACCTGAAAACCCCACTCGCTTCTAATTACTGTGCATGACTATACATGGCAAGCACATGGGTGTGTGCTAAGCCTCTGCTTCTTCCCCCAAAAATTCGCTCCTCTTTTCCATCTACTGCAACTGTGAAATCACCAGAGCAAGACGCAATAAATCTCTGCCTATAATTCTTCTATGCACACAGAGTCATGTTTTCACATTAGTGCCAAAACGAAATTTCTTTGCCAATTTGAAAGCACACTTACTGCTCTTTTTTTTTCGGGCCAAGTGAAAATCACTTTTACAGACTGACACATTATGAAACCACCATGTGTAACTACAACAAAAACAATTCCCATTTCTATTATTCATTTCTTAAGTTACCACATACATCCCCTCTCAAACTGTAAACTCACCTTTAAAATTAGTTAGTTGTGAAAGAAATGTGACACTCAAACAGCAGAATATCAGAGCCAGGATCTCTGTTGTGTTCACCTCTCTCCTCTCAGCAGAACCAGATAATGGCAAACTTTCCCTCTATTTTTCCACACATATACATGTAAGTTTCAAATCTCAGTGCTTCCCCCTTTTTTTCAAATGTAATGACACATTTCTATTGGTTGAAAACCAACCCTTTTCCAAAAGTACCCTGCCCCCAACTTGACTTCTGCCTAGTACCCTTCCCCCAACTTGACTTCTGCCTGCTACCATAGCAACAGCTCATGGAACACTGCTGTGTGCAGTTAGGTCAGAAGTTCGACACACAATGTTTCAATTCCACAGAGCAAGAGTGCTTGACTTTTCAAACCTAACAGCAAATCCATAGTACTGTTCTTTGGTTACACATTTTTTTGTACCAATACAAAACATGCTTCTATTAATTTTCACATACAGCCTAGTTTTTTTTCTAGAATGGTATGAAACAGCCAATCAGTTCTTTTTGTTTTGTAAAAAATATGTATGCCTCCATTTCCAAACTGTCTTTCTTTTCATATTGCCATTCTACTGAAAGACACCTCCTGAGTGCATCCAGTTCTCCTTTGAAGATGTTCACAGTGTGGATTGTAGGGCACAGCTATGTCTTCTGGAGTGAAAAGTTTGCAGAGAAAACAGATATGGTGAGAGACCTTGCTTTGCCAAATGTAGACATTAAATGGATTGGTCAGAGAGGGTTAAAGTGGCACCAATTGATGCCATTGGTGAAATCCTTCATTCAAATCCAACACCCTGACCTCATAATAGTGCACTGTGGTGGCAATGACCTAGGCACTTTGACTGGGGTAGGTCTGGAAATGCTTATGAAGGACACCTTTGCACAACTGTTTACACTTTTCCCTAAAACTGCCTTTGTGTTTTCCAACATATGCCAAAGGCAAAAATGGAACTGGTCCAATCATTTCTGTCCACAGATTGACAAAGCAAGAAAGCACGTCAACAAATCTGTTTCTGCTTTCCTCCGTGACTATGGTATGGGTGCCATTTACCACAACAACTTGCGTTACGACATGCAAGACATTTATAGAGGAGATGGTGTGCACTTCAATGATGAAGGGAACAGAGTCTTCCTCTTGAACCTTAGACTCTGCATCGGTACTTACTTGTAGGTACCACTAAAAAAATGACTCCATAAACACAACAGCTCTTTTTAGAGCTCCCTAATTTCTAAACTCTTAAATCTGCTTTTCATTTATTTATTTTTATTTTTTTTACCGTACGCTTACCGTAAGCTTACCGTACGCGTACCCCGTGATTTTTTTTAAAATCAATAAATGTTTTTTTTGTACTTTTCTGTCCTTCTTTGACCCCCTTACAATTGTTAGGGGGTCTGTAACTCTCCTCATTGCCCCCTTTCCTTGTTTTCACTCTTTTTTTTCAGAGTGAAATACACAAAATGGCGGCCGCCGCTTCCTGGTTTCGGCCGATTCGAATGTTTACTAAGATCTAAGAGCCAATCAGAATCGCGCTCGCGCACGCCACCGTACGCTTACCGTAAGCGTACGGTAAGCGTACCGTAAGCGGGCTCAGATATATATTGATTTAAAGGCTATTTTCTCAGAATCTACTGAACAGATTTACACCAAACCTACAAAAGGCACTTCCTTGACCTAGGGACTACCTCTCTGCCAAATTTTGAGTAATTCTGTTCAGCCGTTCAGGCTGTAGCTCGTTCTAAAGGTCCTATGGAAAAATGCATGGGAAAAACGCGTTTTGGGACCCCCTTTTATCTCAGCCCCCGCTTGACGGATCCCCCCGAGACTTTCAGGGTAGGAGCGGAGCGTAGCGCCCCACCTATTTTGAGAAATTCGCGAGGATTCGTCGACCGGCGCCAAAGTTATTCAAAATAGAATGTTGAGGTTTTCCTATGGAAACGTGGTCCTAACTATAACTACCTACTGGCGACCGCCAGTAGGTAATATATATATAACGCTCCAATGTTAGACAAGAAGAGGACCAGCACTCGTGTTAGTTTAAATCCTGATTAGGACTTTATTCGTGCAAAACAAAAACAGACGCGTTTCAGCCGTAGCTTTCGTCAGTGTCGGCTCGCGTCTTGGGGCGGAAGTTTATATTTACAACAATTCATCAAGTTAGAGGAAGGACTCACATGCAAGAATTCAATCACCATATTGCAATGTGCAAAACAGACCTTATAGCAATACATTTACGTTATTTTTCACCTTCTCTCTCATGAACAATATCATTCTCAATTCATTATAATGTGATTCCCATCAAATTAATAAAAGATTGTACAATCATCACAATCAAAGTCATCCAGTTATAAAGGATCAACATAATTTTGTAATTTTACCCCCTAGATGAGTTAACATTTCATTTATATAATGAATTAAAAATAAGCTCTCCTCATTCATGCCTTAGTCACATTTTACTTATTTACACTTTATAAATTGTCTGATTTATGAACATATCGGATTGAGATCCTCCTCAATTTTATGGCAAAAATTAACCAAAATAAACGGGGGACCAACATAGTCAATCTCTATTGTCATTAAGCACTGAATGAGCTGGTATTAATTCATACCATCAATTAAACTCTTATTTATTTAGATTACAATCATATTATATTGACCATTATCCTTATATGCTTTTAATCCATGGATAAATCATTTTTCAGTACTCCCAAGTTTGTACCACTCAAACAAACAGAATGCTGCATAAATTATGTATTATGTTTATATTATAAATGAGTTATTAACTCTTCCCCAGCGTTTAAGCCATTAGGTGACTTAGTCTGGAGTTCAATAATATATCTAGATTCCAGACGTTGTAAACTTTTCTCTCTGTCTCCTCCCCTGATGTCATTTGGGATACAATCTATACAGAAACATATTAGAAGAGTTCTGTTACTATTGTGGTGGTTGGCAAAGTGACGCGCTACAGGGTAATTCTCATCTTTATTAGCAATAGCTCTTTGGTGCTCCAATATGCGCATTTTTACTGTGTTCATAGTGCTACCTATGTAGCGGTAGCCACATGGGCACTCTAAGCAGTATACCACATATGTTGTAGTACAAGTTATGAATTTGGTAATCTTGTTATAGGATTTTTTTCCAGGAACTCGATCAGTCAGAATTCTCTTACTGGTGCAACATGCTTTGCACTTCCCACATGGGAATGAACCATGAAGATTCTGCAGTCCTGAAGGAGAGAGTGATTTAGTTAAACGACTTTGTACTAGTTGGTCTTTTAAAGATCTTGATTTTCTAAATGTTATTTACGGATGATCAGAGAGCTCTTTCCCTATGATGTTATCGGATTTTAGAATTTTCCAGTTCCTGCATAGTATGGCCCTTATTTTACTGGCTGCTGACGAGTAGGTAGTGATCAATCTCAAACTACCCCTATCGTCCTTGCGAAGGCAAGTGTCCTCTAATAAGGCCTGCCTTTCGACTGCTTTTACTTTTAACTGGGCTGATTGCAAAACTTTCAATGAGTAGCCCCTTGCTCTAAATCGTCTAATACAACTATTGGCTGCCTGGTCACAATCTTCCTCTCTTGAGCTGTTTCTTTTTATTCGTAGTAGTTCCCCATACGGGATACTACTAACCAAGTTTGCTGGATGGCTACTACGACCAAGTAAAATAGAGTTACCGGCCGTGGTCTTTCTATACAGAGCTGTTTGAATTATTTCCGATCTTTTGAAGACCCTAATATCCAAGAAGTTTACCTCTTTTTTGCTCATTTCATGGGTGAATCTCAGATTTAGATCATTTATGTTGAGGGCGGAAATTTATTCTTCTGCTGATATCTCAGACCCCTTCCAAATGATGAAGAGGTCGCCGATATATCGCCGCCAACAAATCACCTGGTCCACCCATTCCCTTTTATCGTCCACCCAGGCCACCTGCTTCTCCCACCAGCCTACGAACAAGTTTGCATAGCAGGTGCCCATAGCCGTGCCTCTTATTTGTCGGTATCTCTGGCCTTGGAAAGTAACAATTTTATTATTCAAACAGAATGAAATAAATTCAAGTAACATTTCACTATGCTCCAAGTGTCTTATTGGACGTTGTCCCAAGAAAAATCTTACTGCAGCTAATCCATCCTGGTATCTTATACTCGTATATAGGTTGCAGATATCGAGTGTTATCATTAAAAAATCTTTTTCCCAGCCTATATATTGTATTTGTCTAAGGAAATCCTTAGTGTCTTTGGTATAAGAACTCATCTGTTCGACTAAAGGCGCTAGAAAGTAGTCAATACATTTTGACATATTTTCCGTCAAGCCTCCAATTGATGACACAATCGGTCTCCCTGGTGGTCCAGCTGCATCTTTGTGCACTTTTGGCAGATGATACAACGTGGGCATTCTTGGGTGCTTGTTCTGTAGAAATAATAGTTCCTCTTTGGATAATATTCCTCTTTCAAACCATTTGCTGATTAGATTAGCATATTCCTGGATACTAATTTTATATTCATCTTCCGTAGTAAGAATATAGTTGGCATTATTCTGTAATTGGCGGTGTGCTTATTCACAGTAGTCATTACGAGTTTGTATAACGACGTTTCCGCCCTTGTCTGATGGCTTAATTATGATAGAGTCATCTTGTTGCAAATTCCGTATTGCTTTTCTTTGGCTTAAAGGTAAATTTCATTTCATTCTACCTTTTGAGTCCCCCTCTTCATTTCTCAAGTTTTGAAGCTCCTGAATCACTGCTTCTGAAAAAATGTCAATGGCATCCGTTGGTAGCTGGGGACAAAAACGTGAAGATGGTTTAAAAGGGCTTGATTCCCTTACTTGGATTATCCCCATATCTGCTATCATCTTGACATCATCTCTTTGAGATGGTGGTTGGGAATTGCTTTCATTTCTCAGTTCCTCCAGCCAGAGTCTCTAGATCACGGATATTCATTTTCCCTGGTTCTTGTTCTATCGGTTGGCTTCCTCTCACACCCATCATTGTTCGGTCTCCTGGGTTTTTTAATTTAAAGAATTTCATCAACTTCATTTTTCGAATAAATTTAAATAAGTCTATCCGAGTTTGAGTATATTCGTAGCGACTGGTGGGGCAAAATGTCAAACCTAATTTAAGTACTTTCTCTTCTTCTGCAGTCAAAATTCTTGGAGAGAGATTTATGATAGTTAAATCATCTTCTACTTCCGATTGAATCGTCCCCTCCGGTTCCTGGTAGACTTCGTTCCATTTCCTGTGTTTCCTTCCGCCCCTCCTTTTGATGCGCTTATGTTTGTTGATTGTTCCGGGGGCGACCCTTCCCCCCTCTCACCCATGATTGCCTGATGAGGTCGAATTCATCGCGAAAAGAAGGCTGTTGTTTTTGTCCCTGTCCTATATTTGAGCCTTCCTCTTCCGATTGCTCAGCACTGGTTACTTCAGACTCAGAGGTTTCTCTAACCTCCGCTGGTCTCCCTGTTTTTGCTCTTAAATTACGGCGTGGGGCGTCGTATCTTCTCGCGAAGGTTAGAATCCTTCCTTGCTTATAGTCTCGAGTGTCTCGTTCAAATTTTTGTTGTTTTCTCAATTGAATCTTTTTCTCATAAGTAGTTAATCTTTTGTTCATTGATTCCTTCTCCTCACCGTGCTTTATCTGGTCCACTGTTTCCAGGATTTTCTTCTCCAATGATTCTATATCTTTCAGTGCCTTTTCACGATCTCTCCATGCAAATTTAATTAAGATCTTTAGCATCCCCTCAGAGGAATGGGCCGTGAACTCCGCCCACTCGGTCAATAAATCCGGGTCTGGATTTTCATAAGCCGGAATTGTGTATATACGGAGGCCTTGTGGAACTCTGCTAATCTCAACATAGTGTTGCAAAGAGGTAGCCTCCCACCACTTTCTGATTTCCCTTTCAGATAGTTTTTCTAGTTGTTCATATTGTGTTCTGAGATGAATCTGTGCAGCATCATGCGTTTGAGTTGTGCCCTGCGTGTCTCCTCCAGGGCGGCCTCTAAATATCCCAGTCGCCGCCTCCCGACGTGCCGTTTCACTAAACATCAGTGAATTTGTAAATCAATATTGTAATCCAATTGTTGCACTTCTAACTCGCTAGTGCTGTTAATATGCAAAATGCTGTCGTCTCCTACCTCCAAATTCTGAGTCACGTAAAGCTTTTTGTTCTGCTCCGCTACCTTGGTAATGGTGTTGTTTTGGCTTGCAGCGGCCGATAATGTGAATTTACAGAAAATATGCTCCCAGTTTAGCTTATAGATCACCTTCCAAACCTCTGTGGGAAAAGCATGAGAAAATAGTTTTCTCTCAAACATGATTCTTGATATCACATCAGAAGGCTTTTTCACATAGTAAAATCACCTTAGAACACACCATAGAATTTCTAGCTATAAATCGAGGTTCTACTAAATTAGGGATGGTCTGGGATGCGATGAAAGCCGGACTCAGGGGAGATATAATTGGTTTTGGTCTACGCATTCAGAAACAACTTAGACAACATCAGATCCAATTATATGAGGAGTTACGCTGTTTAGAACGCAGACTAATCGAAGCAGTGCGGGATAAGGCAGACATCGCACAGGCACAAACAGAGGTGGCCTGGGGCAAATCTAAGATTAATGAGGAATGAGCTAAAGATATTGCCCAAAAATACCATCTTTTCAGGAAAGACTGTTATGAGTTTGTGGAAACAACTGGCAGATGCCTAGCGAAAAAGATCAGATGCAAGGAGGTTAAAAATATTATAGAGACAATTGAGGATTCATCAGGGAACATAATAGAAACACCACAGGGCATTCTAGAAGTATTTAGAACATTTTATGAGAAGTTGTATTCTGAGGAAGATCATAGTATAGATCATCAGGAGGAGCTATATAAGAACCCATACAGGATAATCCAGGATGAAGAAGATAGGAGGGCACTAGAGGAGCCAATATCAATACAGGAGTTGGTAGATGCTGTGGGCTCATTGGCTATGGGAAAGGCTGCCGGGCCAGATAGACTCCCATTAGAAATATATAAGTTATTACTATCTGAAATTAAGGTAGATATGCTTGAGGTGTGTCGGGTGGCACAAAAAAGCACTGCTCCGTTATCCTGGGATGAGGCAAGCATTATTGTATTTTAAAAAAAAGAAAAAACTCCTACACTCCCAGGATCGTTTAGACCAATATCCTTAATAAATTGCGATTGTAAAATTTACGCAAAAATTTTAGCGACACGTTTATCGCATGTTATTAAGACCCTGGTTTCAGTTCACCAGCATGGGTTCGTACCAGGTAGAGACACGGTCAATCATATAAGCAGAGTAACAACACTGCTAGACATTGCCAACACACGTAAGATGCCATGTGGGGTGATATTATTAGACGCAGAAATAGCTTTTGACCGTATCTCATGGGAATTTCTATGGGTCACACTTAGGCTGCATGGTGTTGGGGCAGGGTTTATTCAGGCCATTAAGACCATGTACAGATCCCCAAAGGCACGAATATGTACACTAGGGTTAGAATCAAAACCATTAATTATATCAAGAGGAACTCGACAAGGATGCGCGTGCTCCCCTCTGTTATTTACGATATATATCAACCCATTCTTAAACCTATTAGAGCATAGATTAAATGAACAGCTGTCAGGCCCTAGTTTAGAGCGGGTTGATATACTTGCTTATGCAGATGATATTGCAATAATTACACCGGATCCTACAATCACATTGGAGCAGACGGAACAATTGGCAGCAATATTTGGGAGAAGTGCAGGTTATAAATTGAACTTAACTAAGACACAGGTAATCTGTACTGAACAAACGCAATTTAGAGATCAGAGATTTCTAGAGGAGGCCGTATATTTGGGAATACACCTGAATGCTTGCCTAGATACGATGGTTAAACTCAATTGGGAGCCTCTTCTTAATAAGATCAAAAGAGATTTGGATAGGATGGAAAATTTACACTTGTCATTACTGTGAAGATGCAATGTCCTTAAAATGAATGTGCTTCCAAAGGTATTATACTTCTTTAGGGCAGTACCACTGGAAATTACAAGAAAACAAATGTAGAGACTACAATCTATCTGCAATAGCTTTCTATGGGCACAGGGGAAACCCCGACGGGCACTAAAATGTATGACCCTACCATGGGATAGAGGGGGGTGGGCAGAACCCAATTTCCAATTTTATTACTGGGCTTGTTTATTACAGCACATTGGAATCCTATTGGTGGGAACTAGTGGTGAAACTCTAGGGGATGTACCTCATATATATCGGCTACTATTAGGTGCAAGGACAGAGAGAACATTCTTTAAAATTATAGAGCCAAGTTACTATAAGAAGACTCGTTTCAAAGTCCTCCAGGCAGCCTATAAGGCCTGGCGCCAATTAAAGAGGCAGCTAAATATGGGTAAAATAAACTATTATACACCCACGGATGCAGAGACACTACTTCCAGCTATTTTCGTAGATGGCATTATGAATAAATGGAGAAGTAAAGGAATTACAACTTTGGGCCAGCTGGTAGACAGTAGTGGTGTTAAAACTTATGCTACATTGATGACTAACTATGTTCTTCCTAAAGCAGATTTCTTTAAATATTTGCAGATCCGGGACTTCCTGTGCAGAAGGAGGGATATCTCATGTTTTCCTGAGAAAAACAATCTTTTAGAAACTGTGATGGCCGGGGTAAAATTGGGGATATATATCAGGCACTTATCGACACACAAAAGGACGATGTTGAGGCACAGAACGATAAATGGAAAATGAGAGTTGTCGCAGAAGGGAATATTTTGCAAGAATCCATTTATCTAGCTGAAAAGCTTCTCATATCCTCAAATCTGAAAACCCAACAATACAAAACCATGTTTAATCTATATTATACACCGGCTAACATGGCACGTTGGGGTGGAGTAAATGAGGACAAATGTACTCGATGTGGGGGGGAACAGGCAGACATAGTTCATATGTTAGCTACATGTTCAGAGTTGAAATTATTGATAAATAGGATACAGATATTTTTAACTGAAGTCACAGGAGAACATATTGAGATAACTCCATTAGTTATGATGCTGGGGGTCATAGAAAATAAAACACCTACACATGGAATTTATATATATATATAGATATTTTATACATATTGCAGTTACAGTAGCAAGGTTATGTATAGCTTCACTGTGGCATGAGAAAGAACCCCCTACATTTGAAATGTGGAGAGGCAGATTATTTGCTATCTGAAAACTCGAGACTAGTTTATATGCCATCAAAAGCCCACGGAAACGCAAACTTGGTGAGGAGATTTGGGGGCCTCTAACGGAATATCTTTCACTGACAATATAAGATTTCAGTTAAGCCCCGTTGAGTTGGTAGAGATTTTACCCTCTCTTTCTAATTCAAAAAATATTTACCCTTTATAGTTCTATGGGAGACCTATTGGATAATCAGTATGTATAGATGTAGATGAAATTTACAAGTAAACAGTGTATAGGAGGTTGGGCATCCCAGAGAGGATGTCAAACAGATATATATATATTTGGGCTCTTGCATTAGCACTATATTTAGCAGTATTTTACTTTTTGATGTGATATATGTACATTTCTTTTACACTATTTGTTCCTTTTTGTTTTCTGTTGATTTTATATGATTTTACAATGCTCGTTTTTTTCCACTGTCGATCTAATATGACTGTACAATGTCTGTATTTCCTGTCATGTTGAGCAAGCTGTGTGCTTTCTTATGATTTGCCTTATTTTCCTGTATCGGTTTACTGACTTAATAAAAAGAACACACCACAATTCCTAAAATGAGCATGGTACCATTAACAAATGATATATAATGTAACTAAAGTCTTAAAACCTTCTATTAACTGCAATGCTTTTTAATGAGGTGCTATCATGTATATTGGTCCCAAGATGGCTGCCAACACTTCTTGGATGAAGTACTGACAGCCAATCAGATCTCACAATGAGATGTGTGGTTAGGCTCTGCCCAGATATATCGGTGATTTTGATTTTGATTTTCTCAGGATTTACACCATTTAAGCAAAAGGCACAACTCTGAACCAAGGTCTACCTTTCTGCCAAATGTGGTTTAATTCCGTTCAGCAGTTGGGCTGTAGCTGCGGCTAAAGTTCCTATGGGAAACGGTATGGGGAAAACACGTTGTGGGACCCCCCTTTTTTCTCAGCCCCTGCTACACGACTCATCCCGAGACTTTCAGATTAGGAGTGGACCGGAGCTGGCCAAAAGTTTTGAAAATTTCGCAAAGATTCGTCAACGGGTGCCAAAGTTATTCCAAATAGAATGTTGCGGATCGGATTTCATATGGAAAATAGGTCCTAACTATAACTACCTACTGGCGACCGCCAGTATGTCATATATATATATATATATATATATATATGTATATATATATATATATATATATATATACCGCCAGTAGGTAATATATATATATATATATATATATTCACTAAAAAAAACATAGGTTTCAGGGGCGTTATAGTTAGCTGGACTTTTCACTCGTACAAAACCATTGAAATTCCCCCGTTATAGTTAGTTCAGCTAACTATAACTCGCGCGCCCGCAATGCACTGCTGATGACGTCACATATTACATCACTCATGACATGGTCCGTGACATCACTGATGACATCTCAAATGACATCACTGATGACATCACTGATGACATCACTGATGACATCACTGATGACATCATCCAGTGAATGTGTGTTTTTCTGAAAATTACATATGTTTTATATATGTATATCTCAAGGTCGATGGAAGAATAAATGGGTATATAAGTGTCTAAATGGATGATTTGTTTTTGAAAAATTGATTGTATAACTGACTGATTAAGTGTATCTTAGTGAATACATGGCTTAGTGAGTAATGTTTAAATATGTAAATATCTGTATCAGTCTCTCACTTTGTGTATAAGTGGCTGCATGGGTTGGTGAGTGGCTACATGAGTGTCTATATAGGTTATTAGTTGGTTTTTTGAGTATCAGTATGAGTGTCTGTATGGTTCGGTGGGGGTATTACGTAGTGCATAGGTGCATGAATGAGTGACTCAATGTTTGTATGTGTTGAAGACAGCATGTGTGCAGGACTGTATGGGTGGATGAGTGTGTGCATGTGTGTGTTAGTGAATGAATGACTGTCTCAATAGTGTCTTTATGAGTAACTACATATGTTTTAAACTAGTATATGTGACTATTGGTGTATATAAGTGAGTATATGTGAGAATGAGAGATTGGAAGTGTTCCTGTATGAATAAGTATGTGTTTCTGTAAGTGATTGTTTAAAAGACTAAGTATGTGTAAGTTTCTGTAGAAGTAAGAGTGGTGGTGTGTCTATAACTGTATATGCAAGTAAATGGATGTTTGATTCTTTATTAGCATGAGTGACTATGTGTGTGAGTAACTCTATGGATGAGTGGCGTTGTGTAACAGGATGTATAGGTGTATGAGTACATATGATGAGTGAGTACATGTATGAGTGACTGTATAGGACTGTTGGTGAATGAGTGGATGTGTCTGTGGATCTTAGAATTACTGAATAGGTTGTTGTAACTAGTATTGGTATGTCCATTGTTTTGAACATTTTAGTTTCTATTTTTGAATGTGTGTATCAAAGGTTATATTAGGGGAAGAGGAGGTCTGCCACTCTATCACAAGGATGATGTCATCAGTGATGTCATCAGTGATGTCATTTGAGATGTCATCAGTGATGTCATGAGTGATGTCACTGACCATGTCATGAGTGATGTAATATGTGAGGTCATCAGCAGTGCATTGCGGGCGTGCGAGTTATAGTTAGCTGAACTAACTATAACAGGGGAATTTCAATTGTTTTGTACGAGTGAAAAGTCCAGCTAACTATAACGCCCCTAAAACCTATGTTTGTTTTAGTGAATTTCTAGGGTTTTTTAAATGCTAAATCCTAACTATAACATGCCTGAAACCTATGGTTTTTTCAGTGAATTTCAAAGGTTTTTTAAATGCTAATTTGTAACTATGCCTACAGAAATAGGACATGTGAAGAAAGAAGAAAAAACGCACAGAAAGGAAAAAAAGAAATGCAGAAAGAAGCAACAGAAGTCCTCAAAGACGAAGAAAAGTGCAGGAAGAAGGATAATGTGCAGAAAGTACAAACAGAAGAGCAGAAAGAAGCCTTGTTGCAAAATCATCCTGTACCCTCAACTTTTTCAGACGGATACTGGTGGTAACTGAGTCTGACTAACCAGTCCTAGAGCCAGTGCTATGTTAAAAGACACTCAGAATACAGTGAAAACACCTACATACACTAGGGAACACTATGTGTTGGGGTCCCCCTGTGATTAGCATGACCTCCTCTGTAAGCCCCTAGTATATAATAGGGCTGGGGATTAAAACTACCTATTAAAACTTGCCACAGGGCGTGTTTGCACACGTCACCTCAGGCCCTGTCCCCTCCCTTCCCCACTGTCTAAACACGCCCTGTGGCCGTTTTAAGTTGGGAGATTAAGTCCCCTTGAATCCTGAGGGTCCCTAGGGTCCAACAAGACCACTAAGTACCTCCAGTAAGCGCCACAGAGTTGCAGTGCAGAGAGATGTAAAAAGGGGCATAGCCTAGACCACCTCTCTGCAACGCAAAAAATGCAAAAAGGGGGCAGGGTAGAAACACCTTGACCCCCTAGGCCTGCTCAGAGGATCCCAAAAGGACCCCCAAAGCCCCCCCAAAATTATAATTTTTTTAAATCGCGGGATGCGCTTAGGATCCGTGCATCCCGTAGTAAAAAAAAAAATTTTAAGCGTGGGCTTCCGCGCTTCGCTTTTAATTAGCCCCCGGGGGGCCAAGTCCTGGGGGCAATATGCACATTGGAATGGGGGCCCAGAGGGGCCCCCCAGCCCCGGGGACTGCCACCTCCCGGGGATTTCTGAATTATGGGGGGGCTCTCAGCCCCCCAGCCCCGTGGACCACTGCCCCCAGGGGCTTTAATATACACTTTGTGATAATATATGCGGGGGGCTCACTGCTCCCCCGCAGCCCTGGGGACTGCCACCCCCAGAGCATTAAAAAAAACATGTGTGGGGGGACTTGAGCCCCCCCACACACCCCAGGGACCGCTACGTCCCCGGGACCCTCAAGCCCTGGGGACCACCCCACGGGGCTTTAAATTAAGTGGGAGGGGGGCCGTGCTTCTGGAGCCTTGTCGTGACCCTGGAGACCGCCACCCCCAAGGGCCGGCTCCTGCAGTGTCCCGGGACACTGTAGTTTGCAAACTGCTTTGCTTCATTGAAGCGAGAGCATGTTAGCTGCTCCCCATGCGGAAAAGCAATGCCGGCTCCTGCAGGAGGCGGGGAGCTGGCTAGGACCGTGGGGGGATTGGGGACCCCCCACGGTCCCCAACGAGGTGGCCACCCCAGGGGATGGGGTTGCCGGGGCTATTAGTGGCCCGGGACGGGGGCCACGCAACCCCCATACCACCCCAAAAAAACAAAGGCTGGTCCCGGGGGATGGGGTCCCCGGGGCCCTAGGTGGCCTGAGGAGGGGTGCAACGCAGCCCTCCTCCAAAATATTAAAAACAAAATTAAAGGCCATGCCCCAGGGGATGGGGTCCCCGGGGCCAATTAAGGCCTCGGGAGGGGGACCACGTGGCCCCCTTCCAATTTTTTTGGGGCGAGTTGTAAGTTGGGGAATTAAGTCCCCTTCAATACTGAGGGTCCCAGAGGGCCAACTAGCCCACCAGGTATCTCCAGTATGCGCCAGGGAGCTGCGTTGCAGACAGGTGTTCAGAGACCACACCCCTTTTTACACCTTTCTGGAACGCAGCTCTGGGGCGCTTACTGGAGGTACCTAGTGGGCTAATTTTACCCTAGGGACCCTTAGGATTCAAGGGGACTTAATTTCCCAACTTAGAGTGGACACAGGGTGCTTTTGCACAGTGGTGACGTGAGGGAATGGGCCCTGTGGCGTTTTTTAAGTTGGGGAATCAATTCCCCTTCAATCCTGAGGGCCCCTGGGGGTCAACTAGCCCACCAGGTGCTTCCAGTAAGTGACACTGCGCTGCTTTTGCAGAGAGATGGGGCAGGCCCTGCCCCTTTTTACACCTCTCTGTAACGGCGCTTACTGGAGGTACCTAGTGGGCTAGTTTGACCCTAGGGACCCTCAGGATTCAAGGGGACTTAATCTCCCAACTTAAAACGGCCACAGGGCGCGTTTACACAGTGGTGAAGGGAGGGGATGGGGCTTGAGGTGACGTGTGCAAACATGCCCTGTGGCGGGTTTTAAGATGGGGAAATAATTCCCCTTCAATCCTGAGGGACCCTGGGGGCCAACTAGTCCACCAGGTGCTTCCAGTAAGCGCCACTGCGCTGTGTTTCAGAGAGGAGGCCCAGGCCGTGCCCCTTTTTACACCTCTCTGCAACACAGCTCTGTGGCGCTTACTGGAGGTACCTAGTGGGCTACTTGGACCCTAGGGACACTCAGGATTCAAGGGGACTTAATCTCCCAAATTAAAACAGACACAGGGCGCGTTTACACAGTGGTGAAGGGAGGGGATGGGGCCTGCGGTGACGTGTGCAAACACGCCCTGTGGTGGGTTTTAAGATGGGGAATTAATTCCCCTTCAATCCTGAGGGACCCTGGGGGCCAACTAGTCCACCAGGTGCTTCCAGTAAGTGCCACTGCGCTGCATTGCACAAAGGTGGTCTAGGCTGTGCCCTTTTTTACACCTCTCTGCAATGCAGCTCTGTGGCGCTTACTGGAGGTACCTAGTGGACTACTTGGACCCTAGGAACCCTCAGGATTCAGGGGGACTTAATCTCCCAACTTAAAACAGCCACAGGGCGTGTTTACACAGTGGTGAAGGGAGGGGATGGGGCCTGAGGTCACGTGTGCAAACATGCCCTGTGGCGAGTTTTAAGATGGGGAAATAATTCACTTTCAATCCTGAGGGCCCCTGGGGGCCAACTGGTCCACCAGGTGCTTCCAGTAAGCGCCACTGCATTGCGTTGCAGAGAGGTGGTCCAGGCCGTAACACTTTTTACACTTCTCTGCAATGCAGCTCTGTTGCGCTTAACTGGAGATACCTGGTGAGCTAGTTGGACCCAAGGGACACTCAGAATTCAAGGGGACTTTATCCCCCAAATTAAAACGGCCACAGGGTGTGTTTGCACATGTCAGCTCAGCCCCCCCCCTCCCTTCACGAGTGTGCAAACACGCCCTGTGGTGCGTTTTAAGAGGAAGTTTTAATACCCCTGCCCTATTATGTACTAGGGGCTTACAGAGGGGGTCATTCTAATCACAGGGGTACCCCAATGCATAGTGTTCCCTAGTGTATGTAAGTGTTTTAACTGTATTCTAAGTGTCTTTTAGCATAGCACTGGCTCTAGGACTGGTTAGTCAGAGTCAGTTACCATGAGTACCCATCTGAAAAAGTTGAGGGTACTGGATGATTTTGCAACAAGTCCTCTTTCTGCTCCTCTGTTTGTTCTTTCTGCATGTCTTCATTCTTCCTGCACTTTTCTTTGACTTTGTGGACTTCTTTTGCTTCTTTCTGCTTTTCTTTTTCTTCTTTCTGTGTGTTTCTTCTTCTTTCTTCACATGTCCTACCTCTGTAGGCATAGTTAGTAACGAGCATTTAAAACACCTTAGAAATTAGCTGAAAAAACATAGGTTTCAGGCATGTTATAGTTACAAATCAGCATTTAAAAAAACATTGAAATTCACTGAAAAAAACTGATCATGTCATGAATGATGTAATATGTGACATCATTAGCAGTGGATTGCGGTCGCGCGAGTTATAACTAGCAGAACTAACTATAACGGAGGAATTTCAAAGGTTTTGTAATAGTGAAATGTCCAGCTAACTATAACAGCCCTGAAACCTATGCTTTTTTCAGTGAATTTCTAAGGTTTTTTAAATGCTAATTCCTAACTATAACATGCCTGAAGCCTATTTTTTCAGTGAATATATATATATATATATATATATATATATATATATATACCAAGAGAAATACGGGTCCTTCCGAGATCAGTCCCTTCGCCAGGTGATGCGTCGACCGGCAGAAACCCAAGCCGGTAAATAAGTTTCAAAAAGTCCCTTCAAATAACGATGCACACTCAGGAGTCCATTACATCCACAGGTATTTATTCCAAACAATCGCTACGCGTTTCGACACACAGAGTGTCTTGATCACACGATCTCATTAGGAATTCATGACATGTATATATTAACAAACAACATAGAAAAGGCACTTCCTGTTAGGTATACATTGTCGCCACATTATTTGGCATCCATCTTGTACTAGTTTTTATATAATGAAATGCTTCCCTGTTTCTTAGGTTCGCAGGTCTATAGAACGACAATAAATTGGTTTCGGCATTAGTGCATCATGTATTGCGTAGTCATACATAATGTGGTCATTTGAAAACTGGTGATGTTAAACATTGCAAAAAAACAAGATAATCATATAACAGTGCTATGAGGTTGGTTCGATTGCACAGTAAACAAAAGTATATGTTGTACTTGCAAACTGCAAGTGCAGAAAATTGCAAGGTAACCCATCAGCCGAAAACATCTAAAACCAATACTGACAGCTGTGTGAACACGTGTTGTCGTAACCAGTTGTCAATAAAGTTTACAGAAAATAATTAGAAACAAGTGTCCAAAATAATACAAGATTCCGTTTGTTTCCTTGTAAGTTATTACCAGTGTCGTGTCTACAGGCTTTTGCAGCAGAACAGATGGAATGCATCTTATGATTATGTAGCTTAGTACATGTTAAAATGTGTGCGATCTAGTGTCCAAATCATGTTAACATAAGTAAAGTCTAAGCATCGCTTGAAAAGGCAAGTGCCCTACAAACAAAGACTTGTTTTTAGGCAAAGAAAAGTGAGATGGACCATTTAAAAAAAAACTTTAAACGCCACAGTGGCTATGATCCAGGCCTTTAAACGTGGTTCAAGTTGATGAATTCCAGGTAAGTGCATATAATCATACAAAATAATATTTGAAAAAAGTATTTGAAAAAAGTGCTATACACAATCTAATGTGTTTTTACTTCTCTTTGATGGTGAGTGCCCAGATGATTCTGACGAAGGAAAAGGGTAGGGTGCCCGTGAAGTTGTGCCCGCCAGTGCCAGTGAAGGGTCCCTTCCTTTCCTCCTAAAATTCAACAAGAAAAAAACTTAGTTAAAAACACATTATTTACAATATAAATATGAGGTAATCAATACATTTATCGCAAAATTTCTGTACACACAATTTCATATTTTACTTTTAACACAGTTTGTAGCCAAGAGAGGGTGGGGGGAGTTTATTAATCTTCATGTAGATGACTTGCTAGTTCTTCATCGAGATTATGCTCCCCCGGGAATCTGGTTTCTAATTCTATAATCCATCTGGATTCCTACAGGGCATGCAAATCTAGCCACATGGTGAAAGAGTTTGGGGTCCCAGGGACAAAACACAACAGAAAAATAGAGCAATTCCTAACATGCAGCACTAATTTCATAATATATGTTCTAGAATGCCCCTGCAATTTAAGATATGTGGGGAGCACAACCTGCATGGTCAAGAAACGAGTGCAGGAACATCTACGGGCTATTACTAATAAAGATCAGCATTACCCCGTAGCTCGTCACTTCGAAGCAAAACATCAATCAAACAACTCCCTTCTGAGATATTTTGCCATTGAACAGGTCAATACAAGTAAGAGGGGCGGAAACAGAGAGGCAGCCCTTAGAAAGAAGGAATCCAGATGGATTATAGAATTAGAAACCAGATTCCCGGGGGGGCATAATCTCGATGAAGAACTAGCAAGTCATCTACATGAAGATTAATAAACTCCCCCCACCCTCTCTTGGCTACAAACTGTGTTAAAAGTAAAATATGAAATTGTGTGTACAGAAATTTTGCAATAAATGTATTGATTACCTCATATTTATATTGTAAATAATGTGTTTTTAACTAAGTTTTTTTCTTGTTGAATTTTAGGAGGAAAGGAAGGGACCCTTCACTGGCACTGGCGGGCACAATTTCACGGGCACCCTACCCTTTTCCTTCGTCAGAATCATCTGGGCACTCACCATCAAAGAGAAGTAAAAACACATTAGATTGTGTACAGCACTTTTTTCAAATACTTTTTTCAAATATTATTTTGTATGATTATATGCACTTACCTGGAATTCATCAACTTGAACCACGTTTAAAGGCCTGGATCATAGCCACTGTGGCGTTTAAATTTTTTTTTTAAATGGTCCATCTCACTTTTCTTTGCCTAAAAACAAGTCTTTGTTTGTAGGGCACTTGCCTTTTCAAGCGATGCTTAGACTTTACTTACGTTAACATGATTTGGACACTAGATCGCACACATTTTAACATGTCCTAAGCTACATAATCATAAGATGCATTCCATCTGTTCTGCTGCAAAAGCCTGTAGACACGACACTGGTAATAACTTACAAGGAAACAAACGGAATCTTGTATTATTTTGGACACTTGTTTCTAATTATTTTCTGTAAACTTTATTGACAACTGGTTACGACAACACGTGTTCACACAGCTGTCAGTATTGGTTTTAGATGTTTTCGGCTGATGGGTTACCTTGCAATTTTCTGCACTTGCAGTTTACAAGTACAACATATACTTTTGTTTACTGTGCAATCGAACCAACCTCATAGCACTGTTATATGATTATCTTGTTTTTTTGCAATGTTTAACATCACCAGTTTTCAAATGACCACATTATGTATGACTACGCAATACATGATGCACTAATGCCGAAACCAATTTATTGTCGTTCTATAGACCTGCGAACCTAAGAAACAGGGAAGCATTTCATTATATAAAAACTAGTACAAGATGGATGCCAAATAATGTGGCGACAATGTATACCTAACAGGAAGTGCCTTTTCTATGTTGTTTGTTAATATATACATGTCATGAATTCCTAATGAGATCGTGTGATCAAGACACTCTGTGTGTCGAAACGCGTAGCGATTGTTTGGAATAAATACCTGTGGATGTAATGGGCTCCTGAGTGTACATCGTTATTTGAAGGAACTTTTTGATATATATATATATATATATATATATATATATATATATATATATATATATATATATATATATATAGATATATCAACGCTCCAACTTCCTCCTGTCGCTAAGGAAATAGGCACTCACGGGAGATGCTCGGAAGAGATTTTATTCCGGTGTAACAAACAGACGCGTTTCGGCGAATTGCCTTCCTCGGTGTTTGCTCGCACACCGGGAGGTCGCCATTTTAAATGCATCCATGGGCTATCGTAGCAATAAGTTAACATAGAAAGGGGACTTACACATTCAACAAATATATCGTCCGCCATTGCTAAATTTGCAATAAAAACTTGTTCAGATGGTAAATACATGGCAAATCACAATTTCATCATCCTTAATGCCAATCTGACTTGTAAGACAGAACAGAAAACAAGTTATATCCTATGTACACATTTGCACGCACTCTGGCTATTTAACAAAATTTACGCCATGTATTGGCTGCGGCATCTAGGTAACATCGCTAAAAGCGGATTAATACATTACTCGAAAAAACCGCCATAAATAAACCTAGAGTTGTGGATCATTCCTTAGACCATGTTTATATTGCATGACGGTACCTCACAACTTGAATGCTCTGGGTCTAAATTCCATATGGATAATAACCACTAGGGCCACCCACGCATTATATCTAATGCGTAGCTTGTAATTATGCACCACAATTTAGCCATGTATTGGCTTACGGCATTGCCCCTACAATAAGTTAGTGTGTAATAGACCCAATTTCTATCAAATTGTCTATGTCTTCATCCCGCCGTGTATCAGCTTTTTTATACCATCCTTAATACATGCTCAACTCGTAAGACACAACTGCTAAAATCCTTCTCATAATCTCATAACAATACAATTATTGATTTTGGAAGTTGGAGACAGCTATACTTCCAATTGATCATCTCATGGCAAATAGTACAGATGCTGCTATTAAATCTCTACTCATACATTATGTTTTTTGCTTTCCTCATGTGCCCAGGTGTGATGCCAGTTCCTCCCCACTGTTTAGGCCTTTGGGAAATTTGGTTTGGCAATCGACTATGTACCGTGATTCTAATCTTCGTAACTTTCTCAGTTTATCCCCTCTTCTTACGTTATCCGGTACGAGATCCAAACCATAAAATCGTAATAGATTTCGGTTGCTAGAATGTTTCTCGGCGTAGTGTCTTGCTACAGGATATGCCGTGTCTTTATCGATAATCGCCCTTTGATGTTCTAATACCCTGATCTTCAATGGGTGTATGGTACTACCTATGTACCATAAATTGCAGGGACACACTAAGCAGTACACTACATAGGGGGTGCTGCAGGTAACAAATTTATTGATGATTCTTGTTACCTGTGTTCCTGGTAAATCAAACGAGAGAACTCTTCTACTATTGGAGCACGCTTTGCACTTTCCACAGGGAAAGAAACCTCTCATATCCTTAAGGGTTCTCACCCAAAGGGATTCTTTCTCGAGATGACTGCGTACTAATTGGTCTCTAAGAGATCTGGCCTTTCTGAATGTAACTTGTGGATATGCTGGAATGTCCTCATTTAATACCGAATCAGTTTGCAAAATGTGCCAGTTTTTTCTCAACATGCGTTTCAAATGATTCGCTTCTGCTGAGTAGGTAGTTATCATCCTAAATTTACCTTGATGGGTAGTCCCTAACTCATTTACTGGCATCTGCTTGCTAGCCAACAAATTCTTTCTGGGAATGCCTTTCACCTTATTCAGTGTGTTATGTAATAATGTGGGATTATAGCCCCTTAAGGCAAACCTCTGTATACATTCTTGTGCTGACACTTTGAAATCACACGGGCGTGAGCTGTTGCGTTTTAGACGCAAGAGTTCCCCGTACGGGATACTTTGAATCAGTTGTGGTGGGTGATTGCTTGTGGCAAACAGGGTGGAGTTGCCTGCCGTGTCTTTACGATGTAGTGTGGTATGTAACTGTTCTTCCATTACAAATACTTTTAGGTCCAGATAGTCCACTGCCACTGGACTAACTACACCTGAGAATTGTAAATTAAGATGATTATCATTCAGATTCCCAATGAAGCCATTCGCAGACTCAATACTGCCCTGCCACACTATGAATAAATCATCTATATAACGATACCATTCAACTACTCTCCCTGTTATGTTTCCATGTTCGTATGTTTTGGCACCTGCTCCTCCCACCAGCCCATGAAAAGGTTTGCATAGCTGGGGGCGAAGCAGGTGCCCATCGCTGTACCTGACACTTGCTTGAAGTAGCTGTCTTCGAACAAAAATATATTGTTCATCAAACAAAATTCCGTAAATTGTAAAATCATTTCATTGTGTGCAGCAAACCTAAGCTGTCTTCTGTTTAGAAAGTGCTGTAGTGCTTTTAAACCGTCATGATGATTGATACAAGTGTATAGGCTGGTGATATCAAGCACCATCATTAAGTACGTTGGGTTCCAATTGATTAAAGAGATTTTACCCAAAAAGTCTTTAGTGTCTCTTATATACGATTTCAATTCTACTACAAATGGAAAAAGAAAATGATCAATGAACATTGACATATGTTCTGTCAGACTGCCTTGTGACGAGACTATAGGTCTTCCAGGAGGGTGGGCTGCATCCTTGTGTATCTTCGGGATGTGGTAAAAAGTTGCTATCACCGGGTTAGGGCACCTCAGAAATAAATGTTCATCTTTACCCAACATTCCTCTGGTATTCCACATTTTGAGCATAGTCTCATATTTTTCTACACTGTCTAGATATATTCCTCGTGTGGTCGGTATGTAGTATTTTGTGTCTTGTAGTTGTCTTAATGCTTCTTCTCGATATTGTGATCTTGTTTGATCTCGTACCGGATAATGTAAGAGGAGGGGATAAACTGAGAAAGTTGCGAAGATTAGAATCACGGTACATAGTCGATTGCCAAACCAAATTTCCCAAAGGCCTAAACAGTGGGGAGGAACTGGCATCACACCTGGGCACATGAGGAAAGCAAAAAAAATAATGTATGAGTAGAGATTTAATAGCAGCATCTGTACTATTTGCCATGAGATGATCAATTGGAAGTAGAGCTGTCTCCAACTTCCAAAATCAATAATTGTATTGTTATGAGATTATGAGAAGGATTTTAGCAGTTGTTTCTTACGAGTTGAGCATGTATTAAGGATGGTACAAAAAAGCCGATACACGGCGGGATGAAGACATAGACAATTTGATAGAAATTGGGTCTATTACACACTAACTTATTGTAGGGGCAATGCCGTAAGCCAATACATGGCTAAATTGTGGTGCATAATTACAAGCTACGCATTAGATATAATGCGTGGGTGGCCCTAGTGGTTATTATCCATATGGAATTTAGACCCAGAGCATTCAAGTTGTGAGGTACCGTCATGCAATATAAACATGGTCTAAGGAATGATCCACAACTCTAGGTTTATTTATGGCGGTTTTTTCGAGTAATGTATTAATCCGCTTTTAGCGATGTTACCTAGATGCCGCAGCCAATACATGGCGTAAATTTTGTTAAATAGCCAGAGTGCGTGCAAATGTGTACATAGGATATAACTTGTTTTCTGTTCTGTCTTACAATTCAGATTGGCATTAAGGATGATGAAATTGTGATTTGCCATGTATTTACCATCTGAACAAGTTATTATTGCAAATTTAGCAATGGCGGACGATATATTTGTTGAATGTGTAAGTCCCCTTTCTATGTTAACTTATTGCTACGATAGCCCATGCATGTATTTAAAATGGCGACCTCCCGGTTTGCGAGCAAACACCGAGGAAGGCAATTTGCCGAAACGCGTCTGTTTGTTACACCGGAATAAAATCTCTTCCGAGCATCTCCCGTGAGTGCCTATTTCCTTTGCGACAGGAGGAAGTTGGAGCGTTGATTATTTGTGGAGTGCATCGCCACATTCAGGGCACCCACCCGTGAGTGAATTCCCGATTTGAAAAGGTGCAACCAGAGCTGTTATATATATATATATATATATATATATTGCTACATACACTGTAGAATGTTGTAAGAGAATTACTGTGCTGCCTTAGCTGTTCAAGTTGAGCAACTTTAGTAGGTAGAGTGCTTCTAATACGGAGTCTTGTAAGTCTTTAATACTTGGTAAGCTCTGGACTTGAATTGGCTTACTGTCTCTAAAAATACTCTAGAACGTCTTTAGTCTTTTTCACTGTCACTGAAAATACTCTAGAATGTCTTACAGGCACATACATCAAGCTAGGATTTTGCGAGTCCTTAATTGCGAATATTAAAAATTCCCTATTAAGGACACGCAAAATCCTATGCATGTAGGAATCGCTATATTAATAGAGATTTCTACACATTCCTTATTTGCGACTCACAAATTGTGAGTCGCAAATAGGGAATAGCTTCCCATTCATTCCTATGGGCCTACAGGCCCATAGGAATGAATGGGAAGTTGTAAGCGCAATTTGCGAGTACCAATAGGTACTCGCAAATTGCGCATGCAATTTCAAGATTGCAAGGGTGACAAAAGGACACTCTGTTGCACCCATGAAATTGATCCGTGCACATATGTTGCACACTCACACATGTCCCAAGGACATGTGTGTGTAACCTACAACTTTGAAAAATGCACTTTAGTGCATTTTTCAAAGTTTTCGCTAATTACCATGTGGTATGATTCCACGGTAAATAGTGGGCCCAAATAGCGAACTCACTATTTTTAAAGGCATCATGCATTGCATTTAAGGATTTGCAATTTGCGATTCCTTACATGCAATCGCAATTTAAGAAGTGGCAAAAATGTGCGATTTCTTACATTGCGAGTGGCAAGTTGCTTCATGCATCGCAAACCCTAATTTTGCGATCGCAAATGGCCGATATTTGCGAATCACACCGTTTGCGATCGCAAAAAGCTTTGATGCATGTGCCTGTTAGTCTTTTTCACACTCTCTCACAGTGACGCACTGGAAACTGTGTTTTTCAAAAGTACTTCTTGAATGTCTTAAATCCTCAAAATTATGCTGTGTGAGCGCTGGAATTGTAAATGTAAAGTCGCTCTAATAATTGTTCTTGAAAGCAACTTGCTGTGAGCAAAGAAAATGGACTAAATAGGAGAACTGACCTTCTGACTTCTTCAGGATATACTCCGACTCTTATTTGTGTCGGCGAGAGACTATGATGCTGAACAAGTTAGTTCGACTGACTGAAAAATACTTCACCCTCAATGAAGCTCCGGAATCCTTGAGTGTTCACACCAAATCTGCTGCAAGAGTCAGGCGGAGACACGCTAGGAAACTCTATCCCCTGACTGGAAATTCTGACAAGAGAAGGAGCAGCACAAATACGTTGTTTCCTCCTCAAAACGATTGTTGAAGTGCATAGCGCGCATAGCACGTGCACGCGTGTGAACACTTCTCCCCAAAAATAAACTAGAACTCAAACTCAGAAAGCGGAGAGGGCACTTGAGGCCGCCATTTTGAATATGACAAAATGGAGCCTTTCAACACTGACCTCAAGGGAGTGAATCGGCAAAGCCGATTCCTTGGGTAATTCAAACGTTTCTTTCTTTTAACGCCTGCCTCAGGGTGAAATGAAGAACTGCTAAGCCCAGCCATGTCACATAAAGGGGGTGAAAGTAAGTTGATGATGTTCCCCTATGGTATTGCTTGGTTAGATGCTTCTGGTCAGAGACATTTGCTGCTCATGGCATGGTAGGAGGGCAGAAGGCTAAGGCCACATTATTTAAAGCAAGCCTTGTTATGCTTAGAGGGGAGGAGTGGCTGCACATCTGCCTGCTGTTCCTGCACTGTGCAGTCTCCTTCTAGGTTTTCAAAGAGCAGATACACACCAGGTACAATCTGTTCCAATGTTTGTGGTCCCATCGTTACATTTAAACCTGAAATTTGGGTCTGGAAACATAGAACTATTCAGAATCAATTATGAAGCGGTATCTTTCCCAGAAACTCGGCTTGTCCTGATTCAGAATCAGGTCCCTTGTGTTCTTCGCTGCTTTGAACAATTTCCTCATATCTGGTATTCAGTCTGCTTCAAATCTGCACTGGTTTCACATCTTCTAAAAACCTACTTCCGACCCCTCATCCCAAACAAACTAGCATTCACAGAGTTTTCTTTCCAAAATAGTGGCTCGGTTCTTTGACCTTATTCTTCTAATGCTACACCTCTTCCCACAGACATAATATTTTCTCATTTGGTTTCTGCTAACAACTCTGTGCAGCTGACATCCAAATCTTTTTCTTCATCATGATTTTACACAATGTCTCCAGTCATAGATTTCAGATTGACTCACTGCAATCATTCATGACAAACTCAGAAAACAAGGTATCACACTTTCCTTTTTCAACAACCCACATCTCTATTGCTGATTCCATCATATATAAGTATTACATATTTTGAGGCAAAATGTGCTTAGTAAAAATAAAGTGCCAATGAAAAATGACAGTTTATGCTAGATACTAGGTTTAACCACAATAGAGTGGAAGTCGAATAGACCAAGTGGATCTCCTTATTCATGATTATTACCTTTGTACCTAGTATTATTTTTTAGATCACCATTTTCCAGCAGGCAAAGACCCAAGGTAGAGCTAAATATATCATCATTCATCTTGAACGGAAGCCATTGGTTTTGAGGTTCAAAAACACTGAGCAGAACAAAGTTGGATATCATAGCAGCCAAGGTCAATTCACCCCTAGTATAGATTTGATACCTCACCCTAGTCCAAGGGTTACTTCAGACTTAATTAGTTCATTAGTTATCAAAATCCAGCATCATAGCAAGGCTTGAAGCTGTAACTGGACACAGCTTTTTTTCTTGCCTGCCAAATTTCCCAGATGCCCTAATTTTAAGATTTCAATCACTTTCCTCTATCTGGAGGTTCACTTGTCCACCAGTTTTGGTCTTAAGACAAAATCCTAACGTAAGCTAAACTTAAGCTAAACTTAAGTTAGGGTTTTGTCTTAAGACCAAAACTTAACACACACTTAAGACACAATCCTGACTTTACTACTCCTAAATGCCTTTTGTGAATATCGAAAGTCGTAAAGTTAGGATTTTGTCTCTGATTACTTTTGTGAATCGGGCCCAAAGGTATTAAGGGCAGTGGATACCTGTTCTTAACTGTTATTGCTTTCAAGGCTCCAATGTCTATACACGGGTAAAGCTCCACATTTGCTTTCGGGATTCAGAAAAGAGGCGAGGCTGCAGGAGATTTAGAATGTCGAATAAACCCTAGTGCCAGGTATTTATCTATGTAGTAATGGAGTTTCTTTTTCCGTCAATGCATTAACTCTCCCACATGGGACTAGGGCTCCTGGGCTCAGATCAATCTGTCAATCGTATTGACGATGAGGGTGCAATACTTCTGCGCTTTGATAGCTGAACACATCTGAGTAGCTTAGGTATTGGTCTGGGAGGGTTATGTCCTTTTCTGCAGCTGTGGCAATACACTGTTTAAGGGCAAGAGCTTTGGACGGAATCTGCATGGCAAGCAAGCAGTGTTCCTTACAGTGTTACGAAGTCATGTGTATGGTCTTTTCTGTCCAATTCATTTGAGGCTTGTGTTTCTGTGACCAGGGCAATCCCAAGAAAATCTCATAGTGAGGTGCTGTGAAGACGTTAAAGGATAACATTTCCAAATACTGTGTGTAATATATGATGTCAACTTCCTCTGTAGCAAAGCGTATGGGACCAGAAACCACATGGCAGCCTTTGACAAAATGTACTTTCTTCCAACAATATAAACAAAGACCCTGCTTGCGTCTTGTCTCTCATTCCTCGGGTCTTAGGGAAGCACACATCGTGCCAATTTCCATTTGCTCCTGATGAATCCCAACATTATTATCAGTAGATTTAGGACGATCATAACGAGGGCTGGGTCTTTCTCTATGGTTTTTTTCTCCTTTACATTCACTATCCGATAATCCAATTGTAACGCAAGTTCAATTAATTGTTCACAGGACTTCGACTTGGAGTCTATTTGGGAGATTATATCCTTGAGTTTGTCCTTTAAACCCTTATGAAAGAGTAGGCCTGTTTGGATTCGGGCCAATTGGATTCTGGTACTAATCAACGAAAAGTGTGTAAGTAAACTATAAGTTATTTTCCCTTGCTTAAGTTCCAGTATTTCTCTGTCGGCAGTGAACAAAGCTGCCCTTCTGTTAAACACTTTCTCAAATGTATCCCTAAATCCTTCCCAATCATATAAAAGAGGATCATCTCGTCTCACCAAAGGTACAGCCCACTGAGCTGCATCGTCTTCCAGATAGGATACCAGGAAGGCCACTTGGGCTTGATTAGTAACGAAGGCCTTTGGTTTACATGTAAAATGTAAAAGAATTTGTGTGAGAAAGACTTGGACTTTATTAGAGTCCCCATGGAATCTCTCTGGTACTAACAAAGGAATAGGAGCCGGAAACTCTACCTGAATAGGACTAACTGAGGGATGTAAATGAGCTCCTACATCAAAGGTGTTTCTTTGCATCCTCTCTATCCTGTTCTGCAGTGATGCATTTTCCACCTGTGCGACCGCCACCTAATGCTGCAGAGCAGCCAAGGTAGCTAGGACATCGTTTATGGTAGCCATTCAACCTCGATCTGATCAGGAAGATAAGTATTCTTGGGCCGCTAATTATGTCAGCGTTGGTTATCCTCGGGATCGGATCGGATCGATGCTCAAAATGATCCACCTCCTGACAACTCCAAAGTCTGAATGCTATGATTGGATGGACTGTTGAAGGGGTCAGGCAAGGGAAGGAAAGGAAGGGTACAGCATGGAGGGAGACCTGTAGGTTACAAAGAAAAGGATTACTCTCTCTGGAGTGCGCAACCATCTACTGAAGGTATTTATTAAAGAACCTCAAATAAATACCTGTAAATAAATAGAAGAGAGGCTGTAACCTATTTGTTCCTGGACAAATTATGAGCGTTTGAGGCTGTAATATAGAAATAACAAAACAAGATAAATAAGAAAAACTATCTCTATCCCTTAGGCACATTCAGATATCATAAGGGTTTATAATGATCCTCCCCACCTATCCTTTATCTTATTCAGTAACCATTCACAGGGGAGAATAAACCAAGACATTCTGAAACACTTCTTCCCCCTGTGTAGTAAGGTAATAAAACAAAACAGCGCTGTTGAACAGAAGTTTGAAACGTCAGTGCATATTCCTGTAATAGCACTATAGAATCCATTTCTTCAGTACCAACATCGGCAATTATATCAAAAGAACACCTAACTTCAATGCCCAGAATTCAAGGAGTTTAACCAATACTTGTGGCAATTAACCATTGGCTTTTCAAACACTCTCATCCCTTGCATTAATATAAACATGTGTAGTCTCTGATTTGGTTCTCTAGACAAATCCGCTGGTATTTTTGGTTTAGCCTTGTATTCTACCCCCTCCCGCATGAGATCCTCCTGGTTCTCGCCAACGGGAAGGGACTTTCCAAGGGATGGTAACCTGGTGAAATTACCGAGACACCAAAGGCACCCGGACTTTGATTTTTGTCCTCCATGATACTAAGAGAGAGGCAACACTTGATCTCTAACCAGAATTCCCCTTCTAGCCTCGACACGAGCAGAGGAATCTGCCAGCGAAGTCCGGATGGTAGGCAAAGTAAGGATAGAGACTCACTGCAAGAGGATCTCAACACACATGCCTCGCCAACGGGAGTCTCGTCGGGAGTCGCGCAGCAGCGCATCTCAAAGAAACCACTCCTGACACAGGCCGCGTGTCTCACTGGCCTTGTCACTAGCGACAATATCCCAAAGTAAGCAAATAACCAGAATTAGGTGCCCGGAGCACCCTCACCAGACAGGGTTCACAGTCCACTGGAATCTTTAATTAGCAGCTGCGTCCTCTGAAGTCGCCATGCTTTTACGGGCGGAGATGACTTCACACTGACGTGTGTGCTTCTCCTCCCATCTCTCACTTCGGTACATGGGATTTGTAGTTTCGATGGTCCCATTACCTGAATCATCTCTAAAGCTTTCTACCTGGCCTGACATTTTTCACAGAGACACAGAAGGGCTAGTGACATGCAGACCCACTAGTAGCATTTGATTTACATATGCTGGGTACACACAGTGCACTGTACTAGGGACTTACTAGTAAATCAAATATAGCAATCATGGAAAACCAAACATAACGCAATTTACAGTAGGAGCACTTGCACTTTAACACTGAATAACAGTGAACATGTGTGCAGAGACACTAAACCAGCAAAAACAAAGTCAAAAACAGGAGGCCAAAAAACAAAAAGGCAGGTGAAAACCAGCCAAAACTGCCAAGTCCAACAACAGGCTGCAGCACATGTATGGGTGCTTAACGTCTAAGACACTGGTACAATTTCCGACCCAATTTAATTTGCCTTACTGAACAGTTAAACCAGCTGAGTGAATTCAATATATGGTTACCATTTTAGGTGCAGAGCACATATGCTGTGGTACTGATTTGCAGTGTTACACAGCACAAATTCCAAACACTATGCAAAAATATGGTCTAAAAAAAAGAAAACATCGAAGGATGGTGTTGCTAACCTCACCAAAGAACTTTGGGATTTTTTCTGCCCATCCATGAAAATGAAAGACTTCGGGCCATATGTAGGTAGCATCACATTTACCGACTCATAAATACCGAATTTTATCGATTCGGTATTTATGAATCGGTAAATGTGATGTAGGTAATAATTCGGTAAAATTTACCGAATCGGAAAAATTTGGTAATTTTGAATCGGTATTTACCGATTCGGTAATGAGGCATACCTTCCCATTGATTCCTATGGGCCTGGAGGCCCATAGGAATGAATGGGAAGCCAGTTACCATTACCGATTCGGTAAATACCGATTCGGTAATGGGGGAGGCATTATCATGGGTGGCAGGGTGTCACATTGACACCCTGTTGCACCCCTGATTCGTCCATGTGTGCACATGTGGCGCACATACATGCCCTAAGGGCATGTATGTCTGCCACATGGCACTTTGACATCTGCAAAATATCACGTTTTGCAAGGTATTCGGTATTTATCACCAACCTATTTTTGGTGGTAAATACCGCATTCTAATTCCTACTCATCACTCATTAGAGTGTTTCCTACATATCATTTCAGGATTCGGTATTTACCGAATCGGTAATTTTACCGAATCGGTAAATTACAGAATCCTGAAATATGCCTCCTACATCTCAAATAGCTAAATACCGGTCGGTAACGGGATATTTACCGAATTTCGGCCGTTACCGACCGGTATTTAGCTACCTACATGAGGCCCTTCATCTCCAAAACATCTACTTCAGCACTATTCCAGCGAGGGGAAATAAAGAAGATACAAACATACACAGCTGAAGCATGAATGAACATAATTTCTTTAGACAGACTAGACTATTTCAATATTATCTGAGTTTCTGCTTCTCAATACTCATTTGCTTCCAGAGGCAAAGTTCTTAACATTGGTACCTTGCTACAATTTATGTAACTATGCCGCTACCTCAGCAAGCCAACAGACATCTTGCCAAAAACAAGACTTTACAAAGGTTCCTTGCATTTGTATTAACACACTAAAGAGTGACTCCAATCTACCACTCTGACACTCTATTCAGATGCACACGTATTTTTCAATCATAAAATCTACTAACCTCAAGAATATAGCTAGTCTTATGCCATAGTGCACCACCTCCAAGTTACAGACTTCTCTAGTATCTCCATTAGAGGAGAAGGGTAATACTTTGCTGTAAATATGCATTGTTTCATATCAGTGCTTACTACCTCAACATGTGGTAATTGTTTTTTGCCTATAGGATCTCATGTTAGTTACACCTTTAGTTGAATGCTTTGTCATCACCAATTTCAACAAAACCTGTGCAATTGCCCCATATAATAACTGCTATTTTTATCTAGAGTTATACCCATCATTCATTGTACTGTATGTCATTGCCAATGCTATGTAAAACGTTTCCGGCCATCAATTTGATGTTGTTAAATTACAAACAAATAGTTACGTAAATGTTAAATATCCCGTGATTAAACTTTGTCCACAGCACAAGCATTTAAGTAGGCAAAATAGAGTTTGAGTGGTTTTGTAGAGTGCATGTTTCTTTGGAATAGATCTTCACCAAACCAGTATAATCACAGAGTTCCCTTTTCTGTTTCATTTTTTTAAACATTATTTATAGTATACATGCACACTAAAACATCCTGGCACCATAATAGAAAGTAGAACAACATTACTACTTTCCCCAAAACATTTTTTACCCTTATTTGAAAAACTACTATTCTCATGTACTAGAGAAGGAAATAAGTTCCAAAATGTGTCATCGTCTGCTATAGAAAACTGTAGCTACAGCTCTTGCTAACCTGAGTCTAAGCACCACGACCTTCAGCAGGTTGATGGATTTAAGAGCATGACTTGGTTGATGTTATTTAAACATATGTTATAAAACATGGGGACTGCACAAAGACCCCCTAGTTGACAATGGTCACAGATGTCGAAAAACTTCTTCAAGAAGTTAGTGTAGTGTGGTCACAACCGGACACGTGATCGGATTATTGCAATCCATTAAAAAAAAAAAAAGCTGTGGCATTCTGAAATAAATAAAGATAATGGAAAATGTATCACCCAGATATTAACTTTTGCCTAATCCAAACTCCATTGGATAAAGGAATTTGCAAAAATAACTGGATTGACTGAACCAAGAAGGAATGCAATGAAGTGGTCTCACCTCTTGGAAGCATCTACTAGGGGCCACGATAAAATTATCGCCGCTTTAGCATCCGTTTTCGGGCGAAAAGCGTCGATAATTTTATCGCATTATCATCAATGACACGCTAGCGCGTGACTCCTTGACTTAGCACCCATTTTCCACACGCCTCGCCTCGCATCTATAATGAGATGCAAAGGAGGCGTGGCTGTGAAAACAACATGGGACGAGGAGTAGCGATATTTGAAATCGCGTTAAGCATGCTTTAACGCAGGAATTTAACGTCTGTTAAATTCCTGACTAAGGCATACCTAACATGGGGGGTGGATTGTGTGGCTAAGACCACACCAGCGATGTTCCAAGGAAAACACCGCTATTGCTGGAATAATTATCTCCATTGCACTATGCGTTGTTAATACAGCGCTAGCATGGCAATAATTTCCAGCAATAGCCGGCGATAAAAATCCTCACGCTAAGAGCGGCCAGCAATAATTATCGCTGCCGCTTGATAATATGGCACTAAGCGCTTACACATTCATGCTGTCCGTAACGCAGCATCCCAAGAATAGGGCTTCAGTGGATTGTGTAATTGTACTTGAAGCAGAAGGTAATGCTTTAATGGCCTGCTACCTATTTTTTTAAAAGCACTTAAGGAGACTTAGCTGTTCCTGTCTATGTGCCTGTGGTTAAAAAAACAAAACTGTTCAATGCAAACCTCAGATCATTGAATCAACCCCTGTCACCCCTTCAGACTGCTTTGTGAAGAATAGGGACTGGAGTTGCTTGGGGAGAATAGGTGATGTGACTTGACTACAGGTGTAACTGTACCTGTTTAGGTCAAGCATGAGCTTCACTGTGGGAGCTGGAAGAACATGACTGTCCAATGTCCATTCCCCCCATGGAGATCACATTGCAATCCAGTGCCGAGGAAGTAAGGTCTTCTGAAATATCAGTATTAAAGAAAAAAACATACCTTGTGTTAGACCTGGCATCCTTGGCATGGTTTCCCCAGTCTTTTTGCCTCAAACTCCTGTTTTTTTTCATGCTGGACATCATTTTTGCAGGTTTATATAAGCTGGGCACTTTATCACTGCTGATCTGTGCTAAAGTGCAAGTGCGCCCTGTCTAAATCGTAACCCTTATTGGTTATTCATGATTTTCATATTTGATTTACTGGTAAATCCCTAGTAAAGTGCACTTGGTGTGCCCAGGGCCTGTAAATCAAATGCTACTAGTGGGCCTGCAGCACTGGATGCGCCACCCACATGAGTAACCCTGTAAACTTGTCTCAGACCTGCCATTGCAGTGTCTGTGAGTGCAGTTTTAAACTGCCATGTCGACCTGATGAGTGCACCCACTTTCCAGGCACTAATATTCCCTTCTACTACATGTATGGCAGCCCTAAAATAGGCCCAAGGTACCCCCATGGGCAGGGTGCACTGTTTTTGAAAGGTAGAACATGTACTAGTGTGTTTTACATGTTCTGACAGTGAAATACTGCAAAAAAATGTTTTCACTATTGCAAGGGCTAGCTCTCCCATAGGCTATCATTGGAGCTGCCTTCAACATTTTACAAGTGTACCTTTCAATTGGGAACAGCTGGATATTTGGAGTTTGGGCTCTCTGAGCTCAGATTTTAAAAGCACATCTTTTAGTAAAGAGGTTTTTTAAATTGTGTGCTTGAAGATTCCTCTTTTAGAAAAAAAACTATGGATTTAGGCCCAGATCTCTGTACTGGCGTGAATGTATGACATTGTTCTGCATTCTGTCCATCAATAGGTCTTTTTGCATTTAGAAAGTGGGCATTTTCTTGTTTAACCACACTGTGCCTCTGCCTGCAAGTGGAAGCAACAACTGGTTTAGACTGATAGGACCTGTTATTGCATTAATTAAGGGAGTTGAGGTGTGCCCTGCATATCCTGATGGCCATCACCAGGCTGATGGGTGTTCCTGAGCTAGAGTGGTGGGAGGAGTCATCACTGACACCTGAATAGGTCGGTGTCTGGCCTCTCACAATGCTGTCTCCACTCCACTGGAGTGAGACTGGGGCCAAGAGAGGGAAAGGCAATAATATGTGCACTACAAAGACTATTCCTTAAAGGCAAAGGTGGTATAACTATTGGACTTAAAACCCAAGACTTTTAGAACACTTCTGGATCAAGAGGATACTCTGCCAAGGAGAAGACCTGACTAGCTGTAGGAAAGAGTCCTCCCCCTTTCCTGTGTGCAATTTTGCTGGATTGACTTGAGTTGCTGCTTCTGCTTTGGAGGAGAAAGAACTGTGCTGTGACATCCTACTTGTGAAGTTTCTCCAAGTGCTTGTGTGTGCTTGTCTCCTGTTAAGAAGTCTCATGACCATCAAAGACTTCACCTGCAGCATCCCTGAACTCAACTGCTGGGAGTTCTGACTTGCCGTTAGGTGGAAATGTAAGTTCTAGTCCCTTGGGGGTTGTTCCTACAGCAGAAAGCTACATCTTTATAATCGATTATTCACTCTTCCAAAGCCTGTTTTTCCTATGCAGCACCGCTGAGCAGAAAAGGTTTCCACACACCGGACCTCCTCTGTAAGCCCCTAGTATATAATAGGGCTGGGGATTAAAACTACCTATTAAAACTTGCCACAGGGCGTGTTTGCACGTCACCTCAGGCCCTGTCCCCTCCCTTCCCCACTGTCTAAACACGCCCTGTGGCCGTTTTAAGTTGGGAGATTAAGTCCCCTTGAATCCTGAGGGTCCCTAGGGTCCAACAAGACCACTAAGTACCTCCAGTAAGCGCCACAGAGTTGCAGTGCAGAGAGATGTAAAAAGGGGCATAGCCTAGACCACCTCTCTGCAACGCAAAAAATGCAAAAAGGGGGCAGGGTAGAAACACCTTGACCCCCTAGGCCTGCTCAGAGGATCCCAAAAGGACCCCCAAAGCCCCCCCAAAATTATAATTTTTTTAAATCGCGGGATGCGCTTAGGATCCGTGCATCCCGTAGTAAAAAAAAAAATTTTAAGCGTGGGCTTCCGCGCTTCGCTTTTAATTAGCCCCCGGGGGGCCAAGTCCTGGGGGCAATATGCATATTGGAATGGGGGCCCAGAGGGGCCCCCCAGCCCCGGGGACTGCCACCTCCCGGGGATTTCTGAATTATGGGGGGGCTCTCAGCCCCCCAGCCCCGTGGACCACTGCCCCCAGGGGCTTTAATATACACTTTGTGATAATATATGCGGGGGGCTCACTGCTCCCCCGCAGCCCTGGGGACTGCCACCCCCAGAGCATTAAAAAAAACATGTGTGGGGGGACTTGAGCCCCCCCACACACCCCAGGGACCGCTACGTCCCCGGGACCCTCAAGCCCTGGGGACCACCCCACGGGGCTTTAAATTAAGTGGGAGGGGGGCCGTGCTTCTGGAGCCTTGTCGTGACCCTGGAGACCGCCACCCCCAAGGGCCGGCTCCTGCAGTGTCCCGGGACACTGTAGTTTGCAAACTGCTTTGCTTCATTGAAGCGAGAGCATGTTAGCTGCTCCCCATGCGGAAAAGCAATGCCGGCTCCTGCAGGAGGCGGGGAGCTGGCTAGGACCGTGGGGGGATTGGGGACCCCCCACGGTCCCCAACGAGGTGGCCACCCCAGGGGATGGGGTTGCTGGGGCTATTAGTGGCCCGGGACGGGGGCCACGCAGCCCCCATACCACCCCAAAAAAACAAAGGCTGGTCCCGGGGGATGGGGTCCCCGGGGCCCTAGGTGGCCTGAGGAGGGGTGCAACGCAGCCCTCCTCCAAAATATTAAAAACAAAATTAAAGGCCATGCCCCAGGGGATGGGGTCCCCGGGGCCAATTAAGGCCTCGGGAGGGGGACCACGTGGCCCCCTTCCAATTTTTTTGGGGCGAGTTGTAAGTTGGGGAATTAAGTCCCCTTCAATACTGAGGGTCCCAGAGGGCCAACTAGCCCACCAGGTATCTCCAGTATGCGCCAGGGAGCTGCGTTGCAGACAGGTGTTCAGAGACCACACCCCTTTTTACACCTTTCTGGAACGCAGCTCTGGGGCGCTTACTGGAGGTACCTAGTGGGCTAATTTTACCCTAGGGACCCTTAGGATTCAAGGGGACTTAATTTCCCAACTTAGAGTGGACACAGGGTGCTTTTGCACAGTGGTGACGTGAGGGAATGGGCCCTGTGGCGTTTTTTAAGTTGGGGAATCAATTCCCCTTCAATCCTGAGGGCCCCTGGGGGTCAACTAGCCCACCAGGTGCTTCCAGTAAGTGACACTGCGCTGCTTTTGCAGAGAGATGGGGCAGGCCCTGCCCCTTTTTACACCTCTCTGTAACGGCGCTTACTGGAGGTACCTAGTGGGCTAGTTTGACCCTAAGGACCCTCAGGATTCAAGGGGACTTAATCTCCCAACTTAAAACGGCCACAGGGCGCGTTTACACAGTGGTGAAGGGAGGGGATGGGGCTTGAGGTGACGTGTGCAAACATGCCCTGTGGCGGGTTTTAAGATGGGGAAATAATTCCCCTTCAATCCTGAGGGACCCTGGGGGCCAACTAGTCCACCAGGTGCTTCCAGTAAGCGCCACTGCGCTGTGTTTCAGAGAGGAGGCCCAGGCCGTGCCCCTTTTTACACCTCTCTGCAACACAGCTCTGTGGCGCTTACTGGAGGTACCTAGTGGGCTACTTGGACCCTAGGGACACTCAGGATTCAAGGGGACTTAATCTCCCAAATTAAAACAGACACAGGGCGCGTTTACACAGTGGTGAAGGGAGGGGATGGGGCCTGCGGTGACGTGTGCAAACACGCCCTGTGGTGGGTTTTAAGATGGGGAATTAATTCCCCTTCAATCCTGAGGGACCCTGGGGGCCAACTAGTCCACCAGGTGCTTCCAGTAAGTGCCACTGCGCTGCATTGCACAAAGGTGGTCTAGGCTGTGCCCTTTTTTACACCTCTCTGCAATGCAGCTCTGTGGCGCTTACTGGAGGTACCTAGTGGACTACTTGGACCCTAGGAACCCTCAGGATTCAGGGGGACTTAATCTCCCAACTTAAAACAGCCACAGGGCGTGTTTACACAGTGGTGAAGGGAGGGGATGGGGCCTGAGGTCACGTGTGCAAACATGCCCTGTGGCGAGTTTTAAGATGGGGAAATAATTCACTTTCAATCCTGAGGGCCCCTGGGGGCCAACTGGTCCACCAGGTGCTTCCAGTAAGCGCCACTGCATTGCGTTGCAGAGAGGTGGTCCAGGCCGTAACACTTTTTACACTTCTCTGCAATGCAGCTCTGTTGCGCTTAACTGGAGGTGCAAATTTCCCAAAGGCCTAAACAGTGGGGAGGAACTGGCATCACACCTGGGCACATGAGGAAAGCAAAAAAAATAATGTATGAGTAGAGATTTAATAGCAGCATCTGTACTATTTGCCATGAGATGATCAATTGGAAGTAGAGCTGTCTCCAACTTCCAAAATCAATAATTGTATTGTTATGAGATTATGAGAAGGATTTTAGCAGTTGTGTCTTACGAGTTGAGCATGTATTAAGGATGGTACAAAAAAGCCGATACACGGCGGGATGAAGACATAGACAATTTGATAGAAATTGGGTCTATTACACACTAACTTATTGTAGGGGCAATGCCGTAAGCCAATACATGGCTAAATTGTGGTGCATAATTACAAGCTACGCATTAGATATAATGCGTGGGTGGCCCTAGTGGTTATTATCCATATGGAATTTAGACCCAGAGCATTCAAGTTGTGAGGTACCGTCATGCAATATAAACATGGTCTAAGGAATGATCCACAACTCTAGGTTTATTTATGGCGGTTTTTTCGAGTAATGTATTAATCCGCTTTTAGCGATGTTACCTAGATGCCGCAGCCAATACATGGCGTAAATTTTGTTAAATAGCCAGAGTGCGTGCAAATGTGTACATAGGATATAACTTGTTTTCTGTTCTGTCTTACAATTCAGATTGGCATTAAGGATGATGAAATTGTGATTTGCCATGTATTTACCATCTGAACAAGTTATTATTGCAAATTTAGCAATGGCGGACGATATATTTGTTGAATGTGTAAGTCCCCTTTCTATGTTAACTTATTGCTACGATAGCCCATGCATGTATTTAAAATGGCGACCTCCCGGTTTGCGAGCAAACACCGAGGAAGGCAATTTGCCGAAACGCGTCTGTTTGTTACACCGGAATAAAATCTCTTCCGAGCATCTCCCGTGAGTGCCTATTTCCTTTGCGACAGGAGGAAGTTGGAGCGTTGATTATTTGTGGAGTGCATCGCCACATTCAGGGCACCCACCCGTGAGTGAATTCCCGATTTGAAAAGGTGCAACCAGAGCTGTTATATATATATATATATATATATATATTGCTACATACACTGTAGAATGTTGTAAGAGAATTACTGTGCTGCCTTAGCTGTTCAAGTTGAGCAACTTTAGTAGGTAGAGTGCTTCTAATACGGAGTCTTGTAAGTCTTTAATACTTGGTAAGCTCTGGACTTGAATTGGCTTACTGTCTCTAAAAATACTCTAGAACGTCTTTAGTCTTTTTCACTGTCACTGAAAATACTCTAGAATGTCTTACAGGCACATACATCAAGCTAGGATTTTGCGAGTCCTTAATTGCGAATATTAAAAATTCCCTATTAAGGACACGCAAAATCCTATGCATGTAGGAATCGCTATATTAATAGAGATTTCTACACATTCCTTATTTGCGACTCACAAATTGTGAGTCGCAAATAGGGAATAGCTTCCCATTCATTCCTATGGGCCTACAGGCCCATAGGAATGAATGGGAAGTTGTAAGCGCAATTTGCGAGTACCAATAGGTACTCGCAAATTGCGCATGCAATTTCAAGATTGCAAGGGTGACAAAAGGACACTCTGTTGCACCCATGAAATTGATCCGTGCACATATGTTGCACACTCACACATGTCCCAAGGACATGTGTGTGTAACCTACAACTTTGAAAAATGCACTTTAGTGCATTTTTCAAAGTTTTCGCTAATTACCATGTGGTATGATTCCACGGTAAATAGTGGGCCCAAATAGCGAACTCACTATTTTTAAAGGCATCATGCATTGCATTTAAGGATTTGCAATTTGCGATTCCTTACATGCAATCGCAATTTAAGAAGTGGCAAAAATGTGCGATTTCTTACATTGCGAGTGGCAAGTTGCTTCATGCATCGCAAACCCTAATTTTGCGATCGCAAATGGCCGATATTTGCGAATCACACCGTTTGCGATCGCAAAAAGCTTTGATGCATGTGCCTGTTAGTCTTTTTCACACTCTCTCACAGTGACGCACTGGAAACTGTGTTTTTCAAAAGTACTTCTTGAATGTCTTAAATCCTCAAAATTATGCTGTGTGAGCGCTGGAATTGTAAATGTAAAGTCGCTCTAATAATTGTTCTTGAAAGCAACTTGCTGTGAGCAAAGAAAATGGACTAAATAGGAGAACTGACCTTCTGACTTCTTCAGGATATACTCCGACTCTTATTTGTGTCGGCGAGAGACTATGATGCTGAACAAGTTAGTTCGACTGACTGAAAAATACTTCACCCTCAATGAAGCTCCGGAATCCTTGAGTGTTCACACCAAATCTGCTGCAAGAGTCAGGCGGAGACACGCTAGGAAACTCTATCCCCTGACTGGAAATTCTGACAAGAGAAGGAGCAGCACAAATACGTTGTTTCCTCCTCAAAACGATTGTTGAAGTGCATAGCGCGCATAGCACGTGCACGCGTGTGAACACTTCTCCCCAAAAATAAACTAGAACTCAAACTCAGAAAGCGGAGAGGGCACTTGAGGCCGCCATTTTGAATATGACAAAATGGAGCCTTTCAACACTGACCTCAAGGGAGTGAATCGGCAAAGCCGATTCCTTGGGTAATTCAAACGTTTCTTTCTTTTAACGCCTGCCTCAGGGTGAAATGAAGAACTGCTAAGCCCAGCCATGTCACATAAAGGGGGTGAAAGTAAGTTGATGATGTTCCCCTATGGTATTGCTTGGTTAGATGCTTCTGGTCAGAGACATTTGCTGCTCATGGCATGGTAGGAGGGCAGAAGGCTAAGGCCACATTATTTAAAGCAAGCCTTGTTATGCTTAGAGGGGAGGAGTGGCTGCACATCTGCCTGCTGTTCCTGCACTGTGCAGTCTCCTTCTAGGTTTTCAAAGAGCAGATACACACCAGGTACAATCTGTTCCAATGTTTGTGGTCCCATCGTTACATTTAAACCTGAAATTTGGGTCTGGAAACATAGAACTATTCAGAATCAATTATGAAGCGGTATCTTTCCCAGAAACTCGGCTTGTCCTGATTCAGAATCAGGTCCCTTGTGTTCTTCGCTGCTTTGAACAATTTCCTCATATCTGGTATTCAGTCTGCTTCAAATCTGCACTGGTTTCACATCTTCTAAAAACCTACTTCCGACCCCTCATCCCAAACAAACTAGCATTCACAGAGTTTTCTTTCCAAAATAGTGGCTCGGTTCTTTGACCTTATTCTTCTAATGCTACACCTCTTCCCACAGACATAATATTTTCTCATTTGGTTTCTGCTAACAACTCTGTGCAGCTGACATCCAAATCTTTTTCTTCATCATGATTTTACACAATGTCTCCAGTCATAGATTTCAGATTGACTCACTGCAATCATTCATGACAAACTCAGAAAACAAGGTATCACACTTTCCTTTTTCAACAACCCACATCTCTATTGCTGATTCCATCATATATAAGTATTACATATTTTGAGGCAAAATGTGCTTAGTAAAAATAAAGTGCCAATGAAAAATGACAGTTTATGCTAGATACTAGGTTTAACCACAATAGAGTGGAAGTCGAATAGACCAAGTGGATCTCCTTATTCATGATTATTACCTTTGTACCTAGTATTATTTTTTAGATCACCATTTTCCAGCAGGCAAAGACCCAAGGTAGAGCTAAATATATCATCATTCATCTTGAACGGAAGCCATTGGTTTTGAGGTTCAAAAACACTGAGCAGAACAAAGTTGGATATCATAGCAGCCAAGGTCAATTCACCCCTAGTATAGATTTGATACCTCACCCTAGTCCAAGGGTTACTTCAGACTTAATTAGTTCATTAGTTATCAAAATCCAGCATCATAGCAAGGCTTGAAGCTGTAACTGGACACAGCTTTTTTTCTTGCCTGCCAAATTTCCCAGATGCCCTAATTTTAAGATTTCAATCACTTTCCTCTATCTGGAGGTTCACTTGTCCACCAGTTTTGGTCTTAAGACAAAATCCTAACGTAAGCTAAACTTAAGCTAAACTTAAGTTAGGGTTTTGTCTTAAGACCAAAACTTAACACACACTTAAGACACAATCCTGACTTTACTACTCCTAAATGCCTTTTGTGAATATCGAAAGTCGTAAAGTTAGGATTTTGTCTCTGATTACTTTTGTGAATCGGGCCCAAAGGTATTAAGGGCAGTGGATACCTGTTCTTAACTGTTATTGCTTTCAAGGCTCCAATGTCTATACACGGGTAAAGCTCCACATTTGCTTTCGGGATTCAGAAAAGAGGCGAGGCTGCAGGAGATTTAGAATGTCGAATAAACCCTAGTGCCAGGTATTTATCTATGTAGTAATGGAGTTTCTTTTTCCGTCAATGCATTAACTCTCCCACATGGGACTAGGGCTCCTGGGCTCAGATCAATCTGTCAATCGTATTGACGATGAGGGTGCAATACTTCTGCGCTTTGATAGCTGAACACATCTGAGTAGCTTAGGTATTGGTCTGGGAGGGTTATGTCCTTTTCTGCAGCTGTGGCAATACACTGTTTAAGGGCAAGAGCTTTGGACGGAATCTGCATGGCAAGCAAGCAGTGTTCCTTACAGTGTTACGAAGTCATGTGTATGGTCTTTTCTGTCCAATTCATTTGAGGCTTGTGTTTCTGTGACCAGGGCAATCCCAAGAAAATCTCATAGTGAGGTGCTGTGAAGACGTTAAAGGATAACATTTCCAAATACTGTGTGTAATATATGATGTCAACTTCCTCTGTAGCAAAGCGTATGGGACCAGAAACCACATGGCAGCCTTTGACAAAATGTACTTTCTTCCAACAATATAAACAAAGACCCTGCTTGCGTCTTGTCTCTCATTCCTCGGGTCTTAGGGAAGCACACATCGTGCCAATTTCCATTTGCTCCTGATGAATCCCAACATTATTATCAGTAGATTTAGGACGATCATAACGAGGGCTGGGTCTTTCTCTATGGTTTTTTTCTCCTTTACATTCACTATCCGATAATCCAATTGTAACGCAAGTTCAATTAATTGTTCACAGGACTTCGACTTGGAGTCTATTTGGGAGATTATATCCTTGAGTTTGTCCTTTAAACCCTTATGAAAGAGTAGGCCTGTTTGGATTCGGGCCAATTGGATTCTGGTACTAATCAACGAAAAGTGTGTAAGTAAACTATAAGTTATTTTCCCTTGCTTAAGTTCCAGTATTTCTCTGTCGGCAGTGAACAAAGCTGCCCTTCTGTTAAACACTTTCTCAAATGTATCCCTAAATCCTTCCCAATCATATAAAAGAGGATCATCTCGTCTCACCAAAGGTACAGCCCACTGAGCTGCATCGTCTTCCAGATAGGATACCAGGAAGGCCACTTGGGCTTGATTAGTAACGAAGGCCTTTGGTTTACATGTAAAATGTAAAAGAATTTGTGTGAGAAAGACTTGGACTTTATTAGAGTCCCCATGGAATCTCTCTGGTACTAACAAAGGAATAGGAGCCGGAAACTCTACCTGAATAGGACTAACTGAGGGATGTAAATGAGCTCCTACATCAAAGGTGTTTCTTTGCATCCTCTCTATCCTGTTCTGCAGTGATGCATTTTCCACCTGTGCGACCGCCACCTAATGCTGCAGAGCAGCCAAGGTAGCTAGGACATCGTTTATGGTAGCCATTCAACCTCGATCTGATCAGGAAGATAAGTATTCTTGGGCCGCTAATTATGTCAGCGTTGGTTATCCTCGGGATCGGATCGGATCGATGCTCAAAATGATCCACCTCCTGACAACTCCAAAGTCTGAATGCTATGATTGGATGGACTGTTGAAGGGGTCAGGCAAGGGAAGGAAAGGAAGGGTACAGCATGGAGGGAGACCTGTAGGTTACAAAGAAAAGGATTACTCTCTCTGGAGTGCGCAACCATCTACTGAAGGTATTTATTAAAGAACCTCAAATAAATACCTGTAAATAAATAGAAGAGAGGCTGTAACCTATTTGTTCCTGGACAAATTATGAGCGTTTGAGGCTGTAATATAGAAATAACAAAACAAGATAAATAAGAAAAACTATCTCTATCCCTTAGGCACATTCAGATATCATAAGGGTTTATAATGATCCTCCCCACCTATCCTTTATCTTATTCAGTAACCATTCACAGGGGAGAATAAACCAAGACATTCTGAAACACTTCTTCCCCCTGTGTAGTAAGGTAATAAAACAAAACAGCGCTGTTGAACAGAAGTTTGAAACGTCAGTGCATATTCCTGTAATAGCACTATAGAATCCATTTCTTCAGTACCAACATCGGCAATTATATCAAAAGAACACCTAACTTCAATGCCCAGAATTCAAGGAGTTTAACCAATACTTGTGGCAATTAACCATTGGCTTTTCAAACACTCTCATCCCTTGCATTAATATAAACATGTGTAGTCTCTGATTTGGTTCTCTAGACAAATCCGCTGGTATTTTTGGTTTAGCCTTGTATTCTACCCCCTCCCGCATGAGATCCTCCTGGTTCTCGCCAACGGGAAGGGACTTTCCAAGGGATGGTAACCTGGTGAAATTACCGAGACACCAAAGGCACCCGGACTTTGATTTTTGTCCTCCATGATACTAAGAGAGAGGCAACACTTGATCTCTAACCAGAATTCCCCTTCTAGCCTCGACACGAGCAGAGGAATCTGCCAGCGAAGTCCGGATGGTAGGCAAAGTAAGGATAGAGACTCACTGCAAGAGGATCTCAACACACATGCCTCGCCAACGGGAGTCTCGTCGGGAGTCGCGCAGCAGCGCATCTCAAAGAAACCACTCCTGACACAGGCCGCGTGTCTCACTGGCCTTGTCACTAGCGACAATATCCCAAAGTAAGCAAATAACCAGAATTAGGTGCCCGGAGCACCCTCACCAGACAGGGTTCACAGTCCACTGGAATCTTTAATTAGCAGCTGCGTCCTCTGAAGTCGCCATGCTTTTACGGGCGGAGATGACTTCACACTGACGTGTGTGCTTCTCCTCCCATCTCTCACTTCGGTACATGGGATTTGTAGTTTCGATGGTCCCATTACCTGAATCATCTCTAAAGCTTTCTACCTGGCCTGACATTTTTCACAGAGACACAGAAGGGCTAGTGACATGCAGACCCACTAGTAGCATTTGATTTACATATGCTGGGTACACACAGTGCACTGTACTAGGGACTTACTAGTAAATCAAATATAGCAATCATGGAAAACCAAACATAACGCAATTTACAGTAGGAGCACTTGCACTTTAACACTGAATAACAGTGAACATGTGTGCAGAGACACTAAACCAGCAAAAACAAAGTCAAAAACAGGAGGCCAAAAAACAAAAAGGCAGGTGAAAACCAGCCAAAACTGCCAAGTCCAACAACAGGCTGCAGCACATGTATGGGTGCTTAACGTCTAAGACACTGGTACAATTTCCGACCCAATTTAATTTGCCTTACTGAACAGTTAAACCAGCTGAGTGAATTCAATATATGGTTACCATTTTAGGTGCAGAGCACATATGCTGTGGTACTGATTTGCAGTGTTACACAGCACAAATTCCAAACACTATGCAAAAATATGGTCTAAAAAAAAGAAAACATCGAAGGATGGTGTTGCTAACCTCACCAAAGAACTTTGGGATTTTTTCTGCCCATCCATGAAAATGAAAGACTTCGGGCCATATGTAGGTAGCATCACATTTACCGACTCATAAATACCGAATTTTACCGATTCGGTATTTATGAATCGGTAAATGTGATGTAGGTAATAATTCGGTAAAATTTACCGAATCGGAAAAATTTGGTAATTTTGAATCGGTATTTACCGATTCGGTAATGAGGCATACCTTCCCATTGATTCCTATGGGCCTGGAGGCCCATAGGAATGAATGGGAAGCCAGTTACCATTACCGATTCGGTAAATACCGATTCGGTAATGGGGGAGGCATTATCATGGGTGGCAGGGTGTCACATTGACACCCTGTTGCACCCCTGATTCGTCCATGTGTGCACATGTGGCGCACATACATGCCCTAAGGGCATGTATGTCTGCCACATGGCACTTTGACATCTGCAAAATATCACGTTTTGCAAGGTATTCGGTATTTATCACCAACCTATTTTTGGTGGTAAATACCGCATTCTAATTCCTACTCATCACTCATTAGAGTGTTTCCTACATATCATTTCAGGATTCGGTATTTACCGAATCGGTAATTTTACCGAATCGGTAAATTACAGAATCCTGAAATATGCCTCCTACATCTCAAATAGCTAAATACCGGTCGGTAACGGGATTTTTACCGAATTTCGGCCGTTACCGACCGGTATTTAGCTACCTACATGAGGCCCTTCATCTCCAAAACATCTACTTCAGCACTATTCCAGCGAGGGGAAATAAAGAAGATACAAACATACACAGCTGAAGCATGAATGAACATAATTTCTTTAGACAGACTAGACTATTTCAATATTATTTGAGTTTCTGCTTCTCAATACTCATTTGCTTCCAGAGGCAAAGTTCTTAACATTGGTACCTTGCTACAATTTATGTAACTATGCCGCTACCTCAGCAAGCCAACAGACATCTTGCCAAAAACAAGACTTTACAAAGGTTCCTTGCATTTGTATTAACACACTAAAGAGTGACTCCAATCTACCACTCTGACACTCTATTCAGATGCACACGTATTTTTCAATCATAAAATCTACTAACCTCAAGAATATAGCTAGTCTTATGCCATAGTGCACCACCTCCAAGTTACAGACTTCTCTAGTATCTCCATTAGAGGAGAAGGGTAATACTTTGCTGTAAATATGCATTGTTTCATATCAGTGCTTACTACCTCAACATGTGGTAATTGTTTTTTGCCTATAGGATCTCATGTTAGTTACACCTTTAATTGAATGCTTTGTCATCACCAATTTCAACAAAACCTGTGCAATTGCCCCATATAATAACTGCTATTTTTATCTAGAGTTATACCCATCATTCATTGTACTGTATGTCATTGCCAATGCTATGTAAAACGTTTCCGGCCATCAATTTGATGTTGTTAAATTACAAACAAATAGTTACGTAAATGTTAAATATCCCGTGATTAAACTTTGTCCACAGCACAAGCATTTAAGTAGGCAAAATAGAGTTTGAGTGGTTTTGTAGAGTGCATGTTTCTTTGGAATAGATCTTCACCAAACCAGTATAATCACAGAGTTCCCTTTTCTGTTTCATTTTTTTAAACATTATTTATAGTATACATGCACACTAAAACATCCTGGCACCATAATAGAAAGTAGAACAACATTACTACTTTCCCCAAAACATTTTTTACCCTTATTTGAAAAACTACTATTCTCATGTACTAGAGAAGGAAATAAGTTCCAAAATGTGTCATCGTCTGCTATAGAAAACTGTAGCTACAGCTCTTGCTAACCTGAGTCTAAGCACCACGACCTTCAGCAGGTTGATGGATTTAAGAGCATGACTTGGTTGATGTTATTTAAACATATGTTATAAAACATGGGGACTGCACAAAGACCCCCTAGTTGACAATGGTCACAGATGTCGAAAAACTTCTTCAAGAAGTTAGTGTAGTGTGGTCACAACCGGACACGTGATCGGATTATTGCAATCCATTAAAAAAAAAAAAAGCTGTGGCATTCTGAAATAAATAAAGATAATGGAAAATGTATCACCCAGATATTAACTTTTGCCTAATCCAAACTCCATTGGATAAAGGAATTTGCAAAAATAACTGGATTGACTGAACCAAGAAGGAATGCAATGAAGTGGTCTCACCTCTTGGAAGCATCTACTAGGGGCCACGATAAAATTATCGCCGCTTTAGCATCCGTTTTCGGGCGAAAAGCGTCGATAATTTTATCGCATTATCATCAATGACACGCTAGCGCGTGACTCCTTGACTTAGCACCCATTTTCCACACGCCTCGCCTCGCATCTATAATGAGATGCAAAGGAGGCGTGGCTGTGAAAACAACATGGGACGAGGAGTAGCGATATTTGAAATCGCGTTAAGCATGCTTTAACGCAGGAATTTAACGTCTGTTAAATTCCTGACTAAGGCATACCTAACATGGGGGGTGGATTGTGTGGCTAAGACCACACCAGCGATGTTCCAAGGAAAACACCGCTATTGCTGGAATAATTATCTCCATTGCACTATGCGTTGTTAATACAGCGCTAGCATGGCAATAATTTCCAGCAATAGCCGGCGATAAAAATCCTCACGCTAAGAGCGGCCAGCAATAATTATCGCTGCCGCTTGATAATATGGCACTAAGCGCTTACACATTCATGCTGTCCGTAACGCAGCATCCCAAGAATAGGGCTTCAGTGGATTGTGTAATTGTACTTGAAGCAGAAGGTAATGCTTTAATGGCCTGCTACCTATTTTTTTAAAAGCACTTAAGGAGACTTAGCTGTTCCTGTCTATGTGCCTGTGGTTAAAAAAACAAAACTGTTCAATGCAAACCTCAGATCATTGAATCAACCCCTGTCACCCCTTCAGACTGCTTTGTGAAGAATAGGGACTGGAGTTGCTTGGGGAGAATAGGTGATGTGACTTGACTACAGGTGTAACTGTACCTGTTTAGGTCAAGCATGAGCTTCACTGTGGGAGCTGGAAGAACATGACTGTCCAATGTCCATTCCCCCCATGGAGATCACATTGCAATCCAGTGCCGAGGAAGTAAGGTCTTCTGAAATATCAGTATTAAAGAAAAAAACATACCTTGTGTTAGACCTGGCATCCTTGGCATGGTTTCCCCAGTCTTTTTGCCTCAAACTCCTGTTTTTTTTCATGCTGGACATCATTTTTGCAGGTTTATATAAGCTGGGCACTTTATCACTGCTGATCTGTGCTAAAGTGCAAGTGCGCCCTGTCTAAATCGTAACCCTTATTGGTTATTCATGATTTTCATATTTGATTTACTGGTAAATCCCTAGTAAAGTGCACTTGGTGTGCCCAGGGCCTGTAAATCAAATGCTACTAGTGGGCCTGCAGCACTGGATGCGCCACCCACATGAGTAACCCTGTAAACTTGTCTCAGACCTGCCATTGCAGTGTCTGTGAGTGCAGTTTTAAACTGCCATGTCGACCTGATGAGTGCACCCACTTTCCAGGCACTAATATTCCCTTCTACTACATGTATGGCAGCCCTAAAATAGGCCCAAGGTACCCCCATGGGCAGGGTGCACTGTTTTGGAAAGGTAGAACATGTACTAGTGTGTTTTACATGTTCTGACAGTGAAATACTGCAAAAAAATGTTTTCACTATTGCAAGGGCTAGCTCTCCCATAGGCTATCATTGGAGCTGCCTTCAACATTTTACAAGTGTACCTTTCAATTGGGAACAGCTGGATATTTGGAGTTTGGGCTCTCTGAGCTCAGATTTTAAAAGCACATCTTTTAGTAAAGAGGTTTTTTAAATTGTGTGCTTGAAGATTCCTCTTTTAGAAAAAAAACTATGGATTTAGGCCCAGATCTCTGTACTGGCGTGAATGTATGACATTGTTCTGCATTCTGTCCATCAATAGGTCTTTTTGCATTTAGAAAGTGGGCATTTTCTTGTTTAACCACACTGTGCCTCTGCCTGCAAGTGGAAGCAACAACTGGTTTAGACTGATAGGACCTGTTATTGCATTAATTAAGGGAGTTGAGGTGTGCCCTGCATATCCTGATGGCCATCACCAGGCTGATGGGTGTTCCTGAGCTAGAGTGGTGGGAGGAGTCATCACTGACACCTGAATAGGTCGGTGTCTGGCCTCTCACAATGCTGTCTCCACTCCACTGGAGTGAGACTGGGGCCAAGAGAGGGAAAGGCAATAATATGTGCACTACAAAGACTATTCCTTAAAGGCAAAGGTGGTATAACTATTGGACTTAAAACCCAAGACTTTTAGAACACTTCTGGATCAAGAGGATACTCTGCCAAGGAGAAGACCTGACTAGCTGTAGGAAAGAGTCCTCCCCCTTTCCTGTGTGCAATTTTGCTGGATTGACTTGAGTTGCTGCTTCTGCTTTGGAGGAGAAAGAACTGTGCTGTGACATCCTACTTGTGAAGTTTCTCCAAGTGCTTGTGTGTGCTTGTCTCCTGTTAAGAAGTCTCATGACCATCAAAGACTTCACCTGCAGCATCCCTGAACTCAACTGCTGGGAGTTCTGACTTGCCGTTAGGTGGAAATGTAAGTTCTAGTCCCTTGGGGGTTGTTCCTACAGCAGAAAGCTACATCTTTATAATCGATTATTCACTCTTCCAAAGCCTGTTTTTCCTATGCAGCACCGCTGAGCAGAAAAGGTTTCCACACACCGGACCTCCTCTGTAAGCCCCTAGTATATAATAGGGCTGGGGATTAAAACTACCTATTAAAACTTGCCACAGGGCGTGTTTGCACGTCACCTCAGGCCCTGTCCCCTCCCTTCCCCACTGTCTAAACACGCCCTGTGGCCGTTTTAAGTTGGGAGATTAAGTCCCCTTGAATCCTGAGGGTCCCTAGGGTCCAACAAGACCACTAAGTACCTCCAGTAAGCGCCACAGAGTTGCAGTGCAGAGAGATGTAAAAAGGGGCATAGCCTAGACCACCTCTCTGCAACGCAAAAAATGCAAAAAGGGGGCAGGGTAGAAACACCTTGACCCCCTAGGCCTGCTCAGAGGATCCCAAAAGGACCCCCAAAGCCCCCCCAAAATTATAATTTTTTTAAATCGCGGGATGCGCTTAGGATCCGTGCATCCCGTAGTAAAAAAAAAAATTTTAAGCGTGGGCTTCCGCGCTTCGCTTTTAATTAGCCCCCGGGGGGCCAAGTCCTGGGGGCAATATGCATATTGGAATGGGGGCCCAGAGGGGCCCCCCAGCCCCGGGGACTGCCACCTCCCGGGGATTTCTGAATTATGGGGGGGCTCTCAGCCCCCCAGCCCCGTGGACCACTGCCCCCAGGGGCTTTAATATACACTTTGTGATAATATATGCGGGGGGCTCACTGCTCCCCAGCAGCCCTGGGGACTGCCACCCCCAGAGCATTAAAAAAAACATGTGTGGGGGGACTTGAGCCCCCCCACACACCCCAGGGACCGCTACGTCCCCGGGACCCTCAAGCCCTGGGGACCACCCCACGGGGCTTTAAATTAAGTGGGAGGGGGGCCGTGCTTCTGGAGCCTTGTCGTGACCCTGGAGACCGCCACCCCCAAGGGCCGGCTCCTTCAGTGTCCCGGGACACTGTAGTTTGCAAACTGCTTTGCTTCATCGAAGCGAGAGCATGTTAGCTGCTCCCCATGCGGAAAAGCAATGCCGGCTCCTGCAGGAGGCGGGGAGCTGGCTAGGACCGTGGGGGGATTGGGGACCCCCCACGGTCCCCAACGAGGTGGCCACCCCAGGGGATGGGGTTGCTGGGGCTATTAGTGGCCCGGGACGGGGGCCACGCAGCCCCCATACCACCCCAAAAAAACAAAGGCTGGTCCCGGGGGATGGGGTCCCCGGGGCCCTAGGTGGCCTGAGGAGGGGTGCAACGCAGCCCTCCTCCAAAATATTAAAAACAAAATTAAAGGCCATGCCCCAGGGGATGGGGTCCCCGGGGCCAATTAAGGCCTCGGGAGGGGGACCACGTGGCCCCCTTCCAATTTTTTTGGGGCGAGTTGTAAGTTGGGGAATTAAGTCCCCTTCAATACTGAGGGTCCCAGAGGGCCAACTAGCCCACCAGGTATCTCCAGTATGCGCCAGGGAGCTGCGTTGCAGACAGGTGTTCAGAGACCACACCCCTTTTTACACCTTTCTGGAACGCAGCTCTGGGGCGCTTACTGGAGGTACCTAGTGGGCTAATTTTACCCTAGGGACCCTTAGGATTCAAGGGGACTTAATTTCCCAACTTAGAGTGGACACAGGGTGCTTTTGCACAGTGGTGACGTGAGGGAATGGGCCCTGTGGCGTTTTTTAAGTTGGGGAATCAATTCCCCTTCAATCCTGAGGGCCCCTGGGGGTCAACTAGCCCACCAGGTGCTTCCAGTAAGTGACACTGCGCTGCTTTTGCAGAGAGATGGGGCAGGCCCTGCCCCTTTTTACACCTCTCTGTAACGGCGCTTACTGGAGGTACCTAGTGGGCTAGTTTGACCCTAAGGACCCTCAGGATTCAAGGGGACTTAATCTCCCAACTTAAAACGGCCACAGGGCGCGTTTACACAGTGGTGAAGGGAGGGGATGGGGCTTGAGGTGACGTGTGCAAACATGCCCTGTGGCGGGTTTTAAGATGGGGAAATAATTCCCCTTCAATCCTGAGGGACCCTGGGGGCCAACTAGTCCACCAGGTGCTTCCAGTAAGCGCCACTGCGCTGTGTTTCAGAGAGGAGGCCCAGGCCGTGCCCCTTTTTACACCTCTCTGCAACACAGCTCTGTGGCGCTTACTGGAGGTACCTAGTGGGCTACTTGGACCCTAGGGACACTCAGGATTCAAGGGGACTTAATCTCCCAAATTAAAACAGACACAGGGCGCGTTTACACAGTGGTGAAGGGAGGGGATGGGGCCTGCGGTGACGTGTGCAAACACGCCCTGTGGTGGGTTTTAAGATGGGGAATTAATTCCCCTTCAATCCTGAGGGACCCTGGGGGCCAACTAGTCCACCAGGTGCTTCCAGTAAGTGCCACTGCGCTGCATTGCACAAAGGTGGTCTAGGCTGTGCCCTTTTTTACACCTCTCTGCAATGCAGCTCTGTGGCGCTTACTGGAGGTACCTAGTGGACTACTTGGACCCTAGGAACCCTCAGGATTCAGGGGGACTTAATCTCCCAACTTAAAACAGCCACAGGGCGTGTTTACACAGTGGTGAAGGGAGGGGATGGGGCCTGAGGTCACGTGTGCAAACATGCCCTGTGGCGAGTTTTAAGATGGGGAAATAATTCACTTTCAATCCTGAGGGCCCCTGGGGGCCAACTGGTCCACCAGGTGCTTCCAGTAAGCGCCACTGCATTGCGTTGCAGAGAGGTGGTCCAGGCCGTAACACTTTTTACACTTCTCTGCAATGCAGCTCTGTTGCGCTTAACTGGAGGTGCAAATTTCCCAAAGGCCTAAACAGTGGGGAGGAACTGGCATCACACCTGGGCACATGAGGAAAGCAAAAAAAATAATGTATGAGTAGAGATTTAATAGCAGCATCTGTACTATTTGCCATGAGATGATCAATTGGAAGTAGAGCTGTCTCCAACTTCCAAAATCAATAATTGTATTGTTATGAGATTATGAGAAGGATTTTAGCAGTTGTGTCTTACGAGTTGAGCATGTATTAAGGATGGTACAAAAAAGCCGATACACGGCGGGATGAAGACATAGACAATTTGATAGAAATTGGGTCTATTACACACTAACTTATTGTAGGGGCAATGCCGTAAGCCAATACATGGCTAAATTGTGGTGCATAATTACAAGCTACGCATTAGATATAATGCGTGGGTGGCCCTAGTGGTTATTATCCATATGGAATTTAGACCCAGAGCATTCAAGTTGTGAGGTACCGTCATGCAATATAAACATGGTCTAAGGAATGATCCACAACTCTAGGTTTATTTATGGCGGTTTTTTCGAGTAATGTATTAATCCGCTTTTAGCGATGTTACCTAGATGCCGCAGCCAATACATGGCGTAAATTTTGTTAAATAGCCAGAGTGCGTGCAAATGTGTACATAGGATATAACTTGTTTTCTGTTCTGTCTTACAATTCAGATTGGCATTAAGGATGATGAAATTGTGATTTGCCATGTATTTACCATCTGAACAAGTTATTATTGCAAATTTAGCAATGGCGGACGATATATTTGTTGAATGTGTAAGTCCCCTTTCTATGTTAACTTATTGCTACGATAGCCCATGCATGTATTTAAAATGGCGACCTCCCGGTTTGCGAGCAAACACCGAGGAAGGCAATTTGCCGAAACGCGTCTGTTTGTTACACCGGAATAAAATCTCTTCCGAGCATCTCCCGTGAGTGCCTATTTCCTTTGCGACAGGAGGAAGTTGGAGCGTTGATTATTTGTGGAGTGCATCGCCACATTCAGGGCACCCACCCGTGAGTGAATTCCCGATTTGAAAAGGTGCAACCAGAGCTGTTATATATATATATATATATATATATATATTGCTACATACACTGTAGAATGTTGTAAGAGAATTACTGTGCTGCCTTAGCTGTTCAAGTTGAGCAACTTTAGTAGGTAGAGTGCTTCTAATACGGAGTCTTGTAAGTCTTTAATACTTGGTAAGCTCTGGACTTGAATTGGCTTACTGTCTCTAAAAATACTCTAGAACGTCTTTAGTCTTTTTCACTGTCACTGAAAATACTCTAGAATGTCTTACAGGCACATACATCAAGCTAGGATTTTGCGAGTCCTTAATTGCGAATATTAAAAATTCCCTATTAAGGACACGCAAAATCCTATGCATGTAGGAATCGCTATATTAATAGAGATTTCTACACATTCCTTATTTGCGACTCACAAATTGTGAGTCGCAAATAGGGAATAGCTTCCCATTCATTCCTATGGGCCTACAGGCCCATAGGAATGAATGGGAAGTTGTAAGCGCAATTTGCGAGTACCAATAGGTACTCGCAAATTGCGCATGCAATTTCAAGATTGCAAGGGTGACAAAAGGACACTCTGTTGCACCCATGAAATTGATCCGTGCACATATGTTGCACACTCACACATGTCCCAAGGACATGTGTGTGTAACCTACAACTTTGAAAAATGCACTTTAGTGCATTTTTCAAAGTTTTCGCTAATTACCATGTGGTATGATTCCACGGTAAATAGTGGGCCCAAATAGCGAACTCACTATTTTTAAAGGCATCATGCATTGCATTTAAGGATTTGCAATTTGCGATTCCTTACATGCAATCGCAATTTAAGAAGTGGCAAAAATGTGCGATTTCTTACATTGCGAGTGGCAAGTTGCTTCATGCATCGCAAACCCTAATTTTGCGATCGCAAATGGCCGATATTTGCGAATCACACCGTTTGCGATCGCAAAAAGCTTTGATGCATGTGCCTGTTAGTCTTTTTCACACTCTCTCACAGTGACGCACTGGAAACTGTGTTTTTCAAAAGTACTTCTTGAATGTCTTAAATCCTCAAAATTATGCTGTGTGAGCGCTGGAATTGTAAATGTAAAGTCGCTCTAATAATTGTTCTTGAAAGCAACTTGCTGTGAGCAAAGAAAATGGACTAAATAGGAGAACTGACCTTCTGACTTCTTCAGGATATACTCCGACTCTTATTTGTGTCGGCGAGAGACTATGATGCTGAACAAGTTAGTTCGACTGACTGAAAAATACTTCACCCTCAATGAAGCTCCGGAATCCTTGAGTGTTCACACCAAATCTGCTGCAAGAGTCAGGCGGAGACACGCTAGGAAACTCTATCCCCTGACTGGAAATTCTGACAAGAGAAGGAGCAGCACAAATACGTTGTTTCCTCCTCAAAACGATTGTTGAAGTGCATAGCGCGCATAGCACGTGCACGCGTGTGAACACTTCTCCCCAAAAATAAACTAGAACTCAAACTCAGAAAGCGGAGAGGGCACTTGAGGCCGCCATTTTGAATATGACAAAATGGAGCCTTTCAACACTGACCTCAAGGGAGTGAATCGGCAAAGCCGATTCCTTGGGTAATTCAAACGTTTCTTTCTTTTAACGCCTGCCTCAGGGTGAAATGAAGAACTGCTAAGCCCAGCCATGTCACATAAAGGGGGTGAAAGTAAGTTGATGATGTTCCCCTATGGTATTGCTTGGTTAGATGCTTCTGGTCAGAGACATTTGCTGCTCGTGGCATGGTAGGAGGGCAGAAGGCTAAGGCCACATTATTTAAAGCAAGCCTTGTTATGCTTAGAGGGGAGGAGTGGCTGCACATCTGCCTGCTGTTCCTGCACTGTGCAGTCTCCTTCTAGGTTTTCAAAGAGCAGATACACACCAGGTACAATCTGTTCCAATGTTTGTGGTCCCATCGTTACATTTAAACCTGAAATTTGGGTCTGGAAACATAGAACTATTCAGAATCAATTATGAAGCGGTATCTTTCCCAGAAACTCGGCTTGTCCTGATTCAGAATCAGGTCCCTTGTGTTCTTCGCTGCTTTGAACAATTTCCTCATATCTGGTATTCAGTCTGCTTCAAATCTGCACTGGTTTCACATCTTCTAAAAACCTACTTCCGACCCCTCATCCCAAACAAACTAGCATTCACAGAGTTTTCTTTCCAAAATAATGGCTCGGTTCTTTGACCTTATTCTTCTAATGCTACACCTCTTCCCACAGACATAATATTTTCTCATTTGATTTCTGCTAACAACTCTGTGCAGCTGACATCCAAATCTTTTTCTTCATCATGATTTTACACAATGTCTCCAGTCATAGATTTCAGATTGACTCACTGCAATCATTCATGACAAACTCAGAAAACAAGGTATCACACTTTCCTTTTTCAACAACCCACATCTCTATTGCTGATTCCATCATATATAAGTATTACATATTTTGAGGCAAAATGTGCTTAGTAAAAATAAAGTGCCAATGAAAAATGACAGTTTATGCTAGATACTAGGTTTAACCACAATAGAGTGGAAGTCGAATAGACCAAGTGGATCTCCTTATTCATGAGTATTACCTTTGTACCTAGTATTATTTTTTAGATCACCATTTTCCAGCAGGCAAAGACCCAAGGTAGAGCTAAATATATCATCATTCATCTTGAACGGAAGCCATTGGTTTTGAGGTTCAAAAACACTGAGCAGAACAAAGTTGGATATCATAGCAGCCAAGGTCAATTCACCCCTAGTATAGATTTGATACCTCACCCTAGTCCAAGGGTTACTTCAGACTTAATTAGTTCATTAGTTATCAAAATCCAGCATCATAGCAAGGCTTGAAGCTGTAACTGGACACAGCTTTTTTTCTTGCCTGCCAAATTTCCCAGATGCCCTAATTTTAAGATTTCAATCACTTTCCTCTATCTGGAGGTTCACTTGTCCACCAGTTTTGGTCTTAAGACAAAATCCTAACGTAAGCTAAACTTAAGCTAAACTTAAGTTAGGGTTTTGTCTTAAGACCAAAACTTAACACACACTTAAGACACAATCCTGACTTTACTACTCCTAAATGCCTTTTGTGAATATCGAAAGTCGTAAAGTTAGGATTTTGTCTCTGATTACTTTTGTGAATCGGGCCCAAAGGTATTAAGGGCAGTGGATACCTGTTCTTAACTGTTATTGCTTTCAAGGCTCCAACGTCTATACACGGGTAAAGCTCCACATTTGCTTTCGGGATTCAGAAAAGAGGCGAGGCTGCAGGAGATTTAGAATGTCGAATAAACCCTAGTGCCAGGTATTTATCTATGTAGTAATGGAGTTTCTTTTTCCGTCAATGCATTAACTCTCCCACATGGGACTAGGGCTCCTGGGCTCAGATCAATCTGTCAATCGTATTGACGATGAGGGTGCAATACTTCTGCGCTTTGATAGCTGAACACATCTGAGTAGCTTAGGTATTGGTCTGGGAGGGTTATGTCCTTTTCTGCAGCTGTGGCAATACACTGTTTAAGGGCAAGAGCTTTGGACGGAATCTGCATGGCAAGCAAGCAGTGTTCCTTACAGTGTTACGAAGTCATGTGTATGGTCTTTTCTGTCCAATTCATTTGAGGCTTGTGTTTCTGTGACCAGGGCAATCCCAAGAAAATCTCATAGTGAGGTGCTGTGAAGACGTTAAAGGATAACATTTCCAAATACTGTGTGTAATATATGATGTCAACTTCCTCTGTAGCAAAGCGTATGGGACCAGAAACCACATGGCAGCCTTTGACAAAATGTACTTTCTTCCAACAATATAAACAAAGACCCTGCTTGCGTCTTGTCTCTCATTCCTCGGGTCTTAGGGAAGCACACATCGTGCCAATTTCCATTTGCTCCTGATGAATCCCAACATTATTATCAGTAGATTTAGGACGATCATAACGAGGGCTGGGTCTTTCTCTATGGTTTTTTTCTCCTTTACATTCACTATCCGATAATCCAATTGTAACGCAAGTTCAATTAATTGTTCACAGGACTTCGACTTGGAGTCTATTTGGGAGATTATATCCTTGAGTTTGTCCTTTAAACCCTTATGAAAGAGTAGGCCTGTTTGGATTCGGGCCAATTGGATTCTGGTACTAATCAACGAAAAGTGTGTAAGTAAACTATAAGTTATTTTCCCTTGCTTAAGTTCCAGTATTTCTCTGTCGGCAGTGAACAAAGCTGCCCTTCTGTTAAACACTTTCTCAAATGTATCCCTAAATCCTTCCCAATCATATAAAAGAGGATCATCTCGTCTCACCAAAGGTACAGCCCACTGAGCTGCATCGTCTTCCAGATAGGATACCAGGAAGGCCACTTGGGCTTGATTAGTAACGAAGGCCTTTGGTTTACATGTAAAATGTAAAAGAATTTGTGTGAGAAAGACTTGGACTTTATTAGAGTCCCCATGGAATCTCTCTGGTACTAACAAAGGAATAGGAGCCGGAAACTCTACCTGAATAGGACTAACTGAGGGATGTAAATGAGCTCCTACATCAAAGGTGTTTCTTTGCATCCTCTCTATCCTGTTCTGCAGTGATGCATTTTCCACCTGTGCGACCGCCACCTAATGCTGCAGAGCAGCCAAGGTAGCTAGGACATCGTTTATGGTAGCCATTCAACCTCGATCTGATCAGGAAGATAAGTATTCTTGGGCCGCTAATTATGTCAGCGTTGGTTATCCTCGGGATCGGATCGGATCGATGCTCAAAATGATCCACCTCCTGACAACTCCAAAGTCTGAATGCTATGATTGGATGGACTGTTGAAGGGGTCAGGCAAGGGAAGGAAAGGAAGGGTACAGCATGGAGGGAGACCTGTAGGTTACAAAGAAAAGGATTACTCTCTCTGGAGTGCGCAACCATCTACTGAAGGTATTTATTAAAGAACCTCAAATAAATACCTGTAAATAAATAGAAGAGAGGCTGTAACCTATTTGTTCCTGGACAAATTATGAGCGTTTGAGGCTGTAATATAGAAATAACAAAACAAGATAAATAAGAAAAACTATCTCTATCCCTTAGGCACATTCAGATATCATAAGGGTTTATAATGATCCTCCCCACCTATCCTTTATCTTATTCAGTAACCATTCACAGGGGAGAATAAACCAAGACATTCTGAAACACTTCTTCCCCCTGTGTAGTAAGGTAATAAAACAAAACAGCGCTGTTGAACAGAAGTTTGAAACGTCAGTGCATATTCCTGTAATAGCACTATAGAATCCATTTCTTCAGTACCAACATCGGCAATTATATCAAAAGAACACCTAACTTCAATGCCCAGAATTCAAGGAGTTTAACCAATACTTGTGGCAATTAACCATTGGCTTTTCAAACACTCTCATCCCTTGCATTAATATAAACATGTGTAGTCTCTGATTTGGTTCTCTAGACAAATCCGCTGGTATTTTTGGTTTAGCCTTGTATTCTACCCCCTCCCGCATGAGATCCTCCTGGTTCTCGCCAACGGGAAGGGACTTTCCAAGGGATGGTAACCTGGTGAAATTACCGAGACACCAAAGGCACCCGGACTTTGATTTTTGTCCTCCATGATACTAAGAGAGAGGCAACACTTGATCTCTAACCAGAATTCCCCTTCTAGCCTCGACACGAGCAGAGGAATCTGCCAGCGAAGTCCGGATGGTAGGCAAAGTAAGGATAGAGACTCACTGCAAGAGGATCTCAACACACATGCCTCGCCAACGGGAGTCTCGTCGGGAGTCGCGCAGCAGCGCATCTCAAAGAAACCACTCCTGACACAGGCCGCGTGTCTCACTGGCCTTGTCACTAGCGACAATATCCCAAAGTAAGCAAATAACCAGAATTAGGTGCCCGGAGCACCCTCACCAGACAGGGTTCACAGTCCACTGGAATCTTTAATTAGCAGCTGCGTCCTCTGAAGTCGCCATGCTTTTACGGGCGGAGATGACTTCACACTGACGTGTGTGCTTCTCCTCCCATCTCTCACTTCGGTACATGGGATTTGTAGTTTCGATGGTCCCATTACCTGAATCATCTCTAAAGCTTTCTACCTGGCCTGACATTTTTCACAGAGACACAGAAGGGCTAGTGACATGCAGACCCACTAGTAGCATTTGATTTACATATGCTGGGTACACACAGTGCACTGTACTAGGGACTTACTAGTAAATCAAATATAGCAATCATGGAAAACCAAACATAACGCAATTTACAGTAGGAGCACTTGCACTTTAACACTGAATAACAGTGAACATGTGTGCAGAGACACTAAACCAGCAAAAACAAAGTCAAAAACAGGAGGCCAAAAAACAAAAAGGCAGGTGAAAACCAGCCAAAACTGCCAAGTCCAACAACAGGCTGCAGCACATGTATGGGTGCTTAACGTCTAAGACACTGGTACAATTTCCGACCCAATTTAATTTGCCTTACTGAACAGTTAAACCAGCTGAGTGAATTCAATATATGGTTACCATTTTAGGTGCAGAGCACATATGCTGTGGTACTGATTTGCAGTGTTACACAGCACAAATTCCAAACACTATGCAAAAATATGGTCTAAAAAAAAGAAAACATCGAAGGATGGTGTTGCTAACCTCACCAAAGAACTTTGGGATTTTTTCTGCCCATCCATGAAAATGAAAGACTTCGGGCCATATGTAGGTAGCATCACATTTACCGACTCATAAATACCGGATTTTACCGATTCGGTATTTATGAATCGGTAAATGTGATGTAGGTAATAATTCGGTAAAATTTACCGAATCGGAAAAATTTGGTAATTTTGAATCGGTATTTACCGATTCGGTAATGAGGCATACCTTCCCATTGATTCCTATGGGCCTGGAGGCCCATAGGAATGAATGGGAAGCCAGTTACCATTACCGATTCGGTAAATACCGATTCGGTAATGGGGGAGGCATTATCATGGGTGGCAGGGTGTCACATTGACACCCTGTTGCACCCCTGATTCGTCCATGTGTGCACATGTGGCGCACATACATGCCCTAAGGGCATGTATGTCTGCCACATGGCACTTTGACATCTGCAAAATATCACGTTTTGCAAGGTATTCGGTATTTATCACCAACCTATTTTTGGTGGTAAATACCGCATTCTAATTCCTACTCATCACTCATTAGAGTGTTTCCTACATATCATTTCAGGATTCGGTATTTACCGAATCGGTAATTTTACCGAATCGGTAAATTACAGAATCCTGAAATATGCCTCCTACATCTCAAATAGCTAAATACCGGTCGGTAACGGGATTTTTACCGAATTTCGGCCGTTACCGACCGGTATTTAGCTACCTACATGAGGCCCTTCATCTCCAAAACATCTACTTCAGCACTATTCCAGCGAGGGGAAATAAAGAAGATACAAACATACACAGCTGAAGCATGAATGAACATAATTTCTTTAGACAGACTAGACTATTTCAATATTATTTGAGTTTCTGCTTCTCAATACTCATTTGCTTCCAGAGGCAAAGTTCTTAACATTGGTACCTTGCTACAATTTATGTAACTATGCCGCTACCTCAGCAAGCCAACAGACATCTTGCCAAAAACAAGACTTTACAAAGGTTCCTTGCATTTGTATTAACACACTAAAGAGTGACTCCAATCTACCACTCTGACACTCTATTCAGATGCACACGTATTTTTCAATCATAAAATCTACTAACCTCAAGAATATAGCTAGTCTTATGCCATAGTGCACCACCTCCAAGTTACAGACTTCTCTAGTATCTCCATTAGAGGAGAAGGGTAATACTTTGCTGTAAATATGCATTGTTTCATATCAGTGCTTACTACCTCAACATGTGGTAATTGTTTTTTGCCTATAGGATCTCATGTTAGTTACACCTTTAGTTGAATGCTTTGTCATCACCAATTTCAACAAAACCTGTGCAATTGCCCCATATAATAACTGCTATTTTTATCTAGAGTTATACCCATCATTCATTGAACTGTATGTCATTGCCAATGCTATGTAAAACGTTTCCGGCCATCAATTTGATGTTGTTAAATTACAAACAAATAGTTACGTAAATGTTAAATATCCCGTGATTAAACTTTGTCCACAGCACAAGCATTTAAGTAGGCAAAATAGAGTTTGAGTGGTTTTGTAGAGTGCATGTTTCTTTGGAATAGATCTTCACCAAACCAGTATAATCACAGAGTTCCCTTTTCTGTTTCATTTTTTTAAACATTATTTATAGTATACATGCACACTAAAACATCCTGGCACCATAATAGAAAGTAGAACAACATTACTACTTTCCCCAAAACATTTTTTACCCTTATTTGAAAAACTACTATTCTCATGTACTAGAGAAGGAAATAAGTTCCAAAATGTGTCATCGTCTGCTATAGAAAACTGTAGCTACAGCTCTTGCTAACCTGAGTCTAAGCACCACGACCTTCAGCAGGTTGATGGATTTAAGAGCATGACTTGGTTGATGTTATTTAAACATATGTTATAAAACATGGGGACTGCACAAAGACCCCCTAGTTGACAATGGTCACAGATGTCGAAAAACTTCTTCAAGAAGTTAGTGTAGTGTGGTCACAACCGGACACGTGATCGGATTATTGCAATCCATTAAAAAAAAAAAAAGCTGTGGCATTCTGAAATAAATAAAGATAATGGAAAATGTATCACCCAGATATTAACTTTTGCCTAATCCAAACTCCATTGGATAAAGGAATTTGCAAAAATAACTGGATTGACTGAACCAAGAAGGAATGCAATGAAGTGGTCTCACCTCTTGGAAGCATCTACTAGGGGCCACGATAAAATTATCGCCGCTTTAGCATCCGTTTTCGGGCGAAAAGCGTCGATAATTTTATCGCATTATCATCAATGACACGCTAGCGCGTGACTCCTTGACTTAGCACCCATTTTCCACACGCCTCGCCTCGCATCTATAATGAGATGCAAAGGAGGCGTGGCTGTGAAAACAACATGGGACGAGGAGTAGCGATATTTGAAATCGCGTTAAGCATGCTTTAACGCAGGAATTTAACGTCTGTTAAATTCCTGACTAAGGCATACCTAACATGGGGGGTGGATTGTGTGGCTAAGACCACACCAGCGATGTTCCAAGGAAAACACCGCTATTGCTGGAATAATTATCTCCATTGCACTATGCGTTGTTAATACAGCGCTAGCATGGCAATAATTTCCAGCAATAGCCGGCGATAAAAATCCTCACGCTAAGAGCGGCCAGCAATAATTATCGCTGCCGCTTGATAATATGGCACTAAGCGCTTACACATTCATGCTGTCCGTAACGCAGCATCCCAAGAATAGGGCTTCAGTGGATTGTGTAATTGTACTTGAAGCAGAAGGTAATGCTTTAATGGCCTGCTACCTATTTTTTTAAAAGCACTTAAGGAGACTTAGCTGTTCCTGTCTATGTGCCTGTGGTTAAAAAAACAAAACTGTTCAATGCAAACCTCAGATCATTGAATCAACCCCTGTCACCCCTTCAGACTGCTTTGTGAAGAATAGGGACTGGAGTTGCTTGGGGAGAATAGGTGATGTGACATGACTACAGGTGTAACTGTACCTGTTTAGGTCAAGCATGAGCTTCACTGTGGGAGCTGGAAGAACATGACTGTCCAATGTCCATTCCCCCCATGGAGATCACATTGCAATCCAGTGCCGAGGAAGTAAGGTCTTCTGAAATATCAGTATTAAAGAAAAAAACATACCTTGTGTTAGACCTGGCATCCTTGGCATGGTTTCCCCAGTCTTTTTGCCTCAAACTCCTGTTTTTTTTCATGCTGGACATCATTTTTGCAGGTTTATATAAGCTGGGCACTTTATCACTGCTGATCTGTGCTAAAGTGCAAGTGCGCCCTGTCTAAATCGTAACCCTTATTGGTTATTCATGATTTTCATATTTGATTTACTGGTAAATCCCTAGTAAAGTGCACTTGGTGTGCCCAGGGCCTGTAAATCAAATGCTACTAGTGGGCCTGCAGCACTGGATGCGCCACCCACATGAGTAACCCTGTAAACTTGTCTCAGACCTGCCATTGCAGTGTCTGTGAGTGCAGTTTTAAACTGCCATGTCGACCTGATGAGTGCACCCACTTTCCAGGCACTAATATTCCCTTCTACTACATGTATGGCAGCCCTAAAATAGGCCCAAGGTACCCCCATGGGCAGGGTGCACTGTTTTTGAAAGGTAGAACATGTACTAGTGTGTTTTACATGTTCTGACAGTGAAATACTGCAAAAAAATGTTTTCACTATTGCAAGGGCTAGCTCTCCCATAGGCTATCATTGGAGCTGCCTTCAACATTTTACAAGTGTACCTTTCAATTGGGAACAGCTGGATATTTGGAGTTTGGGCTCTCTGAGCTCAGATTTTAAAAGCACATCTTTTAGTAAAGAGGTTTTTTAAATTGTGTGCTTGAAGATTCCTCTTTTAGAAAAAAAACTATGGATTTAGGCCCAGATCTCTGTACTGGCGTGAATGTATGACATTGTTCTGCATTCTGTCCATCAATAGGTCTTTTTGCATTTAGAAAGTGGGCATTTTCTTGTTTAACCACACTGTGCCTCTGCCTGCAAGTGGAAGCAACAACTGGTTTAGACTGATAGGACCTGTTATTGCATTAATTAAGGGAGTTGAGGTGTGCCCTGCATATCCTGATGGCCATCACCAGGCTGATGGGTGTTCCTGAGCTAGAGTGGTGGGAGGAGTCATCACTGACACCTGAATAGGTCGGTGTCTGGCCTCTCACAATGCTGTCTCCACTCCACTGGAGTGAGACTGGGGCCAAGAGAGGGAAAGGCAATAATATGTGCACTACAAAGACTATTCCTTAAAGGCAAAGGTGGTATAACTATTGGACTTAAAACCCAAGACTTTTAGAACACTTCTGGATCAAGAGGATACTCTGCCAAGGAGAAGACCTGACTAGCTGTAGGAAAGAGTCCTCCCCCTTTCCTGTGTGCAATTTTGCTGGATTGACTTGAGTTGCTGCTTCTGCTTTGGAGGAGAAAGAACTGTGCTGTGACATCCTACTTGTGAAGTTTCTCCAAGTGCTTGTGTGTGCTTGTCTCCTGTTAAGAAGTCTCATGACCATCAAAGACTTCACCTGCAGCATCCCTGAACTCAACTGCTGGGAGTTCTGACTTGCCGTTAGGTGGAAATGTAAGTTCTAGTCCCTTGGGGGTTGTTCCTACAGCAGAAAGCTACATCTTTATAATCGATTATTCACTCTTCCAAAGCCTGTTTTTCCTATGCAGCACCGCTGAGCAGAAAAGGTTTCCACACACCGGACCTCCTCTGTAAGCCCCTAGTATATAATAGGGCTGGGGATTAAAACTACCTATTAAAACTTGCCACAGGGCGTGTTTGCACGTCACCTCAGGCCCTGTCCCCTCCCTTCCCCACTGTCTAAACACGCCCTGTGGCCGTTTTAAGTTGGGAGATTAAGTCCCCTTGAATCCTGAGGGTCCCTAGGGTCCAACAAGACCACTAAGTACCTCCAGTAAGCGCCACAGAGTTGCAGTGCAGAGAGATGTAAAAAGGGGCATAGCCTAGACCACCTCTCTGCAACGCAAAAAATGCAAAAAGGGGGCAGGGTAGAAACACCTTGACCCCCTAGGCCTGCTCAGAGGATCCCAAAAGGACCCCCAAAGCCCCCCCAAAATTATAATTTTTTTAAATCGCGGGATGCGCTTAGGATCCGTGCATCCCGTAGTAAAAAAAAAAATTTTAAGCGTGGGCTTCCGCGCTTCGCTTTTAATTAGCCCCCGGGGGGCCAAGTCCTGGGGGCAATATGCATATTGGAATGGGGGCCCAGAGGGGCCCCCCAGCCCCGGGGACTGCCACCTCCCGGGGATTTCTGAATTATGGGGGGGCTCTCAGCCCCCCAGCCCCGTGGACCACTGCCCCCAGGGGCTTTAATATACACTTTGTGATAATATATGCGGGGGGCTCACTGCTCCCCCGCAGCCCTGGGGACTGCCACCCCCAGAGCATTAAAAAAAACATGTGTGGGGGGACTTGAGCCCCCCCACACACCCCAGGGACCGCTACGTCCCCGGGACCCTCAAGCCCTGGGGACCACCCCACGGGGCTTTAAATTAAGTGGGAGGGGGGCCGTGCTTCTGGAGCCTTGTCGTGACCCTGGAGACCGCCACCCCCAAGGGCCGGCTCCTGCAGTGTCCCGGGACACTGTAGTTTGCAAACTGCTTTGCTTCATTGAAGCGAGAGCATGTTAGCTGCTCCCCATGCGGAAAAGCAATGCCGGCTCCTGCAGGAGGCGGGGAGCTGGCTAGGACCGTGGGGGGATTGGGGACCCCCCACGGTCCCCAACGAGGTGGCCACCCCAGGGGATGGGGTTGCTGGGGCTATTAGTGGCCCGGGACGGGGGCCACGCAGCCCCCATACCACCCCAAAAAAACAAAGGCTGGTCCCGGGGGATGGGGTCCCCGGGGCCCTAGGTGGCCTGAGGAGGGGTGCAACGCAGCCCTCCTCCAAAATATTAAAAACAAAATTAAAGGCCATGCCCCAGGGGATGGGGTCCCCGGGGCCAATTAAGGCCTCGGGAGGGGGACCACGTGGCCCCCTTCCAATTTTTTTGGGGCGAGTTGTAAATTGGGGAATTAAGTCCCCTTCAATACTGAGGGTCCCAGAGGGCCAACTAGCCCACCAGGTATCTCCAGTATGCGCCAGGGAGCTGCGTTGCAGACAGGTGTTCAGAGACCACACCCCTTTTTACACCTTTCTGGAACGCAGCTCTGGGGCGCTTACTGGAGGTACCTAGTGGGCTAATTTTACCCTAGGGACCCTTAGGATTCAAGGGGACTTAATTTCCCAACTTAGAGTGGACACAGGGTGCTTTTGCACAGTGGTGACGTGAGGGAATGGGCCCTGTGGCGTTTTTTAAGTTGGGGAATCAATTCCCCTTCAATCCTGAGGGCCCCTGGGGGTCAACTAGCCCACCAGGTGCTTCCAGTAAGTGACACTGCGCTGCTTTTGCAGAGAGATGGGGCAGGCCCTGCCCCTTTTTACACCTCTCTGTAACGGCGCTTACTGGAGGTACCTAGTGGGCTAGTTTGACCCTAAGGACCCTCAGGATTCAAGGGGACTTAATCTCCCAACTTAAAACGGCCACAGGGCGCGTTTACACAGTGGTGAAGGGAGGGGATGGGGCTTGAGGTGACGTGTGCAAACATGCCCTGTGGCGGGTTTTAAGATGGGGAAATAATTCCCCTTCAATCCTGAGGGACCCTGGGGGCCAACTAGTCCACCAGGTGCTTCCAGTAAGCGCCACTGCGCTGTGTTTCAGAGAGGAGGCCCAGGCCGTGCCCCTTTTTACACCTCTCTGCAACACAGCTCTGTGGCGCTTACTGGAGGTACCTAGTGGGCTACTTGGACCCTAGGGACACTCAGGATTCAAGGGGACTTAATCTCCCAAATTAAAACAGACACAGGGCGCGTTTACACAGTGGTGAAGGGAGGGGATGGGGCCTGCGGTGACGTGTGCAAACACGCCCTGTGGTGGGTTTTAAGATGGGGAATTAATTCCCCTTCAATCCTGAGGGACCCTGGGGGCCAACTAGTCCACCAGGTGCTTCCAGTAAGTGCCACTGCGCTGCATTGCACAAAGGTGGTCTAGGCTGTGCCCTTTTTTACACCTCTCTGCAATGCAGCTCTGTGGCGCTTACTGGAGGTACCTAGTGGACTACTTGGACCCTAGGAACCCTCAGGATTCAGGGGGACTTAATCTCCCAACTTAAAACAGCCACAGGGCGTGTTTACACAGTGGTGAAGGGAGGGGATGGGGCCTGAGGTCACGTGTGCAAACATGCCCTGTGGCGAGTTTTAAGATGGGGAAATAATTCACTTTCAATCCTGAGGGCCCCTGGGGGCCAACTGGTCCACCAGGTGCTTCCAGTAAGCGCCACTGCATTGCGTTGCAGAGAGGTGGTCCAGGCCGTAACACTTTTTACACTTCTCTGCAATGCAGCTCTGTTGCGCTTAACTGGAGGTGCAAATTTCCCAAAGGCCTAAACAGTGGGGAGGAACTGGCATCACACCTGGGCACATGAGGAAAGCAAAAAAAATAATGTATGAGTAGAGATTTAATAGCAGCATCTGTACTATTTGCCATGAGATGATCAATTGGAAGTAGAGCTGTCTCCAACTTCCAAAATCAATAATTGTATTGTTATGAGATTATGAGAAGGATTTTAGCAGTTGTGTCTTACGAGTTGAGCATGTATTAAGGATGGTACAAAAAAGCCGATACACGGCGGGATGAAGACATAGACAATTTGATAGAAATTGGGTCTATTACACACTAACTTATTGTAGGGGCAATGCCGTAAGCCAATACATGGCTAAATTGTGGTGCATAATTACAAGCTACGCATTAGATATAATGCGTGGGTGGCCCTAGTGGTTATTATCCATATGGAATTTAGACCCAGAGCATTCAAGTTGTGAGGTACCGTCATGCAATATAAACATGGTCTAAGGAATGATCCACAACTCTAGGTTTATTTATGGCGGTTTTTTCGAGTAATGTATTAATCCGCTTTTAGCGATGTTACCTAGATGCCGCAGCCAATACATGGCGTAAATTTTGTTAAATAGCCAGAGTGCGTGCAAATGTGTACATAGGATATAACTTGTTTTCTGTTCTGTCTTACAATTCAGATTGGCATTAAGGATGATGAAATTGTGATTTGCCATGTATTTACCATCTGAACAAGTTATTATTGCAAATTTAGCAATGGCGGACGATATATTTGTTGAATGTGTAAGTCCCCTTTCTATGTTAACTTATTGCTACGATAGCCCATGCATGTATTTAAAATGGCGACCTCCCGGTTTGCGAGCAAACACCGAGGAAGGCAATTTGCCGAAACGCGTCTGTTTGTTACACCGGAATAAAATCTCTTCCGAGCATCTCCCGTGAGTGCCTATTTCCTTTGCGACAGGAGGAAGTTGGAGCGTTGATTATTTGTGGAGTGCATCGCCACATTCAGGGCACCCACCCGTGAGTGAATTCCCGATTTGAAAAGGTGCAACCAGAGCTGTTATATATATATATATATATATATATATTGCTACATACACTGTAGAATGTTGTAAGAGAATTACTGTGCTGCCTTAGCTGTTCAAGTTGAGCAACTTTAGTAGGTAGAGTGCTTCTAATACGGAGTCTTGTAAGTCTTTAATACTTGGTAAGCTCTGGACTTGAATTGGCTTACTGTCTCTAAAAATACTCTAGAACGTCTTTAGTCTTTTTCACTGTCACTGAAAATACTCTAGAATGTCTTACAGGCACATACATCAAGCTAGGATTTTGCGAGTCCTTAATTGCGAATATTAAAAATTCCCTATTAAGGACACGCAAAATCCTATGCATGTAGGAATCGCTATATTAATAGAGATTTCTACACATTCCTTATTTGCGACTCACAAATTGTGAGTCGCAAATAGGGAATAGCTTCCCATTCATTCCTATGGGCCTACAGGCCCATAGGAATGAATGGGAAGTTGTAAGCGCAATTTGCGAGTACCAATAGGTACTCGCAAATTGCGCATGCAATTTCAAGATTGCAAGGGTGACAAAAGGACACTCTGTTGCACCCATGAAATTGATCCGTGCACATATGTTGCACACTCACACATGTCCCAAGGACATGTGTGTGTAACCTACAACTTTGAAAAATGCACTTTAGTGCATTTTTCAAAGTTTTCGCTAATTACCATGTGGTATGATTCCACGGTAAATAGTGGGCCCAAATAGCGAACTCACTATTTTTAAAGGCATCATGCATTGCATTTAAGGATTTGCAATTTGCGATTCCTTACATGCAATCGCAATTTAAGAAGTGGCAAAAATGTGCGATTTCTTACATTGCGAGTGGCAAGTTGCTTCATGCATCGCAAACCCTAATTTTGCGATCGCAAATGGCCGATATTTGCGAATCACACCGTTTGCGATCGCAAAAAGCTTTGATGCATGTGCCTGTTAGTCTTTTTCACACTCTCTCACAGTGACGCACTGGAAACTGTGTTTTTCAAAAGTACTTCTTGAATGTCTTAAATCCTCAAAATTATGCTGTGTGAGCGCTGGAATTGTAAATGTAAAGTCGCTCTAATAATTGTTCTTGAAAGCAACTTGCTGTGAGCAAAGAAAATGGACTAAATAGGAGAACTGACCTTCTGACTTCTTCAGGATATACTCCGACTCTTATTTGTGTCGGCGAGAGACTATGATGCTGAACAAGTTAGTTCGACTGACTGAAAAATACTTCACCCTCAATGAAGCTCCGGAATCCTTGAGTGTTCACACCAAATCTGCTGCAAGAGTCAGGCGGAGACACGCTAGGAAACTCTATCCCCTGACTGGAAATTCTGACAAGAGAAGGAGCAGCACAAATACGTTGTTTCCTCCTCAAAACGATTGTTGAAGTGCATAGCGCGCATAGCACGTGCACGCGTGTGAACACTTCTCCCCAAAAATAAACTAGAACTCAAACTCAGAAAGCGGAGAGGGCACTTGAGGCCGCCATTTTGAATATGACAAAATGGAGCCTTTCAACACTGACCTCAAGGGAGTGAATCGGCAAAGCCGATTCCTTGGGTAATTCAAACGTTTCTTTCTTTTAACGCCTGCCTCAGGGTGAAATGAAGAACTGCTAAGCCCAGCCATGTCACATAAAGGGGGTGAAAGTAAGTTGATGATGTTCCCCTATGGTATTGCTTGGTTAGATGCTTCTGGTCAGAGACATTTGCTGCTCGTGGCATGGTAGGAGGGCAGAAGGCTAAGGCCACATTATTTAAAGCAAGCCTTGTTATGCTTAGAGGGGAGGAGTGGCTGCACATCTGCCTGCTGTTCCTGCACTGTGCAGTCTCCTTCTAGGTTTTCAAAGAGCAGATACACACCAGGTACAATCTGTTCCAATGTTTGTGGTCCCATCGTTACATTTAAACCTGAAATTTGGGTCTGGAAACATAGAACTATTCAGAATCAATTATGAAGCGGTATCTTTCCCAGAAACTCGGCTTGTCCTGATTCAGAATCAGGTCCCTTGTGTTCTTCGCTGCTTTGAACAATTTCCTCATATCTGGTATTCAGTCTGCTTCAAATCTGCACTGGTTTCACATCTTCTAAAAACCTACTTCCGACCCCTCATCCCAAACAAACTAGCATTCACAGAGTTTTCTTTCCAAAATAATGGCTCGGTTCTTTGACCTTATTCTTCTAATGCTACACCTCTTCCCACAGACATAATATTTTCTCATTTGGTTTCTGCTAACAACTCTGTGCAGCTGACATCCAAATCTTTTTCTTCATCATGATTTTACACAATGTCTCCAGTCATAGATTTCAGATTGACTCACTGCAATCATTCATGACAAACTCAGAAAACAAGGTATCACACTTTCCTTTTTCAACAACCCACATCTCTATTGCTGATTCCATCATATATAAGTATTACATATTTTGAGGCAAAATGTGCTTAGTAAAAATAAAGTGCCAATGAAAAATGACAGTTTATGCTAGATACTAGGTTTAACCACAATAGAGTGGAAGTCGAATAGACCAAGTGGATCTCCTTATTCATGATTATTACCTTTGTACCTAGTATTATTTTTTAGATCACCATTTTCCAGCAGGCAAAGACCCAAGGTAGAGCTAAATATATCATCATTCATCTTGAACGGAAGCCATTGGTTTTGAGGTTCAAAAACACTGAGCAGAACAAAGTTGGATATCATAGCAGCCAAGGTCAATTCACCCCTAGTATAGATTTGATACCTCACCCTAGTCCAAGGGTTACTTCAGACTTAATTAGTTCATTAGTTATCAAAATCCAGCATCATAGCAAGGCTTGAAGCTGTAACTGGACACAGCTTTTTTTCTTGCCTGCCAAATTTCCCAGATGCCCTAATTTTAAGATTTCAATCACTTTCCTCTATCTGGAGGTTCACTTGTCCACCAGTTTTGGTCTTAAGACAAAATCCTAACGTAAGCTAAACTTAAGCTAAACTTAAGTTAGGGTTTTGTCTTAAGACCAAAACTTAACACACACTTAAGACACAATCCTGACTTTACTACTCCTAAATGCCTTTTGTGAATATCGAAAGTCGTAAAGTTAGGATTTTGTCTCTGATTACTTTTGTGAATCGGGCCCAAAGGTATTAAGGGCAGTGGATACCTGTTCTTAACTGTTATTGCTTTCAAGGCTCCAACGTCTATACACGGGTAAAGCTCCACATTTGCTTTCGGGATTCAGAAAAGAGGCGAGGCTGCAGGAGATTTAGAATGTCGAATAAACCCTAGTGCCAGGTATTTATCTATGTAGTAATGGAGTTTCTTTTTCCGTCAATGCATTAACTCTCCCACATGGGACTAGGGCTCCTGGGCTCAGATCAATCTGTCAATCGTATTGACGATGAGGGTGCAATACTTCTGCGCTTTGATAGCTGAACACATCTGAGTAGCTTAGGTATTGGTCTGGGAGGGTTATGTCCTTTTCTGCAGCTGTGGCAATACACTGTTTAAGGGCAAGAGCTTTGGACGGAATCTGCATGGCAAGCAAGCAGTGTTCCTTACAGTGTTACGAAGTCATGTGTATGGTCTTTTCTGTCCAATTCATTTGAGGCTTGTGTTTCTGTGACCAGGGCAATCCCAAGAAAATCTCATAGTGAGGTGCTGTGAAGACGTTAAAGGATAACATTTCCAAATACTGTGTGTAATATATGATGTCAACTTCCTCTGTAGCAAAGCGTATGGGACCAGAAACCACATGGCAGCCTTTGACAAAATGTACTTTCTTCCAACAATATAAACAAAGACCCTGCTTGCGTCTTGTCTCTCATTCCTCGGGTCTTAGGGAAGCACACATCGTGCCAATTTCCATTTGCTCCTGATGAATCCCAACATTATTATCAGTAGATTTAGGACGATCATAACGAGGGCTGGGTCTTTCTCTATGGTTTTTTTCTCCTTTACATTCACTATCCGATAATCCAATTGTAACGCAAGTTCAATTAATTGTTCACAGGACTTCGACTTGGAGTCTATTTGGGAGATTATATCCTTGAGTTTGTCCTTTAAACCCTTATGAAAGAGTAGGCCTGTTTGGATTCGGGCCAATTGGATTCTGGTACTAATCAACGAAAAGTGTGTAAGTAAACTATAAGTTATTTTCCCTTGCTTAAGTTCCAGTATTTCTCTGTCGGCAGTGAACAAAGCTGCCCTTCTGTTAAACACTTTCTCAAATGTATCCCTAAATCCTTCCCAATCATATAAAAGAGGATCATCTCGTCTCACCAAAGGTACAGCCCACTGAGCTGCATCGTCTTCCAGATAGGATACCAGGAAGGCCACTTGGGCTTGATTAGTAACGAAGGCCTTTGGTTTACATGTAAAATGTAAAAGAATTTGTGTGAGAAAGACTTGGACTTTATTAGAGTCCCCATGGAATCTCTCTGGTACTAACAAAGGAATAGGAGCCGGAAACTCTACCTGAATAGGACTAACTGAGGGATGTAAATGAGCTCCTACATCAAAGGTGTTTCTTTGCATCCTCTCTATCCTGTTCTGCAGTGATGCATTTTCCACCTGTGCGACCGCCACCTAATGCTGCAGAGCAGCCAAGGTAGCTAGGACATCGTTTATGGTAGCCATTCAACCTCGATCTGATCAGGAAGATAAGTATTCTTGGGCCGCTAATTATGTCAGCGTTGGTTATCCTCGGGATCGGATCGGATCGATGCTCAAAATGATCCACCTCCTGACAACTCCAAAGTCTGAATGCTATGATTGGATGGACTGTTGAAGGGGTCAGGCAAGGGAAGGAAAGGAAGGGTACAGCATGGAGGGAGACCTGTAGGTTACAAAGAAAAGGATTACTCTCTCTGGAGTGCGCAACCATCTACTGAAGGTATTTATTAAAGAACCTCAAATAAATACCTGTAAATAAATAGAAGAGAGGCTGTAACCTATTTGTTCCTGGACAAATTATGAGCGTTTGAGGCTGTAATATAGAAATAACAAAACAAGATAAATAAGAAAAACTATCTCTATCCCTTAGGCACATTCAGATATCATAAGGGTTTATAATGATCCTCCCCACCTATCCTTTATCTTATTCAGTAACCATTCACAGGGGAGAATAAACCAAGACATTCTGAAACACTTCTTCCCCCTGTGTAGTAAGGTAATAAAACAAAACAGCGCTGTTGAACAGAAGTTTGAAACGTCAGTGCATATTCCTGTAATAGCACTATAGAATCCATTTCTTCAGTACCAACATCGGCAATTATATCAAAAGAACACCTAACTTCAATGCCCAGAATTCAAGGAGTTTAACCAATACTTGTGGCAATTAACCATTGGCTTTTCAAACACTCTCATCCCTTGCATTAATATAAACATGTGTAGTCTCTGATTTGGTTCTCTAGACAAATCCGCTGGTATTTTTGGTTTAGCCTTGTATTCTACCCCCTCCCGCATGAGATCCTCCTGGTTCTCGCCAACGGGAAGGGACTTTCCAAGGGATGGTAACCTGGTGAAATTACCGAGACACCAAAGGCACCCGGACTTTGACTTTTGTCCTCCATGATACTAAGAGAGAGGCAACACTTGATCTCTAACCAGAATTCCCCTTCTAGCCTCGACACGAGCAGAGGAATCTGCCAGCGAAGTCCGGATGGTAGGCAAAGTAAGGATAGAGACTCACTGCAAGAGGATCTCAACACACATGCCTCGCCAACGGGAGTCTCGTCGGGAGTCGCGCAGCAGCGCATCTCAAAGAAACCACTCCTGACACAGGCCGCGTGTCTCACTGGCCTTGTCACTAGCGACAATATCCCAAAGTAAGCAAATAACCAGAATTAGGTGCCCGGAGCACCCTCACCAGACAGGGTTCACAGTCCACTGGAATCTTTAATTAGCAGCTGCGTCCTCTGAAGTCGCCATGCTTTTACGGGCGGAGATGACTTCACACTGACGTGTGTGCTTCTCCTCCCATCTCTCACTTCGGTACATGGGATTTGTAGTTTCGATGGTCCCATTACCTGAATCATCTCTAAAGCTTTCTACCTGGCCTGACATTTTTCACAGAGACACAGAAGGGCTAGTGACATGCAGACCCACTAGTAGCATTTGATTTACATATGCTGGGTACACACAGTGCACTGTACTAGGGACTTACTAGTAAATCAAATATAGCAATCATGGAAAACCAAACATAACGCAATTTACAGTAGGAGCACTTGCACTTTAACACTGAATAACAGTGAACATGTGTGCAGAGACACTAAACCAGCAAAAACAAAGTCAAAAACAGGAGGCCAAAAAACAAAAAGGCAGGTGAAAACCAGCCAAAACTGCCAAGTCCAACAACAGGCTGCAGCACATGTATGGGTGCTTAACGTCTAAGACACTGGTACAATTTCCGACCCAATTTAATTTGCCTTACTGAACAGTTAAACCAGCTGAGTGAATTCAATATATGGTTACCATTTTAGGTGCAGAGCACATATGCTGTGGTACTGATTTGCAGTGTTACACAGCACAAATTCCAAACACTATGCAAAAATATGGTCTAAAAAAAAGAAAACATCGAAGGATGGTGTTGCTAACCTCACCAAAGAACTTTGGGATTTTTTCTGCCCATCCATGAAAATGAAAGACTTCGGGCCATATGTAGGTAGCATCACATTTACCGACTCATAAATACCGAATTTTACCGATTCGGTATTTATGAATCGGTAAATGTGATGTAGGTAATAATTCGGTAAAATTTACCGAATCGGAAAAATTTGGTAATTTTGAATCGGTATTTACCGATTCGGTAATGAGGCATACCTTCCCATTGATTCCTATGGGCCTGGAGGCCCATAGGAATGAATGGGAAGCCAGTTACCATTACCGATTCGGTAAATACCGATTCGGTAATGGGGGAGGCATTATCATGGGTGGCAGGGTGTCACATTGACACCCTGTTGCACCCCTGATTCGTCCATGTGTGCACATGTGGCGCACATACATGCCCTAAGGGCATGTATGTCTGCCACATGGCACTTTGACATCTGCAAAATATCACGTTTTGCAAGGTATTCGGTATTTATCACCAACCTATTTTTGGTGGTAAATACCGCATTCTAATTCCTACTCATCACTCATTAGAGTGTTTCCTACATATCATTTCAGGATTCGGTATTTACCGAATCGGTAATTTTACCGAATCGGTAAATTACAGAATCCTGAAATATGCCTCCTACATCTCAAATAGCTAAATACCGGTCGGTAACGGGATTTTTACCGAATTTCGGCCGTTACCGACCGGTATTTAGCTACCTACATGAGGCCCTTCATCTCCAAAACATCTACTTCAGCACTATTCCAGCGAGGGGAAATAAAGAAGATACAAACATACACAGCTGAAGCATGAATGAACATAATTTCTTTAGACAGACTAGACTATTTCAATATTATTTGAGTTTCTGCTTCTCAATACTCATTTGCTTCCAGAGGCAAAGTTCTTAACATTGGTACCTTGCTACAATTTATGTAACTATGCCGCTACCTCAGCAAGCCAACAGACATCTTGCCAAAAACAAGACTTTACAAAGGTTCCTTGCATTTGTATTAACACACTAAAGAGTGACTCCAATCTACCACTCTGACACTCTATTCAGATGCACACGTATTTTTCAATCATAAAATCTACTAACCTCAAGAATATAGCTAGTCTTATGCCATAGTGCACCACCTCCAAGTTACAGACTTCTCTAGTATCTCCATTAGAGGAGAAGGGTAATACTTTGCTGTAAATATGCATTGTTTCATATCAGTGCTTACTACCTCAACATGTGGTAATTGTTTTTTGCCTATAGGATCTCATGTTAGTTACACCTTTAGTTGAATGCTTTGTCATCACCAATTTCAACAAAACCTGTGCAATTGCCCCATATAATAACTGCTATTTTTATCTAGAGTTATACCCATCATTCATTGTACTGTATGTCATTGCCAATGCTATGTAAAACGTTTCCGGCCATCAATTTGATGTTGTTAAATTACAAACAAATAGTTACGTAAATGTTAAATATCCCGTGATTAAACTTTGTCCACAGCACAAGCATTTAAGTAGGCAAAATAGAGTTTGAGTGGTTTTGTAGAGTGCATGTTTCTTTGGAATAGATCTTCACCAAACCAGTATAATCACAGAGTTCCCTTTTCTGTTTCATTTTTTTAAACATTATTTATAGTATACATGCACACTAAAACATCCTGGCACCATAATAGAAAGTAGAACAACATTACTACTTTCCCCAAAACATTTTTTACCCTTATTTGAAAAACTACTATTCTCATGTACTAGAGAAGGAAATAAGTTCCAAAATGTGTCATCGTCTGCTATAGAAAACTGTAGCTACAGCTCTTGCTAACCTGAGTCTAAGCACCACGACCTTCAGCAGGTTGATGGATTTAAGAGCATGACTTGGTTGATGTTATTTAAACATATGTTATAAAACATGGGGACTGCACAAAGACCCCCTAGTTGACAATGGTCACAGATGTCGAAAAACTTCTTCAAGAAGTTAGTGTAGTGTGGTCACAACCGGACACGTGATCGGATTATTGCAATCCATTAAAAAAAAAAAAAGCTGTGGCATTCTGAAATAAATAAAGATAATGGAAAATGTATCACCCAGATATTAACTTTTGCCTAATCCAAACTCCATTGGATAAAGGAATTTGCAAAAATAACTGGATTGACTGAACCAAGAAGGAATGCAATGAAGTGGTCTCACCTCTTGGAAGCATCTACTAGGGGCCACGATAAAATTATCGCCGCTTTAGCATCCGTTTTCGGGCAAAAAGCGTCGATAATTTTATCGCATTATCATCAATGACACGCTAGCGCGTGACTCCTTGACTTAGCACCCATTTTCCACACGCCTCGCCTCGCATCTATAATGAGATGCAAAGGAGGCGTGGCTGTGAAAACAACATGGGACGAGGAGTAGCGATATTTGAAATCGCGTTAAGCATGCTTTAACGCAGGAATTTAACGTCTGTTAAATTCCTGACTAAGGCATACCTAACATGGGGGGTGGATTGTGTGGCTAAGACCACACCAGCGATGTTCCAAGGAAAACACCGCTATTGCTGGAATAATTATCTCCATTGCACTATGCGTTGTTAATACAGCGCTAGCATGGCAATAATTTCCAGCAATAGCCGGCGATAAAAATCCTCACGCTAAGAGCGGCCAGCAATAATTATCGCTGCCGCTTGATAATATGGCACTAAGCGCTTACACATTCATGCTGTCCGTAACGCAGCATCCCAAGAATAGGGCTTCAGTGGATTGTGTAATTGTACTTGAAGCAGAAGGTAATGCTTTAATGGCCTGCTACCTATTTTTTTAAAAGCACTTAAGGAGACTTAGCTGTTCCTGTCTATGTGCCTGTGGTTAAAAAAACAAAACTGTTCAATGCAAACCTCAGATCATTGAATCAACCCCTGTCACCCCTTCAGACTGCTTTGTGAAGAATAGGGACTGGAGTTGCTTGGGGAGAATAGGTGATGTGACTTGACTACAGGTGTAACTGTACCTGTTTAGGTCAAGCATGAGCTTCACTGTGGGAGCTGGAAGAACATGACTGTCCAATGTCCATTCCCCCCATGGAGATCACATTGCAATCCAGTGCCGAGGAAGTAAGGTCTTCTGAAATATCAGTATTAAAGAAAAAAACATACCTTGTGTTAGACCTGGCATCCTTGGCATGGTTTCCCCAGTCTTTTTGCCTCAAACTCCTGTTTTTTTTCATGCTGGACATCATTTTTGCAGGTTTATATAAGCTGGGCACTTTATCACTGCTGATCTGTGCTAAAGTGCAAGTGCGCCCTGTCTAAATCGTAACCCTTATTGGTTATTCATGATTTTCATATTTGATTTACTGGTAAATCCCTAGTAAAGTGCACTTGGTGTGCCCAGGGCCTGTAAATCAAATGCTACTAGTGGGCCTGCAGCACTGGATGCGCCACCCACATGAGTAACCCTGTAAACTTGTCTCAGACCTGCCATTGCAGTGTCTGTGAGTGCAGTTTTAAACTGCCATGTCGACCTGATGAGTGCACCCACTTTCCAGGCACTAATATTCCCTTCTACTACATGTATGGCAGCCCTAAAATAGGCCCAAGGTACCCCCATGGGCAGGGTGCACTGTTTTTGAAAGGTAGAACATGTACTAGTGTGTTTTACATGTTCTGACAGTGAAATACTGCAAAAAAATGTTTTCACTATTGCAAGGGCTAGCTCTCCCGTAGGCTATCATTGGAGCTGCCTTCAACATTTTACAAGTGTACCTTTCAATTGGGAACAGCTGGATATTTGGAGTTTGGGCTCTCTGAGCTCAGATTTTAAAAGCACATCTTTTAGTAAAGAGGTTTTTTAAATTGTGTGCTTGAAGATTCCTCTTTTAGAAAAAAAACTATGGATTTAGGCCCAGATCTCTGTACTGGCGTGAATGTATGACATTGTTCTGCATTCTGTCCATCAATAGGTCTTTTTGCATTTAGAAAGTGGGCATTTTCTTGTTTAACCACACTGTGCCTCTGCCTGCAAGTGGAAGCAACAACTGGTTTAGACTGATAGGACCTGTTATTGCATTAATTAAGGGAGTTGAGGTGTGCCCTGCATATCCTGATGGCCATCACCAGGCTGATGGGTGTTCCTGAGCTAGAGTGGTGGGAGGAGTCATCACTGACACCTGAATAGGTCGGTGTCTGGCCTCTCACAATGCTGTCTCCACTCCACTGGAGTGAGACTGGGGCCAAGAGAGGGAAAGGCAATAATATGTGCACTACAAAGACTATTCCTTAAAGGCAAAGGTGGTATAACTATTGGACTTAAAACCCAAGACTTTTAGAACACTTCTGGATCAAGAGGATACTCTGCCAAGGAGAAGACCTGACTAGCTGTAGGAAAGAGTCCTCCCCCTTTCCTGTGTGCAATTTTGCTGGATTGACTTGAGTTGCTGCTTCTGCTTTGGAGGAGAAAGAACTGTGCTGTGACATCCTACTTGTGAAGTTTCTCCAAGTGCTTGTGTGTGCTTGTCTCCTGTTAAGAAGTCTCATGACCATCAAAGACTTCACCTGCAGCATCCCTGAACTCAACTGCTGGGAGTTCTGACTTGCCGTTAGGTGGAAATGTAAGTTCTAGTCCCTTGGGGGTTGTTCCTACAGCAGAAAGCTACATCTTTATAATCGATTATTCACTCTTCCAAAGCCTGTTTTTCCTATGCAGCACCGCTGAGCAGAAAAGGTTTCCACACACCGGCACTGTGTGGTCGAAGAAATTGATGCAGCACCTGCCTGCAGGCGAAGAACCCGCCGCAGCCTGAGTTCAGCGCACAGTGTCTCTGAAGTCTGAAGCCCTGCACTGACTCTGACACAGGCCCTGCTGTGTGGCTGAAAGAATCAACGCATAATGGGACCACGGCTGAGGAAATCAACGCAGCGCCTGTTTGCCACCGCAGCATCAACCTCCAGCATTTCTGGATTTTCACACATCGCACCTGTGTGTCAAGTTTTCCACTACATCACCCACAGACTAGAACCGTCTTGGATTTCCATGCATCACTGCCCCTTACAATCCAGATTTGACTCAACACTTCTTCTTCATAGAGCAGAACTGACACATCGCTTCCCCAGGGACGCAGTAATCGACGCATCGCTGTGTTTTCAATGCTTCCCTCCTCTGCGGCTGTTGTTCTTTGTGGAATGTTGACGCATCTAAGGTACTTTGTGTAAAATCACCGCATTCATAGAGTTCTATGGACAGAATTGCTTAAAACCTTTGAAAGGTGATATCTTGAGTTCTGTCTCTTGGATTTTTGTTGTGTTGTTCTTGCTTGGTGTAGATATAGATTGTTTTGTGTTCGAATCTGGTGTGGTGTCCATTTGTAGTGTTTTCACTGGGTTACAGTGTGTGTTATGTACAGATGCTTTACACATTGCCCCTGAGATAGGACTGACTGCTCATGCCAAGCTAACACAGGGGTGAGCATGCGTTATCTTGGGTGTGTCATTTTCTTACACCGACTAGAAGGAAGGGTGTATACCACTGTCAACAAGAGACCTGCATTTCTAACACCTTGTAAAAAAAAAAGTTGAATACTGTAAGGCTGTTTGCTGTCTATTTTCCACTGTAAGAGCATTATGAAACAATTGTAATGCTAGCATACGCACCATTGTTTTGGATGCTGACGTGAGCTGTGCTTTAAACTCTGTTGTTCTAAGGGTGTTCGAAATTTGCACGGTTTGCTTTCTTGTTATTATACAAAATTCTACAAAAATGAATCAAAAATATGAAAAATCAGCATTTAGCTCTATATCTTTGTGCAAAATGTGTCCTCTGTCCATTTTGGGCATGAGAACAAATTTTTGGCTAAAAAAGTAGTGCAAAAAGTATGAGTACCGCGAACGACTGCTGCTTACATAGTAGGCGCACAACGTGACATTCACTCTTCCCATTTGCCCAAGGACTCTCAGAAACAGAGCGTGTTGTTCATGGCGTAGCCTTTTATTCACGAACAGGTAATTCACCAGTGACCAACACGAGAGTAACATTATCTCTCTGGATATAGAATTATCAAAGCATCACTCTTTAGTGGTATTAACTTGACGAAGGCTGCCGGGCAATTAGGCACAACATTACACTTGAACTTGAGCTTGGCCGTTACACTTGAACTTGAGCTTGGCCGTACACTTTAGTGGCCTTGGCCTGTCAAAGGCAGTAAAGAAGATATGCACCAGATTACATTTGAACTCTTGAACTTGGCCATACACTTGAACTTGGCCATCTCGGCCCACCAAGCCCCCACTCCGCTGTGCACATTGTGCCAGGAGGCCCCAACGCGCTACAGCAAACAGTTGCACTTCTTGTAAACCAGGGCCCCTCATGGCACACTGGCATGCCCACCGGGGTACCTGCACTCAGGCAGCCTCCCCAGGGTTCACCTCAGTCCATAGGTTGTGGGTTAGGGCAGAAGAGTCAGGGACCACCAGCAGGCCAATCCCCCCTTCCGCCTACCCTCTGCACATGTGGCTCCTACCCCTTTCTGGGGGCCATCCAGTTGTTTTACCGCCATTGTTGCGCTTGCTTGTTAGCTGTCACCGTTCCGCCCTCGCTCTCTTGCCGGGTGGGTGGGTGGTCGACGATGTGCCCCTGCAGCTTGCCAGAGGTTCGAAGGGACAAAGAGGCTGAGGATCGCAGGGCGCAGATTCAAATAAGCCTTCCAGCGCGCCCTGACGACGTCACTTCGTTCAGCCCCTTTTCCTGCCCTGGGGGAAGGTCCAGTCCCGTGGCGCTACTAAGGGCGCCCCGCCTCTAGGCGCGGGGGGCGCCGGTCATAGTAGGCGCACAACGTGACATTCACTCTTCCCATTTGCCCAAGGACTCTCAGAAACAGAGCGTGTTGTTCATGGCGTAGCCTTTTATTCACGAACAGGTAATTCACCAGTGACCAACACGAGAGTAACATTATCTCTCTGGATATAGAATTATCAAAGCATCACTCTTTAGTGGTATTAACTTGACGAAGGCTGCCGGGCAATTAGGCACAACATTACACTTGAACTTGAGCTTGGCCGTTACACTTGAACTTGAGCTTGGCCGTACACTTTAGTGGCCTTGGCCTGTCAAAGGCAGTAAAGAAGATATGCACCAGATTACATTTGAACTCTTGAACTTGGCCATACACTTGAACTTGGCCATCTCGGCCCACCAAGCCCCCACTCCGCTGTGCACATTGTGCCAGGAGGCCCCAACGCGCTACAGCAAACAGTTGCACTTCTTGTAAACCAGGGCCCCTCATGGCACACTGGCATGCCCACCGGGGTACCTGCACTCAGGCAGCATCCCCAGGGTTCACCTCAGTCCATAGGTTGTGGGTTAGGGCAGAAGAGTCAGGGACCACCAGCAGGCCAATCCCCCCTTCCGCCTACCCTCTGCACATGTGGCTCCTACCCCTTTCTGGGGGCCATCCAGTTGTTTTACCCCCACAGGGCGAGACGCTCCCTGGCGTGCTCGCCCTCCCCCCGCGCTAACTGTGCCCCCAAATGGCCCCTAGCATTGTTTGTATGAGCCACTGCCCGTCTACCGAAATTCTGACCTCCATCCTGATTCCACCTCTCTCTTTTGTTATCTGGGCCGTCTTGTGATACATTACCTGCCCCCTTACAGTGACCATCGAATTGTGAAGAGCCTAGTTTACACCATCTCCTGTTTGCCCTGAATTAAACCATGACCCCCTGCCCGGGACCTGTCCCCAGCTGTATTTCCCCCACCGTTATCCTAAAGGGAACTACTATCCCAGGCCCTCCATAACATTTCCGCCCGTACGGGTGCGTAGATGCTAGCGCCACCCAATTAGACTCCCCTGGACTCCCAGGACAGCGGAGGAAGTGTTGGACCCGCTACCTTCCTCTTACTGGTCACCCGTATCACTTTCTTCCCTAGCTTGTCCTTGGCCTTAACCAGAACCCCTTTAACTTATACTGCCTGCGTTATCCTACCGACCACATATAGAAACTTCCCTTCAGACCATTGATCATTGAGCGGTGGCGTAATAACGCTCCCTCTTACAGCCTTGTGATAATTTACCAGGCCCAAGAATGCATTAGATAAACATCTTGGCAACTAACCTCAGTAGCAGGCACATTGTCCAGAAGCCTCTCTTAATGCCCACCTAGTTGGGAAGGCCCAACCCTATCTCCCGCAGGTCATAGGGCAGATGAACAGCTCATAGATTGTGCAAGCCACACTTCAGTATCTCAACCTTTCTTTACAAAGGAACCTTTCAAAGAGGTTAAAGTCAAGTGCCAGCAGGCCCCTTAACCGTATTCATCGCCCTCACCTTAAACCAAGGTCATCCCTTGAATAGTAACTTCCAGGGCACCGCAACGCGGTCCATCCCTGCCAGGGGAGACCTACCACTAGGCCAAATCCCCCAAAATGTTCAATTTCTGGCATCCCGGGGTAGGGCAGAAAGGCCAGGACCACCAGCAGGTCAGTCCCCCCTCCTGCCTGCCCAGTGCCCACATTAATTCAACCCCCTTCCAAGGGGAAAGTCAAGTAAATCAGTCCACATTTGGGGTAGCCCCCATTTCTTCTGGAAGAAAATCTGCCCTGAGTTACCATGATACTGTAGTACCTGCCGGGTAGTTACCCTGTGCCCGAGGTGAAGTTTGTACCTTGTACCCCATAACCACCTTTACCAGGGAGCCTCCGGTTACCGTATCCTCTGCTATGTGCTTCTTTATATTAATTCCTCCTACCCCCGCATGGCCTACATATGTGAAGGTGTCGTTGCCCTTGGTCGAGGGAAGCAGCGGCTAGATGATTTAATTTCTTGCCTGGTAACTAATCAGACCCGGTAGCCCACGCCACAATACTCACCGTTCCGCTCCGAACTGACTACTACCCTAATAGTTATTATGTCCCTTGCAAAAGACCCCCTACGTGAAGGGATAAATTATCTGTTCCATATCGGCACAATCTGGCGATTGTAACTTTGTGTTTGTAAGGGTCCTCCGGCAACCAGGCCTTGAGAATGTTTTTTCAATGTCTCCTAACACTTATTGGCATCACCGTGAAAACATAACAAGAAACTACATCCATGCCAGAATTGGTTCCCCCGCACTAGCGTCTCAAGGGTAATTGTAAGCAGACAAAATGTCATCTGTTTCCTGACTTCTTAGCAGCGCCATGAGCACTTGATGAGACGTTCCCCTTCAGGCCAAGGCTGATTCCCCCTATACTGTGATTCCCCTTATACTATCACACCAGCCATGTGATTATGTTGGCAAGACCGAGCTTATGTCCCTTGTGCTGAACTGACCCTAGCGTTTCACAGATAACTGGAAGAAGGTAAAAGGTTTGAACTGTTAAACCATTTTTTTTTTTTTTTAATATATGGTCTGGTACGCCCCTAGGGCTACAGCCATTTTTGTCCTTCCTTTATTGAGAATTGTTGATCTTTAAATGTTTACTTGGCTCTAATCTCCTCAAGTGATTAGTAGAGTATATTTAGCAATAAATATATATCTATTTGACATAAATACCTGTGTAGTGTCTTCTCATTTTGGTAATTCAAGAGATTATAAGGTAAACAAGCTGTTTTACATTCTTCAGAGACTTAGCCACCAGGACCATTATGACTGGCAATTTTTTCCGTACCGTGTTACCCCCAGGAAACTTGGGATAAACACCGGGGATAAAACACATATCACAGGCAACGTAGGGAGAGCACGCCTAGGGTTCCCGTATCGCTCCCACCCGTGAAGATACATAGTTCAGGTCCTGCCCTTCCCTGTGACACGCTAACCAAAGTGTTCTAATTGTGCATGTTTCAAAAGCGCGATGGAAAGGTAATTTGCCCCCTGCGCCACTTACACCCTTTCCAGTGACGAGTGTGTCCCGTCGGTCAACCGGACACTAGGCACGATCTAGGAGAGAGAATGGAGAGGTGAGCATAATTTTTTTTTTTTTTTTTTTTTTTAATTATTAATTGATTAGATGCGCCACCCGGGCGCGATTGAAACAAGGTATAGGAAGCGCTCGACCTGGTTCTCTGGCAGGCATGTCCAGATGGCCGTGCAAACATACTCTCCGTACCCCCTCAAGCCTGCCTGTTGTGTTTATATAGCGCGAACCCGACCCGAAGCTCTTGGGTCGCTTCAACATAGCCCACATTTTACATTACGCATTCAGGCACAGTGCGGTTGGGAGGGTTGCCCAGAATCAAGGGATGCGGGCTGATAAAGCGCGAACCCGACCCGAAATTATTGGGGCGCAAAACAATGCCCGTATTGACAGTACAGTCAGGCACGGTGCAATTGAGAGTGCCCAGAATCACAGGATGCAGACTTATATAGCGCGAACCCGACCCGAAGTTATTGAAGCGTTTTACAATTCGCCCGTATTCACATTAGACCTTCAGGCACGGTGCAATTGAGAGAGTGCCCAGAATCACAGGATGCATACTTACATAGCGCGAACCCGACCCGAAGTTACTGGGCGCATAACAAAGCCCGTATCTACAGTACACCTTTAGGCACGGTGAATCGAGAGAGTTGCCCGGAAACACGGGATGCGGGCTTAAATAGCGCGAACCCGACACAAATGTATTGCAGCGCTTTAACATATCACGTATTCACATTACACATTCAGGCACGGTGCAGTTGAGAGAGTTGCCAAGCATCACAGGGTGCAGACTTGTATAGCACGAACCCGACCTGAAGTTATTGAGGCGCTTTAACAGAGCTCGTATTTTCATTACACATTCAGACACGGTGCGGGTAGAGAGAGTTGCCCAGAATCACAGGATGCGGACGCGTGCTCGAACCCGAGGTTTCCGCACCATGGGTGGCAATGAACCCGCGGACCAGGCCCACTCCCGGTTTTGCATGCGGTGCATCACGTCCGTATGAGAAGGGCCGCTGGGACGCTTCGCCGGCGATAAAGCCGCGATGGGCGTTCGTCCCCCAATGCGGGCGCGAACTCGGAACCTGCGCAGCCCATCGGTTCAGAGGGCTAAGTCATCCATACTCATCTAACCGTGCCCCCGGTATCGCCGACATGCAAGTAAAAGAAAAAGAAAAAACAGCCATGATTATGATCCCCTACACCATTGTCTTGTGAACCCCCCAAATTATTTACCGCACTTTCGTTGCATTACTGCAGCCTTGCCGCAGGCTACGTCACTGGTACTCCTCCTCCCCCGCCTTTCTCAAAAGTATACTGGGTGATGTGCGAGCCGCCATTACCTCTGCAACCCATGTACGGGCGCGGCCCCGCCTCTTGCAGCGGCCTCGTTATCCCGCGAATGTAATTAAAGGTATTGCCCATGCCCCTATCGTACGGGGACGGCCTCCTAAACTGCTAGAGTTCCACCTTAAAATGTATTTATTTATATATATATATATATATATACATATTTTTTTTTTTTTTTTTTTAAACTGTTGCGCGACCTTATACCGCCACTCCATAAAAGAGGGCTTGCCCCCACCCCCGTAAATCGCAGTGGCTTCGACTCTACCGCCGCTCTCACCGCATTTCATCCTACCGGGGGAGTACTGTGATTCTGGCGCGAGGTCAGAGCAGGATGGCCTGTAGGGGCCTCATTGTCAGTCTTTATTTCTTTTTCGGCAAGCCTGACCGCATTTTCATTTCAACGCGTGCATTTTACCAATATGCGTAACCGTCTGTCAGCTTTGATGTAAAATAACGTCGGCCAATTATATAAAAGTGTTGGTGCCCTTATGGAAAGTATAGTTAGCTAACACTCTAAGACTTTCTCTATGTGTCACCAACGGTATGAGGCCACTTTACAGCGATGAACCTATGCTTCCCATATAGCCCTTAGTGACACGGTAAAAACTGACCATACAACCTGATCTAGGGATGTCAATTGATAGGTATCGCCACCATCTTGCTGTACCTCTATAACATTCTTGTTGAGCCGTTATAACTATTTCTCTTGAATGTTACCCGCTAAATCCCCTCTATACGTAAATCGTTTTTATATAGCAATTAATTTAAAAAGGATTGAAAGCGCCGAAAATTACCCATGAATGAACCGCTGCACAACTCGAAACACAGCATCTGCCGAAGACCGGGATCGAACCGGGGACCTTAAGATCTTCTGTCTGCCGCTCTCCCAAGTGAGCTATTTCGACCTACCTCCTTAGAGCCTGCCAGCCAACGTCCAAACCATGAGTCCTCTGCCACTGGCGTTCTGTTTCGCGCAGCATTTCCTCGAAGTCAAGCAAAGCAGTGATTAGTTTAGCGCCATAACGAATATCCCACTTCTGAACATGTACTGGTGCTCCCTGAGAATTCTACACGTAAATACCCACAGCCACGACCGTGCTCATCTAGACGACAATGAAAACCATCTACACTTCTTTACCCCCACCATCTACCACAGCGCCCCTCGACATAAAAGATATCATCCCTTCGCATATTGTGGCGAAATGCCTTACCCTATCGTATCTTTCCTGTAATAGCACGGAAAGGAAATACACAAGAAACAAAGGCGCGCCCCACCGCATATGGCGCTGAGACACTTCGCTCTCTAAAAGGCAATATTTATTTAAAATATATGATCGTCAATCCCTCCTAAAACTACGCCTAGGGCCCCTGCAAACCTCCTGTGCCACCCTCGGCACACCGCCAACTCGAACTCTCTCCGCGTCGACGATGTGCCCCTGCAGCTTGCCAGAGGTTCGAAGGGACAAAGAGGCTGAGGATCGCAGGGCGCAGATTCAAATAAGCCTTCCAGCGCGCCCTGACGACGTCACTTCGTTCAGCCCCTTTTCCTGCCCTGGGGGAAGGTCCAGTCCCGTGGCGCTACTAAGGGCGCCCCGCCTCTAGGCGCGGGGGGCGCCGGTCATTCTCGTCGTTCATGCTCCCACACTAAAACGTTGCCATGTACCTACACTATGCAGTGTAAGGGCATATTTTTGGGGAATTTCTAGTTCAGAGTAAAGTTAAATTCGCATAGTTAGGTGAGATAGCTGGTGTGACAGAAATGTCAGCATCAGCAGCACTGTCTTATGAAGAGGAGTGGGTCAAGACACCTAAGCTATAGAGTAAGACACCTTGGGGCAGCTGCTTAGAAGCAGAGAGGCAGAGCCGGCTCTGTTTCCCTGTCAGATGTGCAGAACATCACAAGCAAGATCCTAAGGAGCTGAGGCAGAAGTTCAGATGTCTACAGGCAGTGAGCAAGTTCAGTAAGAGAACAATATCTGAGAGCTCAAAAGAAGGCCAGCTCCAGGGGAATAGCTGATTCGGTTGTATTTTTATTTATTTCTCATATAGCGGAGAGTGTTATGTGTTGAATCAATTTCAAAGGACACAAAGACTCGAGCAGGGCTTATGTCGCCGGAGGCTTCATTTTTTGTGACAAAAACACACAGCATTTCTCATCTCGGGGAGGCGGAAAGTGTCTGCTCGAGAAAATATATTAATAAAGTTGAGGAGATGAAAGAGAGGCAGCTGTGATGAAGTGTATCTTTGGTGTGAATGGTAGCAGGATAGCCTAGATAAACCGCAGAGGCGCCACTACAGGAGATGACTGATAATCAATTCTAATAAAATATCTTACAGGGTGACTGGAGCGTTCTCCCACCTGGGAGAAATAGGATCCTCTGGAGATGTTGAGTTCTTTAAATGGATTTAAAACAAAGGTGCAGCTGTTTCGACATTTGTATGCATGGACTACAGAGCGTGTATGCCGCCTGCAACATGAGTTTGCTTCTTTCTAATAAAAATGCGTTTTCTTGATTGATGTGGCAGTTTAAGAGGCTTTGGGCCTTACTGTTGTTACTATGTGAATATTTGAATCATTCCGAACCTCGGAACGGGGAAAGATGTCGTAACTGTATGCGAGCTCCTCCATTTTGCACTTCACAGAGATTGCACATGCGGTTTTAGCTATGTTTTTTAAAACTTACGTTAACAGCTGAAATCATTATATTTGGTTTCGGAAATGAAGGCCTAGATGTGCAAGATGATCACGCATGGCAGCGCAGCAGCTGTAAATGCTGCGCTGCTCTGCAAGAAGGAGATCTATTTACAGAAATATGGCACTCTCCTCCCCTCTCACTAACTTCAGTGCAAAAATATGCTGCCGTGCGCCATGGACACACCTTTGCACCATGATGCGAGGGTGTCTCCGTGAGTCCGGCATAGGTTTTTTTACTGGAAGGATGCCTTTCCAGTACAAAAAGCTATGCTTAGGCTAACTTCAAATCTTTGCCTACTTTGTATGTGTGCTGTACAGTGCAGCACACATGGAAAGTCGGAAAAGAAAGGAGAAGTTAAAGCATTTTGCCTTCATAGCGGCTATTTGAAATGTGCGCAGTTTTTTTACGCAAAACACTGTCTACTATTTTAAGTAACTAGGACCTCATTTATGAAGAATTGGTGTAGAACAGCAACGCAAGTCTTCTTGCTGCGCTGCTCAATGCCAATTTGAAAATTAAGTAATTATGAAATACTGGGGCATATTCTCAAGGAGCTATCCCCGAGTTATTGGCACATTAACGCAGCCAAAGTCGCGAAAAAATTACCACACCATTAACAAACAGGTGCAAACAGCCAATATCACCAGATTTCCGGCGATAGCATCCTCAAAAAACATCGCCACAGATGACACCGGCAACTATCTCTAATGAGAAGCAGAGTAGGCGTTCCCAAGCAAAAAGCAGCGACAACACCACACCCCAGAATTCTCAACGACCAGTCACATTTGCGATAAGATCACAAAACATGCGATAAGGTGAGTTAGAAGCAGGAAACGAACACCTGCTCTGACCTGGTGCAAAGTCGGACAACAACCGGCAACAGAAAATGGAACCCAGACCACAGCCACACCTGAAGTCCAACAGACACCATGGAGCCACTGATCATGCGGCTCGGAGCCCCAACATGGCCACAACACCCACCACCACCACACCCAGGAGTGCAACCCCCCAGCCCGGAACCCCCCGGACCACCACAGAGCCAGTGCGGACAAAGACAGCGGACCCCCAGAAACGTACCAGCCTCACAGACCAAGCACCTGACAATGTCATTGCCCACTACAGGCGCAAAAGAACAACCATCCTCCGCATCCTGACCATCATTGCCCAACAGGCTGACGGCACCAACACAGAGGACAACCAACATCCCACCCCAGACAAAGCTACTGGCTGTGTTGCACCTGTTGGCCTCTGGTACCTCCCAACCAACTACTGCCAGAGTTGGAGGAGTCTCACAGCCAGCCACATCCAAGTCCCTCACACCTGTCCTGGATGCAATCATCAGCCTGGTACCCCGGTGCCTATACATCCACCACATTGCTCAAGAACAGCTGAAGACCAAGCAAGGGCTATACGCCATAGCTGGATGCATGCATGTGTTGGAGGCAATCGACTGCACACATTTCCTACTTGTGCTCTCTTTTGACAAAGCACACAATTACCGCAACAGAAAGCACACACCTCACATCAATGTGCAGACAACATCCGAACACCGTGGAATCGCCACCAACGTCGTCACCAACTACCCAGGCAGTGTGCATGGGACCTTCATCTTCTGACAGTCCAACATCAACCAGAGCTTCCAGGATGGCACCAGTGGAAATGCACAGCCCGTTTGCAAGTGCCAAATGAACACCCCAAACACCTCAACTCCACAACCATGCAACTCACAACTCTGGCAATGCACACATCACAAAATCACATACAACATGCAAAACAACATGCCCACTCACCAGACATGACAGCACAACTCACTATGGTAACCTGGGCTAGCCGTGGACATGAGGCATCAACGTCATGGCACCCCGCCACACAATAGCGGAATGTGGGTAGAGGTGGGAACCAGGCATGTGTGGAGGAGGCAAGTGACCCATGAATGGGAAAGTACACAATGCCAAGTGTGGCGGAGATGTGCTGGACTGACTGCAGTATGCAGAACACACCCATATCCATGGCGACATACACCACTGGTGTATGGAGTGTGGTGGACAGTGGACGTAACCATGTCACCCCAGCCAGTGGGGGAGTAAGCGGAAATGTAACCTTTTATGCCTCCCTGTAAGCATGTGCAGAGAGGGCTGGCCTGGCATATTCCAGGCCAGCGTAGGGGTGTGAATAAAAAGCATGTAGCCCTGGGTGTGGTTCTCTTCCGGAACACCCAATGTCTCTGCAAGGGCGGTGCCTCTCTCCCTGCCACGAGGCCGACGCCGTTGTCATGAGTGGAGTAGGCCTGCGATCCTGTGCGCCTGCTGTACCCCGGGCCAGTAGACCCTGGACCCATCAGGCTCGCCCCTTCACAGCCAGGCCACACTGCTCACCTGCCGACACCGGCGTGTGTTAAAGAGGGCTCACCACGTGCAGGTGCAAGCTCCAAGCCCGAGGCCCGCGACCTTGGCAGCCTCCTCAGACCATCACAGCCTCCACAACACAGGCCCGCTTTACTCCTTTCTCATTTACGTACTCTACTACTGCCTCCTGCCTACACTACGGTCAAGTAGGTCACACTTTTGAAATTGAGTCTTGATTATGCAATGGCAGAGTGCACACTTCATGGCTGAGTCACATCTGTGTCCTCCCTTCTATGTGGGGCCACCAACTCTGTGCATAGCATTCGAATGACAGCTGTCTGTGGTCCATTGCTGACTACTGCCTTCGGCCTACACTGAGTCTGAGTACGGCACACACTTGGAACTGAGTCTTGATTCATGTATGCCAGAGTACATATCATTGCATGAAGGGAGAGGTGTAAGAGGAAGATGGGGTTCAGTCCGGAGCAGAAAAGGAGCATCGTTACGGAGGTGATCGAACACTGCCAACAACTGACCTGGTGTCACTAACTCTGTGCATCGCGGGCCAACCACCCGTGCCTGTGTGCCCATGTTGACCGCTGCCTCAGGCTGACACTGCAGTGAAGTTGGTCACAGATATGCAACTGTGTCTTGATTACATGATGTCCAAGGCCATACATACATGGCAGCCTTACTTCACCGTACACCCTTCGATCAGGAGGCAGCAACCCTGTGCATAGCATCCCAATGACACGTGGCTGTGGGCCCCTGCTGACCACTGCCTCAGGCCTACACTGCGGTCCAGCAGGCATCACACCAATCCAATCCAGTCCGTATCAAGAAGGACATGGCATCGTCGCTTACTGAACACCCGCTCAGCTCTGGTGCCTCTGCCTCTGTCAACCACATGTCACCCCCACATGCCATTTCAACGTCGTGAGTCAGAGTTCCAGGAGGAGCTCGCTGAACATGGTTGGGCTGCACTGACCGTTGCATAGGGCATACACTGCGGTCGTGTAGGTCACATTTTCTGAACTCAGTCTTGCTTCTTTGATGGCAGATTTGACAACATTGTACAGGCCTCATCGCATACTGCATCCCCTTTTCAGCTCCGGTGCCACTAAGTCTGTTCCACGACATCCATGGACACTTCCTGGTTGTTCTCTGGTGGCGAGTGGGTCTGAGGACTTGGGTTTGTCGTCATCATCATGTCTGTGATACTGACTTGGTGGCAGAAACTAGGCAGTGGCATTCCACTCCTCCATGCCCGGGAGGACACCTTCCACTATCTCCCGCAACCCTACACCACATTTACCTTGGACATCGATGAGGACCCACTCAGCTCGCTTGTCCCTATCTCTGTGCACCACATATCACTGTCCCTTGCGGGTGTGCCTGTGCCAGTTGCAGTGCATCCGGGGCCACTAACTGTGTGCAGCACAAGTCAGGTACCCTGTCTGCTGAGATATTAGATGGCCTCTGAGACGGTGGCCTTGGGTCATCAACGCCATGTGTCTGTGGCCCTGGGCTGTCCGCTGCCTCCGGCCTCAACTGTGGTTCACCAGGGCTCACACATCAGTTCGAGTCCTGATAGGCCCGGACGTCACATCACCGCAGGAGGCACACGCCACCACCGCCAGGGCCACCTCCAGATGACAACTGCCAGAGTCAAAAGTGTCTTGATGCCAGATTATCAGAGTTGGTCACACCTGTCGTGGAAGCCATCATCTGCCTGATACCCTGCTCTGCTCTCCAGGTGCCACTGACTCAGAGCACCACGACTCATGCATCGTTTCTGATTGAGTTATGTGCTGTTGGAAGGTCAAGCAGCAATGTCACCTCAGGCAGTGTGGGAGACCTAGCACGATGATGAGGAAGATGATGTAGGTGTAACACACCCCACTGCAGCTGCATCAGGTATTTCCCTAAGGGACACAATCCTAGACATTTAATTTGCTTGAGCAAGCTCAGCTCTAGTGCCCCAACATCGGTGCGGTGAAACTCACGGACACTTCTGTTTGCATGTTGGGTGGCCTCTGTACTTTCTCCGGCTACCAACATGATGCTCCGCAGTTGTTTCTGTAATGCTGGTGTTTTCTGTTTCTGTTTCCATAGTGTTGACTGTACAAGTTGTTGCCAGCAGTAGCCACTCCGTGCCGGCTGGCTTACACTCATCCCACACACATCCAGCACAGGCATCACTGTACATATGTCCCTGCCAATAAAGGAGCCGGGCGCACGTGCCCATAGCCTGTTCCAAAAACTATCTCAGTGTGTCCGTCTGGTCATGATGTATTTATGAGGGTCCCTGGCCCTACAACATTACATTGTGCTGTATGAGCGGGTGCAACCATGTTACCTCTGGCAGCGGGTAAGACATTTGACATGCAGCTTTGTCATCACCCGCTCAATGCGTGGAAGGAGTGGACTGGGCTGTCTTACGGCGGTCCAGCATGGGGGGTGTATCTTGATTCCTGGGCTCTGGGCTTGGTTCATTGCAGGAAGTATGCATGTGTCTCTGTCGAGGTGTGGGTCTCCTTTGTGGGGTGTAGGTGGTCCCTGGTGGGACTTGAACACCCACGTCTGTGATCTAGTTTGGCTTCCATGCACTCTGACCCCACCCGCAACTGTTCAGCCACCTCTTTTTGGCATTCTGACACCCGGCGTTGGAATGTGATGTGTGCCGAGGTGGAGTGTTCGGAGCCATACGTGGAGGCGGGTGCTTCCTGCTGTGTGGTCTGTGCAGGGGTTGGTGTCTCATCTATGTGGCTTGGTTGCACTGCTCCTGGGGGTGGGTTGCGTAAGATGTCCAAGGGCTGTTGTAGGGAATCGGTGTCGAAGGTGTGGTGGTCCTCTCCAGCATCACTGATGAGTAGTCTGGTCAGCTCTGCTGGAGGTGTTGTTTGTCCCTCTGCAATGTGAAGGGGAGATGCATGTTGACATTGTGTTGACATGTGTGTTGGGGCATTATTTTAGTTTACATGCAGATTGAATGACGATGTACATTGTGACTGTTTGGGAGGTGCTGTATATTTGATGCGGGACAGTGGACATTTGGAGTACATGACATAGGTGAGGTTGTGCACGTACGTTTCCATCTCGCAGTTTCCTACTATGTTACATGTGATTGGCCTGTTTCTGCGCATGAGCGGACCCAGTTGTGTCCTCTGTTCTGCAGTGTCGGTGTTGCACTTTGTACCACATTGTCGTCGGATGTGCTGTTATTGCTATGTGTGTGTGCTGCAGTGTGCCACGGGGATAAGGGACATGTTCAAGGGTAATTGTGGTTGTACAATATGCCGCACATGTTTGTGCATGTGTGCCATTGTGCCCATCTCCCCCATCCCCCAGTCTCTAGTCGTTACTCACCCGGTGGATGTTGTGTCAGTTCCTATCGAGCTGTGTCCGGAGTCCCAACTCCTTGTGCTGTCTCCACCCTGATGACTGTGGCCTCCATTTCCTCCCGCTTCTCCTGTGACACAGGACTCCCACCTCCTGTCGCCTTTGCTGCCTTCCTGTTGGCAGCAGGTTTGTACTTGGTTTGGCTTTTCACATTGTGCCAGCGCCTCTTGTATTCCTCCATAGGCCTCCTCGACACTCCTACTGCATTCACGTTTGTCATGTTGACGTTCAGTGGATGGTGGTGTTCTGTCGCCTTTGTGACGCTGATCTAGTTTTTCTGTGAACTGCACCCCATCTTCCCCTTCCTCCTCTCTTTGCCCTTCCCCGACCCCGCGGTTCCTTGGTGGTGGTCTAAGGGGCTTGTGGGGTTCGCATTGACCTCTGCACTCGGTCCGGGAGTATCCATGGTGCTACGCAGTTTCTTTTTTTCTCCCTTTTTTTTTAGTAGTATTTATGGCGCATTTTCCCACCTGACACATGGGAATTGCATGCCTGCCGCTGGTTATCGCTGATTTCTGTATCGCGTTTGGCCTCATTGCTAATTTTTTTGTGTTGGTGTTTCGCATTTTTGCGGCGTTGTGTTGACTTTTTCACGGACATTTGAAGCGTGGTCGTGGGACTATCGCATGGTGCCGCCAGCTTGTGAATACCACGTTAACATGGTGTCGTTTTCCCGCAATAGACTGCGAAATGCAAAGTTGCGCTAAGCTAAATTTGCAATGGTTATTACACGTTCTTGAGAATGTCCCCACTGTGTATTCCTGTACTCCTCCACTTGCACTGGTGCACCATGGCAAGTATGCCTCTCTTGAAGGCAGGATTGTCTTGTGCAGAAAGGAACAATTCAGAGAAGCTTTCCCTCTTTCTATGTGTGCTGCATGCAGCACACATGGAAAGAGGATAAAAACAAGTTGAAGTAAAAATATTTCTCCTTGTTACACCTACAGGGCCGGACTGGTCGTAGCGGCAATCCACCGGTGTGCCGCATGGGTGGGGGCCGGTTTTGGGGCCCTGGGGGCCGTTTTAGTTATAGGGCCATTTTTGCAGCATAGTTGCAAAATCGTCCCTGTAACAAAAACGGCCGAAAACCGGCCCTGGCCAACAGCTCGGCGGCACCCCCCCTCCTCCCCGGGGGGGCTGGCCGAGCACTTTGCCAGGGCCAGTTGTGGTTCCCAGTCCGGCCCTGTACACCTGCTCTGGTGTGGCATAAGGTTTTGTCGCTGCCCCAGGTTTATGTGATTGGGCAAATCTTGGGCAAAACCCACTGCAAAGCTCATGCAATGCCTCCTTCATGCAGAGTAAGGCAAGGCAGGGACTTGTGCTGCTTTATCTTACTCCACATCTATGAGGCCATGCTAAGCCATGTAGGTGGCTTTGCTTTGCCTCAGAGATATGATTGAGAGGCTTGCACTGCCAGAGCATCAAAAAAGTTGATGGTTTGGCAGCTCAAGCTTCCCATAAATAAACCCCATAGGGCCATATGTAGGTAAATTACATTTACCGATTCTTAAATACCGAATTTTACCGATTCGGTATTTATGAATCGGTAAATGTAATGTAGGTAAAAAAATACCGAATTGGTAAGTGTCGGTATTTTAGAGTCGGTATTTACCGATTCGGTAATGGCAACTGGCTTCCCATTCATTCCTATGGGCCTGGAGGCCCATAGGAATGAATGGGAAGCCAGTTGCCATTACCGAATCGGTAAATACCAAATCGGTAATGGGGGAGGCAGTATCATGGGTGGCAGGGTGTCACATTGACACCCTGTTGCACCCCTGAATCGTCCATGTGTGCACATGTGGCGCACATACATGCCCTAAGGGCATGTATGTCTGCCACATTGCACACTTCACAGTGCACAAAAATGCATTTTTACACCTATTCGTCATTTACCACCAACTTTTAGTTGGTGGTAAATAACGAATCCCCACACCCACGACACACTCCCCCTACATCTCATTTCTGGATTCGGTATTTACCGAATCGGTAAAATTACCGATTCGGTAATTTTACCGATTCGGTAAATTACCGAATCCAGAAATGATCCCCCTACATAGCAAAAGCCTAAATACCAGTCGGTAACGGTATATTTACCGAAAATCGGTCGTTACCGACCGGTATTAGGCTACCTACATGAGGCCCATAGTGTTTTAAATCAAAAACCTTGGTTGCCTGCAAGGAAACGCCCATGGAACACCCATGTAACGCCCCCTTATCACTAAGTAATGTAAAGCAGAGCTATGCGCTGCTTTTAATTACTTTCAAGAGATTTTCCAGCGTTAAACAGGTTTTGTACTGGAAAGTAAAAATGTAAAAAAAGATTTTGCTTCGATTTGCGTCACTGTTTTGATGCAAAAATGCCTCAAAATCTTAATAAATATACCCCACAGTCTCTGAAAATCAAACTCTGTTCTCAATGCGATTGCAGTTGGAAAACGTTTGTCCATATTTACTTAGTGCAGCAGCCGCAAAAGCTGTGCTGTGCTGCGTGAAAAGGAGAGTGCCGTATTTTCAGAAATATCTCCTTTGCCTAATGCCAGTGCAGAAATCTGCTGCCGTGAACCACAGACACACCTTTGCACCATAGTGCAAGGGAGTCTCAATGAGTCTAACATGGTTCAGAACTGGAAGGATACCTTTCCAGTACAAAATACTATGCATAGACTAACTTTAAACCTTTTCTCACTTTATATGTGTGCTGCACAGTGCAGCACACATGCAAAGTATAAAAATAAAGGAGAAATGAAAGCATTTCTCTTTCATAGCGGCAATTTGAAATGGGCACAGTTTTTTTTTACACAAATCTCTGTCTACTTTTTCAAGTAAATAGCACCTAATTTATGAAGAATTGGCTTAGTGCAGCAATGCAAGTCTTTTTGCTGCACTCCCCTACGCCAATTTGAAAGGGCAGGAATGCACAGTATATATGAAATACAATGCATTCCTGTCCTTTCCCCCGCGCTAGTGCACAATTTACTGCCTAGCGCCAACATAGGCACCCTTGCACCTCTGTTGCAGGCAAGATTGTTTTTGTGCAGAAAGGCGCACCTCCATTACGCAAGGATCTTTCATCCACATCTCAAGAAAGAGTAATCGAGAAACTGGATGGCATCTTTGCGGCATGGCCATACTAAAATCTGACAATGGCCTGCCTTTTTATAGCTGGGGTTCGAAGACTTCATAGAGCCTCTGAGTATAAAGCATATAAAGCATCAAAAGAGCACTTCTCCTGCGGCGGCAAGCCAACGGACTGGTTGAGAGATTCATGAGTAGGTTACAGAAAGCTGTGCAGCATGCTACACTTGAAAGCTCAATTTGCATACTGTGTTAAACTCTACATTGCAAGCTTACCGTTCAATACCTCACTCAACCACGGTGAAAGTCCAGCAACATTGATGTTTTGGAGAACAATTACTACCAAGATACCCCAGTGGACCAATCAGAGAGAAGAAAAAAAAGATGAAAACATATGCTGACTGAAGACGACTTGCGAAAATCATAGCCTTCCAGAAAGGAGACTGAATGCTCACATGGCTGATGCTCCTTTCAATGCAGAGCCTCTGCAAGTGGTGTCAACCAAAGGACACTTTGTGACTGTCCAGTGCCCTGGGAAGTTTATTACCAGAGACTCTTTTCACTTTCTGCGTTTGAATCATAGTTCACCAGATATCCATGGTAAAGGAGAGACTGACTCTAAAGCACTCTTGACTGCCGCTGCCTTTTGACCAACCCAGCAGCTTGTTGACCATAATGGTAACAGGCCTCAACTTTGCAAAACAAGTTCAGGTCAAACAATTACAGCACCAAAGAGATTAATTGAAGTGATTTAAATTTATATATGTGTATATCTTTTGTAAAACTGGTAAGTTTTCTTAAACAAGGGGGGGAGATGTGTCTTGCACGTTAGTCTTCTTAAGACCAAAACCTAAGTTTAACTGGGACAAAACCTAACTTTACAACTTTTGGTATTCACAAAGGGCATTTAGGAGTAGAAAAGTCAGGATTCCTAACTTTACTACTCCTAAATGCAATTTGTGAATACCGAAAGTCGTAAAGTTAGGATTGTGTCTCAGATTACTTTTGTGAATTGGGCCCAGGATTTTGTGTGCAGGAAGGGAAACCTTCCTGCACAAAACACTCCTCTGTACAGGCTTATTCCTCTTTTTATATGTGCTGTAGAATGCAACACAGATGGAAAGAGGAAGTAACAAGGAGAAAGAAAATTATTTAGTTATGCCTCTGTCCTGTAGGCTCACAATTTTAGCATAAACCCAGGTTTACAAGGCAGCACTATGTTTTGTGATACTTTGCATTTACTAAACCACGGAAAGCCACACAAAGAGGAATTGTGTGACTTAGTAAATGCCTAAAATGATTTTGCGTTGAGCTACACCACAAAAGTGACTCAACCCCATTGCAAAATCATAGTAAATCTAGGCCTCTGGGTAAACATAGCTGGACAGTCAATGTCTAGTGGAAAGGTGGTTGTATAGGAAATATTACAAGATACAATTCAAAAATAGAAATGACAATACCCTTCTTTAATGGCTCGCTGATTGATCCTACAGAACTGAAAATCATATAGAATACCAACATAGCAAGATTGACATAATAAAATTCTCCAGACGAAAACGGTGTATGCGAAATTGGTAGTGGGTGTAAAAAGATGTAATGTATCGTAGCAGTTTATGGAGACAATAGAAAAGGCGGCCCCAGATGTAGCAGTAGTGTAGCAATGGAGGGGCGTTGAATAAGGCAAATATGGCACTTTGTCTGTTGGCTGCTGTTATACCCGTACTTTATAATACTTTTGCGCTTTTCCACATGGATCCTACTACATGTGTATGGTAGGAATTCTTTTTTTTTTACTAGACTATGTATAAGCAACTGGGGTTTAGAAAGTAATTTGGTTAGAAGGCACTTTAGTTTTTAATATAATGTACTATTAATGCTATGTTTCTCACTGAATGGGCCGTTCTTGAAATGATGATTGATCATAAGTTTTTATATTTTCAGCTGTCAATCTTCAATTTCTATGTTATGTCTCTTCCCATATGTGAATACTTATGATTCTGCTCAATAAACAAACAAAAAAAATAAATGATTATTACATTGTGATATAAAGCACACATAGAACGCACAACACAGGAAAGTGGCATTGCAATACAAATAGTTATATAAGTAGGTCCCTGGCCTACACTTTTATGGACTTATTTATTGGAGTCTTTCACTGCCAGAGTGTCACTTTCTCTGATGCTCATATCTTTGATGCCAGGCAAAGCCACTTTGTGTGGCTTTTCATGGCCTCTTCGATATGGAGTAAGACAGGGCACCGCAAGTCGATGCGTTGTTCTAGTCTGCTCCAGGGAGGCATTCCATGGGCGTTGCGGGTAATTGTTTCGTGCAAAACCCAGGGGTTTTGATGCTGCCCCAGATTTACTTAATTATGTAAACCTGGGGCTGATCAGACTGGTTCACTGGTTTCTGCCAGATGTCGGAGGGCTGGGTGTTGTCCCAATACACTTCCTGTTCACACAGGGTGCGGAGCGGAGCAGTGAGGTTGGAGCCGTGAGTCCTCCGTATCTACAGGGAACCCGCAACCACAACCGGCAACTGCAAACTACAGCCACAGACAGTGACAGTGGGGTGTGGCAGGGCGGCACCACAAGATGGAGGTAAGGCAGTGGAGCTTTGCAGCAGAGATGGCGGGGTGGGAATGAACGGGACCGACTGAGCCTCGCTGAGATAGTGAGTCCAGTCCTCCCTGCGGAAGTGGCCCAGGTAGGCCCTAAGACTATAACACAATATGAAACAATACCAGGGCTTACAACTGTAGCACAGGTTCACCAGACAAACCAAGAAGAATTAGAAGGCTCAGAAAACTCATGGCTGAGAATAACAAGGCTCACACCTAACAAGGAGATTCCACACAACATAGAATCAAAAGAGCCAATCAGCGAAGACACGTATGACTACTCAAGGGAAACACATGGCCTAAACAGTAGGCAAAACAAAACCAAAGTCATTCTCTCACCACAGGATACTAGTCAAATACACATTCCCAACATTTTGCTCAACCAGGGAGACCAAAGCAAAAACAGATCTGACCAGGATTTCCACAAGCACGGCTGACACTTCCAGTGGAAACCATAAGGATTAGGACTCGGAGATGGATAGCCTGGAAGAAGCAGACCAAAACAAACTAAGGGGTACCAAATCCTACAGTGCCACTGGCCCAGAATCTTGTGGAAAAACAACTGCACATAACCGGGGAGGCTCAGAACTCAGAGCAAGAAAAAGAAAAAGAAAAACAACCCAAGGCAGAGAACAAACCAAAGAGACATTGGAAAATGGAAAAAAGCAACAAGATAGAAATGCCCTACAACCAACAAACAACTGCCATGGCACTGCGCCTTGTGGAACAAATACGAAGCCCAAAAATCAGCAAGGAGGAATAGTGCAAAAGAAACATGTCCCTAACATCCTAACCTATAACGACTCAATGAACAAGGATTCCACACAGCAAGAGCGGCCAAAAAAAGCCCAAGGCACAACAGAAATGAACAAGCCTGGAAACAGAGACCACAAAGAAATAAGCAACCAAGATAAGACACAAAAGGTACCATCTTCTGCATTTCACACCCCACCACCCAAAGTTAGTAAAAGTGGTGTACTGCAACAAGAAACCCTTAGGTTTTACATAGAAAACCATGACAAAGTAAGTACAACAGACGGCAAACAAGTAAAACTGCCATGTGTAAACTAATGAGAAATGGAGCCTGGAAACTCAGAACAGGGTGAAACAAGAAAACAAAAAGAGATAATTCATACTAACTTGCTGCTATCAGAAACCTCAACACATAATATAAATAAGGGCAGCATGTCTCAGCAAGGAAATTTCAGACTGCAAAATTTCACTACATTGGAAGACGAACAAGAAGAGTCAACCTGTGTCAAAACCCGGCACTGTGGATTATCAATGCAACAAATAGTTTTAACACCTGAATTCGAATTGCAGGGTCAGCAGGACACACTAAATAGGGGCAATACATTAAAATTACTTACAGATATCCCAGACTTAGAACACCTAAAGTCAACAAATCTTCTGACGGTGGAATTTCTCCCAAAGGGAAAAAAAACAATGAACAAATGCTCACCACATGGCAATCTGTGGGAGTCGCCCAGCTCATCATAAATTACAATCTACAATTTGAATCCTGGGGTATAAAACTTTCCAAACCCGTTATACCACGTTATCCCAGTTCACTTATCGAAAATCCTATCCACAAAGCAAACCTTGGATCAGTACACACAAAAAGAGACTCACAGGTGTACTCAGTCTTGGAGAACGCAAAAGGAAGAAGTCCATCAAACGCACAGCAGAATGGGGCATTTAAAGACAAAAATGCGGAAGCAGAATTAGACAAAGACCAATGGAGCTGGCTCCTGGGAACCTTGAATGAAGAGAAGAGTAACTGGCCAACGGACAGACATACTGCCAAACCCCACAATGGAAACTTCCATCTCCTCTCTTGGAATATAGCTTGAGCAAAAAACATGGCTGGAAGAATGCATCCCCCCTCAAGTCTGGGCAACATGTGACATAATAGCCCTCCAGGAGACATGGGCACTGGAGGACTTACCACTTGCAGGTTTCACACATTACAACAGAGAAACACAGGATACATGGCCGCCTGAACGGGGGCCTGGCAGTCTATGTGTCACCAGCACTAAACATCAAATCTGAGCAGATAGCCTCTTCCGGACCCAAAGTGGAATTAATTAAATTTACGCTACACGCCATTGAGAAACCAAGAACAGTATTACTCATTGACACTTATGTACATCCAAAGGCAGGAAAGAAAAAAGCTCATAATGCCCTTTTAATAGCCACAATCTCAGACATATGAAGCACTTACCCCTCCTGAGACATAGTGCTAACAGGAGACTACAACTCTAATCTAATCTACTCCCCAGACGAAGATGAGAAACTAGCTGCTGACAACAAATGCTGGAATGTTCAACCTCAATACCAACTTAAGACTGCACTTTCTGATCACACAGGCCGACATCTGGTAAAATAATTTGAAAATCTGGGTACAAGAGACATAAATGGCAGGACAACGGATGGCATCCCGCTCAAACATACTTTTCTTGGAGGGACGACATGATCCAGACTTGACTACACTGTAATCTAATTACCACTGATGCCTCTTCTTCTCCAATTCTCAATTGAATTCACAACCAGGAGTGATCACTCCTACCAACACATTTAATTTAACCTAAACTTAACTAAACACCAGATTAATCAGGCAACAGAGGGAAGTATCCACTCAATTGATCTTAAACAGCTTAAATGGACAAATGAAACCATCGAGGAGCTAAAAAAAAACTACAGGGGCTTATAACAGCAAGTGAAAAGGAGGTCCCAACTAAGATACAAGCCTGGGTAAACTTAACAGTGAAATTAACAACATTATTGTCTGGGAAACAAAAACAGGTACTCAGATATAAAGACAACAAGGTATCAGCAAGTGAGGTTCACATACTGAAAGGCGAACTAAAAAAAGCCATCAGGAGACTTAAAACAACGGACCTGGATCAAACAGCATGGGAAAATGTATGCAAACAGAGGAAACTGTACAAAAAGAAGTTATAGGAGGATAAAAGAAGCAGTGATGAACATATTTGGACACAACTATTATATAATGCTAAAAGAACTGACTCCAGCACATTTTGGGAAACAATTAACAACTTGACAGGCCCGTCAACTCTCTAACCTCAAACGTACAAGAACATGAGTGGGCAAAGATTTACAGAAACTATAACTTCTGGAAACCAAGCTAGTAAGCAGCGAGAATACATATATCACCAAGATCTAGCGGTAGTAAAAGGAAATGTTGAAAACTCCATACAAGAAAAAGACAGCACTCGCTACCAAAATGTAATATCTGTGTTGCCAGCGGAAGAAATAACAAGGAATTATGACAAATACAGTACTCATTACCCAAATGTAAAATCAGATACATCCGCTTATGTAGCAGACGATTAACAAGAATAATAAGGAAAGGCAGAGTATATGGTGCGCCAGGGCCCAATAGCATTCTTTAAGTAATTTTTAAAAATGACCCATCTTTCTAGAGAAACCATCTAACAAGACTATTTAAAGAAAGCGAACAACTAAATCAAATCCCACCTAGCTGGCAAGGCTCAATAATCACACCGATATACAGAAGGAGGGGCAGAACATGCCCAGCAAATTACAGGTTAATTGCAATATTGGATGTAGAAGCAACGTTTTACTGCTCTCTGATCCTGCAAGACCTAACTGAGTGGTCAAATAAGCTTAACCTGAATCCTGTTAACCAGACAGGTTTTAGAAAAGGTATCGGGCGATTGCAAATATTGTAACTCTTTCACTTATAGCTGACAAGTACAAGCAGAGAAAACAACAACTGCACCTCTGTTTTATAGATCAAAAGGCCGCATTTGACAGTGTGGATCGTCACCTCCTATGGGAACAACTGAAAGCTAGGAATATTCCTGAGAGGATTTTAAGAGGAATACTGCTACTTTACTCCCATACGTGGATGAGAACAAAGTTGGGAGACAGCTCAAGATTATCTCGAAAGGTGACTACAATAAAAAAGGTTTAAAACAAGGATGTGTGCTGGCTCCTCACCTTTTTAATTTGTTTAGACCGGACTCGGCTCATCGGCTTGATAAAATCAACTTTCATCACACCGCAACTGGGAAAGTTATCATCATCGCATCTCTCATATGCAGACGACGTAATGTTAATGAGCCAGACTAAAGTGCCAAAAGCAGAAAACTTATATGTCACAGAGAACTAGTGCACTAATGTTTGCCTTCAGGACCCTGGCAGAAAACTGAAGGGGCCATCATACAAACCTTTGCTTGCAGTGATATCGGCCAACATGTTGCCAACAATAACATATGCCAGTATTGCTTTACACAGCAAAGACTCAGAACTTCTGAACAAACTACTAGTCTTAACACAAAAAAAGGTTTTTCAGGTACATCAGTCTGCTTCACCAGCAAAGGTGAGACTTGAATTTGGTCTAATAAACGAAACAATAGGGAGGATGTATGCAACAATAAAGCTTTGATATTGACTGAAACAGAATACAACTAACTCCACACTGAACAAAGCTCTCTGGGCCAATACCTTCAAAAAGCCTTAACAACCACTTGCACGGGTGAGTTTAGGAATAACAACTTGCCTTATTCAACCTTCAAGCGAGTAATAACCAAAACAGCAAAATGTCACTCCTTGTTGGTCGACAAAAATATCTTCAGTGTGAGAACGCACGCCTCGATGGTGATTAAAAATTACAAGATCCTTGCACCGGCACCTTATTTAGGTATTACATTTTCGATCTACTGAATAAGACAGCTGATGGCTTTTCGTTTCGGTAAACTACCATCGATCGCGGACCAGCCAACCTTGGTCTACAAAGGGCCGACACTATGCCGACTCTGCGACAGTAAAAAAGAGGACTTTATTAATAAAATTTGCTCATATCCCAAAATGTACACAGCACGAGTCACTTTATTAGTAAAAGCACTAAACATCAGAAGAATCAGGACATGCAGCGCGGCCATACTAGCAGGGATAGACCCGTCAGATCCTCAAATGAACTGTCAACTGACAACATTTCTAAACCTCCATGAGCGGGCACTGAAAACTGAAATGCTAGCTACAAAGTAGATAGAGAAAATTATGACATGATAAGAAATGTTATTGTCCATGGTACGTAAGTGGAGAACGCTTGTAACTTCACAATCAGGCCTGAAAAGTGAACTTTTAACTGAGCGGTAGAATGCAGAAATTTAGCGATTTAGTAAGATCTTAAATGCATGCTATGAACCCCATTAGGAGCATATGAACATCATTAATTATAACAAATGAGAATGTAAAGCTTTTAATTTTTTAAAAATCAAGACATTTTATTGCTTAATTTGATTCATACAATAAATTGTTAAGCCTTTATTTAATTAAACAATAAACATTTATTATCATTATCACGAAAACCTGGTGCAGCATCAAAACCTTATGTCTCCCCAAAGAATATTATTATTTCTCTTCGTGGACAACATCTCTTGGGATTGTTTTTGTGCGGAGAGGTGCCCCTTTCTGCACAAAAACAATCCTGCATGCTACGTAGACAGTCTTGCACAATAGAGCAAGGGTGCTGCATCTGTGCTAGGCAGCAAATTGTGCACCGGCGCAGGGGGACAAGGCCTGAAAGCACAGTATTTCACACATACGGTGCACTCCTGCCTATTCACATTGGCGTAGGTCAGCTCAGCAAGAAGACTTGTGGCACTGTCCTCCACCAATTGCCCATAAATGAGGCCTTTAATGATCATGAACACGGAGGAAATTATGAAATCAAGAACGTGTTAAGCAACAGCAATGTAATCACTAAATTAATAGAATAGTTCAGGCAAAGGCTGCAAACATGTTCTGTTTCTGTCACAGTAACAAACATTTTTATCACAATCACTGTAACACTGTGTATGGCAGTCCATCCACCAAAGATGATATACTTTGTATTGGGTTCACAAATATTTACTGTTGTGATGTTATGATCTGGAATCCATAAAATAAACTGAATCCAAGAAACTGCATTGAGAACCTACAATAAAATTGAACAGTGTCTCAGATTTTGGGTGGATGAGTTATTGCAGGCGTAGACACAAACTTATCCCCTGGTTAATGTTAGAGTAGTATTTGTCCCATAGAATGGGGAAATCCCTGAACCTTGGGTCTAGGTCAGTGGCTTCTTACCTCATTGTTGATTGACTGCAGCAGGAGCAACCTCACTGACACAAAGTGATCTATTGGACTACAGAGGTCACCTAGGTGCAGATCCTCTGCTACAGCAATAGAGTCAGCAAAGGGCAAAGCTGAATATTCTGGTGTATGTTATCACCTGTAGGCAACAATAGCAAACAAGTAGGCAAATGAGGAAAGAAAGCCATTGGCAATCAGAATGCCATTCCAAGTGTGCCTGGAAACCTAGTACCAGTAAATTAAATGATTTGCCTGATGGTCTGTTAGTAGTTGAAGATAGCAACACTTAGGATAGGAATACCAAGCTGACAGCTGTGGCAGATCACATCCGCGCCAGCTGTTCACCATAGTAACAAAATCACCTCCATAAACACCAACTTCAACCCTCAAACTGAGCTCATCAGCTTTGCAATCCCACTTCCTTCTAAGGCCAATGAATAAACCTTGACCTGTGTCCTGCCCTCACCATTATAGAAATCACTGCTACCATGAAGACTATCCACTCAGGGGCTCCAGCTGAACCTTGACTCCACCAGGCCTTCACAAAAAAACTCCTCTCAATCAGCAAAGCACTAACACCCATCATTCTGAATTCCTCCATCAACTCAGCCACATTAACAGACACTTGAATTATGCCACCTTCATGCCCCTGGTCAAGAAACTATCCACTGACACAGCCACACTTTTCAAATATCGACCCATCTCCCTCCTACCATACTCAGCAAAGGTCTTAGAAAAACTAATCACAGACCATCTCAGCAACCACCAGTTCCTTGATGCGATGCAGTCTTGATTTAGGCCCAACCTGAGTACAGAAATCGCCCTCATCCCAGCCACAGATGACATTCACATGATTCTTGGTAGATGAGACACGGCAGTACTCATTCTACTGGACCTCTCTGCAGCATTTGACATGGTCAAACACCCCATCCTTATCAGGAGCCTGCACAAGATTGGCATCCAAGAACCAGCACTCCTCTGGATCTGCCCCTTCCTAACACAGAACAAAAGCGGTGAGCCTGGCACCTTGCTTCTTGGGAGCCCGCAAAGTCATGTGCAAAATGCCTCAAGGTTTGTGGCTCAGCCCTACCCTCTTCAACGCATGCATGATACCTTTGGCCAAAGTTATCCATGCACATGTCATCAACATCCTCTCTTTTGCAAACGCCATGCAACCCATACTGTCCCTCTCGGACAAGCCCCCAACAAAAGAAACAAGTTCACTGTCTGGATAGCCAAACTCACTAACTTGATGAAAGTCAACTGTCTGAAGCTCAACATCAACAAGAGAAAAGAAGTGATCTTTGGCAAAGGCACCTCACCATGAGACTCCAACTGGTAGCCAACCAAACTCAGACCCCCACCCAGAATTCACAACAGGAACCTCAGATTAACCATAGACAGCAAACTGCACATGACCACACAAGTCTCTCCTGTCCATGCATTCTTGTTTCACACCCTGAATATGCTGATGAAGATCTTCAAATGGTTCCTAAACAGAGCTAGAAAAACTGTAACTTACGCCCTAGTCTTCAGCAGGTTGAGCTATGGGAACTCCTACTATGTTGGGAAAATCAAGCAACTTACTAGAAGACTGCAAACCATTCAGAACTCAGCAGCCAGACTCACCCTCAACTTCTCACACAGAACTCACATCACACCACACCTGAGGGGACTACACTGGCTCCCAATACACAAACATGCTCGATTCAGACTCATCACTCACACATTCGAGGCACTTCATAACTCTGGCCCCACTGACCTGAACAGTTGTATCTCCTTCCACCAACCACTAAGACACCGCCACTCTGCAGGACTCCTACTAGCACACATTCCATGCAAACACAGAACCAGCTCTGTAATCTCTTCCATTGCTTCTTAAGAATAGAATGGCCACCTGTTCCACATCAGAGCCTCCTCCTCACCTCTTAAATTCCACAAGAAGCTGAAGACCTGGCTCTTCAATTAAAAAATCTACCATAGGCAGGGAAAAACACACACACCTGCTCAGCACCAGATTAGATTTGTGGGTGATAGTATGCTTTACAAATACACCTAACATAACATAGGCCCCTCACACTCATGGATCAAGTCCCACCGCAGCACTAATGATTGCTTTAATTTTAATGAATTGCAAAAATATACAACTCTGTGGCTTAAACTAACTTTTCAAAGAGCCATCACTGCCACAGCATCCCACTCTAACACTGACTAATCCTACTCATCCTACTCGTAATAGCTGGTTAAGGAGAAAGTGCAATTTCCTGTTAGAAATGTGTTCTAATCCTGACTCTGTAGTGTAAAATGTAGCTGTTGGTGCAGAGTAGGGAAACTTAGATGTCAAAAATGTTTTAAATTCAGATCCCATATTTTCAACAGGCATTTCCAATGATAATAATTTGCAATTGCTCCTTCTAGTGTTTCACTTAAAGATGGATACTTCCTGGAATAAAAATCCTTTCTTAATGATAAAAACATTATATCAATAAACAAAACAGTAAACATTTGCCAATTATATTGCTCCCTCTCGCAGAATTTTCTATATACTGATGAAAGAGAAGCTAAGCGATGGTCAAATGGCATACACTAAACAATTTTCTTGTTTGCCCTGGGAAAGTTTTTTCATCTGCCAGAGCTGTTTCCATAATAAGAAATATGCAGAGATGGGCTTTTTTTGTCAGTGTTTGCCATTCACTGGTTTCTTCCAGTACGGCACCATCAGTGATTGCTTGTAGAAAGTGTCCATTCTCATATTTGAGCAGGCCATAGGAGTATTTTCTATTCATATGACAACAGCCTTTTCATTAATGAATTCAATGTTTGAGTGTGCCTACTGCATGCTTCACAGTCTTTGCGGCTATTGCAGTAACTCTTGCCCTGCTATGAGTGAGCTTGAGTCACTCTCAGCAGTTAAGCTCTACACAATGACTCTGGGGCCAACCACTCTGCTGCTGTGCTGCTCAGTGCTGACATAGCTTTTCAACTGTCTTTGCATTTCTTGTAAAGTAATGTTAGTTTGCCAGGCAGCTGGCAAAGAGTGTCCCGAAATTGAGTGGCAAAGCATCTCAGTCCTTTCCTGCTTTGGCATTCTAGTTCCACCTGCCATTAATCGCAATCCCAAAGTGAATCACTTTGAAGGAGAGAGTGGCAGATGGAAAGATAAATCAGATCCTTGTCATCTGTCCCTTTTGCAACTCTACTGGCATCATTAACAAGAGGTATCCCCTTTCAATACCTTTTGTATTGGCTGGCCTTTTGTGACCTGAACTTGCACATGTGAACAAGCTGGCATTGGTTGCGAAGGAAGTAGGAGAACCTGTGAAAGATATTGTTGGCGGATCCCATTGGACACTACAGGGTGCATAAGAGGGTGGGATGGTCAACTGTGTCAAAGGATCTAAGGGCTTCAGCAATATAAAGAGGCAGGGGTCATCTTCATCTGTAATCAAGAGGGCATCGTTTATGAGGTACAAGGTAGTTGTTTCCATGGTGCATCTTGATCTCAATACACACTTATAGTCATGCAAGTGACGGTTACCATTGATATGGTTTTGGAACTGAACGTAAACAGTTCTTTTAAATGACCCTGCCGCTGAATTGTAGGTGAATGATGGTCCAATATTTGGCGAGGACATCAGAGTCTACTCTATTTTTTTAGGAGTTGGAGGATCTGGCCTGTCATGAGAGTTTATGTAAAGATGCCTTGATTGAGGGATGGAGTGGCAAGAGTAAGTAGGGATAACAAAGCATCTCCAGAGAGAGGTTTGCTGAAGGACGATGATAAGAAATCATTCTCATGAGTAGTTTTGAGGGACTTGAGAATGTCAGTCAGATGTGGGAAAGATGGAACTTTGAAAGCTGACTATTGCAGGAATCTATTGGATGGGATGGAGATAGAATTCAAGCAGGCTTGCTGTCATTGATGTGCTGTTCAATCTTCTGTATCGTGTCACAGATGAAAAGTTAGAAGGAATGGCACTTCTCTATGGAGTGAGGAATAGGTGGTTCAGGCAGGGGGTGGATGCAGTGCTTGAGTGGTTTTTGCAGCTTTCTAATACTTTTGGTGGCTTAATTGATGTTTTTAGTAGAATACTTTGCTATGACTGGTGTGTTGAGCTCTCTTCGTGTTGAGCGGAGGAGTTTCAGTTTTATGAGGCACTCTGGAAATCTTTCTTGTTAGTGAGGTCCTTAGAGTACTAGGGTGCTGAAGACGTTGACTTGAATTTGCGTGCTGTAGTTGAAGAGTAGATGTTGACATAGCTTTACAATTTTTTTAAATATTGTTTAGAAGGGTATTGACAGCAGCTATAAATTGAAAGGGAGTGAATTGGTGTTCTGTATAAAAACTTTACCTGCTGATCATTTTAAATCATTCCTCAGTACTATTCAGTACTATTCACTATCCATGAGTTTTCAGAAATTGGGACCGAATATTTTTGCTTTGATGTATCTACTACAAACATTTTAAACAACCCGACCCCTACACTATTTGCCTTTTTTTAATATAAAGTACAAACACTGCGAAGACAGTAAAGCTCCCTTAGATGTGCTGAGATATACAAAAAAGGGGCACATAAATGTGCTCAGAATGTTTGTGCAAGTCCTTGTGTAGCTTACCTCTTCGTGCGCCTGCTAGGTCTATACTCCAGCAGTACCACAAGCCTGGGAATTAATTCAAGGCACTGGCCTACACGGCACCGAAAGAGGCAGGTTGCACACATAAAACAATGAGTCTGTGAGTGTTACTGCATGCACATATGTTTGCATGCCTTGCCACAATTAAGGCAGACCATCGCTACCCTGCGCCAGCCGGCCTGTGCGGGAGACGGGGTGGCCTTCCAAATCATGGGCATACTTCTCTTTGCCAGTAGCAGGGTTAAGTCTAGAAATGTCAAAATCGCTCTATAACCTGACACATCCAAATGCAGAATTTTACATGGTTATGGATTTGGGAATGCATTACATTACTGCAATGGCACATAAGACAATATACATGGGAAAATATTTTACAACTGCTTTCCCCACTTGCCCATCAATTTTGAGGCTGTTCTGTACAGTGTCCGACCATAGAAAGAGATTTACTCCTGCCACTAACTGAGGTAAATCTCTGACTGCTTTCTTTGTTAAAGGGAGTGAAAAAAGTTTGTGAATACTTGTAATCTTGAGAACTGATTTGTATCCACAAACATTTCCAGGACATCCATGGCTTGGAGCAACTAATTCACACTGCAGGAGTGACATTTACTAACAAACAATGGGGCATATCAGCAACACCCGGCGATAATTATCACTCAGCGCTCTTAGCGTGAGGATAATTATCGCCGGGTAACGTGGATTTTTATCGCTGAGATAGCGTGCTATTAGCAACACTTATCTCCTCAGCGATAAAAATCCTCACGCTAACTGCCTAACGTGAGATTATCGCTGGAAACCCAGCGATAATCTTACGCAATGTGGTGTTAGCTTGATGATAGGGCCTCACATACTTAGCCATGATATCCACCTTCCATAGGATATCATGGCTAAGTCAGTGCTGAAGCAGGCGTAAGGAAAGTAGCGATAACAGGGGTTATCGCTACTTTTCTTGCCGCTATGCTTCATAGCGTGGGGCTTGTTGATAGGAGAAATGTCGCTTAGCGACATTTCTCCTGTCATGTTAGGTCAGGAATGCCCACTTTGCATCTCATTAGAGATGCAAAGCTGGGCGTTAGGAATCCCGATGCTAAAGCAAGGTTTCACGCGTTAGCTAGGCCTTGCTAATTAGGCTATTAAATTATCGCCGCTTTTCGGCCGAAAACAGCCGCAAAAGCGGCGATAATTTTTTATCGCCAGCTTGTAAATATGCCCCAATACTTCTGCATCGTGGGATAATATTGGGCAGGAGTAAATGTGTCTCCAAACACAAGGCCACTTTCCGTGCACACCTTACACGAGAAAACAGCCATTTACGTAAATTGAACATCCATGCAAAAATGGGTTTGTGACTAGGATCTGATGACTTCAAAGGCCTGTAAACACCAATTGAAAAATATTAACAACTACTCACAGTAATTCCTTCTACATCTGAAAAAATATAACATAAATCCTGACCAACTTTCACCCCATGCCTATTTAACAAAAAGTCATCTTTCATTCCCATATTCCGCTGCACTATTATAATGTGAGCCTTTTCACTTGATAAAAAAGTAGTTATATCCATTTAATAAATTAAAGGGCTGCAGTTTTATGTTATATAGACTATGTCAATTGCCCTCCCTTCCCTCCTTACCCCTCACCTACCCATGAGGTCAGAGGCAATGTGTAACCCTCACCCTCGACCATAGACTAGTTCCTCACAGTGACTTTGCTTCTGGTTCATAAATCCACACAATGCAGCTTAATTGGAGAACAAAAAAGATGGGAGCAAATGAGACTGCTAGAGACAAACACAATTGGATTGTAAGAATCACAGACTTTGAGTGTGGTCATCATTTTATGGGATGTAGTTAGTTGCCTTTCAAAAGTAGTGCCTCATAAACCCAGCATACAAATGCATCAAAAGAAATATTCACTTCCCTTCTTTACGAGCTCAGGGCAGTTAAAGCTAAATTGCTTTTTTCAGATTAGCTTTTACATGCTCATCTAACTCGTGTAATGACTGAGCTTACAGGATGTAATATCCCCTGTACAAAATACACTGTAATAAGAATCTGCATTTTTCCAAAGGAAAAAAAAAAAATTAATTGCCATCTTGTAATCTAACCTGGTCATCAATTCATCAACACTTGCATTTCATTTTTTAATTTCTTAGTTATTTCTTAAGTTTTATAAAGTGCGAACATGACCAAAATGTTGGTGTCAGAGCACTGTACAACCTAACAGATAGCATCAAATATACAAGGAGCAAAATATAGAATAAACAGCATGAAAAGATAATTCAAAGAGACATAGGGAAAACACCAGCAATGAAATCAAATTCTCAGGGATAGTCGCCTCCGATAGGCAGGAGATTATTCAGTAGTCTCATTTTTACTTCGTTTTCGTTCAAAACCGAGAGAGACTATAGATACCGGGAAGGAAGACTCATTGTGGAGTTAAAAGCAAAGATTGTTTTCCATAAGGCTTCTTTCTTTGTAGCAGAAATGTGTTGTCTCGTGACACGTTGTAAAGCAGGACTGCCTGTTACAAGCAAAAACACCGCCATTGACTCCTTCCATGTGCTTTTTATGTCACTCCCCTAGTCAACTCTATTGGAAAATGACTATAATACTATGCCCACTTCAAAGGCTCTAAAATTGCTCTTTCATTGCTAAAGTGGCAGCGTTTACAGTTGAAGTGCAGTGATTGCAAAATATGTTGGTGTGTGGATGGGAGGCTTTCATTACGTGAAAACAAATTATTATGATTTTTGTCAAATCTCTCTTGGTTTGTGAAAAATTATCTCTGCAGGACTGAATGCTGCAGCTCTCAGTCATTTAATCTCACAGAGAATGTGAAACTTTCCCACAGTCGGTGGAAGGGGAAGAAATGGAGGAGAAGGATTGATGTTAGAGAGAGGTGTACAATAAATGGAGAAGGCAGGAGTGGAAGCACAGGAATGTGGAGGTGGTCTCTCACTGACGGCCATGATTATTAGCTGTGGGAGAAATTCTAGTCACACAGGAGTAATTTGGGCAATTCCTGAGTTTCTCAATATACGAAGCTCCCGAAATTAATTCGAATTTCTCATTCAATTTCGAGTAATATTTGCGCTTGAGTGACTCATTCGGGTGGAGAAAATCTCACTAAGGGACATTTGTTGCTTGAACAAGCCTCCAGGTAATATCTCACAAGACTTTTTTACCCGAAGTGAGAGCTCATGTGAAAAGAATCACAAGTGTAATTTATTAAAATTGTATGGAATTTTGTGAATTTTCACACAAAAAAGTGCGCAAATCTGCCGACTCTAGCTTGTTTTACCTGCATCTGTAATTCCAGTGTAGGAATGTTGCACCAGTAATTGCGACCAGAGAGGGGATTAGTAATTCCAGACCATGGCATTTTCCTAGAATTACTCCTTTGCAGTGAGGAGTAACATCAGAAATCACTGTTCCAGCACTATTTTCCTCATGTGATCCAGTAACTCATAACTTTTTCCAGGGAAGTACTGCTCCAGGTTTGACCCGGAGAATTTGTCACTGGAAGCTCCCATGATAATTTTGCAACCGGTAATGCTGAAAGCAAAATTATCATATCTCTTAAAATTCCCAATTCGGTCTGTAACTCTCAAGATCTGAGGCTCTTGTAATAAGGGCCTTGTGGCAAAAGGATGGTGAAGGGTGTGTGCAAATAGTAGTAGTTTTTAGCCTACTGAGCACAGATGTTACAGTGTAGGGGAATCAATCAATCAATTAATAAGGGGTTTGTAAAGCACAGCTACTCACACATGAGAGTCTCAAGGCACTGGAGGGTGGGGAGCTGCTGATCCGTCTGGTTATGGAGGTTCAGTCGTGGAGCCAGGCCTTGAAGTCCTTCCTGAACTGTGTCAATGACACAGATTGCCTGAGGTGGAGGGGCAGGGTGTTCCAGGTCTGGGTGGTGAGGTAGGTGAAAGATATTCCTTTAGTTCTGGTCTTGTGGATCCATGGGATAGAGGCTGGGGAGAGTTGGGCGGAGTGGAGTTGTCAGGTGGGTGTGTGAAAGGAGAGGAGGAGGTTCAGATATTCTGGTCCTGCGTAGTGGAGAGCTTTGTAGGCATGTGTGAGGAGCAAGAAGGTGTTTCTCTTGTTGATATGGAGCCAGTGGAGTTATCAGAGATGTTGTGTCAAGTGGCTGCAGCGGCAGATGTTGAGGACCAGTCTGACTGCGGTGTTTTGGACGTTCTGTAGTTTCCTGAGCTGTTTCTGGGTGACGCTGGGGTAGAGTTCATTGCTGTAGTCCAGTCTACTGGGAAGTGTGAGTTAGGGGCATTAGTAGCACAGACAGAGAGTCATAGCAAAAGGTTAATGAATAGGTGCTATGTGTGTTTATAAATTACATTATACCATTTTGTGAAGGGGTGGCTCAGAGTGACATCTAGCAACAGTCCCGTTACAAGGTTGAGCACAACTTCTACAGCCAAATGAGCAGGTTGAAAACTAAAACATCTATGTCTTTCAGCACAGAGGTCAGTGCTTAATTTGAGCAAATTGTTGCCGATGGCACTTATTTTTGGGTACCAGCACACATTTTTCTGAAAGTGATCAAAACAGAATAACAGAAGAAGAGGACGATGAAAAAACCGCCATGAAGGAAGAAAGCAGAAATCTCAAGAGTGGCATAAAGGGTCAGTGAGTGTCTGTGTAGATTAAAGATACATGAGGTAAAGCAGAGGTCTTCAAACGTTATAATAATGATTTGAAGTCATACCCCCCTGCACAACTTTATGGAACGTTTTATGAAATTGGGAGAGTTAAGCCTGAGTGCAGGGGTTGGGCCTTATGAGATAATATCAGGGTCACTTTTTCAGTAGCTCATTCTCCACAGTAAGGGCCTGATTACAATGTCAGGCAGACTTATGACTGCCCGACACCGTTGCAATCTTGGGACCGACCGACCTCTGGTCAGCAGTCCTGAAACTGCTATTAAAATTTGACTGCACATGGTGCGGTCCCATATTCCCATTTCTCTATGAGAGCTTGTGCTGCAGCCATAAACCGGGTGTAGCACAAGCTCCCATGGAGAAACTAGGGATTTTGTTAATCCCTGCACCACGCAGCAGGCACCTCATGGTGCCTGCTACACGGTGCAGGGATTAACAGGGGGCTAACATAGGTGCCTCCTCATCCCCCAATCCTGTGCTGCAGAAAGAAGGGGGCCCTGCTAGGGGCCCGCACAGTCGCTTTCCAACAGGCTTTCCAAGTCAGAAAGCCCAGCATGGAAAGCCTGCCAGAAACCGACATCGTAATCCCGACGGTTTTAACGGTGTCCTCAGGGATTACTGTGGAGCCTCCAACTGACCAATGGGCTCCTTGAGCCCATCGGAAACCAGTTAGAATGATCGGCCGGTTTCACTTTCGACCGCCGGCATTGTAATGCAGCGGTCGAAAGTGAAACCTTTGTGCTAGTACCACACCCATTATTGGGTGCAGCAGCCCCTCACACCATTGTCCCAGTGCCAATGCATCTGCTGCACTAATTGTAGGGATGGCCTATTTAAAAAAACATAACCCCCCATTTCTCAACACCTACTTCAGGGTATCTCCCTAAGGAAGGGGGAGGCTCTCAATTTAAACATGAAGAAAAATGAATTCCACATAACGCCACCTCCTCTGGGCCACCTTTATGATACTATCCATGGATTTCATTCCTTTACTCTTTTTCCTGGGCCATTACTCAGAAACTCCAGAGGTCTGGACTATCAGGCTTCTAAATATGACCCTTATGGCCTTCTCCCTTCTACCCTCTCAACTCATTAGAAAGTAAATCTGCATGTAAACAGAGGCCAATGTTGGCAGGGTGTATGTGGACTAAGGTACTCATGCATTTTTAATTTACAAAAACAATTCTCATACTTTGTTTTTTTAAACAAACATCCTAGATTTGTTAATGTGGACCTGGAGGTACCTCTGTGTGAGAGTTAAAGCAGGGGGTCCAAAGTGATTTAATTTATGGAGTCACTTGAAGCATCATGATGATGTAAGGATGCTGAATTTTGGAAAGTGTCTCTTTAATGGACTTATAAAAAATGGCTACACTAGGTACAGTCTGATTAGCTATTTCTAAAATGCATCCTTTGAAAGCACTTGCTTTATCTTATACAGAGCCACTGAATTTATGCACTTTTCAGATAACTATGGATTTGTTGTGTTTACCACATAATCCACCACCTGCAGTACAATATGCAGCTTTTAACAAAAACATATGTGTTTCTAGCTACTACTACTTGGCAAAGTTAACATAATCTGCCTCCTATCAGATACATCAACTCAGAAAACTAAATCCTTAATTCCTCAAAATTACTCCAGAGCCGTTGTACAGACACTTGCTCTTAATCCTATAGATGGTGGCAATGCTCTCCTGTAAGGTCCAACAAAATCTTCTACTGCTTCTCTCCCCACCATGCTATATGCAACAGCTCAATTAGAATATGAGACTCTGCCGCCTATTTTATGGGGCAAAATACTGACCTTGTATTCCAAAATAATTTGGAAATGTGTTTTTTCAGACTTTCTCTCCAAAGTCCCAGGTTAATGCGCATTACACATACAACGAGTGGATGGTCAACAAATTGTCTACACATAGTATATTCTTCTGAAGGGATATCCTTCCAGTACACAGCCTATGCTAGCAGCCGCGGCCCATGCAGGTAGCGCAGTGGGGCGTGCTAGGGCCAGGTGAGGGGGGATTTCGACAGACAATGGCAAGGGAAAATTAAATAAATAATTAATGGTCCCTCTTCATCATCTGTCGAAATATTCCCCACCCGGCCCAACCTCCCCACTGCGCTTAACTTCACTGGCCACAGCTGTATGCTAGGCATCACACACATACACGCACGTACACACACACTCACATGCACGCACACATGCCTCTTTACATCATACTGCAAAGGTGTGTGTGCGGCGTTTGGCAGCCTGTTTGTGCATCAGCACAGGGAAAGAGAGTAAGCAGGATATATTTAGTAAATATGGGTCTGCCCTGCTTTCTCTGCCTCGTGCAACATATGTGGCTTAAAGTATAATTTAGGACATCTGCGGCAAGGGGTGTTGTTACCCAGCATGGAGAGCAGAAAGAAGAGGGCACCTGCAGCTAACAGTTGATAAGTGCACACCATGGAAGAGAGACAAAGTGGCAGTTTTACTAAAATTTCATGCAATGCAGGGCAGTAACAAAAGATGCTGATCTGTGCTGTGTGGGAGTTGTAGAGAATATCTACTAAGATATGGCAATGATGCTCTTTTCCCATGCGCCGGCTAACTTTTAGGCTGACTAGTGTAAAGGTGTATGTATGTGTGTACTTGAGGTCTAGCATAGGTTTTGTACTGGAAAAATTACATTTCAGTACACGATTCTATGCTCAGGCTTTAAAAATGTTCCCGCTTTAAATGTGTGCTGTACTGTGCATCACACTTTAAAAGTTTGAAAGGTTTGGAGAATAAATTCTCTCCTGCTTTCCTCCTGCCTTGAGGAGGAAGCATTTTTGGTGCAACGACCTTCTACCATTGCTAGCAGATAGGACATGTTCCACCCATGGGACACTCCTGTGACAGACAGTAGCACAAAGAATCATAAAGTGCTTCTTTAGGCTACTTTTTAGCACAACATTTGTTTGCATTGGAAAGTAAATTACAAATGAAGACTTAGTGCCATTTGTGGCATTTTAGGTTGCTCGCACCAGTGTCTGCGGGGCAACCCACTAACTGGAAAATTGAAGTCATCTTTCCTAAATTCGACCAGAGTCCTTCCCAGGCCCCCTACTTGTTCAGGATCAAGCATGAAAAGCTTCTTGTTGTTGAACTTTAGAGACAGCATTTGTTATGTATCTTCTCATAAAAGGCGAGGTAGCTCGATGTTCTGGTAAGCATGTCGACTGGTTAAAATACTGGCAGTTCTGAGTCAGTTTACTCAGTGCCTATGATGCTGACTTCAGTGAAACAACGTGCATTGAATCCTAGTGCTCTTTCTCTGTACAATGCGCCATTGTTGCCAGTTAGTTGAAAATACCAAAATATATATGCAGGGGCTGCTAACAGGCACAGAAACAGTGTTGGTATTATTCCCATGCACAGTATTTAGTTATTAGTTGTAGTTCCCAAGGTAGAAGACTTTCCTCCAAGGGTAGTTAACAACGGGCATTACTGAGAATGTTAAGGTTGTGTTTACCTTGCATGAATAAATTAGTGAGAAAATACTGGTGCGGGCCTGTGGATTTATGTGATTAGGTGGCAGCAAAAACAACCCCTATTAAAGAATATGCTTCATTTGCAATATATATATTTAACAAAACTGCATAATTTGCAGATGTCACAAAAAATATTTATAGCCATAATGGATTAAAATATTACTGCCACTCAATGTGCAGTATAATTTGTGTTTTTGTAACATAATTTATATAAACTTGCCAGGGTGCCTAATACTAGATCTGGAAAAGGCACTTGATTCTTTAGAATGGGGCTACCTCTCTGCAGTACTATTAAAGTATGATCTGGGCCTAGGGTTTCTCCAAATGGTTGACTTACTGTACACAAACCCTACTGTTCGTGTGCGAACGGGGCAGTACATATCAGATGCCATACCGGTGGGCAGAGGCATCAGGCAGGGATGCCCATTGTCCCCCCTCTTTTTCGCGCTTGCAATAGAGCCCCTGGCAGAGGCGATGCGCACCATGTTGGGAGACGGCATACCTCTGGGTGATGCAACACACCAAGTATCACTCTACGCGGACGATCTCCTAGTTTATGTTAAAGATATAGAGAGAGTTCCTGATCCATTGGCACACCTCTTACAGACTTTTGCCACCATCTCCGAGCTGCGAGTGAACGTTGATAAATCCTGCATATATACGTTCCGTGAGGGGGTCGAGATCCGGGCTATACCATTAACGGTAGAAGACTGCAGTGGAGAGAGGTCACCTTCCTCTATCTGGAGATCTGGGTCTATTGCCAGCTGAAAGTCCTGTTTGACGGGAATTTGGGGAGAGCCTTAACAGCAATCTGGTAGCAAATGCGCTTTTGGAGCACGCTTCCACTGGCGGTAACAAGCAGAGTGGCGCTATCTAAGATGGTAATCCTTCCCGACTCCCATATTAATTTGCCAATTTGCCTTTATATATCCAGCATCCCCTTTTTTACCACACTAACTAAGCTAGTTAGGGACTTCTTGTGGGGGAATGCACTACACAGAATGGCATTGGCGAAACTATATTTACCTATGGATCAAGGGGGTCTTGCTGCGCCCTGCTTTGAACACTACTATCTGGCTGCTCAACTGTAGTGGATAGCCCGCTGGCTCGCAGATAGGAATCATGCATACACGGCTACCACGCATCCACCCCACTCGTTGGAACAAATAGTCCGACTTTTACACCCCGCTACTCGGGCTACAACACCAACACCATTGCTACTGGCAGTGGCATACAAATGCTATCGCAAATGTCTATACATCACCAGAAGCGTCACTCCCAATGCACCGGCAATACCACTGGAGGGGTCCCTTAGCGGGCCCACAGTGCTCATGTCGCAGTCAATTGCAGAGTGGCTAATGGTGGGCCTCCAGACATTAGGGGACCTATACCGAGATGGAGCGCTCATACCGTACACATCTCTAGTGGACGACGAGGGGTTACCTCCGGAACAATTCCTCATGCATCGCTTGCTGATTACCACATTAACAGCTAGATGGGGATACATGGCCACTGAACCGAGCCTCCACCTCACCATAAAGTATCTGCATGTCATGGGATGTGGAAGGCATCTCATAAGCTGGTTCGCAGCATCCCTCAGAACCCATGCGGCAATAAGCCTCGACCCGCTCCGTCGTTAATGGGCACTAGACCTGGGGTGATAACTAGAAGAGAAAGAATGGACACGGATACTAAAGAGCCCGGTACGCATACCTAGAAACATGAGGTTCAGGCAAATACAGTTGTACGTTGTCCACAGAGCCTACCTCACACTCGCCATAATTAATCGCTACTTTCACCGCACAGATGTGACGTGGCCGAGATGTGCTGAACCAGGGGCTGAGCTGGTGCACCTGCTATGGAGCTGCCCCCGCATACATGTATACTGGCACACAGTAAGTAGGCTGTTGCACACTTGCATTGGCCACGAACTGCCTTTTGAATGGACAGTATATCTACTGCATCACTTTAAGAGGACCCCTGCCACTAAGGTAGTCTCCAGGTTCCTGGACTTGGTGATAGTGGTCAGTAAGCGGCTTCTAACTAAACGGTGGAAAGCTGAGGATCCGCCCCATGCGTGTGCATGGTGCCATTCATTACTAGCATGGTCCAAAGCAGAAAGCATCAACATTAAGCACGGAGAAACATTAGAGCTGTGTAAAGAGCCTATAGCAACTTGTTGGGACGCCTTCCTGGACGCGCTACAGCGAGTTGAAGAGGGAGCATCTGGGGAACTAATAGACTGTGCAGAGGGCGAGCAGATAACGTGTACCACAGATACCCTTATGCGATATGCCGCAGTGCTCCATGAACACATATGGATCACTTAAGTGTCTGCGTAGGCGTATGCACCACAGACTGGAGATGATGGGTGCTGGAATCACAAGGAAATGTATTGTGCGCATGTGGGGGGACAGGTTTTCATGGGCTGGTCACTGTTTTTGTTTTCGTTATTTGTCATCTCATCTGTACAAACCCCAAGGTGAATTCACTGGAAGGACTTTTGCGAAACGCCGCTGTCAGCTCATTCGTACTCCATTGTACTTGCTGTAACTTTGCACAATGTGTGATAATGATTGGAGTGCAGATATTATCACTGCCTTCTTAAAATAGTAGACGTTGAATGCACACAACCTGCACGTCACCGACTACGTTCTTGCTAAAAAACAGGTTTCACAATGTACTGCTGGCAAATGGTTATGCATGTATCCTAGCCCGGACATTTACTGTAGTAACTGGTCTTACATGCAATTGTTACCTTTCATGGAAATGTAAGAATTAATAAAACAGATTTAAACAAAAAATAATTTAGATAAACTTGCTAATTTAGTCCTCCATGATACATATTCATAGTAAGCCTGACAATGGCAATGCTCCTCTGATTGTTTTTTAGGGCAGTCAATAAGAGCATGAAATCCATATTTCACATGAAACTGTAAAATACTGTTTTTTATTTCATAGGTTCCATGAGTGTGAATTCTCAAAGTTGAGAAAGAGTCTTGTCTGGTGTTCCCACAGGCAATGTTCACCAACTCTGGCACCAAAACTTGATTTTGCCACTGATGTAAAGAACTCCATTGCCCTTAGGTTGGAGCTGGTCTATATTCATACTTTAAATAAGCAAATAAAATATTTTGTGACCTGCTCCTTTTTTAACATAGCAAAGGGTGATTTTTTACTTACTATTTTTAATATGTTTGAAAATCATTCTATGCTAACTGCCACAAAACAAGCATTTATTATAAAAAGAAAGAATTGACGGGTCAATGCTGATATTTTTTAACTATTTAGCCTACCCACTTGTGATCTATGATGTCACCAGAGGCCCTTGAAGGGTTACAGTGCTATAGTTATGTGTTGGCATTAGGGGTGTGTGAAATTCCTGTAATTTGCTGCTGCACATTTAAGTAAAATGTTGGCAACATTGGGCAAAAGGAAGCGTATTAACATAAAACGCGAATCTGTAAGTGTTTTTACTATAGTTTAGCACAAAATACATCCTCATGTCACTTTTTTTTTTTTTTAATTCTTTTTATTAAACATACTCAACATAGAGGTACAGTTCCAGTCAGATCAATTACAGGGAACACAGAAAAACCAAGGTGTATAGACATAGTAGGATGAGGCTTGGAAGTTATGGTGAGGGGGGACTGTCACATTCGGGGTCCCCTGGGGGGGTGCATATGTAGCCACGGTATGCGTTCCAGGGAGCCCAGATCCTAGACCACTTTCAGGGACAACCCCTAGCCGCGTACATTGTCTTTTCCCGCAGCATACACCAGTCGAGATCTGTCTCCCAATCTACGACACTTGGAGCATGTGTTGCCCCCCAGAGTTGGGCAACATTTCTCTTGGCAATCATGCAGCCCAATGTGACCCATTGTAGCGTGTGAGTTAAGGTCAGTAGGTTCCCAGATATTAAGGAGGCATCTGGGGGCCTCAGGCCTTACAGTAAGTTCCAGTGCTTGGCTCATAATATTATGAATATCACGCCAGTAAGTCTGTACTGGGTCGCAGTGCCATATTATATGCATGAACGTGCCTAGCTGGGTGCATCCCCTTCTGCAATACCCATCCGTTGGACCACCCATGTGTATCAGTTGGGGGCCCGTGATGTAGACTCTATGCAATATCTTTAGTTGCACAAGACGGAGGCGCGCTGGGATGGCAACAGTTTTGGGGAGGAGACTGCGGTCTGCCCATTTTCATCATCCAACTCGATACCGTCCTCTACCCATTTCTCTCGCAGAGGCAACAGTGGATCGTCCATATTGTTAATGAGCTTTCTATAGGTTAGGGAGATGGCTCTCTCAGGCAGATAACCATCTAGCAGTCTGTCCTCTAATGGTGAATAGTCAGGTGGGGAGGTGTCACGGGGCAGAGCTGTTTGCAATGCGAGGCGTACTTGTAGGTAGAGAAAACGCTCTGACTCCACCATGGCATATTGACGTTGAAGGAAGTCAAAGGATTTAACACCATTTTTATCCCACAAGTCTCTGATGTGGGAGATGCCAATTAGGTCCCATTTATCAAAGCCCTGTGAGTTGCCCAGGTCCCCGAGTCTCTGGGAGACCCACAGGGGCGTGGACAGGGTCAGTCTGTTGGTCCAACCCAGCGATGCAGTCGCCGCATGCCAGATATGGACAGTATGCTTAGTGGGACCAGTGAGGGGGTATCTGTTGGGCTTAGAGTAAAGGGCCCGGGTGAAGGAACTATTTGGAAGGAGCAGTCTATCCATGCTAAACCCGGGGTCGTCGGGCCGTCCATAGTTGTTGTGGTTTATTGCCGTTAGGTGTGAAGCCCAGTAGTATTTCTTTATGTCAGGCAATCCAATCCCCCCATCGAACCAGTTGAGGGTGAGTTTTTGTAAAGCAGTACGAGGCCTCCCATCTCAGAGAAGGTCTTGTTGAAGCCCCTCTATTTGTTTAAAGTAAGAGTTTGGTACTGGGTCTGCCGAATTCTGGAGGACATAGAGAAAGCGGGCTAGGGACATCATTTTGAAAAGGGCCGCCTTGCCCAGCAAGGAGAGAGGGAGTAATTTCCAATGTACGATATCTTGCTTTAGTCGTTGTATCGGGGGAGCAAGGTTTCGGGTAAAACGAAGAGTTTTGTCCAGCAAAATAAAAATACCCAGGTATTTAAAGCCTTCTGAGACTATTGGTATGGGACAATTTCGGGGTATTGGGGGAGCCTTTCCACTCAGGACGGAGAGGAGAGATTTCTGCCAGTTGATGCCAAACCCGGAGTATTTACCAAAGATGGACAAGATGTCAAATACCGCGATAAGGGATCTTTTGGGGGATGCAAGGTATAGCAGTATATCGTCCGCGTACAGGGATATACAGTCTTCCCAGTCAGCCGACCACCGCAACCCATGGATCATTGCGTTCCTGCGGACCCAGGCCGCAAGGGGCCCAAGAGCTAAGGCGAACAGTAGAGGGGAGAGGGGGCACCCCTGACGGGTCCCTCGGCTAAGTAGAAAGGATTCAATTTTCCTGTTCTTTACAGTTACCTGAGCCATTGGAGAACTGTATAGTAGTCGTACCCATTGAATAAAGCCCGGCCCAATTCCCAACTTAGTGAGTAGGGTGAAAAGATAAGGCCATTCAAGTGTGTCGAAGGCCATAGTGGCATCCAGGGAGACCACAATGGCATCTTCGTGCAAAGTCGACGCCCTGCCCAAGAACCCGTGTAGTCTGCGCAGGTTAAGAGCGGTGTTTCGCCGAGGCATAAACCCCGATTGGTCAGGGTGCACCAGGCCACCTATAACCTTAACCAGTCTGTTGGCAAATACCTTGGCTAATATTTTAGGCTCAGCATTCAACAATGAGATAGGCATATAGGAAGCACAGTCAGTATTAGGTTTCCCTTCTTTATGGATCGTGACAATGGTTGCGGTTCGTTGGTCAAGGGGAAGCGATCCCTGCTCTAGACTAGTCTCAAACATAGATTTCAAATGTGGTGCTAGTCTGTCTGGGCGGAGCTTGTAGAGTTCGATCGGGATGCCATTGGGACCCAGCGCCTTGCCAGGGCGGAATGCTCTGATTGCGGTTGCAATCTCGTCAGCAATAAGGGCGCTATCCATGAACGCGCGGTCACTGTCAGATAATACCGGCAGAGAAATGTCACGCAAAAGTTCAGAGGAGTCTGTTTCGGTGTATGGCGCGACGGAGCAGTAAACTGTACGGAAGTGAGCTGCGAAGTGGTAAACTATACCTTGAGGATCCACTATTGCGGATCCTCCAGAGCTCTTTAATTCAGAAACTAGTCGGCTAGTGTGCTCCTTTTTGTCCAGCCAGGCGATAAATTTCCCAGGTTTGTCTCCCCAGCCGTAAATTTGTCCCAGTCCGCACTGTCCTAGCAGTTTAGCACGGTCGGTGACCAGGGTTTGGTATTCCTCCTGACGGAGTCGCAGAGCATGGATAGTCTCTGGCGAGGGGTCAGGGTCAAAGTCGTTCTCGAGACGATAGATGTCTTGTCAGAAACCGCCGTCAGCTTGTCTTTTTTGGACCCTGCTATTAAGGAGAGGGCTTCGCCCTGTACCACTGTTTGAAGGCTTCCCACAGTGTCTATGGGGAGTCGACCGAATGTTCATTCTCCCGAAAATAATTATCTATGGATTTAATCAGACCGGTCCCTATTTTAGGGCTTTTAAGGTACCAGGGGTTAATTGGGGCGATACGCCCCACCAGGGAGTCGTCGAGGACAATGTGGACCCAGAGGGGAGAGTGGTCGGAGATGCCTCTAGCTAAGTGCCGTATCTCGTGTATGTCCGTCACCTGCGGGGCGGGGACAACAATATAGTCTAGCCACGAAAGGCTATTATGGGTGACCGAGTGGAAAGTGTGTTGGACCTTGTCAGGGTAATACGTCCTGCAACCATCCACTAGTCCCATCGCCTCCAAGAAACTCGAGAAAGAGTGAGCGGTGGGAGGTAGCGTGCGTGGGGGGTATCTGTCCAGTGTACCTGATATAACGGAGTTGAAGCCTCCCCCGATCACAAGATGTCGCTTCGGCAATGCCAGCAGCAAAGCGCTGAGATTGGAGAATGTGGTGGCCTGCAACCCCGGGGGTGCATAAACAGACATGAAGGTGATGATTCTCCCCTCCCATGTGCCCGTGATACCCACATATCTACCTCGGTCATCCACGTGGGTGGAAGCAGGTGAGAAAGGGAATGATTTCTTTTGCATAATGCCCACCCCTCTAGAATTAGACGCAAAGCCTGCATGGGCATCTGTGCATAGCTTTACATGTGTGGCCAATGAGGTGAGTTTCCTGAAGTAACACAATATCCGGTGACATCCTCCGAACCTGTTGCAATACTATACTACGTTTGATTTTGTCCCCCAACCCATTCACATTCCAACTTAAAATTCTAACTTCCTTGTTACGCTGTACCCCCATTGATACGTGTGCAGAGTGTGGTATTGATACCCTTCAAAAATAGAAACTGTACCATCATCATAACATCGAGTTCAACAAACAAAAAACAAGCAAATAAGAAGACCCTTACCCAACAACCTCCCGCCCTGCTGCCCTGCCCTCTGGGCTCGAAACTGCCCATTAACAACTTGCAGAGTGCTTGTCGCCCTAGAAAATTCAAAGAAAGAAGGACAAAACGATCCAAAGGGGTAAAGCAGGGAGCTCCGTGTCTATGCCCTAAGCTACATCACTGTCGCACCTTCATTACACAATTGACATATGTCCATTAATAAATCAGTAGTCCCGTTTAGGTGTGGTGCCATGGATCCCATCGCCCATCCCCCTCCCCCGTTCCTCTCCCAAGCTGCAAAGAAACCTGTCCTCATCGAGGCTCCCCTTCAGGTCGGTCCATTGTCATCAGGGCCTCCGGCTCTCCCCGCCGCAGGGCTTTTAGTGCCTCGATACTCAATCCAATCAGCTACGTCTTCAGGCCGATCAAAAAACCAAGCTCTCCCCTCCGCCTCAACCCGGAGGCGGGACGGGAACAGCATTGAGTACTTTAGGCCTTTCTCTCTCAGGACGCGCTTGACAGACAAAAATAGTCTTTGTTGTTTCTGTACCCTTTGCGTGAAGTCTGGGAAGAAGGAGATGTCAGCATTTTCATATCGGAGGGGGGTGCCGGCCCTGGAATTTTGAAGGATCACATCCCGGTCTCGATAGTTTAGGACATGGGCCAGCATAGGCCGCGGGGGAGCGCCCGGCTTGGGTCGGCCGCCCAGGACCCTGTGGGCCCGTTCGATCACAAAAATTTTACTGAGTCCCTTGGGTCACAGGTACTTGAGGATAAGGTCCTCAACAAACAGGTCAGGAGTCTGTCCCTCTGATTTCTCCGGGACTCCTATGATGCGGAGGTTGTTGCTGTGAAAATGGCCCTCATAGTCATCCAACTTGAGGTCTTTAAGGTTCCGGGAGTCCTGTAGATCATGGACCTCCCTCTGCAGCAGTGCTACGTCACTCACCAGGCCGGCAGTCGTAATTTCCACCTGCTTCACCTTTTCATTAAGTTTCCCAAGGTCGGTCCTGATAAGGTTGACGTCAATAGCCACTGAGTCCAAAGAGGTCTTGACCCCCGTTATTGCCTCCATGACATCTTTAAGGGAGAGTTCCAGGTCCTCCCCGCTCGCCCTCTTCCAGCTGGTGTCCCCGCTGCAGGTCCTTAGAGATCGTATACCTGTCCAGTTTATTTGTTTGGACCGGCTTCGCTGCCCTGATGCCGGATCCCTTGACACGGTCCATCATGGCGCCAGATATGAGCCGACTCCAGGTAAGAAACGGAGGGGGCGGGCAGACGAAGCGATACACACAGCTCCCTGATCGGTGTGTCGGGATCAGTACAGGTGCCTTCACACCCGTGGCTCACACAGTCGAAGTTCCGTTCCCAGGCGCAAGACAGCGGTTTGTGTTGAGGCTGATGGAGGGGGTGTACTCAAGAAAGCATCGTAGTGAGACCGCTGTCTCCTCTCGGTGAGCAGTTACCGGCAGTTCCACACCAGGGCCCGCAATGCCACTACATGCAGCTGCAATCTACGGTGGCAGACCAAGGCACCTGGCGTCGCCCCCTGCTGTCCAGTGCAGAGCGCCCCGACGCCTGCCAGCCTCCACGACACACAATGCTATAGGAGCGAGAAAGTACCCAGATTAGGCCTTCAGCATCAAGGGTGTGCCCCCGGTTGGTTCGCCTCAGCTCAGTTGCACTGTGTCGTGATATCGCACCCGCTACGTTTCTGTAGGTCCAGGATCCCCTCCATACACCTTGCAGCGAGGTCCGCGCTCAGGCAGGGTCCCGACAGCCCCACCGATCGCTCGAAACTGGATAGATCATCCGCTTATCAAAGAGGCGGGTCCCTCCGTGGTCCGCCACCAAGTGCCACTCTAAATTCAGGTATCAAACGGGGGGTCCCCCGCTAAAGCCGCGCCACCGCCATTTTTGAGTCTTGTGGCCGGCGCGCTCAATTTAGAATGCAGCGATGTCCCGTGGGACCACCAGTATCGCCAGTTACTCCAGAGCGGGCAAAATCTTGAAGGTAGCGCCAGCAGGAGGGGGGGTGGTCACAGCCGCGGCACGAGCCACGGCATCAGCGTTGAAAGGGGAGGAGTGGCCTGGATCTCCATGGCGGCCACAGCCGTCACCACAGGCCCCGGCTGCCGAGCCGTGAGCAGGCCGCGAACTTGGAGAGGCACCCGCTCCCTCGTTATCGATCGTCCACGCGCTGGGCTGAGGTGGACGGGCTCCACCAATGGTCCGACTTTCGGGATCGCGCCTGGGCGCTGTGGATCGATGAACAGGATAGTTAAGGGCTAAGTCGGGTGCCGGAGCTCACATACTACGTGGCTATTTCCAGTCCCTGCTTGGCCACGCCCCCCCTCATTTCACTTTTTGATGAGAAGACGCATTTAAACTAAAGCACTGCGAACCACAGTTGCTCAGTTCTGTTGTTCCTCTGTGGTCACAGTAAAGTTTTAACACAAATGGCATGTTTGCAGTAACTTTTACGTGCAAATGAATTGTGTGTAATTACACAAACTGAGGTAATGACGTAACTTCAGGAATTTCCAAAACAACCATAACTCAGAATCCCAGAAATTGCTTGAATTACACCATTGTACTGTAAATTTAGTCAGTCCTAGTTGGAATGAGACAAAATCTAATGTGAAAAAAACAAAAACCACAAAAATATGACAGTTATATTCTAGTGAACATCATGCACTGTGTTAGAAATTGGATCTCTAATTGGCAGAGTTAGGCACCTTGTTAAAGTAGGGACCACAATCCTAGTCATGGTAAGTCTGATACACACCCAAACTTATCCTGTGCTCACCCTCCCGTAGCTTGGCACAGAGGAGGTTGGCTTGACTTAAGAGATACTGTGTAAAGTATTTGTGCAACACATATTCATGTGAAAAAGTGAAAAAACACCACACAAAAATAATCCTCACCTAGTTAGAGAAATAGCTCAGAATTTATTAAACAAAACACGACCCAAACCACAAAAATCCAATGACTAAAACTCGAGTTATGAACTTTTAAAGATTATAATGCTAAAAAGCATAAAGCGCCAACCGGGGCTATCTGGTCGCGCTGGACCAGGTAAGAGCTGAAAAATCAAGCCGACCGCACTGGAGCATGAGTCAGATAGAAAAGTCACCCAAGGCTCGCTGAAACCAGAACCTTCACGGAGAAAGAGTCAACATTAAGGAGCAACTGCGAGGAGCCTTCGGAGGCTATGTGTCGTCGTTGACCCGTTGGATTGTAGGTGATGCGTTGGTTCCAAGTCACACAGATGGATGATGCGCAGTTGTTGAACAATCAGCAATGAAGGAAATGCATCATCGTCGAGCAGCACTGTTGGCGCTGTGGTATTAATGAAGCTGCGATGTGTTAACATCGAAGAGAATGCATTTGTTCCGACACAAGCAAAGTGAGGACTGCATGGAATTTCACAGAAAAGTCACTTCCAAGTGTTCAGGACTGGATTTGCACCACGTGGCAGGGCAGGGCTCCCAACTGGCAGAGTTCAAAGGCTGTAGCAGGGTTGTTGGAAGGCTTTGATGTCCCTAACACTTCAGAACCGGAGACAAGCTAGCAAGCTCTTGGAGTCACTTGGTTCTGGGGATGTAGAGATGCAGGTCGAGTCCTTCACACTACCAGGCAAGGAGGGCAGCAGGGCAGGCACAGCAAAGCAGGAGTTCAGCAAAGTCTAGCAGAGTCCAGCAGAGTGCCCGTCCTTTCAGCAGCACAGCAGTCATTCTTCTTAGCAGAGTAGCCTCAGGTCCAGAAGTGTACCAAGTTGGTGGTATCTGGGGTCCAGTATGAATACCCAGTTGTGCCTTTGAATTAGTTGAGACTTCAAAGAGAGACCTTGGAGGTACACAAAGTCCCTGCCCTTCCTGCCCTGACTCCAGACTCACTACAGGGGGGTATGCAGCTCTTTGTGTGGGGAAAGGCACAGCCCTATTCAGGTGCAAGTGTCAACTCCTCCCACACATCCTACCAAGGACGACACATCAACCTGGTAATGAGCCATCAGAATGTGAATGGCCATCAGACACACCTCAGCTCCTTTTGTGTGTGACTGTCTACAGGGAATGCACAAAGCCCAGATGTCACCCACCCTAACCGTTTATTTCAGAGAGAGGCAGAGGCCCAGAATAGTTAAAGCAAGAAAATAGCAACTTTCTAAAAGTGGCCTCTTCAGACTTACAATTTAAAATCTGACTTCACTATAAGTTGTGATTTTAAATTTCTAGTCCAGAGACACCAAACGTGAAATAGCTATCTTGCTCAATTGGAAATTTCAGTTGTAATATGTGATACAGTAATCCCAGTTTTAACCTATAGGAGATATAGGCCTTGCAATAGTGACAATTCATTTAATAGGTTTTCACTACCTGGACATGTAAAACTTAAAAGGACATGTCCATCTTTTTGAATATACTGCACCCTGCCCTTTGCGCTGTCCAGGGCCCACCTTAAGGGTGATTTAAATGTATTAAAAAGGAATGTTTGGGCCTGGCAAGAGGGTTAACTTGCCAGGTCGAAATGGCAGTTTAATACTACACACACAGGCTCTGCAATGGTAGGCCTGATACATGTTTGAAGGGCTATTTGAGTGGGTGGCACAATTAGTACTGCAGGCCCACTAGTAGCTTTTAATTGACAGCCCTGGGCACATGTAGTGCACTTTACTCTAGACTTATAAGTAAATTAAATATGCCAATTATGTATAAGCCAATATGTTTCTTGATTTAAGGAAAGAGCACTTGCATTTTAGCATTGGTCAACAGTGGTAATGTGTACAGATCCTCGAGCCAGCAAAAATGAAGTCAGCAAAACAGGAGACCAGAAAGCAAAAAAGTCAGGGGAAACCATGCCAAGGATGCCAGGTCTAACACGCTGATTATAACTTGATACATTGCATCACATATGACATATTAAATTACCTCATTGATGATATCACTGATCAGATTTAAATAACAACATTGATTAATTACTAATGAGATCAACCAATTATGTTGTGTGTTATAGTCTTTGTGTACCAGGAATAATACAATAACCGAAATCAATGGTTGGACTCTTATAATCTTGTCTGTAAGCATTTAAAAGATACAAAAACAAAATGCATATCTCAGAAGTGAAACACTTTTGATGGATGTCATTGTAATTTTACTTGCATTCACCCAAACGATTGGTGCAGTGGAGGTTTGTCACTTGCAGAAAGCTGGCTGCAGAATATCATTCAACAATTGACCCTTTGGTCAACCTTTCCTGTTAAGGGCTGAAGGCTGAGTATGTAGTATTAGGTGTTCAGTGAAGGGTGAGTGCAGGGCCGGGCCAAAAGTGAGGCCCTGTTGATAAATCTGCTTTGTGCAATGCCGAGCGCCATGCAAAGTGGGGTCTGTACACATGTGGAGGGTTGAGTGCAGAATCTAGACATAGGGGAAGCCCACTGCCCAATCATTATTGCATGTTGATTTCAGAGTACAGTTTGACTCCAGGCCTTGCAGACATCCTCCTCCATGTATGTCCAAAGTATGTGCAAAGTGCAGTTGGCCCACTTAAGAAGGCGTGGCTGCAGACCATGGCCACAGCCTAATCACTGTGGCAAACTTGCCCTCTGTATGGAGGAAGATTGTGTGCAGTGGAGGTTTGATGTGTATAGAGGATTGGGAGCAGGGCCTTGTCAGAGCTTAGGCACTGAGTTTAAATCCTGATGCGAATTAGATGTTGATCTGGCCAGAGGCTATGACTGAGATGTCATTACTGATGGCATCAATGATATCATTTAAAATGTCATGAGTGATGTAATATGTGAAGTCATAAGCAGTGCATGTTGGTGAGCAAGTTGTAGTTAGTTAACTAAACTATAATCAGTTTACTTTAGTGGTTTGGGATTTTTTAACGTAAGCGTACGTCTCATTTCAATGCCTAACTATAACGTCAGTTTAGCCATTGCTTTTTCAGTGATTTGCAGTTTTTTGATTTTAACATAGGTGTTTGTCACAGTACGGAGGATGAAGACATGGAGCATCAAAACGCCAGGCTGCAAATCAACACAACTTTTTTTATTACAGAGCAGGAATTATGAATACGAAAGAAAAGGAAGTCAGACAGACCAGTGAGAGACAGGGGCTCTACTGATCATGCATGAGGAGAAAGAAGTTGAGGCAGAGTTGCGGGACATCGGAAGAGGGGATCAAGATTTAGTGGAGAATAGAACTGTCGAGTTCATGTCATTCACACCTGCTGAGCAAGAAAACCTGTTAAAGAGGCAGGAAAAGAGTTTTTAGGACCTGTCTCATGACAAGGAAGTACTGCCATGGAAAGGGAACGAGAGTCCGGAGAATGCAGTGACCGAAATGCAGAGCAGATGCCGGCAAAACATTCAAACTAAGCCAGTTGTGTGGCCACATACTAAATAGAGACGAGGGGGTTAGAAGAAAAGGGGAGGATATCGGGAAGCAGTAAATGAGCAAGGTTTTAGGTTTATGGTGAATCCCTACATTTGGGGAATCTGGTTCTTCTCCTTTTGTTGTTTTCATTTCCCTTTCACACTCTTAATTGGTTTTGGATAAATAAGGACACTATCACTAGAGTAAGGACAAATTCTATATCTCTGTCCTGTTGGGAAAGGAGTAGTATGTTCTAGGATTCTTTTTATTTTGGAGCACGGACTAATATCACCTTAGGGATAAGTGAGAGAAAAGGAATCACATTAAAGCTAACCTCACGATGCATGTATTATAATAATAATAGTCACTTACCTGATATATCTTTTCTGCCGAGGTGGCGGTGGCAGGGAATGCTGAAGGACCTGAAATCAAAGAAGAAGCAAGAAGCTTTAAATAACTTCCAAATAACAATCATCTACCCAAATAAATAAATTACTATACTTAAGATAGGATTCCTTGAATTAATGATTAATTGGACGACACGTGGTGGAGAATTTGGGTATAAAGCAATTTGAAAATAAATGGATGCTCTAATTTATCATCTAGTTCAAAACCAACATAAGTTAGGATGAGCGTTGGAACACCAAATATCCTCCACAAACGCTGACAAGGAAATCTTTAGCGACGCCTTAAAGACTCAGACTGAACATCTCAACAAAATACCACAGGAATAATTACAAGTGACCACCAGATTGGCTAATTATAGAAGATCCCCAAGTATGGAGCCTATGGTGACGCTACATAAATTACAGGCAGGACAAGATTTGGTTTCATGTTTATGGAATTTCGAACAGACTGCCTGAGCTAGCTTATGGCCTTTAGACTGCTGCCCTTTTTAATTGGCCCTGTAATTAACTGGAGAAGCCCAAGCTTCTTACAGTTCACAAATCCTGAGGGAAAGACTACTTATGAAGAAGTCAAGAAGTGATTTAGGACAGAGCAGGGTTGGATGAAGAAGCCTATAGGTTAAGGTTTAGACAAGAGAGAGGAAGCCCGGGTGACACACCTGAAACATTATATTTAAAGTTAAAAACAGCAGCTGAGAAGTTGCTCAAACCTCAGGAACATAGTAAAGAGACAATTATGGATAAAATCTGTCTTAAGCAGGTCCTAGAAGCTTTGCCTAATCATACCCATAAGTGGCTATGAGAACATTCAGGACTCACTATTGGCTAAGCTGTGGAAATGTCCACTACATTTTCTAGGGTTCAAACAAGGTTTCACCCGATGGAGGTCAAGAAGAGAATTAAACATTCAATAAAATCAGAAGTATCACAAGTTGAAAATAAGTCTTTTAAAAATTTGAAGGTTATAAAAACGATCCCTTTAGCTAAATCTGATTTACCACTGGCATTAGGACCCCAATGTTTTCAATGTGGGGAATCAATGGAAAACAAATATGCCCCAAGCTCCATTTACTATACATAAGAAATGGGTCAAGGCAATATTAGATTTTGGATACAATTAGTCGGTTGTACAAACTGATTTGATACTTCCTTCTCAGATAATTCCTGACAAGTTCGTCCACATTCAATGTGTGCATGATGATGTAAAGACCTACTCATTAGCTCGATTGGTTATCATCACGATAATCTGTCAAGATATAGAGGTTGAGGTAGGAGTTCTTTGAGATTTGCCTGAAGATTTTATTATAGGAACTCATAATCCCCATTTTCTGAGTTATTCAAGAAAACGTTATTAAAACCAGAAGATGAAATGCGCATCAGAGTCGTAGAAAAAAATATATAGTCTCAACATGCTCTACTAGCTCTAGAGCCATTGATGACAGACCGCAATTTTAGGGTCACTCAAGTAAATGATGCCCTGCTACAACCCATATGGGAAAAAGCTAAACAGAATCGCACTGACATATACCCACATTTCCAGAAAAAACATGAGCTGTTATATAGGGTAGCAGGACCCACAGAACCACACCAATTGTTAGTCCCTAAGGAGTTTCAGGACCAAATTATGTTTCATGTTCATACTCATTTGAGGGCAGCCCATTCAGGAGCAGAAAAAAGACACCCAAGAGATTCTATTTGCCAGGTATTGTTTCACATATAAATGAATACTGTCAAGAATATGAAATTTGTCAATGAAAGAATCCCTATAGACCTCCTAAGGTCACATTATAGCATTTACCTTTTGTAGGTACACCTTTTGAGAGGATAGGAATTGATCTTATTGGCCCACTCCCAAAATCATCCAAGGGGCATCAATACACCCTTGTATTGGTAGATTATGCCACTAGATATCCGGAGGCCTTTTCTATAAGAAGTACAGAGAGTAAAAATATAGCAGAACAGTTGATAGAATTATTTTATTGGGTGGGTTTTCCAAAATAGATACAGACCAGGGTACTCCTTTTGCTTCAAAATTAATGTCCCATGTATGTAAACAATTAGACATAAAACATCTGTATACCAACCTTAAACGGACGGACTGGTACAACATTGTAACTGTTCTCTTAAACTTATATTGAAAAATATGGTATTTAGTGAAGGGAAGAATTAAGATAAGATACTCCCTCTAGCCCATTTTGTTTTAAAGGGACTTCTGCAGAGTAGTTTGGGATGTTCTCCTTCTGAATTAATATATGGGTGGAGACCTCATACCATTTTATAAATTACTAAGGATGCCTGAGAAAAGGATGCAGAACAGACGACAGGTACTTTATTAGAATACACCCAACATTTGAAGACAGGTGTTGGAAAAATAGGGGAATTAGCTGCCTGTAATTTAGAGACAAGTCAAAAGTGACAAAAACAAATATATGATAAGGGAAGTAAATGGAGAATATATCAAGATGGAGGTTGGGTACTTGTGTTACTAGCTATTTCTTGTTCCAAAATGCAGTTGGAATGGAAAGGACCCTTTAAAATACTTGAGAATTGGAAATGTTACACATGAACTGAAACTGGGTACACATAAGTAACAAATCTTTTATATAAATCTCCTAAAGTAGTGGTTAGGCCCTATTCCAAAATCCATTTGTACCATCAATCCCGTCGAGAACCCCAATAGTACCTTAAAACAACTCCCTATAAATGAGGCGTTCTTTAATGATCATAAAGAAGAACTAGTAAAAATACTACAACCCTTTTCCTCTATTTTCTCAGCTATACCAGGAACAACTATCATAACTGAGCTTGCCACCCCACCACAAGAAGGGAAAATGATAAGACAAAGACTCTATAGAATTCCAGCAGCCAGGAGACTCGCTATACAGAGTGAAACCGAGACAATGTTAAAAATGGAAGTCATAGAACCTCCTCAGAGTAATTGGTCTTATCCCATAGTCCTTGTCTCTGAACCAGATGAAAGTATACGGTTTTGTATACATTTCAGAACCATTAATAGTATATCTAAATTTGATGCATACCCACCTCCCAGAACAGATGAATTGATTAAAAAAAATCTAGGGTATGCAAATATATATTTACTATTGACCATAACAAAAGGTTATTGGAAAGTCCCATTAAAAAAAAAAGCCAGGTAGAAGACAGCCTTCTCTACTCCATTCAGATTATATCAATTCACAGTCCGCCCCTTTGGACTCCATGGAGCTCCGGCCACTTTTCAGCGCCTTATGAACAAAGTATTAAAAGGTCATCAGAAATACTCAACCGCTTATCTAGATGACAGTGTCATTTTTAGTTCCACTTGGAAAGACCATTTAAAATATTTAACAAATGTCTTCAAAGAATCAACAAGGACCAATCTGCATATAAATACAAAAATATCTAGAGCTGGTTTTAGTAAAGTCAATTAGCTAAGATATATTTTATGCAATGGGGTTATTGAACCACAATCAAAGTTAAGTTAAGACTATTACTGAGCTACCGTTCCATAAAACAAAAAAGAGGTGAGTGATTTTTAGGATTAGTGGGGTATTATCAGAGATGCATTCCTTGATATTCTACTCTTGCTGCCTCTTTGACAGACCATTTAAAGAAAAGAATCAAAAATACCCCTTTTCAATAACCATTTCTAGAAGCCAAAAGAGCTTTTCAAAACTTAAAGAAGGGGTATTCCATCTACTACAACACAAAAATATAGTTTAGTAGGAGGGTCCTAGGGAAGTTTTAGAGACGTGCAAAGGATTCTATCCCCAAGAGAAAATCAGACAGAAAAAACACATACGGAATCCTTGGGTCTATTATGTGCAAGATATTGATAAATACAAAGTAACTGAGCCATAAACTATAACACACAGACCTAACTGTAGAAAATTCCCTTTTCAGGATGAAATTCCTCACTCACCAAAGGTGACATGCTTCATCATATGGGATTCTCCTCCTAAAAGAAAAACCTAGTTCCTTTGGGGTCTACAACCCCCTCTCTGAGAGGGAGGAGCACAGGGATGTTTTCAGATACCTAATTTTAGATATTCTAAATCCACAAGTGATGAGAAGAATAGTTTGAGTGAGGGCGCAGTGCAAAGAAAATACAAAAAGTGCAAAAAGTGTAAGTAAAACTAGCTAAAGGGTGAAAAATATATGTTTTATTCAGAGAAACCCTTTGCCGGGATTTAAAACAGTGCACCAGCGACATGGATTTAAGTCGCAATGGTATGGTGGAAAAAAGTGGTCGACATGTTTCAGCCATAAAAGCCCCTGAGTCGGGCAAGGCTTTCTTCAGGACCTATACAGATGCTGCTGCTGGAGTGCTCAAGTGAATGAACGAAAAAAGGATACAAGAACCAATTGTGCTCAGAATCCTACTTCTCCGGAAGGTGAATTTACCTAGTGGAGACAGAATCAATTATTCAGATTCATATGACCTGTGGTAAAAATTATATATATATATAGCTAATGGTTCAGTAACTACTGTAAGTGAAAAAAAGAAAAAGAGAAATACTCTCTTACCCGCTATTACTGGGCAAAGAGACCCACCTCAACCTGACGACAGCTCAGGATGGGGGCACCGCTCTGGGAAAACAAATAATAATGAGACAATGTCATTATTGACATCTGTACTATTCATGTCTGATGACATTTTTCTTGAATCATACAAACAGTGACAGTCAGAAAATGTTTAAAGGGCAAACAAATAGGGAGAAAATCTGGTGGCACATAGACTGGGCAGGAAACTAACATATAAAGAGTATTACTGGTAGAAGCCCTCACATATGAGCCCAAACTATCGTGGAAACCATAGGGCGCAAGAGTTATAGAACCTCTTGAGAAAACCACAGAGGCATAATGGAAAATTGATCAGGCCAACAAAGGAAGTGACCATAAAGGCAATCTCATAGGCGCAATAGTAAGCTAGTAAAACCAAGATACCAGTGACCATAAGGAAAGCACTTAATTTACCACTATTAGAGACCAAAACCTTCAGGAAAAACAGGTATAGAAAAACGGAAAGGCAGAATCAAAAGGTACAGAGAGCCTAGCCACGACACTCACCTCTCCGTCGATACCCCGCGCTCAAATTGAGCCTACAACTGGAGGTGAGTGTCAGTGACCTGGACGTTTGTTTATATAATGCCCGAGAATAATGAGCATCAGGTGTGTAGCCTCCCTTGCAAGAGAAAAAGCGCATGCGCTGATAAAAAGATACTGGTTAGTTGCGCATGCTTTATAGCATGACAACATAATAACGTCGTAATCTGTGGCTGAATCATCCTATTAAGGCGCTTATTTATAAATATGACTCAAGTCCTTATCGAAGGCAAGTGTTAAAATGATGTAGCGTACCTCGCATAGATCATTTTAGACATTGATAAAATGTACGTTAATAGCGCATGCGCCTTACTGTTTGGGCATGCTGGGATACTTAGTTTGAATGTCTAACGCGATCAAAAGACCGGTGCCTACCAATGCATCTAGAAAATGTGAGGTGATATACACTCTGCATAAAAGAGACATAACCTATAGCAGGTATGGTGTTAAAGATTATTGAGAGTAACACACACACATTTTTCAGAATTATAAAAATGCAAGAACATGTAAACGTCTCCCGAATCAGGCATGTTGGGAGATGTATTTCTGACGAAACGCAGTCATTGCCTGTGGAATAACAAGGGAGACAAAGTGCAACTTGTGTACCATCATAACTCGCATGACGTGTTTTGCACCAAGACTACTGTCACACATGGACAACAGGGAGAGGACAAAATATGTATTAGATACCAGACAAATATCAAAACACAAATACCATGTTCCTCATATAAAAGGCAAATAAAAAAAGTTATCTAACCAGTAACCCAAATGTCACACCATGGTCAAGAAAAGGCGTGACGTTATTAAACTCTGTTAGGTTGTCTGTTATCAGTCTCATGAAATTAGACTTGGTAATTGCCTTTGAGATAAGTGCACGTGAACAAGAGTGAACAGTAGACATGTAGTACTGTGAATGTAAAGAGAGTGCTCCTAAACAGTTGTACAAAACAGCAGAACAGATATTGATTGTTACCACAGTGGCAGGTAGTACAGATGTGGTTTCTGTCAGAGTAGAGGATATTTTCAGTTAGTAATAATAGGTAAACACAAAAATTATATCCACGGGGAATTATAGCCATAACAACAACAAAAAAGTATAAGAATGTTTTTTTTTATATCCGCCAAAAGTTATTAGCACCCCCTCATCATGCGTGGTACATGTGTGTAGATTGCCAAATAGACTAAGCCTGAGGAGGACTACGCAATAGCTCCTTATAAAGACACACATGGGATTTCATCATTCAAACCTGTATTGTCACTATCTAATCTGTGAACCCATTGTTGTTCACGCCTGAATAGATAGGTAGTGATGTCTGTTATGTGGCTTGGAATGAATGGTTTCTCAAGAACCGTCCATCTGAGATCTTGTGGAGAGTGATTGGCTTCGAGAAAATGGCTGGTAAATTTGGTAGAGGATTTCTTACAGCGAATTGTACTCTTGTGTTCCAAGATACGGGTTTTGACTTTACACGTAGTCATACCCACATATCAAAGAGTACAAGGACAAGTGAATAAATAGATGAGCTGTTCACTATTGCAATTTGTATGGTTTGATAGTACCCAGGGTTTTGCTAGTCCTATGTCTATCTCTGTAGTATGAGACGTTTGGGGGCAAGCTGCACACGAACCTCAGGGAAAGTGTCCTTTCACCGGAGGTAAACCCCAAAGGGTCTCCTGTTGACCCATCTTTCTGTATCTTGGTCTTGTATGTACCAAGCGGTCCTTGATGTTAGTACTACGTTTGAATGCAAAAAGAGGGTGTGGTAGTAGCTTGGTCCCAATGTTCAATATTCTCCAACTGGACAAGATGCTCTTTTTGATTTTATTTGAAAAACTACAGAATGTGTGTACACAGGTCAGTCTGTTGTTCACTTCTTTCGGCCCACTAGGCTCTATAAGTGCAGCTCTATGGTTGTTAGCGGCCCATCTCAGAGATCTCTTCACACGTTTCTTAGGATTGTGCCTGACTTGTAGTTGGGTTGCCAAGTTGTGTGCATGTTCTTGGTATTTAGAAGTTGACGAGCAATTCCTTCTAAAGCGCAAGAACTGCCCAAATGGCAAATTCTCACGTAGAGCTTTAGGGTGGAAACTCTGCTATGATAGCAATGAGTTTCTTGACATTGGTTTTCGATAAAGCTCAGTGCCCAAGCCCCCATCTGTGGGGAAGATCTTGACATCTAGGAAAGGTAAGCTGGTGTTGCTATACTTGCAGGTAAAATTCAGATATTCATTCCTGTCGTTAAGCCAAGCTTTGAACTCCATGATCGATCTTGGTGTTCCTCTCTAAATCACTAACACATCATCGATGTAGCGCCTCCATAAGCCTATATGGTATTTATATGGATAGGCGCTACTGAAAAAATGTGTTCCTGTTCAAAGGCATGAACGTACAGGTTTGCCAAGCTGGGGGCAAAAACGCTCCTCATTGATGGACCCGACACTTGGAGAAAGAGTTGGTCTTCATACTTAAAAAAGTTCTCCTTCATCGCTATGCAGGCACAGGCGATGATGAAAGATACCTGGGTAATTGTGTCTGGAGCTTCGTTTAATCAAGTCAAGTCAAAAAGCTTTATTTCGATAACAAGTATCATAAAAGCATCAACATTCTTACAATCCATCATTAAAAATACGAGTTATCGTTAAAGCAATAATAATGGAATTATCCTAATCCATAAGAGCATAATGGGTTACCACATTGCCAAAGTGGTAACAGTAACAAGCTATATAGGATCAGTCCTTGGCTCATAAATAAAATTGATTTGGTACCGACATTGAGTACTAGAATAAGATATTTACATATAAAAATGTTATTTAAAATAACAGTGCATCATAATTTGGGCAAGCAAATTAAACACAAATAATAATTTGGATAAGGCCATAATGTTTTATAAAACTGCCCTGCGTAAGGATTTGTGCCTTACTATCCAGACGTAACTTAGATACTTGGCCACACCAAAAGCAAACAAAGTTCTAGGGTCAGACTTCAGGATACGCAAAGCAGCACAATGATCCAAAGTACCCAGTTCTCTGCAAATGGGTTTTAGCCATCTCAATCTTGCCTTTTTATATGCTGGGCAAGCAAACATGAGATGGGCCACGCTCTCGGTCGATGCCTCACAGCAGGGACAGCCCCCAATTGTCTGGTATGGGGAGCTCCACATTGCAGTTTGTTCGAGAACCAGAAGTGAGCCCACCCTCAACTGTATGTAGAGTTCCCTGTCTCGTGGTGTTTGTATAAAATCTAGATATGTTTCTAGGCGTATGTGCTGCTTATGTAGATAGAAATGTTCTGTAAGCCTGCCTGCTTTGGAATTGCTGAGTTCCTGCATATCAACCCAGGCCCAGTAAAGTGTTTTAAGCTCAACGTTACTGGGGGGATTTTGACTTTCCCACGAATCTTTGAGGCCAAGGGCGATAAGTGATTTTTTAACATTATTTATCCATCTGACTCTTTGATTGCCATCTAGGTTCATTACCTCTGTGAGCGCAGCTGCATAGTTAGAAAGTTCAGCAGTCCGCCGTAGGCGGGCCCAAAAAAGCAGTGGCCGCAGCCTGGCTAGGTCTCTAAATGAACGTCTACCCATATCTCTCATCAGGGGTTTCAGTGGCACATTGCGAGGGAGCATCACTAGGTCTCTCAGAAACTTGTGTTCAGACCTGCAAATTTCTTCTACATTGTCGAAACCCCATAGTTCGGGCCAAACTAACTGCCTTTGCAGCATAAATCGTGAGGGCCACTGGTCTACTCTGTGAAGATCGGTGTTCTTTACCTAGTGTCCCAACTGCACATTTGTGGCAAAACCATTTTGTCAATGTGGTGTCTCCAATGCATTTTTTCAGGGAATCGGATGCCTAAGTAATCAAACATACTGACTCTCTCCAGGCCGGTTCCGACTAGGATGAGATTGTCTCAGGGGTTGAACGTCATAAGCTTGGTCTTAGAAGTGTTGATGACCAGCCCCCTAGAATTACAGAAGAGCTGAAATCTGTCCAGGAGTCTTTGTTGCCCTGCCGGGGTCTTTGAAATCAGCAGGGTATCATCTGCAAACAGGAGAGTAGGTACCCTATCTCCTGCCAGGGCCCGATCATCGGATGAAACCACCTGAAGGAAGCTGACCACCCCGTTCACATATAAGGAGAACAGCGTGGGAGCCATAACACAGCCATAACACAGCCCTGGCGTACTCCCCTGTTTACTGGAATCATGTCTGTTTTCTGTTCTTGAGACCCCCACCTCACTTGTGCATAATTGCCCTCATGTAATCTGATCAACAAGTTGAGGATCAATGGGGGAATACCCATCTTGCCTAGTATTTGCCACAGCTGTTCGCAGGGGACCAGGTCAAAGGCAGTCTTTAAGTCAATGAACGCGAGATAAAGGCTGCCCTTGCCAATCACGACTACCTTCCAATAAAGGGGAAGCAGCCTGAATTCTTGGTCAACCATCCCTGTCTTGGCCCTGAATCCCGCCTGGTATTGGGAGAGGACATTCTCGTCCTCCGCCCAATATTGGATTCTCTGCAGCAACACCCTGCCAACTACTTTTTATATAGCATCAATCAGACTGATTGGATGGTATTTGGCAGGGTCCTTCATAACACCTTTTTTGAAAATGGGTACCATTTCTGCACCCTTCCACGATTCAGGTACTGGGCATCCTTTGGCAATGGAACTGATTAAAAACATAATAAAACTTGCTCAATTATGAGGATCTGCAAGGAAGAGATCCCCGGGAAGACCATCTGGTTCCGGGGTTTTTGCTGGGATTATTCTCTTTATCGCCGGTTCTACTTCGCCTAGTGTAAAGAGGTCAGAAATATTTAGGGTGGGGCGGGTACTTGTTGGTCATATGGACCTTCTTTATAAATTGTATCTGTCCCCGAATAAAGTTTTCCAAAATGATCGTGCCAATCTTGGCTTGTGATGTGGTTGGGAATTAGGTCAGGATCTTTTCTACCAGCCCATCTGACAAGGTTCCAGAAAGAGTTAGCATCCCTAGCTATACTAGTATCCTTTAGGTCCTGCCAGTGGGACTCATCCCACTTCAGCTTTGCACAATGGAGAGTAGCTTTGTATTCCTTTCTGGTAATTTGTATTAGAGGACAGTTTTTGTTTTTAATTGCTAGAGTTAGAGCCTTTTTCTTTTGTCCGCATTCTCTAGTAAGCCTGGTTTGCTACGGTTAGTTTCTATTTGGAAGAAGGACCCTATCTGATCTACGGTTCTCCTATATAGTTCTGGGACCTTCTCTATACCAATTATTTCACTAAATGCCTCCTGTAATTCCAAAGTATTCTTGCTCAGGACATGCCTGATGCCAGCCATTTCTGATTCTTGTGCAACAACTTTAGGCCATTTGAGGTACCTTCTGCAATTAGAAGGGACCATTTCTTTAGTCGCCAACGAGGAGTCTACACTGTAAACAGTAGAGGGGGATAACCATGGGACCCTCATGATCAGACATAGTGGGTTATGGTCACTATATGTAGTAGGAACCATTTCCATGTCGATCTTGGTACTTCAAAGTCTAATGTCTATTAAGATGTAATCAATTCGAGAGGGGCAACTAGCTCTATTGAATGTACCTTTTTGTCTAAGAATATATCTTGCCTTTAAAAAACCATAATATTAAGCTTGAGCACTAATAGAAACCTTGTCGTTATAAATATTTCCTTACAATCTGTGTGATATGGCTCACATATAATGATTCTCTTCCATACTTTTTCTTGATAGATATTGTGTCTGCACCTACATGGGTTATGTTATATTGAGAATTCCACAAAAGGACATTCAACACGGTATGCTGCACTTTGAGAATATCATAAAAGGACACATAAAACGGTATGCCTTGCTTTGATATTTAAATATATATAACAAAAATAACCATTTGATTAGTGAATTGGGTCCCTCTGTGTCCTTATCACACACATAGAAGGAGGGTCTGCTAAATAAGATACAAATGTGATATTGATGAATACATATATATGGATATATCATGCTGCTATCCATTGTATCCTTAGATTACAAACCATTCAGGTCCATATAATAAAGAACTTACCTTGACTAAAGACTTGTGGGAACATATAAAGAAGAATTTGATGAAATAAGAATTTTGGTAAGAAAAATTCCCCATTCCGACCATTAAGATATAAGAAATGTTATGCAGATGCTATTTAAAAGTCAACAAGATAGTTTTTAAAGATATCTTTGAGATAGGATTAGTTCCAACAATGGAAATTATGTTTGCCAATAAGAACCGATCCAGTTTGTATGTTATATCTCTTTTCCAGCAGGTTCAAAAGGATTTGTCTATGCTTTTGTGAAATTGTGTATAATGCTGTATATTGTAATAGAGGGTTTTTATTTTTGTAAATAAGATTGTAAATATGATGCTGTTTAAATACAGAACACCTTACCTATTGTTTATATGTATGTTTATGATTACTTGTAGCCTTGAAGAAGTCCGTAAGGACGAAACGCGTTGGCTACGCAGATTTTAAAGAAGAAAATTAAATAAAGTACTTTTAAACGGAACCTGCTGATTGGACTTACTATTATTGGAATCTACTAAATTGTACTGTATATAAATTCTATGATGTGCTGGATCATATTATCTTTGTTCATGATTTCATTGGAGATTTAGGGGTATTGAGTCTCAGATCCCTAGCACCCCAAACAAGCTTAAACCTTTGACCAAATTTTATAATAGGTGCAGATAGAATTGCCTCATACCTCACTCTTGTGTGCCTGTTCAGCTCTATTGTATGTGTTGGCCCGTAGGGCATCTGATGGAGTTCTACCATTGGCAGCCCGCAGTCCGAATTCTAGGGTAAGTGCATTAAGCTGGATTGATCCCTGAGACCATTTTGTGATAGGGGGTATATTTGGAAGTGGGACACTCCACTTTGTGTCATCTTCCTCTACCCCCAACTTGTCCTCAGAGCTTAGGGGCTCAAAGGTACAGTTAAGGTCTCCTGCAACCATGACATATGAGTCAGATGGGCAACCAGAAAGCTCCTGTTCCAAAGACAAGACTATAGATGAAGATTTACCCCCAGGTGTTCCACTTATATAAACATTGAACAGCTCAATAGTTTCACCTCCTTTGTTTCCCTTAATCGAAAGCCTCATTATGTCTGGGCTTGCACATCGATGTTCAATAATTCTGCAGCCCGTGGCAATATTCACTAGGCCTGGGCCAAAATTCCGTTCCGTTCGCGGAAATTGCGATATTTTGGCATTTTCGCGTTCCGCGGAAAGCGCGAAAATGTCAAAATGTCCGCATTCCGCAGCTTAGCGATAATTTTTTTCTTGCTCGCGCTGTAAAACAATACATTCTTGCGCGCGCGCGATCGCCTTACCTGAATCCCTGCTTTCTCCGACAAGTTTTCTTGACCCGGTCGCGTTCTCCACGAGATGTTGGATTTTGGTAGCCATTTTGCGCTGTCTCGCGAGAGTTCGCGGCCGCATTAAAGTCATTTTTCACGCGATCACGTCATTTGTCGTGCGATCACGTCTTTCTTCTCGCGATCATGCACCGCGCGAGTATGAGAAGATTGAGATCTCGAACATGTCATTCTACATCGCGAGCCAGAGGATGAGGACGCGGGCACGTGAAATCGAACGGGAACAGGAGAAAGAGACCGCGAACACGTCATATCCAACGCGACAGGGACAAAGAAGAGAACGCGATCATATCGTTTTCGACACGCCGGCGGAAGTAATGTGAAGCTCGAGAACTCAACAACGTAAAATTTACAATTTGGAGAGGAATACCGGCTCTAGCAGCATGAAACCATCTGAAAATACTGATTTTGGATGAAAAGAACTCCTTACATTCACATTTGGCTTTCCTTTTTTGTGCAAGGAGTCATTTTTTTACAAGGTGGAGAGAGGGAGGAAGTGACACAGAATCTCCAACTTCCTGTTCCTGTCCAGCAGGCTCCTCCCAGTGCTTTGTCCATCTCCTGCTAATTCTGCCTTTGGATTTGGAGCTGGAAAGATCACTCTTTTTGTCTGCTGCATCATTGCAATTGGATTTCAGGATTTTTGGAATAGGATATTTTACAAGTAAGTGGTTGTTGTGTTTGATTGTGGGCATTGCAGTTGTTGTGTAACTACAATTTATTTTTGATAATTAATTATCATCATTCCTTTTTTTTTTGTAAATTTTTTTTAATTTTGTGGGTTGTAGTAGTAGGCCCGAGCTAGCCATGGGCATGGCCTCATGGGTGTGTGTGTGCATGATGAAGCAACTGTTCCTTTTGTTTTTTGAATATATTTCATTTTCAAGCACATTTAGGGCATGGATGGCATTGGATTGAGTTGGGGAAGTGTGTTTTTTGGGGTGGCCTTGCTGATGTTGTTGGGCCTGGCCATGTGGCTGGTGGCCATTTTGAGGCCTAGGCCTATAAGCTTGCCTGGCCTTGTCTGCCAACAGGCCTGCTTTCATCCACTGCTACCAGAGCAGGTAGCCACAGCTTTAGTAATCTACTGTTTTCTGTGTGCTCTGTTGAATTTAGACATCATTTAGGGCATGGATGGCATTGGATTGAGTTGGGGAAGTGTGTTTTTTGGGGTGGCCTTGCTGATGTTGTTGGGCCTGGCCATGTGGCTGGTGGCCATTTTGAGGCCTAGGCCTGCAAGCTTGCCTGGCCTTGTCTGCCAACAGGCCTGCTTTCATCCACTGCTACCAGAGCAGGTAGCCACAGCTTTAGTAATCTACTGTTTTCTGTTTGCTCTGTTGAATTTAGACATCATTTAGGGCATGGATGGCATTGGATTGAGTTGGGGAAGTGTGTTTTTTGGGGTGGCCTTGCTGATGTTGTTGGGCCTGGCCATGTGGCTGGTGGCCATTTTGAGGCCTAGGCCTGCAAGCTTGCCTGGCCTTGTCTGCCAACAGGCCTGCTTTCATCCACTGCTACCAGAGCAGGTAGCCACAGCTTTAGTAATCTACTGTTTTCTGTTTGCTCTGTTGAATTTAGACATCATTTAGGGCATGGATGGCATTGGATTGAGTTGGGGAAGTGTGTTTTTTGGGGTGGCCTTGCTGATGTTGTTGGGCCTGGCCATGTGGCTGGTGGCCATTTTGAGGCCTAGGCCTGCAAGCTTGCCTGGCCTTGTCTGCCAACAGGCCTGCTTTCATCCACTGCTACCAGAGCAGGTAGCCACAGCTTTAGTAATCTACTGTTTTCTGTGTGCTCTGTTGAATTTAGACATCATTTAGGGCATGGATGGCATTGGATTGAGTTGGGGAAGTGTGTTTTTAGGGGTGGCCTTGCTGATGTTGTTGGGCCTGGCCATGTGGCTGGTGGCCATTTTGAGGCCTAGGCCTGCAAGCTTGCCTGGCCTTGTCTGCCAACAGGCCTGCTTTCATCCACTGCTACCAGAGCAGGTAGCCACAGCTTTAGTAATCTACTGTTTTCTGTTTGCTCTGTTGAATTTAGACATCATTTAGGGCATGGATGGCATTGGATTGAGTTGGCGAAGTGTGTTTTTTGGGGTGGCCTTGCTGATGTTGTTGGGCCTGGCCATGTGGCTGGTGGCCATTTTGAGGCCTAGGCCTGCAAGCTTGCCTGGCCTTGTCTGCCAACAGGCCTGCTTTCATCCACTGCTACCAGAGCAGGTAGCCACAGTTTTAGTAATCTACTGTTTTCTGTGTGCTCTGTTGAATTTAGACATCATTTAGGGCATGGATGGCATTGGATTGAGTTGGGGAAGTGTGTTTTTTGGGGTGGCCTTGCTGATGTTGTTGGGCCTGGCCATGTGGCTGGTGGCCATTTTGAGGCCTAGGCCTGCAAGCTTGCCTGGCCTTGTCTGCCAACAGGCCTGCTTTCATCCACTGCTACCAGAGCAGGTAGCCACAGCTTTAGTAATCTACTGTTTTCTGTTTGCTCTGTTGAATTTAGACATCATTTAGGGCATGGATGGCATTGGATTGAGTTGGGGAAGTGTGTTTTTTGGGGTGGCCTTGCTGATGTTGTTGGGCCTGGCCATGTGGCTGGTGGCCATTTTGAGGCCTAGGCCTGCAAGCTTGCCTGGCCTTGTCTGCCAACAGGCCTGCTTTCATCCACTGCTACCAGAGCAGGTAGCCACAGCTTTAGTAATCTACTGTTTTCTGTGTGCTCTGTTGAATTTAGACATCATTTAGGGCATGGATGGCATTGGATTGAGTTGGGGAAGTGTGTTTTTTGGGGTGGCCTTGCTGATGTTGTTGGGCCTGGCCATGTGGCTGGTGGCCATTTTGAGGCCTAGGCCTGCAAGCTTGCCTGGCCTTGTCTGCCAACAGGCCTGCTTTCATCCACTGCTACCAGAGCAGGTAGCCACAGCTTTAGTAATCTACTGTTTTCTGTTTGCTCTGTTGAATTTAGACATCATTCAGGGCATGGATGGCATTGGATTGAGTTGGGGAAGTGTGTTTTTTGGGGTGGCCTTGCTGATGTTGTTGGGCCTGGCCATGTGGCTGGTGGCCATTTTGAGGCCTAGGCCTGCAAGCTTGCCTGGCCTTGTCTGCCAACAGGCCTGCTTTCATCCACTGCTACCAGAGCAGGTAGCCACAGCTTTAGTAATCTACTGATTTCTGTGTGCTCTGTTGAATTTAGACATCATTTAGGGCATGGATGGCATTGGATTGAGTTGGGGAAGTGTGTTTTTTGGGGTGGCCTTGCTGATGTTGTTGGGCCTGGCCATGTGGCTGGTGGCCATTTTGAGGCCTAGGCCTGCAAGCTTGCCTGGCCTTGTCTGCCAACAGGCCTGCTTTTATCCACTGCTACCAGAGCAGGTAGCCACAGCTTTAGTAATCTACTGTTTTCTGTTTGCTCTGTTGAATTTAGACATCATTTAGGGCATAGATGGCATTGGATTGAGTTGGGGAAGTGTGTTTTTTGGGGTGGCCTTGCTGATGTTGTTGGGCCTGGCCATGTGGCTGGTGGCCATTTTGAGGCCTAGGCCTGCAAGCTTGCCTGGCCTTGTCTGCCAACAGGCCTGCTTTTTCATCCACTAGGATCAGAGCAGGTAGCCACAGCTTTATTGATCAAGTGTTTTCTATGTGATCTGTTGAATTTTAAGACATCACCTTCCTGAGAGTGTAGTGTGTGGCTGTACACAGTACTAGTAGTATAACATAGCTCTAGTTAAAAAAAAGTCATAAATGGCTAGACTATCTTTTGTTTGCACTAGTACAGTACTAAGTAACTGAACCACAAAAACAAATGCAACATTTCACTGATGTTCTTCTCCTGTCTTCTTTGCTTTTAGGTGCACAAAAGACAGAGTAGGAGGTGTCATCGGCATCACCTGGCTACCCGTTGTACTGCCAGCCAGACAGAAGTCCTGCTGCGCATCACGCCCACGTGTGACCAGAACTTGTTGTGCATCTGCCTCCTGCCTGACATCGGAATAAGATGGCCCCAAAGAAAGGTACCAGGTCCAGTACCAAGAAAGTTGCTGGTGAGAAGAAGGAACAGAAAAAGGAAGTGCCATTAACCACGACTGGTGGTGTGCCGGCCAAGGTTTTTTTTGGCACCAAAGCGTTGTCCGGGAACCAAGCTGGGACCAGCACAGCGGTCCAGCAACCCCACCAACCTAGGCCCAAGGGCTTTACTGTCGCAGAGGTAGCCAGTCTTCTAACGGGCAGCGATGTTGAAGAAATGTCATTACCGCAAAGTAGTACACAATCAAGTTCAATGCAGGCGCAAACTCAGCATATCAGTGTCAAGCCGCCGCAACCAGAACAGCAGCAGCCGCCGCAACCAGAACAGCAGCAGCCGCCGCAACCAGAACAGCAGCAGCCGCCGCAACCAGAACAGCAGCAGCCGCCGCAACCAGAACAGCAGCAGCCGCCGCAACCAGAACAGCAGCAGCCGCCGCAACCAGAACAGCAGCAGCCGCCGCAACCAGAACAGCAGCAGCCGCCGCAACAGCCCACCATAGTAGTTGTTGCTCCTGACGTAGGGGCATTTCAGGAAATCGAGCTTCCTGCAGACAAAGCGGAGCGAAGTCAAACCACTGTTTCAGAACATCTATTGTCTTCCAGACCACCAGCAAGGAAAAGGAGGCTTAGTCCATCATCTTCTTCTTCAAGCCCCGCTTCTGATGATCATGATGACACTTGGGTCCCACCAGCTCGGTCTGAGAGTGAAGAACGCCACAAGACATTGCTTCTGAAAAGGAAGGTCCCAGAAAAACTTAGAGTTATGGAGGTAGATGTAGAAGAGGGGGGTGATGATGTTGATGAAGACGAGCCAGTCATCACGCACATTACTCCCGCCCCAAAGGGATTGTAGACCGACATTCTCACCCTATCCAGAAAGGCTGCTACTGAGCGGGATGCAGCACGGATCTCACGAACACAGGTTACACCACCACTACCTCCAGCTGCCATATTTTCCAAGGCCCGGCAGGGACCTACATCCAGCTCAACCATCTCAGTAGGAAGTGGTAGTAAAAGTCACAGTGTAGGTGGACAGGGTCACATATTTTCAAGCACCCCCTCAAGTTCATCTGGTGTTGAAAGTGGCACATCCAGCAGTGCCAGAAAGTTCTCCTCCCCAGTTTGGGACTTCTTTTCTGTTAACGCCAAGGAGGAGAACGTTGCTATATGCGCAATTTGTTGGCAAGGTGTTCGGCGTGGTAAGCTTGGTACAAACTATGGTAACGGAGGACAAGCAAGTCATCTAAAAATACACCACAATATTGTGTGGGAGGATCACCTACGTAAGTTAAAAGAAAGTAGGAAAACTAAACCCTTTGAAGTTGGTCAGGAATCAGGGAGCGATATTATTGTGGTGGCAGGTGAAGAACAGGGAGGCATTTCTAGCCCTGTCTCCAGTAGTGCAGTCACTGCAGTGGTAACGCCCACATCCTCCTCAGTAACATCAGAGTGGCACCGCAGTAAGAGCCATACTCAGAGTGTGGGTGAGACACCAAGGCGACCGGCGAGTACCTCAATGAGACAATCTGTGTCGTTGGGCCTTAGTGGGTTAATGAAAACAGCACCACTAAGGAAAGTAAGCCAGCCTACCATTGACAGCATGTTTAGGTTGGAGGGGCAGTTCCAACGCAACCACCCAACGGCACGATTGTACAATGCGAAGCTGGCTAAAATGTTAGCGCTGGACCTTCTTCCTTTTTCATTTGTGGAAGGGGTGGGTTTCCTTGAATTTGTGTCTGCCATCTGCCCGAAATGGAAAGTTCCCAGCCGGTCCTATTTCGCAAGAATTGCTGTTCCGGCACTACATCATGATGTGCTGGAATTGGTTGGTCACGGTTTGCAGCAGAGTGCTGTGCACAATATCCACCTGACAACAGACATGTGGACCAGTTGCCAAGCCACAGATTACATGTGCATCACTGCACACTGGATCTCTTTTGTAGGGGTTAGAGATCAACTATCTGCACGAGGTGTTGTTGACACAGCTGCGATTTTTGAAGGTACTCGGAAACATGCAACTGTAGCCATGTTCGCCATGGAGAAATCTCATACGGCTGAAAACATTTTAGAAGAGTTTCGCACCAAGGTTTTGGAATGGCTGCGGCCCAGAGGGCTTGGTATTGGTTTTGTTGCCACAGACAATGGCAGTAATGTACTTAAGGCCATGGAACTTGGTTCCTATTTCAGGGTTCCGTGTTTGGCACACTGCATAAACATTATAGTGCAAGACTTTCTGAAAAAAGAACCCATAGTAAGCAATTTACTGGCCATCTGCCGAAGAATATGCACTCATTTCAGCCATTCTTTTAAAGCTCGGAAGCAGCTGAGGATCCTCCAACGTGAGCGTAGGATGCCAGTCAAGGCACTCATCCAGGAGGTGGCAACATGTTGGAACTCAACGTATTACATGCTTGATCGTCTGTACGAACAGCAGAGGTCACTCAATGAATATGTCTGGTACAGAAGCAGTGATGCTAGTGTTAAAGGCATGACCCTTCAGAGGGAGCAATGGACCCTAATTCAATGCCTGACTGAGATGCTGTCTCCTTTTGAGGTCTTCACACGTGAAGTCAGCAAGGAGGACTGTACAATGGGCCAAGCTATCCCATTGTTGCAAATGCTAGTGCATGAGCTGAATAATGTGTCTGAATCCTACAAAGGTGTAGAGGACAGAAGGCAAGCCCATGACTTGGTGGGGAGCTTATCCAGGCGCTTATCAGAAAATGTAAGGATACAAAATAAAATTTTGTCACAAGAACATTACATTTGTGCCACAATTCTGGATCCACGGGCAAAATTAGGACTATTCCTTTCTTTTTCCGACAATGATGTTGCCCACTACAAAAGTTGTATAGCTGAAGCAGCCATCAAGTTTGAAAATGAAGGGCTGCTAATTAAAAGCCCGCCACATCAACCCACAACAAGTACTGATACTGAAGCAGGCCATGCAGAATCAAGTGCAACTTCGTCGGCTGAGGGCAGTGCGGTTGGCTCACAATCGCAACACTCACCATCACCATCGACTGCAAAAACAATAACTGGATCATTCGGCCGAGTACAATCATTATCAGATTGGTATGTAAAGATGGGCCGTAAGCACAGTGCTGATGCACAGAAAAAACAGCACAAAAGCTTACCAGCAGCAACCCTGAACATTGAGCGGATGGTCCAGGCCTATCTGGACGACCCAACAGAGGTGTACGTTGATCAAAACCCAGTGCAGTATTGGTATAGGAAAAGGTCTGAATGGCCACAGCTCAGCAGGCTGGCGATAAGCTATCTGGCTTGCCCTGTCGCAAGTGTCTCTTCCGAACGTGTTTTCAGTGCTGCTGGTTCCATTGTAACCTTGAGAAGGACCAGTCTATCTCCCAAAAACGTGGAGAGGTTAACAATGATCAAAATGAATCAGCACTTCATACCACCGAATTACACAATGCATGAATCAACAGAGGAAGATGAGGACAGCGGCTCAGGTGACGGAAGTATTGTGTCAGATGATTACCTACTACTGGAAGATCCCACAGAGTTTGAGGACGAGCTATACTTCCCTGACAATTAGGCTCGCACTTACTGTCTTCCTCCCTTTTTTCCCCCTTTGTTTGTGTCTGTTGTTCCGGTTATAAACTTGTGAATCGCAACCAATGCATTATCACCGTCTTCTACTCTTCTAATTTAAGATACAAGTTTCAGGTGTCTGCCATTTGACACTACGGTCCTCAGAATCCAGCTCCTCCGCTCGATCATACTGCATCTCCTGGTCAATTCCATTTCTCTCATGAATGATGATTGGATGATGGTAACAACAAATTCAAACTTTCCTCGTCCTTCCAAAACAAGTGGACCATGAATCTGATGACTTCTATAGCTATCCTCCTTCAGAGCCGAGAGAGACTGGCCATTAACTGAAAATAAGATGCAACAGGTAATGATTGATGCCATGCATTGGCCGCAGAATAGCAGACTGAATGATGTAGATTTTGTTGTGTGTGTTGCGCATGAATGAATTGATGTAATTGTGCACTGCCACTAATCAACATTCTACAGAACACACTAATTTTCCCTTCTGGCAAACAAGAAATGTGTACTTCTCCTGCATCTTGGTGATACATTGCTTTTAATTCAATACAGGAAGGGGACTCACTCAATCTGCGCAATGCAAATGACTGTGACTTAACAGCACCGTCCATCATGATGATGGCGAAAGAGACGGCCTGCAGCGTTAACGAGATGAGATGCAACAGGTAATGATTGATGCCATGCATTGGCAGCAGAATGGCAGACTGAATGATGTAGATTTTGTGGTGTGTGTTGCGCATGAATTGATGTAATTGTGCACTGCCACTAATCAACTTTCTACAGAACACACTAGTAATTACTAATTTTCCCCTTCTGGCAAACAAGAAATGTGTACTTCTCCTGCATCTTGGTGATACATTGCTTTTAATTCAATACAGGAAGGGGACTCACTCAATCTGCGCAATGCAAATGACTGTGACTTAACAGCACCGTCCATCATGATGATGGCGAAAGAGACGGCCCGTTAACTTAAGATGAGAAGGAACAGGTAATGAATGATGACAATTAATGGCATGCATTGGACATCTGACTCTGAGCTATTGGTCTTTGTGTTTGCGTTGTTTGTTGTGCACAAAGTGATGTCAAAGTGTACTAGTGGTAATCTATCTTTCTGTACACAATAAAGAATGACTCAAGTCAGTAATATTTATATTTCTACTCTTGTTGTTTTATAAAAATTACACTTGTACTGCAGGCCGATCTTCAGTCAGTAGAAGTATCAGAGCTGATGATGAAGTCAGGAGGATGTTTCATGAGTGGCATAAAACGGAAAAGCCTAAAGGTAAACACGTCAACAACAACCACAGCACACCCAAATGTCTGTGTAGAAGTTGAATAGAGTGTAGCGGTGGGATGACTGCAGTGCATTGATTTTACTAACTTTAACTGTAAAATGCTATGTCTGGAATGGATAATGTGCTTTGCGTTTGTCCAACTCTTTGAGAGAAAAAAAAAGGACTCTAAAGTGTTAACGTAGGATGTGCTAATGGTAAGCACTGAGGGCCTGATCTCTCCTGTTACTGTTGAAGGTCTATGCTGGAAACAGACTACAGTAGAGATGATGCATATGCATACATGCCACCTCGGAAAGTGTTCTTGTTGCACTACACCATCACTTGTGCATTTGTTTTCACTTTCTTTCTGAATATCCCCTTTGGTTTTCAATCTAAAATTACAGGCCGGGCCTTGTCCAAAACTTTGTAAAACATTACAATGCATATTAATTACCTTACCAATCAATCACCTTTTTATTCCAGCCGGGCAGTGGCGAGTGGTGAGGTGACACACCCAAGATTGATGGACGAGAGGAGCAAGAGGAATGCCGAGATGCAAAAAACAAGTCCACATTTTTGACCAGGATAAGACAGTAACAGTATCCACTTTTCACTTCTTTTAAATAATTTGATTAATATCTTGTACAACAGTGTGTTCTTGGAGTTGTTATTATCAATCATCATTACGTTTGCTCTGTGTTTACGATTCTTCACTACCAATATTTAAAATTTCTATTTGCTATCTGTTAAAGTATTAAGGCCGGAACAGAACAAGAAATAGAAGTGTATGTAATCCGGGTCTCATCATGCATGCATTTCCTTTTTCTACCTTAACATATGGAATGGATATGGTATGGTAGTCTTCAATGATTGTCGTTTGTTTGTCTATGTATGCATACTGTTTTTCTATGTCAAACCTTTCCCAAAATCCCCCTTCCCATCCAATCAACGGACCCTAACCCTCTTCCCCAGGGCTGTGTGACTTTTTGTCGAGGTGTAACTAAATTAAATGTACACCAATACTTAATCACACACTTGCTGGGGCAGATGTGGTGAAAGCAACACTACTTCAATTTCAATGCAGAGCGATGATCTTCTTCTGCTTGCCCATCCATGAGTAGGATATTTCAGAGGTTATTTTATTTAACAAAGGAACATATACCTCAGCATGAATTGCCGGCATTGATTGGATTTGTTTGTTGTCATTCCTCATATACAGCACTAACTGTTAGACTGTAGGCATAGTCAAGTCGACAAAACTATAGTTTGTAACTCTGTCTAGTAGGCTATCCTCATAATAACCAGCATTCAGTTTTTTTGTCAAATATTTGAGCATATAATTGTTGCTCGGTAAATTCTGTGATGTACTTCATTCAACTACTCCTCTAACAGTCTCTCAAAGGCGATTGACTATCTCCTTTTCTTTTTTTGGAAATGCTGCCACCCTGCCAGTGTATACTACTACTACTATACTACCACCACCACCCCAATCATGGCATGTATGAAAAAGGAAACCATCTTCACCATGCAGCCAGTGCTGTGCCACTGTTGGACATAAACATCAAGCACCGGTAAGAGAGAAGTTTGGGGGAGGCAGAATTAATAATGGACATGTTGTCAATGATTTCAGTTTCAAACACCACTCCAAAGAATGCATAGTAGGACCAGTCAATGAGTGAGGTGTGTCGCATCTATCTGTTTGTGTCTTATACAGTCAGCAAATTATTGAAATCAAACACACGCTATGGGCGGCCATGCACCAGCAAGGAAACAGTGTGATGTAAAACAGTTACCCCACCTACAAAACATTAACAACATTGCATGTAACATAGAAAAATATATTTAATTGACCCTAACAAATAAACTAAACCCACAAAAGCTGACCCACCCACCTCCCTAACCCCAACGACTGTCCATAGAAGTAGAGAACGCCCAAACGAGTGAAGAACGAACAGGAATTAAAAAAGGGGCAGTGACAGGGACTAACTGGTGGGGCGGGACTGGAGGAGGACACGCATCTGGTCCTCTAAATGGGCGACACGGCGTCTAAGGCCGCGGCAGTTGCAGCCACAGTGGGGGGGGCACCAGAGATGACACGGTGGCGGCGGGCAGCCATCCGGCGGTGGCGCCGTACCGCTGGAGGGCGGTGGCTGGGGCCCGGGGCACTGGAGGAGCCTTCAATAGCTGCAGCAGCCTCCTCCTCGGCTAGGACCACCAGCCGCCGGTATTCCTGCTGGATTGCCTCCAGCTTCCGGCGCCGTGCCTTGGCGGCCAACTCCTTACGGTTGAGTTTCGGAGTTGCTGTGTATCAAAAAGAAAAAAACAAGACAATTGTAAAATATAGTCTTAATAAAACAGTAGGACAAGGTAATTATTTATACACATAGTTGCATGGTAGAGTAGCACTATAAAATAAAGCACAGTAGTACATAACATTTTAAATGTCGCCCGTCCTTCTTCCTTCCACCTGTCTTACACTTTTTAGTTGAACAGTGCACCAGGTGCTCTTCTCCATAAAACTTTCAAAGCGGAGTTGAAATCAGATAGATGAGGACATTGGTTACTCAATACTCCGGCTCCTAGTCCTATACCAATTAAAGGGAATTCTAGTCTTCTAGTTCACTCTTCAAACGTCCCCAAGAACTCATACTTACTTACGACATCGGATAGCGGGCGGACTTTGTCCGCCCGCCATCCGACTGCTAAAAAGGGTGGGGGTCCCGTGGGGACAATTAATTAGGATGATGCGCCCGGCACAGTGGCGGGCGCACCCTGTTTTTTTAAATTTAAATTCTGGTTGGCTTTGCTGAAAGCAATGCTAAAATGTTGTGCTGCTTTTCCAAGCACAACATGACGGGCCTCGCACGGAGCCTGTCACGTTTTGCTTTGAAAGTCGGGGGGGGTACCATAGCATCGGTAGGTACCCTCCATGGGGGCCCCCAAGCATACTCTGCAATGTGTGCATGCCTTTCCGTGGCGGACGGCAATGCCGCCACACAAAGGCATTCCAAAATGCAGATTATATGGCTGCCGGTGTGGTGAGAGAGACACCACCGCCATATTGAACCCTTTTCCGCCTGGACATGTCTGAATATTTTCTACAGGGATGGCGGGAGGTTTGCCCCTGCGGTGACGGCAGTGAATTCCAGCCGGCCTGGCGGGGGCAATACGCCCACCATCCTAATGGGGCCCTAATTCACAACTGTACAGTATACATATACATACAGTACACCTTTGCAGTGAGTGTGCTGTCAAGTTCAACAATAGTTAAAGATTATGAATCTAACTTACCACCGCCTGCCACTGGTGCTGCCACTCCCCCTCCGTTGCTATCTGCAACTGCCGCATCCTCGCCCTCGGCGTCGCCTTCGCTGGCCCCAGCAATGGTGGTCGGTAGTGCGCCTAGAAAACATTACACATTTACTAGGCGACATATACACCTCTCCCCTATTGATCAGTAGCAAGGTTGAAAAATGAGTTAATACTAACATACATCACTAGTACAAATCAGGTAGTAGTAGAGTAGACACTAAGTTATATGATCATTGTAGCATTTGCTTGATTAGCCCTAGCCATGCACATGTGACGTTACCTTTACCTTGCAGCTTCTTAAGACACCTTTGAGCCCACATGACCTGCCTCACACTGCTACTGTCTAGTCTACGCGCTGCGTACAAGCGGTCAACAAACATTAACAAGCCACTTTTTTAGGAAGAACTGGTGTACTACTGTTACTGTTAGTCCATATTGCTTATCCATAGATGCTACACTTTTTGGCACGGCTGAGAAATGCTTACAAGTTGCAATATACTAACGCACACCATTTCTTTTTTCGCATTACAGACGCAAGATTCCCTTCTATGAACCAGAACTTCTGAACGATGCACCAACTACCAGTACTAGGTTCTTCTGAGGTGAGGGGTCCCTTCACTCACATCTTCATTTATAAATGTATATAAACTAAATTGCTATGGGATGGTGGTGCTGCCTTCCACCACTGTTCAGTTATCATGATTTAATTCCCAACTGTATAAGTGTAACAATGTATATTGTTTTAATGTTATTGATTTGCCGGTTGGTGCTGCTACGAAAACAGTGTACAGACCTTCTCAAATTGAAATAAACATTTTAAACTTACATAGACTTCGTGGTATTTGGTGTGGAGTGGACTAACTTACACGAGTGAGCAAATTAAAGTAAGGGTGTGCATGTGAATTGCTTCCACGACAGAGGTTGGGTGTGGTATGTTCTGGGTTGTCTACTTGTTGGTTATCTTGGGGGGAGGGTTCCGAGACCTAATAGGTATGACAAGACAGTACTATAGTCAAGCAGTGGAATTGTGGTGGGTGCGGAATTTCTGATTGAGGTGTGCAAGGAAGGTCCAACCTACCATCACCAACATCCTATTTTCTGGTGCAAATGTATGTGCAAGATCCCTACAACAGTGGTATGTCCTATAGGGTATCATATCAAAATATTAAGAAATCTGGTAGGGCTGTTGTTGCTGTGAATTTTCAAAGCCTCAACATCAATAAGAGTAAAAAGTAGTACAAGACAACGACCCAACGGATTGTACGAGCTACTGGTGAATATGAGTTTTATATTACAACCTTTCACAAAGAGTGGCACTGGCCAACTGGGCAAGACTAGCTACTACAGTACAGACAGACAGACTGATAGTATGTAGTAGTACTCAGTCATCATAGCGGAGGCAGGGATAAGCTTTTTGAAACCGTACAGATCGAAGGATAATTGGTGGTAAAAAAATAGCATTTGGAAACACACTATAGTTCGGGAGAAATGGGGCAGTAAAAGTTATGGAATAAGAAATATTATTAAAAACAAGAAGACTTACTGGGGCCAGCAGAGGAGCCCTCTGCGGTGTCCTCCTGGTGGTGTTCCTGTCCCGCCGACTGTCCAGTCCCTGTCGGTCTGCCCCTGGGTGCTGATGGACAGGAGAGATATAAGAATTAAGAAAGAGACAAACATTGATGGATGGTGTCAAACAAATACAATATTTTTCAACAACGGTCAAAAAACACTTATGTAAACAACAATTGCAATAACTACATTGACCGATCTCATCTGGTCAACATGTTATATCGTGGGATTCGCAGTTCGACTACTTAAGTTACTATTTATCAACAGTAATCCATTCTCCCATTCTGATTCCAGAAAACTAAGTTACAAGTAAGCCTAAGTATTAGTACAACGTACCACCCAACCTAGCCCACCTATTCCAGGCATGCCAATTGTACATTAAGTATGCATTTCCACTGTATTCCTCAACAATGTGTATGATCCAATCATGGAGGACACATGAACATGACTACATTTTTTGTATATACCAAATTTTGGTTTGATTGATGCTGATCTGCTACTGCTAAGTAACTGCAAAGCCTACCTCCACTCATTGAACAAACTAGAAAAGGTTCTAAAGACTGCCGTACTAGCAGCACGTCACGTAACTGAGTGAGGGGGGGCATCACGCATACCACTAACCAATTAGAAGCTCATACAAAGTACCTAAACCTATGTATCAATCCGCCCCTATCTATTAGTGACAGGACAAAGTAAGGAGTGGACGTGAGTCACTGTAGCATTACGTAACTTAATTTCTCTAAAATAAACTCGTAAAGAATCACGCTAAGCAAGCGCAAACGCAAAGCTGCAAACAAGTAAGATTAGTAGTAGCGCAGAAGAGCACCTGTGTCATAATCACAGAAGACTTTTAAAGGTTATTAACCTGGAATGTATTGTAAGCAGCAACATTCTAGCTGGTTGGAAGGAAAAAAAGATATTCGCAATATATAACATAGAGCAGAAGAACAGACACAAAGTTGTAATAATTAAATAGGTACTCACCAAGCCCCGGGAGCTCCACTCCTAGCAGGTCCAGCAGGTCCTGCTCACGGTCCAGGATGTCGGACCACCGGTGCGTCAGCTGTGCCTGGGTGCGCCAGACCCCAGAGATGCGCGACACTGCCCGGCGCACCTTCCCCCACCGCTGCCGACGCTCCCGGAGGCCGTACCCGGACCCAGGCCTGCCACCTGCTGCCAGGGTTGAGGGGAGGTGGCGCTGCACAAAGAAAATTAGTGCAGCCAACTCCGCCTCCCCAAATAAGGCCCGTGCATGCACCCCTTGTAGGCGCCGCCTTCCGCAAGGAAGGCGGTCGCGGCTCTGGCTGCGCCGGCGAACAGCCCTGCCCTTGGACATGGTTCTGGGGACGGGGCGGGAAAGAAAAGGTAAAATAAATAAAGGAGTAAAGGAAATAAATAGCGGGCAATACAAAGAGAAAAAGTAGCTAAAAAACAAACAAAAAAAGTAGACAAAAACCAAAAATATAGAGGCAGGAAAATAGTTAGAGAAATAATAAGTAATAAAGATCCAAAAAAAGTGGCTATAAACAAAGGATTGAAAAGATTTAGGGAGGATTGAAAATCAGGCCCCAGAACCATGCAATAGAGTGGAAAACAAGATGGCCGTGCCCATTGCGACCACGTGCGCAAGTTCGCGCGATATTTTCTCCCTGAGCAAGCAAAAAGCAACGCGATCAAGTAAAAGCGGTCGCGAACAGGAAATATCGACCGCGAACATGCATTGCGCGACCCGGAACAGGAAGTAAACATCGCCAGAGGGCGGGACAAGTGAAAACAAGATGGCCGCGCCCGTGAGCAACCGCATGGGTAAGTTGGCGACCCGTGAACACGCAAAAAATACCGCAAACAGGCGGCAAAAAAACTTCCGCGTCTTCGCGATATTTCCGGCGTGTTTGCGGAGATTTTCTGCATTCTCGCGATAATTTGCGGAAGTTAATTCCGCAAATTCCGCCCACCCCTAATATTCACCCAGATGATAAGGCCTCCCGAAGGCCGCCCTCTCCTCATAGTAGTGGCTGGTGTAAAGAAACAAGTATGTCCCGACTTATAGAGTGGGACTAGGCTCCAAGTTTCCTGGAAAATACAGATGTCATGTCCCTCAATCAGATCGTTCCAGTCAGGTAATAACAGTTTACTATGAAGCCCTGTCACGTTCCAGGAAATAATTTTGACCCAGGAGAGGGGGTCCTCGTCACGTAAAGGGATTTGCTGGGTCAAAGGCATTGGGGCAGGTGATGAAACAAGAGTATCAATAGATGATACGGGTCCTTGACCCCTAAAATTACGAACAGGATAACTACTACGATTAGTAGGTCCCGAACTAGATGATAATTGTTTGTGATCAATACATGAATCCATAATGTTTGGGGCACTTGGGTTGCTACCTAAAGGGATAGAATGCAGTTCTTGATGTGACTTGGAATCAGATCGTAGTCAGTCAACAGCTTCAAGTGTGGTTCCCCCTAGTGTGGACATTATTGGCTCACTGTCATGTGCCCTAGCAGCAGCAATTGTTGGAAAGTGCCTAAGTTGGATGGCTGAAGAGTCTGGGGAACAAGTCCGGTACTCCAGTGCCAAAAGATTTTCAGCCAGGTTAGGGCCAGTCAGTGTAAGTTCGATGCAGTCCAGAGGTTGATTATGGGACATGTATCTCCGTGCCCTGACTATATCTTTAATGAGCCACAACCCCTGACATGGCGTATCCAGTGTAAGGACTTGTTTTTCAAAGAGTCTTCATTTTCCAAGCCACCATGTGAGGCAAACTTGGGGACGTTGACCATGAAGACTGTCCGCGCTTGTACAGGGTGAAGACTGGATTGTTTGCTCAATTGAGAGTGATCTTTGGTGCCCAAGCGTGTAGTTGCTAATGTGTTGTTCGGTCTTCTGTGATTCATGATAACTTGGGAGGGAAGTTGCTTTTGCTGAATATTAGACAAATTAATTTGGGAGGGGCCTGCCTGCTTGGAGATGGGAGCCGTTGGGGCCTGTTGGGGTGAAGCTGTAGGAAGAGGAGGAAGACCCTTGCTTATTAGGTCTTCTTTATTGTGAGCTGTTATTAATGGCCGATGTAGGTGTGAATTAAGTGGCAGACCAGCTGCTGAAGTGTGCGTTTTTCGAGGCTAACAACTTAACTGTGGCCAAAAGTTCCTCAAGCATCAGCTTCATCGTGCCTAGCTCCTTCCTAAGTGAATTAACGACCTGAAAGAGAGCCTGAGGTGACAGGGCACAGGTTTCGGCTAGCTCAATCAAGCTCTCCATTAAAGATTGGGGCGTTACTTCCCCAAAACAGTTGGGCACATCAGCCAATGCTGCAAATCGATTTGAGCAAGTAATAGAAGGCTCAGAATGGCCTGCGGTATCATAAGCTGGGGAATTAGGGGGCTGGGGAGGATTATCTTACAGCTGCCCTGACTTGGGGCCTGATTGAGTGGCCTCGCTATGGCCTGGGGCATCTTTGTGTTGGGGTTTCTGAAACATTGAGGGTACAATGGTTGGGTGCAAGGGGATAGGGCTCTTTTCAGACAAAGGGTTAGTGTTAGCAATGGGTGCTGGCAACTCTGCGCCTAATATCTCTTCGCATTCTGTGATGAGAGTGTCGATTCTATCTATCACACAATTGCTAGAGGCGTTCTTGGGGGCTTTTCTTGTCTTTTTCCCCTTACCCACCCCTCCAGTAGGACCATTTGCCCACCATTGTTTTCCTTGTGCCCATTATTACGACTGTGATATATGATAGAAATCAATGCTTCCTAAAGAACCTTGAAAAAAATCTTGTTATAAACAGAGCAAAGCGAAAACAAGAATATGCAAGTGTAGAGTTTGTAAAATGTTTTTAGTCTGCAAAGGGATTTCCCAGGAGCGAGAACGAATAGAAACAACAGAAGGGGTTGGCAAAATTCAGCACAGTACCTTGGTCAGTTACAAGTTGCTCCACGTTGACTGTTCAAAGATAAAATGAAAGAGGGGTGGCCCTGCCCAGCCTCTTCCTGTCAATGACGGGCAAGGACGGGCCCACCCTTGGCCCGGGCTTCGCACTGGCGCGTCCCGTGCCACGGGGAGTGTGGCAGCGCTTTGAGCGCGATGTGGCACCTCCCCCTCGTTAGCAGCGGCGGGAAAGGGATGACAGGTGCACCCTGTGACTTGTGGTCCCACCAGGGTGAGTGCTGACAGGCTGGAATGTGGGCGGCGGCGGTGACAATGCTCCCAGGGACAGCGGTCCCTTCAGTGCTGCTTCAAGTGCTCTCGGTGCTCCCGATGTCAGCCCAAACCACGAGCAGGTCCCCAACAGCATCCCACGCTGCGGGGAGTGTGGCGGCGCTTTGAGTGCGATGTGGTGCCTCCCCCTCGTTAGCGGCGGCAGGAAAGGGATGACAGGTGCACCCTGGGGCTTGTGGTCCCAGCAGGGTGAGTGCTGACAGGTTGGAATGCGGGTGGCGGTAACAATTCTGCCAGGGACAGCGGTTCCTTCGGTGCTGCTTCAAGTGCTCCCGGTGCTCCCGATGTCAGCCCAAACCATAAGCAGGTTCCCAACAGCATCACGTGCTGCGGGGAGTGTGGCAGTGCTTTGAGCGCGATGTGGCACCTCCCGCTCATTAGCGGCGGTGGGAAAGGGATGACAGGTGCACCCTGTGACTTGTGGTCCCACCAGGGTGAGTGCTGACAGGCTGGAATGCGGGCAGCGACGGTGACAATGCTCCCAGGGACAGCGGTCCTTTCAGTGCTGCTTCAAGTGCTCCCGGTGCTCCCGATGTCAGCCCAAACCACGAGCAGGTATCCAACAGCGTTTAATAACAGAGTCTCAATGGTGGAAAGAGTTTCATCTTTGGGGAATGCACGTATAAAGTGATTCCACGTCAAAGGACGCAAGGAAATCGTATTCAGTGACAAAAGGTACCTCTTCGACCAACCATAAGACATCCTTAGTGTCTTTCATGTATGTCGGCATTGCACTCACCAAGGCCCTCAGGAAACAATCCACAAAGGTGGATAGTGGTTCGAACAAAGAGCCCAACCCTGAAATAATAGGACACCCTGGAGGCGGTGTTACATTCTTATGCACCTTTGCATAAGAAACGGCAGAACCAACAGGCCCATGTACATTGGGCAGATACTCCACCGGCACGATCAACCCAGAGTGCGACAGAAGCTCCAGCAGGCTCGAGCAACGAGACGATCTAGTTATCAACTCAAGTAGTCGGATTTTGAATATTGAGAAACAGGTCAACATAGCGATGAAGGAGAACTTTTTTAAGTAAGAAGGCCAACTCTTTCTCCAAGTGTCGGGCACATCAATGGGGAGCGTTTTTACCCCCAGCTTGGCAAACCTGTACGTTCATGTCTTTGAACAGGAACACATTTTCAGTAACGCTAATCCATATAAAGACCATATACGCTTATGGAATCGCTACATCGATAATGTGTTAGTGATTTGGAGAGGTACACTATCATTGATCATTGAGTTCAAAGCTTGGCTTAACGACTTGAATGAATATCTGAATTTTACCTGCAAGTATAGCAACACCAGCTTACCTTTCCTAGATGTCAAGATCTTCCCCACAGATGGGGGCTTGGGCACTGAGCTTTATAGAAAACCGATGTCAAGAAACTCATTGCTGTCATAGTGGAGTTTCCACCCTAAAGCTCTACGTGGGAATTTGCCATTTCGGCAGTTCTTGCGCATAAGAAGGAATTGCTTGTCAACTTCTAAATACCAAGAACATGCACACAACTTGGCAACCCAACTACAAGTCAGGCACTATCCTAAGAAACTTGTGAAGAGATCTCTGAGACGGGCTGCTAACAATCATAGAACTGCACTTATAGAGCCTAGTGAGCAGAAAGAAGTGAACAACAGACTGACCTCTGTACACACATTCTGTGGTTTTTCAAATAATATCAAAAAGAGCATCTTGTCCAATTGGAGAATATTGAACATTGGGCCCACGCTACTAACACACCCTCTTTTTGCATTCAAACGTAGTACTAACATCAAGGACCGTTTGTAACATACAAGACCAAGATACAGAAAGATGGGTCAACAGGAGACCCTTTGGGGTTTACCTCCGGTGAAAGGATACTTTCCCTGAGGTTCATGTGCAGCTTGCCCCCAAACGTCTCATACTCCAGAGATAGACATTGGACTAGCAAAACCCTGGGTACTATCAAACCATACAAATTGCAATAGTGAACAGCTCATCTATTTAATCACTTGTCCTTGTACTCTTCGATACGTGGGTATGACTACATGTAAAGTCAAAACCCGTATCTTGGAACACAAGAGTACAATTTGCTGTAAGAAATTCTCTACCAAATTGACCAGCCATTTTCTTGAAGCCAATCACTCTCCGCAAGATCTCAGATGGACGGTTCTTGAGAAAGCATTAATTCCAAACCACATAAGAGAAATCACTACCTATCTATTCAGGCGTGAACAATGATGGTTTCACAGATTAGATAGTGACAATACAGGTTTGAGCGATGAAATGCCATGGGTGCAAGGCCGGACTGGGAACCAAATCCGGCCCTGGCAAACTGCTCGGCAGGCCCCCCTGGGGCTTGGGGGTGCCACCAAGCTCTTTGCCAGGACCGGTTTTCAGCTGATTTTGTTACAGGGACGATTTTGCAGCTATGCTGCAATAACGGCCCTGTAACAAAAACAGCCCCAGGGGCTCAAAACCGGCCCCCACCCGTGTGGCCCACCGGGGGATTGCCCGGTCCCCGCTACAGCCAGTCCGGCCCTGCATGGGTGTCTTTATAAGGAGCTATTGAGCAGTCCTCCTCAGGCTTAGTCTATTTGGCAGTCGACACACATGTACCACTCATGATGAGGGGGTGCTAATAACTTTTGGCGGATATAAAAAAAAAAAATCTTATAACTTTCTTTTTGTCTTTGGATATAATTCTCATTGGATATAATTTTTGTGGTTGCCTTTTAACTTCTAACTGAAAATATCCTCTACTCTGACATGGAGGACAGAAACCACATCTGTACTACCTGCCACTATGGGAACAATCAATGTCTGTTCTACTGTTTTGTACAACTCATTAGGAGTACTCTCTTTACATGTATACTGTTCACTCTTGTTCACCTGAACTTATCTCAAAGGCAATTACCAAGTCTAATTTCATGAGACGGATAACAGAAAACCTAACAGAGTTTAATAACATCACGCCTTTACTTGACCATGGTGTGACATTTGGATTACTAGTTAGATACATTTTTTTATTTGCCTTTTATATGAGCAACATGGTTTTTGTGTTTTGATATTGGTCCGGTATCTAATACATATTGTGTCCTCTTCCTGTTGTCCATGTGTGACAGTAGTCTTGGTGCAAAACACTTGGTGCGAGTTATGATGGTACACGAGATGCACTTTCTCTCCCTCGTTATTCCGTGGGCAATGACTGCGTTTTGTCAGAACTACATCTCCTAACATGCCTGATTCAGGAGACGTTTACATGTTCATGCATTTTTATAATTCGGAATAATTTGTTTGTGTTACTCTCAATAATCTTTAACACCATACCTGCTATAGGTTATGTCTCTTTTTTGCAGGGTGTACATCGCCTCGCATTTTCTAGATGCATCGGTAGGGACTGGTCTTTTGATTGAGTTAGACATTCAACCTATGTATCCCAGCATGCCCAAACAGTAAGGCGCATGCTCAATTAACGTACATTTTGTCAATGTCTAACATTATCTATGCGAGGTATGCTACATTATTCTAACACTTGCCTTCAATTAGGACTTGAGTCAGATTTATAAATAAGAGCCTTAATAGGATGATTCATCCACAGATTACAACGTTATTACGTTGTCATGCTATAACGCATGCGCGAGTAACCAGTATCTTTTTACCAGCGCATGCGCTTTTTCTCTTGCAAAGGAGGTTCGACACCTAATGCTCATTATTCTCAGGCATTATATAAACAAACGTCCAGGTCACTGACACTCACCTCCGGTTACAAGCTCAATTTGAGTGTGGGGTATCGACGGAGAGGTGAGTGTCGTGGTTAGGCTCTCTGTACCTTTTGATTCTGCCTTTCCGTTTTTCTATACCTGTTTTTCCTGAAGGTTTTGGTCTCTAATAGTGGTAAATTAAGCACTTGCCTTATGGTCACTGATATCTTGGTTTTACTAGCTTACCATTGTGCCTATGAGATTGCCTTTATGGTCACTTCCTTTTTTGGCCTGATAAGTTTTCCATTATGCTTATGTGGTTTCCTCAAGAGGTTCTATATCTCTTATGCCCTATGGTTTGCCCGATAGTTTGGGCTCATATGTGAGGGCTTCTACCAGTGATACTCTTTATATGTTAGGTTCCTGGTCAGTCTGTGTGCCACCAGGTTTTCTCCCTATTTGTTTGCCCTTTAAACATTTTCTGACTGTAACTGTTTGTACGATTCAAGAAGAATGTTATCAGATGTGAATAGCACAGATGTCAATAATGACATTGTCTCATTATTATTTGTTTTCCAAGAACGGTGCCCGCATCCTGAGCATTCGCCAGGTTGAGGTGGGTCTCTTTGCCCAGCAATAGCAGGTAGGAGAGTATCTCTCTTTTTCTTTTTTTCACTTACAGTAGTTACTGAACCATCCATTAGCTATATATATATATATATATATATATATATATATAATTTTTCCCACAGGTCATATGAATCTGAATAATTGATCTCCACTACGTAAATTCACCTTCTGGAGAAGTAGGATTCTGAACACAATTGGTTTTTGTATCCTTTTTTCATTCATTTACTTGAGCACTCCAGCAGCAGCATCTGTATAGGTCCTGAAGAAAGCCTTGCCCAACTGAGAGGCTTTTATGGCTGAAACATGTCGACCACTGTTTTCCACCATACCATTGTGACTTAAATCCATGTTGCTGGTACACTGTTTTTAATCCTGGCAAAGGGTTTCTCTGAATAAAACATATATTTTTCGCCCTTTAGCTAGTTTTACTTACACTTTTTGCACTTTTTGTATTTTCTTTGCGCTGCGCCCTCACTCACACTATTCTTCTCATCACTTGTGGATTTAGAATATCCTAAAATTAGGTATCTGAAAAGATCCCTGCGCTCCTCCCTCTCAGAGAGGGGGTTGTAACCCCCAAAAGGAACTAGGTTTTTCCTTGGGAGGAGAATCCCATATGATGAAGCATGTCACCTTTGGTGAGTGAGGGATTTCGTCCTGAAAAGGGAATTTTCCACAGTTAGGTCTGTCTATTATAGTTTATGGCTCAGTTACTTTGTATTTATCAATATCTTGCACATAATAGACTCAAGGATTCCGTACGTGTTTTCTCTGTCTGTATTCGATCTAGTCCCATATTAAGATCCCACGATTTTGAGTAACTTTTATATTACAAACATATGCCTCCAATTGTGCCATAGGAGCAGTTTTATCCCAGAGTAATGAAGAGGGAGTAGAGATGTCGATTCTTTACATCAGTAAAAAATTATCCCCTTAAGAAATGACGCATCCGAGTATAGAAAAAGAGTAATTAGCTGTTAAATGGTCAGTAGAGAAACTCTGCTGTTATCTTGATGGTAAACCATTCATTCATTCCACTGAACATGCTCCCCTAACCTGACTGAGTTCTACGTTGGTTTCTCTTATTACAACCCTTTCAATTTGAAGTACGTCACGAAAAAGATCATAAAAATGCTTACTTCTTATCATGATTTCCCCCTTTCCCCAAACAGGAAAATCGTGGGATCAGGGCGTGTCACAGTACGGAGGATGGAGAAATAGAGAATCAAAATGTCAGTCTGGAAATTAACATAATCTGTGCCACAAACTGAGACAAGCAAACACAGGCTCATTGGAGTCTTTAATTTGGTTGGACATTTCCCAGAAAAACCCATGCAGCTCTTATAGCCGTCTTTTTAAGGATTCGATCCAAGAACTGTCTGCGGGTGCCCTATGGGACCTTAACCCCAGTAGGTCAGCATTTAAAACTAGCATTAGGAAATGTATTCGAACAAGGTCCCTACTTATTGACAAAGCTCACCTTGCCAAACGCAGACACGCGTGGGCTACAATGAGTTCGTATGGTCGCCGATCCCCCGCTTCCTACCTATCCTGTACCTATTCCTTGCACCTAAAACTCAGTTTTATGGCTGTCAGACTTGGCGAATGGCAATTTTTAAACAACATGCCCGCCTGGCACCGTCTGTCAGCGGGAGTATTGTGCAGAGGGTGCGGCACGACTCCTGAAACCCTGGTCCACATAGTATGCCTTTGTCCCACTTTTATGTCGCAACGTAGACGTAAATTGAAATCTGAGTGGAACAGGCTGGGAATCCGGACGTGTAGACAAGCAATTATTGCAGCATTAATGCCAGATAACACAGCTCTAAATATTGCTTTTACAATCTTTATACGACATGCATACCGCACCTTCAGATAGTAACGGGAATGGCTCGCCATTACGCTATCTTTTAGGAGCTATTACGTACCACACTGCAACCCTTTTTATGCTGCTAAAATTGATCCTATTTGACTACACTGTATGTTCTGCTTTTACTTTACGAAACATTGGATTGCATTTATGGCTGATTGTTAAGACCCGAAATCGAATGCATTTTATATGTCACTGTCATTGTTGTTTGCACATTCTGCTTTTTATCATGCACTCATCAGTGAAGTTTTTAAAGTAATTTGAAGATTTTAATAATTATTGTCCCATGTATTGCTGCTGTAATTTTGAGGTGTTCTTTTAAGGTTATTTTTATATCCAAATAAAGCATTCTTTCTTTCCAACATAACCAGCGTTCCACTTTTATTACAGAGCAAAGATTATGAATGCGACAGAACAGGAAGTCAGGAAGACCAAAGAGAGACAGGCACTCTACTGAGCATGCACAAAGACAAAGAAGAAGAGGCAGAGTTGCAGGACATCAGAGAAGGAGATCAAGATTGAGTGGCAAATAGAACTGTCAAGTTCATGGTGTCCACGAATGCTAAGCAAGAAATCCCAGTATAGAAACTGAAAGAGAGTTTTCTGGATCTGTTGCATGATGAGGAAGTACCTCCACGGAGAGGGAACTAGAGTCCGGAGAGTGGAGTGACCGAAACATGGAACAGACGCTTGCAAAACCTTCAAACCAGCCACGCTTCAGGAGGAGCTTGGCTACGCCAGCTGTGTGGGTCAATACTAAATAGAGAAGAGGGGGGGGTTAGAAGAAAAGGGGAGAATATTGAGGGCCAGTAAAGGAGCAAGGATTTAGGTTCATGGTGAAAGCCTACATTTTAGGAATTTGGTTCTTCTCTTATGGTGTTTTCATTTCCCTTTCCCAGTCTTAATTGGTTTTGTATAAATGGGGATGCTATCACCAGAGTGAAGACAAACTCTGTATCCTTGTCCTGTTGGGAAAGGAGTAGTTTATCTAGGATTTTTTTATTTATTTTGGAGCACCTACTAATATCACTTTAGGGATAAGTGAAAGAAAAAGCATCACAATAAAACTAACCCCACGTGGTATTATAATATTAATAGTCACTTACCTGAGATATCCTTTCTGTTGAGGGTGTCAGCTGCAGGGAATGCTGAAGGATTTGAAGCTTTGAATAACTTCAGAATAACAATCATCTGCCCAAATAACTGAATTACTATACTTCAGATAACTATTCCCTGAATTAATTATTCATTGGATGACAGTATTAGAAATGTAAATCCTTGTTGGATGAGGGATGCACCAAGGCCAGGCAGGAATTACCACTCTATTCAGGTAAGCTAAGTATACAATAAAAGATAGCCTGTGCTCAACCTCTGGTAGCTTGGCACAGAGCAGTCAGACGTATATAAAGAGGCAATGTGTAAAGTATTTGTGCAACACACCGGCACAGTAACACAATAAATACACTACAAAAAGACTCCACACAGGTTTAAAAAATGAATACTATATTCTGAACAACAGAAGACCAAAATGACAAAAATCCAATGTATAGAAACGGAGCTATTGAATTTCAAAAACATAAATAAATGAAGGCCCCGGTGAACAAAGTACATTTCCCGGTCGCAACAGCAAGATGCATCATGAGATACGCAGATGAGGGTCCCGGATGTTGAGGATGTTTCAACTTTCTCCATGCTCTGATGGCAATGCACTGGATCTGTAGACAGGTGCTGGAGTCAAGAGGCACTAAGCTATGTGCCAGGTTTCTCCACGTAGTCAAGGGGATGCGTCTATCTCTTCAAGCTGATGCGGTGGGGATACGCTCTTCGATGTGTCGATCTCTGATGCAATGCACCGATTTTACTCTCACAACTGAGTTGATATACCGGTTCTGCTACATGCGGACACTAAATGCATTGAAGTCCACATTGCGAGTATCTGGGTCACCTCCAGTGAGCCAGGCACAGGAGCAGGGGTAGAGACTTTGATATACATGAGTCTCAAGAAACAGAAGGCAAGCAAACAAGCTCTTGGAGCACACTTGGAGTGCAGGCAAAGTCCAGCTTTGCTTCAGCAATGTCAGAGAGCAGCAGGGCAACAAGCAGAAAAGCAGGCTTTCCATATCAGCAGTCCAGTTGAGTCATTTAAGCAGCACAGCAGTTCTTCTGACAGAGCTTCAGTTACAAGTCAGGGAGTGTTTGAATTTAGAGGGTCAGAGACCCAGTACTTATACCCAAAATTGCCTTTGATGTGGGGGTGACTTCAAAGAAGCTCTTTGAAGCGCGAAGGTCCTCCTTTCAATCCAGGTCTGTCTGGCAGGTTATCTAGGAGGGGTAAATCAGGCCTTTGTTTGGGGACAGGACATTACCTATTCAGTGAAGTGTTAGCCCATCCCTTCCATCCTGCCCAGGCAGGGCCATCAGAATGCAGTTGTATGTAGATCTGCACTCGGGTGCACCTGTCCTTCCTGTGTTTGTGGCTGTTGAGAGGGAATGTACATAGTGTAGCTGTTAACCATGCCAGATGTGTGTTGGAGACAGGCTGCAAGGCACACAGAGCAGTACGTGCAGAGAACTGTCCACTTTCTAATACTGGTAAGGAGGATTTACCATTACCAGTCCAAAGATATAAAACATGAAGTAGCTACTCCTTTCTGATCAGGAATTAACATTTAAAAGTATATAAGGGAATTCCTAAAGCTAACCTATGAGAGGAGTAGGCCTCACAGTAGTAAAAAAACAAATGTAGCTGGTTGTCACTACCTGGACATGCAAAATATAAAAGTGCATGTCCTACCTTTCACTTATATAGCACTCTGCCCTTCGGGCTACACTGGGCCTTCCATAGAGATGACTTATATATAGTAAAATGGGAGTATAAGATTTTGTGAGTAGTTTTAAATGCCAGGCCGAAGTTGCAGTAAACTGCACACACAGGCGCTGCAATGGCAGGCCTGGGACAGGTTTGAAAGTTTACTTCTGGGGGTGGCACAATTAGTAACATTTAACTTACAGACCCTGGGTATATGGTATACCACTTTACAAGGTGCGTATAGGTAAATTAAATATCCAATATACCAGTTACACACATGTTTAGGGAAGTAGCACATGCTCTTTAACACTGGTCACCAGTCGTAAAGTGCTTAGAATCCTGAGGCCAAAAAAAGATTCACCAAATCCATGGAGGTCAAAATCAAAATGTTTGGAGAGAGACCACCCTAAGAATGACAGGTCTAACAATAGTTTAAGAACTTAGCACCTAACTTAACTATGTCATCACTTTAAACTTACACTTTTTCCAACCCCTTCTAATTATGAACCACTGGTTTCATACCTACATAAACATGTTAATATTCATTTAATTCAGCCTGTTTCTCAGGAAAGGCTTTAAAGTCAACACCTCCTATTCCAATAAAATGGTGTTCAGGACTGCCTCACTTTGGTCTTGATTGCAAAGTGTTAGCACTTTATTTCTTTATTAGAGCTCTGTGGTGACACTGCTGTACCAGGCTATCTGATTGCCTGGCCACAATCTAGAAGAAACTGTTGCTCCTGCCACTACAGGACTAGAAGTCAGAAAAAGTTGCTAAAATAGTGCACAAGGGAGGATGGTATGGATACTTTGACTACCCCAGGAACTTGTGAGGGGTTCCAGAGGAACCACCACATGGGCCAAATTGAACTCCCACAGGACCCTCACTTCCTACCCTGAAGGGTACTCTTGAGATGATAGGTTGGGCCAAGGTGTCCTCATCGCTCTCATCTTCAATCTCTGGAGTTTACTCTGTCTCAGAGATGGTCGGTGGTAGGTAAGCTTCTTTCCAGACTTTGAGGACCTTTCCATTATCTCCTTTCTTACCATTGTGGCTGAATTTCAATTCCCTGGATTTGAACTTTTAAGGTGTTTTTTGGTGCAGACTCTAACACCAGCCAAAAATCCAAGTGGGAATTAGGATGAACTTGTCTGCCCCTAAAACCTTCAAAACTGGACACTTAAAAACCATTTCAGAACTTTTTCTCTAGAGAACCAAGTCACCGGTTGGTTTCAACATGTTGATTTCCCTAGCTGAAAGGATTTTGACTTCCAGACAGGTTTTCATGTCTGAATGTAGAGGGACTTCACAGATAGAGATGTGGAACAGCATCCAACTGCCAATGAGACCTACATGGCCACAGATTCTGAACTTTGCCCACTCAAAGCTTTCCGTCGTTGACGACGTCCATGTCAAGATTCTGGATGAGGCCAAGGATCACCCAGAGGGACCATCATTCACCAGGCTGCCTGCTGCCATTGAGCCCTCCTTCAGACCCAACCTGTAGCCCAAACCACTGACGACCCATCGACAATGACTGTTCCCCTAGAAAATCTTCTAAGTCAGAACCTAAACTTTCCACTGTAACAAAACTGGTCCCTGTACCAGACTGCGAGAAGCTCGCAGTCAGCCTTAATTTTTTACTTGAAGCCCGTCAACCCCAATTGGTGCCTTGTACTTTTAAAAGCTATTTTGACTTTAAAAAAATTAAAATTATATCTTCAGTTCCCTACATCGGATCATTGACATTAGACTTCTATTTGCTCATTAAATTTTACAATGTTTTTAGAAATTGGAGTGGGATTTTTATTGTGTTTTGTTTTTACTTTTAAACTCTTTTAGTGTTGACAAATAGTTATTCAGTTCTCTTGAGTTAGACTTGTCTGCTCTGTGCTACAGCTACCAAGGGTTGAGCTGATTTAAATTATTGAGACCTAATTGGACCTGGAAGGGAATTTTGATATTATGACTTGGTAAGGACTCTTTTCACCTTAAATAAAAATCCCTTTCCTCTCTGCCAATAATAGGGGGTTGGCTGCCAATGGGATGTTGGGAACAGGGCCTGACCATAGGCCAGGCCCTGCAGCCAGACCCAATCTGTGCACGGCTATGCTCATTGAGGATTGGCTGCCTGTAAAGTATTGGCTGTCAACAGGGGATGGCCTCCAAAAGGAGATTAGCTTAAGGGCTTAAGTGAGGGCCAGGCTCAGCATCCAACCATCCACTGCACATGGTCAAAATGTATGTTCAGTATGGAAGTTGGGTAAATGATAAAAAAATTCATTCATTAAAAAAGAAACAAAGGTTAAAGAGACTTCATAGGTGTGGTAATAATAACTTACTTTAAGGTTAAAATAACGTTATAGTTAGTTAAGGTACTAAGCTTTTAGATCACGTTAAACAATCCTGGAAATTCACCAACAAAACCAAAAGTGACATTATAGTTAGTCTTTGCAAAAATATAAAAATTATTAGTTTAGAACACAAAACACTGAAATTCACCACTTATAGTTTACAGAACAATCACTTGCTCCACCAACATGCACTGCTTATGACCTCGCATAGTACAACACTCATGAAATGGCAAATTACATCATTGATGACTTAAATAACTACATCTCAAATGACATCATTAATGATATCACTGATTTATTTATTTATTAAAAGTTTTATATAGCGCAGACATGACCCAAGTGGGTATCAGAGCGCTTTACAGAAGTACAGAAGTACAAACAGCGTTGCAAGTAAAAAACAATAACAATGATAAGCAAAGTAATGGAGCAGTAAAATATGCCCAGGCAAGAGGAAATAATATAGCATATAAATTAAAAAGACAAATAGAGGGGTTGAGCACAAACCAACATCGTAGACATAGTCAAAAGCAAAGGAGCCCCTCCTGACGGTAGGTGCCGTCAAATAAGGGCATTCATCCAAAGGGCTTTCAGTTCTGTTTTGAATGAAGCCGTAGAGGGAATCAGTCTGATGTGCGAAGGCAAGGAGTTCCAGATGCTCTGGGCAATACCCGAGAACGCTCGATTATAAGTTTTCTTTTTTTGGAATTTTTGAGGTTTCAGCAGCAGAGTGCTGGAACTCCTAGAATATTGGCTCCCACCAAAGAGCTCCAGTTTTTGGGATAGGTACAGAGGGGTGTCAAAGTGAAGGGCCTCGTACATCATGCACGCAATCTTGAGATGAATCCTAGCCTCAAAAGGCAGCCAGTTTAAGGATTTCAGTACCGGCGAGATGAGGTTATTTATTCTGTAACCTGTGATGAGCCTTGCCGCTGAGTTCCGGGAAGCCCTGAGCGGAGCCAACTTATATCTGGGTAGCCCACAGAGTGTTGCGCAGCCATAGTCTAGCCTGGATATTACTAGCGCTTGAACCACAGACCTGAAGTTGTCCGGGGGGGAGGAAGGTTTTTTTTCATTCCTAGAATACTCAAGTGGAAGTTGGCATCTTTGGTGGCTGAGCTAATTTGTTCCTACATGCTCAATGACTTGTCAAGTATAATTCCCAGAGGCCTAGCAGAGTCAATGATGTGTGGGGAACAGTTGAGAGCTCTTAGGTGGTTCAAATACTCAGCAATGATGGCAGTCTGTTTGGTTGATGCTTTCAGGAGGAATTCCGTTTTGGAGGAGTTGAACTTAAGATGTTGGGAAGTCAGCCAGTGTTGAGTTTTGAAAAGGGTTGAGTTGAGTGATTTTCTGTCGTCTGGGGAAGAGATTTTCAGGTAAAGTTGGGTGTCATTGGCATACATGTGATAGTGAATGTTGGATGAATTGAGTATATCCGTAAGAGGCTCCATGAACAAGTTAAAGAGCGTGGGAGAGAGTGCAGATCCCTGAGGGACCCCAAGAGTGGATGCCAGGGAGTTAGAAAGGGAATGATTGACTTTAAATCTTTGCGTTCTGTTGGTGAGACATGAGGCAAACCAGTTTAATACAGAGCCAGAGAGACCCATCCTCTGTTCCAGTAAGTCCAGGAGGTTATCTTGCTTGACCTTATCAAATACTGAAGATAAGTCAAGGAAGATTAGAAGGCAAGCTCATTTCGATCCAGCAGTTTTAGGGCGTCATCGACTATGTGAGTAATAGCTGTTTCAGTACTGTGGCCCTGGCGAAAATCCAATTGGAATTGCTCTAAAAGCTGAAATTGATCAATGCGGTTACAAAGTTGGACACAAACACATTTCTCATGGAGCTTTACAAGAGTTGGAATGCTAGTGATAGGACAAAAGATATTAAGGTCCTCTTAGTCCGCCATGGGTTTTTTGAATATGGGCAAAACCTGCCTTGCCTTCAGACAGTCAGGAATCATGCCTTGACGAAGGGAGGCATTTACTATTGTGGTCCAGATGGGGACTAAGGACCCTTTTATCTCATTGAAGAAACTAGCAGGCTCACTGAAGTGGTTAGAGGGTTTCAGAGTAGAAAGCAAGTTGAGAATAGAGAATTGGTCATAGGGAGTGAATTGGCTCCAGCAGGTGTTATTTTTGGATGAGAGACCTATGTCAGGTGGAGTGAGTTGGTTCCAGCAGGAGATATTTTTATGTGGGGGAACAATAGCTGGCAGAGGATGAGGTGGAGGCGGGGAAGTCAAAGTAGTCAGGCATAGGAAAGTTGGCTGTTTGCCTTGTAGAGCTTGTAGCTTATTTTCAATCTTAATAGTCTTTTCAAGGAAGAAAGAGGCAAAAGCTTCACAGGTTGGCAGCGTAGGCACCTGAGATGGTGGAAGGGTAGGAAGATAGTTGGATTGGAGTATGATAAGTAAAAAAACATTTTTGGTCTGTTTCTGGCATTATCTTGTTGGCTTCTGAAGAAGTTTGATTTTGCACTTCTGACATGTTTACTGTAGGAGCTTCTTCTAGATCTCAGGTGCAGGAGGTGCTCCGGGGACAGGGATCCTCTCCAAGATCGTTCAGCCAGTCTAAGTTTGTGTCTCTCTGAATTTAAGCTCACGTTGAACTAAGGTTTGGAATCTTTAGAGGACTTTCTTTTAAATTGTAAGGGGACAACAGAGTCTAAAATACTCAGTAAAGAGCTGTTGTAATGTTCTGTGAGGTCCTGTACCTCGGATATGTTAGTAGGAGGCAACAAGGTGTTCTTGCTGAGGGAGATCAGGTCATTCATGTTTGAGTTTCGGAGGGATCGTTTCTAAAGCCTGGGATTCTTGATCTTTTCTTGGACCAGGATCCGATGATGGGGAAGGAGATATAATGATGATCAGACCAGTCACACGGGGCTATTGATACCAATTGAATAGCAGTGGGTTTAGCTATAATAAGGTCCAGGATGGAGCCAAGAATGTGTGTAGGGCTATCACATATTTGAACTAGGTTGCGGTCTGCCAGGAAGGTTTTGTGAGTGGTTGCTACCGGATCTTTCAAGTAATTCCACTGCAGGTTGAAGTCTCCAAGGAAGATTTGGGGATAATGATGACACACGTTAGAAGAAATGATTTCCATGATATCTTCAACGAAGGGGAGATTGTCACCCGGCGGATGGTAGAGAATGTGCAATTTGCAAAGTGGCTTGCTGTTGCTGGTGATGTCAATGGAGATGAATTCACAGAAGGAGACAGCATCTATGTGGGATTGTTTAACAATGAGACTATTATGGTATATACATGTGATCCCACCACCAGGTCTGTCCGCTCGGTCCAGCCTAATGATGTTATGTTTCGGGGGACTAGTATGTCAAGGATCGGACCCGTGGAGTCCTTTAGCCAGGTTTCTGTAAGTATGAGGATGTCCAGATCCTGAGCCAAGATGAGTTCAGCAATGTCTGTGGCATGTTTCACATCTGATCTATAGTTGATGAGCATGCACTTCAGATGTGGAGTGGTGACAGAGGAAGCGGGCTGAGAAATGGGAACTGGCTTGAGGTTAGAGAAATTTATTGCATTAGTGTTGTGGCTTGGTTTTCTCAGAGGGTTCAGAGGAATGGCTAGAATGTGTTCCTGTTGATCTGGGTTGTCCATGAGAGAGGGATTATAGGAGTGCAGGAGAGTGTTCATATCATTCCCTGTGAAGGAATTCATGGATCTAGAGAGCATATAGGGAGTGTTCGGGAATGATATGGCTATCCAACGAGTGGATGCATACGATTGAGAACAATCAATGGTAGAGGGGGGAATGGTAGCTTGGAGTAGGCGGAAGTATCAGGAGTAAGATTGTGTCTGTAGATCCCTGAAGACCTGTTGGTCCATCTATTGTTTTAGCCAATTTAGTGGTGATGAGTATGAGCTTTTGTAAGTCAGCCTTGAGTTGTTGGATATCAAGCGAGATAGTGTCCAAAGCGGAAGAGGGTACAAAGAGTAGATGAGACTCAGAGGAGTGTGTCAGGAAACCTGTAGGCTGAGCCAAGATACTGATGGGAGCGGTCGTGGGTTGATGGCCAGAGAGCTCCAGTTAGGGGTCGGTTAACAAGGAAAGATAATTAAGATGGCGGGGGCAGGGGAGAACTATTAAGCTGACCATCTAGATTCTCTAGGGATGACATGGTGTTGAGGTAGATAATAGGAGGGGAATCTGGCTTCAGGAAAGACATCTCTCTAGCCAAGGGGCAGGAAGGGTAGACTTAATGTAATATGCGTCATCAATATAAATAACACATTAGACAGTGAAAGTGTCATAAAAATAATAACAGTGTATATCAATTATAATGGAGCCCCATAATCACAATCAGTGAACCAATAGAATATGTAGTTACAAACTTCAAAGCGTGACACAAACATAGAACAATAAATCAAGTACATACAAGAATCACAAAACAAGAGAAGATGATCTCATACATAAAATATACAATACAAATATTCACAAAAACACAGTAAAGGCGCATTTCCTGTGTTTTTGTGAATATTTGTATACCACTCACCCGTTGAGAACCCGTGTCCCACCACCGTGAAGGCGAGATGTGCTAAAGAGGATGTGGTCCGTCGGCTGCGCTGCCGCCTCTGGTGCAGGAAACCAGGGTTCGAGCCTCGAGGTCGCATCCACGTCCTGTGATTCTGGGCAAATCACTTAATCTCCCCGTGCCTGAATGTGTAATGTGAATACGGTGCTATGTAAATATGCACAAAAAAAAAAGAGGGGGCTGGAAGCATTGGAGGAGGATAGGGGGAGGGTGACAGTGGGGGTGAAGTTACCAGAGGGGGTCGTTTGGATATGTAGGAGTGTCAGGAACCTGGTCAGAGATGGAGTTTTTGATAATGTGAAAAATTACCTCAAAAGACCCTAGATGGCGGTCTGCAGCTTGTATGAGGATTATTCCAATATTACAGATGGAGATAGTAGCATGCGCTTTGAAAGTGGCTGAAGGGGCTACCACTAACCTAGTTCCATGAATTTTTTGGAAGAGGTGATCAGGCAAAGAGAACAGATAGCATTCCTCTATTTGGCTCTTCTTTTCGAGTAAAAGATGAGATCGCAAGTCTTAGATCCCTTAATTACGTGCGGTAAGGGTCAGAAATTAGCGTTTCATAGTGAGCTTTGAGAATTCTATGTTTGAGGTGTTTCAATGCATTTTTAGATAGGCTTGGAGGGTATGCAATAGTAAATGCATTGATGCCCATTGGAATTAGCTTGAACTGTGAGTGAGGATCCATGATGTTGAGTGGTAGACTGCCAGAATGGAGACGTGGAGGTGGAGAAGAGGGAGTAGGTGAACGTATGGCCACAAAACAAAGAGAGACCTAGCTAGAACAGTCAAACACAGGAATATATTGCTAAATATGGGTTACAAAGGTCGCCCCCAAGGAGAAGGCACAACCCAGATGCCAGAAGGGAGCCTCTTTCAGCTCAGGGAGGCCTAACAAATCTAGCGGAGACCAAGGAGCATCTAGGTCCAAGAAGATCAGGAGCAAAAAGGAGGTTCTGTTGGCCACCAGAAGTAATCCTGCGGACAGGCCTCGAAGAGAAGTCCAAGATCAGTGGCAAACCAAAACTAATCCAAGAGGGCCGCCGTAATTGTTCATCCAGTGCGGAGGCTCGTGGGAGGCCTTACAAATCTAGCAGAAACCAAGGAGCGTAGAGGTCCAAATAGATCAGGACCAAAACGGAGGCTTTATTGGCCACCAGAAGTGATCCTGCAGACAAGCATAGCAGAGAAGTCCAAAACCAATGGCAATCCAGTACCGTTCCATGATGGCAACCGTATTTGCTTAACCAGTGTGGAGGCTCGTGGAAGTCAATCATTTATTTTCATGGTTAAATAGGAGAGACCATATTGAAGAAGAATCCTAACGAGGCCGGGGGGGAAGGCACCAACAAGATGGAGGGCCATTAACACAGAGCCCCAACTGGACAAATGAAAGGGAACAACGGGCCTTAGAACATAGAGACCCCATCATGTGCCTCCGGAGAGTAAAGGAACATGAGCAACAAAGAGGAAGGGGCACGCTACAGCATTACAAGGACCCCCCCCCCTTAGGACTCAAGTAGGAGACTAGCCGGCCTGTGGTCTCATGGGAAAAGAAAGAAGGCAACGGGAGTTCTCCACCCGCTCCTGGGGGCCAATGGGACTCTGTCGCCGATCTGATAGAATCATACACTCAATGTGAAACACTGTCCTATAAGGTTTGTGTCTAAGAAGTGAATCAACAGGCAGGTGTTGACAATTTTGTATTCACCTTAATGGGGTTAGCCATTTAAATACTTCTCATGATGGTTAAGTCAAGATTGTGGCAGGCATACATTTGCATCTGTAAAGACATATTCTTCCAGGCCCTACGAACTATACTCGATTGATTAGTAAGAGACATTACATATGTTTCTGAAATACAACCTTTGAGCCTTGCTTTCAACACCAGTGAGAGATTAGCTACCTCTCAGTGGGATATCCCTACTTTGTACATTATTCAAAAATCTCCAAAGCCTCAAAAACTTTACTCACGTTCATAAAATAAACAACCACGCTTTAGAAACCCAAATAGAATGTGTGTATATCTGTGAATTACAACTAATAAAATGGGCATACACCAAAAAATCTACTGGTAAACAATCTATTGGGAAAGTAAGTTTTTTTTTCAATATTTCTTTATTGGGTTTTCAAACGTAAACATCTTACACAGCTTGCCAACTGTTAGACCTGTCAGCCCTTTGGGTGGTCCCTCCTCATCATTATTTATTTTGTCCCACTTTTGCCTCAAACCCTGTTTGAATTTTTCCTTTTTGGGAACCACCAGACTTTTTCGTGTTGCTACAGATTCAGGGAACCATTTTAGCTACCCCTGAAACTTCTGTCTGAGGGCCTGAAGCACAAAATGGTGGCCACCTGTGACATCACCAGCATCCACTGGAACCTACCAGCACCTTCCAGAACATTCCAGGAGATTCCAGAACCCTGTGACCGTTGGAGGCGGTTTAGAATGTTGGGAGGTTAAGTCAGAGAGTTGGCAGTTGGAGCTGGCAGTTGGCACCTGACTGGTGAAGAGAGAGGAGCACAACAGTGAAGGAGGAAGGAGTGAAGCAGCAGGGGTGGAAACTTGTGCCTGGAGTGGGGTCCATAAACCCACCCTTGATACTTGTCCCTACTGATGGATCCCAGCCTATAGCCCTGTGTGGGAAGAAGACAGAAAAACTCATCCTAAGGACCTGAACAGCAGGAACAGGCCTTAGAAGCAGAAAGCAGCAAGATCCTGACCTGAGAACTGGTTTCCCTGGAGTCCGGCGTCGAGTAGCCTGAAGACCTGGAGCCCGAGGTGGAGAAGCGGCGCTGACTGAAGTAGCAGACGTCGTACCCGGAGCCGCCTGAGGTCGTGAGAGGGCGCCGACGGAGGTCGTGAGGAATACCAGAGGTCGAGGAGGAAGTGAACCGAGGTCGAGCGAGCGGCGTCATCGGAGGAGTGAAGTCCGCCCTCCGGAGTCGTCAGAGACCGAGGTAGAGGAGCACCGGAGGTCGGGAGTGAGGATCGCACTCCGGAGTCGCCCGGAGCCTGTGAGGAGGAGCACCGGAGGTCGGGGGTGAGGATCGCACCCCGGAGTCGCCGGAAGTCGACATCGAGGCCAGGCCGGCCGACGTCATCGGAGCCGAGAGCGCCATCGGACCGGAGCCGCCCGAAGTCGACATCGTGAAGAGACTGCCCGACGCCGTCGAATCGGAGGTCGAGATCGAACCGAGGCCACAGACATCGGACCGGAACCGCCTGCCGGCGTCGTCAAAGAACTGACATTGTGCCGAGGCCGCCGAGACCGAACCGGAACCGCCTCACGGCGTCGACACGACTCCAGCGGCGTCGGAACATCAGAAAAAGGGCAGTAAGTGGAGTAGAGGGCGCCTAAGGCCCTGTGGAGACCTGAGAGACTGCTCTAAGGGGCTAGGGAGGTGCTGAAACCCACCTGACTGTGCCTGGGGTGAACTGGGACTAACCTAGAGAGGTTGTGTGGAGAGAGAAAGCCAGGGCACTGGTATACCCCCCTTGGATCTACCTCAGATTAGGCCTCAGCCTTGTCCCAGCCAGGGAGTAGCCCCCCTCAAGCCTTCCACAACCCTACAAGCTGTGCCTGGGCCATATCAGCCCTTAAGAATTGAAGTGTTATCTGATTATATGAGGGTTGCTGTATACTTTTAATTATTTATTGGGGATACTGTATTTATTGAGTTTTTACCTATTTATTGCTGCACTATATTTATAGGTCCACAGGACTTGTTGGTGTACAATATGTATTGGTACAGTATTTATTGCCTCAAAGTATTTAATTGTCTGTATATATTGCACTTGTATTTATGCCCTGTTATTTATGATCACCCCTATTTATTTCATCAAACAGCCAATATTTATTTGACCTGCACTAATTGAAACTTGTATATTGTGATTGACCTATTTATGTTTCCAATCAGCAACTAAGAGAAAAAGATAAAGAAAGAATATTTTCATAATTTTTACGGTGTAGAGCCGTTTTTGGAACGGATGCACGCATGGTTCTTGTATGGGTATATTGTATGCTTAGCACTGCGCCTGTTTCCTGACCACTCGAGCCAAGCTACCACAGTGTGTTCGGGGAGTCCACCACCACCCTGCGGAGTGGGAGTGGGCTGTTTCCAACATAAATTGGTGTTCAGTGGTGGGATAGAGCTGTGCCTACGTATACTCAACAATAACTGTGGGTAGTCCATAGGCCTACACCGGGAGTTTTCTCAAAGCGGCCTTCCTAATTGTGGGTTTTTGTTTTTTCCAAATTTACTCTGGTGGTGGGAGGAGGTATTATTAAAGGTACCCCCCTGCATTGTTACTGCACAAAACCTGTCCTCTAACCTGAGTGGGCAAGATGGAGTTTGTACTAGAGAATCTAGAAACGTACACTGTGGCCCAACTCAGGGAGTTTTGCCAGCGGGAGGGGGTGTACTGTCCCCCAGGAGCAAAGAAGGGTGCACTCCAAACCAGCTTAAGGGCTTGGGGGGAGGCACGCCGAGAAAGCAAGGCTGAGGAGGAAGACAGGGATGGAGAGCCTGACCCCGAGGGGGCTGAGATGTACCAACCTGAGGTGGGGAACCTGTCAGCAGGGCCCAGGACACTTTCTAGGAAGGGCAGCACTGTCTCTAGCGGGGGCTTATCCAGCGTGGAGTTAGCAGATCGGAGAGAGAAAAGACAGCTCACATGGGATTTAGCAAAGCTGGAGAAGGAGAAGGAGGAACAGAGGTTGGCTCATGAGACGGAGAAAGAGAGGATGGCTCATGAGATAAGACTGAAAGAGATAGAGCTTCAGATCCTAAGAATTGGAGCACCAACTGTTCCTAATGGTGGCAGCCAAATCCAAGAGTCCACCAGGGAACCCAAACCTTACCTGCCAAAGGACATAGTAGCTAGCTATGGGGCGGGTGACGACATCGCCAAGTGGCTAGCAGCCTATGAGGTCTCGTTGAGGGCCCATGGGGTTCCGGTGAAGTACTGGGGAGGGGGATTGTATAAGTACATGCCTCCAGCTGGTAGGGATGCTTTATTGGCCCTCGAAGAGGATGAGCAGACCCACTACCCCACCATGAAACTGGCGCTCATCAGAAAGTTTGGACTAACACCTGAAAAGTACAGACAGAAGTTCAGGGGTAGTCACAAGCTGGGCACACAGAATTGGGTGGACTTCCTGGACTATGCAAAGAAGGCACTAGAAGGTTGGATTCAGGGCAGTGAAGTAAGGAACTACGAGGAGTTGTTCGACCTAGTACTGAAGGAACACCTACTCGAGAAATGTTTCCCTGAACTGCGGCAACACCTGGTGGATAGCAAGCTGACCAGCCCCCGGAAGCTTGCTGAGGAGGCGGACATTTGGGCTAGTACCCGGGTGTCCACAAGGGGGACTGGAGGGGATACTCAAAAGGCCGGACAGGGCGCCCCCCAGAAGAAAGAAGGAGGGGAAAAGAAAAAGGAGTTCTCCAAAGGCCCCCAAAATAACTTCCAAGGGAAGGGAACAGGATTCACCTCTAAGGCTAACCCACCCAGAAACCCTAATCCTGGCCAGAGTCAGCAGCCAAGGGTTGTCCATTGCTACGAGTGCGGTGGCGTTGGACACTATAAAGGAGATCCGAAGTGTCAGAAACGATCACCCCCTCCCACTGGAGGAAAGACCCCCGGAGTAGCTAGTGTAGTGCTCGGGGAGGAGATGCCCTTAGCTAAGGGAAGGGAGTGGGCGGGTGTCACTTTAGTGTCCCTGGGAGAACGGGAGATGGTTCCTAAGATCCAGGTGCCCGCCAATACCGCAAAGTATGGGCAGTGGATCACCATCAACGGCCAAAGAGGGGAGGCTCTGAGAGACACAGGAGCCAGTATGACTATGGTGCGTAGCCAGCTGGTGTCTCCAGAGCAGGTAATTCCCGATGTACTCCACCCAGCCGCGATGGCTGACGGCAGAACAGGCCACTATCCCGTGGCCGAGGTTCCCTTTGAATGGGGGGGGGGTTGCAGGTTCACTTCGAGTTGCCGTAAGCCCTGCCGTGCCAGTCGATTGTCTGCTGGGAAATGACATGGAGCACAATGCTTGGAAGGAGGTGGAATACCGGACTCACACCGAGATGCTGGGTACACCTGACTGGGCCTGTGTTAGCACAAGGTCCGCGACTACCCGAAGAGGGAGTTCATTCCGGCTGGAGCCTGGAACAAAGGCCCAGCCAGCTGCCAGTCAAGGGAAGAACCGAGGACAGGAGGAGCCTGCCTCGGCGTCTCCACCCCGTAGGACGGATAGGCCACCGGAGGTGGTGGACCAGGAGTCTGCGGAGGGGGACGTTACCAACCTGGAGGACCTACCCATCCCGGCCGAGTGGCACGTGGAGGGAGGCCCGTCCAGGGAGGAATTCTGCCAGGGCCAGAGGGAGTGCCCTACCCTTGAGGGGCTGAGGCGACAGGCCGAAGCCCAGGCAGCAGGGAACGTTGAAGGGAACTACAGTGTTTACTGGGAGGATGGCCTCCTCTACAGTGAACCCAAGGCACCCCTACATGGATCGTCACGAGCCTTGGTAGTTCCTCAACGTTATCGAGCCTTCCTTTTGGAGTTGGCTCACGAGATACCATTGGCAGGACACCTGGGGCAAGACAAGACCTTCGCCCGTCTTGTCCCACACTTTTATTGGCCTCAGATGAAAGTGTCGTCCGATACCTACTGCCGGACATGTGTGTCTTGCCAAGCCAGTGGGAAAACAGGGGTGAAGCTGAAAGCTCCCCTGGAACCACTTCCTGTCGTTAGCACCCCCTTTGAAAGGGTGGGCATCGACATTGTGGGTCCATTAGATCCGCCAACTACAGCTGGTCACAGGTTTATCCTGGTTCTGGTGGATCATGCCACACGGTACCCAGAGGCAATACCTCTGAGGACCATAACAGCACCTGTTGTGGCAAGGGCCCTGATGGGAATCTTTACCCGAGTGGGTTTTCCCAAGGAAGTTGTGTCCGACAGGGGGACCAACTTCATGTCAGCGTATATGCGGGCAATGTGGAAGGAGTGTGGAGTGACATACCGGTTCACCACTCCTTACCACCCCCAGACAAATGGTCTGGTGGAAAGGTTTAACAAAACCTTGAAGGGCATGATCAGAAGTCTGCCTGAAAGCCTGCGGAGGAAATGGGACGTCCTCCTACCCTGTTTACTTTTTTCCTACAGGGAAGTGCCACAGAAGGGAGTGGGCTTCAGCCCCTTCGAGCTTCTGTATGGGCACCCTGTACGTGGACCTCTCAACCTGGTGAGAGACGGATGGGAAAGAACTCCCAGAAAGCTTCCCCAGGATGTGGTGAGCTACATGCTGGCCTTCCGGAGCCAAATGGCTAAGTTGTGGAAGCAAGCTTCTGACAACTTGGAAGCCAGCCAAGCAGTAATGAAGGCGTGGTATGACCACAACGCTCACCCGGTGGAGTTGGAGCCTGGCCAGAAGGTGTGGGTGATCGAACCAGGAGAGCTTAGTGCCCTCCAGGATCGCTGGTCAGGACCCTTTGAGGTGTTGGAGAAGAAGGGTAAGGCTACCTACTTGGTGGACCTGAAGACCCCTCGTCAGCCCCTGCGGGTGCTGCATGCCAACCGCCTCAAACCCCACCACGAGAGGCCCGAAGTCATCTTGATGATGGTGACTGACGGAGGAGAGGACGTGGAAAGCGAGCCTCTCCCTGATCTGTTTGCGTCTCAGGAAAAGGATGGGTCGGTGGAGGGAGTGATTCTCTCCCCATCTCTAACTCCTGAACAGCAGGAGGACTGTCGCCAGGCCCTGGGGCAGTACTCTGCGTTGTTCTCCCTTGTCCCGGGTAGGACTCACCTGTGCGTCCATGACGTGGACACAGGAGACAGCCCACCTGTGAAGTCCAAGATCTACCGGATGTCAGACAAGGTGAAGGCCAGCATTCATAGTGAAGTCACTAAGATGCTGGAGCTAGGAGTGATTGAACCTTCCAGCAGCCCCTGGTCCAGTCCGGTGGTGTTAGTACCGAAAGCTGCACCACCGGGTGCCCAACCAGAACTGAGGTTCTGTGTGGACTACCGGGGACTGAATTCAGTGACAAAGACTGATGCACATCCGATCCCTAGGGCGGATGAATTAATTGACCGGCTGGGAGCTGCCCAATATCTAAGTACCTTTGACCTTACTTCGGGGTACTGGCAGATCTCTTTGACTGATGGAGCAAGGGAAAGGTCAGCCTTCTCCACGCCCAATGGCCACTACCAGTTCTGTGTGATGCCCTTTGGGCTCAAGAACGCACCTGCCACGTTTCAGCGCCTGGTAAACCAGATCCTCACCGGAATGGAGAGTTTCTCTGCTGCTTATCTGGATGACATAGCCGTCTTCAGTAACAGCTGGGAGGATCACTTGCGTCACCTGCAAGCTGTTCTCCAGGCCCTGAGACAAGCTGGATTGATGATCAAGGCCAGCAAGTGCCAGATCGGGCAGGGGTCGGTAGTGTACCTTGGACACTTGGTGGGTAGGGGAGCGGTGCAACCCCTCCAGGCGAAGATCGAGGCCATCATGGCCTGGGAACCCCCCAAGACACAGACTGAGGTCCGAGCATTTTTGGGCCTCACGGGATATTACCGCCGCTTCGTGAAGGGGTACGGTACCATCGTAGCCCCCCTCACGGAGCTCACGTCCAAGAAACAACCTCGACGGGTAGTCTGGACGGAGGCTTGTCAGCAAGCCTTTGAGAAATTGAAGAAAGCCATGTGCGAGGCCCCGGTCTTAAGGGCCCCAGACTTTTCCAGGAAGTTCATTGTCCAGACAGATGCATCAGAACATGGCATTGGGGCAGTGTTATCGCAACTCAACGAAGAGGGCCTGGATCAACCCGTGGTCTTCCTATCCAGGAGACTACTTCCCAGGGAACAGAAGTGGAGTGCAATAGAGCGTGAAGCCTTTGCAGTGGTATGGGCTCTGAAGAAGTTGCGGCCATACCTGTTTGGCTCGCACTTCCTGGTTCAGACCGACCACAGACCCCTTCGCTGGCTGATGCAGATGAAGGGGGAGAATCCCAAGTTGTTGAGGTGGTCTATTTCCCTACAGGGGATGGACTTTCAGGTGGAACATCGGCCTGGAGTGGACCACGCCAATGCAGACGGTCTCTCAAGGTATTTCCGCCTTAGTGATGAGAACTCCCAAGGGGTTGGGTAGCTCTCCCCACTTTCAGCTGGGGGGGACGCGTGTTAGACCTGTCAGCCCTTTGGGTGGTCCCTCCTCATCATTATTTATTTTGTCCCACTTTTGCCTCAAACCCTGTTTGAATTTTTCCTTTTTGGGAACCACCAGACTTTTTCGTGTTGCTACAGATTCAGGGAACCATTTTAGCTACCCCTGAAACTTCTGTCTGAGGGCCTGAAGCACAAAATGGTGGCCACCTGTGACATCACCAGCATCCACTGGAACCTACCAGCACCTTCCAGAACATTCCAGGAGATTCCAGAACCCTGTGACCGTTGGAGGCGGTTTAGAATGTTGGGAGGTTAAGTCAGAGAGTTGGCAGTTGGAGCTGGCAGTTGGCACCTGACTGGTGAAGAGAGAGGAGCACAACAGTGAAGGAGGAAGGAGTGAAGCAGCAGGGGTGGAAACTTGTGCCTGGAGTGGGGTCCATAAACCCACCCTTGATACTTGTCCCTACTGATGGATCCCAGCCTATAGCCCTGTGTGGGAAGAAGACAGAAAAACTCATCCTAAGGACCTGAACAGCAGGAACAGGCCTTAGAAGCAGAAAGCAGCAAGATCCTGACCTGAGAACTGGTTTCCCTGGAGTCCGGCGTCGAGTAGCCTGAAGACCTGGAGCCCGAGGTGGAGAAGCGGCGCTGACTGAAGTAGCAGACGTCGTACCCGGAGCCGCCTGAGGTCGTGAGAGGGCGCCGACGGAGGTCGTGAGGAATACCAGAGGTCGAGGAGGAAGTGAACCGAGGTCGAGCGAGCGGCGTCATCGGAGGAGTGAAGTCCGCCCTCCGGAGTCGTCGGAGACCGAGGTAGAGGAGCACCGGAGGTCGGGAGTGAGGATCGCACTCCGGAGTCGCCCAGAGCCTGTGAGGAGGAGCACCGGAGGTCGGGGGTGAGGATCGCACCCCGGAGTCGCCGGAAGTCGACATCGAGGCCAGGCCGGCCGACGTCATCGGAGCCGAGAGCGCCATCGGACCGGAGCCGCCCGAAGTCGACATCGTGAAGAGACTGCCCGACGCCGTCGAATCGGAGGTCGAGATCGAACCGAGGCCACCGACATCGGACCGGAACCGCCTGCCGGCGTCGTCAAAGAACTGACATTGTGCCGAGGCCGCCGAGACCGAACCGGAACCGCCTCACGGCGTCGACACGACTCCAGCGGCGTCGGAACATCAGAAAAAGGGCAGTAAGTGGAGTAGAGGGCGCCTAAGGCCCTGTGGAGACCTGAGAGACTGCTCTAAGGGGCTAGGGAGGTGCTGAAACCCACCTGACTGTGCCTGGGGTGAACTGGGACTAACCTAGAGAGGTTGTGTGGAGAGAGAAAGCCAGGGCACTGGTATACCCCCCTTGGATCTACCTCAGATTAGGCCTCAGCCTTGTCCCAGCCAGGGAGTAGCCCCCCTCAAGCCTTCCACAACCCTACAAGCTGTGCCTGGGCCATATCAGCCCTTAAGAATTGAAGTGTTATCTGATTATATGAGGGTTGCTGTATACTTTTAATTATTTATTGGGGATACTGTATTTATTGAGTTTTTACCTATTTATTGCTGCACTATATTTATAGGTCCACAGGACTTGTTGGTGTACAATATTTATTGGTACAGTATTTATTGCCTCAAAGTATTTAATTGTCTGTATATATTGCACTTGTATTTATGCCCTGTTATTTATGATCACCCCTATTTATTTCATCAAACAGCCAATATTTATTTGACCTGCACTAATTGAAACTTGTATATTGTGATTGACCTATTTATGTTTCCAATCAGCAACTAAGAGAAAAAGATAAAGAAAGAATATTTTCATAATTTTTACGGTGTAGAGCCGTTTTTGGAACGGATGCACGCATGGTTCTTGTATGGGTATATTGTATGCTTAGCACTGCGCCTGTTTCCTGACCACTCGAGCCAAGCTACCACAGTGTGTTCGGGGAGTCCACCACCACCCTGCGGAGTGGGAGTGGGCTGTTTCCAACACCAACCATATGCATGTACAACAATAGAACTAACCATGGGGGGTTTTGGGCGCATGCAGAGACCAAAGGTGATAAAACAGCCACACAAGGCATCAAAAGAAGCAGAAGTGAGGAGCAGAGCCAAGTGCCAGGGTGCAGGGTCCAGCCAGGGCAGTGTAGGGCAGCATTATGAAGCTCCCAGCTGTAGGAGGCTCAGGGGAGACAACAGCAGACTACTGACCCCAGGGAGAGGAAGGGCACATGGGTACCACGGGGTGCTGGGAGAGGGGTTGTGACGCACTCTGGACTGTGTCCATGAAAATCGGGGCAGAAGGAGACATCACCTAAATGCGGCTGGGGAAGAGCAGGGCACAGCAGTGGTGAGGGGACTCCATGGCAGTATCCCCGGAAGCCATGTGAGGGCCGAAGTGGACAGCAAGGAAGGAGCCACAGTTTGCCACACAGGCATTCAGCTTGTTATTGAATTTATAGATTGTACATTAATGAGCAGCTATTCTGTGTAGTTCTATCCTCAGTTCAGTAGAGGTGGGAGTCCTGCTTGTGGGAAGTAAGGTCCCGAATGTCTGAAGTGTCGTGAAGGAGGACGAGGTTGGAAGGGGAGGGAACCAGGAAGGGACAGTGATGGCAGTCAGCAACACACCTTTAGCATCGATCGTGGGGAAGCAGCTTGGCCCGCTTCAGCTTAAGTTTCTACCGTGACCAGTACCAATCTAGCAACACTTGAAGTACAGATATTTGAGGCAGGATTCCCAGAGGACCCTGTCATGCCCAGCTAGGAGCGATGCACACGCCTCTGGTGAGTACGCCTTGCCAAGCAACGCCTGCTAAACATTCATAGCACTCTATGGGCCAGAGTGCAGTGACTTGATGAGGGCCCCATAGAGACACAAAACCAGACTCAGGTAAAGGCCCAGAGCTCAGAAATACTGTAGGACAGGTAAGATGGGAAGCTTTGTCAGTCCTGGCTCCTAAGCAGCCCAGAGGCAGTATATCAGCTGGGGGTAACACCAGTGGTCCTGAGACTGGAGGCCAACTTCAGTACAAGGAGCCAGGAGGGTCTTGGGCAGGGCACCAACATACATATGGTCCACTGAGTCCAGGCACTTCACACTCGAAGATTCCCAACAGAATGGTGTGCTCCTCATGCGCAAGGCAGAATTATCCTCCACCATACAGGCAAGGCCTCTATTGATCTCAACACTGAGGTAGGTAATTGCTACCGGGAGCCAGCAGATGCAGTAGTCACTGAGACAGACTGCGGTGGTCGAACGGGTCATAGGGAAGGCTTTGCTCTTAGAACAGTTTATTTTGTACCCCAAAGGTTTGAAAAAGTCATCAATGGCTGACATTGTGACTACTATCAATGTCAAGGGGTGTGACAAGAGCAGCGGTATATCGTCCACATATAAAAGTGCCTTGATGTCACCCACAGCAGTAGGGATGCTAGCCACTCCTGACGACCTCTGAATCGGAGCCGCCAGCAGCTCATGGGCAAGAAGGTATAGTAAGGGGCAGCCCTGACGGGTCCCACGTGCCACTGGAAGGGTTCTGATAGAAGCTGATGGCAGGAAACCACAGCCTGTGGGGTGTCATAAAGGAGAAGCACCTTCTGAATGAATACTGACTCCAGGCCCATATCGGACATGACATGGAAAAGGTAGCACCAGTCAACCCAGTTGAACACCTTCTGGGAATCCAATGAAAGTTCCAGGAATTCAGAGGGGTCTGCCTTCATCTGCCAAAGCAAGTGGGAAAGGAGACGGAGATGATCACAGGAGCTGTGGCCTGAAACAAAGCTGACCATGGACTCATAAATCAAGAGAAGTATATCTTGGCTGAGGCGGGTTGTCAGCCCCCCAGTCAGCACCTTCATGTCAACATTGAGCAGTGAGATTGGGTGAGAGCTGGTGCAGTCCAAGAGGTCCTTGCCAGCCACGGCAAGAAGGATAATCATGGTCTCATTGGAGAGGGCCCCCAAGGAGCCCGCCTCCTCAGCCTCCTGAAATGCCCTTGTCAGGTGGATGAGAGGTGATCTCTTTGGTAATGGCCCCAGGCAGAACCTCTCAGCTCTCGAGGGACATGCACTGGCAAATATAAGGGGGGCAGAAAAGCCTCTATCTGCCCCAATGTGGCCCCCTGCTCTGTGAACTAAAGGAAGGCAGAGAAGGAAGGGAACCATTAGGAAATGTCACAAGAGTGGATGAGGAGAGCACCTGCAGATCACAGATCACTGGAATGACAAGCTGCGACTCACTCTGGTTCTGCTGGGCTGCAAGCAGCCGACCCATCTTCTCAGCATGATCATATCATCGCCACTGCAATTTAACCAGCGCCTTCTCAGCAGCCAACATGACGTAGGAATTCAGCCGGATTTTAGCAAGTTTGTTCTGCCGAAAAAGGAACGGTGTGGGGGAGCCTATGTATTGGGTCATAAGGGTGTGTGTTTCATGCTTCACCAGATTTCAGACCTCATAATCCATGCATTTGGTAGCCCCTGTGTCTGAGCCCTCATTATCAGAGAAATAAAACCATACATATATTCTAAAACCGAGATTTAGACTATACTTAGGGAACAAAGAGAAAAAGAGAGGGATTTTAATGAAAGCAAAACATCTATGGATGGTAGCTAGTTATCTGCTACACTGTGTACATGAGGGCCAGCCAATTTATTTGACAATTGTTAAGAACAGCAGCAAAGATTTTATCTTACCAGACTGCGATTACGCATATTGCACGTAGTTTGCTTTTCCAAAAAGTGGGGCATGGACTAATAGTCTCCCAAAATGTCCATGTGATAGAAATTCACGACAAAGCACAATGCACTTTTGTTGGACTTGGCCCTTTTTGCAGGGTCATCCTTGAACTTTTTGCCTTCCTCCTGTATTTTGTCTGACCTGTTTTTGTTGGTTTTATGACCCTGGGCACCTTACCACTGCTGATCAGTGCTAAGTTGCGTATGCTCTCCCTATTGTAAATTGATGTATGGATTAGGGACTCCATGATTGGCTTATTTGATTTACTGTCAGAACCCAGTACAGTGCACTGCGGGTGCCCAGGGCTGGTATATCAAATGCTGCTGGTGGGCTTGCAGCACTGGTTGTGCCACCCACAGAAGCAGCCTGTAAAGTGTGTCTCAGGTCTGCCATTGCAGAGTCTGTGTGCAGTATGGTACTGCCATGTTGACTGGGCAAGTGCACCCACTTGTCAGTCCCTAAACCTTCCCTTTTCTGCCTATTAGACACCCCTATGGTAGGCCCAAAGGCAGGGTGCATTGTAAGTATAAGGTAGGACGTGCCCTGGTGTGTGTGGCATGTATGTCCTGATAGTGAATTACAGCAATTTTTGTTTTTCACTATTGCAAGGCTACCTGTTCCCCATAGGCCAGAATGGGCAGTTTGATTATTAAATCTTATAATCCTAACTGACTCAGGGAACTAGGTAGAAATTTGTGTTTATTATGCCTGAACTCAGAATGATAAAATACATCTTTTAGTGAAGTTGGTTTTAATATTCTGTGTTTGAAAATACCACTTTTAGAAAGTAGGTATTTTCTTGTCTAACCATCCAAGCCTGCCTCTGCTAGGTTGTGTATTCCTTGTCTGGAGTTTGAGTGACAGGGGCTGGGGGATTCCGGGAGACAGAGTGAGTCAGCACAGGGCTGAATAGAGAGATCTGCATGCAGATGGGTGGGAGGAGTTGCACCTGGGACCAAAATAGGGCTGTGCCTTCCCTCGTCAATGCTGGCTCCACCTCCTGTGGTGTGTCTGATGTCCCTGGCCTGCACTGTGAAAGGAAAGAAGGAATCTTGTCAACAAAGTGCTCCAGGACTGACCAGAACTGGTTTGGACAAGGCAAAGGTGCTTTCCCTTCAGAGAACAAAGAGAAAATGTGTATAAAAAGGGGGACCCAGACCCCAGAACTTTAGATCACTTTTGGGAAACAAGAAGAAACCTCTGCTGAGGAGAAGAACCAGAGAGACTGAGGAGAGACTATCACTAAGCTGAGTGCTGTTTGGGGGATTGGCCTGCAGTGGTTGCCTGACTGCTAAAGAATGGAGAGAGGAACTTTGTGTGCACTTTCATCAACTTGTGAAGGCTCTCCAAGGGCTTGAGATAGAGCTTGCCTCCTGCTGAAGTCTCAGGGACAACAGACTTCACCACCCAGCTCCCCAAGAGTCTTTTGGAAGTGCCTGCTGCTGTGCAGGTCTTTCCAAGGGACTGAGTGTTTCAAGGAGCTGGAAGCATGACGCACGAAAAAGAAGCGTGTCGCCGAACTGCCGCTGTCGCTTCACAACGTGAAAGCGCCTTGCATCACCAGAGAAGAGGATCGGCGTCGCACTAGATGCCGCCGCATCATTCGGAGAACCGTGTTGCAGACGCTGTCGTCGCATCGCTGGGAAAGCGTGTCGCTGCTGCAGTTGTCGCATTGCTGGCGAAGCGCCTCACAGCACCGGAGAAGAGGATCGACGTCGCATCAGATGCCGCCGCATCACCGGGAAGCGTGTCGCAGGGCCTGTTGCGGCTCAGAAGAATCGTTGAGTCGCCGCACGGCTGTCGGGCGTGCATGAATCGTGTCGCATCAAGAAGAAGACACCATCTTTGTTTCATCACACCGGACCTTCATCGCATCACGGCGTTGCGGGCCGCATTGCCACGGAAGCTCAGTAAGAAACCGACGCATCACCTCCCCTCGCAGAGAAGAACCGACGCCTCCCCTGCATATCAGTAGGGACCCGACGCATCACCGTTCTTGCGTGTAAGGAACCGATGCATGACCTACCCTGCACCACTTTCGTTGTATAGCGTTACGCATCCTAAGGTGCATTGAACTCAAAGTATCGCATTTTACATCTTAAGAGAACTAAGCTATTTCTACCATATTTAAAGTACAGTATTGTGTATTTTTGTCGTTCGTGGTCTTGTGTTAAGTCTACATAAAGATACTTATTTTTATACTACAACTTGTGTGGTGTCCATCTGTAGTGTTTTCACTGGGTTACTGTATGTGTTCACAAATGCTTTACACACTGCCTCTGAGATAAGCCTGTCTGCTTGTGCCAAGCTTCCAAGGGGGTGAGCAGGTTTTTTTTTAGGAGTGTACCCCCTTACCCTGACTAGAAGCAAGGGTCCCTATTTGGTCAAAGGTACCTACCTCTGCCAACTAGAGACCCCCAGTTCTAACAAGTTTATTTTATTTTGTAGTTTTTATAAAGACATTAGAAAATATTTTTTAGCACCCTTTTTAAAATTGGTAAATATATTTATTATCAGGATGCCTTTAATTATTTATGTGCCTTGGAAAATAGCGACATCTGCTCCTCTGTTATATCACAATGGCCATAGGAAGAAGGAAAAAACTAGCATACCTTGAGGCCCCAATCTATGAGACATCAGAGTAAATTTGTATTTCCTAGTCTGATTGTATTATATGAATTTTACCATCCACATCAAATAAAAACAGGGCAGGGTCTGAAGCCACGTAATTAGTAATGACCCTTAGACCCCTATATAGGCCTTTGCGGGTCACTAAGCGATGATTTCATGCTGTCAAATCAAAATTGTTATGAGAAATCTGTATGAGGAAGGTGTACTTGTAGGTGAATGTGAATCATGGATTGTTTTTTAATTTATGTTTTGATTATAATGTTTTTATTGTGTACTTTTATGGGGTTTCTTGCTTATGAACTGAATAACATGTTTTAATTGAATTGTATTGACTCCACATAGGTTTTATAAAAATAGGTTTCTATATTATAAGTAAATCAATTCCAAAATGACAAAAATCCAATGTATAAATGTGATAGTTCTTCACAGTCCTAAAAAAGAAGTGTCTCTTCTATAAAATACTTTACGGTACTGCAAATATATGGCAAAGAAGAGCTCTCGTAGTGTGGGGCGTAATGGTAGAAGTTCCTCACAGTTCGCAACAAGGAAGTCTCTGGAAGGCCCCTTGAGACCGGTGCGGCATACATACTTTACTCTGGAGACATCTACGGAGGTTTCTGCCCAGAGCAAGTAATGCCCCAATCACTAGTGAGTCAAGGTTTGACTGCGAACATGTGGGCAGATAAGCAGAACTTGCACAACCAAAAGGTTCCTCACACTGAACACGAGTGGTGTTCGTTTGTACAGAGAGGCTTTTGTCTGTAAAAAGTATTTTTTAAAAGTATTGTTTTAAGTCTGATTTTTAAAACTTGCTTTGTTTGTACTTCACTTTGCTGCACCAACAGGGAGCTGTGTTATAGCTCCAGGGGCTGCAATAGTTGTTAACGGGGAAACTGTGATATTCAGGGCAGCATTCTAGATACTGACGTGCACGCCCAATTACAAAAGGGGCGGATGACGTGGCCGTGCAGCGAACATGTGCACTGGGTGCTCTGCAAGCCTGTCTGTGCCCGACCGGGCCCAGGGGCCAGAACTCCTGCCGTTTACACGGGGGAAATGTTCTCTTACACATCAGACTAGCTTCACCATCTCAGAGAGACTACAAGGAGTAAGTGTGCTCACTTGATCATACCTGACAGTAATGTTAAGTAATGCCCCCACTGCTCCTTCAAATTAAGCCCCGCTGTAAAAGCCCCCATGGGCATTTCCCCTCGGACTGTTTTTAAATCGATCAATTCCCAAACATTCTATGGAAGTTCGATTTCTATTGAAAGAAGAGGACTCTGATATTTTGTTTTTAACAGAAACTTGGCAGACTAACAATGCCAACCTGGCCCTTGTTCAAGCCCTCCCACTTGGATATTTGGTTCAGAGACTCGATCGAGAGCTGAGCAAAGGAGGCGGCATAGCAATTGTTTATAAATCTAAATTTAATTGCCGTATTTCAGCAAGTCCTATATCTGACTACGAGCGTCTTTCCTTTGCAATCAGTCTATCCCATACCTGTACATTCTCCGGGATTTTATTATATCGTCCTCCAGGGGCCTATGGCCAATTCTGTAGGGATCTACCGGACATAACAGCTAATTTAGCTAGCACGCTAACTAATTTTTCCCTATTAGGGGATTTTAATATACATTTTGATGACATATCACTGCCAGCTACATGTGAGTTGATTGATGGCTCTGGGGCCCTTCAACGTAGTCAAAAAGTGAGAGGCCCCACTCACTCTAAAGGACACCTACTCGACCCTATTTTTTCAAATATTGAAGTCCTTTTGGTCGAGAACCCCATCCCGGTGACTTGATCAGACCACAGCCTGATTCCATTTTCCTGGGCCCCTCAGGTCACCAATAGGCTGGCTGTGAAATCTAGAAAACTTGTTTGTAAGTGGTCAAAACTTCCAATAGAGTCCTGGGTGTCAATTCTTAATAATATCAGACCAACATCTGACCCAAATCCCAGTATTGCGAACGACAAGCTGGATGAATGGCTTGAATCCTCATTAGACATTGTACTCCCTAGAAAATGGGTTACCAATAAGATAGGAGCTAATTGAAAAGCCTGGTAGTCTCCAAAGCTTTGTGAGATCAAGCAAGCTTGTAAAGGTCTGGAGAGAAGTTAGAGAAAAGATTTCTCCACAACTAACAAGAATAAATATAGGGAGGCTATAAAAATTTATACGGAAGAAATTAGATGTGCTCAGGCTATATACTATGAAGAAAGAATCACCTCAGCCTCCAACTCCCCGTGCGAAATATTTCGCATTGTGAAATCTCTCCTCAAACCTCCCTCTCCTCCTATTGTATAAGAGGACACATCGTCCCGTTGTAACGAAATGGCAACATTCTTTTTTAACAAAATTCAGGACATCTATTCCTCTTTTCCCCAGGCTACAATTCAACAAAATGCATTATCTGTGGTCAACTGGCCTCAAATTAAAGATTGTTCATTAGCAGGAATTCCGCATCTGAATCCGACCTCCTTGCAAAGTATTCTTAACCAAGTGAAATCTGGCTCCCCTAGAGACCTGGTCCCCCCCACTATTTTAAATCAAATCACCGATACTATTTCTCCAGTTGTCTTAGACCTGATCAATGCCACGTTTGTGACGTGACTTTTCCACCTCTCGTGGAAACGGGCAATGGTCAAAGCTCTTCTAAGAAAAACTAACCTGAATCCTGAGGTATTGCCAAATTACCGTCTAAGGGGCACATCAACAAGCGGCAGCGATAATTATCGCTGGCCGCTCTTAGTGTGAGGAATTTTATCACCGGCTATCACAGATAATTATCACCATGCTAGCGCTGTAACAACGCATAGCGCAATGGCGATAATTATTCCAGTGATAGCGAGGTTTTCCATGGAACATCGCTGTTTTTCCAGCGATGCTCCATGGAAAACGATGATATCCTTGGTGACAGGGCCTGTGGTCTTAGCCACACAAAACCCCCCATGTTAGGTATGCCTAAGTCAGGAATTTAACAGATGTTAAATTCCTGCGTTAAGGCATACTTAGCGTGATTTTAAATATCGCTATCCCTCGTTGTTAATATAAGGAAGCTGGGTTAGCGATATTTACCCAAGGGAGTCTGGTCAGGCACGCCTCCTTTGCATCTTATTAGCGATGGGAAGCGTGCTGACAAGGGGCGCCAATGCAAAGATACACACGCTAGCGTGTCCTTGTTGATAATACGATAATAATATCGCCACTTTTCGCCCGAAAACAGGCTCTAAAGTGGTGATAACATTATCGCTGCACCTTGTTAATATGCCCCCAATTTCTTTACTGCCAGGAATTAGCAAAATTGCTGAAAAACATATAAACTCTGTCCTCTCAGCATTTTTGGAAAGCAACAATTGTCTCCATCCCTCACAAACTGGATTCAGACCTCAACAAGGCATGGAAACTGCCCTTTTGGCAGTAGTAGAAGAAGCAAGAAAAATCTTAGATAATGGAGGCTGTGCTGCTATTGTCCTTTTAGATATCAGCGCAGCCTTCGACATGGTCAATCATCAGCTGCTCATTCAAAGACTTAGGGAGGCAGGAGTTGTGGGGACAGCTCTTAAGTGGCTGCAATTCTTTATGAAGAACAGATCATTCCAGGTATTTGAAGATTAAATGACCTCCAAATGCATGCCTCTTAGATGTGGGGTTCCTCAGGGATCTTCCCTGGGCCCCACTCTATTTAATGTGTACATGAGTCCCCTGGCAGAGGTAGTGAAGCCGTTCAGTATCCATATTGTCACCTATGCCAACGACACGCAACTTTTTGTCTCTTTCAACTAGCTTGACAAAACTGGGTCTGATCTAGCCGGGTGTCTAGAAAAGATGTCAATCTGGATGGGGGGATCGTACTTGAAAGTTAATGGTGCCAAAACAGAGCTGATGCTCCTAGGTAAATCTCCTTTTCCGAATATAAACCTGCCCTGGCCCAGCTGCTTTGGTCCTATTCCCCCAAAGAACAGATCAAGAGCCTGGGCGTATGGCTTGATTGTTACTTCGTTTTCAGAGGGCAAGCGTGGAAGGTGGCAGGTAGTTGCTATGGGATTCTTAGGATGATACGGAAAATCCTCCCTCTGCTCCCCTTTCACGCCAGAAGATTGATGGTTCAAGCATTGATTCTCTCCCGGCTTGATTATGCCAATTCCCTTTATCTGGGAGCCCCTTGTCTTACCATCAAAAGATTGCAGACTGTGCAAAACTGCGCCGCACGTCTGCTCATGAATATTCCCAGTCGTCAACCAGCAAAGCCTTCAATCACCAACCTTCACTGGCTCCCCATCCACGAGAGAGTCCAGTTTAAAGCTTTGTGCATTGCACACAAGGCAATGTCAGCCAATGGAGCACCCATTATTCGTTCCATCATCTCGCCCTAATGTCCCAATAGGGTTCTGCGTTCGGAGAGTAAACATCTGGCGGTAGTCCCTAAAATAAACAGATCACGAAGTGGAGGGCATCTTTTCTATTATAATGTCGCCAAGTTGTGGAACTGTCTCCCTCTCCATATTCACCTTTAGACTAACCATTTGGCCTTTTGAAAACTTATAAAAATCTTTCTGTTCCGCTAAAGAATGTCACTGAGTTTGTGATTGGACTGCTTTAGGCACTGGGATGCCTCCGGGTAACCATGCGCTCCACAAATGCTGATTCATTCATTCATTCATTCAAAAGGCCAGGTCACTGTACCTTTCCTTGGTTGGCCACTCCTGTGGGACGACAGGCAGACCATGTTGGGCTACCCTCGATTCCTTGAGGCAGTCTCTGCAGTTTGGCGGTCATAGACGGATACTGGAAGCCCTTCTCTTCTTCTCTCAGCGGAGATCCTCGCTCAGGATTGTGGCAAAAGTGTTGCTTTGGTTTCCGCTTCCCTCACGACAGAGCTGACTTTGTCGAGCACCTCCCTGCTGCCTTGGCAATGCGTCTCTTCAGGAATGTGGCTTGTCGGCTCAGTGCACATGGCCTGTGCAGCAAGAGTCAAGCAGGGGGGAATCGTTGGTCCTGGGTGCCATACTTCACCCTTCAAAGCGCTAGGGGGCTTTGTGCACTTGGATAGAGTAGCCCTCATCAGGAAAGGGCTGTCTAGAAGAATGCACAAAGTGTAGCTGCCATCCACCCCAGAGGTGTATTGGAGACAAGCTGTCCGTCAGACAGAGTTATAAGCACAGAGAAATGTCCACTTTCTAAAAGTCATCGTTAAGGGTTATGAGATGCACTCCTGTTTCATCAAACTTTATCCATTCTCGTCATCATCCTCCATGAATGCGTGCACACAGGAGAAGTGTCTGGAATGCAGATTTAAAAATAAGAGGTTTAAAAATGGAAAACAAAAACATAAGAATGGAGTCAATTGTAAATTACAAGCAGGCGCAGGAAAAGCGCAGGCGTTTAAGCAGTGCAACAGGAATGGGGAGAAGAAGTGCCCCACATATTGATTCACTTTCTAAAAGTGGCATTTCTAAAATAGTAATGTGCAATTCAACTTCACTAGTAAGGAGGATATATCATTACCATTATAAATATATCAAACATGAAAAGGCCACTCCATTCTAATCAGGAATTACCTCTTAAAAGTTTATAATGGAATTCCCAATGCTAGTCCATGAGAGGAGTAGGTCTCACAACAGTGAAACACGCAAATAGGCTGTTTGTCGCTCCAGGACATGCAAAACATAAAAGTGCATGTCCTACCTTTTACTTACTCAGCACCCTTCCAATAGAGCTACCTAAGGCCTATCTTAGATGTGACCTAAGTGTAATTAAAGGGGAGTTTAAGGCTTGGCAAGTAGTCTTAAATGGCATGTCGAAGCGGCAGCAAACTGCACATAGGCCCTGCCGTGGCAGGCCTGAGACAGGTTTGAAAGGCTACTTCTGGGGGTGGCACAATCCATTCTGCAGGCCCACTTGTAGCATTTGAATTACAGGCCCTGAGTATATTTTATACCTCTTTACAAGGGACTTACAAGCAAATCAAATGAGCCAAATAGGTGTAAACCAAGTATACCATGTTAAGAGAGAGCACACGCACTGTAACACTGGTTAGCAGTGGTAAAGGACCCAGAGTCCTAAAGCCAGCAAAATGAAGGTCAGAAAAATGTGAGGAGGAAGGCAAAATGTTTGGGGTAACCCTGCAAGAAGGGCCATTTCCAACAAATGGCTACATTTCCTTGAGCTGCTGCATGCTGGGGAGGAATCCCTGGGGTCTGCGACCGACCTCCTGTTGTTAATGACCATATCCACCCATTCATGTCTGAGTTTGGCAGACTCAGCATAGGACAGATGGGTCTCCTGTAGGAGGGCTATGTCCACCCATTTGCTATGTAAGTAGGGCAGGACCTTCTTGTGCTTGATGTAATGGGAAAGACCATTAATGTTCATGGATATCAAGGTGAGGGATATGGGTAAAATGCTTGAGGGACAAGACTGACAGGACAGCCCTGAGGAAAGGGGTGAGCCATGGGGCACTACAAGTGCATGTGGTCCAGAGGTGGGGGAGAATCCCACAAGACATGGACTGAAAGGTCCTCAGGTTGTGCAACTCCGGGTATGGGGCCGTACAGGAAAGGGACTAGGGCAGAAACAGACCAAACTGACCATGGATGTTTCGGATTTCTCCTTTGAAGTTGGGCTTTGGACTACACTGGCGGCACACACCAAGCATCCCTGACTGGAACACCATGTAAGTGATGAAGAAGTCGATAAGGAAGGTGGGTCCGACCCTGGTAGAAATCGGTGAGCATCCCTTGGGGAGGATAACCTTGGTGAGGGCAGTGCAGGGAGAGACTTCCTGCAGAAGTAGGGTAGCAGGACAGATGGCTTTGGGCCAAATAAGCAGCAGGTAGGGCAAGCAGTGGGGTATAAGCCAAGCCACCCCAAGAAAATGGGCTGGTTCTTCAGGGGCGTGACAGCCGACAAAAGAAGAGGGGGACATAGGGCCGCAGCACCATGGCCAGGGGAGCAGCCATGGGTAGGGGGCAACAGCCACAATGAAAAGGGCAGTGGTCAACAGGACCACAGAGGGCTGCAACAACCTCATAGTGTAGAGATAAGTGGAGGGGACAGAAAGGAGGGACATGAGCATACAACTGAAAATGCAAATGACAGCACCAAACAAAAGATATACTGAAGTCTATGTCATGGCATCTGCTGAAGGCTTCCCCTGCTACAGCCGCGACCTGGACTTATCTCTTCCCCTGTCCTTGTGGAACACCTCCACAACACGATGCAGAACCCCGCAATCGGACTCCCTCTGCTTCAAACCTCCAGCGTAGCCGTGTTGGGAATGATATCTCAGCCTCCAGGACGGGAGGCTGTCCACACTAGAAGGGGGGGTTACTAAACGATCCACAGCCATGTCCATGGCAGGATCAACGAAGGATTCCAAGAACAGTTCGAGCTCACCAGACTTCATAAAGGGTCTTGTGGCACAGTTAATTGTAAGCACCATCTGTGCTGATTCCATGAGGCTGTACTTGATATTGTGTCATTGCAGGTGGGGTTGGAGTGCCAGGAAGCATTGGCATTTGGAGTTGGTAACAGCAGAGAAGTCTGCTAAGAAGGAGATGCGGTGGCCAATAAAGAAGATAGCCCTCGTGTGCTTGCGATGGAGGGCACAGGCAATAATGGACATGTAGATTTGAGGGGCTGGGCATGGCGGGAGCAGACATGTTGTGCTCTTTGGAGTTCAAAGGGCTCTGCAACTGGAGGTGTAGCAGAGCTGGTAACATCAACTGGAGGTAAACAACCATATATCCTTCTCCATTTCTTCTGGCACACCATAGATTCAAAATGTATCCTTCAGGACCTAGGCCTCCAAGTCTGTCACCTTGTGAAGCAGAAAGTCAATGTCCCAGCAGCAGTCTGGCAAGCGACTGCGACGACCCTTCCCAACATCCAGCGTGTGGTCATCTGTATGCAGGAGGGTGTGAAAGTAAGACACCTCTTAGCGAACCCAAGTGCACCCCAACTGTGAGAGTCATCATCTTATCTTCCATAGCAGTGAGGGTAGACCCAGTGACTGAGATTTCGTTCAAGAGGGCCTCCATGCTAGCTTTGGGTGCTGCAGAGGAGGACTGCTCAGGTGGTGGAGCACGGCACACCACCTCGGAAAACAGGAGTTGTGGGGCAGTCTTCCGTCACATTGACATGCAACATGGCCAATGGCCAGGGTGTTTCTAGCCCAGCACTACAGGCAAAGATCGGCATCCTGAGCAGCAGGTGATGGAAGGGAGTTAGGCCTAACCAGCAGCCGCAGAGACTAACAGATATGACAACAGTCCCCACACCACAATAGCAGGCATAGGCCCCTCAGTCCAGTGGGGGCCGAGGTGCATGGTCTGGTGGTCCTGTTGAGGTGTGGATGGCAGGGGTGAAATTGGGGAAGGAGCAGCCCAGCCAACCCAGTACATTGAGCACAGTCCCAGAGGGTGATCCTCACCACAGCTGTAAGAGGGAGAGGCCGCCTAGAAGTAGGAACCCAGCAGGAAAGGATAACAGGTAACCAGCCGCACCAGGAAGCTGCCCGGGATGGTCAGGCAAATCCAAGCAACCATGGCTCCTGACCACCTAGGCCGGGTGACCACACAGAGCGGGAGTGAGTCCAGGGTTCCAGGCGAGATGGTCCAAACATGTGGCAAAGTTCCAGCAGGCAGGCAGGCCCTCCGAAGTCCTCCCAGCCAGGGGACATGCATGCTCAACTGGCGCTCACTAGCCGGATTGGGAAAGAAGCAGCAGCAGGTGAGAGACTGCATCCTTTACTGCCCACTGGGCCCCTGATGAAGGTGTCCGTAGCACCCACTCTACCAAGTACGAAAGGAAAAAGGGGCACAGCAAGCCCAGCATCCCTGGGCCTGTGGCCGGCAATGCACGTGGGAAGGCCGCCACAAGTACCAGCATGCAAGACAAGGGCCTCAAGGGCCGTCATGCAGGTCCCCTGGGACTAATCAGATCTAGGGTCCTGTGATTGTGGGCTGGAGGGCGGGAGATGCAGGAGCCCTTGGCAGGTACGTGAGCCAAGGGTGATGATGCTGCACCGGCCACCGAGTCCACCTGTAGTCGCTGTGGGCCATGGCTCAAAACGCCGCGTATGCTGCTTATCGGTGCAAGCCAACCCGTTCACCAATCGGACCCCTTCTGGGCTGGCGGGGGCCATCAGTAGTTGGGCCATCTGCTCAGAAGAATGGGGGGCTCACCAGTAGAGGGCATGAGGGGGCATTACAGCACAGCTGAGTGAAGCGCTAACAGGGTTTGGCCATTGTCGTTGGCTCCAAGATTTTTTAGCAATAGCCTTTGGCTTTAAGCCACAACCTAGTTTTAAACATACATCTTCAGCCCACATTTAGGTGCACTCAAACTTTATCTTGGTTAACAGGAAGTAATAATTGCACCCAAACTTCAGCAATTTGTTACACAGTGTACCACATACAATTGACCACGAACAATTATGATTGCCTCTAGATGTTACACTATTTATATGCCATGGACCTACAACTCGACATTCTGTGCTGAATATGTCTAGGATTTTATCAGGGATGTCAACAATGATGTAATTACAGAGGTCATTTGTGATGTCATCAATGATATAATGTAATATGTTGTGAGTGAATTAATATGTGAGGTCATAAGCAGTGTATAGCAATGGTGCAAGTTATATTTAGTGCATACCACAACTGGTGAATCCTGTTTTTTGTTTTAAAATGATAGTTTTTATACTAATATAAGGCCTAATTATAATTCCACCTTAACTTTTAATTTTTGTTCAATAAATTTCTAGGGTTTTTAATGAAATCTAAAATCTTAGGGGTCTATTAGCATGGCGGTCGGAAAAACTCCGATCGCCATGGTAGCGGGAGGCGGATGTCCGGCAGTGGACATCCGCCCTCCACCCTAATGGACCCCTTAGTATCTTACCTAACTAGTGCAGGACCTAAGACTTTTTTAGCACACATACCTACCACTGGGACCGCATTAAGTACCACAAAGATACTGTGAATAAAGGTAGGAGTAACTACTGTCCATCCAAATGGGAAAGAAGGCTTATTCAATTTTGTTGAAAGATCTTTTCCAGCTGCCCTCTGGAAACCCCTATTTCTATGCATTATCGTGAACAAAGGATCCAAGCTTTCAGCCATCGACTATGGTGGCTTTCTTCATCATCGGGATGCTCCTCTTTCACCATTCATTATTGTGAAGGATTAAGGTGCTCCTAATATGGAGCACTAAGATGGAAGTCCTCGGTAAGAAGATGAGGCAAGCCACCCAGGTTGGTGGGTGAAGGCTTGCATCCTTTTTCAGGACACCCCATATTGTTAGGGTCTTCAAGAGAGGGGTGGGAAAAGTTCAAATAAACAGAGACTGTTGTATGAATCTCCACCAGAGGGTGGAGATATATATGTAAGTCGTTTAGACTTACTTAAACCTAGGTGTAAATCTACATTAGCTATACACTTAGTTGCAGTAGTAGATTTGGTGTGAATTAGGCCTTCTGTCTCTTCTACTCTTCCTAATAGAAGGTGGCCACGGTTACCATTTCAGCCTCACACTGCTGAAAATGGACATGCTTGGTGCCGAAGTTTGTACTTTTGGCTTCTATCCTGTCTTACTTATAAATTTGTGTCAAGGAAAGTCAGCCAAGAAGAAGTGCAGTACACTTAATTATTCTAATGGGCGCTCTCACAGGTCGCCATCGCCTGGGCATGGCGAGCCACTTCAGAACGGGAACCTTAATGTACAATGACCTGACTCCTGAAATGAGACCTGAAGCACATCTGACGTTTAAATCAATTCTATTTAGGAGAGCTTTACAAATTAGTGCCTACTTGATTGAGCTGGTGCACGCTGTGCTGCCTGATTAGCTTCACCAAAGTGGTTAGTAAGAGCCTAGCTCTCACGGATCACATACTAAACAAAAACTTCTCAGCTTGGTTTAAACCACAAAATGGATACAGGAGTAAGAAAAGCACCACCACGTTCACAACACATTGTTTTGGTATTTTTAGTCAGAGCATTGTTATATAGAGAAGCACACATTGCCAACCCTGCCAATTCCTATGACGCCTACATGCATTTTTGTGTTAAAAATTGAGCTAAAATGGACAAGCATTGTCACTTCTCATAATACAAGACAAAAGTGTGACAAAAAATCGAACTGAAAGGCCATTTCTGGCTATCGTCTGTATTTTTCGACCGGATTGCACTGTTTTATTCTATTTTATATCACAATATTACTGTGCCCGAAAGGGGGATGATCTCTAGGAACCATCAAGGGCGGTAACTTAAGTTATGTGAGCAGAACCTGGGTGAATATGATTTCAGAAGGCCCTACATGTGGTTTAAGCAGAAGTCATCATCTATGAAGTGAAATGCAATATATTGTTCAATATGCTGAATGTCTTCGTCATTTAATATATGTTTGGTACTTGTCAGCTGCCTTGATACATCGAAATGAGACAAAAATTGCAGAACACTGGAAATATCTTTAAAATGCTCCCACCTTCAAAAGAGTTAGCCATGTCAAATTACTCACCATGGCCATTATTCCAAGTTGTGTGGAGTGATGTTACTGCATGTTTTTCAGGAATTACCACCACACATGATTGCGTGTTACATGCAGGGATATACCTGGTAACACCAAATGTGTTTACCCATGCATTTTTTCAACTGCTGTTTGCAGGTGATAAATACATTAGGAAAAGGGGAGGGATTTGGCGAATCACATGATCAAAAGGGCTATGTAAATCTAGGACCAACATGTAATTCCCCATTCCACTTGAGGTGGCCAGAATCTGTAATTTATCTAGTTTTATCTAATATTAATATTTCTGAATAATGGCAATCTCTTAAACGGGGCCCCAGAGGAAAAGGGATATGTGCAGATCGATACAGTAGTTTGTCAGATTACATCCACTGAGAGTTGAATTGATAATTTAAAGCGTGATAAATGTATTGATTTTTGGCTCATTGCTTTTTAAGTAGCTGCATGGAGTGGCCATCGTTTTATGACATTTGCACAGGTGGCAAGTATGTGAACGCTACCCTGGAAGAGATAGGGCTGACAACTTTGTGGAATACACCGGGAGAGGTATGCGGACATCTACGTCCCTCATTAAATCAACCTACTGGCAGCCAGTGCTTAATTTGTGCCGGTGCTTTCCGTGCTCGGCACCGGCACTTAATTGACAGTACACCACATCCTAGTGCTGTCTTTTTTTAATTTTGAGATGAGCACAACAGCCGTGTTTATTAACCCCTTCCCGCTCATGACGGAACCCCTCCGTCATGAGCCACGGTTGCGCTGTGCTCATGACGGAGTGGTTCCGTCATGCTGCGGCCGTTGGCGGCCGCTCCGCCCACGCGGCGCTAATTCCCCGCCTGTGCGGGCGATTAGCGCAGTGGGCGGAGACGTGACGGAACCACTCCGTTATGAGCACAGCTCAACCGTGACTCGTGACGGAGTGGTTCCGTCACGAGCACAGCGGATCCGCAACTGCCCCCAAACCCCCCCAGCGCCGCGGCGGAATTCCTGCCGCGGCGAAGGGGTTAAGTCAATACATTGGAAATTAATAATACTGGCCTCTCATGCCATTATTATAGCTGTGTGTGGCCTGAAATAGTCTGAATTGTCACACTTGTAGAAGTGCGATGGTTAGGTGTTATGTTCGTACTGCTATTGGCAGCGCTGGCATGGTATGGGTGGTGCATGCTGCAGTGGCCTTCCGAGAAGGGCCCTGGCACTTCATTTTTTACAAATTAAACACTGCAGCATGGAGATTCTCTAATACACTCCCAGGCAAGCCGAGGTACTCTGACTGACATGTTTCTTACAGTAAAAGTCTCCATTAATAGAGAAGACTTCCTGGATGAGATAGAGCCCCTCCCCAGCTAGGAGCTTATTTTTGCTATTTCGCTATGGGTCTCTACCCCAACACCCAGAGAGCGGATGACTGGCAGTGCCCGGCCTGTGGTGCCCCCAAAGAGATGCTAGAATATGTATTGTTTTTCTGCCCAGCCTATAAGAATAGTGGGCGCTGCTGGATACTTCTGTTATGACAGAATTTGGGCATTAGAGACTATAAAGTTGCATTTAGAATGTTAAAAACAGACTCCAGCATGCCACTGATTTTTGCACTTACCTGTTGTTTGTTGGCCATGTGGACAGCTAGGGCAAACATATGTGCTTCTCCTGAGAGCCAACCAGTGCATGTGTCCTGATTAGTGACACACAATGATTATGATTTGTACCATCAATACTAGCCCGATTTTAGATGACTCAGATTTTGACTGACTTCTGTTATCCTTGCATTTCCTCATGTATACAGATTAAATGTAAACATTATTTAAATTTTTTATGATGTAAATAAGACTGTTCTCCAAAGGCTGTTTTTATCCATGAGGATTAGCACTATGGAGCAAATGTATAAAGAAATGTTGGAGCCCTGAGCTGCGCCAAATTTGGCAGCGCCGCGCTAAGACATTTCCAAAAATGCAGGGATGTGCCGTATTTACAATATGCTGCACCCCTGTGTTTTCCCTAGCTCAGGCGCTAAAATTAGCTGGCTAGCTCCAACGTGGGCACCCTTGCACCATAGCGCAAGGGAGCCTGTGTTGCAGGCAATGATTGTTTATGTGCAGGAAGGGACACAGTGGAGCAATTAAAGTATTTCTCCTTGCTGCACCACTTTAACGCCTGCTTTTCAGTGGTGTTAGTTTTCGGTGCTGCCTCAGATTTACGGATCCGGGGCAGCGTCAAAAAGCAATGAGTGTTGTGGTGCAACGCCCACTGCATGCATCACTCATCCAGATACCTTTGTCAATATGGAGTAGGGCATTGCACCACAGGAAAGTTGTTAAAGTGGCGTTCCTGTGGTGCAAAGCCCTTGTAAATGTGCCCCTATGTTTTCTATAGTATTCAACGATTGTGTCTAATCTATGTTTTACTGTTTTTCTATGTTTTTTTATGGCCACTGAGCCGAAATAAAGGTCTTTGAACTGAACTGGGTAGGTGAAAAATGACTTTTCCACACGCCTTATTACATCAACATATAGGGCATGAGCCAAAATGGAGAAAACATCCAATCGTGAGCAAGGAGATGACCCAAAGCCAAGGTTAAGTATATGGTAATTATTGGAAACTATATTTGCGTCAACAAATAGCTAAAGCTTTCTACAGCCAAGACCTACAAATGGTCATCAAGACTTGACAAATTCTATGACTGTTGTAGCTCTACAAACTGTCTCCCCCAAACTTTGAAGTACTGTAGCTCATTTCAGTTGTCAAAGCTGGCCTTATAGGCCATTTGTGGCTTTCTGTGGGTTCACCACAGAGATCACTTCAATTGACACCAGGTGATGCCTGACAGATTTGTCCCTAAAAGGCAAAATAAGTTTTTATCAATGGGAAAACAAGTGATGGTACTTTTTCACACACTTTGGCTACAGTTTGGGAACTAGAACTTCACTGCCTATTTTAAATTGGGAAAGGGAGTGGTTACTCATTTGCATAGGGCTTTCTTTCAGCAGTTGATTGCAATAGGCACCCCCTCTCATGTTAGATTAACGGGTGCATGTTTGGGGGAGAACCCCAGCAACTTTGACAGTAACGTTGTCCTTTCCAGCTACCTTTCCAGATGCAGGCCAGAAATATATTCCTATTCCCAGGAAGACCTTATGTTGCTTTATGTGTGACCTTCAACAATTCTATACTCACTATAATTTGTTGTTAGGAACCGGAAAGGATCTACTAGGGGAATGAATCAATCATTTCAATCGAGAGAAGCGTCAATGAATATGTATTTCCACTATTATCTCTGCTGCCTTCCCAAGTGTTTTCAATGTAGGAGAGGATCAGCACCTTGTCAAGGTTAACACCCCGTAAACTTTCATGAGCAGAGATTTTCATGAGAGTGCAGCCATCAATTGAAGTTTTGTGCTGAAAGAACTACTTCGTGCAAAGTCATACAAGAATTTTATTCTCTTGGTAATATTTTGACTTCCCCCAAATTCTTAAAATGAGATCCAAATGAATTGAATTCAGAATTTCAGAGAATATTACTGATGGATCCCAAATCCCAAAAGCAGCTTACATTGTTTCATTATTGAAGTGGCAAAATCATACATCAACCACAGTTCTATTCAATAGGCCTAGAAATAGACCGTCGATTAGTTCAGCTATTGCAATACTATTTATCACCATTTGATTAAATACGCGTTGTGCGAGGTGGTGATTTTTACAATTAATCTAATATCAAAATTCCCATAAGGCAGCCGAATGTTTAATTGTTTTTCCTACCACCAATATGTCCTCTACTGCGTGAATTATTTGTGCAAAGTGGGGCACCAGACTGAAATGCCACATTTTTGGCTAGCCATAACAGTGGTCCTGTTTGTTTCGTGTTATGCTATTTCCAGATCTAAGATTGTAGAAAACCCCTACCACGGCACATGTTGTAGGTTAAGTTATATATATGATTTGTCTGTATTGTTCGTGGTATCTGTACATTGTGTCTATAGTCTGCCTCTGCCTCAGTGACTTAATTGGTCACTGCGACTAGAATAGAAATTGCAGAGGTAGATGTGCTCTATGTATCGACAGTTATGAGGCAGATTGGATACAGACAGCTGTGTGGTGCGGGGCTTCTGATGTTATGTTATGTTATCAGTATTTATAGAGCGCATGGCTGCCCCAGCACCAGGACGTCCCAATGCTGAGCCAGAGTAGAAGTGGACAGAGCCGGAGTAGGCTAAAGATTGGAAAAGAGCCATTGATCAGTTTCCTGAACGCCTAGTGGTCTTGCATGCCGCGTGCAGCAAGAGGGATGGTATTCCAGAGGGTGGGGGCCAATGTCCTAAAAGAGCACCCTCCGGCTCTGGTCCTGTGCACCCGCGGGACACAGGCCAGGTGTATGTCCGCTGAGCACAGGGCCCGAGCCGGGGTATACACCGAGCATAGATCGCTCAGAATTTTTGGACCCAGGCCATGCAGGATCTTATGTGTGGTACATAAAGTCTTGAAGTGAACTCTCTGTTCTATGGGTAGCCAGTGAAGCCGTTGAAGGAGGTCAAAGGCATGACAGTGTTTAGGTAGTGCAAAAAGCATGCGGGGAGCCGCATTCTGAGCCAGTTAGAGCCTTTTCATCACAGCTTTGTTGGCACCAAGTAGTAGCCCATTGCAATAGTCCAAACGTGACAGCACGGTGGATTGAACGATCATCTGTTGGGTGGATGCATTGAATAGCCCCAGAATGGGTTTTAGGCCCCATAGAAAGACCAAAACAGGTACCCGCCACAGCCTTAGTCTGCAGTTCGAATGAAAGGGTGATGTCCATCAACACTCCCAGATTCTTAACCACACTTTTCGGCTAAGGAGGGGATCCTAGGGCTTTAGGCCACCATTGATTGCCCCATAGGTGGGTAGCTCGAACCCCCAAAAGCACTTCTGATTTTGCAGAGTTCAATTGCAAATAGTTATTGGTCATCTTTTCAGAGATGGCTGTAAGGTCAACTTGGATTTTTGCCTGGTCTTGTTTAGTATTGCTAGAGAAGGTAAATACCATTTGGGTATCATCTGCATATGATACCATAGCCATGTTACAGGCTTTGGCCAACGGGGTTAGGGGGCGGACACAAATGTTAAATAGATTGGGGCTTAGGGCAGACCCCTACGGAACATCACAGCCTAGAGGATGGACATTGGAGGTGTAAGGGGGCAGGGACCTGGAAGGACCGATCGGTCAGAAAGGATGCAGACAAGGCCAAGGCCTTGCCATTGACCCCGATCTCCTCTCCCCAGTATAGCAAAATCCTATGGGAGACCGTATCGAAGGTTGCACTGAGATCCAGCAGGGTCAGTGCCGAGGTTCTGCCCTCATCCATAGCAGACTGTAGCTGCTCCGTGACTGCCAGTAGCGCCGATTCTGTGCTATGTTTAGGCCGGAAGCTATTTTGTGACTGTTCATGGATCTGATTAGCTTCTAAGTATTGTGTTAGGATGCAGTTAATATGAGACTCCATAATTTGGCAAGGTACGGGAGCAGAGATATTGGGAGGTCTTTTACAGGCAGAGATGCATCGAGTGTTCGTTTTTTTAGCAGGGGGATAACTTTGGCATGGTTCCAAGACTTAGGGATCACTGCAGCCAATAGGGACCTGTTGAACAGCTCTCAGCCCTCCGTGAGAAGGCAATCATGACATTTCCTAAAAAGGTCAGGTTTTATTGGGTCCTCAGGGGAGCCTGATTTTACCTTGGCCGATAGGGTCTCCATATCTTTAAGGGACATGGGCAGAAGGTCCTGGAGGGAGTGGGGCATAACTGCCGGGGGAATGTTCCTCTGATTAGTGGAAGAAGCCTTCTCTACACAGAAAGTGCTATAAATGCGCTCACTTTGGTGATATAAAAGTTTGCAAGTGTCTCGCATTGCAGGTTGGAGGATATAGCGTTATCAGCAGTATGCGGGGGTTTTACCAATTCCTGCATGAGGGAGAAAATGGATTTGGTTGGATTGCTGCTGGAAATCACATTAGCATAGACTTTTGCTGTGGTATTCCGGACCAGTTTATGGTACAATTTAACTGCGTTCCTGTAAATAGATTTAGCTGTGAGATCATAGGAACTTCTCCATGCCCTTTCTAGAATTTTACATTATTTATTTTCTCTCGTCACGGACTCGTTATACCATCCATGATGCAAGAATAAACCTTCTAATCTTTACGAGTCTCCAGCCTTATTTGTAAAAAACCCTACAGCATGAAAAGTGATTTACCGCCACGCTGTCCGAGTGCATGGTGTTCCTCTGAACTTCCACTGTTTTGCCCACTCTGGCCACATTTATAGCAGCTTTCCTATTGTTTACCGACCGCTGAGGTCTGCATAGACCTCTTGGGCACTTTATCATATGTTTTATCTGCTTTCCACAGTCTCCATTGACCTCATGGGTTGACATAGACTTTCTTTTCCCTTTCTGCCAGTCTGCAATTGTCCTATACTTGATGTGACCTTTGTATTCCCTCTCCAGTTGGTGTGCATGACCTCCTGGTGACCCTACCTCAGTTTCTCAGTCCTCTATCTGTTCCTGCCTCAGAGCAGTCATTATTAGCTTCATTACCTCCACTCTCATTATTATGGGTGTACAGTCAAAGTATCGATTTTTAAATATCAAAGCACAGTTATATCGAGTTTTAAATATCGTAGGGACAATAGATCGAAATCAAGAATATCGCCAACCAGAATATTGAAGTTAAGGTAAGAAATATCGATGTTGCAAATATCGATGTTAGTAATATCGAAAGGTAAATTATTGATGTTAATAATATCGATATTTATATGAGTGTTATGTATTTTAGTATGTATTTTATATGCATGTGTTCTATATTTTTCGTTAAGTATTTACTGTTTTTTTTAATATATGTATACATTTTTTAGAAATTAGTAATTTTATTTAAAGTAAATTTTGCGTTTTAGTACCGTAGCAGGTTGTGGGTTTATAGGGGAATAGGGTGGGAAGTAATTTAATTATAGTACATTAAAAAATAATTTTTAGGAATTATTAACTTATTTTAATTACATTTTGTGTTTTATTTCTGTAGCGGGTTGTGGGTTTATAGGGGAATAAGGTGGGAAGTAATTTAATTTTAATTAAATAATTATTATTTTTTAATTATTGGTATTAATAATTAATGTATTGTTAATTAATTATTAATTGGTAATTACTTATTAATAATTGATACTTATTTTATTTGTATTAATTTATTATTGGAGTGTGTTGTGGGTTCATAGTGGAATAGGGTGGGTAGTAAATTATTTGTAATTAAGTAATTAATTAAGTAAAATTGAGTATTGAAAATTAATTTTTGTTGTTAATTAGTTATTCATTGGTTATTCATTTTTATTTTAAAAAATATTGTATTGATATTTATTTGTGTTATTAATTGATTATTAATGTGTTATTCATTTTTATTAAATATTATTTATTGGTATTGATAATTATTTTTTGTGTTAGTTAATTATTAATTGGTCATTCGTTTTTATTACATATTATCTATTGTTATTGATTAAAACAATTATTTAATTATTAATTGCAAATTTTTATTAATTGATTAATTGAAAATGTATTTAATTCCGAGAAATTTTATGTGGAGTGTGTTGTGTGTTTATTTGGGGATAGGGTGGGAAGTATTTATTATTATTAAAGTAATTATTATTTTTGATATATTTGTAGGTTTTTATTTTATTAATAAATCATTATTTAATTACAATATTTATTTCATTTATAAGTATGTTATTTTTAGCATCTATGTTATCCAACGCTTTCCCTACTGTTGCACTCACTGGAGTGAGAATAGTAATTTTTACCCCTACGCTATCCAGCGCTTTCCCCACTGTTGCACTCTCAGGAGTGGGAATAGTAATTTTTACCCCTACGCTATCCAGCGCTTTCCCTACTGGTGCACTCACTGGAGTGGGAATGGTAATTTTCACCCCTACATTATCCAGCGCTTTCCCTACTGATGCACTCTCTGGAGTGGGAATAGTAATTTTTACCCCTACGCTATCCAGCGCTTTCCCTACTGTTGCACTCACTGGACTGGGAATAGTAATTTTTACCCCTACACTATCCAGCGCTTTCCCCACTGTTTCACTATGTGGAGTAAGTATATATATATTAATTTATATGTATATGTTTAATTTATTTTTATATTATATGTATTAGTTATTAGTTTTAAATAAGTATTAATATTTTTAACTATATTTCTTTTAATTATATGTATTATTTACTTAATTTTACATTATTATTAAAACATTTAAAAAAACTATATTTTTAACATCGATATTTTTGACAATATCTTTTTTAAAATATTTTTGTACTTACGTTTATGTAGATTAGACTTCGATATTTTTGACTTCGATATTTCTGTGTCGATATTTTTGTAGCTTGATTTTCTGTCCATCGATATTCTGTCACACATTCATTATTAAGGGGGTACATAATGACACTAGTTTAATAAAAACATCACTATTCCAGGTTAAAATCAATGCTGACCAACAAAGCGTTCTTACTTTAGCGGTAAAAATCGGTACAGAAACAACTGTAATGTAATATGATGATCACGCTTGCCAAATATTTGTGTACAACTGCCATAAACAAGTCTGTTTCTATGCACTAAATAAGGCTCTAATTAATGTCTGTAGAGAGGAATTTAGACCAGATATTATCGGTGATTCCTATTTATAGATATTTTTAGTACCTTTTCTAGCCACTCTTCCAGCTCTTCCCAAATCATGTTAATCGGGTGGACTTTGGATGACTATGGTCCCTTATGTATGTGGTTCACCCACTGAGAGTCCACAAATACTGTGACTGTGCTAGGGTGCTTAGCTTTGATGTCCACTATGACCCAGCATTGGTGGTGCATGTGGGGATATTTTGTTTTTATGCATGTGGACATGACCAGTCTTACTACATTGTCCAGTTGAAGAAAGCTTATCCCGCATCCCATTGATTATAATAAGTAGACCTTGGGCACTCTTTTCCATTCTGCCAAGGCACTTGACTTCGCTCTTGTTTCATAGGCATCCTTTCTTCTGGAAAGCACTGTGGTGTAAGTAGACAAACGCAAATTAGGTTCTTGAAGAACAGGTCTTCATGGTTCACGAAGGCTGCAATCTGATACTTGGCATTATCAATGAAATGCCCCTTGTAAGACATTCTGAATGGAAAAACATGAACAGCACATTAAAATAAGTCGTAAAGAATGCTTCAAATCAACTAAGCAACTACGAGCATGTTGTTGTCAGTTCTTAGTGACAAGGATGAAGCAGACACCAACAATATCAGAGGAAGTACCAACAACCCATAAAATGTGACTGTCTGTTTTCAGTGCACTATGACATAGCTGTCTATTGGTGTAGTGAACAGTATCACTGGCCCCACATCTGCATCATCAGTTGGCGCAACCACCAAAATCGATGACAATACTGGCCATTCAGTCTGATGGGGCCTGCAATTCAGCCCCTCCCTAAATAGGCCTATTAGGATGGCGGTCGGAAAATCTCTCCAACCGCCATGGTAGCGGGAAAAGACCGCCCACAAGGACCTCAGCATTACTGCTGGTCCAATTAGGATGCTACGCAGTCAGAATCCGACAGCGCCGGTTGGATTCTGGTGATTAACATTGCGGCGGTTGCTGCTGCCAGCAGCACCGCCACAGTGTGAAAATGAGCATGTCATGCATGTCACTGCACTGCGTGGCAGGCAATGCACAGTGCCTGCCACCTGGTACAGGGACATGTAGGGGGTACTATGGGTACCCCCAGTGCACCCACACACACTCAACACATTGGGGGCCTGCAATGGGCCCCCAGAGACATTCTCTGCATGCCTTTCCATGGCGGTTCTACCGTCGTGGATATGCTGGCTACCGCCGCATCATAATCATGCCGGCGGAGTCTGGCCCTGCACCGGCATCATTGTGGTGGTCCAGTTCCGCCTGCTAGACATCTGTGCGGACTGGTACCGGCAGAAAAGTGGTGGGCGGAGATTTTCACCGCCGCGGTCTTCACTGCCATGCTAATGGGACCGGCGGGTTTCAGGGTTGTGATCTCAGGCGGATGTCTGCCGCCGGTCCGGCGGATGCCATCGCCGGCCCGACTGCGGCCATCCGCCCGCCATCCTACTAGACCCCAATATTCGCAGCTTCACTTCAGGTAGTGCTTCCTGTCTGTTTCTCATTGATTAGCAACAACAGTGCATCGATATGGAAGGATTATTCCTACTATAATTCTGTACATTTTTCTGTACAAGCCTGTACACCAATTCTGCCGAGGAGCCATCTGGGCGCAATTGGTAGCACCATGCTGACCTTCATTCCATTTTCTCATGCTAATCTTCTAGATGCACGAGGATCATCTCATCATTCTGGCATGGCATGGTATCAGCCATCTGACAAAAGTGGCTGCAAGTACAAATAAAAATGCCTAATGATAAACACGTATGACAGAGGTTTTTGGAGCCATCTTTCAGTACTATGATTAGATCACTGGCATAACCTAAGTTTCATGGGCCCTTACTTGAACAAGAATGCCATATCTCGCTCAAGGGTGGTATCAAAATAAAGACTTGATTGAAGTGCAATAGCCTTGCAGATCCCTGGTATGTGCAATTTGAATAATCAAACTGCCAGGGGGAGCGGAAGTGACATCATCCCCATTTGACCTTAATGACATCACAGGAAGTGATATCAAATATCCTTTGACTCTGAACCTTCCCAAAACATGACGTCACATTAACTTAAACCTGATGATATCACAATATTTGACATCGCTGAAACGTCACAACACATACAAATGTATGTTATATTTACTGCCTACATTATGGTGCTGATATGATCTTGAAAGTGGCGAGGCATTATAATTACCCTGAATTGCAGCAAACTCGTTCCCCAGACCTATTTTTAAAACATGATTTTCACATTCATCTGTTTATAGTATTTGAAAGTGCACTTACTAAATGTTTAAGTCCTTTCATGGTGTGACAAGTCAATGAAACCTGATACTCTCTATGAGTTGAGCACATTTTTTCGAAAATGATTTCCATTGTGCCAGGGCCAGCATTTTGTCATGGGTGCCCTCAATATACAATCCGTGACTCCTGAGTCTATACATTACATACAATATGCCAGTGGCAGAATTTTGCTAATATTGCTGTCCACACATGTCAAAAATGTCCTCTAATATGTCAAGCGGAGTTTTGTAACTACAAATTATGTGTAGACCGTGCACTCCCTGTTAAAAGCACTACATCTGGTATTCAAACACAGTTTGTGTTTACCTCCCACAGTGAGAAAAGAAAAATGGGGTCAGAAGCCAACTAGCTTCTTGGACAAAGGTGTGCACAACGTTATTGATATACAAACGTTTTTAAAGTGTTGTTTCATGGTTGACTCTCTCCCAAATGGTTGTCCTCAAGTGTACACATAATTATCTCCAATGTGTAAGTGCCAGCATTTTGGCACTAGTGACCCTGTCAGATCCCCTTTTAGAGGGCTACTGGGCACATAGGGGTTACTGGGCCCAACCATGATGTTGAGGCCTTTGACACCTGATGTCCCGGGGTCTGACCTACTATGTATGTATCCTGACCAACCTGGCCAAGTGCCCCTTCTCCACTAAACTCTCAGTGATAGCTATAGCCAAGCAGTCCAAGGCTTCCTGGGAGGGAAAGTGTGAATACAGGTTAGTGAGCACAACTCATAACTCAAAGAGCACACAGAAATGTAAATAAATCAATAACCAGACAAAAACATATTTTTATAATAAAAATAAAATATTTTACTTCTAACTCCACACATTTAAGCAATGGTAACACATGTCCCCTTAATGTCGGGGTTCTAGTGCTCCACTGGCAAATAGCTGTCCCACCTGCTATTCGGAATGTGGTAGGCATTATTACCCATTCACTGGTGGCTCTATCCAGGGAATGCTGCACTGCAATCTTGGCAAAGTAGTCAAAAGTATCTTAGCGCTTCAACACACTTAGTCACATGTACTCCAGGACCCAATAGACCCTTAACTTGTCTTAGCCACTTCAGCAGTGAGGAAGCTTTCAGTGCCTCTGTGGGTGCACCGACCATGGGAACTCATACTGACGAGTCAGGTGCATGAGGGAGGCATGGTAGCACTCTGCCTGTGGGCTGTCTCTTGATCTTAAAAGGCAGGCTCCAGCAGCGATCAACTGTGCTCAGGTGCTCCTACTAAATCGTATGTCGGGCTCCCGAATAGGGTGGGGGACTGGATTCAGATGCTTCCAGCAGGTGTCCCAATGTTGTGGTAGCTCACTCACAGTGCCCTCTTCAGTTCACGGGAGCAACTCATGCACAATCCTTGATGCTTGGTTGTGACCCACGGGTCACCCAGTTTACAGTTCTCAATCGATGGCCTGATCCTCAGCATCTTTAATATCGGCAGGTCCCTCCTGGCATACAGGGATGCTGTAACACTACCAGACAAGGTGGCAGACCACACCACATGGCAGTCCATACCACAGTGGCTCCTGCTGGCATACAGGGACACCACTAGGCTACGCACAGCTTTGACATTTTCCATCTTGTTATAACTTTCACGGCGGCCCCTCCTGGCATACAGGGTCACCGCAACTGGCCCCGCACAGGTTTCACTTGCCCCACAGGCTACTTTGCTCATGGTTGTCTTCACAGCTGCCCTCTCCAGGCACTGACTTTAATCTGCACACCGGCAACAACCAGATTGGTGCAGCAGTCATCTCCTCACACCTCGCACCATGAAACCACTCGTTTTGCCTACCATCTGGACCTCACTTCCTCCAACTGTCTCCTCTTCCTCACAGGGAACAGTAGTCTTTGCAAGCAGTTAGGAGCTGGTGTTCCAGGCTCAAAAGCAGGTGGTCTTAGTTTCCCTAGGGGATGTTCTCTCACCCAGCACTGAGACTAGCAGGCCTTGGCCCCCAGCCCTGGTTCCAGGCAGGAGTCTTTGCAGAGCTTCACTTCCTCACACAGCCGATCCGGCTGCTTGGCAGATGACATTTTTTTGACATATCAACCTCCCCTTCTTCTAGGAAAGTTATCCAGACACCAAATGTGATTTAGGGTCTGGGTCTTTGAAGTTTTATATTGGGGTTCTGCTTCTTTCGAAGTACACATGTATCTTTTTCCTGTTCCTCTTGAAAGGCTGTCTGTCACAACAGGGGAGACTCCAAAGCAGACAGTCCAATAACACAGGCCATAAAAGTGACTAAAGGTCCCACCTGGATGTCATCCACAATGAAATGTGGATATGTGCATTAAACCTTTATCCTGGGAAACCAGCTCTACTCTTTATTATTCCTTATCAGCAATATATCCTTCCTGAGATGCGTCCAGGTCCCGTCCTTGTGATGTGTCGCTGAATCAAAGAGCACCATTTGAAGCATACAGGGGGTGTCACTCTCTCCCTTCTCCAGTGTGTACCACCTAGGTTACGGGAATGCAGCAATACACAAATCTATCAGGGGGAAATCCTTTACTCCTTATGTCTTCACCAGGCAGGCCTGGGCTTCCCAACATGGAACACAGTGCCCTCCATGTAATAAATCACTACTGGTCCACTTGTAATCAGTGTATGCACACAGTACACACACTAACAGGACAGAAACCTCCATGCATTTTGCTACACACAACCTTTCAGGACACGCATTCTTCTGTGCACACTGCTCAGTTCTGTAGCATTTTGGTTTTGTCATGGCGTCCCACTTGCAAATATACACACTGCTAGCACATACATTCACTATGTGCGTGCTGCACAACAATTGACCATTCTTGCATTGTACTTCTTGCGAGTGCACACACACCCAGTACATGCATTCACTGAACAAGCACTGCACACCAAAATGTCTCTTATGTAATTTATTCCATGCTGGTATACATACAAGCAATACATGCACTGCTGTAGCTTTGTACTGCACCCTTCCCAGAAATTCATACAACAAGTGCAGAGTCAACAATTGAGCACTGCTCAGCACTCTCAATTTAAAGGATGTAGGTCACAGGTGAGTTAGGCACACAGCAACAGAACTTTCAAAAGGTGATTGAGCCTGTTGGCCTTACTCCAGTGACACAGGTTAAAAAGGACCTGTCCAATCCTACTGATCATTATAAGGAAGGCTGCCACCACTGCGCTTGTGCTGCTTAACTCCTAGTGAAGGCAGTAGTCTTCCATCACTATGAGGGATGAGGGTATCGCTTTAGATGCCCTATCCAGTCCAACAAGACTGCAACCTGTAAGGCAGGACTATGTCATGGCGCAGATGCATAATCCGTGCTTGCCTATGACAACAAAGTCAGTACTAGGGATCCAACAACTGTACAGTTGGGCACTCAGGGCAGGGGAACACATCCATCACCATGCATAGGACTTTTCTGAATAATTATTTCAGCACCAGATTTCTTCCATGGATGCAAGAATTGCTTCTAGTACCCCAGTACCAGTATTTTCCCATGGGTGTCCATTATGTCAAGAATTAGACTCAGTATGCCAGTGGCAGAATTTTGTCTCTGGTGCCTCTGATGCTAGGAATTGCCACCAGTATACCAGTGCCTTATTTTATCATTGGTGCCTCTATAAGTCAAGAAGTACATTTAGTATGTCAGCACCAGTTGGCAGTCTTCACTCACTCACTCTCATTCTTGTTCATTCACTTGCCGTCATTCATTCTAATCATTCTCTTGCACTCACGTTTGCTAACTTACTCATTCCTACCTTGATTTACTCATACTTTCTTACTCACACTCACTCAAACTCTCTTTCCTTTATTTCCACTCACTCTCATTTATTCTCACTCACTTTGATTCATTAATTTTTATTCATTCACACTCACTCTCTCATTAACTCTGCCTAGCCATTGTATTTTCGTATTCACATACTCTCTCTGTTAATCTTACTCACCTATTCTCACTTATTCTCACTCCGACTCGCTCAGTTACACTTTCTTACTATCACTCACATTCATTCTCACTAATGCTGTCTACCACTCAGTCAAACTCATTCTTATTCATTATCACTCAACTCTCCCTCACTTTTACTAACTCTCACTCCCTCATTTTCACTCAGTCTGACTTACTCATACTCATTCTCACTAACTTCCTGTTACTGTCTCACTCGCTTTCACTCATAAACACATGCTCAGAGAAAGACACACACTCACTCATCCATGTTCTTTCTCACAGAAAAGAACAGCCTTGCCCACTATCATAGACACAGCATATATTTAAAGGCATGTTTTATTTACCTCGACTGCCTATGAAGGTAGCTTTTCAGCTCCAGGTGTTTCTATTTTTGCTACCCAAAATATTAACTATTAGTATATTAATATATAGTCAGAAAACAAGGAAGCAGGAGCTCCTGATTCCCTAAAGAACAAGCAACCCTGGTGCTGTTGTGACTTATTTTGCCACCTTTAAAGCCCAGGGTCAAATAAGCAAGGCCTGGGGTCGAGACTTGAAGCAAGATCGCGACCCCTAAAGGTCGTCCATGGCCAACACATGTTCTATTTACCTTGTAATTTTGTGCCACCATTTACCTAACTTGCAGTGCTTTTACAAAAAACACTTCTTTGGTGCACCCACACCATACAATAAGACACCACCGGTACTAGCGGGCATTCTTTAAATGGGTGGGTGTACTAAAAGGCAGCATGCGCTTTAAATAGGAGGAAAAGTGGGATGAAAATGAAGGTGGGTCTGTACAAAGAAAACATTTAGGAATCATTTCCAAGAGGCATGACCCATTTAATTAAGGATCTGGCTTCGATAATGAGAACTAACATTCTGTGCTTCACAGCAGATGTCCTGACTATTATTTGGGGGCCTCTTTGTAGGTTTTCTGTCATTGCAACCAGCATGTAATAAAATACAACAGTGGATCTACTCATAAAACTAGCCAGACCTGCTGGGTTGGCCAAAGCTTGTTAGCAGTATCAGTAATTCTCCATATCTTTCTGTAATTTTTCATCTGCATATTTTATACTTCATCTGTTTAATCGTCATCACCAACTTTTCACTCTCTTCTGTGCGTACTTATTTTCATCCGGCTCAAGCGTCACCATTCCTCATGCACACAAACAACCCACTTGCCTGCTAGCACTGCATTTTTCTAATCTTTTGTGCTGTCCATATTTCAATAGCTGTGTGCCTCCTTCACACACCTGCCGACATTTACAATCAGCACATTTGTGACCATCGATGTGTGCCCTCAGCAGAGAGGCCATTGAAACGGATGTGATCCCCTTACAAGAACGGTGAGAAGTCACACTGCCTTTGGCCTCTAGATCATCGCTCTCACCCAGAGACCAGCAAGCAACTTAGTTCAACGTGCGCCCTATACAAAACCCATTTGTTGCATCCAAGAAAATTACAGAAACACATCACCTGGAAAAAGAAACAGCTCAGGAAAAGCAAGGTAGACGAAAGCGTGAAATGTGAATAGGGACTGCATCTCTTAATTTTTATTATAATCGTTTGTGAAAAATCATTCGATCAGTGTTTTATCTGCATAATTAATGACATGAAAATAAGGGCCGATGGGGATCAGTCGTCCCACCTAATGACATGCTAGCAGGAACCTGGCACCGCACCACGTGTGCCATGCAGAACACGTTGATTACTTTTAATAGCCAGGTCTCCCACACTGTGTTCAGCACGATCGCAGATTCTGAACAAAGGAAGGCATGCGTTTAGACAAAGGGGCTATATTTGTGTACAGTGTTATACATTTGTTCTAAAAGCAGCATGCTGACGCGTACGTGGAAATAAGGGGTTTAAAAGAGTGCAGCGGCAGGTCACAACAAAAACTAAGCCTCGCTGTATGTGCTTTTATTAAATGTTTGCTGCTGATATCCCCGATGGGGGTGTGGGAGGGGGATAATAAAACTGCCTTCGTACATGCAAAGCCAGCATAGATCATAGACCTCGCCCGGTGGTAGAGCTCCCCTTCGGGGCAGCCACAATTGCACATTTCTAAATCAATTCAATAATTGCGTATTTTCTTTCATAACATTCTTACTGTCTGGGGATGGAGCTGGCCTGGACATACATGAATGAATGACCTGCCCCTGGAATGAGCTCTCCATCCATTCGGACCAATTTCACATTTCTACAATAATTCAATAATTTTATATTTCCCTAGCGAATATTCTGTGTTTGAATTTCTGTCCATTGCCTCATCGCCGTTTTAGCCCTCGGCCTGCTTGCGTTCTCTTTAGCAGCTTGGTGCTAACATCGAGGGCTGGGTTCTGGAATACTGAAGGGCCAAGCTCGGGCACATCCCACGTCGACGTCTCCCTGGCGCTCCAGCTCTAAGGGCAGCGGTGCAACAAATTATAAATGAAGGGCCCGGGGCAACTGCGTTTGGCCCCGGGCTCACACAGGCAGCATGCTCTCCGAGCTGAAGCGGGCTCCATTGCCCTACCCAGACGCGGCGGGCCATCCGGGACATGCCCATTCATACGCACGCGCACAAGGAGATGCATGATGGGAGTGCATGGAGTAACACCAATGGACATAAAAGAGGTATTCTAGTGCATAAAAATCCGTGTCTTCAAGGCTTTTCAAAATGGGGAGTGAGCTCTTCGACCGGGCAGCTGGAGTGACACCGAGTTCTTTTTTTTTTTTTGATTTCAAAAGAATTTATTATTTTAAGGGAGTAAAAACAAGCATAGAATACAATCAAGAATGATACAAATGATATCAGCTAAAAGACATTCAACCTGGTAAAATGAGAGTTAACACTAAAAAACACCTTACAAAGTTCATTAATCTGGAAGTATCAGAGGAATGCATTGAATAAGGAAGAATCAATGGATAATCAGGAGTCGTGTTTATCAAAAGTATCATCATCATATATTAACTTAGGGATGAAGGGAAAGAAAGGAAAGAAAGCAAAGACAGAAAAAGATAGAAGAAAAGAAGAAAAAAGACAAGACAAGATGAGAAAAGAGAAGAGGATTTCCAAAGGATTCACCCAACAACAACACCATCATTAACCAGGCACATCAAAAGGGTATTGAGCCACCAAACCCTCTGAGGCTCTTTGCATGTACGTATCTAGAGTCAGCCACACATCATTAGATATAGACGGAGAAAGGTAAGCATGATCAACTGACGTATGAGCACTACGCAGAAAAGAAACCCATGCCCACCAAGTATGAAAAGAGACTGAAGAAAAAGATTTCCACTCCATGAGAATTACCTTGACTGCAATAGATAGTAAAAGATCCAATAATTGTAATTCCATGGCATCTAAGGGGAACGGGACCGAGGCAGCCAGCGGACCTAGAAGAATTAGTGGAAAAGAGAGTTGAAACTGAATATCAAAGATAAGCATGAGGTGTTTGTGAACTAGACCCCAAAAGGGTTGGAGAAGAGAGCAGTCAAAGAACATATGTTGGAAATCACCAGGTGCTAGCCCACAACTCCAACATCGATCATCGTCCTTGAGATTTAGCGCGTGTAAACGAATGGGAGTCCAGTGAAGAAGATTAATAGAGAAAAACTTAGATTGCATTAGTGAGGGGGCGATTTTATTACGAAGAGAGAGCCTACCAATATCTTGCCAAGTGTCTGAAGAAATATGATCGGTGATCTCATGCTCAAAATGACGTAGCCATTTTTGCTGTGCAACAGTTTGGGTAGGAAGTGTCGAGGACGACAAAAATGTATAAATCCTAGATGCAACATGACCAGACTTAATCCATAAGTGAAAAAGCATAATCATAGGGGAAGAAGGCTGAAGCTGTATTCTAGCAAGTGCTACCTTTATCTCAAGAAAAGTATAAAAATCTATATTAGATAAAGAAAATTGCTGGGCCAGGGTAGAGAAAGGAAGAGGGTCATTATTGGAATCATACAAATGTTTAACAAGCGAGATACCTTTCCCCGACCAATAAGACATCAAGTCCGGATCAATATTAATCTTAATTTTGGAATTGCGCCAAATGGATGACCATCTAGTTTTATGCAACGGAATCGCCACTCTCATATCAATTTTACGAATCGCAGCAACAGTATCCAAAATAATAGATCTAGAAAATGGAATGAAAAGAGTATTTGTGGTTAAGAAAGAGGCAGTTGGAAGAGGAGAGGCCAATTCCTGTTCTATTAGCAACCAAGCTGGAACATGCATAAGGGGAGGGGAAAACCAGAGCGCACCTTGAGAGGCTAGAAAAGCAGATTGATACTTCCCCCAATCAGGAAGATTACATCCCCCCAACTCATAGGGTTTCCTAAAAAATGTATAGGCAATTCTAGCCCTTTTATTATTCCATAAGAATTTGGAAGTAATTAAATCAAGATCATGAAAGAAGGCATCAGAGAGCTTTACTGGAAGCATAGAAGAGACAAAATTAATAATAGGTGTTATCATCATTTTAAGAGTTTGGAGCCGACCCCACCAGGAGATATGCTTCGGAGACCAATTTTCTAAAAGATGCCGCACTTTAAGAATAGTTTGAGACTCATTATAAGTAACCGTAGCATAAAGGGTGGAACAAAAATAAATACCCAGATACTTTAGTTGCTTAGATTGCCACTTAAAGCCCGCCGAGCCCATATGAGAGGAGAAGCAGTAAGCATTTAAGGGGAACATTTCTGTCTTATCTCTGTTCAGTGTATATCCTGAAACCTTTGAGAAGGTGGAAATGATCTCAGAAATAGCCGGGATGGCACGTGCAACATCATCTGAAAAAATGAGAACGTCATCGGCATAGGCAGCTACTTTTAACTGATGGGAACCAAAAGAAAAGCCCATAATGTCTGGATGTACGTCAATCAGTCTGAGAAGAGGATCAATGGACAACAAAAATAAAAGAGGAGACAAAGGACACCCTTGTCTAGTACCCTGGCAAAGGTTAAAAAAGGACGAGGTAGCCCCATTCACTCTTATATTAGCTCTAGGTCGGGAGTAAAGAGACATAACCATACGGATAAAGGAATCACCAAGGTTATGTGCACATAAAACAGCTCGTAAAAAAGGCCAGGAAACCTTATCAAAGGCCTTTACAGCATCAAGGGCCAAGGCCGCCGCCGGAAGATTGGATCGCTTAGCGGCACCTAGAATATGACAAAAAGTACGGATATTATCACGCGCAAGACGACCCTTTACAAAACCTGTTTGGGAAGGATGAACCAATTGAGGGATAAAGGATTCTAATCGTTTAGCTAAGATTTTAGCAAAAATCTTAGCCTCCATGTTAAGCAGGGAAATGGGACGAAAATTCTTGGGGTCTGAATGATCCTTTCCGTCTTTGGGGATTACTACAATAGTAGCATCAGCAGCAGAGCCAGACACAGAACCATCTTTGACAAAAGCATCAAAGACCGATTGAAGTTTCGGAACAATCACAGATAAGAAGGTCTTATAAAACAAAATAGGGTACCCATCAGGGCCCGGAGCCTTACCGGAACGAGTGGCTTTAATCGCGGAAGTAATTTCATCAGAGGTAATCGGGGCATTTAATGAATTATTATCATCCTCCGGTATAGCTTTCAACGGCACTGTCTTCAAAATCTCCTGGCACTGTTCAAAAGACGCCTGCGTAGAGGGGGTATATAAATTATTATAGAGATCGCGAAAGACCTCAAGAATTTCTTCAGTCTGAAATTTTCTCTTACCAAGATGGTCAGTAATAGAAGAGATTTGGGAAGATTTATTAGAAGATTCCTGGAACTTTAACCCCTTGCATGCCCGCCCCTTTCCCCGCCCAGTGCCGCGCCTTCCATTAGCGGGCGGAGTTCATGACGAGCTGGACTCGTCATGGGCACAGCGCCACCGCAGCCCATGACGAGTCCAGCTCGTCATGGGCACTGAAGGGGTTAATGTAGCTGCAAGAGTCTTGCCCGCACAATTTTTTAACAGCAGCCTCTTAGATTTCTGAGCCTGAAAACCAATATGCGCTCTCTTAGTGACAATAGTATTATACGCATATTTTAAATTCTTAATAGATTGTAAGCATGACTTATCCTTAGACTGTCGAAAAAGAGATTCCTGACGTTTAATCTCATCCGCTAAATCCGTGAGCTCTTTTTTAATGGCAGCGTTTCTCCTGGACATACACTTAATGACGTGACCACGAAAAGTGCATTTAAAAGAGTCCCAGAGAACAACAGGGGAGCTTACTGAACCAACATTCTCACGGAAAAACGTCTCAATATCATTAGAAAACTCTCGAACTTGGGAAACATCATGTAAAATTTCCGTGTTTAGTCTCCAAGATCGAGACCTTACCCGAGGGGCAAAAGACATAAGTGTGAAAGTTACCGCGGCATGATCTGAAACTAAAATGGGGTGAATAAGCGGAGATGAGGAAGCTTGAACAAGAGAAGAGTGAACCAGAAGGTAGTCAATATGTGAGAAGGACGAATGAGGGGAAGAAAAAAAGGAGAAGTCACTGCCAGTGGGATTGTGAAGACGCCAAACATCCTGAAGATGGGTCAGCGAACACATATTAATCATTTGTTTATGTGCTTGAGGGGGACGAAAGTTAAAGGCAGAATTCCTATCCAAAATAGGATCCATTGGTAAATTAAAGTCACCACCAACAATAAGATTGCCAGAATGAGGTGTGTCATTTAGCTTTTTGGTGATCGTTTTCCAAAAAGCCGGATCATCCTTGTTAGGGGCATAGATATTCATGACAAAGAGAACAGCATTACCATCGGACAACTTAGATAGTAACCAGCGTCCCTCTGTATCCTGTTCAGAGGAAACGATAGACAGACCAGAATGTTTAGAGACTAAAGTGATTACCCCATTCCTTTTACCACTAGCATCTGAACAAGCAACATCAGAAACCCACTCTTTCTTCAGAAATAACGCCTCCCTAACAGAGACCTTTGTCTCCTGAAAAAGGACGAGATCCGAAGAAAGAGATTTGCAATAATCTAGAATCTTCGACCTTTTAACTGGGTGATTTAGCCCTTTGACATTAAGGGAGAGTACATTCAATCCAGACATAGATCTATTAGCAGGAGAAAAAGATATTGCACAAATGATATATGAACTACAGCCTCCAAGAGACCTTGCCTCCAGACACTAGACATCAACACAAAACCGGGAGAATCCCAGGAGGAAATCCAAAGAGAAAAGGAAAAAAGAAAGAAAGAAGAAAGGAAGAAGATAGACAGAAAAAGGGAGAGAAGGGCCAACAAGGAAGGTCTGAAAAAGACCGAATTCATACAAGGGGGGACATGGGAATGAGCAAAGAGCCCAACATGAGGAATAGAAACCATCAGCATAAATAGCCCCAAAACAGAACATAACAGATTATGCGTTATTATAAAAAGAAGAACTGTCTAAAGGATATGAACAAGAATCAATTATCGTTCTGGAAACAGTACACCATATTAATCTATACAGGCGACATGTTAATCAAATTTGAGAAAAAGGAAACACCTAAACAGGATCATAAAAAGTGTAAAAAGCAAAAAGAGAGAAAAAACAGATGTAAACAGTAATAGCTGATGCAAAAAAAAGAAAGAGCAATAATAAAGAAGAAGAAAAAAAAAAAGAAAAAAAAACTTCCAAAGAGTACTATATAATACAGTCAGAAGAAAGTAAATGAAATAAAGGGGAGAGCGGCATATAGTAACAGACTAATGTATCAAACAATAAAGTCTTATGATAGATACATAATATAAATGAGGTTATACATAAAAATGCAAAATCTATAGATAAGCTAATAGATAACTGTCCACAAAAACATATTTCTCGTTGCACTCCATATAACTGAGAGAGGTGAGAATATCTTAAATATATGAACATGGAAGAGAAGAAACATAAGCCTATCAATTACAAAACAGCTATAAAATTCCGACCTATTCGAAAAAGACACTTAATAATAATAACGATACAAACCAATCAATGCTATAACAGTGACATAGAGCTAAACACAAACTCTAACTATAGCAATTAATAAGCAACAAATACTCATCAATGAATCAAATATGTAATCAATACATTAATAAACACTAACGTACTCCACAAATATGAGACAGCCAAAGACGATGAAAATCATACACATAACCAAAACAATAGAAAATAAGAAATCATACAATAGGATAGGAAACGGACCGGGACCTAATATGCGGAAAGACAATTTGGGAAGGAAAAGAATAAAAAGGATGGCAATCGCGCAAAAGTGACGTTAAACCAACACGAAACATTACCACAAAATCTTGAAAGGTTCATACAATAGAACTAACAACAAAAAAAGACCGTTACACCATACCGATAAGGAGGGAACACCAACAGCCGACAAAAGCACAACAAAAACAATGGACACTAAGACCACCGTGCAGGACTAAGAGAGACTAAGCTCAATAATTCTGGCAAAAAAAAACACATAGCAGTATGAATAACCGCATCAGGTGCCAGCAGAACCAGGATCAAGCGAGGCCTCCATTTGAAGTTCCATCTGTAGCTCCATCTGATTATCCAAAAACGAGACCAAGTCAGCAGGTTCATCGAAGATTCTAGAGCGACCTTTGAAAGTAATGCGGAATTTTGAGGGGCCAGCAAAAGAAAAGGGGATATTCATCTCAGTTAGACGCTTCCGCAAATTAAGAAAACCCTTCCTTCTTATGACTGTGTCTCTGGCAAAGTCTTGAGAGATTGAAATGCGATGACCATTCCACTAAACAACTCTAACCTTCCGCATATGAGCTAGAATTTGTTCTGTATGCTGATGACGCAGTGGCTTAAAAATTATCGCCCTAGGTTGCGTAGCAGACTTAGAACGAAAAGTGGGAACACGATGTGCACGTTCCAGCTCAAAATCTCTTTGGAAGGAAATTTGCAATGTAGAAGGAATCCATTGATAGAGGAAATCAATCATAGAAGACGCATCCTTCTCAACATCCTCAGGAAGCCGAAAAATGCGCAGGTTAGATCTGCGGTTACGATCTTCTTGCTCAGTGAGGTCCTTCCGCAAAGCAACCATTGATCGCTCAAGTTGTGAAAGAAATCTGGACTGCTTTTGCATGGAATCCTCTGCGCCACTAATACGTGCTTCCGTGTCCGAAACACGAAGAGACAGGGCCTTGAAATCATTCCTGATAGCTAACACTTCCACTTGCAATAAATCTGTGTTGGTCTTGGTAGACTGCGCAATTTCATACACCTCATTAAGGCGCGTCAGGATAGTCTCAAGAGTGGGACTAGGGTCCTTTTGCGGAGATTCAGGTGTAGGAGATAACTGTTTGGCCCTTTTAAGAGACGCTTTAGATTCCTTTGCGTCTTTAGCATTTGAAGACGGGCCCATATTCGCGGCCATAGAGCACACCACCTCAGCAGGAGTACAGAACACCACTCCAGACAAATTACGAGAAGGGAATGCCAAGTGAGGAAGGAAACCTCAATATATCAAAAGGGAACGAGCAAAAATGGATAGCGCACTCTTAGCAAGAGAACAGAAAAATAATAAAGGCAGATTCCAGGGACAAGGAAGGGAACCACCTCACAAAAATATCCCACCTTGCAGGTATCAAAAGGGGTCCTAACAGTCAGAAATGACCCAAAGGCAGGTAAGCATTAATCAAAGAAGCCCCACTAAATGTCCTTGACGGAGTTCCTGATGAGCGATATCTCAGCAAAAAAAACAAAAAAAAAGATGATACAAAAATAGGCAGTAAGGCAGCAGGCAGAGAAGAAAAAACAATATGAGTTGAGGAAATAAAAGAAACGTCACCAGTATTTGTTTAACTTCATTCCTGGCCCTTCTGTGGCATTGTCGACATCGCGCTGAGGAGAAAGCTCTCACCGCTCCTGAGAAGACAAAATGGCAGCCGCTCGCGAAACCACCAAGCGCCGTCAAAAAGGAACCAAAGTGCGAGTGCCGGCAGCCTCAGTAAGCAGGAAACCCTCTCCCAGACATCCGTGACATGTTCCTATCCATGCGGCCGTTATCCGCGATGACCGGGGCAGCCGAAAACAACCGTTATTCCTCCGTCGGCTCCAGCTCAGCACGGAGCTCAAGCGCAAGCCGCCATATCGCCGCGGCGCGCAAGCCACGCCCCGAGTGACACCGAGTTCTAAAGCCGTGCAGCCACGAACGAGACGGTGCTGCCTCCTAACTTCTCCAGAAATCTTGGCACCGTCACCAGATTAAGGTGGGCTGAGCGGAGAGCTCTCCCGGTGCCGTAACTATGAAACATATCCCTGATTCCTGCTGGGCGGGTCTCTAAGAGGGCCGTGTGTACTAAGCCTTGAACATAATACGTGTACTTACAGGGAGCCAAGGAAGGTCATGTTAGATCGCCCTGTAACTCCGCCTGCAACGAAAAAGGAAACATTACAATATTCTCTCCCCCCCACCTGCCACCACTGCGCCGGGTAAGAGGGAGGGAGGGATACGGCGTGCGTGGCGAAAAGAGGTCACCCACATGGTGGGGGAGGGCTATATAGCCTCCCCCCTGGACCAAGATGCCCCGGAAGTGACGCCCTTCGTGTCACGACACGGGCAGGAAGAGGGGGGACTCCAACCTGAGTCCCTGCCCCCAAAAGTGGGGCGGGGAGGGGTATCTGGTGCTCAGACGATACTAGAGCGCTGACCGCTCTAGTGGCCCCCTGTGGGTGCCGCGGTCAGCGGCAGATATAGGGTATTACAGTAGTCAATTATAAACATGACTAGTGCCAAGGCCACTTGTTTCTGTGATGAAACGAGGATAAAGGGAAAACGTTTTCTCAACATTTTAATTAGCCAGAAACATGTAGACATGACGCCGTTGGCCTGAAAATTCATTGAGAGCTTACAGTCCAGCATCACCCTTAGGTTTGTCACCCTCTCTGTGGGCATATGTGTAATCCCCAGAGTCTCAGACTCCAATTATTATTCCAAATGGCGTGTTGTGCTCCAAAGAGCCATACGTCCAACTCCCCCCCCTTGAGCGTCAAGTAGTTCTTCCCCATCCTCCCAGCTGCTGCTGTCAGGTGGTGATTGAAATTACCTGCAGTATCTACAGTGTCTTTCTAAACTGAGACAATAAGCTGGGTGTCATTTGCATAAGACAGTATCTAAAGCCCAAATGAACGAATAATCTTGCCCAGAGGGGACACTTACAGGGTAAATGGGCACTATTACCTGGGCAATGTCATTTTGATCTTTAGGCTTGTTGAGTCGGTTGTGACTGGGACTGCCCTAGCATCAATTGAGTCTTTTCTGTCTGACAGGAAACAGTCTGTTACTTTACCCCAATTGGCTCAGAGACAAAGGATAGCACATGTGGTGTTCCTCAGGGGTCAATCTTTTCTCCATTCTTCAAACTCCACATATGTCCCAGAGCAAACTTTCTTTGTTCAACTGGAGCCACATTCTACATTAATGCGAGTGACAGTGAGCTGATCATTGGCTGTGACATTCAACAAGCTTGTAACCAAGGGATGATACTCTATCCTCTCTGCCCATCTGCCCCTGGTGAACGCAGGTCAACATTTTCAAATTGAACCTATGGAAAACAGAGCTCCTCCTAGCAAAATAAACGTCCCTTAAAGGAATCCTTCAACTTGGCCTACATCAGTCAAAGATTTAGGCGAAATCAGAGAAGCTGAACTATCTTTGACCACCCATGTGTCTACAGTTTCCAGGACCTGATCTTGCCGATTAAGATTTTGAAGCATATTCTACCTTTCACAGACATGCAATTTCCTATACAATTAGATTGGGTCAATCAGGGCTAGATTATAGCAATGCAATATTTCTGTCATTCCTAAAAACAATGCCTGTGTACTCTTCAACTGGGCAGTTTTCCTAATCTCAGACATATTGCCTGTGTTATCACATTTCCCTCAATCTTTGTACCTTACACTGACTTCCAGTACACAGTCCAATAGTTTTAAAATTCATTGTCCTAACTGACAAAGGTATGTGTGTTAAATAGTCCGACTTCTTGGCATCTAAATTCCAGTCCAGGGAGGACCTGGCCTGGCAGTTCGGGCTGGACTGTTCCCATTGGGCGCAGGGTCAAGACTGATTTGCATATGGCTGGGTCCAAACTGAAATGGCATGGTGAGCAAAGAAACAAAGGGTTTAGGACCAGATCTCTGTACTGGGGTGAATGTACTACATTGTTCTGCATTCTGTCCATCAATTGTTCTTTCTAAATTCAGCTAGCATAAACCGGCCATGGTACTCTGCTTTGCCCAAGCCACATGTCACAAGCTAAAATAGTCTCTTTCGGAGATCATGCTTTCTCTGTAGCTACTACAAAAAACACAGAACCTTTCACCACCTGGTATAGAGAAAGAATAAATATGGCAGATGATGAGATGCACCCTCCTCATTCTTCCCCTTGCCCTGGGAGCAGTTGTGCACACTTATGCCCTTCCCGCACCTCTTCTGTGTTTTCCTGTTGTTGGGGTGTTCCCAGTGGTAGTCTGGGGCCTTGGTGTCTCACAGTCTTCTTCTACACAACGGTACCATTATACACACTTTGTTTGCCGGGTAAGCTGGAATCTGGGAGAGCATGCAGAAGAATGCTGGGGAAGGACTTCTAATGGTGCTCTTCAGTGTGTGGCAGCAGTGGGATCTCTGGGAGTGCGAAGGCAGTGTCCGTGGTAACTTGCGACAGGCCGCTGTGGTGGCCTGCTTCCTGGAAAAAGTGCAGAGGTGAGTGAACGGCTGTCTTGCTGTCCCCCTCACTGACTGAGAAGGGCCTGTGTTGTGGATGCCATGTGGCAATAGTGTTAGTGGCCTTTGTGTGGCTATTTTGCTGTTATGATGCTGGAGATCTGTGGAATGATTTAAAAGCAAAGAATATGCAATACTTTTGACTTAATATGTGACATTTATTTCGAGGTAGTAAAAACATATATTAAAAAAATCCAGTTATTTGATTGGCCGCTTGAGTTATTTGTTCCGTTACATCTTATTTGATTGTTTGGTTTTGCATATGGTTTTGAGTCCCTTGTGCACATATTCAGTCACCTAGTAGTAATTCAGAAATTGTTGGTATTTTTCATGTGCAATTTACTAGTAACTGGCTTGGTTCATTGGAGGGTTGCTAATTTACACACAGAGGGGAGACTTTTTGATTCGCTCAAAGTAGAATGTGTTGAGCAGTGAGCACAGGATAAGAGAAAGCAGTGTGTGACAAGCCTATCTATATGTTTCCTGATATTTACTTTTTAGCCTTTGCTCCTGTTGAGTGATGTTAGAGTTTATTTTCTAAATTTCTAAAAATGTTAAACTCTACTGTGTTATCCATCAATATTTCAAATTGTATTCAATGTATAATCACATCATGAACTTAAGATCTTGCACAGAAAATGTGGTCAAAGCTCACTCTGTCACTGAACAAAATAGTGACCTTTCGACAACGTATGGCCTGACCCTATAAAGGCAACAGTCCATTTTAAAATCTGAAGAAATAAGTATACTCGATATATCCATGAAATCAAAGTATTTTACCAAATGAATGACATTCCACTGGGCAGCCGACTCCCTTTTGTCTTCCCACAGATGATAATATCCCTGGTCTGTTTATGCAAATAATTGGTCTTAACATTCTCCTTTTTTCTATATCTTATACAGTGTATAACCTTCAAGTAATAAAGGCCATACAGCTTTCTTTTGTAAATGATAGCACTTTGTTGCATGCTCATCTGAGCATGGTCCATTTCTGAACTCCAACCATTTATTGCTTCAATAAATCTCTCTCATTTGGATTGGCTTGCCTAGATCTGCAGCAGACTAAGACATTTTACGGATGCATGGCCCACCAGTGTACCAAGTGTAACACCTACCGGACAGTTGCGTTACTTTTTTTATTTTTAATAAAGCTACAAAAATAAGGCTTTTCATTGCTTTGTACACCCCATAACATATTTTGTGTTAGGGCTGCATCAAAAAAGGGACGCAACCCCAACGCAAAATCTTATTAATTCTTGGCCATAATACATTAACTCACAACACATATTCTGTATCGCTAGAATGCACATCAATTTTTAAAATTCCGAAGAAAAGTAAATTAAAGATACCACATAGGAAAGAACACTAAAGGGACAATCTTTTTTGGCAAATTAATGAATGCAACAACAATAAAAATACAAGTGCTATAGATTAAGCAAGCAGAAAACAAAAGCTGCTTCCAGGGTAAAAAGCATTTGCAATCTAGAACTATTGGTCTCAGCATCGATTTCTCAAATGTAACCTGAGTTATTTCCCAAAAGAAATTGTTGTCTCTAAATATGTAATGAGAAATATCTCTCGGAAGGCTTTTCATCTAGACAAAGCTGCCAATTACATTGAGTTCCATATGCTGTTTGCAAAGTTATAGACAGACCAATTTGGATATACTTTAACTTTGGTGTTCATTTATTCAACCAAAAAAATGTGAAACAGCAAATGGACTGTTATATGGTGCGCATCGTATAACACACTCTGAGCATAATGCAGTAAAGACATTTGCCAATGTAAATAAAATACATATAAAGATACGGTTGTATAAGTTCAGGCTGCAACATCACACCTGGTACCTGCGTTAATTTTACACTATTGTCCCAGTGTTTTTATTTTCACAGATGAAAATTCTCATAGTACCAAACACATGTCGCTGTGGAGTCTCCCAGTCCATGTTATCTCTAAGCAGGGACCTTATTCTGAAACTCAAATCAAAAGCATATAGACTTGTATCCATCTCTTTCTTCTTTACACTCCTTTTCCTAGCAGTCTGTCCTTACCCTGAAGATTGGTCCCACTGCTTCTGTGCTCCAGACACTGCTTCTTCTTGTATTACTGAAACAGTAAGCACACAATGGCTGTTTGGAAAGGTCTTTATACTTGAGCCCGACCTATGATAAATACCTTGCTCTCGCGAGACATCTTCCCCAAGAGGCCCATGTTCACAGCTGGATGGGGAGCTATAACTACATAGAGAGGAGCAATTTGAGTGTGCAGCATCACATTCTAGGCAGTTGTATGACATGGACTTGACCACATATCGTCGCTTCCCCAGCTTGACTTTTGTTAGTGTTCTGCCTTGATGGCCACCAGTGTTAAGGAAGGAATATATGCAGAAGTTTCCAGCCTTTGTTTTATGTGTGCTAGAACTTCCACCTATTTCCCTGACAATCTTCATGGGTGAATCAGATGAATTTTAACACCCGTGTTCAAGTGCATCATGCTCAAATGTTGACTCTAACACCTTGAAAAAAGACAGCTCATGATGTGCTCACAATTGAGGTCTAAAGCTGGTTTCAGACATTCCATAAAATCACCATTATTAGTGACTTCAGCTCAGGTAGTCCTTCTGCCATTCAGGTACCTCTTGTGGGACTACATCTTTTTCTAAAAGAGGTGATCACAAGGGTTGTAATCACATCTCTTTGGTTCCCAAGTCTCAGGAGCCTCAAATCCTTTTCTACATGATACAGGCATACAACTGAAACTCACAGGGAAACTATAGGGGTACTATCATGGTGGACTATGCAAATTTACTAAGAAGGGTTGGATGACAAAACGTGAGCCATGGAAGCATTAAAGCATATATTCCAGGTCTATATCACCTCTCACCAAACATTAATCATGCCATGGCCTGATCAAGGGGAAGGTAGCCACCCGTGTTAAAATAGTAACACTTCGGGTAGACCCCATTTGTAGCAGAATCAACAACCTTTTTGCAAACAACTCACTAGGAAAATCATGTGGAGCTCCTACCATGGGACTAAGGATATGAGTCTCTTGTGCAAGAAACACAGAGGGTTCATCAGAAATTATAATATCAGGGGCAAGAAAGGAGAGTGTGACTTTCAACCCCACAGACTATTATCATGTACACTAGCAGTGTAAAGACTTCTACTGAAAGCATTGAAGAGAGTTTTCAGAAAAAGAAAGGAAATGCTGTGTTCATCACATAAAATTCTTAAGGATGGCGCTCCAGAGTCCAGGTCCATATGGGGTCTTTGAGATGCACTTGAACTCTGGACGTGGTACAGAAACCAGAGACGAAAGTGAGAGCATGGCCAGCACTCCAAAATGTAGTGTTCATTTCTACTGAAGTAGGACAAATATTCAGAAAAAACTTGCTTGGAGATACACATCGCTGAAACTCTAAATCATGCCCTTGATTGCTTATGAATATACATGCTCTCATTTTCAGCCGCAACCTGTGCAGGTAAGAGCGGTCAGGCGGTGGGGGCCAGGTGGGGGGGATTTCAGTGGACAATGACTTGGCTGCTCATTTTGATGTACTTAACCAAGTATGAGTTCCAAAGGCTGATACTGGTTCCTGTAACTAGGAGTTTTGTTTGGATTTAAAACATTAGCACCAATTACTGGCTACGTAAAATATATTTGACATATAATTTTTAATACATTCAGACTGGTTAATCTTGCAGTGTGCTTAAAATATTAGTCTCGGAGAAGCATGATGCATGAGATGCATTGAACAGGTTTTTCCAACAAAATGAACAAAAATTAACTTGAAGAAACCAAACCGAGTTGGGACTTTTATGATTCGTAAAATTGCGGACTGTTTAAGTGTAGGTCTATACACATAAAACTGTGAAATTTATTTAGATGCACATTGCGATCTGTTCAATTCGACACAAATTTTCTCTACTTGATAGTGGGCCAGAAACAACCCATTCCTTCACTCACACAAAGACTGGTGCATACATATATCCAAACATGAGAGGCACAAAGACTCAGATGCACATGCATACACACACGAATGCAGCAAGAAAATTAAAATACTTCCCACTTCAAAACAAAGTTTTTATGGCACCAAGCAAACAAAGAAAGTCATCATGACCCTCCCGAGAAGAGTTCTCTTGTCTCTTTCATTCAAACATCTATCCATTCATCCTTCCATCCACCTGCTGATATTATTTCACCTTTACATTCTGTCATCCATTTATTCTTTCATCCATCATTGTCTTTTACCATTCTGTGCATCTGCCCATTCATATCTAAACCGATGCATTAATCCTATCATCGATCCATCCATCCATCCACCCATCCATCTCACCACCCTTTCACACATCCATCCATCCACCCTCCCTTTCACTCATCCATCAATTTGTTCACACATACATCTATCTTTCTATCCATTCTTCCATCCGCCCCTTTCACTCATCTATTCATTCTTTCTCTCATCGATTCATCATTTCATTTATCCAGCCAAGCTTTCTCTCGTCCATCCACTCTTTCACTTCATTTATTCATCAATCCTTCCTTTCACCCATCCCATCTATCCATCCATCAATCCATCCTTTCACTCAGTCATCATTCATTCTTCCTCTCACCATCCACCCAGCCTACCTTTCACTCACCCATCCATTCCTTCTCTCATCCATCCATCAACCCTCCCTATCACTCATCCATCCATCTACCACTCATCCATCCTTTCACTCATCTAACTACCCATCAATCCTTTTCCTCACCCATCATTCCAGCATTTCACACACACACCCATACATCCATATATACTTTTACTCACTCATCATTGTCTGCCAAGTTACAGACACAAGAGGCCCATTAAGAACTTCATCCCCATTTTAGCTGCTAAGGTTGGGGATTTATGGTGCCCCAGATTCCATCATTTTACTCACCCATCCTTACTTCCTTTCACTCATCTATCCATTCACCTTTTCACTCATCCCTCCATTCCTTTCACTAATCCATCCACCCCTCCTCCCATCCATCCACTCATCTATACATTTAACCTTTCACTCATCCATGAATCCTTTTACTCACTTTTTCATCCATGCTTTCACTCACCTGTTAATCCATTCACCCTCCTTTTCATTCATTAATCCATTCATTCATTCATCCTTGTATCCACCCTTTCATCCACCCATCCACCCTCCCTTTCACTCATCCATCCATTCGTTCACACAACCGTCTATCCTTGTATCCATTCTTTTGTCCACCCCCTGTCACTCATCTATTCATCCTTTCTGTCATTGATTCATTATTTCATTTATCCATCCAAGCTTTCTCTCGTCCATCCACCCTTTCACTTCATTTATTCATCCATCCTTCCTTCCTTTCACCCATCCCATCCATCCATCCATCCTTTCTCTCATCATCCATCCACCCTATCTTTCACTCACCTGTCCATTCATTCTCTCATCCATCCATCCACCCTATCACTCATTCATCCATCTTTCACTCATCCATCCACCTTCCACTTAACCATCCTGTCACTCATCCAACTACCCATCAATCCTTTCCCTCACCCATCCTTCCACCATTTGACTCTCATCCATCCATCCATATATAATATTACTCACTTATCATTGTCTGCCAAGTTACAGACACGAGAGGCCCATTAAGAACTTCATCCCCTCTTTAGCTGGGATTTATGGTGCCCCAGATTCATTCATTTTACTCACCCATCCATCCTTTCTCTCATCCTTCTATCCGCCCTTTCACATTTTTCATCCATCCACATCCACCCTTTCACTCAGCCATCCACATTTTCACTCACTCATGCATCCATACTTTCTCTCATCATCCATTCATCCTTTTACTCATCCATCCATTCATTCTTCCATCCACCCTCTGATCCATCCACTTTCCAATTTATTCATCCATCCATTCTTTTACTTATCTATTTATCCATCCTCTTGCACTCATCCATCCCTACATCCATCATTTCACTCATTCATTCATCCATCTACCCATCCACCCTTTTACTAACCCATCCATCCACCCTTTCGCTCACACACCCATCCATCCATATTCCTATTCACTCACGCACCCAGTCCGCCACCCAGGGTTTCACATCTCCTGTGCATACACATAGCAGCAGCATTGAAGATATTTTACTTCTACCTTGCATTGGCTGGCACTATACGTTCTCTCCTTCATGCTCCCATGGCACTCCCAGCTCCTAGTTCAGCACACTTTGTGGATCTGCATCACTATGGTGACCACCTCTCTTCAGGACATTACGGACCCATTTTTCAGTTCTCAAATGTTCTGTGATAGCCTAACTCATTCTGGCTGTTGCACTCTTGTGTGACTTCCGTCAAACTCATCAGATTAACACAACTGAAACCCTGATCTGTAGGTGACAAGTTCAGCATTAGAGATTGTGTCTGTTGTGACCCTGAGTGAGGTGGTCACCCCATATACCACATATGCAATTTAAGTGACAGAGCAGGGCTTGTTTGTTTAGATACCTGACTTGAGGTCACTTGGTAGGGGAACATGGCAGCTGGCTGACGCCATTCGGGAGAACCCCTGTGCAAGGCGAGGCGAGATGAGTCCAGCGGCCCAGCGGTGAATGATGAATGGCGAGTGGGGTCATGGTATAGCGAGCGGCATGAGGTCACGGAGACGAATAGATAGGGGGCCGATAACGGGTCTCCGCAGAACCGCAGACCGCAGACTGGTTGCAGCTATTGCCGCTACGGTACGGTTGTGTATGGGCTGGGACGCCGGCCCTCCTACCGCTGATAGACACAGCTTCGCCCCCCCAGGGGAGTTGGAGTCGGGTGGCAGCTTGCTGGAGGAGGTTCCGGCAGCAGAGATAGCTTTCCACGCTGGTAAGAGCGGCATCTTTCTGCCTACCGGCGGGTTTAATATTGCATATCAAAATGGTGAGTGGTATAAACACAGAATTGTCAAGCTTGGACTGCCTGGACTGCTCGCTGGTAATTCTTTGAAGCCAACTTTGTCTCTCTCAGAGTCCTTACAGCAAAAGGAGGGAGTCACTATCTCTATTAAAGGGGGGAAGGAGTGGATGGAGAGGGAGTCTCACCCTTGTGCCCCAACATCTAATGCTCAGCACCTTATAGTTTCTGGAGGAAGGGATGCTGGGGCGCCTACACTTGACCAAGTCTGTGATGACGAGCTGAATTCCTGTCACAATAATGCTAAACAGGGGAGGTTTCTCCCAGAAAGGAGTAGATATCTGCTCCAATCAGCCCCTGAAAAGAAGGCGACAGGCAAGGAGAAAACCGATAAATCGCCTTCAGCGGTGACCCCTAAAACCCCTGTTAAGAAAACCTCCAAAAGTGCCGATCTAGGGAAGTGTGTTCTCTTCCTAAACCACCTCCTTCCCTCAGGTCCTATTTTAAAATAATGAAGCAGGTGGCAGGGTCACCAACAGCTGTGGGAGAAAGTGAGAGCTTATTAAAACCAGCGGAGAAAACGATATCCCCATTAAAGCAGGGAACCCACTGAGGCTTGAGAATCGTTTTTCTCCTCTCGCAGAGATCCAGGAAAACATACCTGGGAATCTAGACCCTTTCGCTATGGAGGTTCCAAATGGTATGGGGCTTGAAAATAATGACGCTAGTGGAACAACCTCGAATGGCGCTGTGTGTTCTGGCCTGACGCCTGGCGTACAGGAAGGAGTTGCTTCAGGGACCCAGCTGGCGGATCTTGTAAATAGTCTGAAACAAGAAATCTTAGCTAAATTTGAGACATCTGAAAGTAATCAGAAGGACATTCAACTTAAAGGAGAGATTCTTGAACAGAAGATTGATGGACTAGCTAAACGTACGGAGATCCTGGAAGAGGAGGTGAAGGTTCTGGGTGAGGCCACTGCTATTAATCTCAATGAGATGGAGAGGCTCAAACAAGGGAATAAGGCACTACAGCAAGATATGGAAAGGCTTGAACTTCAGGCCAGGCGTAATAATATCCGCCTCCTGGATATTAACGAAAACGCAGAAGGGGCGGATATCAAGGGCTTTGTCTGTAAGCTAGTGGGAAGAGCTGTTTTCAGATAGATCTGATATCGATTGGTAAAGAGAGCTCCAGAGGGTACACAGAGATCCATATAGGCTACAGACAGGCAGGAAAGCTCCCAGGAATATATTGATTTACTTTCTTACCTATTCAATCAAGGAGCTAGTCCTGGGCCGGGCATTGAAAGAACGGTTGTTGACCTATGGTGATTCTGCCTATTTAATATGCTCCGATATGGGCAAAAGAACAGCTGAGATGCAGTGGCTTTTAGGCTAAAAAATGAATGAACTCTGTTCCAGAGGAGCGCAAGTACATATGAATCTCCCTGCCATGTTGAAGATCATGTGGCAGAATAAAATGTGTAACATTCGTGAACCGGAGGAGGTAGATGCCCTTCTAAGGCAGATGGGTGAATCGCAATAGAGCTTGATGTTTTGACCCATACTAGTTGTAGTGCAAAGGCATATAGCATGTAAATAGCACAATACTGAAATTTCGTAGTAGGGGGTTCTAGAGGAATAGAGCAATATACTTAGCATAACAAGTAAATATTAATGTTGATAAGTCTCCATTAGCATACACTTTATATATTTCACACACTTTATACACTTCATATACTTTATATACCACAACATTAGTACTTATATCTTGGGATATAGTTTCAGTTTCTGTTGTTGGATTTCCCTCGTTAGCATAGGGGTATCTCGTAGGCGCTGGCGCCCTTAGAGATAGATAGGGGGGTTTCCCGGGGGGGAGGGGGGAGGAGACACAGGGTGTAGGGAGCATGTGGGAGAAAAAAGAAAAAAATAGTGTCCTCAATCTGCCATATATTTGGTTTACTCGGCGAAAACTTTCAGCATTCTTAGTCTTTCTTACTAAGGGGGAGTTAATGGACCCTCTACTTGTTTGGAGCGAGAGGAAGTGGGCCTCTATTTATGATAAATAAGTAAGAAGCTAGTGCATCTCACCTCATGGAATGTGAATGGGGTGAGATCTATCAGGAAACTGGCCCGAATTATGGAATTCCTTTAGAAATCTGAGACTAATGTCATTCTCCTACAGGAAACCGATTTAGAAAAAAGTGAATGTATGAGCGCTTTTAAAAAATTGGCCTGGGTCAAGGATATTGTCTGTTCCAACCAGAGAGGTAGTACGAGAGGAGTAGCTGTAATTATAAGATCAAATTGCAGTATCAAATTAGAAAGCTACCAGACAGATACATCTGGGAGATGGATATTAGCCAATGTAAAGATTCAAGATAGGACGCTAGTGTGTGTAAGTTATTATGGCCTGAACCAGGACAACCCAGATGCACTAATTACATTGGCTGCCCTTTTGATAACTAATAGCCCAGTGATAATCAAAGGCGATTTTAATATAGTCCAAAGGTCAGACTTGGATAGAACCTCCATAGCAAAATACGTTACTCCTCCAAAAACAATGGCAACACTTAAAACTTTAAGTCAGGAACTAAATTTAGTCGATGTTTGGAGCATCAAGAGGGGTGATAAGAAGGGATATACCTTTATCAGTAAGAAGTATGGTCACCACTCCCGCATCAACTATTTCTTAATTGATCCACTGTTACTCGAGGGAGTTGAAAAAGTTAACCACCTTCCCGCTACCCTTTCTGATCATTCTGCAATTTGCCTTTCCTTGAGGTTTCAGGATAAGAGTGGCATAGCAAGATGGACCCTCGATCTGACAATTTTACTAAATGAGGCTGTGGTACTTAAGATGCGAGAGGAGGTTATGACTTTCTTTAATGCCAATAGTGGGTCAGCAAAGATCCAAGTAATCTGGGACGCCTTTACGGCTTTATTGGGAGCCTTGGGCTCTTCTATTATGACTGGAAAAATCGTAGTCCGAGGCAGCAAGAGAACCGTCTCCTAATAAGCATTCAAAATAAAGAGCTAGAGCTGGAAAAGGCATCGTTAGAATGCTTTAGTAAGGTGCCCCTCCTGATTAAGGATTTTGAGTACCTTCAACAAGAATATCAGAGTGCCTTGGATAAAATTACATTAGACAGATGGAAGGTCAGTAAACTTCAGAATTTTTCATATGGGGAGAAGAGCGGCCGCCTTCTTGCCTGGAAAGCCGAAAGCGATAAAGCTTGAAATCAAATAGGTAGCTTAAGAGAGAGTTCAACAGGTGATATAGTAGACACCAACATAAAGATAGGGGCGGAAGTATGTGGATATATGGCTAAGTTATATAAAGAGGATAGTACGCCAGGGATGGAAAATATTGAGGAGTTTCTGGAAAATGTTGAACTCCTCCATTTGAATGAATACCAAAGAGAGTCTCTTGCCTCTGAGATTAGCAAAGAGGAGATTTGAGCACAGATGAGAAAAATGGCAAGAGGGAAGGCGGCCGGGCCAGATGGCCTTCTGATAGAGATATATTTGTCTCCTGTAGATAGTATTGTACCGGTTTTTAAAAAGCTCTTTGAAACTATCTTGATGGAAGGGGAGGACCCCCCGACATCTTGGGCTGAGGCAACTGTGGTATTAATTCTGAACCCAAATAAGGATCCGTTGCTGGCAGAGTCTTATAGGCCTATATCCCTGTTGAACACTGACTATAAAGTGTTCACAGGGATATTGGCAGCAAGGGTTGCTAAGATAATTAAGAGCATAGTGCATAGAGATCAGAGGGGTTTCATCCCCGGAAGGCAGCTCAATGAACTGACCTTCATAATGCTTAGCGTAGTTGATCTGGCGGAATCCTGTAACCTGCCAGTAACAGTTGTGTCACTTGACGCCGTTAAGGCGTTTGATCAGGTTCATTGGCCATATCTTTGGGAGACCCTAAGAACTTTCGGATTCCTAAATAACTCAATAAAAGCTTACAGCTATTATGTCGCTTACCCAGAGCTAGAGTTTTAGTAAATGGGGAGTTAACAGTTTGGTTTAGCATCATGCGAGGAACAAGACAGGGATGTCCTTTGTCCCCCCTGTTATTTAACATTTACATCGAACCCTTTGCGGCTCAATTCGACAAGATACCTCGATCGTTCCATTCAGCTATAGAGATTTCAAGGTCAAATTAGCTCTATATGCGGATGATCTTATCTTGTACACGCTCAATCCCAAGGAGGCCATCCCTACATTGATGGCTAAAGCAGAGTTCTTTGGGTAGATATCGGGCTATAGGGTAAATAGAGCTAAAAATGATGGAGTGGAACCAACCATCTCAGACCCCTGGGGTAAAATATCAGATGCGTTATCTCGGTATCAAAATTACGCAGAAATTAGCCGATGTTGCCATTATTAATTGGAGGAAGATTAGTCAGGAGGCAGGGATTCTCTTGGTCAGATGGGCAAATCTCCCCCTTAACCTGTATGGTAGGGTCAATTTGATCAAGATGATCGTTCGCCCAAAGGTCACTTTTCTTTTTAACACTATGGGCCCGATTCACAGAACTAACTTAAGACAAAATCCTAAACTTACTACCATTTTGGTATTCACAGAAGGCACTTACTCATTTTGGTATTCACAGAAGGCACTTACTCATTTCGGTATTCACAGAAGGCACTTACTCATTTTGGTATTCACAGAAGTTAGGAGTCCTAACTTTAGGACTCCTAAATGCCTTCTGTGAATACCGAAAGTCTTAAAATTAGGATTTTTCTCAATTTAGTAGTAGTATAGTTAGGACTCCTAACTTTAGGACTCCTAAATGCCTTCTGTGAATACCGAAAGTCTTAAAATTAGGATTTTTCTCAATTTAGTAGTAGTAAAGTTAGGACTCCTAACTTTAGGACTCCTAAATGCCTTCTGTGAATACCGAAAGCCTTAAAATTAGGATTTTTCTCAGTTTAGTAGTAGTATAGTTAGGACTCCTAACTTTAGGACTCCTAAATGCCTTCTGTGAATACCGAAAGTCTTAAAATTAGGATTTTTCTCAATTTAGTAGTAGTAAAGTTAGGACTCCTAACTTTAGGACTCCTAAATGCCTTCTGTGAATACCGAAAGCCTTAAAATTAGGAGTTTTCTCAGTTTAGTAGTAGTAAAGTTAGGAGTCCTAACTTTAGGACTCCTAAACTGAGAAAGATCCTAATTTTAAGACTTTCGATATTCACAGAAGGCATTTAGGAGTCCTAAAGTTAGGACTCCTAACCTCTGTGAATACCGAAGTGAGTAAGTGTCTTCTGTGAATACCAAAATGAGTAAGTGCCTTCTGTGAATACGATAATGGTAGTAAGTTTAGGATTTTGTCTTAAGTTAGTTCTGTGAATCGGGCCCAAAACCCCTTCCATTCGATAAAGGTGAGGTAGCAAAATTACAGGGTAAGATTGGGAGTTTCATTTGGGCCTCGAAGGGTCCTCGTATATCGTGGAAAAGGTTAAGGAGAAAGTTGGAGAAGGGGGGGCTGGCTCTTCCAGATTTGTGGGTATATGGACATGCTTTCCACTTCAAGAACTTTCGGATGCTGCTAAATAAACCAGATGACTCTGCATTAGGTATCCTCTACGCGGCAATGCTTAGAGATCTGGGAGATGAACAAGAGCAGTTCCTTTTCAAGTTTGGGGACCCAATTTTTTTTTTAAAGTCAGATTGACGATTTTGCTGCAGGCAGTGTAGAATTGGGTTTATATACGGGGAAAACTCGGAGTATCCTATTATTCAGACTATGCACCAATTTGGGGCTCCCCAGGTACCCCAGACAGTTCAAATGATCAGCTTAGCCTACCATTGAAGCAAGCGGGAATTATATGTTTGGGAGATTTGAGAATAGGTATGGATATGGCTACTTGGGAAATTTTGACACTATGTACACGGGGTCAATTAACCAGATTTAAATTCTACCAACTCTCTGCTTGGTGGGCTAGGCAAGATTGGGAGGAACAGAGGGATGATTCCTGGTTAAATCAAGCCATGACTGTTGGTGTCATTAATAAAGAAGTCGCCCTGTGGTATCGAACTTTGGTGGAAGGTGATGATGATGTAGGATATCCAAAAGCTCTGGGGTGATGAAGTAGTTAACATCAATCTGAGTGAAGTTTAGATGGGTTCATTTGAATTGCTCCGGGAGATAGTTAAACCGGCTTTTCTTAAACGCAACTACCTTTTTACCCTATATCGGGTATATTGGTCCCCATCAAAATTAGCAAAATTCTCAGGAACTCAGTATGTTTGTTCAAGGTGTCGAGATCCTTTAGCAGATGACCGCCACATGTTTTTAACCTGCCCAGTTATCACTAAAGTTTGGATTGACATTTGTGAATTTTTGTCGGATCTAATTGGAAAACAGGTAGAAGTAAGTCCTTTACTTATATTCTTCGGAAGATCCCAAGACAATATTCTTGCCTTAAATAAAACGGCTGCAAGACGAATCTTTTATGTTGTTGCCAATTGGGAATAAGCCAATATTACCATGTATTAAGGAGTGTGCATATACACTTTAGTACTGGTTCCCAGTGGTAACATGTGCAAAGTTCTAATGCCAGCAAAAACGAAATTAGGAAAAGTGGAGAAGGAAAGGAATATGTTCAGGGGGAAGACGACCCTAAGGTTGACAGATCTAACAGGTATTGGGTACAATCACATAATACCACAGAATACCACAGATATCACTGTTGCAGTTGGATTAAGTGCAGTCACTATGTAAGTCTATTTATCATCTTGTGAGGCATGCCTTGAGGTCTTCCCAAAGGCAATGTTTAATTTAACATGGTGCACACTGGTCATCATTTCGCAATCCTCGATGGTGAAGGACAGATGTCCATGTTGCGTTCTTTGCAGACATGTGCCCTACAACAGGAACCATTTAGGTGATTATCTTCCTCAGAGATGCATGTTCCATCAAGCTCTTCAAGCAGCCATTCCTTCCACTCCAACATCGATAATCTCTTCTCAATAGGACTCAGCACACGTCTCATAGGAGATCAACCCTTACAGCTCATTTAACTGAAAGTTCTGATCCACCTGCCACAAAGCATTTGACTTAATGTTAAAATTTATACACACATAATTTCTGTGACAAAGTTGTTTATTAGTTATGGTGGTATGGTGTCCCCCACAAATAAGAAAGTCCTTATCATGTTAGGATACATTATAGGTGTCAGTAATGTAAGCTATGGCAAAGGTCCTCGGGGTGGCCAGGATGAACCTCAAAACACACAATCTACGATGACAGACCTGCCTCCACGTACAAACGCGCATGCTGAAGGCTTACATCACGCGTGGTGTGTGCAGTGCCCAATGCCAATGTCATATTCTGTGCATTGACACATTAAAAGAGCAATCTACTTGATCAGAAAATGTGTAAATCTTTTGGATCATGTATATATAGAAAAAAGATCAATGTGAATTTGGTTGGGAAGACATTGATAGGGTGCTAAAACCTACGACATTTCTATAGCCTCTACCCATAGAACTTACATGTACAAGAACTTCCAAAATCTGTGCTACAAAAAGATGTCCTTGTCGCTATGCTGTTCTCACATGTTCAACATTCTTCAAATGTACAAGCGATTACCGAAACAAATAAATAAAGTGAACTATGAAAATGTGTCTAAAACTGGAGTGATACAAATATTTCTTTATCACATCCAGATTATAAACATTGTCTGGTGTATACATAAAAAGATTAAAACCACTATTATTGTTTCTTTTCTCTATAAATAACAGCCACCATTTTGGAAAATGGCAGAAGGGTTGCACCGAGGAGTTATTTTCTGTCTCTATAAGACTATTTGACCCCTAAAACCTATGTTTTGACACCAAAATGAAGGATATAGGTATCATGGTTCCTGAAATATTACATCATCACTGCAACACATCTGCCATTTTTAAAAATGTTGTCCAGAAAAATTCAGTCCAGATCAACAATGTCTACCCAAGCTAAACTACTTCTCTAATGATCCAAAAATACAAATCAAAAATGAAAATCTCTGGACAATAATTTTTTTACAGAGGTATTTGAGGGTCCTGGGATTAACTGGGACCTAGGCACATTTTCAGGTTGTCTGCAATGGGACACGAGTCAGATTCACTAACCAGATTTATCTTGGTTAAAGATTTTACCTACTGACGTTGTCTGACTTAGGGGCCTATTTAGGAGAATGTCATGCAGTGCAGCGCAGCACGTTTCCTCTCTGTGTTGCCCTGCGTGACAAGGAAAGGGCAGAAATGTGGTATTTAAATGCAATATGGTGCATTCCTTCCTTTTTACCTGTGCTGGAGTCATTTTGGCAGCCAAGTGCCAATGCAGACACCCCTGCACCATGGTGCAGGAGTCCCTGTGTTGCATGCAGGATTGTTTTTGTGCAGGAAGGGGCAACTTACTGCACAAAGGCATTCCTGAGAGGCATATTCCTCTTTTTATGTGTGCTGTAGAATGCAGCACACATAGAAAGAGCAAGTAACGGGAGAAATAAAGATATTTCTGCTAGTTACGCCTCACCTGAGAATACATATCTTTTGGGCACATTCCCAGGTCTACCAGTTCTGGTAAATATAGGAATGCATAAAACACCATGGGTGATGCATAGGAACACCCACACAATTCCCATGGAACACCTTCCCAGGACAGAACAAGGCATTGTGGAGATTTGCACTGTGTTGCCTTACTACAGATTTATGGAACCACTCAGGGCCACATAATGAGGCCTTGCATGGCTTCATGAATCACATGTAATGCTTGCATCACTCTTGCACAATGTTGCATGGTACAAGAGCAATACAAACCAGCTCATAAATAGGCCCCTCATCAGGGTTTCTGCAGTAGCTACTGTGGGTTACTTATGACTCCCAGAACATCAAGGGCAGTACTAAGGGGCCTAGACTCACCCCTGTAGGGGTCACCAGAAAGTTCTTGTCCAGATCCAATTGCGACTGGTCAGCTGGGCACTCTAGGGAAAAGTCCTCTTCAATCTTGTTTTCTCTCATTAGGCACACAGGAGGTCAACCAACTGACCCTTAAAGTTCACATTTTTTTCCTGGGTACAAAAGAGAGAAGTTCCAGTCCTTCAGGCCCCCTCTCACATCACAGGCAGCAGGTACAGTCCTCTTCTGATCTTCAATAAGTCCAGAAAGTGTTCTGAGGTGGATTCCTTGAGGTGCTTGAAGGTGCCACATTTATGTCAGGCACCAGCTAGTTTGTGGGGAAAACTCCTGGGCACACTCTAACAAAAGGGATGAAAGTTCCTGGGGGGAAACCCTATCCTCTGTTCCATTAGTTTGTGTTTGCCTCTCTGCAAATAGGCCTAAAATGCCACGTGTCAGTGCATTTTCAGGAAGGTGAGGACTTCTGACACAGTAAACTCAGTCTCTGAGGACAGTGTGTATGTGTCTATTAGTGCCATAGGGAAATTACTAATGCCCTCCCGCTTCTACACTAAAATCCAGTTTGAAGCAGACAATGTGCCACCAAGAGACAGTCGTCTGGTAGGTCAAAAGTTCTTTAGCAATCAGGCAAGGGATATACAAGAATTGTTTTGGCATCCTGTTCTCTCCGTTTCAAGTGAACCCAAAGGGTTACACATGCCTCGAAAGACCTGTCAAGCAGGATTTGGCAGTGTGGTGTCACTGGATGTCCACTGTCCCCAATATGAATTAAGTGGTGTTCAGCTGAGTCATCTCTGGTCATTCAGGTCATCCTATTGTTTGCTCCTGGTTAGGCATTTCATGCCTATTTCCAGGCTAAGTTCATGTTGGGATCTTCTGAATAATAATACAAATTAGCCTCTAAAAACTTCAGACAGGGTGAAGGTAACTTTCTAAAAGTGAATTTTGCTTAACACTTATAAAAAAACTACTACATTGCATTTTTAATAACTATATCAAATATTTGCTTAATTATTAAATAGATTAGTATTTTAATATGTACTCAGGTTTTCCATTCTAGTTTTCAACATAGGACAGCTAGACCTGCCTCAGTAAAACTAGCATTTTGGGCCTTGGCACTGTAGGCACTTGGTAACATGCATTTTCTACATTTCCCGCCTTTAAATACCATTCACTATAAGGCCTACATAAGGATACCTTACTAATATTTAAAAGGGGAGTTTATACCAGTCTAAATGAGTAACTTTATGAAGTTGCACTGCAGGATTTACACTGCAGCAGGCAAGCAATAAAGGTAGGCTTGAAGCCATGTTTTCCTTTGTCATAGTAGTGGTTGGTACAATAAGTGCTACAGTCACAGCTGATGGTGAATATTTAATGTCATGGCTGTATTTCTACACCATATACAATGACTGTAAAGTTATAAAGGGCAATCAGTGATTAATCAATGTTTACTTGTTTTAGGGGTTGGGGCAAACACAATGGACAGCAGAGCCCAATTTGCAGAGTCTAAAGTTCAGCAATGAATTAGGGTCCAGCAAAATGTGAGAAATGGGGGGGGGGGGGTCATCCAGAAAAGGTGAATTTTCTACAATTTCTTAAAATTATGTACTTTACTTTTGAAGTATTCGTTTTGTTTGGAGTGGGTAGTGTGTAGATTCCATGTTATACAGAATCTTTATAAAAATGTAGGGATCACATAGTAAATGTATGTAACACCTGTTGATGTTGATCTACAGCACTGGGCGAGTTTGGTTGTTTTTCCAATGTGTAACATACATTGTGTGTCATTGTATTATGACCCTGTAAAGTGTATGCTTTGATTATATAATGGCCTTTAATGGATTTCCTCATATATTTATTGCTACTACTTCACAAAATGAAAATATTTGACCGCAAGCATTGTGTAGAAATGGTACTTAATAAACAAATTAATATTTGACATTTTTTGTGAGGTAGTTTCTGATTCCAATAGTAGTGGTAGTATCCTGTGGCTGTTACCCTTCTCTTACATGTGGACATGAATCTTCATCATTATCATCTGGTTCCTCATTTTGCTTGGCATCTTCCACAGCCATAGGAAAGCATTGGCTGATGCATTTGTTGTGACGCAAGCAACATAGAAGAGTCATATTGCTTTCCTTTTTTGGTGAATAGTGCATCACCCCATCATGTAGGCATCGGAAGCGTGCCTTAAGTAGTCCACATGCACACTCCATGTTACTGCGGGTGAAGCTGTTTGCTTGATTATATGCCCTTTCTTCTGTTATGCAAGGGTTGTGGAGTGGAGTCATGAATCATGGTTGGAGTGGATATCTACAGTGATCTAAAGTGTTAGTAGCATACAGTTAGAGTACATGATAACACAATATCACATGTAAGCTAATCATGATGCACAATGTATTGTGCATTTTTTATGAAATCTCCTTCTGTGTTCTAATTTTTAATATGCTACTAAAAGTATCCCCATGAATAACTATTGTGTTTATTACATACGTGTGACACTTGATAACTATCACATTTTTAAACATTATGGCCATGTAACATACATTACTTTACTGGTGAGTGTAGTGTTATAGTCATGAGGGTTGAAAAGGAGGTGGGGCGGGGAAGTTGAGACATGGATACTCGCCCAGTATCCATGTCCTTCTTGTGTGGTATGCTTCCTTTTCTAAATTGTCAAGGAGTCGTGGGACTCTTTAGGAAAGTGTGCACAGTGATATATGAAAGTTATTATTTATACATTTATGGTGTGTTGTTGTTTTTTGGTTTATTTGTTCAGTTGTGCTATTAAAAGTATGTATTTACAAGCTATTTCTCCTAAACCTTAAGAAAGTCCCCAACTAAACACATTTATTTACTGATCCTGACTATCTGAGGGTTTATTGGGGAAATTATGGGCTGGGGCACTGCTGTGAGAAGTGCACTCATCATCAGCCTGAGAACCACACACATTGTTGACTGTGAACTCCCATGTAAGTGGCCTACTGGGCTCTACTCTTCTCTTTTTGTTAAGAAATGTAGGGCAACCAGTAGTTTTGTGGGGGTCTGAAGTAGGTATTTCTGTCCTGATAGCAATAGCCAACATGTGTGACTTCAAAACATATGCATGATTCAAGTTGAAAGGGTCTAGTGATGTGTGAGGTATTGTAGGCCATCTCCTGGTCCTTCTGATTGCCCTGTCCTTTTGCTGCTGCACTCCTTCCTTCTCCTGCAACTGGATGAGTGATTGGTAAACGTGGAGTTGTATTTTATGCAGAGATAAGTTCTGTGAAATTCGCAATTTGTCCTTGATCTGAAGAAATGTGAACGTTATGGCTGAGAGTATTGGCTAATTTTGTAGAGGTTGTGACTAAATTAATTCATCTGTGTGTATTGCTTTACTAATGGTATTTGCTTGCAAGACAGAAATGTATATATTTTAACATTTATCAGTGTGTACATATCATATGCTTCACTTTTGGTTACATTTAGGTTGCAAATGTTCCTTACACATTTTTGGTGTTTTGGCACAGGATTTGTTCCTGCTGTGGGCAGTTTCCCACCTGCAGCCACACAAAACGGGCTTTGGCCTCTGCACTGTGCAGCAAACGTACACCAAGACAGGACTCCAGGCTTTCTCATAACTGTGCAATCTGCTGGGTGAATGCTTCGCTTGTTCTTACGGCTAGACCGGGGAAGTGATTTTAAATAGCTGCAAAATAAATCCTTACCAAGATGAAGAAAGAACCAGTTGACATCCAGCACATTTAACAGCAACTCTGGGAAACAGTTCTAAAAGCTCACGGCAAAGTGAGTGGGGTAAAAGTAGGTACATTAAAGCCGTAATTGCTTGGAGACTCGCGCACTCTTCATTTCCCCTCATTGCTTTTCATGCCTTTGCTTGGTGGCCTGAAAACAAAAATCATTTAAATTAGTGGCTAAAACCTGATTGAGTTCATTCGTAATTAGCTTGCCAGGGTTTTATTGGCAATACGCCAAAAGCAGTGTTCAGCTTTATATTAGACGTCGAGATGGCGCAAGGGCTTTTCGTTGGAGCACACAATCGAAAATGTAATAGTGAAAAAGCGAAGTAAAGTTCGTTGCAAACGCAGATAGGATTTTACAATTAATTCAGCTAAAAGAGAAAACGGGCTTCGATCACAGCGATCAAACCAAAGATGTTATGAATAAAAAACATCCGGTGTAGATAGATGCTGCGAGCATTGCTGCAGGCCTTTCTGAAGCGCAAGTAAAGCAATTTGTGAAATGTTTTTGCCAGCATTTAATTAATTTAATGCGAATACACGGCTACAGAAATGTGCTCTTTTTTAAATACCTGATTAAAAGGTCCATGTTAGAATCCCGGTTCTCTGGTTGGCACAGGTAGGTACTTGTGACAAGCAGGGAACCTTTCCTCTAGTCAGGGTAAGGGGTTACACTCCTAAAATAACCCCTGCTCACCCTCTAGGTAGCTTGGCGCGAGCAGACAAGGCTTATCTCAGAGCGTTATAGGTTAAGCATTTGTGAACACATACAGCAACCAAGTGACAACACTACAAATGGACACCACACAGGTTTTTATATTAAAAATAAGGATTCTTTATATAGAGTTATCACAAGACCATTAAACGACAAAAATACACAATACTGTTACTTTAGATGGTAGAAGTTTGCTTAGTTCTCTTAAGTTCTTAAATGCGACACTTTAAGTCAATCTTATCTTATTGTTTTGGTAAAGCGCTACAGCTGCCCCAGCAATGAGGCGTCCCGGCGCTGGAACCTAGATCAGATCCTAAGCGTGGAAAGTCCATGTACAAAGAAGGGGTTTACAGGCAAGGGAATAGAAAGGTTTTCACTGCTTTCCGGAAAGCTGATAAGTTGTCTATCGAGCGAATATGATGTGGTAATTCATTCCACATCTTGGCACCCAGGAACCCAAAGGAGCGGCCGCCCATGCGGCAGAGTTTTATGCGTGGGACGCATAGAAGGTTTTGGTTGGAAGATCTTAGGTTCCGTGACGGCGCGTAGGGAGTGAGAAGGGGTTGAAGCAGAGGGGGGGTATTGAGTTTGAGGATTTTGAAGGTCATAATGAGGGTCTTGAACTTGATTCTGGAGTCCACAGGGAGCCAGTGCAGTTTTCTGATGGTCGCTCTGGCTGAGCATCTGCGGGGAAGGCCGACCAAAGTTCTAGCCGCAGAGTTCTGCACACGCTGGAGTCGTGCTAACTCACATTTGTTGGCACCGAGAAGGAGCACATTGGCATAGTCTAGGCGCGAGAGGATGGTGGCTTGTATGATGAGTTGGCGGGTCTTTGCGTCGAAGAAGCCTAGTATGTGGCTGAGGCTTCTCAGTAGGCCAATGCAGGTGCCGGCAACTTTTTTGGTGTGGGTTCGGAAGTTGAGTGAGTCGTCCATCCAGACACCCAAGTTTTTCACTAGGGTTTTGGGGGGAGGGATGGTGCCAAGGGAGGACGGCCACCAGTGCTCATTCCAAAAGCTGGTGTTTTTGCCAAGGAGAAGCACCTCTGTTTTTCCGCCATTAAGTTGTAAACAGTTCGTTGTCATCCATTGGGCGATCGCAGAGAGTCCGTTTTTAAAGTTAGAGGAAAAGTTGGAAGGACCATCTGAGAGAGCGATGGCCAGTTGTGTATCGTCAGCATACGATACTAATGTCAAGCCCCATTCTTTGGCCACTGCCGCCAGAGGCTGAACATAAAGATTGAAAAGAGAGGGGCTTAACGCAGAGCCCTGCGGGACTCCCTGTTCAATAGGGTGGGGTTTGGATAGAAAAGGGGGGGCAGAGACTCGAAAGGACCTGTTCTCAAGAAAGGATCTGAACCACTCCAAGGCATGACCAGTTACTCCAAAAGTCTCCAGACGATTAAGGAGGATGACATGGGATACCGTGTCAAATGCCGCGCTGAGATCCAAGAGGATCAGTGCAGCACTTTGACCGGTATCTAAAATCGTGCGGAGGTGCTCTGTGGTGGCTAAGAGAGCAGACTCAGTGCTGTGGCCTGGTCTGAACCCATTTTGTGATGGGTCCAAAATGTTGTTTTTGACCATATGCTGGGATAGAGTGTTGTTGACATGCGCTTCAGCGAGTTTGGATAGCCATGGGAGCAGGGAGATTGGACGAAAATTCTCCGGTTTGGATGGATCTAGGGTGGGTTTCTTGATGATAGGCGAGACCCACGCTTGCTTCCAGGCAGAAGGTACACACGCTGAGGTGAATGAGAGGTTCAGGATGGCAGTTAATGCTGGTAGGAGGAAGTTGAGTGACTCTAGGAATTGGGCCGGGCGCATGGGGTCTGCGGGGGAGCCAGATTTGACTTTGTTGCATAGTCTGATTAGGGTGTCTTCGGAGATTTCTGGGATGTAGGTCATGGTCGAGTAGTTAGGAGAGACAGAAAGATTGCTGATAATACTAGGGACATGCTGGGGGAAGGAGGTGTAGATATTCCGTACCTTGTCAATGAAGAACTTGGCAAGTTCTTCGCATTGTTGCTCAGAGGAAATAGTAGGGAGGGGTGTTTTGTTGCTCTGTAGTTCTTGGACAAGTTTAAAGATTTCTTTAGCGGGGGTGGGACTAGATTCGATTTTGTCGGCGTAGAAAGCGGTCCGTGCAGCACGGATGGCTTTGTGGTAGGTTTTCTGTAACAGAAGGTATTTAGCTTTGTCTTCTCTGTTATATTCCCTACGCCAGAGGCGTTCTGCCTTTTTGCACTCTTTCCGTAGATTTTTGAGTGTGTCGTTGTACCAGGGGTTAGATGGAGAGTTACGACCCTTTGTCCATTTTGCTGGAATGAGGCTGTCTAGTCCGCCTGAAATCCACTCATGAAACATGCTGTAGTTGGTATTTATGTCAGAGTTGTTGTCAAGGTGGAAGTCCCCTAGGGTCTTATGAAAGTCCTCTTGAGACAGTTTATGCCAAGGTCTTTTTAGTCGGTTGGTCGAAGCCGTATTGAGCCTGCTTTTGTTGACCGGTAAGGCCAGTTTAATAAGGGAGTGATCTGTCCATCCCATAGGAAGGGGTGGCTCTGAGGTGAGTTCTTCTAAGTTTGAGAAAACTGGGTCTAGGATGTGCGCAGCTAGGTGAGTTGGAGTGGAGATGAGGGGGTTGAGTTGTAGTGCGGAGAGGTCTGCAAGGAGTGTTTTGATCGTGGGGTCATTGAGCAGATCAAAATGAAGATTAAGGTCTCCCAGAATGGTAAAATTGGGGCTTTTGGTTATTAGAAAGGTTGTTGACTCAAGAAGGGCCTCAATGAATTTTGAAGAGGGGCCAGGTGGGCGGTAGATGTAGAGACCCGACACGGTGAAGTTAGGATTTATGAAAATTTTGAAATGGGCGCATTCGGAGTCTGTCAGATCTCCCTTGACAAAAGAACAGGAGAGTGTTTTTTTGTGGATTATAGCGAGACCACCACCTCTTCCCTCTCTGTTGATGGTCGACATCAAATAGTCGTCTGGTATCGTAAGGTTAGGAATGGTGGAGATACCATCGCGAAGCCATGTTTCGCAGAGGAAGAGGATATCTGGATTTTCATCCAGGATTAGTGTATTAACTTCAAGGTGATGTTTAGCTAGTGATCTTACATTGAGGTGAAATATCGTGATGGATGTTAATTTATCCGATCCTAGGAGCTGTCGAATGGCGTGGGGTTTAGTAGTGGAGAAATTGCAAGTTTGGCATTTCAGGCACGTGAAACCGGGCTTACCTGTAATGTTAATGCAGGTTCTTTCTGGGTTCCAGCTATGAAGTGTCTTACTATCGTAGGCACGGGGCGGTGACGGGGAATGTCCAGGGGGTCTGGCGAGAGGCGATGACTTGGCGATGACGGGCGCAGACGGGCTTGCCTTTGGCGCGCCTTCGGCGCGCTGACGGCGCGCCCGCTGCGCCTGTCCGCTGCGCTTCCGGTGGTTGCACATTTTTAAGGGTGAGGAAAGGGGCGGTGGGCGTCGCCTAGGGGAGGCGTGGCCTCGTGTCCTCGCCGTCAATGGCGGCAGGCAAGTGCTTCTGCCAAGTGTTTGTTGCAGCGAGATGAGCTGTTAAGGGGTTTCTGTCCCTCGTGTCTGGAGAAGCCAGGCAGGTGAGTGGGATTTAAAAGTGATAATTACGGCGAAGGGTGACACAGAAAATACAATATATTTTTAAAAAGGTGAGCTCCCGGCTTCCGCCTCAGGAGTAATCAGGTTCTGTTTCTGTGGCGCTGCGAGCGGCGTTTTATACTGGATTGGGCGGTGGGCGTCGCCTAGGGGAGGCGTGGCCTCGTGTCCTCGCCGTCAATGGCGGCAGGCAAGTGCTTCTGCCAAGTGTTTGTTGCAGCGAGATGCGCTGTTAAGGGGTTTCTGTCCCTCGTGTCTGGAGAAGCCAGGCAGGTGAGTGGGATTTAAAAGTGATAATTACGGCGAAGGGTGACACAGAAAATACAATATATTTTTAAAAAGGTGAGCTCCCGGCTTCCGCCTCAGGAGTAATCAGGTTCTGTTTCTGTGGCGCTGCGAGCGGCGTTTTATACTGGATTGGGCGGTGGGCGTCGCCTAGGGGAGGCGTGGCCTCGTGTCCTCGCCGTCAATGGCGGCAGGCAAGTGCTTCTGCCAAGTGTTTGTTGCAGCGAGATGCGCTGTTAAGGGGTTTCTGTCCCTCGTGTCTGGAGAAGCCAGGCAGGTGAGTGGGATTTAAAAGTGATAATTACGGCGAAGGGTGACACAGAAAATACAATATATTTTTAAAAAGGTGAGCTCCCGGCTTCCGCCTCAGGAGTAATCAGGTTCTGTTTCTGTGGCGCTGCGAGCGGCGTTTTATACTGGATTGGGCGGTGGGCGTCGCCTAGGGGAGGCGTGGCCTCGTGTCCTCGCCGTCAATGGCGGCAGGCAAGTGCTTCTGCCAAGTGTTTGTTGCAGCGAGATGCGCTGTTAAGGGGTTTCTGTCCCTCGTGTCTGGAGAAGCCAGGCAGGTGAGTGGGATTTAAAAGTGATAATTACGGCGAAGGGTGACACAGAAAATACAATATATTTTTAAAAGGTGAGCTCCCGGCTTCCGCCTCAGGAGTAATCAGGTTCTTGTACCTTAGATGCGACACGCAGGGCAACGAAAGTGTTGCAACGATGCTGATGCAATGAAGTTTTTGGTGCAAAGAAATAAAGACGTGAAGATCTTCCAGATGCGTTACGTTTCTCCGATGTTGCGAGAAGACTCATCTCGATGCGTCGGCTGCAGCGGCGTCACCCCTTTACGCGATGCGACGACAGCAGCTCCGACGGCGGCACGCTTCTCTGTGGATGCGAGGCGCTTTTCTTGATGCGGTGCAATGCGACAACTACGATGGCTGCAATGGCGACACGCTTCTTCCTCGATGCGAGACTCTTCTCTTGATGCAGTGCAATGCGTCAGCTACGATGGCTGCGATGGCGACACGCTTCTTCGGCGTTGTGAGACACTTCCGGAATGATGCGAGACGCTTCCGCTTGATGCGATGCTGCAGCGGCGACACCCTTTGCGAGATGCGACGACAACAGCTCCGACGGCGGCACGCTTCTCCTTCTTGAGTCGCGCTTCCAGCTCCTTGCGACACGCAGTCCCTCAGAAGGCCCAACAACAGCAGCAGGCACTTCCAAAAGACTCTGGGGAGCTGGGGGTGAAGTCCACTGGTCCTGGGACTTCGTTCAGGGGGCAAGCTCAGCACAAGCCCTTGGAGATCTTTTAAGCACAAGTTGAAATAAAGTCTTTGTAGTCTTTTCTCCTCTCCTTTCAGCAGCAAGGCAACCACTGTAGGCCAATCCCCCAGGTCAGGGACAGTACTCCTCCTTACAGCTTTCCCAGTTCCTTCTCCTCAGGCAGAGGTTCTTCTTGTCAAGCAGGATCTAATTTCTTGGGAGCAGGGTCCCAATACTTATACCCCAAATTCCTTTGTTCCTCTTTGCCCAGTCCAAACCAGTTCTTGAGCTCTTTGTTGACATGACTCTGCCTTTCTATTCAGGGTGCAGGGCAGATACATCAGCCGCTCCACAGGAGGTGGAACCAGCATTGTGGTGGCAGAGCACAGCCCTATTCAGAGTCCAGGTGCACTCCTCCCACCCATCTGGATGTCAATCTCTCTATTCACCACCAGGCTACCTAGCCCTGCCCCTCTGGGTTTCCCCAGCCCTGTCACTCACACAAACCAGACAGGCAGATACACATCATAGCAGAGACGGGCTAAAATGGTTAGGCAAGCAAATACCAACTTTCTAAAAGTGGTATTTGCAAACACAGAATATTAAAATAAACTTTACTAAAAGATGTATTTTATTATTCTGAGTTCAGGCATTCTAAACTCGATTTTCTACCATGTTCGTTGGGTCTGTTAGGATCATAGGATGTAACAATTCTAACAGCCCATTCTGGCCTATGGGAGCAGGTAGCCTTACAATAGTGAAAAACGAAAATGGCTGTAATTCACTATTAGGACATGCCACACACATCAGGGCTTGTCCTACCTTATGCTTACAATGCACCCTGCCCTTGGGCCTACCATAGGGGTGACTAATATGAAGTTAAGGGAAGGTTTAGGGACTGGGAAGTGGGTGCACTTGCCCAGTCAGCATGACAGTACCAGACTGCACGCAGGTTCTGCAATGGCAGACCTTAGACACATTTTACTAGGCCGCTTCTGTGGGTGGCACAACCAGTGCTGCAAGCCCACCAGCAGCATTTGTATTTACAAGCCCTGGGCACTCCTGGTGCACTTTACTGGGGTCTGACAGTAAACCAAATAAGCCAATCATGGAATCCAACCAACATATACATTTTAAATAGGGAGCACTTGCACTGTGGCACTGGTTGGCAGTGGCACAGTGCTCTGAGCAGCTAACACCAGCAAAACACATGAGGCACAGCGACAAAAAGTGGAAGGGAGACTCACGCCAAGGTGCCAGGTCTAACAGTCCAGTTAAACGTTTTTTCCCGAAACGAAATGGCAATTACATCATCTGTATGTGGTATTGGTACTGAAACTGAAAGTCACGGTCTGGATATTACCCCAAATTGTCCAGGAATCTTCATTAATAGTCTGTGTCCTTCTCTTCCTCGACCTGATCATCAACCATGCGGATTGTCACCCATCTTGAGACATGAAACAAAAAAGGAAATGCTTTCTTCAACCACGAGGCATGCCAAAGCCTCTTACTAGTGAAAAAATTACAATCCAGCTTATTTAAAGGCTCAAAAGGAGGATCTATAAGGTCTTAAGTACCAAAGGAAGATCCCAATGTGGATCAAAATCAAAAGGTCAAGAGAAACAGCAAAACTGATAAACATTTCAGTACATAGGGGCAGATTTACCAGTCCCTTGCAACAACTTTACGCCACCGTTGCGTCACTTCTGTGACGCAGCAGCATCGTAAACAATGCGTCACGTTGCAACATATTTGCAACATGACGTATCTAGGGAGATGCATCAAGTTGTAAAGCCCTGCACTACATTATACCTGCATCAGGCATAATGTGTGCAGGGTGGGCGCTCCAACGTGAGAAAGCCTCGCAAAAGTGATGCAGTGAAATCTACAAAAGTTCACTGAGTCACTCTTACGACGCCACATCGTCAAAACTTTACGCCTGCTTGAAGCAGGTGTAAGGAGTGACGCAGCATGTTAGGAGTAGGCATTACTAACCATTGCTGGAGTTGCGTCGTGTTTGCAATACAACTCCAGCAATGCGCTCCCTGTTCACCAAAAGATGCGTCATGCATCTGTCTATCCTTGCGCCACGGTGTGCCCCATTGTAAATGTGATGCATCCATGGTGGCGCAAGGGTTTTTTTACGGGACGCAAATGAACTGACGCATCTCTGCCAATTTGCCCTTAGGGGTTTTGTCTCTTTCATAACATCATTATGGTTATGGAAGGCTTTGATAGCACACTGTTTTACTTTAAGAGAAAGTGAAAAAGGATCTCAGAATCTTGTACTACATCAAAGTTTTGGAAGGTAAACATTGCTTCTGTAGATGTAGCATGTCAAACTCCAAACTGACAGGGGGTGAGGTGCAGAGGAAGTCGAGGGCTGAAAGACCTTAGAGGAGATGGGAAATGAGGAAGAACCAAGATACGTTGAAGTGCCTTCACTCTGAAAAGTGGGAGCCAAGTTCTCCTAGGCCAAAATGGGAAAACTAACACAATTTGTGCTTTCTCCCAGTAAATCTTCCACAGCAATTTCTTAATCAGAGAGAAGGGAGGACATGACAACATCAGCTTATTCAGGTATACTAGAGAAAGACTATCAACTCACCACGCCTCTTGTTCCGAAATCTTGGGAATGGTACATTTCATCTGAAAATGATCCAATTAAGAGGTCCTACATTTCTTGAAAATTTCCCTGGACAGTCACAGGTTCTGAGAAGATGGATATTTCCTGCTCAATCATCTGCCTCGGTTTTGTCCATACCCTTAATGTGGACTCCTGCAATTGACAGGAGATGCTCCTCTGTCGTCCAAGATGTCAGGGAGCAAGGTACTCTATTCAGAGATTGTGAGTTAGGTCTGCCTTTGTGTTAATATAGGCCACTGTGACCATGAGGTAGAGCTGCAATTTGAAGTGATGAAAAGCTCTGGCTGGAGCTGTCAACTCACTCCAGTTTGATGAAGTCACCCAAGTTCACTTCGACTGAACTGAGTGAGTATCACCCAAACATAAATTGCTTGTCAAAATCTCTGGGGGATCCAGGTGCATTGAAACTCCTCTCGCTAGGTTCTATGTGTTTAGCCACCACTGAAGATCCATTTTGATTTTGAGATTAACAGAAATGTTCCTTTTCATGGTGGTAAAGTCCCATTACTGTGGAAAGGCCATAATAACGATCTTAAGTGAAGTCTTGCCCAAGGAACACTGAACACTGAAGTGGGAGTTCCAACCACTTGTAGATTTGTGTTTCCTTGAGAGATACAAGAACGTTCACTAAGCTCTGAATGCAACATATCCTTTCCTCCTAGAAGAATGCTCTGGCCTGTTACATATTGAACCTCACTCTTATAAAAATGAGTTCCTTTATTGGTTGTAATTGACACCTGGAAAGATTTAGTAGAAAACCATGCTGGTTTAGCATAGTTATGCTTTTTCCAGATGGATACTCAATGTTTGAATTAAGGGTGCCTGAATCAACCAATTGTCCCCGTACCAGAATATTGAAAGTCTTTGGAGGCATAGATATGACACAGCCAGAGCTACAACTTCCGAAAAGAACCTTGGGAAGGTTCGAAGGCTGAATGGAAGGACTCTATACTGCCAAGGCTGGTCTTGAACCAAAGATCTCACAAAGGTTTGATGACCATTGAACAGAGTCATCTCGGTTTAATATTAAGTGCAAGAATTCAGCAGGATAGGCCTCCGACCTGCACATATCACAGCCCATATGCCCGGTCCATAATAGAATATACAATTCTTACTTTACCGCTGCTTGCCCAAACAAAGGAATTTTCTATCAAATATGCCACCAAAAGCGATCTCTCCTATCAACATCTGGAACTGATAACTTCCCTACCAGGACTCACAACAGCTCCACCGGAGGCAGGTCAAACAACAACAATCAATCTCAAATGCCTATGATGGTCGAGTAACTCACTCCCTGAAATAGCTATCAGGGCAAAGGAATTGATAACAAACTACGATTTAAGGGAGGACTCACTAGTAGAAGCCTGGGCTGCCTTTCTAACAAATCTACTAAAGGATGCATCCGTAATAAACCAGCCTGGAAGATCAAGGTATAGCCAGTACAAAGATCTGGGCAAAAACTCCTGGAGCCTTAGAACAGACCTAAAACGTGCAATTAGATCTGTAAGGGGCACTGTTGTGTCTCAAGATACATAGGAAAAAAATTAAAACCTTAATAAGCATTACAAAAAGCAAATCTGGGAAGACAAAAGAACACAATCAGACAATTTCTGGTCTAAACCTTTATTTAATGCAAAACAATCAAGAGCCTTCTGGGAGCTGGTAAAAGGCCTTACAAGAACTCAATAGGTAATTAATGCTGCTCAAGTTACAGAGCTGGCCTGGATACTACACGTAGCCTCCACTTTCGTTACAGAGGCTAATTAAAGTGGCGAAGTTATGGGAACATCCAACCATTCCTTAGCCACAGATCACAGTATAACAATACACTCAACCCCAAAAAGGCGAATCGCTCATACTACACCTTTAGAACTGGTTGGCTCAACAGAGCAAGCCAAACCTGCACACACAATAGTTAAGATACTTAAAGAATCAGGAAGCACCCTGAAGATTACGATCCCTGCAACAGAGTAGCCTTTGATTCAATGTACAGATTTTTTTTTTCTGAAGTAATAAGATCGGGCCAACTGGATAGGGCCCCAGGACCAAATGGTATAGAGCAAGCAATTTACAAATGGGACCCTGATTTTTGGGCGGTCCCATTGTCCCATTTGTTCCGGCAGGTGGGCAGCACACACACACTTCCCGAGAGTTGGAGAGGCTCAATAATCAACCCAGTGTACAAAGGAGCTGATTGAACAGATCCAGCGAACTATAGAATGATTGTCTTAATAGGCTCGGAAGCAAAATACTACGCTTAACTAATCCTCAGTGATCTAGTAGACTGGTCAGAAAATAATAAAATAATTCCTATTACCCAATCTGGATTCTGCTGGGGCTTCGGACCCACCCCAAATATTCTCTCCTTGGGTCTAATGTCAGACAAGAGCCTGAGACAGTGAAAAGATCAGCATTTATGTTTTATAGATTTTAAGGCGGCATTTGATAGAGTTAACAGGGACCTCCTATGAAACAAACTAAGGCAGTGGGGTCTCCTAGAATCAGTTCTCAGAGCTCTAATGCAATTGTACACAAACACATGGATGCAAGTAAAAATAACTGATGGCAGGAGGCTCACGATGAAAATTCCTATGGAGGCGGGACTAAAACAAGGCTGTGTTTTAGCACCTCACTTGTTCAACCTGATCTCTCGCCAAAGCTATATCAGGTTTATTCGCATCCCCCACTCTTGGGTACACTACCTATCACACATCTCTCTTATGCAGACGATATAGTACTGTTAAGTTACACAAGAGTAGGCCTTTAAAGGACGATCAACGAACTGGGACACTTCGCCAAGGCAAATATACTAGAAATAAACACAACAAAGTTATGACCATAAGTAATCGTGTCCAGAAACAGCTACCATTTAAACTTGGCAACACAAAACTGAAGGTGGTCAGCAACTACAAGTACCCATGCTTACAAATAGACAATCAACTTACTTTCCAAACACACAACGAGAACTTAATAAAAAAAGGAAATGGTCTAATATTTGCCTTCTGTTCGATTGCAAAGAGTTTATAGAGACAATTGTTCATGCGATTATAAGCAGTCATTAAAGTGAAGCTTTTGTCGACCGTGGCCTACGCAAGTGAAGTCCAGCATGGGAAAGACGCAGCAATCCTTGAAAGCCCTCAAATATGGACATATAAAACAGTATTAGCTCTACCACAGACTCCTCACCAGCGCAGGTCTTGTTGGAATTTGGACAGCAGTAGCAGTATTTAGAGATAAGATATGTATCAGTAAAAACATGGTTCAAAATCTGGATTAACCGTCAAAACTCACTTAACAATGCTCTCTGAAAGGCACAAGAAGATGACCCCCAGTCTGTCTACACACGGGGCCTGATTCACAGAACTAACTTAAGACAAAATCCTAACCTTACTACCATTTTGGTATTCACAGAAGGCACTTACTCATTTTGGTATTCACAGAAGGCACTTAGGGCCATATGTAGGTAGGCTGTGTTTTGCGATTCTCTAATTGCAATTTTTAGGGAATCGCAATTAGAGAATAGCAAAACGCTATGTAGGTAGGATTAGCAATTTTGTTTGCGAATCCCACCTATTCCTTATTTGCGATTCTCTAATTCAGAATCACAAATAAGGAATACCTTGCCATTCATTCCTATGGGCTAAAAGGCCCATAGGAATGAATAGGAAGACATTCTCAATTTGCGATTCTCAATTAGAGAATCGCAAATTGAGAATGCAATTTCAAGGGTGCAAGGGTGTCAACATGACACCCTTTTGCACCCCTGTAATGAGCATGGGTGCACATGTGGCGCACATACATGCCCTAAGGACATGTATGTGTGCCACATGGGACTTTGAATAATGCAAAAAACTGCATTATTGAAAGAAATCGCAAATTACCATCAACCTGAAGTTGGTGGTAATTTGCGATTCATCAAGCCAAAATAGCACAACTTGGGTGCTTTCTACATTGCATTTAAGGAATCGCTATTTGGGATTCCTTAAATGCATTTGCAAAATAAGGAATCGCAAATTTTGCGATTCCTTATTTTGCATGCAGATTTGCCTTCCTACATCCCACTTAGCAAAATTGCGATCGCAAACGCCGAAATTCGGCGAATTTCGGCGTTTGCGATCGCAATTTTGCTTTCTACATATGGCCCCTTCTCATTTCGGTATTCACAGAAGTTAGGAGTCCTAACTTTAGGACTCCTAAATGCCTTCTGTGAATACTGAAAGTCTTAAAATTAGGATTTTTCTCAGTTTAGTAGTAGTAAAGTTAGGACTCCTAACTTTAGGACTCCTAAATGCCTTCTGTGAATGCCGAAAGTCTTAAAATTAGGATTTTTCTCAGTTTAGTAGTAGTATAGTTAGGACTCCTAACTTTAGGACTCCTAAATGCCTTCTGTGAATACCGAAAGTCTTAAAATTAGGATTTTTCTCAATTTAGTAGTCCTAAATTTAGGACTCCTAACTTTAGGACTCCTAAATGCCTTCTGTGAATACCGAAAGCCTTAAAATTAGGATTTTTCTCAGTTTAGTAGTTGTAAAGTTAGGAGTCGAACCCTTCCTACACATAACCAATCATCCCCGTGAAGCAGGTTTCCCAGCACCATGGTGCAAGGGTGCCTGCGTCGGCGCATGGCAGCAGTTTGTGCGCCAGCGCAGGGGGAAGCACAGAGATGCAACATATTGTTGTAAATATGTCGCATCCCTGTGCTTCAAAACTAACCAAGCGAGGTGCAGCAATATGACTTGCTGCACCGCGCTTCGTTAGTTTATTGAAAATCTGCCCCTTAGAAACTGGGAGAACACAGGTTTTGTGCAGAGTTATATGCAAGCCGTGTTCAAAAATTGAGTGATGGTGATACTGAAGGAAAAAGAAACCCATGTTTCAGACACACTGAAAACAATGAATACAAAGTGTGTGTTAGCAAAGAAACCAGAAAATAATCATATATATAATTACACCATTCAGGCAACCTTTAATAATTATCAAGATGAAAAAAGAAAATAACAGTGATCTTGACCTTGATCCTGAAACTGAAAAAATATTGATGATATAATAAACAAATCACAATATTAATAATGGCAAAGGTAACAAAAGAGAATCCATTTCCATATTATACAATTTGTGACGGTTTCGCCCACAAATGTATGCAGTACTCACATTTTAAATAGATAGACTGCATAATAGTGTGGTAAGATGAAAATTAACTCCACATGTTTCTGAAAAAGGTACAAAAAAGTTATGGGCAATCCCTATTTAGGAAGGACACTAAGCAGGTGTATATCTGTTTCATTGAAAACAGCTCTACGAAAGCGTAATACTTCTTCCCTATGGGTGGGATCTTTTGCATCTACATAACACATAATACAATAGCAAATTATCAGAGTAATATTCATAACCACTGAACTCATTATTATACCATGAAAAATATAATTTAACTGTCTCTTCATTGTATAATTTGTTCTTGGACCATTGCCTCCTCCACTCCTTGTGGGAGTGAGGCCAAAAATTGAATGATGTCCGTTACGTGCACCCAGTTCCGCATCCCCTCCACTTTTACTGCAGGTGGCGTGCTCTGTGTTACTGGGTAAGGGCCTAGAAACTTGGGATCCTTCCATGTTCTCACAAAGTTGCGCACGAAGACACAGGAAGGGCAGAGGCGGTGCAGTACTGTTGGCCTGTTGCAGCTGAACCTGTTTATAATAAACCTGTACAGCTTTTGTTAAGGCAGACATGTATGCATTCATTTCTTGCCAAACACTTTCTGATGCAGACTTGGTATCAGAACGAATCATTTGATTTTGTTTAAAAGAAAAATTAGAATGCCTACTGTTGGAAACGGCCCTTTTTGCAGGGTTATCCCCAAACTTTTTGCTTCTTCCTCCTTTATTTTTTCTGACCCGTGGTTGTTGGCAATAGGACTCTGGGCACTTTACCACTGCTGATCAGTGCTAAAGTGCATATGCTCTCTGTATAAATTGTTATATTGATTGGTTATCCATGATTGGTATATTTGTTTCACCTGTTAGCCCCTAGTAAAGTGCACTGCGTGTGCCAGGGCTGGTGATTCAAATGCTACTAGTGGGCTGCAGCACTGATTGTGCCACCCACAGGAGTAGCGCTAAAATGATGTCTTAGGCCTGCTTGCAGTGCCTATGTGCAGTCCAGGACTGCCATGTCGACTTGGCCAGTGCACCCACTGACCAGGCCTTATCCTTCCCTTTCTGTACATGTCAGGCATCCCTATGGTGGCCCTAGGTACCCCCCTGGGCTGGGTGCAGTGTATCTGAAAGGTAGGGCATGTACTGAGGTGTGTAACATGCACTGGTAGTGAATTACAGCCATTTTCGTTTTTCACTGCTGAGAGGCTATCTTGCCCATAGGATAGAATGGGGAAGGCTGTTTACATGCCTATCTTCCCATAGGGGCAAGATAGAAAATCCAAGTTTGGTATCTCTGTGTTCAGAATTTAATTATACATCTTTTTAGCAAGATGGTTTTTAAATTCACTGTGTGGGAATAGCACTTTTTAGAAAGTAGCTATTCTCCTGTTTAACCTTCCTGTGTGCCTGTGTGCTGGTTGGCTGACTGGTGTCAGGTGATGTGCTAGGTGGCTCCAGGAGCCTGGATGAGTCAGCAGCAGGGTGAATAGGGAGATCTGCTTTAGATGGGTGGGAGGAGTAGTCCCTGGGTCTGAATAGGGCTGCCCCTGACAAACACAAAGCTGGCTCCACCCCCTGCTGGCCAGGCTGAGGACTCTGCCTCTGCTGGCACAAAGAAGGCTCCACCTCCTGCTGAGCGTCTAACGACCCTGCCCCTCACTCTGAAAGGAACCAGGTGCTCCAGAGCAGAGCACACCCAGGAACCGGTTTGAGCAGGGGAATCCCCCCACTGGAACAAAGAGAGACAAAGGCTTGGAGGGGTATAAGAAGAGGACCCCAGACACCTAAAACTTTAGATCACTTTGGAACTAAGAAGAAACCTCTGCCAAGGAGAAAGCTGGAAGAAACTGAAGAGGAGAAGACTGCCTGCTTGCTGTTTTGCTTTGCTGCCAAGGAGAGGGGAAGGACTTTGCTGTGTCCCCTTCTTTTGATTCTGATCTCCAAGGGCCTGAGAAGAGCTGGCTCCCTGTTAAGAAGTCCCAGGAACAAAAGGACTTCACCACCAGCTCCCCTGGAACTCTGCTGAGAGAGTTCTGACCTGCCTTGGAGTGCTTGACCAGTCTTGGGGCTTCAGGAGGTCGTTTTGCTGTGTTGAGGGAGCTGGGAAGCAGAAGCGTGAACAAGAGTGACTGGTACCCAACGCATCATCCGATTGCGTGTCGCAAGACGAGAGTGTGTGGAAAATTTCATCGCGGCACCATCGCAACCCGCAGGGTCTCCGCATCGCCGAGTGCGTCGAGCATCGTCCCGAAGCACGAAGCTTCCTGCCATTGCGAGGGTTGTCGCAGAACCCGTTGCGGGCTGCACCACTGCCGGTGCTTGAAAAGTCTCCAATCGCTGCGTGCGTCGACGCAGAGTCCCGTTCCGTGGCGCATCGAGAGTTGCGGCGCCGGAAGGCAACGCTGCGCCACGCATCGCACCACATCGAAGAGTGTCGCATCGAACCTGTGCGTGAAGCTTCCCCCTAAGAAACCTACGCAACGAAAGCCAAAGGTATCGCATCCTCCCCCTATAGATCGGAGCCGGCGCATCCACCTCTGCTGCGTGAAGCAGGGCTGCTGCAAAGCCTCCCCAGGATCTCAGGAGCATCGCATCACCTTTGCCATCTTCCTTGTTATAGCTTTTGAGAACCTTATCGCAACTACAGGTACTGTTGGGCACGAGAGTGTCGCATTTTGTGCATTGAGAGTCGCACTGTGCAGGACACTGACTTTGACATCCTGGAGTACTTTCTGCAAACTCTTGAACTATCTTTAAAGTAACCTTTTTGAATTATATGTTGGTTTGTCTGTAATATTTGGTCTTGTGAAGTTTTTAGTAAAGATACCTTATTTTTCTAAAACTGGTGTGGAGTAAATCTGTGGTGTTTTCACTGTGTTACTGTGAGTGTTGGTACAAATACTTTACACATTGCCTTTGATAGCCTAGACTGCTCAGGCCAAGCTACCTAGAGGGTGAGCAGGGGTTATCTTAACAGTGTATCCCCCTTTCCCTGACTAGAAGCAAGGGTCCCTACTTGGACGGTGGTACCTACCCTGCCAACTAGAGACCCCCAGATCTAACATTGGTGGTCAGCGGTGAGGATTGAACTTGTATTTGTACTTGACGCACAGTAATTGGTGTACATCACTAGGAGTGCAGACCAATAGACAACCACATGCTGTATTTTTGATTCTATTTTGGAGTAACTCTTCAAGAGCATCATGTCTCAAGTGGCAACAAGTGAGAGGGCAGAATTGGAGTTTTCCATGGAGGATCTGTATTCGTACAAGGTTGAGGAGCTCAAGCAATTCTGCAAAGACCTTGGTTGCCCTGTGAAAAGCGGATCTAGAAGGGATGTGCTACAAAGAGTCTTGAAGGCCTGGTGGGGGGCCCAAGAAGAGGATGATGCAGATGAAGAGGATGGTTTTGTTTCCCAAGCTCTGCCCGTGGTCGGACCAGTCTCAAGGGCTGGCAGCTCCCATTTCAGTAGGAGTCTCACTCCAGAGGAGTTGGAGGAGAATCAAAGGGCTAGAGATCATGAGTTAGAAGTCATGAGGCTTGAGTTGAAGCTGATGGAAATGGAAACCCAAAACAAAATAGAAGAGAGCAAGAAGATGTATGCCTTGGAAGAATTGAAATTGACCTTGGCACATGAATTAAGAATGAGGGAGCTTGATATGGAGCTCGAGAGGCTTGAGGCCATGAGTGTTTCAGCTGAAGAAGAAAGGTTAGCTCAGGAAGTGAGCTTTGCTGAGTTGGAGGTGGAGTCCAGCTCAGATGGTGGCAGCAAGATTGTAGTTTCTAGTGCTGAGAGAAAGGTACAAACACCCAGAGATGTGGCGCCTAACTTGAGGGAGGGGGTTGACATACACCAGGGAGTTCAGGTTTATGATGTAGTTCCAGTGGAGTGCAGTATCCCTGAAGTGGATTGGGGAACTGGCACAGGGGACCATATTCCTAGTGGTGGGAGGGACACTCTACTGACCCTAGATGAGAGGTACAGGGAGAGGGGTTCCCCCATGGTAGAAACCTTGGTGTGTGAGTGTGGAGACCGCCCAGAAGAGTGTGAGTTGTGTGACAGAGATAGTCAGATACTGTCTTGCCAATCTCAGGAGAGTGGTGTGGGGTACGTGTGTGAGGCACTGGAGGGTGAGGCAAACGGTAGCTTGGTTAACAACTGTGGGGGGCTGTGTGATTCATTTGTTGGAGAGCATATTTTAAGTCCCTGTTTTCCAGAGCTATGCCAACACCCGGTGGAGTGTGAGTTCTCTGGTTCCAGAGAGCTTGCGTTGGAGGCAGACCTTTGGTTGGATGTCAAAAGGTCTGGAGAGGCATTGGGGAGTGATCCCAAAAGGAGTGGCCCGGATATCTTCCAGACCTGTGAGGTGGAAGAGGTTCAGTGTAGCCCAGTTAGGTCCCAGTGTAGTGGGAGGGGTGTAGGGGCTCACGTCCTGTCTCGGTGGAGAAGGGGTGAGTGTGGGACTGTGGGTCCCAAGGTGCCCGAAACCCAGTCTCAGGGCCTGGAGGGTTTCTTAAGGGAACACCAGGTTTGGGGCCTAGACCGTGCTAGTAGGCCATTTGAGGAGGATCTCCTAGTGTCAGGAGAACCTGGAGCCTCTGTAAACAGAGCTCCAGTGGTTCTGGTGTCTGGCGGTACCGCTCCAGTTGGGAGGGTGCAGAAGTCCAGACTGAGGGGTGAGAGGGGGATGTGTTCCCCAGTGGGCGAACCAGTGGGTCAGGGACCAGCCAGAGGGCTGAGTCCCCTAGGAGTGACCATGGTGACACCACTTCTGTCCTGGGGGATCTTCGCGCACTGTCAGGTGGACAGGGGCCGGGAGATCTGCACCAGGCAGACTGTCACGAGACACATGAGTCATGTGTCACCCTCGGGGAGATACTGTGTGAGTCCCCAGAAGTCCTGGCATGCCAGGCAGGTGTGCAACCGCAGGGTTTAGTCCCTGGGTTGGGAGGCCAGGTTCAGGATTTGCCTGACCTGGGGGGAAGGACATCTGTAAGCTGTGTCCTGACCGGTTTGGCTTCCAGGGGTACCCCTCCAGTGGGGAGGGTGCAGCTCTCTGGAAGGGGGTGCAGAGGGAGAGAGTCCTCGCCTCTGACCCCGGTGCAACCTGAGGGTTTAGACCCTAGGTTGGGAGACCAGTTGCTGGAGAGAGGTCCGGAACTGGAGGGAGGGACATCTGTAAGCAGTGTCTCTACCAAGTTGTCTTTGAGGTGTACCGCTCCAAGTAGGAGGGTGCAGAATTCTGGAAAGGGGTGCAGAGGGAGGGAGTCCTCGCCTCTGACCCCGGTTCACCTGGAGGGTGTAGACCCTAGGTTGGAGGGCCAGGTCCGGGGTGTCCCCCCTGACCTGGGATCCCAGTTGCAGGATAGAACCCCTGAACTGGTGGGCGAATGGTGCAGGACACCTGCCACAGGTGCCCTGACTATTCTAGAAGGGGGTACCGCTCCAGGTGGGAGGGTACAGAGCCCCAAGGAAGGGGAGGACTGGGTATGGAAAAGCCTACCCCAGCCTCCTGTCCAGCCACCGGATACAGGCCCGGGGCTGGTGGGTCAGTGCCAGGTTGTCAGACCCGACCTGACAGGGAAGGGAGTGGACAAAGGGTGCCAAGCACCTGGGGCTACCGCCCCCCACCCTCTGACGCCACAGGGGTTTGAGGGCACTGAGAGGAATAAGTCCTGGGTCTCATCCCTGACCACTGTCAGTGGTCACTGTGGCTTGCTGTCTGTCTGTTGGGACACATCTGTGAGCAAGTTAAGGCTAGGTGCTGCACAGGTGGTGTCCACAGGTGAGTAGAAGGGTTCCACATGGGTTGGCATGGTGGACCCTGAGAGTATGGATGGAGAGATCCAACCGGGTTCAGGAAGGCATAGAACAGGAATAGTGCCCTGCTGTTTGGGCCAGTTTCCGTGTTCTATCGCCCTAAGCAGGGAATCCCATCGAGGTATCGTTTGGTCTACCCTGGCTTTAGGCTGGAAGGGGGTTGTGTTGGAAACGGCCCTTTTTGCAGGGTTATCCCCAAACTTTTTGCTCTTCCTCCTTTATTTTTTCTGACCCGTGGTTGTTGGCAATAGGACTCTGGGCACTTTACCACTGCTGATCAGTGCTAAAGTGCATATGCTCTCTGTATAAATTGTTATATTGATTGGTTATCCATGATTGGTATATTTGTTTCACCTGTTAGCCCCTAGTAAAGTGCACTGCGTGTGCCAGGGCTGGTGATTCAAATGCTACTAGTGGGCTGCAGCACTGATTGTGCCACCCACAGGAGTAGCGCTAAAATGATGTCTTAGGCCTGCTTGCAGTGCCTATGTGCAGTCCAGGACTGCCATTTCGACCTGGCCAGTGCACCCACTGACCAGGCCTTATCCTTCCCTTTCTGTACATGTCAGGCATCCCTATGGTGGCCCTAGGTACCCCCCTGGGCTGGGTGCAGTGTATCTGAAAGGTAGGGCATGTACCGAGGTGTGTAACATGCCCTGGTAGTGAATTACAGCCATTTTCGTTTTTCACTGCTGAGAGGCTATCTTGCCCATAGGATAGAATGGGGAAGGCTGTTTACATGCCTATCTTCCCATAGGGGCAAGATAGAAAATCCAAGTTTGGTATCTCTGTGTTCAGAATTTAATTATACATCTTTTTAGCAAGATGGTTTTTAAATTCACTGTGTGGGAATAGCACTTTTTAGAAAGTAGCTATTCTCCTGTTTAACCTTCCTGTGTGCCTGTGTGCTGGTTGGCTGACTGGTGTCAGGTGATGTGCTAGGTGGCTCCAGGAGCCTGGATGAGTCAGCAGCAGGGTGAATAGGGAGATCTGCTTTAGATGGGTGGGAGGAGTAGTCCCTGGGTCTGAATAGGGCTGCCCCTGACAAACACAAAGCTGGCTCCACCCCCTGCTGGCCAGGCTGAGGACTCTGCCTCTGCTGGCACAAAGAAGGCTCCACCTCCTGCTGAGCGTCTAACGACCCTGCCCCTCACTCTGAAAGGAACCAGGTGCTCCAGAGCAGAGCACACCCAGGAACCGGTTTGAGCAGGGGAATCCCCCCACTGGAACAAAGAGAGACAAAGGCTTGGAGGGGTATAAGAAGAGGACCCCAGACACCTAAAACTTTAGATCACTTTGGAACTAAGAAGAAACCTCTGCCAAGGAGAAAGCTGGAAGAAACTGAAGAGGAGAAGACTGCCTGCTTGCTGTTTTGCTTTGCTGCCAAGGAGAGGGGAAGGACTTTGCTGTGTCCCCTTCTTTTGATTCTGATCTCCAAGGGCCTGAGAAGAGCTGGCTCCCTGTTAAGAAGTCCCAGGAACAAAAGGAATCCATCACCAGCTCCCCTGGAACTCTGCTGAGAGAGTTCTGACCTGCCTTGGAGTGCTTGCCCAGTCTTGGGGCTTCAGGAGGTCGTTTTGCTGTGTTGAGGGAACTGGGAAGCCGAAGCGTGAACAAGAGTGACTGGTACCCAACGCATCATCCGATTGCGTGTCGCAAGACGAGAGTGCGTGGAAAATTTCATCGCGGCACCATCGCAACCCGCAGGGTCTCCGCATCGCCGAGTGCGTCGAGCATCGTCCCGAAGCGCGAAGCTTCCTGCCATTGCGAGGGTTGTCGCAGAACCAGTTGCGGGCCGCACCACTGCCGGTGCGTGAAAAGTCTCCAATCGCTGCGTGCGTCGACGCAGAGTCCCGTTCCGTGGCGCATCGAGAGTTGCGGCGCCGGAAGGCAACGCTGCGCCACGCATCGCACCACATCGAAGAGTGTCGCATCGAACCTGTGCGTGAAGCTTCCCCCTAAGAAACCTACGCAACGAAAGCCAAAGGTATCGCATCCTCCCCCTACAGATCGGAGCCGGCGCATCCACCTCTGCTGCGTGAAGCAGGGCTGCTGCAAAGCCTCCCCAGGATCTCAGGAGCATCGCATCGCCTTTGCCATCTTCCTTGTTATAGCTTTTGGGAACCTTATCGCAACTACAGGTACTGTTGGGCACGAGAGTGTCGCATTTTGTGCATTGAGAGTCGCACTGTGCAGGACACTGACTTTGACATCCTGGAGTACTTTCTGCAAACTCTTGAACTATCTTTAAAGTAACCTTTTTGAATTATATGTTGGTTTGTCTGTAATATTTGGTCTTGTGAAGTTTTTAGTAAAGATACCTTATTTTTCTAAAACTGGTGTGGAGTAAATCTGTGGTGTTTTCACTGTGTTACTGTGAGTGTTGGTACAAATACTTTACACATTGCCTTTGATAGCCTAGACTGCTCAGGCCAAGCTACCTAGAGGGTGAGCAGGGGTTATCTTAACAGTGTATCCCCCTTTCCCTGACTAGAAGCAAGGGTCCCTACTTGGACGGTGGTACCTACCCTGCCAACTAGAGACCCCCAGATCTAACACCTACCTGTTACGACTTGGTGAGGGGTCAAATGATGATCTTTGAAGGGGCATTTCTCAATGCATACAGAGCAAGGGGAAGGCAGTAAAGCCAATTCTTTTTCAGTGTCTCACAAATGTTTGACACTTTGCTTTTCAATAAACCATTCATCCTCTCAACAATTCCATTACTCTCTAGGTGGTAAACTGAGGTAAACTGGTGTTCCACTCCTAATAGTGTAGTAATTTGCTGAAATATTGTGTTAGCAAAGTGTTTTCCATTATCGCTGCATATCGCCGCCGGAACCCCCCACCTAGGTATGACCTCTCTCACCAGGAATTTGGCTGCCTGGTCAGTATCACACATGGAGCAGGGTCCTGCTTCAATCCATTGTGAAAATGGACACACCACTACTAACAAATACCTATATCTATTACATTTTTGTATCATATCTACAAAATCTATGTGTAACTCTATGAAAGGACCTATTGGTCTTGAAATGGAGGATGAAGGCATTTTTGGTGACCTTTTATTAGAGCACTGATAACACACATGACATGAAGCTAGAAATACATCAACTAATGGTCGTAGATTAGGGAGAAACCAGCTTTTATTTAATTCATCCATCATTACTCTTTTAGAATTGTGTGTTGGTAAATGAAGTTGTCGAAGGGCTGTTATAAGTAATGACTGAGGTATTATAACTTTACCTGAAGTTGCTGATCCCAGGGACATCTTAAGGATTTTGGGGGCCCTGGGCCAAACATATTTTGGGGGCCCCTGTTCAGAACAGCTTTGAATTTAGGATCCAATTTGAGCCCCTGTATCCCATGCAGTTTCCGCTTCCTCAGCTGCATTAGCGATCCAGTTTGCAACATAGGCATTAGCCTATATATTCCTGATGCAAACAGACGCGTGCAGCTGACAGCAGTAGGATTTAGTGTTTTCTGCCCTGCTACTAGGTTTTTAATACTTTTTAAAATTGTATATTGTGGCTGAATTACTCTGTGCTTTTTAACAATTTCTTCTACCTACGCGCACTTGCACTTTACTTGATTCTGCTTGCCTGCACCTCCTTAGCTGCTCCGATTCACATCTCGCTTTTTCTCCATTTCTGGTCCGCCGTGGCTGATACGCCGATTGTGCGGAGGGCTGGGGCTACTATCGGGCTCCTCACTTCCGCCCACGTAGTTTCCGCTTCCTCAGCTGCGTTAGCGGTCCAGTTTCATCAAAGGCATTAGCCTATATTTTCCCGATGCAAACGGACGTGTGCCTTCGGCGCGCCGCTGGTGTGCCAAAGGCGCAAGGCCCTCTGCGCCAACCTCCATCCCGGAGGCATCTGGCTCTGGCCATGCTGCCCAGTTCCCCTCCGGTGAGTTTCTTCCACTATATTACAATAGGGAAAAACTTCTTAGCCTTAGGCGGCTACCATTATGTCAGTGTACAGCCGCTGATCCGAGCTTGGAGGTAGACTTTCGATGCAATAAGTGCAACTGGTCTCTCCTCCAGCCTAGGAAACTTGCACCCAAGATCCTCCCACGCAACAATAAGTGTAAAAACAATAAGAAAACAGAGGACTTAAAGGCCACCCTTTTAAATTGTCGCTCTATGCAAATGCATGAACCACACATTTATGACCTACTTTTAGACGAACAGCCTGATCTTTTATTTCTCACTGAGACCTGGCTGTCTGTAGCCTCCAGCCCTACTATCACCTTGGCCATCCCTACGGATTATAAAATCTTTAGGAGAGACCGACAAAGTGGGAAGGGGGGCGGTGTCACCATAATTTACAATTAAAAACTAGACTGCTCTCCCATACCAATGGAAAACATCGAGGGTGCAGAGTCCTTAGGCTTCTGCTGTACCTTATCCCCCATCATAGCATAGCTGTTTTTCTGATTTACAGACCTCTCATTGCAATTGGAAATGTTATTACTACGCTTAATACAGCCACCACCTCCCTGGCCTTAAAATACAACAACTGCCTTATTCTGGACAATGGAAAAGACCATCAAACAATTTCCTTGTTGGGGACGCTGCAGGCCTGCAACATGTTTCCATCTATTTCTTCTGCCACCCATGAGAAGGGCCATACCCTAGACCAAATCTTTCACAACTTTGACATATAAGCAAGCCTACCTCTTCCCATTACCTGGTCTGACCACCTCCTATTAAAATGTGTCCTTCCCAACTCTGCCACAGCCCCTCGGGCTAACACAAGGCACAGGGTCCCTAATTACTTGACGTTTCATAAAATATCCATCCCGATGTTAACAGATGCCCTCGGTTGTTCCTCACCGGAGCTGTCTGGCTGCCCCGACTCTGACACCCTCTCAATAGATTCCTGGCTCCGTACCAACCTTGGTACAGTGGTACCAGTTGTTTCCCGCTCCTCAAAGAGGTCGGCCTCACCAGCTCCATGGTTTAACGGTTCCCTCAGATCTAGCAAAAGAAATTGTAGAAAAATGGAACGGAAATGGTGTAAATCCTATATACCTGCGGACAGAAAGGTGTATAAAGACACCTTAAAAGCTCATTACATTCTTGTGAAGGCAGCCAAGAAAAACTTCTTTCAAACCAAAATAGAAAATGCCCAAAATAAGAGTAAGGAGATCTTTAGCATAGTTAAATCCTTTACCGTCCCGAAAGCAGGCACAAAGGAAGGGCCATGTACGGAAGAATGGTCTAAGCAATTAGCTCAATTCTTCCACAAAAAGATCTCCGTGATCCAACAAGCCATCAGTAACATCTCAGGGGAAGAACTGACCTTCTACCTTAGTTCCAATAGCAAACTTCACCTCTTGGATCCTCCATCTTTACTAGTTTTCCCTCAGTTTTAGCTTGAAGAGTCACTGATCCTTCTCCAAAGCATTAAGTCTGGCTCTCCTACCGACCCATGTCCAGCGAATATCCTGAACCTATTAGCTCCCACCATAAACCAGCTCTTTAATGCTTCCCTCTCCTCAGGCAACATGCCGAAATTATTTAAGAATGCTAAGATTCTTCCACTGATAAAAAAGGCTAACGTCAAACTGATGAACCCTGCCAACTACAGGCCAATCTCCCTTCTTCCTGCCCTCTCCAAAGTATTAGAAAAGCATGTAAACAAGGCCCTCCAAAAACACATTGATGATGGGAAGCTCCTTCATGAGTCCCAATCCGGTTCTAGGGCTAACTACAGTACGGAGACCGCTCTCCTGGATGTGACTGAATTTCTCAAGGGTAAGCTGGACCAGGGAGACAAGGCTGTTCTGATAGTGCTCGATCTGTCGACGGCCTTCGATACGGTCCCACATGAGAGGCTCCTGGAGAGACTTGCTGACATCAACCTGGGGGGGCGCCTTAACATGGATGTCATCCTTCTTGGCAAATAGATCTCAGGACATCTGGCTCCCACCTTTCTCATCCCCGGTTCCGGCCATGAATGTAGGTGTCCCTCAGGGCTCCATTCTCAGTCCTACCCTTTTTAATATATATCTATCCCCCTTTGCATTTATGATAGAGGAAGAGCGTCAAAATTGGTTCCTATGCTGATGACACTCAGCTGATTTTTACATGTGAAAAAGGAACCGACTTTGACGGTGCAATGATTAGGTCTTGCTTCACAAAGGTTTTTAACTGGCTTAAGATCAATCAGCTGAAGTGCAATCCTGACAAAACTGAAGTTATTTTCTTTGGTAATCCAGAAACACCTGACTGGAGCTCTTGGTGGCCAAAAGATCTGCTGCCCCCGCCCGCGGAAAAGGAGAAAGTCAAAAACGTAGGAATTGTCATAGACAAGACACTCTCCATGCGCTTTCCAATCCAAACTCTAACTGAAGCTTGCTTTGGCATACTCCGGATGCTAAAAAAATTCCTGCTACTGTTACCGCATGAGAGTAGAAAGATCATGGTGCAGGCTCTGGTGACATCAAAGCTTGACTATGTCAACAGCTTGTACCTCGATCTTCCAATCCCAAAGCCCTTATCCAGCACCTACAAGTAGTACAAAACGCGGCGGCCAGAGCCATCCTGAAACCTAAACCCAGATCTAGTATGAACCCTATTCTTAAGTCTCTACACTGGCTCCGCATAAAAGAACGGATCAACTTCAAAGAGATGACCATCTTCTTTAAAGCTTTCCACAGCTTAGGAGCCAGCTACCTAAATAAGCATGTTAATCACTGCACAACATCTAGACACCTAAGATCTTCCAATGCCTACCTGGCCATCATGCCTAAAATATGCCGTGCCCGCACTGGAGGCAGATCACTCTGCTTTCTAGGCGCAAAATTGTGGAATAGACTCCCTGAGTCTCTGAGACTAACCACAGACCTACTCACTTTCAGGAAGAACTTAAAAACCTGGCTTTTTAATAACTGATGGGTCTTTTACGCACGTTTTCCTCCCGCTGTCATGTGCCAGGACACTCTAGTCTCAGTGGCTGCGCGCTTTATTAAATACATTATTTCATTTAATTTCATTAGGTCCCTGACAGTGCAAAGGAACACTCGTCCAAATTCTAAGGGCCTTATTTATGAGGCCTTGTTTCCCTTTTATGCTGCCGGTGCGTCGCTTTTTGTGACGCACCGGCAGCGAAAAAAATTTGCCATGTTGCGCCCTATTTACAAAGTGACGCATCTAGGCAGATGCGTCACATTGTAAACCCCTGCACCACATTATACCTGCGCCAGGTATAATGTATGCAGAGTGGGTGTTCCCCCGCAAAAAGCCTCGTAGAAGTGGCACATTGAAATCTATGAGAACTCAGTCCGCCACTTCTAGGAGGCCATTGCGTCAATATCTTACACCTGCCTCACAGCAGGTGTAAGACTGATGCAGGCCCTTTCACATGGGGCTTGCCCCATGTGAAAGGACACATTGCTGGCTTTGCGCCTATTTTCAGACACACCCCAGCAATGCATCACTTTTGCGCCTACAGATACGCCAGAAATACTGATGTATCTGTAATTCCTTGCGACATGATGCGACATACAGTAAATATGACGCATCCGTCATGTCGCAAGGAGGGTGCACTAAGAAGTGACGCATCCCTGTTTTCACACAGCGATGCATCACTTCTCATAAATAAGGCCCTAAATGTGTTTACATCTAATATTCAGGGATAGGTATGTGTTTTCAATATTGTAACACAGCAGCAGCTCACCAATATTACTGCAAATAATCTCTGTGACGCCCTCCCATTTCTTATATGTTAGGCCTTGTTTTGATCTAAAAGAAACTTTTTTTCTGTATATGGCATGAAACATAAACACATCAGGCACATAAAACATAAATTAAAGGAAAACAGTATTTAAAACAATCCATTTAAGAAATAATCAAGGTCATTAGGGCAAAACTCTGGAGAATGGAGCTGACTGTCAGGGGGCCCCCTGAAAGGCTGGGGCCCTGGGCCAGAGCCCACTTTGCCCATGCATTAAATCGTCTCTGGCTGATCCATAAAGAAGATCTGGAAATCCAGTCACTCCCCCCCTTGATTTCCAAAGATCTTTCTCATGTTGTGGCGCTGCATTTTGAATGTCTAATAATGCCTTTGTAGAAATATTCTCATAGTGTTGTATCTCAACCTCATCATCTGCATCTAAAGTGTGCATACTGCATGTTTTCATTTCACATAAACTAGCTTCCTTTGCTGCTGTATCAGCAGCTTCATTTCCCTTAGACACCAAATCTGTTCCCTTTGTATGTGCCTGGCACTTAACCACTGCTACTTGACATGGTATTTGTAATGCAGCAATAAGGTCAGCTAAAAGATGCTGGTGCGCTACTGGTGTCCCATCAGATTTAAGAAATCCTCACCTTTCCTATCTCTACAGCCCTGAGTGAACTGTGGAAGCTACATATGCTGAATCAGTGTATATTGTTACTGGCTGACCCTGACAAGCCTGTAGGGCCGTTATCAATGCTTTTAATTCAGCCACTTGGGCTGAGTCTTGGGATGGCAAGGGTAAGAGGTGCAATGTGCATAAGGTATAATCAGTAGGTGTACCAATAGCCTCAACAACAGCTGCACCTGTATGTCTTTTACCTGTCTCCTGGTCTATCCATGAGGAACCATCAATAAACAATTTTCGGCCATCAGACAAGGGGTCCTCATGTGCCAGGTGATCGTCCTCCTCCAATGTTGCACTACAGTCATGATCAGTGGGCTCTAGTGGGTGCACTAAAAAAGTTGCAGGATTGACTGAGTGTACTCACTCAAAGCAGATAGAAGGGTTTGACAGTATTACTTCATAACCTGTTGCTCTGAGTGGTCAGTGTACTTTTACTTTTCTGCAGCACAGCAAATGGAGAGTGCTCAACATACAATATTACAGCGCATCCTGCTGTAATAGTACTACTCTTTTCTACTGCAAAAGCTGCTGCTGCAAGCGCTCGCTCACAAAGAAAGTGACCTTTCATTACTGGATCTAATAGTCCACTAAAATAGGCAATGGTTTGATGACCTATTGGGTATTTTTGAGTAAGGACTGATATCATGGAATCCTCTGTGGCAGCAGAAAACAGAAAACATCTCTTTGTATAGTCTGGATTTACTAGCACTGGGGCTGAAGCAATTGCTTCTTTCAATGTCTGAAATGCACTTATACTGTCATCACTCCACTGTATGCCTGTGTTGTCAGTTTTAGCTTGCTATTATATGCAAATAATAGTGGTTGTATGATGGTAGCATAATCAAATACCCACTGACGTACTAAATTACAAAGGCCTAGACATTTCTGCATGTCTTTTACTGTCTTGGGCTGAGGCTGATCACGTATAGTTTGTATTCTAGAACCTGCTATCTTTTTGCCATCTGTGGACAACAATTGGCCCAAATACAGCACTTCTTTTTGCACAAACTGTAATTTTTTCCTGTCCACTTTGTATCCCTTAGTAGAAAGTAGCGTTAGGAGATTGACAGTGTCCAGAACACATTCAGATTCTGTTTTACTGCATATTAATAAATCATCTACATATTGCAAAACTGTACTGTCTGACTGAAAATTTAACAAATCATTTCTCAATAATCTATTAAACACAGATGGAGACTCACAATAGCCTTGTGGGAGTCTAGAGTACTGGATTTGTTCACCATCAAAAGTGAAGGCTGTCAAATAATTACTGTCAGGATGTAAAGGTATGCTAAAAAAAGCATTCTTTAAATCCATCACAGAAAACCATTTGCTGTTACTTGGTATATTAGTCAATATCACAGATGGGTCTGGCACTATGGGGTACTCTGCTAATACTATGGCATTAAGGGGACGAAAATCCTGAACCATCCTCCAAGTATTACCTGTAGATTTTTTTCACAGGATAAATTGCTGTGTTACAAGGTGATGGACGGGAATACAGGACTCCCTGATCCTTCAGTCTTTGTATTGTCCCTCTAATACCTTGTTTTGCTTCTTTAGACAGTGGATACTGTTTTACACGTGGCAATTGTGCACCTGGCTTCAACGTTATCTTAAATGGTTCTGCAGATAGTATCAGTCCTACCTCATCTGGAGCTGATGTCCAGAGACAAGGTGGGACTGCTGCAAGTGCTTCAATATCATTGGAGGGGGATGGCACAACTGGTAACGTGGTCTGTGCACAGTAAACACGTACTAACAAGGGTGCAGTGTGGGTATAAACTATCTCAGTCCTGGTGGGATCGTCTGAAAAGAGTTCCGAATCAGAAATGTCCCGCGGTCTCAGACCAAGCATAAGAAAAATCAGGACCATCCAAATTCCTCCATCATTATCTGATGCCACCAGAGCGCCCCACCTTTTGGATATTTCTATGCACTCAAGATAAAGGGTATTCACCTGTCCTAGTTCATCACCACCAGCTTGTCTCCTAAAAATTAATCTTGGTGGTAATTCCATCCATGTCCCTAAAAGTATTCCCTCTGTCTTCAGAACCGTAAGTACTGCATCTGCTAGCAATTTAAAATGCACTGGCTCTGCCCTTCCAACCACATTTTCCTCTGATATTCTTAGTAAATATATCCCACATTTTGCTTGCCCTGGTATTTCACATGTCATGGACCCATCAGAGGAAAATCTTATTGTCATGTTTAATTTAGACATGATATCCCTTCCTAATAAATTTGCTGGTGAATTTGGAGAATAAAGGAAACGCTCCTGCGTTCGCACTCCTGCCACCTCAATGGGAACATGTGTTGTGTATGGAATGCACTGTACTTCACCAGAGAAGCCCTGCGTATCCATGATGGCAGAGGACAATGGAACATTTCCTTCTGAGAGGCAAGATTTTGTTGCCCCTGTATCAACCAAAAAAGCATACCTCCTTCCCATTATAATCCTTTCTACCATTGGTTCTTCCTCTGGGTCTATAGTCCTAGCTACCACAGTACTACTGGGATTCCCTGGTGCGTCCCATCAGGCTGTATGATAAAAGGGGTTTCCTCCTTGAACAATCACTCCCCCATTGTCCTTGACTCCCTGTGGTCACCAGTGCAGTAGTCTGTGCCTGATGCTGGCCTCCTGCCTGCACAACAGGTCCTGGTGCCCCTTGAATAGGTACGTTAGCAAATTGATGTTGTGGCACATAAACCTGTGGTAGTGGAGTTATTTGTTGTTGAGGATAGGGGGCATACTGATAAGGACCATATTGAGGCGCTGGCCCTGACGTGTTCACATTTTGTCTTCCCCTTCCTCTCCCTATTCCTATCACTCCCTGCGCTTCATCACTCTTCTTAAAGCGGCATTCAGCAATAAAATGTCCAATATTACTGCAGTAATGGCATTTAAAAGGTCTTCTTCCTTGCATCTGTCTCCCCTCTCTTTGACCCCTTCCTTCCTCCCTGTTTGCAACAGGAACCTGCACAGTCATTTCTTTTCCTGTCTTTTCCTTCTCATTTTTCTGTATTTTTTGTGTCACCGGTTTAGCTTTGGCTCTGTCACTTTGGTCTTTATTCCTCCTTTCCTTTTCTTCCTTCTTTCTACAAAAATGTATAATATGTGCTTGTATTTCTGTCCAGGGTTTTACTTCTAAAGCCACAACCTGATCTAAATGGTCTTGTGTATCTCCTGGTAGTCCCTGTTTTAAAACATTGTAGAATAATCTGCAACTACCTCCCATATCTACAGGTCCTACATCTGCTTCCCACTTTTTCTTCATCATTGTTATGTAGTCTGCACAGGACTGTCCTGGAGACATAGTTTGTGTCATCAATACCCCAATATCTGGTCGTTCTGGGTACCTATTCCTTAATTCAGTCCACACTCTAGAGCGCACAACTCCAAAAGCAGACCCATCATGTTTTCCTTTAGTAATAGTTACTCCTTGTATCCCTGCACTTCTCATTATACTATCCACCTCATCCCCTACTATGGATTTCAAAAGGCTCTTTGCATCCGTAAGAGCTAAAGGTATCCCAGCTGTTGCATTTTCAAATGCTTTTATCCATCATGTAATAGAGGCAGGCCTTTTTGTTAGATTTTCTTTATCCATGTGTTGCCATGGAACATAAACAGGCTGTGCTCCCTGTGTCTTATACACCAGTGGCATCTGCATTACAGCGGTATTCCTGTCACCATGTCCCTCATAAGGTGTGTCAGACCTTAAAGCATATTTCTTCCACACACACAGACTTTGTTGCATGTAATCATAATCCCACTCTGGATCCCCATAATCTTGAAAAATATATAAATCAGCCATATTTATCAATTCAGGGTCAAAGGATACTGCTCTTGGCCACACTTTCATCTGTGGCACCATGCCTGCTGTCCATCCTGCAAGGTTATTAGTAAATGGGACAACATTATACCAACTATTTTCTGCCTTTGCTACTATTTCATTGGGTGTCAAGTCACTGTTTCCTTTCCTTTCTTTTCTCTCTATAAAACTTGTCATTCCCTGCATATTTCGTACATGAAGGGATCTTACTTCAGCTGGAGGGGAACTTTGTACTAACTCTATCATATCCTCTGCGCGAAATGGAAGCCCAGACCTTGTTGTACTACTGGGAAATACCTGCTCTCCTTTTAATTGTTCTCTAAAAGCACTTTGTTCCTCTAATCTTCTTCTATTTATTTCAGCATTTCTGTTCTCAGCCTCTTGCCACAATTCTATGCGTTCCCGGTCAAGAACTCTTCTAGTTTCACTCTCCACTGAGTTTATTTCTTCCTCATCTTTCTCATCCTCTCCTGTCACATTCTTGATTTCTAGATGATATCCTATGTCTCTTACAACTGGCTTTGCATCTGGTTTAAATGATATGGAATTACATATATTTGAACAGCCATCAGCAATAACGCTTAACCTCTTAAAATTATTCTGCATTCCCTTTACAGTGGTGGTCATGGCACGACAGCCCTTATCCTCTTCCCGATATATTTTTGATCGTGCCCCTAAATCAAACTTCAACCTGTGGGGTGCTAGTATAATATCCATTTCCCTCATTTGAGTTTTGAGGAATCTTGCTAGCCCATTCAAATATATCTTTTGACTTTTGTTCCAGCAATTTTCCATTGTTGTCTTGTCTTAATTATACTGAATGTCTCCTGTTAAGGACACTGTTCCCTCATATACTTTTTCAGGTTTAAGAGGGTCATTATTAATTATTTGCGCAAAATCAACCTCCCCCATTTTTAAAAAGTCATCAACCTTTGGTGTAACTTTGTTTATGTCAGTCAAAGGAATGAATTAATATCGGATCTTTATAGCCTAAAGCTGGAACATCAGTGTCCACCGAGTCTATTGAGGTAGTGGATTCCTTATCTTCCACTGACAATGATGGATACATACCCTGACGGCATAAGGGCCCTTGAATTATCTCGGAAAATATCAGGGGTGGTGCTGTGACTTCAACATGGGAATCCTGACTGAATATCTTCCACATGTCCAATGATGCTAATCTTTTTGTTCTCTTATCTCCTTTATATGCTCCTAAGACATATGATATTACATGGGCTATCACCTTATTATCAAAAGAGCCATCTGGTGGCCATGGAACCAGGGAAGTCTCTGTGCCTTCTGCCCATTCCTGACAATGTCTTTTTATTCTGTCAGAGTCTCCTGGAAATGTGGAAATCATATGGCCTAAAGGAGTCCCTTTGTCTCCCTGCCTCCCCTTGGAAGATGTTTTAAAGAAAGGCATGACCTCACAATTTTCCTTTTAATCTACCCAAAAACTTTTGCTATTCTTAAAGGCTACTGTCCTAATGTAGTTCACACTAAAAAAACAGTTGGTACCTCTGATAATGCAAGAAAACTCATAATCTATTACACATGATATAACAATCACAAATCTACATTATATTTATATATGCATATATATTTAGAAAAACAACTCACATAACATAAATACAAAATGTCAACTTTTGCTCTTTCTCTGATGTTTTCCTAATTCAAACTGTCAGGATAAACCTCTTAGATAATTCCTATTTTTCTAATAATTCCCAAAGGGAAAGAAAAACAGTCTGCCAAGTTTAACTAAATAAACCTCTATTTCTCTGACGATTCCTCAACAAAAGGTCTGTCAGGATCAACAAAACCCATTTAATTCTCTCTCTCTCTTCCTCTCTGACGATTCCAGGATTAACTAAATACACATCTCAATTTGTAAAAGTTGTGGATCAATACACAAGGATTCGACAATTGCCCTTTTTTCCTACCTTATCTGGCCGCTGCAGACGTCCTCCAGACCGGTACCCCTGTCGTCCAAAAAACAGATCTTTCGTATCAACGGGTGTCTGTCATCCTCCTCAAATTGTGCACGACTAAATTAGTTGTCCAAAGGGCCCCGAAGGGGAACCTCCCCAGCGACAGGCAGGAGCAAAGGGGATCTCCTGGCTGGCTCGCCACGATGTCGGGAAAAAATCCTTTAAGCAGTGCAAATCATTTAATCACCACATCTGCAACAAAAGGGAGTACAAAAAGGTTTATTGTATATGCCAGGCTAATTCAGCTTGGAGAGTGATGTGCTATGAGCGAAGCACAAGTCAGTCTCAACTAACATACACTACTTCTTATAATACTAATTTTGGCCTAGATCCATATGAATTCATCTAATGGCACATGACTGTCTCCTGTGAAAAGGGACCGAAATGCACATTCTTCTTGTTTAAGTCTAGCTGAAAACGTAACTACATAAACAATGATTAAAGGCTGTGTTTGTGCTTAGTGTCTGCAACTCGACAGGGAGAGGTAAGCAAGTCTCATGACTTGACATGAAAAGAAAGATACCTTTTAAAACAAACCAAAATAAGTGTGTGTTTGCAAACGAAACTCGGAAATGTTAACATGCAGACATGGTAAGTAAAACGAAACCCAGTTACTACTAGTTATACTTCCTTTGAAGGCTACCAGTATGCCGATGCTGGAGTCATCTTGTCCAATTAACTTATATAAATCATGTATTTCTTCACTTTAGCCTAGAATACAGTGCTGGAGAATGCGTCAGCAATGGCTCAACAAATACATTCTTTTTTCAAAGACTGAAATCCTTGGAGTGGTGAAAATTCATACTGTGTGGATTTTACAGCTGATTGAGCATTCACAGGTTGTACCAGCTGAAAATCTTCCAGTTTCACTACGTCCACAAGCAAGATCGCAAAAATCCCATAGGTATGTAGGGACACATCTTTTTAACAATACTACTCAGGTGTTTTGGTGGAATTATGAGGCCATGCTTAGGAAAATTAATGGGTTACTGGACAGTTGATCTCTTCTCCCTCTGACTACAATTGGGTGTGTTGCTTTATAATGGCTGTCCTGCCACTACTCATTTCTTTTTTCTCATGTACTGATAAAAGTCAACAATAGCTATGAGGAATGAAATTGAGTGTTCTGCAATTAGATAAAGCTTAGGGTGGTTTGGCACTCCTCCATACGCACAGTTATTACCAGGCAGCCTTAATGGATATTTTAGCAAGTCTATTAAGAAGGCTGCTGTGTATTAGATGATGTTCTATTGAGTAGAGTTGTGCAAGAGTCCACAATTAGCCTATCAGTGTTTATTGAAACAGCAAAATTACTCAAAAGACTAGGTACAAGTCTCTCCAGGGATTTAGAAGACGATTAATTGTCCTCCTTAAATCTTTTTCGATTGATTATGCGTTTCCTCAACTCCAGGAGGGCCAGTTTGTAGGATTGCCTATATCCAGTAGGGAGAGTAAGTTCTGGAATTCTTTAGGCTTTAAGGAGTTTGAGGATTTATTTTCAAGCGATAAAATATTACATGGAAGGAACTCAAGTCCAGGAGCAGGGATCAGTGTAAGCACTTTTTCTCAAGCCTTTATCAGATAAACCATTTTTTGGCAACCAAAATCCAGGGGGAGAGACAAGGAATTCGTCCTGTTCTTCCAGCTCTTGTGGAAAGCAAATTCAAGGGCATAGTTAACTTGTATAGGCTGATTTGTAACCATTTCTCCAAAGATCATGCCAGTGACTTTCTGAGCAAAGTTTTTCAAAAAACACAATGTAGTTTATCCAAGAAGGACTGGCATTCTATTTCAGAGATTGGATATAAGCCTCTGAGAGCATCATATTTTAAAAGAATGTCATACTTGTCCTGTAGGATGGCATACTATTCCCCAGTGACTCTCCATAAAATATATCAGATGGTCTCTGATAAATGGTTTCACTGTCATCAGAAAGATGACGACTGGCTTCACATGTTTTTCACTTGTCCGAAACTATCCAGATTCTCGGAAGTGCTATTGGTTTTTATCAGCTAGGCTTATAGTCTAGGATAGTTCCAGGAGCAAGATTAATGTTTTTGGGGGTCTCTACGGAAAGTAAGCAGTTTAATAAGGGAGGGCAGTCTTCAACTCTATCGCACTTACAATTGCTTGTTCCTTCATGCTTCAAAATCGGAGAACCAGATTGGATTCAACTACCCAAGGTTGGAAGGAAAAGATAATACACACCATGAAATGTAAAGAGGCATATGTTAAGCGTGTGGGGAGTTTGAAGAGTTTTGCCTCTATGTGCCACCAGTTTGAGGGTATTGAAGTTCAACTGGAGCCATAGATTTTAAATAGAGAGGCTGTTTCCATCCATGCAACATGCAAAGGCGAACAATGGAGAGGGGTGGGGTTACTTCTCCAGGTTTCTTTTTAATCTAAAATACCTAGGATGTGTAAAAACTGTGCAAATGATAAATGCTGTCTGATGGCTATATTTGTATCTTTTTTGCACCTTGCACATTGTGATTCTCCTGCATGTTATGCACTTTTCACTAAAATCACATTAAGTCATGGTAATATGCGATTTAATATTTATTTTATTGCTTGCTCCAGCAGGGGTGAACTAGGCACTGCAGCACTTTGGTAGTTCTTGTTATATAATCAATTTATTGAGCTCTGATTGAGAAAAAATGTGAAAGCTGCTATTCAGTCTATAGATTTATTTTATTTTTTTCAGGAAAAGTGCCATATTCCTCTCTGCTATTTTATGTCTATTTCTGCTCAACAGAAATAAAAAAATATTATGAAAAATGAATACATTCTAAGATTCATGGCGTATTCATAATTTCGAGTACTGAGTATCAATTTTTTAGGCACCATGCCCTCAAAATAAAGTTTGTGCTCACAGCTGACCAGGTGTTGATGCAAGGTTGTTGGAAGCCTTTAATGTCCCTAAGGCTTCCAAACACAAGGCCAGCCAACTAGCCCTTGGAATCACTCTAGGTTCTGGGTTCAAAAGATGCAGGTCCAGTCCTTCTCACCCAAGCAAGAGGGCTGCAGCTCAGTACAGCAAAGCAGAACTCCATCTGAGTGGCAGTCCTTTCAACATCACAGCAGACCTTCTTCCTGGTAAAGTATCCACAGTTCCAGAAGTTTACTGAAGAGGTATGTCTGAGATTCAGACCCAGTAGTGCCTTGGAAGGTAGAAACAAATTAGCATTTTATGCTGATGATTTAATGATATATACATCCAGTCTGAATAGCTCAGTTCCACAAGTTAATCATGTAATACATTATTTTGGTTGAGTATTGGGATATACAGTGATTAGAGCAAAAATGGAAATTATAACATGGAATTTGCCCAATAATGGAGGCCCGATGAAATTCCATTAACAATCTATGGAAGATTCTACCGGATTACGATGATGGTCCTATCTAAGTACACCTTTCAGTGTAAAACCATTGTGCTCTCTTTAACGTAAGAAGACAGTTAAATTACAGGGTAAAATAAGCAGTTTCATAGGGGTTTTAAATGGAATATGGATTTCCTGGAGGAAAATGAGGAGAATATGAGACAAAGGGAGTCTAACAGTGCCAGACTTTCAGTCATACTGCTGGTAATTTCAATTTAAAAACTGTAGGATGCTATTGGGGGTACTAGACCTATCAGTAATGGGGAACATCTTGCAGGCAATGCTGTTTGAGGGACAGGGAGAGAGTGCCTGAGATGTTTTAAGAAAATGCATCAGAAAACATGTCTAGCTGCGACTAAACTTTGGTACAAAATAAGGTCAGAGTTGAGGATTCCATATTACAGTTGACTCTATCCAATTTGGGGCTCCTCATGTACACCTGAATGTATAAAATATCAGTTGGTGTACCCTCTAAAAGAGGATGGAATCCACAACTAGGGACACCTGACAGATAGGGTGAGGGTACTGTTATGGGAGACTCTGGAAGAGAAACAAGTAGCAAACTGTCAGAGTTTAAATACCACAAATTGACAGAATGGACTATGTTGCATCAAGAGGCTTTAAAGGAATCAAGCCCAAGTGAGTTGGAATTGCAAAATACACCTCCTAAGGAAGCAGAAGTGGCAGATGATATTGGAGATTAATTGAAAGTACAGAAGTATCCCAGAAATCATGATGGATCCCTGCCAATGAGGGAGCGAGCTCACGTATGGCAAGAATCCTTTGCTACATTATGTGCAACAGTTAAAGCAGTACCCTAAAGGAGAAACAACTTGTTAACTCACCACAGGGTTTTTTGGGGCCCTGCAAGGCTGACAAAGTTTGGAAAAAGATTAAAGGATCATTGCCCAAAGTGTGGAGCAAAGATGACGGATGATAAGCATACTTTAGTGACCTGTTAGTTTCTTAAACCATTCTGGTTTACGAGGGGCAAGCTTATGTCAGAGATAATTCAAGAAACTACAGAGGTTAGCCCTATCCTTACTTTATTTGGGATTTTCAAAGAAGGGAGAGAATGTCACTGGCATCTAACTGGTGTAAGCTTCTGTTCTACATGATACTGCTGGCTAGGAGGGAAATATGTAAAAATTGGATCCAGGCAATAACCCCGCAATATGAGGCCTGGCTAGAGTACGTAAAGCCTGTAAAAGTCTTGGACTTGTTTTGTCATAGGCTCTATTAACAAGGCGGATGGATACCCATTCCTCTAAAAACTCATTGATTACACCAAGACGAAGGGCCAGGAGAAGTACCCACACACTGGCTGGACAGAAAGTGGGTCCCTATTAATTGGGTAAATCGATCAGATGCAAATGCTGCTCCCGATCTTTGCATCTAGGTTATGAGGACTTTTTTTTCAAGATTAAGACCGACCGATTTCTCCCCTGATCAGCCCTATTGTAGCATAAAACTGCTGTAAGTATTGGAAATTGTTTGATATACTGGGGCAATTGGTCAGCTAAAGCACATCCAACTATAAATCAACAATTTTGTGACGGAAACCTCTGAACATTTAGGAATCTGAACTTCAACTTTGACTTGAGGGAAGACCAATGATAACACTACCACCATCATAGACACTGCCTGTGTCCAGATTAGGGATGTGAGAGGGGTCACTCCCTGATTTGCCTCTCCTCAGTTATGCCAATACATATGTACTCTCAAAGGTGTTTAATATGAGTTTTATAAGATTCAATTTGATTTTCAGTTGTGTGGAGCGCTCATACACCCCGAGGTGTCTTTGCACTGCTGCTCTCTTTAGGAGGAGGGGCTGATAAACCTGGTAACAAAAAAGCCATGTTTTAGGTGATTTTCTGAAAGACAAGAGATTCAAACTGTTCTACAGGGTCATGGGGTGAGAGATCCATGGTTTTGCCAATTCCAGAATGAAACTTCTACCTCCCCATGCGGCTTGTTTACTCCTAGGCACAAATAAAAACTGGGCAAAGGCTTGGCTAAGAGTATTATAACCGAATACTCCCCCCTCCATACAATCATTAGTTCTTGCAGGATCTGCCAAATTAATTTCTCCTTATAATACACAGAGACTATTTTAGCCTCCTTGCTAGAAACTTGAATCAGGACTTAATACACGTATTTTAAATCTTACATAATTGATATTAGACCCAGGTTAGACTGCAAAAAGCTAGACTTGCGACACATGTTTATTTTCAGCTGGTCATTCTATCCATGTCCTCTGGACTAGTCTGACCCTTGCCACTTACTAATCTCATATGTGGAATACTCTGAAAACATGAAGCCCAATTCCCTAGCAGCCTTATGTGACATTACGTGCTAGAGCGACCTGACACTGAATATGTTGGATGTCAATTTTTCTATGTGTCACTAAAGTGTGAAATGCTTGTCACTGGATGTCTCATCAATCTCCTTCACCTACAGAATGGGTGAAAAAACTTTATTGTCTATTCTTTTTAGAGCAAACTATTTATAGGGTACAAGAAATGATAGACATCTACAAGAGAATATAGGAGCCCTGGACAGACAGTATGCGGATCCCTATCCTAGGTTTCAGTGATAATATCTTTATCATATACCATCTCTTGAATTTTCCTCATTGATTTGTACACTTTTTAATCTGAAAGTGAGGTGAATAACAAAAACAATCCCATACCCACTCTAGGCTTTCTCTGATTAACATAGTTTGGAACTAAATACACTCATATTTTACAGGAAGGGAACCTATTGAGAAACAAACCCTGTCCAGAAGCTCTCATTTATCACCATCTTAGATCTTGCCATAGACCTGATGTTCTTCCTTATTTTGATATTGTCCTCATCAAGGTTCTAATGTTTCTTTCTTCTGTATATTATCATTCTACCACTATATAAATTAAACTTACCACTGTTACTGATTAAAGATTGAGCTTCATTACATTTTTTTGCTTTTCATTGTATACTGTGTTTTGGGGTATTGTTGCTCTGATTTGTTGCATGATACACTTTATGTATCTGTAAGGATCATTGTATGTGGTAGTGATTTGAAATAGTTAACATACTAACAAACAATTTGTTTAACAAAATGATATCTGGAGACCCATCTCTTCACATGAACATGATAACCTTCAACTCTCTGAATCTCTGTCAACATTGCTGACCCATTTGGACTGCACCCTCCTTTTCAGTGCTCTGTTGCTTTCATACCGTACATACGTAACATTAAATACTCAAAATTGCACATAGCTAAAGCAGCAGCAGACGATGTTGTCTGTCCTTTCCAGTGCATAGTAATCAAAAGAAACATGATAGCATACGTCTAACTCTGTATAAGGTCATAAAAGTGTGTCAGACAGTTTAAATCATTGGCAACTTTATGCTAATTATTTAATTACATTTAAAATAGATTTGCTAAATGTACTTAGATTCACTGTACCTCAAATCATATCTTTCAATGTTTATGCAAGGGACTGATACAAAAAGTGTTGTGATCCATTTAATGCATTTGTTTTCTCATTTAAGGCAATTAATTATTTTATTTTTCTCCAGAGTAGAGACCAAATCACAGGAGCTAGAATTTCAATCACTGCCATCTGTGAACTGCAATAATCATTTTTCTTTGTTGCTTCACGGCCTATTACTTAAAAAGGTAAAGGGAAGTGAGACATTTTTCATCATTTGTTATTTCTAGATCTATCTCCTTGTCTGAATCCTAAATACTTCATGACGGTAGTTGCTTTGATGGCTGTATACTGGTATATCTGGGATATAATATTGACTGGCCACAATACCATGACCAACATATCAAAAACTAAATAGTAAGGAGTTAAGTGCACAGAGGAAAGTATATATTTACTATTCTTAACTCCTCTTCTAGGTATTTCAAAAATATTTATCGCAAATCAACATATATGTGTAGTTTGTAAACAAAATTCTATACATGCTTACCTGTCAGTATTTTAGCCCTTGATATTCTGGTCATGATATTGTGACCATTCAATAGTCCTTCAGCAATATTCCAGACCCACAATGGCTGAAATCGTAGAATGAAATCTTCATATCATGAGACATAACTTTAAGATAAATTGTTTGTAAATATGCTGTTTTCGCTTTTTTTCTTTGCTTTGATTACCATGTATACTTTATTGGTAAAATATGATCACAATTGCAGGATTGCAAAGAGGTCAGGCATACTGATAGGATGTTAGCGAGAAAGATCAATTCACTGTTCTCCCATATTTGCCTATTTTTAAATTAAACAATGGTTTGCCAATGACTGAAGTATATTGCCTGGAGGATCTTTAATTAAACTGGCAACTTTTTCTCCTACTTATTTAATATTGTGCATGAATGTAAATGCTACTTTCTTAAAGTAGGAAAGATGATTGAACAGACAGGTGTTCCATATGGTGTAAGGATTTTAATCAAGCATGGAAGGCAAAGTTTGGTCTAGCCTCAGAGACGAGAGGTTAAACGCAGCCGATTGGCAGCTGTTAATAATATGCTGACCAATTAAAAATCCTTACTATATACCCAGTACTGGCTTTTGCCAACTTGTTGTGGACTATCCTATAGCATTTGTTGCTCAGAAGAAAACTGCTTATAACTGGCTAAGCCCTTGAAAAAGATCCTATTAACACAGCATTATTGTTAATTTCAAAACAATTGTAAAATGATGACGTGTAACTGATTTAACACACTTGATTTGGCCAATCAGACAGGCACAGATTGTCCAACTTTTTAAAATCTGATGACGTTTGCAATGGTTGATTTCTTGGTTGTGATAGTACAAAAAAATGCTGTTCTTGTCAAGTAGCTCAGGAGGTGCATTATTTGGTCTTTCATCTAAAACATCTGCAAACAAATTGGAACTTCTCTATATAATCCACTAAATTTGTGATTTTTAGCTATCTTCCATAAATGCAGATTGCGAGTACATTTCACAATTGATGGCTAGTGAATGACAAGATATATTTTCAAAAATATCAGGGTCAAACAACATTGTGTCGAACACAGTGTCAAATCAAAAATATCGAGGGACAAACTGTAGAAGGTAAAAATATAATTTCTATGTATGCAATCTTGTATTTAAAATAGGGTCGTCATTTAGTTGTAGTAAATATTGTTTTTCATTAATTTAATATGTCAGTTAATATATAATTTTAGGTATTGGTATTATTATACTAATTGTTTTTTTATAGTTTGTAATGAGTAATTCATAATTTAGTAGTGGGTTGTTAGGTTTGTAGGGAGATGGTGGGAATTGATTTAAATACTAAATTATTGTATTTATTTTCTAAATATAATGTACTAAGGTATATTTTCTATTTTTAACATATTGAAATATGCATAAAAATGTCTACGGTAATACCTACAAATAATTATGCAACTTAAAAAGATGCACAATTCTTCCAAGGCTGCTAAAAAAAAATATAGTAAACTATAAATATATTTCTCTACCAATTACTACTTTAAGAAAGTGAAAATTAATAAAACCTAATGCTCACCTATATTTTGTACCCTAACCCAATCCACAGCAAAATACAGAATACAGAAAAACAGAGATAAAAATGGCTTTGCGTCCTTTTACCTTTGGTAAACACAGCCATTAGCCAATCGGATACTGACCTCTCAACTGCATGTACCGAGGTATACTGAAAAATTACCATGGAACACCACAGGACAATATAAAGCTACTTTTTTTTCAAAACTTAAAACTTCAACGCTACTTACAATGTTCCCACATACTACCAAAAATTACCATTTTCACCTGATAATATATATTCCTGCCACATTACATCTACGTCAATTGACACATTTCCTCACATCTGTTTTTATTAATGCATGCCACTTTACGTCACTACACTCTATGCAGCTCCACTCTTTGCTATTCCACCTTACCCCACTCGACTCCATGTCACTACACTATATGCCACTCCACTCTACGCTACTCCACTGTACACCACTCCACTGTTTGCCCCTCCAATCTACGCTACTCCACTGTATGCTACTTCACAATATGTCTCTACAGTGTATGCCACTCCACTGTACTTACTGAACTATCAACCACACTCAATTTTACTACAATCCAATGTACGCTATTATGCACCACACTACACGACAATCCACATCACTCCACTCTACAGCACTCTACTCTATGTCACTACACTATATGCTACTACGCTCTACGCTATTCCACTATATGGCACTGCACTCTATGCCACACCACTCTATGCCACTCCAGTCTTCGCTATTCCATTGTTCCCCACTACACTGTACCTCACTCCACTCTACACAACTCCACTGTATGCTACTCCACTGTAGACCACTGCACTCTATGCTATTCCACTCTATGCCTGTCTACTCTACCCCACTCCAGTGTTTGCTAATGCTCTGTGTGCCACTCCACTGTACGCCTCTCCACTCTACACCACTCCACTAAATGCTATTCAACTTCACACCACTACACTGCCCCTCACTTCACTCAATGCCAGTCCACTCTACCCCACTCGTTTATGTGCCACTCCACTGTACATTATTCCACTGTATGCAAATCCACCGTACAACACACCAGTATATGCCACTCCACTGCATGCCACTTCACTCAATGCCTTTAAACTGTACAACACACCAGTATACAACACTCCACTAAATGCCACCTCACTGCATGCCAATCCACTCTATTCTATTCCATTGTACGCAACTCCACGGTATGAAACTGCACTCTATCCTATGCCATGATATACCACCGCACTCCACTGGACTTTACTTTATGCTATTCCTATGTACGCTACTCCACTGTATGCTGCTCCACTCAACGCTACCCCACTCTACCCAACTGCAATTTTCGGCACTCCAGTGTAAGCCACTCCATGATATTACACTCCACTCTAGCTACTCCGCTGTATGCTATTTCAATGTATGCTAGTCTACTGTGTGCTATTCCACAGAATGCCACTCCATTGTTCACCACTCAACTATACGGTATTCCACTCTATGCCACTTCACTGTGTGGGACTCCACTCTATGCTATTCCACTCCATGCCACATCACTCTATGGAACTCCACTCCATGATATTGTACTGTATGTCACTACACTGTATCTCACTCTACTGTGCACCTCTCCACTCCACACCACTGCACTCTGTGCTCCTCAACTGTACACTATTACACTCTACCACTAAATGCCACTTCATTCTACAACACTCAACTCTACACTAGTCCACTCTATGCCACTCCACTATACGCCATTCCACTGTCCTACACTCCACTGCACAACACTCCACTCTATGCCACTCCTTTCCACATAATGACAATTCATTCAATGACAGTAAGCTGTACAATTTCATAAATGTTTTTATTCAATTCAATTTTAAGCTACTTTATTTGGTTTTAGTGCTTAAAACCATAAACGTTACTGATACATAAAAAACAGTTACAATTTTACACAATTCATCACATTATAATCCTGATACAAATGGAAGTCTATAAAATACAGAGTTAAATACACAATCTCTTCAGCCATTCAATCGAAACAAGACCTAGCATTCACAGCGGATTTCAGGAAACTGAGGACAAAAAAAATAAAATCTTTATGCAGCAATTGTAAATAAATTAGCGCTGGGCGACCCTGCTTAAAATTCAACATCTTTAAAATAGGGATAATAAAAGTTTTCCGGGGAACCTCATACAATTTACAAAATATCAAAAAATTACGCAAATCCTGAGGAGACTCATGGTCGCAGCCACAGGTGTCTTCTACAACTCCCCCGAGGCAAAGCCAACAAAAGATGAGAAAGGCCCAGTCAAAACCTGGTCATTAAAAAAAGTTAATGTGTCCTAAAAAAACCCAATAAATATGGCTCAGTCAGCTATGGTGTTTTCAGCATTATACATTTCCGCACACTAGGTTTCCTCAGTTCCAGCTCTTCCCTCTCTAGTTTCCTTAGGCTGATTAAAGACGCTCTTATCCACTCCAAATTCTTTTTAGTTACTGATTCGGATTGGTGTACAAATTATCTCTTCCTAGACGGTCAAAACTGCTGTTAAAGTATCTGAGCCAAGGTATGCGATGAGCTAAATCTGGAGTTATACACTCTTTCAGTAATAGTTGGTTCAGTGATAGTCCTTCACTCAGCCAGATTTTCAACCAGAATGTTAAAGAGTGAAGGGCCAGCATATCACTCAAATAGGGCACCCCCAATTCTTCATGTGCCACCTTATTAGATGTAACACAAGGCACACCTAATAGGCGCTTCAGAAATGAGTTCTCGGCCACTTGTAAAATATCTGTGGTAACATGCCCCCATATTTCACTACCATAAGAGGCAGTTTCGATACATTTGACCTGGTATATTTTTAAAAGGGCCGCAATCGGTCTCTTACCCAGTTTGGAGGCAAAGTTAAAAATGGTCATATTTACCCGCACCTGGTCTCCCCTCTTTTCTTGTTTAAGGGGGCCCCATATCACCTGCTCATCCAAAACAACCCCCAGATACGAGCAGGTATGAGCGGTGTACCTTGGCAGATTCTAGCCTAAATTGAAAAATCTTTTTCGTACCGGGGCCCACCTGCATAACGTAAGACTTGGAATCATTAAACGAAAGATCCCGGTCCACGGTAAAGGTGGAGAAGGAGTCAAGCGGCGTTTGTAGTCCCCTCGCCATCATAGATATAAAGACCGGTCATCTGCATATAGTAGAACTGGCAGACCACGTCATCCCACCTGTGGGTAATCATCAACCTCTGTCCTCAATAGTGCCCTTTCCAAATCGTTGATATCCAGAATAAATTGAAAGGGGGCCAAAACACACCCTTGTCATACTCCTTTCTTTATATCAAAATTACGGGAAACTCTTAGATCCAGTGAGTATCTGACATGGACCTTGGTTGCTCGATTAAGATATTCTAAGAAGGCAACAATGTTACTGTCTACCCCGCTCACCTACATGGATTGCCAAAGTTTAATCCTGTTCACACGGTGAAATGCGGAAGACAAATCTATGAAATCTAAGTAGAATGCTTTTAATAAATATAAAAAAACGTTCTTATAATTAGGAAAACTTTAATTATTCTTTCTAGGCAAACCAAACTTAAACTATAAAAATATTCCAAACTCTAAAGTTACCTACATATAGAACTGGTGCACTACCTTCAAATTACTATAAGACGAGCATCTCCATATACAGTCTTGTCACCTCACTAGCCATGCTTCCTTAACTTGCCTCTTCTCCATTCACTAGTTATACCCTTTCATATTATATCACTTTTACCATGTGAAATCATAGCATTCATAACAACCCTTATGATATTATCAATTCCCATGATTTGTGCAAACACAGTGCATGGTAGAGTGATAAGTTATAGGCAGCCAACCACAGACTGCATATGGCTAAAAGCTGTGTGCCGCTTCGGATTAGTTGCATCGCCTGGCCTGGAGCCATACCCTACGTCCAAACCCCAGCAGGCATGCAACTTCAGCCATGTCTAGCACGGGTTGGCTGCATGGGTTGGCTGCAGGGTTGGCTGCAGGGTCTACATTAGCGCACCCCCCAAGCCATCCTGAGAGGCCTTTTTTTAAAGGGGTGCGTAAACCCTCTCTGAGTTACCTAAGCCCTGGCTACCCCATCCCTGGGGCCTTGCTTTTTTAATTAGGGGGCGGTGCACACAGCAGACCCCCCCCGCCCGAGCCAACATTGGCCCTGGCAAACCCACCTAGAGGCTAAAAAATTGTGGAGGGGGGCTTGTGCAAAACATACCATACTTTTTAAAGCACTCCTGGTTGGAGCTCTATGCTCTTCATCTGGAATGCAAGGGTCTCTTGTGGTTGTTTTAAATATTGCATGTTCAGGGCTGAAAGACTCCGGTACATGTTGGTTTTATTTTATTTTTTAAGAAAAACTGTATGTCTATATTAATTTTAAAAAAATTCACCCACAAAATGTAAACATTTTTATATTAGTCAATATTAATAAACATTCAATTGTGTACATTACTGAACTATACATTAAATTAAAATATATGTGATTTTTGTAGAAATGTGATTTATCTGCTTTACATATATTGATAGACTAACCTCATGATGAAGCAAATAGACTGATTTTTTATATGTTGGTGTGGTGTGACTCTGAAAAAGTCGGTAAATCTACCTGTGTAGACCTGTGAGACCAACCGTATCTTCTGCATGTCAGAAGGCTGTGCATGGTGTAGGGTTGGCTGCCATACAGCAGGCGGCTTGGCTGCCTGTAGGAGATTGGATGCAGGGCCTTGTCACAGTTGGAGGTTTGGCTTTACGTATGTTAATAAAACTTCACTTTACTGTAACAGAAAAGGCTAGAAATTCACATTCTTTTTCCAATACAATTGCTTCTCCACATAACTTTATTTCAAATTATAACATCAAATTTCTTTTACTGTACTTTTACCTTTTTTTATTATCAACATTTCTGATGTTTATCCATCAAGAATGTTTTATGCTAAGGACGCACCAAAAGGCTAAAATGTGTTTTATTTTAATTGTCAATGTTGGCAGTGATTCCTTTATATGTTGGAACAGTGCGGGTACTAAGTTGTGCATGCCCTAAATAACCATCTCTTATTTTCAGTTTAGCTAGGTGTTAGAGAAAAGTCTGTAAATCAAATGTTCCCAAGTGTGTTGATGCATACTCTACTTCTGTTGGTCTGTTGCTGGGAGATATTTGCTGTTACTATGATACTGTAGCTATTGACGTGGACTGAATGTTTTTGTTGCATGACTGTCATTCTTTCTATGAAATGCCTAAAATGAACTGATTTTCAATCCAATTATCCCTGGATTGGCTTTCTTCAGATGATCCGCATGATGTACTTACAGGGTATGCCAATGCTGATCTTCTCCATCGTTTTTAGTAAAATACATTACACAGAAAATAAAAATACACTGACACACGAGCAGTGCAATGTAACAGCACGCAATGCACAACAATGAAATAAAAACGCAACACAATCAAACAATACATTGACAACACAAAAACACAACACAAAAGCAGATCGACAGTACATGACCCAACAGCACAACAACACATCTGCATACCAGCACAAAACAACAACCAAATAACAACAGAATTCGAACAACAGTATATTAACACAACACAACGCCACACAGTAATACACCGACTCAAAATAAAAGCATAGCAATGCAGTACTTTAAAAAATGAAAACTCAACCGTCCAAAAATGGAAAAGAATTGTGCTGTGTCTCTGTTTTGTATTGATTGGGTGTTGTGGTGTGGTGTGACATTATTTTGTGTTTTGTTTCTATGTTGTGACTGTGTTTTTGCTGTGGTGTGGTGCTATTGTGTTGCTTTATTATGATGCTCGTTTGTATTGTGATTTTGTACCTGCATGTACTCTATCGTATTTCTGTTTTGTGGTACATTACAGAGTGTTGTGATGTTGCACATTTATAGTAGTAGTTTCTTTGCTGGTTTATTTTTGAGCTCGCACCGTTGTTATGTTCGGTCGTGTTTGAATTATGTAGCTGTCCTGTGTTTGGGAGTGTCCCGACATATTTTTGTTGAGTTTTTCTTTTGTTGTCATTTAGTGTTATGCTGTTATTATTCCAAGTTGTATTATGTAGCTCCTTTATACATAAATGTTGCATTATAACTATCCACTATAACTATGCCACTGCTAGAGGTGATAACACACCACACACACAGGTAACCACTTCACATGACGCCTTGATACCGATCTGTCGAAACCTTGACACAGACCATGGCTTGAAAAGAGCACTTCCCAGCTTCACTTTGTGCCGTCTGACCCCGATTGATCTACAAAGAAAAACATTTTCCCTTTGTCAGACTGTCTAAAACAAAGGGAGTTTTTTTTCTGTGTCACTTGCCACCATACCATTAAGCTCCCCTCTCACCCCATTCCCTCTAGCAACAGCAGCCAACCAACTGCTTCTGGGCTTTGTTTTTAATTTTCAATTTTACAGTCGTGCTTGGCTCTAAAGGAAATTGACATTACCCATTTGAATTTCAAAAACCACATCCACTGATGAAACGCTATGATGCTAGGTTATTGCCAAACACTCTGGCTGTATCTGTCACATTGCACAAATCCCCAGCCGAGCTTCCCCTAAATGACAAGGTGATGAAACGCGTGATTGAGTTTGTGTGTCTTTTCAACATAACTTGACATCGCAGAGTTATTGCTTTCACTGTTTTGCAAAAAAAACATCCCGACTGTTTCTCGCTGGCAGTCAGCCTTGCGTTGATGTTGCAGAAAATAAGCACATATGTCCAGCACTTTAGCTATGTGTGATGAGTCATGGCGCCATGCACCGTGTAGTCATAGAGCCGCCCCCCACATATCATGAACAATGTTTGCCTGCAATTAAAACAACATAATAAGATGTAATGGGGAATCGGCCTACTGTGAAAACGCAACACATTTCAATCATGGTTTAGGAAAAAACAATTGCGAGGGCAGTGTATTGCATTTTTGTTGTTGTAATTTTGTGATTGAAATAAAGTTATATCGATTATCCAGTAGTTCAACTATGACCTGACATTATATTTTCATCTAGTATAATAGATATGTTAGCTTGACTGTCCCTGTTAGTCAAAGGCTTTATCTTTAAAACAACGTAATATCGTTCATATGATTGACTGACTTATATAAATTGCAAAGAGATAAGCAAATCATCTAAAATATATATATTTGTAAAATGATTGTATGGCACTCAACTTTAGGAATTCAAATTAGCTGGCATATTTATGAGAATGTGGTGTAGTGCAACACAGCAAGTCACAGGCAACAAGCTGGAATGCGCCTTATTTAAAAGAATACAACATTTTCTTTTCCTTGTCACTGCAGTGGCGCTGGTTTAGTTGCCTAGCACCAACACAGACACACTTGCACCATGGTGCAAAGCTGCCTGAGTTGCATGCAGGATTGCTATGTGCAGGAAGGGTCGCCTTCCTGCACAAAAAAATTCCTGAGAGGGAAATTCTTCTTTCAAAGTGTGCTGCTGAATGCAGCACACATAGAAAGAGGAAGTAGCGAGGGAGAATAAAGATATTTCTCCTCGTTACGCCTCCCCTGAGAAGGTGTATCTTTTTGGTGCATCCCACTGTTTACTAGTTCTGGTAAATCTGGGAATGAATCAAAAAACATGTGAGTTGCGTGGGAACACCCATTCAAACCCCTTGGAAGGCCTCCCTGGTACAGAGTCTGGTAACACAGTGATTTGCGCTGTGTTTCTTTACTAGAGAATTATGCAGTCACTCAGGGCCATTCACGATGGCCTTGCATGGCTTCACAAGTCTAATTTTTTAGTTGCTCGGCTCTTGCACCAGGTTGCATGGTGCAAGAGTGACACGACGGAGCTCATAAATTTGCATCCAAATTTACGATTGGCTTGGTAATGGTGGCAAGTAATGTGATTGTCTGATAGGTGAAGATCCATTTGAAGGGTCTTCAGTACTCTGTGTCATTGTTGACACTGCTTCCAACATTTAGCTAGACACTGCAGAATTTAAAAAGAAGAGAATCCAACAAAGGAGGAGGGAAATGAATCCTAGTGTTGAATGCAGATCGGCCTCCTCTCAGGATCGGTTTGTTGTTGCACACCTCTTGACACACTCAACTCTGAATGCTACTACAGCACGGAAGATTGAGGTGATCAAGTGAGGGAAGGGAAGAAATGGAACAGCGGGCAAGGAGATCTGGGAAGTTAAAAAGAGATATTATACATCAATCTGATTTGTGAGTAGGAAAAAACAACTGATCCTGACTATTTCTGAGAAGATGAATTGGCATTCACTTTGTTATCTTCTTAACATCTTTATTGCATCCCAAAATATCAATGTATATATTCTAGCCATAGGTACTGCAAACAGAAATAAAAAGAATTACCACTTAAGCAAGCATGTTGGCCATAGAGCCTATTGTATACCCACCTATTTTGATATAAGGCTGACTTCACAGGGGGATGGAAGAACTTCAACCTCTCTAGGAACTGCTGTTAACATATGAGTAAGAAAACATATAATAAGCAAGTCTTCCCTAATTTGGTTGCTATTTCTTTTCATAGCACCTTTTATTTGCATGGTCTCTAGGTATTTTTCATAGTTGGTTCATTTATTTTCTTGCACTTATTATACTTGATTGGTTCTTGCAGCAATAAATATATTGTGAATAGAGTATCAGTTCCTTTACAGCCTTTACACAATCTGGAACTCTTTTCAATACCAGAAAGAAGAAGAAGAAGGATAAATCATTCTGAGCACTCCTCGTGCAATACTGGAAAGTTAAGCATGAGCCTCGGGCAGCAGTAACGGCTCCTGGTGGGAGTGCTGCGGGGCAGTGGGGTGGGGGACGGGAAGGGTGGGGTGTAGTAAACCACGGAATACGGCCGTATGGAGGTAAGCACATATATAAATAAAGAAAATGAATTACATTGCGCACGCTGCAACGCCAAATGACGATGCAGGGTGCGCAATGTAATTCATTTTGTTTATTTATTTATGAACTTACCTCCGGACGCATTCCGTGGTTTACTACCCCCCCCACACTGCCCCTCCTCGCCCGGACTCACCGCCCCACAGCAATCCCACCAGCAGCCGCTACTGGCCTCGGGATATATTACCATATGAACTCTTATGAATGGAATTTGCACATAAAACAGGATTGTCCAGAAAACTCTATGTACAAGAGCATAGAAGTTGAATTAAATGCGTTGTCACTGACACCCTTACTGCACACGTATTACTGCAGGGAGTAGATAAACCTCCACAGGGCCCAAACGCACAGAATAATCTGCAGCCTTCCCACAGACCTCTTTGGTTGAAATAGCCTCCGGTTCACGGATGCATCATCACCAAACGCCGTGACTGCATTTTACAAGGTAGTCTGGGAATTGTGGCTCCCCCCAGACCCTGTGATGTCATCTCCGTTCACGGCTCCTTTCGACCACCACCCATGCATTGCAGAGTATACCGCAGTGCACCTCTTCTAGCTCTCGCCTTGCATTGTGGAGGGAATGGCAGATGTGGCAGAGTTCATCAAGGTACATGTTGTGGCACCCAGTACTAGTGAAATAAGACTGTAAGCCCACTCTTGAGTTGATTGTTTTGTCTTGCTGATTCTAAAAACCTCAACAAAAGTAATGTTGTTATTAGTAATCATTGAAAATATTGAAATTAGGGGTTCTTTAAATAATTTCAAAAAATAAAATGTTAGACTTTATAATTGTTTAGAATATTTGATAATCTTATTTTTAAAAGGCTTGCTAACTTCCCAGATTCATAAAGTTGCCAATTTTTCTTCTTTCTAAAAGGTTTTTAATTTAAATACATTTTCTTAATGTGAAGATCATAAATAACAACAATTATAAACATTACAATATATATATATTTAAATAACATATTGTAATAACCATTGAACAATTTTAAAAATGCGCCCAAATATACTTTGGAGGGGAAAACAAAACAATAGCAGAATGACAAGGGACTCCATCCATCCAATATTCACTTGTTTAGTACAAAGTGTTCCAATTCAATTTGGATAGAGGTTGCAGTCTAAAGGGGAAATCGGAAAAGCTAGGGGGTGAAACTTGCCTGAAAATATATCTGATCAAGGACGGAGACTAAAATGGGCCAAAGTACTCCGGGGGCGTATTTTTCCAAGACCGTTGCGAGAAGGCTGGGGATATGATTGCAACCTGTCTTGATAACTCCAAACAGGGACCGGGTTTCTTTTTAGCCTTCAAAGGTATCTGCACGCAGGTAGCATCAGACTTAACCCTTTCAACAACATCTAGGCTTATTATAGGAGAGAAATGGTTCAACAGTAAATGCTCCGAAACACATCGTATATTGATAGGCAAATTGAATAGGGTCCCACAAGACCGAGACGAAATAGTTAGGTTACGAAAGGAGTACAAGTTAGCCCTCTCTCTAAGAAAAATGGAAATTAAAGAAGAAGCATGGTGTGCCCTTCTATCAGTAGAGGTTATAAAAGACAGCTCTACCTTTTGGGCTATTTTAAATAAACCTGTTTCACTGGGGGAGGAAATGCCCCCATTGAATGTAATATTACAGAAGACCAATGGCTTTCTCATTTTGAAGCCATATATAAGGCCACCGATAGCCCGGAAGCAGCTATCTGCTGTGAACCTAGGATGGCCTCCCCAACAATAGTTTTTAATGAATGTGAAGTAGAATCGGCAATTACACAAATGACCAGAAATAAGGCCCCGGGCCTAGATGGTGTCCCGGTTGATTTATATAAGCAGAATCCCTCTTTCTGGGCCAAACTCCTGACTAAAGTTTTTAATGTGTCAAGCTGTCAGGGTTTCCCGTCATTGTGGGCATCTTCTATTATCATTCCGGGTTTTAAAAAAGGTCAGAGAGGGGACCCACGTTGCTATAGGCCAATCTCACTAATAGATTCCACTGTAAAAGTCTTAGGAAAAGTGAACTTAAATAAGCTAACGAAATGGCTGGAAGAGAATGAGGTTTTAACAGATTTTCAATATGGTTTTAGAAGTGGTAGGGGCACCTTGGATCAGTGCCTTAATTTATATCTACTAGCAGGTAAATATATTATAGCTAAAGAGGGTACGCTTCAGCTGGTTTTTATGTATGTTTCGTCGGCTTTCGACTTGGTAAATAGATCCAAGCTTTGGCATATCCTACTAGACATGGGTATTGACTCAAACTTAATTTACTTTTTGGCTGACCTATATAGGGATCTCACCGCAAGGGTAAGGGTCAACCAAGACGGTAAATGCACTAGGCACTTTACATCTGGCAGAGACGTTCACCAAGGATCCATTCTAGCACCACTACTTTTTACCCTTTATAGTAATAACTTAGGCAAGTTTTTAGAAATGGCTAGTCTGGATGTTCCGGACAGGTCTATTCCTGTGCTCCTATATGCGGACGATGCTGTTTTATTAGCTCGCACAGCTGTAGGGCTCCAGAGGCTTTTAGATTTCTTTGGGGCCTTCATGAAATCTCAGGACCTAGTGGTTAACAAAGCCAAATCACATATAATGACCATGGGCCCGAAACATAAAAAAACAAAAACATTCCTTTGTGAAGGTGCTGAATTGACTAGGGTGAGCTCCTTTACATACACACAACCCGGAGGCCGGCAGCACAAAATGTACTATTACTGGACTATCATGACACAGCTATCATGCCTACAACCCAATGGGCTGGCAGCGAAGTCAAACATTCGTGTAGCAGCATCCCCCTTGTCTTCTGATGAGATTGTCGCAGCATATGTCGCGAGTGTATATTCAATAAGTCTAAACTTAACTTAACAGTAACCCCCCCCTCTGTCCCCACCCGCCTGCCGTCTTCGAATGGACTGTAGTACCAACCTGTATGTCGCGCGATGTGTATTAGTGATGTAGTTGGTCCTACCTTCCATACCCTTTATGTCACTTTTCTGGATTCTCACATCTTGTTCCCCACACCTAGATCCTAGTCCAAGATGTTTAGTGATTACCTCTAGCCCCACCCGCTTCACCACAGCACCCCCACTAAGCTCCTGAATAGGTCTGAACCTCCCGCGTCTAGCCAGGTAACGAATGGCTGCCAGATATACAAAGGTCTGGGTCTGCTAGGCATTAATTCCCAATAATTGGATAACTGGTCCTTGCAGTATATTACGTTATTCAACCATGCTGCTATAGTAGGGGCTCGTTGCTTCTTCCAATTGAGCGCAACCTGCCTTTTAGCTAATAAAATTAGCATGGACCTAAGTTTCCGGGACTTCTTAGGGACTTTGGCCACATACCCCAAGAGTGCCATCAACGGGGAGGCCCTTACCTCGTTATTAGTTATTTGCCTGATGTGCCCCAAAACTACCACCCAATAAGTCTCAATAGGTCTGCAGTCCCACGCCAGATGGGAGAATGTGGCCCCCTGAGCACCACATCTTGAACATCTTGTGTCCGGATTAATTCCCATACGATGCGGCTGAGAGGGCGTCCGGTATAGTCTGTGTAGAAAGTTAAAATGAATCAGTCTTAGTCTATAATTTGGTGAGAGGCTTTCTAATTGTGAACAGCAAAATTGCCATTGTTTTTCCGTGATAGTGAGATTGGAGTCTCTCTCCCATTCTGCTTTTGTAGTGTATATTATTATAGGTGACTCTTTTTGCGTTATGCTTTAAATTCGCGTAATCAGTTTGCGGGGCGAGGGGTTAGCCAATACATTCTCTAACTCAGGTAGTGTAGGAGGCACCTGTGGAAATCACGTGTATCTAGCGCGGCATGCAGCCCTAATTTGGTAGTACAACATATCCGAAGATGTGGGTGCTTCGGGATTACACATTTGTTGTATCGATATGAACATGTCCCCTGGGAAAAGATCGCTGCCTTTTTCCAACGTATGTGCCTTCGCTCTTAATGTAATAGCTTTGTCCATAAATGGAGTTAGTAGCGGGTTGCCCCCTATTGGCATGGATGGGGCGTACAGCTCTACAAGTTTGGCCCTCCTTGCAATTCCTGTCCATGCCCACCTCATGGTTTCCACCGTGTCAATTTCTAAGTGTGGTCTTTTGTAAGGCTGGTAGATTGCTGTGTTTAGAGGCATGGGGGCTACTTTATCTATTTCTACCACCACATGTGGCTGAAAAGGCATTGGGTGGTGCCAGAAGTGCAGGTATTGTGCTTGTGCACTGTATACGTAAAGTTCGAAATTGGGAGCACCCAGTCCACCTTGAGTAAAAGGGTAGGGTCAGCAGCTTCCAGGCCGCCCTAGGCTGCTTGCCCGCCCACACCAGGTCTAACATATTGGATCTCAGTTTCCGAAAAAAGTGTGTATTCAGCGGCATCGGGATGTTTACAAACAAGTATAATAGTTTGGGCAGGATTACCATTTTAATGATGGCTATGCGACCCATCAGTGATAGTGGAAGTTGTCTCCATCGCTTTGTCTTACCCGCTATCCAGTCCATTACTTTCCCATAGGTCGCCAGCCATATTTCCTGAAGTGATCTGCTTATCCATATTCCCAAATATTTGACTTCACCACTCGCCCACTGAATAGGAAATTCTACGTCCACTGGGGTGGTGTCACCTGTGAGTGGAAAGATCACCGATTTCGACCAGTTTACCTGGATTTCTGTAAGCCCACCATAGCGAACGATCTATCTCATTACTTCTACAAAGTTTTCTTTCGGGTTGGATAGATATATGATCATATCATCTGCATACATGGAGATCAACAGTCCTCGAGACGTAAACCCTATACTTCGCTGCGTATGATGCTGGTGTAGACGGGCAGCCAATGGCTCTGTGGCGATGGCAAACAACAAGGGCAACAGTGGGCATCCCTGTCGTGTTCCCCTGGTTATGGCAAAAGGCTCCGACATTTGTCCGTTAATCTTAACTCGTGCCACAGGGCCTGTATAGAGCAACTGTATTTGTTGGATGAACAGGGGGCTAAACCCTAAGCGGGGTAGCAATGTGAACAGGAATCACCACTCCAGCGAATCGAATGCCTTTGTGACGTCTAATAGCGTGGCTACTGCTTGTACAGACGGAGCCAGATAGTGAAGCAGGCTAAACAATGTTAGTAAATTATGGGCCGTTGAGCGACCTGGTATAAAACCAGACTGGTCCGGCAGCGCTATCTGCGGCAACATTGGTTGCAGCCGGTTGGCTATGAGTTTGGCGTATATTTTTGCATCTAGATTTATTAGGGAAAGGGGGCGATATGAATCAGGCGCTGTAGGATCTTTATCTGGTTTCAGCAGGGCGACAATAGTGGACTCACGTAGGGTGGGAGGGAGCATTCCTGTCTCCATCGCCTCCAGATATACCTGCAGTAGGCGTGGAGCTATTAAATCTGAATATTCCTTGTAAAAGGCTGTAGTCAGACCGTCCACTCCCGGAGCTTTCCCCGCCGGCATCTTACCAATCACTTGTTTAAAGTCTTCGACCGTGATGGGGAGCTCCATGTATTGTTTAGCACTGTCACTGAACCACGCCAGCGCTATAGTGTCCAAATAGTCCACCATGTCAGCCTGCGAAGATTTGGACTGGGAAGTGTAAAGCTTCTCATAGTATCTGCTTAGAATTTTGGGCGGTGTTCTGACCCTTTCACCATCTTCTGTGAGCAGTTCAGTGATATAATCAGCTCCCTTAGGTGTTCTCAATAGGCCTGCTAATGTTTTCCCGGCTCTATCCCCTTCCCCATATCGCCGCGCCTGAGCATGTTTGTATAAATATGCCGTTTCCCTCTCCGCCTCTGCCTGGTATTCCGATAGTTTAGTCCGGAGCTGCGCCTCAATAGCCGGGGTCGGGGGTGCTCTCCCTTACACGTTCAAATTGACCTATTTCCCCCTCAAGTTTTTGTGTCTCTAAGTACACCTTTTTTGAGCGCTATACAGTCTCCCCGTACTACAGCTTTAAATGCCTCCCATAGCATACCCAGGGATTCCACCGTTCCCTCATTGAATGTGAAATACTCCGCTATCATTCCCCGTAGTTCTTCAGGGAAAACCTGGTCTAGTAGCGCCCCTAAGGGAAATCTCCAACTGAAGGGGTAGGATAGGGATCTGGCACTTTGAATGTCAGTTGTACAGGTGCATGATCCGAGAGAGTACGCGGGTGGTGCACAGCCTCTGTCACCCATGTGTGCATTTCTCTAGATAGCAGCCAGAAGTCAAGTCTCGACCATGCGTTACGGTGGTGTGACACGCATGTTCCTTCTCTAAGAGTTGGGTGCAGATCTCTCCAGGAGTCCACCAACTCCAGGTTAGACATAATGTCCTGCAGCATTTCGGCTGCTCTCGGATGGTGTTCCCGTGATGAACCCCGCCTATCTTTCTCCTCAGAGAGGACCACATTGAAATCTCCGCCCCAGATTACTGTAATAGGGGTCAAGGATTGCATCATGTGCCCAATATGTTGAAAGAAGGCTGGAGTATCCGTGTTCGGGCCATATATATTTATAATCACCGTGGGCGTATTATATAGTGTGCCCTGTAGCAATATATACCGTCCGTCTCTATCTAGCAATGTGCTGTGTGTGCGCCACTGTAATCCCTTGCGTATGAGTATAGCTACTCCCCTTGAGTAGTTGGAGTATCCGCAGTCCACCACCTCACCCCATCTGTTGTGTCTAAGCATGCGTACCATGTCCCCCGTCAGGTGTGTTTCCTGCAGTAAACATACTGCTTCCTTTCCGGACTGTGGGTATGGAATCTCGTTTCGAGAGGCGTCAATCGCAACGTTGCAATTACATAAACTATACCATATTTGATGACCCTTATCTTGGATACTTACAGAGAAAATATTCATAAACGAACAATTTTGACCACTTTCTGCCCTGATGAAGTTCCGTTAAAAAGGAACGAAACACGTTGGCTGTTGCTTTAATATTGCAAACAAAGAAGAATAAAGTATTGCTTTTGAACTAACTCGTTTTCACGAAGTTGTGACTTCATACCTGGTGCCACCTCCATTTTTCTTCATTTTTCGTCTCTGGTTTTCCAGTGAGATCTAAGCACAGCAGGTCTCGGAGTTGATTGGCACAGGATCTACACGTTTATGGGACTGTGATACTGATGTGCGACACATTAGTCGGCTGTGGAATCTTTTGTTTATCTAAAACTTTCAAATCCTTGCCTTTTTAAACTGAATTATTTTATAGCATGATGATCTGTTTTAACTGTTTTATCTACAGTCAACATTTTTAACCTCATGAATTCTGATTTATAGCCTCTAGTATTGTATTTCATCGCCCTTATTTGTGATGATTCGGATATGATATTTTATTGTGTGTTATATGTGATTTATGTATCGTTTTTATGGTACTTTTATGGTTTTTATTAACCGAATAAAGTGGTTTGATGATGATGATGATGAGTTGATTGTTTTGTCTTGCTGATTCTAAAAACCTCAACAAAAGTAATGTTGTTATTAGTAATCTTTGAAAGTATTGAAATTAGGAGTTCTTTAAATAATTTCAAAAAATAAAATGTTAGATTTTATAATTGATAAGAATATTTGATAATCTTATTTTTAAAAGGTTTGCTAACTTCCCAGATTAATAAACTTGCCAATATTTCTTCTCTTTCTAAAACGCTTTTTTAATTTAAATACATGTTCTTAATGTGAAGAACATAAATAACAATTATAAACATTGCAATATATATATATTTAAATAACATCTTGAAATAACCATTAAACAATTTTAAAAAACGCGCCCAAATATACTTTGGAGGGGAAAACAAAACAATGGCAGAATGACAAGTGACTCCAGCCATCCAACATTCACTTATTTAGTACAAAGTGTTCCATGTCAATTCAGGTAATCTTTATTTGGATGGAAAAACCACTGAAGGATACAGTAATAAACACATATTAATGACTGTATGAAATAATGTTACATTGTAATTTGAATTTATAACTGAAAACGATGACTATTGAAAACCTTAAAATAAACGTTAAGTTCATATAACATATAAAATACATTGGATTGAGACAAGCAAAATAATAATCACCACAATTATACAGTGAAAAATCTAAGATATTCAGCAAATTGAACGAAACAAGAAAACAAATGAGTAAAATTTCCCCTATAACGTCATAGAAGCCCTAATTTTAAACGTATTCTGAATTAAAGTATTCATAACACAAATGTACTCTGATGATAGTAAACATAAGTAAAAAGAGCTGGCCTGCCTTGTCTAAAACTTAAGATTCTGAGCAAAGAAGGCAAACAACGTTTACTACGCTCAACGTAGAATTAAAAAAAATAATACATAATGCAAGATGGACTTAGCACACTGTTGTTCATGTGGACAGAGCAAAAGCTAATCTATCCAGTACCCAGATTTCTTGAAACTAAGTTAAAATATGCATTGCCTAATCTGAAGTATGTCAGCAAAATCCATGCTGCTTGTGAACTAAAATGAGAGACGCAATTCCACGGTTTCTATAGTGAATAACAGATGAGATGCATTGTGATATGTTCTCTAAAAAGATACGTTTTCAACTCTTTCCTAAATTGGACCCGCACTGGCGCGGTCGTGATGTATAGAGGAAAATAGGGATGATGTTCCAGGTCCTTGGTGCATAGATAGAAAAGGCTTCTTTTCTTGTATTTTCTTTTTCATGTTTCTTAGTCTGCAATCCTGGCTGCTGGCGTGCCTTGATCTACCAGAGATGTTGAACTTCTTTTGTGCTGGTAGCTCTGTAAATGAGGCAGCTGTAAAAGGTGCAGCCTGGCAAGGAGTGCCAAGGAAGTTCCATCAAGAAGGGGGTTACATGATAGAGGAGCTTAGCGTGCATCCAAGATGGTCGCGTGAGCACAGGGCTCCCCGGACCCTCGCCACTCCTCGCAATTTATCCTGATGATATCCTGATTTCTCGGACGGACTCTCGAAGGTGAACCTCGACTGAGTCCATAACTCTTTTCAGAATTTGAATCGGACTTGGGCGACCAGAATTACAGCACTTTGAACTTTTGAGGCCCACCTGGAGGCCGTGCCGGGGACTTGGTGACTTGTGGAGCCGGATCGTAGTTGAACAACAACGGCAGTGGGACCTCATCGGTGGCCGTACCCCCACTTTCGGTTTTGTTTCCGGATCCTGACATGGTCTGATTGAGAGACTGTTTCGCTCGGCCGGGGACCAATCCAGCCTCCATTTAGTGTCATCGCTGCCTCCTCATTATAGCCTCTTGGGTCAAGTCGTGACTTTCTCCGGACCGTACGAGCCAGCTTCTTGGCCTGTTGGTGCCCGACCTGCCGGCGGCCATTTTCACCAGGTCTTGCAGGCCCCTCCGGGGTGCATCTTCCAACATGACATGCAGGGGTGAACCCGAGAAGCGGAAGACCAAGACGTCTCTTCGTGGGGGACCGTTCCAGACAAATGTTATGGACCGTTACACTCAAGCCAAAGGATCCCCCGGGCTCTCCAGTAGTACCCCCGAGCACGCCAGAGACGACCCTTCTGCCCCTGTTGACTTGTCCCTGCAGGACATTATGGGCGCCATCGCCGGCATGAAGGAGACCATCAGCCAGCAGTATATGCTCTGGCTCGTAAAATTGACACGGTCGCCATTGATGTCACTCTAATCAGGGCCGACCTGTCTAAGACTAACAAGAAGGTGAAGTCATTGGATTTGAAGACTTCCAGCCTCACGGCCGATGTGTCGGAACTTCACACAGACCTTGGCACTCTGAAATCGGCCAACGACCTGATGTCACATCGGCTGGAGGATTTTGAGAACAGGGCAAGACGCAACAACATTCGTGTCATGGGGGTTCCAGAGAATCCTGAGACTCGTTCGGTTGACCTCCTGGTCGAAGATCTTATCCTCACCCATCTTGCCCCTTCTGGACTGAGCAAGTTTTTCGCTGTGGAGCGTGCACATCGTGTTCCGGGCGGTAAGCCCAAGCCTGGCGCTCCTCCGAGGCCTATCATCGCAAAACTTTTTCATTTCAGAGACCGTGATGCGATTTTGCAGGCTTCGAGAGTGCACGGCCCGGTGAAATTTGAAAACTCCCCTGTCAATTTTTTCCCGGACTTCACTCAACTTGTCCAGAGACAGAGGATGGGCTTTCAGGGGCTTAAGCGACGTCTCCGGGACCTGGGATTGAAGTATGCTATGCTTTTCCCTACCAGGCTGCGAGTGGAATACGAGGAACGGACCTTCCTTTTTGAGCGACCGGACAATGTGAGTGACTGGTTGGATTTCCTGCCTGGTCGGGGCGATCGAACGGGGCACCCTGGCGGTGCCGAGGGTGGTGAGTCTACACAGAAGTGACCTTTTGGTCTCTAACCCTGACAATCGGACATTGCTCAGTTGGGTTCTACTTCTTTTGTATATTTTGCCTTATAGTAGTTCGCGTCCGGGTGGCGGGTGGAGACGGGCCTCTCTCCTCCTCCGGGGTCTTTTTGTAGAATGGGATTGTTAGGGCGACAGGCACACTGCATTTTGGGGTGGCTTTTTAGTCTGCAGGGGTGCAGGGAGGGGGGAGTTGTAATGGGTTTTGGTTGGGGGGTGGGAGAGTGTGTTTGTGTTCGTGTTTTCTTTTCTCAAGGCGGCATATTGGTTCTTTCTCTGCTTCAGGTGTCCTGCTCTCTGTGGGGGGACTCATGCAACTCTTGTGGGGATGGGGGGTAGTGGGTTAAGGTTGATATCTTGGAACGTCAATGGATTGGGGGATCGTATTAAACGGGGTGTTGTACTGCAATATTTGTGTCGTTTGACCCCTGATGTGGTACTCCTGCAGGAAACGCATTTGGTCGTCAATGTGTGTCATGCTATGAATAGGTGGGGTACCGATTGGTTGCACACTCCGGGTTCACCACTGGTTCCAGAGGGGTTGGTATTCTGGTCTGGTCTTCCCTCCCACTAGAGATTGATAATGTCATCCTTGACGACAGAGGGCGTTATGCCGCCCTAACCGGTAGGTGGGATGGTAAGACTCTTTCTTTTAGCCACGATATATGTTCCCCCAGGCCTCCAGACCTCCACTTTCTCTGATGATGGTCGGATGTTGCTGGCACTCCCCGATAGTCTTCTCCTCATGGGTGAGGACTTCAACTCCGTGCTATCCGGCGATCTGGATCGCCACCCCCCCCGGGCCCTTCCCGTTTCCCAATCATGGCTTGGTGGGTTTTTGGACACCTTTGGTTTGGTGGATTGCTGGAGGTTAATGCATCCGACGCAATGTCAATACACCTTCCACTCCGGGGCTCATGGGAGTCTCTCCAGGCTTGATTACTTCCTCATGCCCGCGGCCCAGTCCCCCCACGTTGGGGAGGTAAGACACTTGGCCCGGGGCATTTCAGATCACTCCCCTGTGTGGCTTCTTTTCGACACGGGAACGCAAGCCGCGGGGCGGATCGCCCCTATTAACCCTTGGCATCTGCGCAACCCCAGGACTCGTAACAGCCTCATTAAGTCGCTCGACCACTACTTCCTGGAGAACGAGGGGTCTGTTTTGTCCTCAGTGTCCCTGTGGGAAGCCTTCAAAACTGTTATTCGTGGACAGGCCCTATCTTTAATAGTCGAGACCAAGAAAGCTAGGAATGGGGAGGTCGTGAAGCTGGAGGCCGAAATACTGGAGTTGGAGGCTGATCTCGACTTAGGTGTCACCCAGGATAGGCTCCACGCCCTTAGCTTGAAACAGTTTGAATATAAATCCCTCGTTACGGATGCTGCCAAGACAATGTACAGGGAACAGCAAGGTAGACTGTATGATGTTGGGGAAAAGGCGGGTAAATTGATTGCATGGCTTGATAAGAAGGAGAGAGTGAACCGTGTGGTTCCTGTGCTTCAGAATTCTGACGGTGTGCATGTGACTGACCCTGGTGAGATTGTGGAGTGTTTTGCTGACTATTTTCGTGTGGTCTACTCCCCGGTGTCCGATAGAGATGAGGATGACTCTCGTTTCTTGTTGAGGGACATTGCGCTGCCCTGCTTGTCTGAAGAGGATCGAGAGCGCATGGAGGCGTCGTTGTCGGCCGACGAGATTGCTACCGCGATTTGTACACTTCGTTCTGGCAAAGCTATGGGCCCCAATGGATTGCCTATTGAATTGTACAAATTGCGCCCAGATAAAGTCGCACCGTTTCACCGTGATGTGTTTCTGGAGTCGCGTGAGCTTGGTTCCCTCCCTTGTGACCAGCGTCTGGCCACTATAGTTGTGATTCCTAAGGAGGGCAAGGCTCGTGATCATTGTGCCTCATACAGGCCTCTTTCCCTATTGAATGCTGAACCGAAGATTCTCGCCAAGGTCCTTGCTAATCGCTTACTCGCTGTCATCTGTGACCTGATTCATCCGGATCAATCTAGTTTCATTCCGCACCGGAACACTGCTCTCAACTTGCGGCGCTTACATGGCGTTCTCGCCAGGGCGGAGTTTCTCTCCGAGCCGGCCATCTTGGCTTCCTTGGACGCCACGATGGCCTTTGATACGATAGAATGGCCATATCTTTGGGCCACTCTGGCGAAGTTCGTTTTCGGTGCGGGATTTATTAGTTGGGTGAGACTTTTATATACGGATCCGCTAGCTCAGGTTGTTGTCAATGGTAAGGTGTCCCAGCCCTTCGCTCTCGGGAGGGGTACTAGGCAGGGGTGTCCGTTGTCCCCCCTGCTCTTTGCTCTTGCTCTCGAACCGCTTGCAGCCTGGCTCCGATGGGAACCATCGATAAAGGGCATTCAGTGGGCCCCTGACTTTGAAGACCGGGTTTCGTTGTACGCCGACGATATTCTTTTGTACCTCACCTCCCCGCGTGAATCCCTTAACGTCCTATTTGACATCCTCACTTCTTTCGGTAAAAACTCCGGTTTGATTATTAATTGGTCTAAATCGTGTGTGTATGTTATATCTGGTGGCCTTCCCCCCTTACCGAATAGGTTTCCCATTCAAATTTCGCAATCCGGTTTCAAGTACTTGGGGGTCTACGTATCGTTGGACCCGGCGGTCCGCCATGATCATAATCTCCTTCCCCCTCTCCGGCAATTGAAGTTGGACGTGACTCGGTGGCGTAGATTGCCGTTGTCGCCACTCGGTCGAGCAGCACTCTTTAAACTGATGTCCCTGCCCCGATTTCTCTACGCACTCCAGAACTCCTTTGATATTATTCTGGCGGCCTACTTTCGGGAGGTGGAGTGTTTACAGAGGAGACTTGTTTGGGACGGTCGCGCACGCATTGCTCTGGCAAAACTGACTCTTCCCTGGTATGACGGGGGCATCGCGCTCCCGGACATCAGGAGGTATTATTGGGCCTCCCAGTTGTCCGCCATCAACCATGCTACGTATGCACCCGGGCCGAATCCGGCTTTTGAGATGGATAAATATCTGTTGCCTGGTGGCAACTTCAACAGAGCGCTCTACTCTCGGACGGCAGGGAGGAACCTAACAGGACCCACTAAGATCGCAGTACGTGTGTGGAAGGATGCCAATGTGGCTGTGGGATGGAATGATCGCCTGACACGAGCGACCCCCTTGTTTGCATCGGACAGATTGGGATGCCTCTGGACAACGCAAGGTTTTGATAACTGGGATATGATTGGCATTAGCAGAGTATGTGATCTCTGGGTGAAAGGTGCGGTCAAATCCTTTGCAGTGCTTCAGAGTGAGTATGAGTTGAGTGAGAGGGAGTTCTTCAGATATGCACAGGTCCACCACGCTCTGCTGTCGGTCTTCGAGGCTGGTACCACAGTCCCTGCATCTTCACCGCTCGAGGACCGTATACTTGATGGTCATCTGCCCGATAGTACGATTTCCTTGATTGATAAGAAATTAATCAACAATCGGGCGGACCTCCTTGTGCGTCTTAGGGAGGCCTGGACCGGAGACAGGTTGGAGTTGGATGACGAAGACTGGCAGTCCGCACTGTCCTCCCCGAAAGAGGTTGCCATTCCTGCCCGTCTCCGTCTCGTCCAGCTCAAAATTCTTCACCGTGTTTATGTGACGGGTCCTCGTTTGGTTGTGATGGGTTTTTCTTCGGCTGGGTTGTGTAAGCGCGGCTGTGGAATGAGCGCCACCTTCCTTCATATCCTTTGGGAGTGCCGCGAGGTTGCGGAATATTGGCACCGTGTGCATGCTGTAATGGAGTGTGTTACTGGGGTCGCTCTGTTGCCTGAGGCTCGTCGATGTTTGTTGAATGTATGGGAGCCGAATGACTACAACGTCGCCCAGGCCCGGTGGCCGGCACTGGGGAACATGATTGCAAAGAGGGATATTGTGCAGCTTTGGGGTTCCCGACGGCCTCCCACCGTGTCAGTGTGGAAGGAGATCATGGACTGGTGCATGTTCAGAGAGAAGACGGTGTATCTGGTTCGGGGCAAGCCTGGGGCGTGGGGTAGAATTTAGGGTCAGTGGAACACCTACCGAGGTAACATCTGTACGCTCCCTTTTGTAGATACTACAGACATTTCTCTGTCCCCCTGATCCTGAGGTCCCTGGAATACTGTACCCTTTTGGCTGATTGTTCTAACTTCCCCGCTGCCTCCCCCCCGTCATTTTTATTGTCCTCCTGATTCTCTACCTGGTATGGTGGGATCCCCCCATCGGAGCTCGACACCGTGTAGACTGTTTCTCGCCTTGAGTTTTGTTTCAATGTTTCTTTGTTTGTTCTTTTCTTTTAAAAATTAAAAATATCTGCATCCTGCCTAGCTTCTGAGTTGCTTAGAATATCTCCTGTAACCCTGCTTAGCCTCTGGGGATCAGTCGCTGCTTCGTGACATCCAGCAATTGATATGCATATACTAGCGGCCGGCCCTGGTGGTTGTAGGCCCATATTTGTAACAATGCTATTTTGCACAATAAAGTTAAAAAAAAAAGAAGGGGGTTACATGATCATATTTCTTCAGGCTTTGGATAAGTATACTGCAGCATGTAGGATGCCCCTAAGAGGTGCCAGTGTGAAGTCTGAGTGGCCATGGAGTAGGGCATTACTACCATTAAGCTTCAACAGTACGTGGGCCTAAATAGCAGTTTTGAAATTACTTTCTGAAAAAATGATTTCACTTAAAAAAAATCATTAAAGGTGTATACCCAGCTTTACCTGGTGCATTCACATTTGGAAGCTAAAAAATAGACCCCTTTATTTCATCTATTCCATTTTAGCCCATCCGGGGCTGTAGCTTCAGGCCTCTACTTTAGAATTCGTAGCTGTCTTCTGAAATGGAGGTATAGAGGAATGTGGAGTGAAATGTATATGGTGGCATTCCACTTAAATAATGATCCCCAGAAATATTTTGATCTTATTATCATGGTTAAAATATCATGACTACAGAAATATCATGAACTAATATATTGAAAGTCAGAATCTCAATGTCTATAAATGTTTTGAAAATAATTCATCGTATACTATATTTTATTCAATATAAATTAGCATAATATTTTTATTTACAAATTATTTTGATTGGTTTGTTTTTATATTAGATTTATTTTATATCAATTCTTAAATGTATTTTAAAGTCATATTTTGAAGCATGACATTTGTAAAAATTGAATAGATTATTGTTTATGTTTGTTTTAATACAATGTTTGTTTAAATGTATAATATATTTTTAAAACCAAACTTAAAAAAATACAATAATATTACTTACATTTAAATACATATGCCTGCCAATCCAATGTTGATATTTTGGTTCACAATATCTTTTAAATCAATATTCTTGTGCATTACATTATATGTATGTAAATTCTATATTTCAGCTGTTGATATGTTAACCACAATATTTTTGATCCACAATATTTTTTGGGTCAATATTTCAACACACAACCTATGTGATGATGTTGTCAAGCCTAAACAAGTGGTTTGATAGGAAAAATCATGTAATAATGTAGATTCACATTGTTTTTTTTCAATAGGAGGGCTGTCATAACAACGGAACGCAGGACATGAATGTTTAGGGTATTTTTCCATCAGCTTTGAGTTTGCTGTTTTTTTTGGCCAGGTGATGTATGACAAGTTAATGATTCACATCAGTTGTAAAGAGACACAGTATGAGCCCTAACCTCAAGAAAGCTGTCACTATGTCTAAACTCATTTATCATTCAATAAATCAATCAACGGCTTGTAAAGCACTACTACTCACACGTAAGGGTCTCAAGGCACTGGGTGGGGAGCTGCTGGTCCACCGAGGCACTCCTTCCAACATTGTGTGGGTCTAGTGAAAGAGAGCGTCACGCAAAACTAAAGGAGGTCTCCTTGTGTGAAGATGAAGCCAACTATATTAACTCTGTAGTGTCAGAGAAGCAAAAGTTGTAGCATATGAGTGCAAGGTCCAAACAAGTAAACTTATGGAGAAAAGTATTGTGAGTCATAGGTGTGGTATGTACTGAGATCTGATGGGTAATAAGTGGTGACTTGCATTTGGGAAGGCTGAAAGGAGTGTGGAAGAGTGAAGCACTTTTCAGAATATCCTGCAGATAGAGTACAAGAAGTGAGATAGAAGACAGGGAAGGAGGGTGAATAATGTGTGAAGGAGGGAAAGGAGTTTGCAAGACCATGACTCTTGGGAGAGGTTGCATTGCAAATTCTTGACAGTTACAGGTTAATGACATGATCCATGACCTATAGTGCAGTGTGGAGTTGGGAGAGAGAATGTTAATGTTTCTGGGTTTTTTTCAGCATGCTGCCTCACTCTCATGCTGGAGATTTTTGGGCCACATCTAGGAGTTAATAATATTTCTAAATTAAAGTTGAATTGGTGGCAAATAGCATGATATCAGTGTAGAGAATTGGGCTCAATTGTGAAAATGAGGAAGAAAATGATAAAAGGAAAGCTCATTGTTTTAAAGGATGGAGAACCTGTATTAGTAGTGGGAATGCAAACAACATAAGCTAAACATTGCTTTAGGAGTAAAGGTTATTTAAAGGGTCAGAGTGACCAATTGTTTGTATCAATGGTTCAGTAAAGAACCATATTTCAGGGGAGATTGTAAAGCTCGATATGGGAACACCTCACAAAGGAGGCAGAAGGGTACATCAGGAACGTCTGCAATGATGCCTGATTCCACAGTCAGGTCAATCAATAAGGGAAGAATGGAACGAGAAGCCTGGAAGATGAAGGTTGGGTACCTAGGAAGGAAAATTAGGCTGGATTTAGGGTAAGAGGAGAGAGGATGTTGGTTGTGTTTTAGTACTGTTGGTATTGCCAAACAAGTTTCTAAGAGATTTGCATTGGACACACCAAAATATGAATAGTAAGTAACATGAATTGGAGTATATTGTGTTAGCTTTCGTGTTTCTCTTGGAGGTGAACAAGTAACCTTTAATATAGTCTCAGAGCCTGCTGCAAAAGGCCTTTTACTGATTGTTAAAGGCCCTGAGCACAAGTTACAGACCTGAGTCACAGGCTAGTGCCTATAACGATGGAGATGGGCATTAATAACTGGTGTAGCCTTAAGCAGAAGGATTAAAAGGTTATTACTACATTCCACCTACCAGCAGTAGAATGTTCTGAATTAAAAGAGCATATACAAGCCATTATATGCCCTGAGCCAATTATTTGTCTTCAATGGAGCTTTCAACTATCAATGCTCTAATTGAGCATAATAGTGCTATATTTTGTCTCGGTTCTAGTGTTATTTATATAGTTTCTATATGTTGGTGCTTTTTTCTGTCTTTTTTTACTCTTAGTTTTGTTACAGGGAAAGGATTTTTTATATCCGTTAGCATTAGACAAAAGGAGCTAGGATGTCACCAAGTAGTAATGGGTGGCATGTGGGCTTGGAATTAGGCCTGGGCGGCAAATTCCGTTCCGCTCGCGGAATTTGCGGAATTTGGGTAATTTCGCGTTCCGCGGAGAACGCGAAATTGCCCAAAAATCTGCTTTCCGCGAGTTCGCGAAATTTTTTGCTTGTTCGCGTTCTCAATATGCGTGTTCGCGAGATATTTCACCCCGAGCACGCAAACAGCGATCGCGAACAGGAAAAAAGTATCGCGAACAAGCAATTCCGCATGTTCGCGGAATTTCTGCGTGTTCGCGGAGATTTTTTACCGTTTCGCGGAGATTTGCGTAACGCGATTACGCAAATTCCGCCCACCCCTACTTGGAATCTCTGCGGTTGACAGTTTACAGTTTGAGCATGTTGCTATCAGGGATCGCTGTCCTGGACGAGAAGTAGAAGAACAATCTTCTTTAAGTTACAGCTGGTAGTGTGAATCATATAGATGAGTGCTCTACCTCTTTATTGATTGCCCTTCCAGATTTATTTGAACTAAGAGATAATAACATCCTCCATTTTGAAGAACGATACATCTACCACACCCAAACCAAATCAAACCCAGTGTCATTTGCAAACAGTTTGCTCTTTGTAAGTGTGCCTATTTTCTTTTTTTTTTTTTGTCCTCATACGCCATTATATGTATCCAGAGTCAGCTTTCCTTCTTACTGCGGCCTCCCTTTCGTTATATTAGCGCCAGCAGTTTACAGTAGTGATCTGGTCTTAATGGAAGCACTTTGCACAGGGCCTCTCCTGATTAGTCAGTTCAGTTTTTCTAGCTGGATGACCCTTGAAACTGATCCGGGAGGTTGATGCTTCTGTGCAAAGGCAGAATCTTGGACAAATGGAAGTCTGTAATCACAGCTTATCAAGCCAGCCCATGCATGACAACCAGAATTCTTTCTTCCTTTTCCAGATGGCTCTATCTAATTTTATTGTATATTTGATCGTGTTTATCCAATCTATGAAGGTCGGGGAAATAATCTTGAGCCAGCATTTGCAGATTTCTCTGCGAACCAGCAGAACCAGATAGAAAGACAATTTGCTTACATCCCAGGTTAGCGACTCATAGTTCGAGAAGATGCGAAAAAAATACCAAAGTTACGCTCACCTGGATATCATAACTGAACATCGCTTTGATGCCTTCCATCACCGCTCCCTTGAATGTATGTAGCATTGGGCACCTCAAGAACATATGGATATCGTCTGCTTTTTCCTGCTGACACTTCGGGCAACAAGGAATGGGTCCCCTTGAGAATTTAGACAACCTAAGAGGGCACCAGTAAACTCTGTGAAGAGAAAAAAGATGGTTCCTCTTTAAGTTGGCAGGAGACACAGTAGAGTGCAGTAAATCGTAGGATACTTGCCAAATATCTTGTGGGCTGTGATCCGACAAGTAGTTTCCCCAGAGCTGGAATGGTAGGGTGAAATCTCTGTCCGCCATATCGATCAATAACCAGTAAAGATGTGCTATTTCTTTCTTGTTTCAAGTTTTCATGAGTAGTGCTTTCTCCAAATCATTAGAGATGCCTGCCGTTGTGCCAATTGCCTGGCTCCAACTCCTTATTTGTAGGTACTTAAAGTTTGATACTTTGCAGTCTGACACAATTTTAAACTTGTCCCAAGATATTAAGGAACGCTCTGGCATTAGTTTCGCCCATAGATCCAGCCCGCCTCTTTCAAAGGAATTGCCAATGCGTCTTTAGTCCACTCTGGTGATCCTGGAGATTCCCATATAGAGGCCAGGGCCCTATAGCAACTGATTTTTTAAATCTTTTTGACTTTATACCAAAATAGTCGCCATATCCCTTAGAGTCTTTAAGCGGACCTTCTTGAAGAAGCGTGGGTCTCCAAACTTAGACAGAAAAGCTTGGTCAGCTCCTTTTGTCTCCCATAGCATTACTTTAAACATTTTGCCTATGTCTGAATCATCTGGCTGGCTCAAGAGCATTTTCCCTGCCCTTGTTAAGAAATCCCATGCATAAAGAATTAAGTCTGGTGCACATAATCCTCCTTTATTTTTCTTCCTTTGTAGTTTTTTCCACGAAATTCTTTTGCCCTTGCAGGCCCAAATAAAAGAATTCATTTTAGCTTGAGTTTTCCTTAAAGCCTCGTCCTTAAATGTTAACGGGATATTCTGGAATAAGAATGTGAGTTTAGGTAGCAGCATCAAGTTGACTCTGCCTATTAATGTCAAAGGAAGAAACGCCCAGTTTTTTAACGAGTCTGCAATTTCTTTATCTACTCTACGTAGATTTGTTTCAGGGATATAGTCGATGTTTTGCGTGATTCTGATGCCCAGATACCTAATCTAATTTTTCAAAATAGGAAGATGAACATTCATGTTCCAAACCAGGCACTCCGTCTTTGACTGGTTTATCTCATATCCTGAAATATGTCCAAAGTGTGAGGCTATATTGTATATTATGGGGATAGCTGCTGCGGCATCTGATGTATATATCATCATTTCGTCGGCGTAGAGGGAGACTTTCTTTTCCCAATTTCTAAACTTGAAAGGAATTATACTGGTTTGCTTTCTAATCCTCTCCGCTAATGGCTCTATATAAAGATTGAAAAGCAGCGGTGACAAAGGACACCACTACCTTGTACCTCTTTTAATGGTTACAGCCGCCAGCAACTTACCATTTACCAGAATTCTGGCTATGGGCTTTTGGTAAATTGACAAGGTTATTCTACAAAAATTTTTTCCCATATTGCATCTATCTAAGACCTGGGCTAAGTACAACCAATTCACATGATCAAATGCCTTTGTGGCATCTAGAGTGACAATAGCCAAAGGCAATTTATGCAGTGTCTCTATATCTATGGCCCCCACCAGATTGTTAATCAAGTTCTGAATGCTCCTGCCTTTAACCAAACCTTTTTGGTCACTATGTAGTACATCTCCTATGACCCCATTTAATCTATCTGCTAAGATCTTGGCAAAAATCTTATAGTCAAGATTAAGCAGAGAGATAGGCCTATATGAATCGCATTGATTTGATGGCTTAGATGTTTTTAAAATCAGGACCACCATCGCTTCATTCCATGATGGGGGCACCCTTCCATCTTTCTCAAAAATATGGAGAAATAATCTATGCATCACAGGGACAAGGGCTCCCGCTAGAGCTCTATACAGCTCAGCAGGCAGCCCATCAGGTCCTGGTACTTTTCCCTTTTTTCCGACTCGGTTGCTTTAATTATCTCGGTGGAACTGATCGTTTTATTGAGATTGGTGGACTTACCCGTTTCAATTCTATTTAAAAGCCAATGTTCAAGCCAAGAGTTAATCAGGTTCTCTTGTGGAAATAGCTCTTCCCTATAGACCTGTTCAAAATGCTTAAAGAAGGCTGCTTCAATGTCATTGGGATTATCCAATAACTTACCGGAAGACTCGCATAATACTTCCTTTATACTGTTTTTACTCAGATCCTGTTTAATTTTCCAGGCCAGGAGCTTACCGCTGGATTCACCGTATTTAAAGTGGGCCATTTTACTGGCCTCCCACCTTTTTCTCAACCTGGAGTCTAACACCCCTGTCAACTCTAGTTTACATGCTGATAGAGTCTCATCAATATCCCCCTGGACTGAATCCCTCTGAGCAGTGAGAACTTGCTCAATATTACAGATTTTTGCATCTATTTCTTCTATCTCAGCCTTGTATTTCCTTTGCCTGGCAATCTGTATAGATGTAATCTGACCTCTCAGAAAGGCATTATACGCATCCCACACTATGTCTACAGAAGTGGTCTCTAAGTTTATCAAAAAGAAGTTCTCTGTTTCCGCTACCAGTTTTTGCACCACTTCTTCCTCTAATAGGATAGTTCTATCCAGGGTCCATCTGTTAGTTGCCTGCTTTATAGAGAGTTTCAAAGCTAGCGATACTGCAGAATGATCAGATAGATGACTTCCTATGTGTCTTGAATCTATCACCCAGCTTTGCAATTCCGCACTTATCAAGAAAAAATCTAATCTAGACTTATGCCCATGTTTTTTATTATGGAAGGTGTATCCCCTTTTACTCCCCATTCTACTCCTCCATATATCTATCCATCCCATTTGCTTCATTGCACTTATTAATGAAGATCTCATTTTACAGTTTTGTACTGATCTACACTTATAGGTTCTATCCATCAAGGGGTCCAACACCAAGTTAAAATCTCCGGCCACGATTAATGGGTCCTTAAAAATTAGTAACTCAGCCAACAGCTCCCTCAGAGGAGCTGGGTCATCCAGATTGGGTCCATAGTAGCCCGCCACTGTAAATGTATACGTATGGAATCGAATCTTGGCTATGGCCCATCTGCCCATCTTATCCACTTTAGACCCTTCCAACACTAAGGCTGAATTGTTTTTAATGAGAATGGCCACTCCCTTCGTAGTCAATTGTTGTGTAGTACAAATTACTTCCTGGATCCATTTTTTGGTCTTACATAAATCCCTCATCTCCTTTTCTATACGGTGTGTCTCCTGTAGGATGAGAATTTGTTCGGATGCATCTTTCAAATACTGTAAAATTCTCTCCATTCTATGTTTTACCCTTAATCCATTAAGATTCCAAGACAACACCTTTAAATGTAAGGCCTGAACAGTCATATCTTGTGCCATTTCTCGAGAAATGAGTGTGATGTTATTTGAATGACATATATTGGTGCTTTGTGCCTATTTTCTTGTAGTACTACTGAATTTCTTCTAATTTGCAAGAGTAATCCCAGGATCCTTCTGGCTAACTCTTGGAATTTAGGAATAAACTAGTAGTGGAGTAAGTCAGAGTAAAATCTTTCTGAATCTTGCCCTTGCAATTAAAATTCTACTTCGAAATGCCATTAGAAAGAACAATGAATGCTGAATTAATTCTCCACAAATCATGCATGTGGCAAAAAGGTGAATCTGAAGAAATTGGTAGCCTCAATGTGTGACAAACTGAAAGCACTCTACTTCTGTATCAACAAATCTAAAAACGAATTTGAAAGCGATGTCAAGCTCTACCTTTCTGTACATTTGGTGGGCTGATAGAGTGTCAAGTGTTTTTTTCTGAGAATCTAAAAGGGGATCTCTGGTAACATGGGAAACCATGAATAAAAATTATTGTTCTCGTTGTTTTTCTAAAGAATGAAAGAACATATGAGACATGACACAATTCCGCGAGCAGACAATGTTAATTCAATTGTGTTAGTTGCAGAAGAAGCACAGAAGGTTCAAAGCATGCACAAGATCACAAAGACAATGTATGCTTAATCAGAAATCAATTTATTTTACGATATGGTTGATTTATTGAATGTGGGGAGGAGGAATATTGAAACTAATGGCACAAGAAGAGTAGAAACATGTTTAATTATTTTTTCCCTCTTTTCTCCCTCTGCTACCTTTTTTCAATCCAAATAACAAACTCACATGTCCACCACAGAAACTAATTTCATATCTCCCTATACTAACTCACCACTAATCCTTTTTGGGTTCCAGAGTAGTGTGCTACTCACCGAAAAGCAATTTGATGCCTTGTCAGGGGTAGTAAGTCCTATATTAAGGATTAGGGGTGAGTTAGTATAGGGAGATATGAAATCAATTTCTGTGGTGGACATGTGAGTTTGTTATTTGGATTGAAGACAGGTAGCGGAGGGATGAAAGAGGGAAGGATTTGCATATATATATATAGCGCTTGCTACCCTTGATGAGGTGTTGAAGTGCTTTTCAGCGGATAGCACTCTACTTCCAAGCCCAAACAAGATTAGTGGGGAATTAGTATAGGGAAATATTAATTAATTTGAGTGGTGGACATGTGAGCCTGTTAGCTAGATTGTAAAGAATAGTGGAGGAATAGATGAGGGAAGGGTCTAGTAAGTGCTTTTTCAGAGATCATAGCAGTAGGAGGAGGTTCGGGTTGAGTAAAGGGGAAGTGGAAAAGGAAAGGGTTTAGATTGGTTTGTTTGGAAGATCTGAATAGTGAAAGAGGTTGAGATGATGCAAGGAGGGGTAGAGGAGGGAAGAGTCTAGAAAGAGTTATTATGGGAATGATTACTATTTTTGCAGACAAAACCATGTAGTAACCAAGTGTGCTGTGTTGTTCAAGTGGTTAAGAAAGTGTAGAGTCATATTCACTAATCTGAGCCTGCTGCTGCTGTTATTCGCCATGCTGAAACTGTATTAAGGCTAAGGCTGACTTCCACAATAGCCTCGCACTATGGTGCAGATGTTGGAAATTACCATCTTTTGAGTGGTAATCCCCAAGATTTTGCCTTCACTGCCCTATTTTTGCTGAACACTTTTTGATGGCTTTAGGACTCTGCACACTTCATCCCTGCTAACCAGAGGTAAAGTTCTTGGGGGCATATCAACAACAACCGGCGATAATTATCGCTGAGCGCACTTAGCGCTCGGATAATTATCGCCGGCTAGCGCCGATTTTTATCGCTGAGATAGCGTGCTATTAGCAATGCTTATCTCATCAGCGATAAAAATCATAGCGCTAACTGGCTAACGTGAGATTATCGCTGGAAACCCAGCGATAATCTCACGTTAGCTAGTTGATAGGGACTCACAATCTTAGCCATGATATCCACCTTCCATAGGATATCATGGCTTAGTCAGTCCTGAAGCAGGTGTTAGGAAAGTAGCGATAACAGGTGTTATCGCTACTTTTCCTGACGCTATGCTTCATAGCGTGGGGCTTGATGATAGGAGAAATGTCGCTTAGCGACATTTCTCCTAACATGTCAGGTCAGGAACGCCCACTTTGCATCTCATTAGAGATGCAAAGCTGGTCATTAGACATCCCCACGCTAAAGCAAGGTTTCACGCGTTAGCGTGGCCTTGCTAATATAGCGATAAAATTATCGCCGCTTTTCGTCCGAAAACGGCCGCTAAAGCGGCGATAATTTTTTAGCGCCTCGTTGTAAATATGCCCCTTGATCTCTTTCTTACTAACATGGTACCACTGGCATACACCCAACTGGCACCTTTAGATTACTTATAAGTCCCTAGTGTTTGGTCGTTTATGTATCCAGGGCCTGTAAATTGAATGTGATAAGTGGTTTTGTCACTCATGGCACTAATTGTGCCACCCACTAATTAGCACTGTAAAACATGTCTCAGGCCTGCCATTGCAGCCTTTGTGTGTACTTTCAAAACTGCCTTTTTGACCTGGCAAAATTAACCTTTTGCCTCGCCTAAACCTTCCTTTTCCATTTTAATACTTACAAGTCACCAGTAAGTTAGACCCTAAAGTCTCATATGGCAGTATGCAAGACATTTAAAAAGTAGGACATGTATATTGAATGCTTACATGTCCTAGCAGTGACGAATCTCTGAAGTGGGTTATTACTGTAGCAAGGCTGGCCTCCTATAGACTAATACTATTTAACTTATTAGATTTATTAAGTGCTAAATTCTGTTTGGGAACAGTTACAGAAATGTTTCCACTTGTTATAATTTTAATTTAAAATCTTTTTTAATGGTGCCTTAACCAAAAGTGCCTTTCTGCCAGTATCCACAGTGACATCATTGTTAATAGCTCTCCTCTGGTGAGATGTGTAAACCTCCCAGACAGTGGACAAAAGGACCGTGGGTGTGAAGAAGGATGTTCCACTCCTGAGCAGGCTAGCTTGAAGGGTTGTACCCAGCCTCTTCCTGAGAGCTTTAAAGGTAAGCCTGAGGGCAGTATCCAGCCCCTTCCAGACTTCCGAAGATGCCTACCCTGTCATTGGCAAATGCAGCTCACACTTTAGCCTGCTTGCCCTTTGTGTCAAGAAACAGACTGGAGCTAAACACAGGGGAAATGGAAGAAATGACCAGAATCAGTTTTAGTGTTAGGCAAGAGTGCCCCCCCACCCACAGGCTGATAGTGTGTGAAAATGGGGCAACTTCAAAACCTGACATCAGTACACTCATTGGACACGAAAATATTAAGAATTAGGACTGCCCTGCTGCTTGAAAAACAAAGACTAGACCTGCTTGCCCTGAATCCAGGACTTCAGATGAGACTCCAAGGGTCAGTTAGCTGACCTCCTGTTGAGCTACAGAGGCACAACTGGCTTCCGGAAGCCCTTCCCCCTTTGCAGCTGGCTATGCCGAGCTAAACTTGACCTGGTCACCTCTGCTGCCGTTTGTGGAAGTGAGTCCTGACCCACTAACCCCAAGTACGGATTTCAAGGTCCTAGGCTTTTGACAGGAGTCACAATGTACTGTGCTCAACTGAAGATTTCACTTGATCAAACTCACTGTAGCACAGAACAACACAGGGCCTCATATTGCAGCACCTTCCTGATCGATGGTCTCACCCGATGTGAAGCAGAAACAGAAGAGGACAACACAGGACTTTGCATTGTAGCACTGCACAGCTCCTGAACGATAGCCTCCCCAGATCAGACACAGCTTGCCGCAGCACAATGCAGAGCTTCACATCGCAACACCATGCAGATCCTTATCAGTGGCTTCACTGGATCTGATGCAAAGCAACCTGATTGGTGGCTTGATGGACCTGATACAGAACAACCCAGAGCCTTACGTCAAAGCAGTGCCCCAATGCCGCACCTGGTCTCAATCCTGAATGGCACTCCATCGCGGTTAGCCTGAACCTTTGACTTTGCCCTGGTCCCATGTGACAAGACACCTGCATTTGGTGCTTTGCACCATTTCTGGAGCTATTTTCACCTTAAAATAAAAAAAACTCACAAATCAGGTTCTACTAATTGAATTGTACTATACGAACATGGTACATATGTCAATTAGGAGGATACTAATCCTCCTAAGTGACATCTTTAATTTGCTCATATGTACCAAGTATATGATACCAAGTGTACCAAGTGCCTGTAAATGAAATGCTACCAGTAGACTGCAGCGTCCGTTGTTCTATCCACTGTAATGACACTGTAAAGGATGTGTCCAAGCCTACCATTGTAGCCTAGTTTGCAGTTTTAAAAATTACATTTTCACTTGTCAAAATAACCCCTTTTGGCAGGCGTAAGCTGTCCTTTTAAGTAATATTAAGTCACACCCATTTTGGGTCTTATGGCCCATAAGGCTGGGTGGCATGGAATATAAAAGTACGGCTTGTAAAATAAGTTTAAAGTAAAACATGTCCATACAATGAAAAAGCCCTAAAAGCTATTTTCACCATAGCAGCATTGGCTGTTCTATGGGAGACCACTGGGATGCCATATTAGGTTTACTAAATGTTATCTCCACCAAGGAAACAGCAGCAAATCAAATTGCACCTACATCCTCTTCTACCGTACCGTAACAATAGACCATCATTTGCAATTTGTGCTTATTGGTGATATTTCTACATACAACATTAAAAAATTATCTTTGCAGTTCCTGTTGGTGAATTTGTGTCATTTTAGAGTCATTTTGTTTATTAAGTTTTACTCTAGCTGTCTAATTTGTTTTCAGATTTTCATTGTTTTGCATTTCGGATTATAACGGTTTTAGTACAGCATAAATGCTACCCACATCACCCTAGGTTAAGCGTTTATGCTCTGTGTCATAGCTACCAGGGGTTTTAGTTCAGGTTAATTCATTGACTGTGAGTGTTCACCCTGACAAGGATTATGATAATTTCTTACACTCTTCATACAGGAATCTCAACCAAACCTACAACCAGTTTCAACACACTTCTGGACTAGGTGAGTTAAATGAATATTATACCCACTTCGATTGATAATACCTTCTTCATATCCCTCCAAACACACAGATGATTGCTGGAAAAAACAACTATATAAATGCATAGATAGGTTCAATTGGTGTTAGGCACTACGTGCCCTGACTTTATGATGTACCTCACTAGGCACACACATCCTCAAACACCAGTGTTTAATTTGAAAAAGAATAAGAGTGCTTGTACACAAGCCCACGAACAGCAATACTGAAGGTCAGCATGATAAATACCGAGGCTGCATAGTTTTGATTTCACCTCATGCCTCTTTCATTCACCACCAGGCACACTCTGCCTCTTTAACTCACTCTTGCAGGTTATTTTTTATCCTTGAATTCCCTCTTTCTCACTGATATTGTGTCATTCACTTCCTCTTTCTTTCACACTTTTCTGTTTTCTCTCTCTTGCTCGGGATCCAACTAAGGAAAAATATGTACCAGTCAACAAAAATGGTTGCTGGTGGCCACACCTGCAACCACTAGCTCAGATTAAGAAATTGAGCACTGGTGCACACTCACAAGCAGTTGTGGTGGCAGGCCCCAATAATAGTGAGTAACAGTGCGCAAGTGCCACTGTGATTACCAGAACCTGGGTGTAGTGTTGTTTATCCAGTGCTTGCTCCTTTGCAGATGCACTGCTGGCAGACCATCCTTCCATACAGCACACTTGGGACTCTGGTAGTGATGACTGCTGAGAGTGCAAAATCTTCACTCTGTTTACCTGGCTAAACAGCAAGTCATTCTAATAACGGCTATTGTGCTTGTCAACATAAATGTATCAATGACAACATGCAATTGCTGAATGCACAATATGGATATCTATAAAGGAGTGTTAGTAATAATCTACCCCCATTCCACGTAAGCACATTAGTTTGGAGTATTTGCAAAACCTCAAGATCTTACTTATGAAATAATGAGATCACTGCTGTAGAAAAGCGCAAAGTGATCAGACATCCACGTGTGTGAAAACTTTCAAAGAACAGCCCATTCTGACATCAGACCTATATTTCTGAAATGTGAGATATTGGGAGTGGATACTGCAAATCAATTACCTTATTTTTTCCTAAAATATTATCATAGTCAACCTAACCTGATGGAATTCAAATATACAACACAACAATGGAATGATTCATAGCCAAGATTACCACCAATGCACATGCTAAATATCAGTTAGAAGTCGCATTCACCATTGCAAGCCTGAACAGAATGCTACTGGTACCCACTGTTCCCAAACCAACGTTAGTCCTCTCTTTTCTAAGAATTACCAGAAAAAAACACTTTGAAGGCACATTGTAAAGTCAATTTTACACACTAGGTTTGCTGGACAAAGATTACAAATTTAGCGGGTTCACAGATGAGAGGAAAACCCTGCTGTCCTAATTCTCTTAGAGGGCCCACGATGTTTCAAAATTCAAACTGTAGCAGTTCTTTAAAGTTGAAAACATTGCTGTTGTAACCTAATATCAATGGTGCTGTAGCATCCGGGTTCATTTTCTAAAATCTAAGAATCCATTGAAGATCCATTGTGAATATTTTCCTTAGAAGACTTGCCTATTTGCAGACCTTGATATGGTGAATAAGGGGTGGGATTCACAATATAAAGTTCAATAATCCCTACAAATCTGAGGCAATTTAACTTTTTTTGTGTGGGAATCAACCAAATGTATGTGATGAAGATATTCAGTTTCAAGTTCTCAACCTCAATTTTTTAAATATTTCTTATTTGATACTAAAGTGTCAAGATATCTTCCTGTAGAGAACGTGACTCCTGCAAGCTAAACACATTTGGATCCAAAAACCAATACAAACACAAACCTTAACAGATATGGTTGACTGCTTCTGATCAGACTCAACAGACTCCCTGATTAGACTCCCTGATTAGCAGCCTCTAAATATGCAAACCATTCATAGGTCCGCATTTGCAAGAAAAATTAAGCAGCCATTTTGCTGAGCCAAGCTAAATCATTTAAAAAGCACAGGGAAGAGTCATATTTATAACAATACGATGCATCCCTGTGCTTTACCCTACGCTGGTGCACTATTGGCGCCCATGTGCCAATGCAGGCGCCCTTGCCCCAAGGTGTCTGCATTGTGGGGATGATTGTTTTTGTGCAGGTAGGGACACCTTCCTACACAAAACCAATCACTGATGGTGTTTTCCTCCTACTGCAGCATGCATAGAAATAGGAAACAACAAGAGAAATAAAAGTATTTCTCCTTGTTGCGCCTCCCTTACGCCTTGCCTGATGAGGTGTAGGATTCTGATGCATTCCTTGGTTTGCCAAATGTTGTAAAACTGGGGATGTGGCAGAGTCCATGGGTGTTAGGTGGGAACCCACAGCAACATCCATGGAATGCCCCTTTCATTCAAAGTGTTGTGGGAAAAGGGGCCATATTTTTAAGGCCATGAAAATCCACACAGGGTGGCTTTGCATGGCAATGTAAATGTGGGACAGCAGACTGTGTCGCTGGTGCGTCAAAAAAAGTAAGGCAATGGCAAGGCAAATGTAAATAAGCCCCATAGTCAGAAAACATCTACATTTTCAATAAGGGCATTAGTTAAATTGTTTTTTTTTTCTTCTGTAGCTAATGAAATAATTTCAAATATACAGCATATTTCCAAACACAATGGCATGCTATTGAGCATTTCTGGGAAATTTCAGATTTCTTTATGGAGTGCTTTGAGCAATTTCAATTCAAGGTTATGATATATTGTGAGCTTTAAATTAAAAACCTACCAAAAGCAAACAAAAAGGTTAACTTGAATCGATAGGAAGTGATACAGATCTAGTTCAAAGTATTCACAATGACCATGCTATTTTATAAAGCGAATTGCAGGTTTGTTACCATCCTTAAAGTGCTTATTTACTATTCCATAGTTTAATTTGTTTTTCGCCAGCAGAATTAGCAATAAAACACAAGAATACCCAATGAAAATGCACCATAAGATAATTTTTCTATTTCTCCTCATTATGCACTTTGTTCATCCATCGAAAATGCCTCGAAATACGAGGTAGGTTAGCCGTGGGAAAGAGAAATGAGTTTATCTATTATTAAAAGTGGATATTAGGCTTCAGTAATGCATCTATGGGTCCATGCTCAGGCAAGCTATTAACAAATGGAATATGTCTCATATGGAATGATTTATTGTTCCCGAACTGTGAATTTGCAGGATGGTTGCTATTTGAAGCTCTAATTACAAAGAAAAGTATTTTGGAGACTTCAGGGGAAGTTGCAGGCTAGGCTAGATATAATTCTATACAACGTTTACTTGTGTACAGAATCTACTGTCATCAAATAACGCATATCAGCCTGCTCATTGCATTATATTCCCTGCATTTGGAAAGTCATGCATACTCAAAGCATTATTATATTTCAGCTGATGTAAAAAGAAATGAAAACTTTAAAAGACAGGATTTATTTCATTGCAATGCAGTAAGCAATGTGTCTGATGGATGAAAAAAAATGTTCTATCTATTAGGTAAGTGACAATATGCGATTCAACGCAGAACGTTCAGGGCAAAATATATAAACACACAGGGGCTTATTTACAAGTTCCTTTCACCACAGGTGTGTCACTTTTACAATGGGAAAAAGTAACGTACCGGCGGCGGAAGGGGCTTTCAAATAAGCCCCATAGAATGAAATCCGGGATGTGCAGCGTGGGGGGTGGTAGTTCATGATATCACATCATTGAAGTCATAGCAGTTGTTAATAAAAACAAAAGCTACTTGAAAAGAATACAGTAAATGAGCACCTTATTTAGTGAGAGAACATGAGATGCTTGATTATGGAAGATCCAAATTTACAGTTTGACATACATTTTAACACATAGCTAAAATTAGGAGCGGTAAAATATTGTCTTATATGTATAGTCACTGAAAAAAAAACAAATGTTAGAGGGGTGTTATAGTTAGTCTCAGATTTCATAAAACCAGAAAAATTCAACAGTTACATTTAGCTGAGCTCATTATAACTCACGCCCCCACAATGCACTGCTTATGACCCCACATATTACATCACCCATGACATAGTCAGTGACATCACTGATGACATCTTAAATAAGATCACTGATTAAATCATCCAGTGACTGTGAGTGTTTTTAAAATATTTATGAGTGTTAGATATATATAACAATGTTTATTGATGAATCAGTGGGTGTATAAGTGCCTGTATGGATGATTCAGTGGGTGTGTCACTGACTGTATAGGTGAGTGATTAGGTGTCTCAGTGAATGCATGGGTGAGTAAGCAGGTTGTGCAAATCTCTGTATCAGTCTGCTGGTTGGTATCTAAGTGGCTGTATGGGTTGGTGAGTTGGTATGTGAGTGGCTGTATGGGTGACTGATTGTCTGTCTGAGTTCATGTGTGAGTGTCTGTGTGGTTGGGTGAGAAGGTGTGTGATTGCCTGCATTGATAAGTGAGTGGGTGAGTCAGTGGCTGTATGGGTCAGTCAGGGCATAACTGAAGGGTTGTATAGGTGGCTGAGTGTGTGTATGGGTGTGCCAGTGAGTGAATGGATGTGTCAGTGGTATATGGGTAAGTAACTGTATATGTGAAAGGCAGTGTAGGTATGTGTGAGTGATGGATTGTGATAGTGGCTGTATGGGTGAGTGTGTGCTTGTGTGAGTGACTGTATGGGTGAGTAACTATGTGTTAGTATCTGTATGCATAAGAGAGTGGGTGTGTGTATAACTGTATAGGTGAGTAAGTGGCTATGTGATTGACTCAAAGGATGACTGGGTAGGTGTGTGAATAGCTCTATGGGTGGCTGACAATGTGTGAATGGGTGTATGGTTATATGAGTGGATTTATCAGTTGCTGTATTAGTGAGTAAGTTGGAGTATAAGTGGCCATATGGGTAACTGAGTGGATGCATGTGTAGACCTATGAATTAGTGAGTGGATGTGTAAGAACTGGTATGGGTGTGTCAATGGTTTTGACAATGCTAGAGTGGAAGTTGGAGTGGGTGTATGAAAGGTTATATTGGATGGTGAGTGGGTGTATGATGTAATCAGCAATGTCACTGACCATGTCATGAGTTATTCAGTATGTGCAGTCATAAGTAGTGCATTGCGGGGGTGTGAGGTATAGTTAGCTGAGCTCACTATAACTGCTGAATTTTTCTGGTTTTGTGCATGTGAAATCTGAGTCAAACTAGAATGTCCCTGTAACCTTTGGTTTTCTTAGTGAATTTTGAAGTTTTTTTTAATTCTATTTCCTAACTATAATAGCCCTTTAACCTTTGTTTTTTTTCAGTGAATTTCTAAGGTTTTTTAAATGCTAATTTCTAACTATAACATCCCTGTAACCTTTGGTTTTTCTGTGAACTTCTATGGTTTTGAATACTAATTTTTAACAATTGCGTCCCTGTAAGACTCTCTAGAGGGAAGAACAAAATATATTCATGTGGGACGACGTCCATGTTATATCATCTTTAAACATATCATAGAAAACGTGTTATCTGGTGATCAACCAGAGGGAAGTTGGAGGACCATCTACATTAGTGGCAGCAGTAACAATTCCCGGCCAGAAAGTCCCTTCAGAGATGCAGACTACTACAACAGATGTGGCTCCAGAGTTCTCAATAATAGCCACGTACTGCATGGACTGTGGTGTTGTTGAAAGTGCTGGTGAGCAGTGTGATACAGCTATTCAAAATGCTGCTAAACATCATACATGATAATTGTTTACCACTTTTATATTTTTTGCACATTTTTCAATGCACATTTTTAGAACTCTTCCTGCTCCAATTGCCATTTTTGTTATCATAAAAAATGAGAAAAAAACTTTACAAAAGCACAAAAGAAAGAAAATGAAAGATTCCTGTATAATGTTTGAATGTGTGTATGACTGATATACGGATGATTGAATGAGTGCATGGATGTTATAATGAGTGCAGCAGTAGTGCCGAGTTCAGGGGACTGCCTGGGTAACTGGTTGAATGCATGGATAGTGCTTGGGTGATTGGGTGTGTGCATGGGTAGTGCCTGGGTGATTGGAAGAGTGCATGGGTATTGCCTGGGTGATTTGATGAGTGCATGGGTAGTACCTGAGTGAATGGATGAGTGCATGGGTACTGCATGAGTGAATGGATGAGTGCAACTGCAGTGCCTTGTTCAATGGAAGAGTTCATGGATAATGGCTGGGTGAATGAATGAGTACATGGGTAGTGTCTGAATGAATGGGTGACTGCATGAGTAGTGCTTGAGTGAGTGGATGAAGGCACGTGTAGTGCCTGAGTAAATGGATTAGTGCATGAGTAGTGCCTGGGTGATTGGATGACTGCAAGTGTACTGCCTTGGTGAAACAATTAGTGCAAGTGTAGTGTCTGAAAGAAAGAAAGAATATTAGGGTAGTGCCTAGGAGAGTCAATAAAGTAGTGACTGAGTAAACACATTACTCCATACATACTGCCTGGGTGATTGACTGAGTGCCTGAGCAGTGACTGGAAGATTGTATGAATTCCAGTGCATTACCTGAGTGATTGGATGACTGCCTCAGTAGTTGCTGGATGATTGGAAGAGTGAAACTGTAGTACCTGGGAAATGGGATGAGTATAAGAGTAGTGACTTGATCTATCACAATATTAGTGATTTGACACACGTAATATATCCCAACCATACCCACTGTGAAAAAATATAAACAGACAAAAATGTATGAAATAGAAATTAATTGTGAACATCAGGTAACCAAACAACATACACTATTTTTTAACCAAAACTTTCATTCAACATGTTTCACAGTTTTTTTTTACTGTTTTCAGCTTTCATACTTCTTCACTTTCAACAGTGCTTTGTATGAAGCATCATCATTGAACAGTGGGACAAAACAATCAATGGATTGTAAAAAAACTAATGTGCATAGTACATCATTACCACTATGTCATACTGTTCAATGCACTCACTACAAGTTTTTTTAATACTGCCTTCCTGATAGATCACTAACTTATTGAAAGCAGCAATATGTTAATACTGTTTCTAATATTTTTATATCTGGTACAAAATGTCCAACAATTATGAAGCAGTCTTCATTTTGGATATCCTTTTGTAAACATCATCCCTGTTAGGCCAAATGATGTCTAAAATGTTCTTAGTGCATATACGAAAAACATAAGACATAGTACTACATAGAAGTTGCTCTAGCAGAAACAAAGGGGGACTTTTTTTAGTGGTGAAGAGACTTTTCACATGCAACTGAAGGCTACTGGTATTATAGTACCTCCATTTACTTTTTATTCGTAGTAACACAATGTAGTCCTCAAATGTTTTATACATTTGTTTCCTGCAGTTAAAAAGAGTCTTTCATTTCTAACAAATTGTTGTAGACAATACCCTAATAGGCCGAATTATGTCTCAAAAACACATAATCCATATATATGTCAACACAATACCATTTTCTCTTATCCTAAATTCTCCTTATAACTTCGGTTCTTGAAATAGCAGATATGAGTTTTGTAACTTTTAGGTAATTTTGATTTGTATGTCGGTGCACTCAGTCCATCCTGTTTGACATCTTAAATATATTGTGTAGTTTCCAGAGGTTATAGTAACTCCTTCATGAAATATGATTGATGTAGTTGTGAAAGTTTTTTTTTTTAGATGAAAATCGGTGTAGATTTAAAGTTTGTAATTTCAGTTCCAAATGTAGTACCATCCATTCTCCATCATTGTAGTGTGACTATGACATATTTTCCATACCTTTGTAGAAATAACTTTGACCTAAGTTCTGATCTGCAGTTTGGACAGGTCATTTCTCGATGGGCATTTGTAGTTACATTTTCAAAGTTCTGAATTGATTTCAGTGCTAGATGTAAATTCATAATCTCAACAGTTATGTGACAATGTATAACTTAATTCAAATAATTCATTGATATTTACATCTTCTTCATCTAATAGTCCTAGCATTACCATTAGAAATTCTTAAGCATCCTGCTGAAGAATTTGAAAGAACACTACTGATCCAGTACAGTCATCAGTGAGTTTTCTTATTCCATTAGCGGAATGTATAAAACTTCTGTCACTTCTTAATTCTATAAGTGAGCTACACAGTTGTGAAGACATTCTTTTATCTATGTTTTCTATAATTGAATTTGTGAAATGAGGCAAATGGTATACTGCATTTAACACTCCATTAGCATTACTGTTCACTCCTGATTTATTATAAACATGATACCCGTCTATTTTCTATTTGTGCTGTAGTTTTCATTTCTTTCCTCCTTGTTGTTTTTCTTTTTGTTTATCTTTATTTTCAACACTGATAGACTGCTTAGATATTTTCTGATTTGGTCACAGTATCGCTGATTGAAGCACAGAATGCTGGCCTAAATGATTAGCATATTGATCTCTTAACCAATTATACTCCCTTATACAGCTCACATCAGCATTTACTTTCTTCTCATCAAAATCAATCAGACAATGTTCTTATTCATGACAAAGAAACATATGAGATTCCTTCTTTAAATACACTACAACCAATATTGACAGGACCCGTATCTACACTTAAACCTTGTGATTTGTGAATAGTTACTGCATATGCTAAAGACACTGGGAACTGCTTTCACTGGACATACAAGTATTTCACAAGTAGGAAACGTACAACGCATCTACCAATCTGCCGAACTTCAGCAACATCATCAAATTCTATGGCTAAGTATTCCACAACATTTTTGTTTCGATAATCAATAAATGTCATCCCTTTGCACATTGTGCCATTCACTAGCCCTTCTTCAACTTCAAATGACGATGTAAGATGACATGACAATTGTACAGATACGTAACAGTTTTTCTAATCCTGCAGTTTTTCACACAATCTCTTCTAAACTATTCAATCTTAATTGCAGTTTTTCTGTTAGTAAACCCTGTAACTCCTTGATGTTCCATTTCATAATTTGTTCTAATTTCGACGAGTGCTTCTTTTTCCAGTTGCAATAATTGTTCATTGAATTTACTATACTCCTCAAGAGTTGGCATCAAACAATCAATACATCTAGACTGATAACAATAGACTCAATGTACCACAGTGAACTATAAAAAAATCATTTTATTGTTACAAAATTGTTTAAGATAAAACAACTATGGAACAAATCGTTACTAAGATTCTGTATGAATAAACATTTAGAATATGTACATCCAAACCTACCATAAACATTTATCATCCTACTGAAAAGTTGTGTACATTCTCTGGATTCTCGGCCATGAGTTTGTGATTGATTATTATCTGGTGATCCTGATATCAAAGATTTCTTGTGGTTTTACTGATGCCATGTTTGCCGAAACGCATGTGGAAACACGGAAAAACAACCATCGATTGATTTTATAAGCTAACCCATTGTATTGTCCAACCTTGTACAAATTCCATTGTCATGGTGTTGTTGTGTTTTGCTTTAATGCTGTGTTATGTTATTAATTTTTCACATGATTATCGACATTTTTCCATAACAGATAATTCCATTTATTTGTTCAGTTCTTTATGTTGTTATTGTATTCTAAATTATTACAGAATCTTAGTAACAATTTGTTCCATAATTATTTTATCTGAAACAATTTTGTTACAATAAAATGAATTTTTTATAGTCCACTGTGGTACATTGAGTCTATTGTAATCACTCAAGATTTATGGTTTTACATTGTTTTGAGACCAACCAGTTGCCTAGAGATTGTTTTCATGTACAATTGCCTTTTCCTTGTCCTAGGAACTACCATAAGTAGCAGCGGGGCATTATATTTACATTGGATCAACCAAACCATACACTTCTCTTCCTTAACTAAATTATACATTACTTCGCCAACTGAAACATTACTTGGAAACTCGTTTTTGATGAGACAGGTTTCTAATACTGTCTTTCCCTCTTTTGTGAGGAGTCCCACTCTTATGTCCTTTAGTATATCTCCATAATGCTTGGTGGATATTTTGTATAAACTCTTTGTATTGAACGTTTCCAAAATCTTTACATTTCCAATATTTCCAAGTGAATTCCTTGTTTCATCATGTAGTAGTATCATGAATACAGGTTGCCCTTTTACGGGAGTTAGTTGTAGCAGGTCTCCAAAGACTATAAAGTATTTGCTTCAAAAAGTACATTGTAGTCAGTTTTTAATATTTGCTGCATTCTCAAATGTATAAAAGCTAGCATTAGGTTAAGCACCATGCTGACTTCATCAATAATTAGTAGGTTTAATTTCTTTAACACTCTTGCCACTTCATTACAAGCATCACCATATCATTTTTTTTATTATAATTTGTTGTCATGTTCAACAGGCAGCATTAATAATCGATGGAGGGTAACTCCTTTAACATTATGAGCAGCTAAGCTTGTTGATGCAGTTACTACACACATCAAATTGGAGTGTGTTGTATTCTGTAGGTAACTTGTTAGTACTTTAATTGAGATGCTTTTTCCAGTTCCAGCTGGACCACTTATGTAAAATAGAACTGGTTTATATGTACACCATGCACACTTTTACTTCCTTATGGAGAAATCCACGTTCTCCTTTCATTTTTACCTCTTTCTGATCTGCATTTAATTTCGGTATTAGTAGTTCTAGATCCACATATTCCAAACTTACTTGCTGAATTGCATTATCTAACCCATTCAAAGCTATGGCAGCTTATTTTTCAATGATTGGCTGCCCAGAAGAATCTTGACTTCCAGGTGCAGAACTTTGACTGCTCTGAGAACCCTCTCTTGCTATCTCAGCAGCAATTGTTTCTTCTTGTTCAATCTCTTCTCCTTACATTTGAAGATACACTGGAAACACAGAGCGTTCAATGCTGTCTTTCACAGCATTGAATGAGTCTTCATAACAGTCAATTCTCCAAGAAGTTCATTTTCAGTTTGCCATGGCTTAAACAACTGTAACAAGGCTAAATAGAAAAACTATTTTTATCTGCATTTTGGCAACTTAAGTTTCAATGGTTGACTAAATGTCCCCTGTAATGTCTTACCAAACATCCTTCACATCCAGCCACAAAAATTTGCCTTCATCTATGTTTTCACTGACATTACTTCTGAAAGTATAATGTTGAAGTATATCATAGAGACCCATCCTTTCCAGGTGAGGACTTCATCTTGGAAAGTATGTATCCAGCATGTTACTCTTCATAATATCTGTACTGTGTTTGGCTCAAAATCTGCAAGATTTAGAATTTCAGGAAATGACTTCAGTACTCTGTTACAAGTATTAGCAAGCCCTAACCTCACCCTGAGAAAGCATTTCAAACTAAAACTGTTCAATTTCTTCGTAAGACTCTTCCCTGCTGAAATCTCCTCCCATATCTACTTCATCTCAGTTTTTCCTGACTTTGTTTTTTAAGATGTAACATACCGAGCAACAGCAATTGAGTTGTCTGCAACAAACTGTATATCCAAGTTTACATTTCACATCTTTAATATCACAGGGTTGTAGTCATTAATGTACTTGGCAGCCTCTGTTCTTCTTAGGTTGTATGTATATTTCGGTGATTTCCTTGTAAGTGTATGTCTGAATTTAGACAAAAAGCTGTTGACTCTTCCTTGTGAGATGACAGGTCATGGGAATCTGAAGCAATATCTTGTATAACATTTCTCTTTTGCTCTGTATTTCTGATGACATTAGTTTCCACATCTATGATTTTGCAATCATAGAACTTGTTGTCTTACTAAGTTCTCACTACTCTCCTTTGGGATGGAGCAAGTTACATACTGCTCAATAAAAGACAACACATACTCATCACTGTCTGTTCCAAACATTGGGGCATCTTTTACCCACAACAGTATGTGAATATGGGGAGCACCTCTGGCTTGGTACTCTTTACGCCCAAAGAAATCAGTCACTTCACCAAGGGGATGTTTTGTTTTTTTCAAAACGAAAGACATCTTTACTTGAAATTTGTGATTAAAATATGTGCAAACATTTGTATTTTTATTGGCATCTTCAAATGAATGTCTTTTATATTTTAATTTGCCTCTTGCAAGAATTCTAGCATGTCATCGCATGCATATTAAGCACAACTCAGCATCAGAAACCAAGTAGGTGCTTTAAGATTCCTCAAGATGTACATGAGTGCACCATGACTCCAATACCAATGTTCATTAGTCCCATGCTGACATTAGGTTTATTAAATTGTATTCCAAGTGCTCATCTTTTCATTGAACTTTCTCCAAAAGGTCTTTTGCTGATATATTATGCAAATTAACTCCTGCTTTTAAAATATGATTCCCAGCATATGAGAGGCCAGACAAGTCTCTCTCAAATAGTAGGTGAAATATATATGGAATATATTATCTAAATCTGTGGTCTTCTGAATAAAGTTCACTTCATCTATACTCAGCTGCAAAGGCCGCCCGTCATGCCTGCCACCTACTCCAGTAGGAAAAAGATGTGGAAACACTGAGCTTCTAAACTTTTCTCCCACACACTTAATTGAACTCCTTTTGCTTCCTTCATTTGAAACAGCTCAATGGCATCACCAATAACCTCTTTAGAATGAAAAGGGTAGAGGCTGTAATGTTAATACATTTCTTCTGTACAGGACTGATCCACCTTCTCAATCTGACCTGTTGATTCAAATGTCTGATCCTCCTTATGTCTGATATCTTACAGGCTTTATCCATTTATATAGTAAACTTTTGTTGTACCAGATATAAAGTTGTTTTTTTAACTTTGGTAACATCTACTAACCCTTTGCCATATCTTCTTGTTAGGCACACCATTTATAAGAATTTCAAGTCCTTCATCTAAATCTCTATCTACTCCTACAGTTTCAATGTTTTACATGACATCTAATGGCAAATACACTACTCTACCTTTTAGACCTTTCTGCAGCTCTGTTGGGGGTAACTTGCCTGTCTTTGGCTCCATACGTACTAGCCTGATATGGATGTATAGTTTGAATAATAATGGACTCATAAATATTTAAACCTTGAAGTGCTTCTGGAATGGGAACCCGTTCTAACTTTTTACGCACAACTCTAGCAGGCATTTTATTATTCTCTACTATATTATAGCAGTACATATAACTAGTCGTGCGGACAAGTCAAAGCTTTCTTCTACAAATAAGTACAGTGCAAACTTTTGCCAGATATTATTATTCTCTTTTTCACTTTTTAAATATAAGTCAACAGTCTGTGTTTGATTCTTGTAGCCGCCACTTCGGAAACACAAGGCTGCACCATATTCACAAGAATGTGGTGCAGCCTTGCGTTTCTCCCTGCGATGGGGCGAAGTTTAACAACTTAGTGCCGATGCAGGCACCCTTGCAGCAGATTGCAAGGGTGTCTGCGTGCAGGGGAGGATTGTTTATGTGTAGGAAGGTGTCCCTTCCTGCACATACACAATCCTAAAATGCAGTTCTGTCACTTTCATGTGTGCTGCTTTATGCAGCACACATGAAAGTGACAGAATTGCATTATTTTAAAGGTTTATTTATGTACAGGAAGGGACACCTTCCTGTACATAAAGAAACCATGGCATTTTGCTTTTTCCATGTGTGCTACACAAGGCAGCACACATGCAAAAAGCAATAAACAAGGAGAAAACATGCATTTCTCCTTTTTTTGCCAACTTACGTCCAGGGTTTTCGTGGTCTTAATTTTGGCACTGCCTCCTATGTACGCCACTCTTGTAAATAGTGGGCAGCGTCAAATACAATGGGTGTTGCGGTGGATCGCCCACCACAACACACACTGCACGCCCCTTTCATGTTAACCATAGCGTGAAAATGTGCCTTATGTACAAGGCAGCTTTAAGCCACGTTAAGTGGCTTAACGCTGCTTTGTACTTTAGGAAAGGCCCTTATCGCCACAGGAACGTCACAAAAAGTTTAAAAAACTATCAACTTTAGTTCCTGTGTCCTGTTCAGCAACTCCTCCTGTACTGAGCTCTTCACTTTCCCTACAGTCCTGTTCTGGAACAAAGAAACAAAGCTGCACATCATCACAAACCTTTTGTACCTATGCCAAAGTACCATGCAACTGCACCCAATTCATTTCTCATAAACAAAAGTAGGAGTTTTCACATAGTTCAGCCTCCTAATTAAAGTTTGCATTGTTGAGTGGTGTACAGCTAACATCCTAAAATGATAAAAGGTGTTTTGGTACACTTTCTTTGATAAACAAGCTAGTGAGTGTCCCTGCAAATGGGTTTGCTTTCTCAGCTTGCAAAGATCCAACCATTGTAAAGTACATATTTTGTGTTTTAAACTGCGCCTGTGAAATATACGTAGGAATTTTCTTAATATATCAATGGATTACTGTCCAATACTACAAACACTACTATGCTTCCACTTGTATACAGGGGCCTGAGTATGCCCTCCTTGTACTTCTTCTGCAATAACTTCTTCTACATTTTTAGGTACCATCACCTCTTTCGCAATACGACTGCCATTCTTCATTTCATATCATCAGACTCTTTCATCAATAGCATGAACTAATCTGGTATCCTGGCGATAGCTTTCTTCATTAAATAAAGGCTCTTTATTAGAAGTATCTAGCAATTCTCCACTAAAAACTGTACAAAAGTTACTGCTATTCACTAATCTTTTCTTCTGGTTTTATTTCCTCATGCACAACATCATTTTGTCAAGAATCGTAATTCTATTTAGAATCAAAATGAAAAGCTTGCTCTACAAAGCGAAGGCAATATCAACTACTCTCTCAACGTATTCTTTCTGTTTCTGTTTCCTCAAATTCTCAGTAGATTTACAACCACTCCACTGTGCCCTCTTTCGAGTAGCTCTTTTTCTTTCACCACTATTTCTGCATTTTGCCCTTTTGTAACTCATTTCTGCAGAGATACTGTGGTTGCTTCTATTGTTTTTTCGGCCAAGCTTTTGTAGTCATCCTATCTGTGTTTAGTTATTGTTCAGTTGTCATGTTATGTTGCAGTTTTAAGTCTACAGATGAACCTAGATATATTACTACATGCACTTACTTCAATATAACAAACCTAAAGCAAAACACAAACCTTTATTTATTAGTTAACTTTTAATATTTTAGCACCCTGTCGTACAACAAAGCTGTACCATATCTCATTCCTCACTTATACATTTTGCAGTAAATTTTAAAATGAACATCAAGCCAAGGAGTATATTTACATGCCGCGTGGGCCACCAGTGCGTCACTTTTTTGACACACTGGCAGCATAATGTGATGCTCCATATTTAAAAGACCACTTAAAGCCACTCTGCGTGGCTTTTCATGGCCTTCTAAATACGGGTTCTTTTCGTGAAAGGAGCATGCCATGGGCGGCGCAACGAGTAGAAATACTTTTATTTCTCCTTGTTTTTTCCTCTTTCTATGTGTGCTGCAGAAAGAGGAAAAAACCTCTCTTGATTGTTTTCCCTCACACTATCTTGGTGTATATATATTCAGCTCACACAAAGGGAGGGTGTCCCCTATTAATCCTCTGCACTACCTAATGTATTGTAATGTGCATGGCTGTTTGTAAATATCAATAGAACCCCATACTTCTCCACGCTGCCCAAAATTCATTAAAATTGAGACCCACCACCAGTCAGACTGATTGTGTCAGGGATCGGCTCACTTTTGGAGCCGTTATCAGGGTTTTGTGATTTCTTCCCTAAACCTATCCTTCAAAAAACAGATACTTACATAAAACATACTAAAGATTTATTGACTCAAATGAAAGACCTAGATTATAATGAACACAATAACCTACTCATGTGTTTGGATGTAGAAAGTTTGTATGCCAGCCTTACCCAAATTGACACACTGGAAGTAATAAGGGACATATTAGAAGAAGAAGATTAGAAATGCCCGACACCCAGAGAATTCATCCTTGAATGTGCAAGACTAGCCCTAACCTAAAACTACTTCGTATTCAAGGGAACTCTGTACCTACAAACTCATGGAACTTCGATGGGGAGAACATTTACCCCAAGTGTGGCAGGGCTATATATACACAACCTCGGGAAGAACTATATACTACACAACAGAATCCCATACCGATCATAAATCTCAGTGTGGAAATGATACATACACGATGTCTTTGTAATTTGGAAAGGAGACATCACTACTGCATTTGTCACTTGGCTCAATAACCAAGACATAAATTTAAAATGTACCCACATTATTGACAAAGATTCTTTAACTTTTCTAGATGTTACCAATTACCACAAAGATCAGTCTGCAGGCAGACACCACAAACCCACTGGCCAAAATAATCTGTTACGTTTTGATAGTTCTCACTCTAGGGCACTGCGAGAAAATCTCCCATACGGCCAGTTCCTTCGACTACATAGGAACTGTAGCCAAAGTAAAGACTTTAAACATCAGGCAGATCTACTGGCAGAAATAATTCAAGGCTCGTAAATATTCCAACAACATAATACAAAGGACGAAAAAAAGAGCGAGAAATCTAAATCAGGAAGCACTCTTGGAAATTCCTACACATCAAAAATCAAACCCTTCATTGCTAAGTGTCATCACATAAAATGGAGCATCATATCATATCGAAAACATAATCAAACATAATTGGCCGGTTTTGAACATGGGCATAGGGCATTGGGACCCCCCCTCTTTCTTATCACAAAAGAGCGACTAGCTTACGTGACACCCTAGTACATACAAGACCTAAGTTAAACCCTAGATCACTGAACACCCTTCGCACAGCTCTGGGACTCCCCCAAGTTACAGGACACTGTCCATGTGGAAATTGCAGTGTGTGTCACCTCACAAAAGCCTCAAAAGAAATAGACCTAGGCTTACACAACCCCTGGGAACTAAGGAAATTGACAAACTGCAACACAAATAAGTAGTTTGTTTAATTACTTTCCCATGTAACTTAAAGTATGTTCGGATGACTACTAGAAAAGTAAACATAAGAATCAGCGTGGATTGAAACACCATACATTGCAGACACAACTGTGCCAAAATGGCTGATCACTTTCTTTCCACAAAACACACAATGAATGACTTAACGTGGATTGTATTGGAACAAGTAATAGCTGACAAAAGGAACCTAGAGAAAATTCTGTACGAAAAAGAACAAGATGGGTTCACAGACTATCCACTCACATCAACGGTCTGAATGATGAAATACCCTGGGACAATATCTTATAAAAGTACTTGTCACACCAATGACATGCTACAAATACTTCAGGCTATCACACTTTTGAATCTTAAAGTGTAATTAACCAATGATAAAGAAACAAACAAATATCTAAAAAAGGATCTCCAAGTATTTACATGACTGCAACGTAAGCAAATTATATTGAGACTGTCATCTATTAACATGGCACATGTATCTTTTAACTAACATTAATGGATGTACTTAAAATAACGTTTGTTAATTTGAAGGAAGAACGCATCAAACATGATGGCCTATATGAGCATCAATACATATCCCTTGCCGATACTCTTAGACTCAACCTCAGTTGGAAAAATCTAAACTACATATCCCGCCATCCCTGGGGACAGGCTACGGGGACACATGTAATTCTGTACACCAGATCGGGAAAGGACAAGGAGAGAATAAGCCAGAGCTTACATCGGAATCTTAGATAACGTCTCTTGTAAATGAAATACCAGGATGCAATGTGACAGTCACATGATGCAGCGCATCACAATAAGAAAGAATACTGACATCAGGTCAGTAGCGTTATGGAAACAGGGAGACAGAGACGTCAAGATGGTGGACGGGTTCTCTTGACTAAGCGACCATCAGACAACCGAATAAGCAAGATAGTATATTATACAAAAGGCATTATTCTCTTTTTAGAGTCTGCCTGCACAGACCATCCTCCCATGTAAATCCCATGATGTCTTAACACTATTTAAGCCATGTAGGTGATATATTTATTCATTTATTTTGTCCTTTTTAAGTTCACTATTAACAGTTTGTGAAGTGCTTATGTGTGGGTACATGTAACCACTTGTAAATGCAATGTAGATCTTTTTCACTAGAATGTGGCAGTCTTCTCATTGCACTAAAATAGATGCCACTGTTGTGGAGACAGAATAACAAACTGTCGACCATTTTTATCCTCTTACACTTCGTCTGTTCTTTCAGCAATGACCATACCGAAAAGAGTCAGTGAAGAATGGTCTGTATGTTACGTGCATGCTTCATATGCAAAAAAGTTTTTGGAAAGAAAGCAAAATGGTAAATTGAACACCTTATGACGCAGGGTATAAATTGTGCTTTAAGGTCCTGAAGAAAGCCACCTGACCCTTTACGGGCATACACATGGCTGAAACATGTCGACCTATAAATGCTAAGGACCATAGTATCCTGATTCCTGACTAGCATACCACTGTTTTTAATCTTGCCATAGACCTAGCTCAGCAAAATAGGGTTTTAGGTTCTGTAGGCATTTTTAGCACACTTATATCCCTGCATATACTTCCTAAGAGTTTCGCTTTCAAACACGCAGAGTCAACTCAGTCACATTAGGTGATCTGGGTGTTGGTCCAATGATGAAGCAAGCCACAGGTGGTACCTGTGGATGAGGACCCAATAATACATATAACAACACATATTCAAGAAATGTGGCATGGACACTAATTTACCTGGGTGTCATCCGCACACTCACTTATGATATTTACAAACAGTGATGCACATTACAATACATTAGGTAGTGCAGAGGATTAATAGGGTGCACCCTCCCTTTGTGTGAGTTGAATTTGAAAATTTGGGAACTTGAGGGGCCCGCATAAAAGCCTTCTCACTACTCCAAGCTTTCAGACCATACTGTGATATATGCCAAAGTCAGAAATGGAAGTGGTTAAATCAGTTCTGTCCACAAATTGACTAAGCCAGCAAACCTGTTAATAAAACTCTGTCTGCATTCCTCAGAGACCACTGCATGGGCTAAATCTATAACACCAATCTGCATTTTGACATGCTCGGAATTTATAGAAATGATGGAGTGCACTTTAGAGATTAAGGCAACAGGGTGTTTCTAAGTAACCTGAAACTCTTCATCAGGTCTTATGTTTAGAAGCCATACACACACAACAAATGCAACGGCTCTTGTCTGAGCCACCCTAGTATCCAAAATATTGTGACAGTTTTTTAAAAAGTTTTTTTGTTTCTGTTTTTGACAATCTTTGCAACGGTTTCATGATCCCCATAGTTACGTTGCTAAAACAGAAAACAGAAATAGACATTCAATGACCACCAACACATCAAAAATAATATGAACATTGCACTACACATATTACTATATACATACTTCTTTTGAAGCATGTTTAAATTCATATTTTTGTACTACATTTCTTTAAAAACCATCTCTCAGACCTATTTTCCATTTCTGAGGTTACTTGAGACGTCGCTATGAACTGTGACGATCATGCCTTTTACATAACGTCTAACACATATTACAGTATTTTACACACTAGGGGTTTCTTACGGTATTCTCTAAAATCATGTTTTTTAGAGAGTTTCTATGAAAACCATCTCTAAAAACTCTGTTTTCACAGTGGCGTTGGAGATCGCGATGACGTCGGCAATTGTAACCCCGCGAATAGATAATGTGTGTTTCTACAAAATGTAAATGTGTTTTATATATATATATATGCCAAGGTGTATTGAAGAATGAATGCATTTACAAGTGCCTAAAGGAATTATTTCGTATGTGTGTGACTAACTGTATAAGTGAGTGATTGAACATGTCTTACTTAATGTATGGGTTAGTAACTAAACTGTGTAAAAGTCTGTATTAGTCTTGGTGTGTAAGCAACTGCATGGGTTGCTGAATAACTAAATGAGTGTCTATATAGGTTATTGATTTGTTGTCTGAGTATCTGTATGGGTCCCTGAGTGTCTGTGTGGGTGGGTGGGTGTATGAGTCTGTGCATAGATGTCTGAGTGGGTGATTCAGTGGTTGTATGGATTACAAAGTGCATCTGGAAAGGGCTGTATGGGTGAGTTAGTGTGTCTATGGGTGTGTTGTTGAGCGAATAAATGTCTCTATGGTATATCTGTGACTAACTATATATGTTTTAAGCCACTATATGTGAGTCTTGAAGTATATAAATGAGTATACGTGAGACTACGTTATTTCAAGAGTGGGTGTATAAATAAGTGTCTGCTTCTATCAGTGATTGTATAAGACAGTAAATATGTGTTAGTATCTGTATAAATAAGTGATGTGGTATGTCTAAAAATAACGAAGTTGGTGTGTATAACTGTATACATGATTAAATGGGTATGTGATTCATTCTTTGCATTACTGACTAGGCGTGTGAGTAACTCTATGGACGAGAAGCAGCGTGTGACTGCATGTATACATATATGAGTGCATATTATAGTCCTCTATTGATGAGTAACTACATGTATAAGTGACTGGATGTGTGTGTAGACCTAGGAAATAGTGAGTGCTATGTAGTATATGGCATTCTTCTGTGTATGGTTTCAAAAATAGTAGTCGGCATTTTAGAATGGGTACATCAAAGTTTATATGAGAGCATCAGTATGTGCATCAGATTGTCACGTGGATGATGTCATGAGTGACGTCATCCGTGATGTCATTTGAGATGCCATCAGTGATGTCACTGACCATGTCATGAGTGATGTAATATGGGACATCATCAGCAGTGCATTGCGGGCGCGCGAGTTATAATTAGCTCAATTAACTATAACAGGCGAATTTCTCTGGTTTTATATGAGTCAAATGTTCAACTAACTATAATGTCCCTGTTTTTCTTGTGAATTTTTAAGGTTTTTTAAATGCTAATTCCTAACTATAACGTCTGTAAAACCTATGTTTTTTTCAGTGAATTTCGAAGGTTTTTTAAATGTTAATTTCATATTTTAATGTTCATAAAACCTATATTTTTTCTATTATATTTTTAAATAATTTGGAACTCTATTATACTTCTTATTTTTAACTTTAAAAATCATGTACTTTTTTTGTATCCTCCCCAAAAAATATGTATATTGTTTTGGGGGGGGGGGAGAAAACTAGGCCTGGGCCAAAATTGCGTTCCGCTCGCGGAAATTGCATTAATTTGGCATTTTCACGTTCCGCGGAAAGCGCGAAAATGTCAAAATTTCCGCAATCCACACTTTACCAGTAATTTTTTTTTTTGCTCGCGCTATAAAAAAATACATTCTCGCGTGCGCGCGATCACCTTACCTGAATCCCTGCGTTCGCCGACAAGTTTTCCCGATCTGGTCGCGTTCTCCACTAGATGTTGGATTGTTGGTAGCCATTTGCGCTGTCTCGCGACAGTTCGCGCCTGCATTAACATCATTTGTCTCGTAATCACATCATTTGACGCGCGATCACGTCTTTCTTCTCGCGATCATGCACCACAAGAGTATGAGAAGCTTGAGATCTCGAACACATCATTCTCCACCGCGAACGAGAGTGTGAGGATGCGGGCACGTCATATCGAACGCGAGCGGGCGGTACAAGTGAAAACAAGGTGGCCGCGTCCGTGAGCAACCGCATGGGTAAGTTGGCAAGCTGCGATCACGCAAAAAATACCGCGAACAGGCGGGAAAAAAACTTCCGCGTCGTCGCGATATTTCCGGCGTTTTTGCGGAGATTTTCAACATTTTTGCGATAGTTTGTGAAAGTGAATTTGGAAAATCTGCCCACCCCTAGAGAAAACTGCACTCCCACACCGGTAGCGTACCAAGCTCCATCACCACACAAATCCTATCCGCCATATTGGTAAACTCGTAAAGGATGTGCATTTCTTATCCGACGAGTTTGTGGCACCGCGTCCCGCGTAACATCATATACGCATGAAGTCACCCCAGGTACTACTTTGGTATCCAACGGGTGCGCAGTACCAAGCCACGTGTTACGTCATGTACGTATGGGGTCGCGCCTGCTGCACGTTGCGTATTCGACGAGTACACGCTGCCAGGCCCTGTGTTACATCACAGATGTAAAGTATCGCGCCAGGTACGCCATTCCCTTTTTTTTGTCTCAAAAGTATATCTAAATAACTTTAAACAGTATCGGAGAGCACCCGAAAATCTAAATTATTTTAAACATGTATATATTTCTAACTGTAATAAAATTGTATTATGTTAAATATATTTTGTCAAAATCCTGTCGGGTGTGGCCTCCTTGCGCGCTCGGTGCGCGATTGCCATGTGACCTTAAAAAAAAGCATTTGATTGGTTCATAACATTTCCCATTGTAACAGTTGTACGACCCTACCCACTTTACTCATTCTCTCTACAGCGTTTGATGAGAGACACCTCTTCTGCTTAGAAAGCTTTTTTGAAAAGTGTTTTCCTGTATACACATATCTTATACTACACACAACATGCAACGATCATCTTGATCAATTTTCATGCTCTGTACATTAGCCTTCCACGTGTGATTGCCATGCATTTCAAACGTTCCATCAAAAAACAAATATGTGTTACACGATGCCCCTGGCGTGTGTGTCTGCACATTATTGTTCGGCCTTTTGGCCTGGGTATTGCTGGCTCTAAGGAGCATCATCAGCCACGGGCAGACTGCACATCCTAGATCACATGCCATCTCATTAACGATAGTTTCCGCCCTCCCGACACATGCTACACTAATCTAAATTGCACACTCTGCAAGGTCAAAACTACAAAAGAAACACACATAAGTACACTTCCTGGCCAGGCAGGAATTGAACAACGCCCAAGTCCCCGGAATAATTATTCACACGCCTACGCTGGCCTGGCATACGCAAACCCAGCAAACTTTGAGTACGTATAAATAGGACAACCACGACGCCACTAGTCCCTCTTCTTCCACACTACCTCAAATTATTTGCCGCATCCACCTCGCATATCACAATGCGCAATAAAAAAAAGAAATGGATCCATGAGGTGTACTCCATCCTGACAATCAACACGGGCTCTAAATTGTGAGCCCTACTGCCCGTCATCTACGAAAGGGATCCATGAGGTGTACACTCTCCTGCAATCAACACTCCATCTGAATTGTGAGCACTGCTGCCCATAGTGTTTGCTCACACAACAATGACAGCAGGAAAGCAGAGTGGCCTGGGTGAACAGTGCCTACAATTGAGCGTGCTGTGGCGAGAGGGGTGGGGTGCTGCGCAGGTCCGAACAAACGATATTGTCATGTGTTATGATGTGATCTTTGACCTCATTCAGTCACATCTCTGTCTCATTTTAAAGACCTGCTCGACTGTACTGTAGGCCTGAGCCAGCGGGCAGCACTGCCCTACAGACACCTCTTCAGCGCGGTGCTGCGGAAGGGATGGGATGCATCAGCCAGACTGCGCACGTGCAAATAAGCGATATTGCCATGTGTGATGATGTGATCTTTGACCTCATTCAGCCACATCTCTGTCTCATTTTAAAGACCTGCTATACCTCAAGGTAGGCCTGAACCTACAGACACCTGTTGAGGGCGGTTCTGCGGGAGGGGTGGGGTGCATCACCCTGAGTGCGCACGTGCGAAAAAGCGAGGTTGCCGTGCGTAATGATGTGATCTCTGACCTCATTCAGTCACATCTGTCTAATTTTAAGGAACTGCTGGACCGTACTGTAGGCCTGAACCAGCGGGCAGCGCTGCCCTACAGACACGTGGCGTTGGCTTTTAGGACACTGTAGTGAGCTCCTTACTAAGTGTACATGCACACAGGCTCCTGCCACTGCATTACACGTGCATATTATGCTTCTAGCATGCGCTCTGTTCCTTTGTATGTGAACATTGACATAACATATTATTTAACCTTGTGTATTCTCGTGCACTCCAACTCCTCTTTGAACCACGATTACCACTAGATCGTACTTCAAAAATGAAGGATGCACTCAACTCCCATTTTCTATCAAGCTTGAAATAAACCTTCATTTACCTCAAGACGTTTCCACCATTATATTACTTCTCCCTTTTCAGACACTGAGTTAGTTGCATGAAAAAGCACGCAGCAGGTGCTCAACCGGTGCTGGTGCCCTGGCATTCTGACACCTTCCATTGTGGTATCAAGACACCGTCCCCGACCCGAGACCCGCTCTATCGTACAAACATAACCCGGACTAGGAGCTTGCACCAACACGTTGTGAGAAACACCAGTGGTGGCAGGTGAGCAGTGAAGCCTCGGTGTGCAAGACCTACAATTGAGCACAGTGCGGGGGAAGGGGTTGGGATGCAGCACCCTGGGTGCACAGGTGCATGCAAGCGATTTTCCCGTAGCTAATAATGTAGAACTATATTATCAAACAACGGCGATAACATTATCAACACTTTAGCGACAGGAAACTGCCGCTAAAGCTACGATAAGGGGTTGATAATATGCCCTTGTAAATTTCCATAGAAGCCCAGGTTCACACCAGAACCTGGGCTTCTAAGAGAATTCACAAGGGCATATTATCAACCCCTTATCGCCGTATTAGCGGCAGTTTCCTGCCGCTAAAGCGGCGAAAATGTTATCTCCCTTCCTTCATAATATGCCCATAATCTCTGGCCTCGTGTATTTAATTTTAAGGACTTGCTGAACCACACTCTTTCTCGCAGACCCCAGCGTTCTAGACAAATGGGTGACGGAGGGTAAACACTAAGGGCTGGGTGCAATAGGCCGACGCTCTGTCTCCTCCTCCCTCTCTTCTTTTGACTCTCCCTCCCCTTCTCCCTTCTCCCTTGCACCCACTCCCCCTCCCTTTCATTCTCACTATGGTCCTTTCATTCGGACTACCTTTCTTTACGTCTTCCACATAGCACACATACTTACATTTCATTTTTGTCTTGCAGGTTTCCTATGCTGCTTCCACTGGAGTCCAACCCACATTTTTTTTATTATACTGTTCTATTAAACTTACATTTCTATTTATTTCTGTTTTAATAAAGGTTACTTATTTTTTCAAATAAATAACTAAGTGTATAGGTCTTCTTTTTCTGACGACACTTGTCTATTGTTTATTGTGAAAATCATCTGTTTATAGGAGATTTTAAGGACAAAATTATTTAATATAAGAGTGCACCTACCAAACATAATCTAAAGACAAATGAAGCCTGGGTAATTGTACAACTGCAAGAGTTCTATGAGTGTATCACTTTATAACACCATAAGTACTGCACGTGTGATTACAGAACAAATAAGGCACTGCCTAGGACCACCGAGGCTTCAGGGACTGCCGAGGCCCACCCTGCATATTTAAATAAAGACCCAGAGTGTGGCGATCCCCGGACTTCAGTTGGCCTCGTACCCCCCCGAACAATTAGTAAATAATACCCGGGAAGGTGGCGCTCCCCTAGGCTGCAAAACGTCTCTGTGCCCTTCCGCGCCTAATGTACATGTGACATTAAGATCCCCAGTCCTACAGAGACCCCGCAATATAATAATTGGATTGGCCACGGAACAATTCCCACCCACCAGGGGCCTAATTTAAAAGAACGGGTGAGACTTCGTTTTTTTTGTTTTGTTCTTTTCTCTCCATTTTTACCATCCGCATCCCCTCTATTACAGCGATACAAGGTTTTCCTCCTCTCACTTCAAGTAGTCGAACAAGTATTTGCTATCACAGGGTGGAAGCCATGCACCACCCTCTAATAGCAAACACAAATGTCCAGCGAATGCACACCCCAAGACATTGTATGAGCTGCACCTGAGAGGTTTCCCTCCCTACTACCATGATGCATTTGTTAGTATAAACGCATACTGACACTACTTACACATGTGTAGTACAGCGACCAGAATGTAGTGAAGATGCAGAGGAAGCGCCAAATCTAAAAATATAAATCCTACCAGAAGTCGGATTACATAGTTCAATGAGCCGATGACCCTGGCATGAGTAGAAACAGCTACACGAACAAAACGGGTCTTCAGCACAACGCAAGCAATTTTGAAATATTGCTGAGTGGTGCCTTCTTTTTGCATTCTCCCACTCGTCACTAAATTTATGTAGTGAAGAGGCAGACAGCAGTGAATCCAATAAGTAGATTTATTACAAGAAAACAAGACACATGAAACAACCACTAACAGGAGCAGACAGCAAAGCAACCGTCTAATCCAGCACCCTGTACAAACTCCGCAAGGTTCCCCTCATGACAGCCCTATATTCTAACATTACATACTGAGGGCCATATTATCAAGGAACGGCGTTAAAATTATCGCCACTTTAGTGGCAGGAAACTGCTGCTAAAACGGCGATAATGGGCTTGATAATATGCCGTAGGGAATTCCAATAGAAGCCCATGTTCTCGTGTTAACATGGGCTTCTATTGGAATTCTCTATGGGATATTATCAAGCCCATTATCGCCATTTTAGCAGCAGTTTCCTGCCGCTAAAGCGGCGATAATTTTAACGCCGTTCCTTGATAATATGCTCCTTAGATTCTAGTAGAATTAAATACTAACATTCTACTATGACTTACAATGGAATACTACACAGAACACATGACTTTACAGCAATGAGCTCATAGTTTCATCCACGAGTCTTGACACCGGAAGGGGTAAGACTTTTGCTTCCCACTACCTATATTGTATAAATGTAAACTAACACTTCTTCCACGAGTATGCCACAGCGCCAGGAGCACATCACTTTACTGCAATGAGCTCACAATTTAGGCTCACGGTTTAATTCTCGAGTCTTCACACCAGTAGGGATGAGTAGTTTGCTTTCCACTCCCTATATACTATAAACGCATACTAACACTACTTACACACTTATACTATAGCGGCTAGTATCCTACACTGCCCAGAGCCCATCACTTTACAGCAATCAGCTTGGTTTCATCCCCAAGTCTTCACACCGGTAGGCGTAACTACTTCACTTCCCGCTTCCGGTATACTATCAACACACAGTAGCGGTCAGTACATTGCTTCCCAGTCCCTGTATGGTATAAATGCCTTCTAACACTACTTGCACACGTATGCTACAAACACCAGACCACATCACTTTACAGCAATGACCTCACGGTTTAGACTATCGGTTTCATACCCGAGTGTAGCACCATATCATATCACCACCATGCCACTCTGAGCAACATCACACTTTCAGACCATTAACAGTGATAACTACCTACTGGAAACCGCCAGTAGGTAATCAAGAACAAATTACAATAGTTCCTTGATTCTTTTAGCTTTCATAAATTCTCTCTATTACTGTCTTTCTACTTTTCCATATAAATAGTTTTTTTAATATTCAAGTACTGACCGAAGTCAGAAATGCAACGTATTCTATCAACACACTTTCTAGAACATTCTACAGCACGTGGAGGTTAAAAGTTCTTCATTTTTTTTAAACCTAACGATATTTTTTTGAAACATTTTCTCGAACATTTAACGGCCCATGCAGGTTAAAAGTTCACGATTGTTTTAAGTTCGAACAGTGCCTTCCAAATACAAGTAGCAGGTGTGGTTGAGTTGAGCAAATTTTATCCTATAATATGTACTATAATATGTACGTGCAAACTGCTTTTTCTTAACCAATCACAAACATACTTTTCCACAAAACGAATGTGCACCCTACTTTTAAAAAACAATGCTTTTTATCTCCCAATCAGGTACCGTTTTGTATGCGAAAAGAAACTAGTTCCCCATCTTTAAACATATCTCTTATTCTACGAAGGAACTGCATGAGCTACAGACATCTTTTCATAACTTCCAGCCATACCTTCAAAATGCTATTGTGGATCGTAGGACATAGCTATGTTTTCTGGTGCAAGAGGTATGCAGAACAGAGCCGTATTGACTTAGACCTAGGTTTACAAAATGTGGACATTAAATGGTTTGGACAGAGAGGATTGAAGTGGCACCAATTGTTGCCTTTGGTTAAAACCTGTTTGCATCTCCAACACCCTGACCTCATGATTGTGCACTGTGGTGGAAAAGACCTAGGTACATTGACTGGGGTAGATTTGGAAATGCTTATGAAGGACACCTTTGGACAATTGATGTTACTTTTGCCTCAAACTGTCTTTGTATATTCCAATATATGCCAAAGACAGAAGTGGAAATGGTCGAAACAATTTTGTCCTCAGATTGAAAAATCTCGGAAAAAAGTCAACAAAGCTGTCTCTGCATACCTCAGAGACCACAAAATGGGGTCCATATACAACAACATACGTTTTGATATGGAGGATATATACAGAAGTGATGGAGTACACTTCACAGATCAGGGAAATTGAGTTTTCCTGAATAACTTGAAGCTGTGCATCCTCACTTATATGTAGCTCCAACTAATGAACACAAGGCCTCTTTTTAGAGCCACCCTATAACTTGCAACTTAGGCCCCCTATTTTAGGACCATATAACGCCAACTCCTGCACCCTCACCAAAATGTATTCTCCACACAGCTGTGGCGCTGCGGCCAGACCATCTCACTTTGCAGCACAGATCTCTCGCTTTGATCCCCAGCTCTACTCACCCATGGGGTGAGTAGTTTGTGCTCTACAAATACCATATTGATTTACCTTCGCACTCCCTATACAACACCACCTAAGCACCATACACAAGCTACAATTTTCTAGACAAAAGTTCATCCAAGTACCTATAACTACATGTTGACACTACTTGCACAGATGTGGCACAGCAGCCAGAGCACATGACTTCACAGCATATGACACACAGTTTGGGCTCACGTTTTAATCCCCGGCTCCGGCAGCAGCTCAGCTTAGCAACATGAGACTCTAGACAATACCTCACATATATTCCATACCCCAGGACTTTCATACCTGTACGGGTCAGTAGTTCGTCCTAGTTATAAACACATCCGGACACTATTTCCACAACTGTAGTGCAGCGCCCACGGCACATGACTTCACATCATAAGACACACAATTTGGGCTCACGCTTTAATCCCCGTGTCCCGCACCAGCTCAACTTACCCGCATCAGACTCTACCCAATACCTCACTTAATTTCTGTAGCCCACCACTTACACACTGGTAGGGGTAAATACTTCGCTTCGCACCCCCTCTATAGCACACCCTAAACACCCCACAGAGGTTACAGTGCTCCTACCCTCGTATTTCCCACTTTTTTCCCCTTTTTCCCCCTTTTTTTACCTTACTCGCTTCAACGGAATCACAAAATGGCAGCGAACACTTCCTTGTTGCAACCGCCTGCACCGCTCGCAGCCAATCTGCAACAAGCTAGTGCTCGTAACACCTCAGCCAATCAGATGGTAGAATTCCCAAATATCGATATCTGTAAATTTCGATATTTCTCAAAAACTACTGAAAAAATGTATACCAAATAAACAAAAGCGTGCTTTCTAGACCAAGACCCTTCTACCTGCCAAATTTGGGGTAATTCCGTTAACCCGTTCGACCTGTAGACTTGTCTAAAGTTTCCTATAGAAATTACCATGGAAAAAACACGTTTTGGGATCCCCTTTTTTCTTTGCACCCCCTTGATGAATCACCCCTAAACATAGGAGCTGATCTCAACAAAGAATTAGTTTTGAAAATTTCGCGAAGATTCGTCATTCGGCGCCAAAGTTATTGCGAATAGAATGTTGCCATTTTCCTATGAGAACTAGGTCCTAATTATAACTACCTACTGGCGACCGCCAGTAGGTTATATATATATATATATATATATATATTCACTGAAAAAACCATAGGTTTCAGGGGTGTTATAGTTAGCTGGACTTTTCACTTGTACAAAACCATTGAAATTCCCCCGTTATAGTTAGTTCAGCTAACTATAACTCGTGCGCCCGCAATGCACTGCTGATGACGTCACATATTACATCACTCATGACATGGTCAGTGACATCACTCATGACATCACTGATGACATCTCAAATGACATCACTGATGACATCATCCAGTGAATGTGTGTTTTTCTGAAAATTAAATATGTTTTCTATATGTATATCTCAAGGTCGATGGAAGAATAAATGGGTATATAAGTGTCTAAATGGATGATTTGTTTTTTAAAAATTGATTGTGTAACTGACTGATTAAGTGTATCATAGTGAATACATGGCTTAGTGAGTAATGTTTAAATATGTAAATATCTGTATCAGTCTCTCACTTTGTGTATAAGTGGCTGCATGGGTTGGTGAGTAGCTACATGTGTGTCTATATAGGTTATTAGTTGGTTTTTTGAGTATCAGTCTGAGTGTCTGCATGGTTCGGTGGGGGGTATTATGTAGTGCATAGGTGCATGAATGAGTGACTCACTCTTTGTATGTGTTGAAGACAGCATGTGTGCAGGACTGTGTGGGTGGATGAGTGTGTGTATGGGTGTGTTAGTGAGTGAATGACTGTCTCAATAGTGTCTTTATGAGTAACTACATATGTTTTAACCTAGTATATGTGACTATTGGTGTATATAAGTGAGTATATGTGAGAGAGTTCCTGTATGAATAAGTATGTGTTTCTATAAGTGATTGTTTAAACGACTAAGTATGTGTAAGTTTCCGTAGAAGTAAGTGTGGTGGTGTGTGTATAACTGTATATGCAAATAAATGTATGTTTGATTCTTTATTAGCATGAGTGACTATGTGTGTGAGTAACTCTATGGATGAGTGGCATTGTGTAACAGGATGTATAGGTGTATGAGTACATATGATGAGTGAATACATGTATGAGTGACTGTATAGGACTGTTGGTGAATGAGTGGATGTGTATAGGGATCTTAGAATTACTGAAGAGGTTGTTGTAACTGGTATTGGTATGTCCATTGTTTTGAACATTTTAGTCTCTATTTTTGAATGTGTGTATCAAAGGTTATATTAGGGTGAGAGGAGGTCTGCCACTCTATCACAAGGATGATGTCATCAGTGATGTCATCAGTGATGTCATTTGAGATGTCATTAGTGATGTCATGAGTGATGTCACTGACCATGTCATGAGTGATGTAATATGTGACGTCATCAGCAGTGCATTGCGGGCGTGCGAGTTATAGTTAGCTGAACTAACTATAACGGGGGAATTTCAATGGTTTTGTACAAATCAAAAGTCCAGCTAACTATAACACCCCTGAAACCTATGGTTTTTTCAGTGAATTTCTGAGGTTTTTTAAATGCTAATTCCTAACTATAACATGCCTGAAACCTATGGTTTTTTCTGTGAATTTCAAAGGTTTTTTAAATGCTAATTTCTAACTATGCCTACAGAGATAGGACATGTGAAGAAAGAAGAAAAAATGCACAGAAAGAAAAAAAAGAAGTGCAGAAAGAAGCAACAGAAGTCCTCAAAGACGAAGAAAAGTGCAGGAAGAAGGATAACGTGCAGAAAGAACAAAAAGAAGAGCAGAAAGAAGCCTTGTTGCAAAATCATCCTGTACCCTCAACTTTTTCAGACGGATACTGGTGGTAACTGAGTCTGACTAACCAGTCCTAGAGCAAGTGCTATGTTAAAAGACACTTAGAATACATTGAAAACACCTACATACACTAGGGAACATTATGCGTTGGGGTCCCCCTGTGATTAGCATGACCTCCTCTGTAAGCCCCTAGTATATAATAGGGCAGGGGGATTAAAACTACCTCTTAAAACAGGCCACAGGGCGTTTTTGCACACTTTAACTCAGGCCCCGTCCCCTCCCTTCACCACTGTGTAAACACGCCCTGTGTCCTTTTTTAGTTGGGAGATTAAGTTCATTTGAATCCTGAGGGTCCCTAGGGTCCAACTAGCCCACTAGGTACCTCCAGTAAGTGCCACAGAGCTGCGTTGCAGAGAGGTGTAAAAAGTCGCACGGCCTGGACCACCTCTCTGCAATGCAGCTCAGTGGCGCTTACTGGAAGCACTTGGTGGGCTAGTTAGCCCCCAAGGGCCCTCAGTATTGAAGGAAAATTATATCCCCAATTTAAAACGTGCCATAGTGCGTGTTTGCACACGTCACCTCAGGCCCCGTCCCCTCCCTTCACCACTGTGTAAATACGCCCTGTGGGTGTTCTAAGTTGAGAGATTAAGTCCCCTTGAATCCTAAGGGTCCCTAGGGTCAAACTAGACCACTAGGTACCTCCAGTAAGTGCCACAGAGCTGCGTTGCAGAGAGGTGTAAAAAGGGGCTTGGCCTCAGAACACCTGTCTGCAGCGCAGCTCCCTGGTGCATACTGGAGATGCCTGTTGGGCTAGTTGGCCCTCAGGGACCCTCAGTATTGAAGAGGAATTAATTCCCCAACTTACAACTCGCCAGGGGGCGCGTTTGCAGAGTGCTGCAAGGAGGGGGCGTGGCCTCCGGCACGATGCCAGTCTTTTATCTATTTTAATTTTTTAAGAAGGGGGGCTGTGTGGTTCCCCTTCTTATTCTAATTTATTGGCCCTGATGACCCCATCCCCCAGGGCCTGTCTCCTAATTATATTTTTTTGACCCCAATCCCCAGGGCCGGCCACTGTTTTTTATTATTTTAAAAAAATATATATTTATAGACACACCTAGGACATGCTGGACAAACCGTACGTACCTATCACCATGACGATTTGCGTGATATTCATTAAAAGGCGACTATGCATACAATGAATCCACGTGGAATGTATTTACACCACTAGTGAAGCTCTGACATGTCTGATGCCCTACCGTGCCTAATCCCGGTAGACACCCTTGTCGTTTATTTATACAAACATGGGTAGCTATTGACGGGCACATTTAATACACATGCACACCAAGCCATTCAAAGGGGATTCGACAAAAATTCGACCAAAACTATGCAAGAAACCCCCCTCACGGTTAATAAAACACACATCCACTGCCGGATGTGTAATACTTTTTATTTTACTCTCTGGAAAGGGGACAAACAGCACTTGAGAGTCAAAGCGCGCTCCTGGAAGAGCCCAATGCTGTGTTACACCACCATTGCCTGCTGAGTGCCATACACCTCTGTGTTGTATTCCACTAACTAGTGCATATGCTATGACACTCTCTAGCCCATGTGCACTGTAACACCACCGGGTGAATATGTCATGCCACACTTGTCTTCGCACGGGTTATATTGCCCCATCTAACGTGCCTTCCTCGATGCCTATGTTATAACGCACAGTGCTATGCCATACATATTACAATCTGGGATCCATATCTTTGTCACAGTGCATATGCAACGTTACACTCCCCAGCACATATTTTATATTACAACTTTAGAGACTAGTTAGGTTACACAACACTGCCCTGTGCATATTACACTCCAAGGCGCATATCGCATAGCACGCGCTAGTGCCTGTGCTATGTCGCGCTCTCCAATGAATCTGTCATTGCGCACAATGTATTGCATATTATATTTCACGCCCGGTTCATCTTATATCACACTTTTTGGTGCATAGTTTATACCATACACTATATCTAGTTTTCATTTTCAATTGTGCTCTCAGGACTATGTTCTATATAACACTGTGTTCACCTACCCTTTTCACAGGCATTACATTTTGCGATAGGGGATGGAGGGTCAGGGTGTGTTTCTGCCAAGTGAGCCCGGAGTCACAGTCACAAACGTCCTCTTCTTCCTGAATAAAAGTGAGATTATGCTGCATACTTGTTCATATTTTAAGAAGTTTGCACAGACACACGTTTTAAAAACAATAAAGTTCCTAATACCCGCCTTCTCTGAACAGTAAGCTTGCTGCCCCATCCCACTCCTCCCTATCCTCTGTTGTGTGAATCCATGGACTAGCCTCCTCCCTCCTGCCATGCATGGTCTGATGTGCTGCCACTGCCCTCAATTTAGTATGATGTACCAGTCCACTCCTCCTGCACTCCATTGCCCAATTTTATGCCCCATCATTGACCTCCTGCTTAAACTCTGTGCTTAGCTTGCTGCCCCTATTCTTCTTCCCCCTGCCCTCCGATGTCTTTGTGTATGCCCCTGCTCCATCCTTTTTGCCCACCATGTTCCATGGACCTGCCACTCCTATCTACTCTGAGTGTTCTGTTGAGCTGCTACTCCCCTCCCACCTGCCTAGCATTGTCAGATGACTGTAACCTGTCCCTGGCACCTCCACCATGCCTGTCCACATGCCATGCCCCTATCCTCTTCCTACCGTCCTACATGGTCCATTGTACTGCCACACCCTTCTGCCCTCCCTGGTCTGTTGTGCTGCAACTGCTCCTCCTGCCTGCCCCATGCGGTCTGTTGTGAGGCCCCTTCCCCTGAACTTTCTTGTCTGTGCACAGGTCCTGACCCTCCCTTCTATCCTCCATCGTCCTTTGTGCATGCCCCTGCACCCTCCTTCTTGCCTATCATAGCCATTGTGCTACCACTAACCCTCTCACTTGCCATGCATGGTCTTCTGTGCTGCCATGGCCCCTCCCACCTTCCCTGTGTGGTCAGTTAGCTGCCCCTGAGCCCCTCCCACCTTCCCTCCATGGTCTGTGTGTATGCCATCACAGTCTCACTGTTGCTCTTCATGGTGTGTCTTGCTTCTAGTGCCCATCCTGCCTGACCTCCATGGCTATCTTGCTGCTCCTGCCCTGCCCCCTTGCCCCCAGCCCTCTGTTTACATGTGCAGACCCCTACTCCCTCCCTCCTGGCTTGTCTGTTCCATTGTAATGCCCCTGATCCATCCCTCCTGCCCTTTATGGTCTGTTATGCTGCAGCTTTCTCTCCTGTCTGTCCATTATGGTCCTGCCTCTTGCCCCTCTGTTCTCTGTTGTCCATGTGCATGGTCCTGTCCCCTCCCTCTTGCTTTCTATGGATTGTTGTGCTGCACTCCCGTCCCGCATGCCCTGTGTGGTGTATCGTGCTGCTGCAAACCCTGATGCCTGCCCTGCAGGGTCAGTTTGGTGCACCTCTCCATGTCCCTCCTGTCCTCTGTTATCCAAGTCCATGTCCCTACCCCATTTCCTTCCATGATCCAATGTACCATACTTGCGAACATTTTGAACTTGGTTAGAGGGAGATTTTGAAAAAAAACTGGGGTATTGATTTTCCCCTTTGAGTTACATTGAAAAAGAGGAGATTGTAGACAGGAGACAGATAAAATAAAGCCCATTTGAGCTTAAAAACATTGGACGTTTCCTGGCTGAATCGGGTCTGTTGGCATGTATGGTTGTACTACCATTGCCTCTTCCTTCTGCCCACAATGGTCTATTACATTGCCACAGCCTCTCTTGCAAGTCCAGTATTGTTTGTTTGTTGCCCCTGCCCCCCTTTCCACTGCCCTCCATAGTCTGTTGTGCTGCCACGGCCCTTCCTGCCTGCTCAGTGTGGTTAAATTGTTGCCTTTGCACCCTCCTACCTGCCTTCAATTTTCAGAGTCCGTGCCCCTGGCCTCTCCCTCTCAATGGTATCCTAATGAACAACTAGATTGCTAACATTCTATATTTATTACAAAAGTGTGGAACACCTGACGTCATCTTGATGTAATCAAAACTGTAATACCTAGAGCATTTCCTTTAGAAATTACATATATGAGAGGGTCTTATTGGCATCAAAATTATGGTTAGTGCTCTAAAAGACTAAAATAAGGACATATTTTCTGAGTTTTCAAATAGCGACAAAGCACTTTTAAATTATTTGTTATCTTTATGTTTTTTTATCCAGTTGACCACTTGATAAATTTGTTGCACTTAGGGGAGAGGATGTGGTGTTACTTCCAGAACTGCAGACTTTGCAACTGGGGAACCAGGTTGGAGTTTCTGCTTCAGCTCGACATTCTGTGATTCTGGTCAAATCACTTAGTCTCCCCATGTCTACAACCAAAATGAATTTGTTCTTGTGTGATGTAACCAATGCTCATGTAAAGCACTTCAATACCTGACAAGTCTGCACTATATAACACTGCAAAAACACAAAATAATAAGTATTTTGCACACTTCTGTCATTGGGCTATATTTGGGCTACATCTGGGTGATTTTGGGCTACATTTGGGCTCTTTTGTCTCCGGTGGCCATCTTGGGAGATTTATTTGTTATGAAGTTTCCTAATTTCCTCATGTACTGCAGTCTCCTCAGTAGGAAATGCTTTCAGTTTTTTACTTTGATTCCATCATGAAGGTATTCAGATATGTCACACATTTGCCATAAATTCTGAATGTTAGCACTCTAGTTGCTCGTTTGATCACTGTAGTAAAACTACTGTTCACCATAGAAGTCTGCTCCTGGTATTAAAAGTGCATGTTTCAGTCTGCATGTCAGAATTTTTTAATGAAATAGAAGAGGATTTGAGAAGTCACTCAAAATGTGCCCTCATTTTCTTTCTTCAGCATGAATCATAATTTCTATGGCAAAATGAACCCCCTCATTGTGTTCCTTTTTAAATTAAATGTTTTAAGTGTTACCAGTTTATTCCAATCAAGATGGCTTCAGGTGTGCCATACTTTTGTCATAATGAAGACAGTAAGCGCTCTAGTTGTTTTTAAGAACACTCTGGGATATTCTGTCATTGGGCTATACTTGGGCTACATCTGGGTGATATTTGGGCTACATTTGGGCTCTTTTGTCTCTGGTGGCCATCTTGGGAGACTTATTTGTTATGAAGTTTCCTAATTTCCTCATTTACTGCAGTCTCCTCAGTAGGAAATACTTTCAGTTTTTTACTTTGATTCCATCAAGAAGGCATTCAGATGTGTCACACATTTGACATAAATTCAGAATGTTAGCACTCTTTTTGCTCATTAGATCACTGTAGTAAAGCTACTGCTCACCAGGGAAAACTGCTGCTGGTATTGAAAGTGCATGTTTCAGTCTGCATGTCAGAATTTTTTTATGAAATAGAAGAGGATTTGAGAAGTCACTCAAAATGTGCCCTAATTTTTCTTTCTGCAGCACTAATCATACTTTTTATGGAAAAATGAACCCCCTCATTTTGTTCCTTTTTAAATTAAATGTTTTAAGAGTTACCACTTTAATCCAAGCAAGATGGCTTCAGGTGTGCCATATGTTTATCATAAGTAGGACTGTTAGCGCTCTAGTTGTTCTTTGGAACACTCTGGGAAGCTGCAGTAGAACACAAAGGAATCAACTGACAGTCTCTGCCCTTGTTGGATGTACATGTTTACTGAGAATGTCAGACTTCATTCTCACATGACTGAGAAAGATAATGTGAATTTACAGAAAATAAGCTCTCAGTTTAGCTTATAGATCACCTTCCAAACCTCTGTGGGAAAAGCATGAGAAAATATTTTTCTCTCAATCATGATATCCCAGCAGAAGGCTTTTTCACATGGTGAAATCACCTTAGAACATACCACAATTCCTAAAATGAGTATGGTACCATCAACAAATGATTTATAATGTAACTAAAGTCTTATAACCTTCTATTAACTGCAATGCTTTTTAATGAGGTGCTATCATTGGTCCCAAGATGGCTGCCAACACTTCTTGGATGAAGTGCTGACAGCCAATCAGATCTCAGGATGAGATGTGTGGTTAGGCTCCGCCCACATATGTATATGATTTTACTTTTGATTTTCTCAGGAACTACTGAACAGATTGACACCAGACCTGCAAAAGGCACATCCCTGACCTGAGGACTACCTCTCTGCCAAATTTCAAGTAATTCTGTTCAGCCGTTCGGGCTGTACCTTGGACTAAAGGTCCCTATGGAAAATTGCATGAGGAAAACGCGTTTTGGGACCCCCCTTTTTTCTCAGCCCCCGCTTGATGAATCACCCCGAGACTTTCAGGGTAGGAGCGGAGCGGAGCGCCCCACCTATTTTGAACATTTTGCGAGGATTCGTCAACCGGCGCCAAAGTTATTCCAAATAGAATGTTGCAGATTTCCTATGGAAACACGGTCCTAACTATAACTATCTACTGGCGACCGTAGAGGAAGAGGAAGCAGAGGAAGAGGAAGAGGCCGAGGAAGAGGGAGGGGCGGAGCAAACAGAGGAGACAAAGACGCAAACAAAGAAACAAGAAAAGAACGAGAAACAGAGCCAATGGGAACCAGACGTGGGGGCTATCGAAATCAACCATAATGGATAACACAGAAATGGTAAATAAAACTATTGTTAACCTTTCTAGCAGACAACTCTCATTTCTTGAAAAGAGAACACTCTGTCTCGGATTATCATTCTGTCCCACGGGAACCTTTAATTACTCAGAAACACGCATTGATATGTTCAAATATATCAGAAAACTCAAGCTTAAAAAGTGGCATATCCTGAAGAATAGCAATAAGAGGAATGATACCCAAATGGATGCAACCCACCCCCAACCCACCCTTACTGTAGGCGATGCCAACATACTTAGAACCATGCAGGATCTAGCTATGAATATCGGAACCCCTGAGAATGAGGATACTTCCGATTCACCTGAATGTTGGGACATCACCACAGATAAAGCAGCAAATACCAAATTCAGTCCCAAATCTGTATTTTATCCTCTTCTACCACATGATAATCTGGACACTTTCCAGGATGTGGTGACGAATTCTCTTTTAGAACATAAACATCAACAGGCTAAAAGTAGATTCAAAAAATCCAACCTAACTGTGAAACAAAAAAACATAATCGCATCCCTCGCGGATGATACAAACATCATAATCCGCCCAGCAGACAAAGGGGGGATCATTGTGATACAGGACAAGGAACTATACATTAAAGAGGCACTAAGACAGCTTAACAATGAAGCTTTTTATTGCAAAAGCAACACCAAGACATACAACGAAAGCATAACGACAACTTGGAGTTGTCTATCAGCATGGCAAGAACAAGGGATAATATCCTGGTACGAATATCTCTTTCTGAAGAAAGACTATCCAAGGCTTCCCATAATATATTTTCTCCCTAAGGTGCATAAAAACCCCCTGGCCCCCCCAGGTAGACCTATTGTCTCATCCATTGGAAGTACCTTTGAGAACATATCTAGATATGTGGATTTTTTCTTGCAGGAATATGTGTCAGAACTTCCGTCCCATGTACGTGATACCAAAGACTTCTTGTGTAAAATTGATAACTTGCACTGGGAAGAGGGGTACCATTTTCTCACTATGGATGTTTGCTCACTGTACACGATTATAGAACACGACCAAGGGATAAGAGCCTGTAATCACTACCTAAAGAAAAGAGATATCAGGTATCTGGAACATACTAAAATGCTTACGGAAATGATGTATATATGTCTCCAGAATAACATATTCATGTTTAATGGAGACCTGTACAAGCAAACCACGGGTACATCGATGGGTACGAGCTTCGCGCCGAGTTTCGCGAATCTCTTCCTGGGGATCTGGGAGGAGGAAATACACAATGATGTCTTGTATAATGCCCACTTCAAGAAGGTTATCATATGGCTTAGGTACATAGATGACCTCTTTGTAATATGGAAGGGTACCGAACAAGAGGCAGAAGACTTTGTGAACCTACTTAACAAAAACACATATAACATCGTGTTAACCCACAAGATAAGTAAAGACGAGATTGAATTTCTCGATGTTAAAGTAAAGGCTACTGCCAACACTTTGCAGACTAAATTATTTAGAAAAGAGACTGCGGGCAACAGTCTCCTTCATGCTCTCAGCAGCCACCCTGACACTCTCAAATGGAGTATTCCATATGGCGAGCTGCTGAGAGCAAGAAGGAACTGCAGTGACACCACCCACTACCAAGAGGAAAAAAGATTTATGTTACAAAGATTCAGGGAAAGAGGTTACCCGGAGTGGGTTCTAAATAGAGCAGTGAGCAAAATGGAAAACATAACAAGAGAAAAAACCATGGAAGATAAACCTAGAGGGAATCAGGATGAAGACTCAGGAAGTAGAGTCATTCTCACGTACAATGAGGACTCCCAGAAAGTATAAAAGATACTTAATGAGAACTGGAACATCCTACAAAGTGACCCTATAATAGGTAAACAGATTTGGGACCGACCCAGAGTCACGTACCTGAAGAGTAGAAGCCTCAGAGATATACTCATGAAGGGAGACATAACAGAACAGACAAGCAAGAGCCAACATGACCTTAGGGGGTTCTATCCATGTGGCCACTGTAAGGCCTGTAGGAACAGTGGAATGGTGCAGGAATTCAGTATACCACACAAAACTACCAAATTTAAGATAATGCAGTTCCTTACATGCACCACAACATATGCCATTTACATACTTGAGTGTCCCTGTAACAAAAGATATGTCGGGAGCACTACGCTGACGGCAAAAAAGAGGGTCCTGGAACACCTCAGAGCCATTACTAACAAGGACCCCCAATACCCAGTGGCACGCCATTTTGCGGAATTTCATCTATCCAACAGCAGACTGCTAAAATATTTTGTCATAGAACAGATACCTGCCAAACAGAGAGGGGGTAACAGGGAGCTGGCCCTTAGAAGGAAGGAATCGAAATGGATCCTAGACCTCGAAACTAGGCAGCCTAAGGGACACAATCAGGATGAGGAGATGGCGACTCACCTGATAAGAAGAATAAGTGTGGATTGGCTTTTGACCGCTTGTGTTAAATTAATGATGAGTATGTAAATGTACCTACGTATGTAATTACTATGTTTTGATTTTATGACTTAGAACACTTGGTGCTCTAGTGTATTTTAACTTGTATTTTCTCTTTCTATGCAGGAAGAAAGGAAGGGGCCCATCACAGCAACACGAGCACATTCACGGGCCACCTACCCTTTTCTTCAATACTCCAGGGAGAGCACCGAAGAAGAAACTAGATAAGGACTTTCACATTTATTTTGCCACTATAGTTTTCACTGTTCGACTGCTACTCACTTATCAGTACCATGCCTTATTGATCATTTAGCCACTAGAGCGCCAGCAGTAGTACATGTGCCAAAACAGGACGTTCAAATTAGACTAAGGCTGTCAGTGCGCGCCACACACTTTAATAATTGCACGCCACTCGGTGCTGATCATTTAGCCACTAGAGCACCAGCAGTAGTATATGTGCCAAAACAGGACGTTCAAATTGGACTATTACGATTAAGGCTGTAAGTGCGCGCCACATACTTTAATTATTGCACGCCACTTGGTGCTGATGCATATACAAATACCGATGTCTCTGTAGGCAACGTCTGTATTAACTTCCTGCTATGGCGCGCATTAGGAGACAGCGGTCTATATCATATGAGGTCTGCATACCAATGGGTGCACGGAAAATGTTATGTTGTTACTGAGAACAGGCACTGAATTAGCAGAATCGAAGTGCCTCTTGGCATTACTTTTGTATGCACCAATTGAATTTACAATGTATCACTGATATCTGTTGGTATTACGGCACTGAACAGTTGTATGTATTGAATATGACATGTTCCAAGATGGCGACCATGTGTACTTTGAAATACTACCTCACTATGAGTCCGTTTTCCATGTTGAGCTGTCGAACTGTACGTAATGCACTGGGTCACTGGCATTCGACGTGTGATCAAGAGAGTTCACTCTCGAAACGCGTAACGTTGGAATAAAGATCGCTGTTATACCCTAAACTGAGAGCGCGCCTTACTTTGGAATCAAAACGGTCAAATCTTCTGCCTCACGACAGTCTGATTCTATTTAGAAAAACACACTCATTCGTGTTATTTAGAAGTTTAAGGCAGCTTTATTTTAAATATTTGCCGTACCCAACGCGTTTCACCTTTACTCAAGGCTTGATCACGGGAAGCCTTGAGTAAAGGTGAAATGCGTTGGGTACGGCAATTGTTTAAAATAAAGCTGCCTTAAACTTCTAAATAAGTGAGTGCGTTTTTCTAAATCGAATCAGACTGTCGTGAGGCAGAAGATTTGACCTTTTTGATTGAAACCGGCGTGGCCCTGCCGGAAGAAATGCACTGCCTTGGATTAGAGCGCCGGCGTCAACATGGGCAACATATTATATGTAAGAACAAAGAGAGGTGAAGAAAAGGAAGCATGAAAAGGAAGGATTAAGAAATACAAATATTTTTAACTTATTTTATTTTTAAAATAACTTATTTTGAAAAAAAACATTTTTACTAATTTGCAAGGAAACAGAATTTCATTTTTTAATTTTTCTTTCTAGTTCTGAAAAAAAAGAAAATAAGTATTAATATTCAATCATACATTTTATAAAGCAGTACATGTTTTTACATATTTTACAAAGCAATTTTTTGCCCTTTTTTGCTGTTTTCAGAATTTCTTAATTTTCACTTAAAATAGTGAAAACAATTGTATTCATCATTTAACAGCGGGCAAAAAAAAAAACAATCTGAAAGATTGTTTAAAAAAGCCCCAAAACTATCCACACTAAAATATACCTTGATAGAAATATTACATATATATTACAAATACCTTTCTAGATGAATAAAAATTTCGTAGATATTCCGTCTTTAAACATTGTTGCAAAAGCACATATGCCAAAATAATATCTGTCAAAGAAGTCCACATTTGTTTTTATTACTTTTCCTTTAGGCCAAATAGTAATTTCAAAATCCTTTTTAAGTGATATCTTCAATTATAATCCTTTAAAATTATAAAAAATGCTTTCTTCAGATGCAGTTTTTAGTTTTTAAAATTTAGGTTTCAGAAAAATTTAGTAAGAATTGGGTAAATCATAAGGCAAACGTTGCTTGAAAATCAACTGGGAATCATTACACAGTGTCCAGCCTTTTTCACATTTAAGATAAACTGTGTAATGTCCAAAGTTACAGTAGGTCCTTCATGAAAAATTATTGCAACTGTAACAAAAGTTTTTCCAGAAATTGATAATTGTTGTCCTATAAACTTCTTTATTAAAGTATCCAATTTTGAACCATCAGCTCTACAACGTTGCACCATTAAAATTACATACTGACCGTATTTCTGTAAAAATAACGTGGAAAACATGTCAGATTTACATTTAGAACATTCCATGTTGTGATTGGCATCTTTAACTAATTTACTAAAAGTCACTGATTTACTTTCTGGTAATGGTAAATATATGAACCTTTCAGAATCAACATTACTACTGCATGTGTTCATACAGTTTTCACAGCAATGTTCCCATTTATAAGAGACACCAAATAAGTTTTCTACTTGTACTCCTTCATCTTCAAGTACCCCCAGCATATATATTAAGAATTCCTGTGTATCTTGCTGGACATTTTCTTTAAACTGTGTAGATCCAAAACATACATCTAAAAGATTTCTAACATCAGAAGCACTTTCTATTTTAGTTTTATCATTACTTAGCTTCTCATAAAGGAGACCCAGCAGAGAACAGAATCTTTTTCCATGATTTACTATTATCTGCTCTTGCAAATTTTCCAGATAAAATACAACATTCAGCACTACATTTGCATAGCAGTTGACACCAGAGCTATTTTCAAAATGACAACCAACAACCTCTTGAACACTGTCCTTTTTCTTTTTGCTTACAATCACTTCACTCTCCTTTTGTTTTCTCTTCTGTACATCCTCATTACTGATATTCTCAATTCTCCTTTTCTGAGAAACAACATGTTTTTCAATCATAGGATACTGACCTAAATGAGGAGCATAGGTTCTTCTTAATCTATTATACTCCTTTACACAGTTTGCATCAGCACTAACTTTTGAGTCATCAAAGTCTATCATGAATAAACCAGATAATGTTTTCACTCGTGACAAAGCAACATATGCCATACCTTCTTTGAACACAGTAGAACCAATGTTTACAAAAGCACTATCTACAGTCAATCCTTGAGACTTGTGAATAGTTACAGCATATGCTAGAGACAATGGAAACTGCTTCCTACGTACATACAAGTCTTTCACTAGCAAAAAACGAACTGAACGACTAATGTCTTTAACCTCTTCAATCTGGTCAAATTTTATTTTTAGAAATTCAATTCCATCTTTTTTCTGGTACTTCTCATAACCCACAACTTTACCCATAGCTCCATTTACTAAACCTTTTTCTACATCCAAATTTCTCCTTAAAATCACTCGACAATTCATGCAAACATATAGATTTTTTTCTAATCCAGCTGTTTTTGAAATGTTCTTCTCTAGTGAATCCAATTTATTTTTCAGTTTGCCTGTTAATGTAATAGTAATTCCTTCATGCTGAATTTTGTCCACTGCTTCCATTTTCTTAATCTCTTCCTTTTCCAATTTCAAAAGTTCCTCATTGAATATCGAGCACTCACGTAGTGTTGGCATTAAGCAGATTACAGTATTTTTTTCAGCAATGTTCTTGAATATTTTCTCTGCAACAATTGTTTCCTTTGGAAATAAATTATGTAGCATCCGACTCTGTAATGCTTTTTTGCCAACTTCTGTGAGTAGTCCAATTCTAATATCTTTCAGAATACTTGCATAATCTTCATCGTTTGCTTGCCTCATATTGGTAGTGAGTTCTTTGTACTCAAAGAACGACCAAATATTCGCATTACCAATGCTTCCTAATGACTTCTTCGTGTCTTCATGTGTCACAGTATTAAACACGGGTTGTCCTTTTACTGGAGTGAGCTGCAAAAGATCCCCAAAAACTATGACATGTTTTCCTCCAAATAACACGTCATAGTCTCTCTTTAGAATTTGCTGCATTCTTAAATGCACAAAGGCAAGCATTAAGTTTGATACCATGCTCACCTCATCAATAATGAGAAATTGCATCTTCTTCAACACTCTTGAAACTTCGAAGCATGCTTCTCCTGTTAGCTTGTGATATTGTATTTTGTTCTCATGCTCCACTGGTAACATTAGCAAGCGATGTAAGGTAATTCCTTTTATGTTATAGGCTGCTAACCCAGTTGGAGCAGTTACAACACAAGACAAAGTGGAAGCTGTTTTTTGCTGTAGGTAGCTTCTGATGACTTTTATTAAGAAACTTTTTCCAGTTCCAGCTTGTCCACTCACATGCATCCTGATTGGTTCAAATGATGTGCATGAGCACTCTTTATTTTCATGTAGTAATCCATGATCAATTTTTTGGGTGACTTCTTCATAAATTTGTTGTTGTTCTTCATTCAGTTGTTGTTCCAGATTTAGTAAGTCTATTGAATCTTCCTGTGCTTGATTCATAGCCGTTTCTACTTCAGTCATGGCTATTGCAGCTTCATTTTCTACAATAGGTTGTCCTAGGGGATCTTGACTGAGTGTTCCAGAACTTTGGCTGTCTTGAGAACTGTCTCTAGCTACTTCAGCTGCAATTGTACTTTCCTGTTCAATCTCTTCATTTAACATTTGCACGTAATTTGTGAACGTACTGCATTGAATTGTTTCTTTATACGCATTAAATGAATCTTCATAGCTGAGAAATTCTCCCAGTAGTTCGTCCTCTGAACGCCATGGTTTAAACAGCTGTAAAAGTGCCAAGTAGTAAAACTCCTTTTTGTCAGTAGTGTCACAACTCAGCCTCCTGTGATTAATCAAACTTCCTTTTGTTTTCTTCACTAAACATCCTTCCTCACCAATGACTTTATATTTTCCATTGTTGATGTCTTCAGTGGCTTTCCGTGAAAAAATTTAGTTCTGCAGCACTTCATAAAGACACATGTTCTCAAGATGACGACTTCTTTTTGGGTAATACGTGTCCAACATGTTTGATTTCAAAATATCTGTACTTTCCGGGTTGTACTCGGCCAAATATTCAATTTCTCCAACAGATTTCAGTACCCGATTTCGCATTGCTGCAAGGCCTAAACTTACCCAAATTATTCTTCTGGATTTCGAGTAAAGACTTGCAGATGATAACCTATCTGAGCATTCGTAGGATCCAATTTCTCGATGCGATAACATCTTTAAACTGAAACTGTATAGCTTCTTACTGACAGTCTTCTCATGAGAAATCTCTTCCCACATTTCCTTCAATTCTGTTTTCTCAGATTTAGTGATGTATGATGTGACATACCGAGCAACAGCAATAGAATTGTCTGCCACATACTGAATATCCATGTTAGCATTCCACATGGATAAAATGACTGGGTTGTAGTCATTTATGTATTTTGACTCTTCTTTTCTTCGTAGGTTGTAGGTATTCTTAGGTGATTTTCTTGTAATAGTATGTCGCACAGCTGACATAAAACTGTTTACTCTTCCTTTTGAAAGAACAGGTCGTGGAAATCCAAATCGACATTTTGTGTAGAATTTATCTTTGCTCTTGTACTTTCGCCGACAGTATTTTCCACACCGATGATTTTGAAAACGTAGAACTTGCTCTTTTAACTTTTTCTCTTCTGTGCTTTTAGGTATAGCACATGTTGCATATTCTTCAATGAAAGTTAAAACTGCATCATCAGAATCTGTTCCAAATTTTGGAGCATGCTTGATCCACAACAGCATATGAATATGAGGAGCTTGGTACTCTTTTCTCCAAAAGAAATCCACAACTTCTCCAAGAGGTGGATTTTTTTTATTGCAGATGAAGGACATCATAGCCTCAAATCTATGATTAAAATATCTGCAAACATTAACCGGATCCAATGAGCACAATTCTCCTGCTGTCTTGTATTCGATGTTTTTAATGTTAGAATTTGCCTCTCGAAGAAAATCCAGTAAATCATCCCAAGCGTACTAGGCACAGCTTAGGGTAAGGAACCATGTTGGAGTTCCTAAATTCCGTAACATGCATTTTAATTCTCCATGGCGTCGGTACCAATATTCATTTGTCCCACGCTGACAAGCCATCAGATTGATCAATTGTGTTTCCAAATGATCATCTCGGTGCTGCACTTTGTCCATAAAATCCTTAGCAGACACATTATGTAGATGTACTCCACTTTTTAAAATGTGATTTACTGCATAAGATAGTGCAGACAAGTCGCTTTCAAATAAAAGATGAAACAAATAAGGAATACTTTGACGAAATCTTGAATCTTCTGCATATAATCTTGTAGTCCGATACTCAGAAGCTGGAATCTGTTCTGGGCGTTCATCGTATCGTCCACCTTTTCCTGTAGGAAACAGCTGGGGAAAACATTGAGCTTCCAAGCTCTTCTCCAATACACTCACGGGACTTCCTTTTGCTTTCTTCATCTGAAACAAATCAATAGTGTCTCCCATAACTTCTTTTGAATGAAGAGGATGTATGCTAAAATGTTCATAAATTTCTTCTTCTTTTGACTTGTCCACTTTTTCAATTTGCCCAGTTGGTGTTTCTGTGTCTTCTTGAAAATCTTCTTCATCTTCATCTATATAAATAGATTCATACCATTTATTATTCCTTTTCAAATATAAATTTGCTCTTTGTACTTTCCGTACATCTACCAGCTCCTGCCAAATTTTCTTATTCTTCGTAGGTACACCATTAACCAGAATAACTAATGGTTCAGTTTCCAAAGTATCTGCATCAATAGTTTCCATATTTTTTTTCAAATCCAATGGCAAATACACCACTCTTCCTTTTAAACCTTTCAGTAAATCTGAAGGAGGTAATTTACCAGTTTTGGGCTCCATACGTACTATGGTCTGGAACGGATGAACACATTGAATGAGTATAGACTCATATGTATTTAAATCAGAAAGTTCGGCAGGAATAGCATCCAATTCGAAATTATTATGTACAGCTCTGGTCGGCATTCTATTTTCTTCTAACTTATTATAACAGTATTTACAAATACGCTGATTTTCAACCAATTCAAAACAATTTTCCAGAAATATATATGTTGCAAAATCCTTCCACTTATAATTATCTTCATTTTCACTTTTTTTATACAGATCAACATTCCTTGTTTGAATTTTATAATGGCTTCTGCGGCAACAAATACAAGTAATATTTGGTCTTTCATTAGAGATGATAGTAAATTTTGTCATTTCATCTTCAAAATTTTTAGTAATAATGAGTTCTACATTCTGTTCCACATTTTCCTCATTAACTGTGTCCTTTTCTGCACTTTCTTGTTCTGGACCGAAGTAACAAAACTGAATCTCATCGGTAACCTTCACTACATCTGATACAGATCCATGGAACAGAGCATTATTTAACTCATTTAACTTTACTGCTGGACTTTTAGCAAAATACAATGTTCTCACAAACTTTCTCATTTCAGTATGATGAACAGCCAGCATCCTAAAATGGTGAAAAACACTTTGACACACTTTCCTAGATAGACAAGCCAGAGAATGTCATTGCAAACCAGTATTCTCTCTCACTCTGCATGGATCTAGTCTTTGAAGCACCTTAATCTTCTGTTTTACACTCTTTTTACTATATTCTCTTAGAAAGTCACGTAATTTATCAATAGATTCCTGACGCACAGTACAAATACTACTACAATTCCAAGTGTACACTGGGGCTTTTGGACGTCTCCCCATAGCCTCAGCAGCCATCACTTCTTCCTCATTTCTTGGAACCATTTTCTCCTTTTCCATCACACAACCATCTCTAACTTCATATGCTCTACCATTGGTGTCAACTGCATGCAACAAACTATTACTTTGAAGATAACTCTCTTCATTAAAAAATGGTTCAGTACTTGAACTGTGCTTCCATTCTCCCAAAAACACTTTACAAAAGTTACTTTTTTTCACTTCTCTTTTCCTTTTGCTTTGTGACTTCATTGCATTGACTAATTTTTCTAATCTACGCATCCTATTCAAAATTAAAATAAAACGTTTTCTTTTTATTTCCAAAGCCTTACTTACAATATTTTCTATAAAAAAAAATTCTTAATAAATTTTGTTTTTTTTCTTATATTTTTTCACATCCTTTAGCAAATTTAACATCACTCTTCTCTGAAACATTTTCGACGAATGTTTTTAAAATCTAATTTTCATGTTAAATCACTTTTACCTACTTCTGATTGTACATTAGCTTTTTGTTTTTGCTGTTGACACTGTTGTTGCTTTGTACTTAAAACACTGGTTGTTTTAAATTTATTTTTTCCATTTTTTGTTTTTTTGAAGATATTTTTTAAGAAATCTTTACTTTGCTTACCAGTAGACTTTTTCTTTTTGCCATCACAAGCTTTTCCTCCTATTTTTTTTTTCCAGTTTTGTCCAGATATAGTTGTTGTTGCTTTTCTTTCCTATTTCTTGTCCTTAAAGGCATTTTTTTATTTTTTCACTGTTGCTCGGCAATACCTGCAAGAAACTTTAAAAGAAAATCCTTTTTGTAATTATAATTCATTAAAAAATTGTTTAAGCTTTTCAATAATTTAAAATGTTTTAGCATTTGCCTCTTATTTGTGATTTATTAATTTCTGCTGAGTGCTAACCACCACATTTGAAGAAAACAAGCTGTCCCTTTCCTGCAAGTGCATGTTTTATAGAACAACTGCAACACAAATTAAATCTCTGCCCACAATTCTTATGTGCACACAGCCTCATGGTGTGATACTAAGCAGAAAACAGAATTTGATTGGCAATTTCAAAGCACGTTTACTACTGTGGTAGAGCAAGTGATAATTACTGTTACAGCCTGACACATTTTGCTTGTAGATTACTGAGGCAGAAAAGAGTACATTTCCTAACAGCTACTCCATACCATGTGCATGTGCAACCTGAGTGAGTGAGTACACTAGAGCAAAGGAAATGAGCCTTGGTGACGTTGAATGTGTTTGCATTACACACTGCTATCTGAAACACCACACAGAGCTGAGTACTACGCATGGGAGTGTTGGAGAAGCTGCTGCGTGTGTGCAAAGAGTGTGTTTCTGGAGACTGTGTATTGTCTGGTGCAAGAGAGATGAGCAAAGAGACTTCCAAAACTGTATGAAGTCTGCAGGGATGTATGTAACAGTGCATGTGTGGTAAGGGTTAATTTTTGTTTTGAACATGTGGGAACTACCTGTGCATTTGCAATTTTGAAAGGAAAATCTACCCTGTTGGTTTCAAATGTTTTGGTAGAACAAGTGATAATTACTGTTATAGCCTGACACATTTTCCTTGTAGATTACAGAGGCAGAAAAGAGTACATTTCCTTACAGGTTCTCCATACCATGAGCATGTGCAACCTGAGTGAGTGACTACACTAGAGCAAAGGAAATGAGCCTTGGTGATGTTGAATGTGTTTGCGTTACACAGTGCTATCTGAAACACCACACAGAGCTGAGTACTACGCATGGGAGTGTTGGAGAAGCTGCTGCGTGTGTGCCAAGTGTGTGTTTCTGGAGACTGTGTATTGTCTGGTGCAAGAGAGATGAGCAAGGAGACTTCCACAACTGCATGAAGACTGCAGGGATGTATGTAACAGTGCATGTGTGCTAAGGGTTAATTTGAGTTTTGATCATGTGGCAACTACCTGTGCATTTGCAAGTTTGAAAGGAAAATCTACCCTGTTGGTTTCAAATGTTTTAGCATATGCCTCTTATTTGTGATTTATTGATTTCTGCTGAGTGCTAACCACCACATTTGAAGAAAACAAGCTCTCCCTTTCCTGCAAGTGCATGTTTTATAGAACAACTGCAACACAAATTAAATCTCTGCCCACAATTCCTGTGCGCACACAGCCTCATGGTATGATTCTAAGCAGAAAACAGAATTTGATTGGCAATTTCAAAGCACATTTACTACTGTGGTAGAGCAAGTGATATTTACTGTTACAGCCTGAAACATTTTCCTTGTAGATTACAGAGGCAAAAAAGAGTACATTTCCTAACAGCTACTCCATACCATGAGCATGTGCAACCTGAGTGAGTGACTACACTAGAGCAAAGGAAATGAGCCTTGGTGATGTTGAATGTGTTTGCGTTACACACTGCTATCTGAAACACCACACAGAGCTGAGTACTACGCATGGGAGTGTTGGAGAAGCTGCTGCGTGTGTGCTAACAGTGTGTTTCTGGAGACTGTGTATTGTCTGGTGCAAGAGAGATGAGCAAAGAGACTTCCACAACTACATGAAGACTGCAGGGATGTCTGTAACAGTGCATGTGTGGTAAGGGTTAATTTTTGTTTTGAACATGTGGCAACTACCTGTGCATTTACTTTTTTGAAAGGAAAATCTACCCTGTTGGTTTCAAATGTTTTAGCATTTGCCTCTCATTTGTGATTTAGTGATTTCTGCTGAGTGTACTGCTAACCACCACATTTGAACAAAACAAGCTGTCCCTTTCCTGCAAGTGCATGTTTTAGAGAACAACTGCAACACAAATTAAATCTCTGCCCACAATTCCTGTGCGCACACAGCCTCATGGTGTGATTCTAAGCAGAAAACAGAATTTGATTGGCAATTTCAAAGCACATTTACTACTGTGGTAGAGCAAGTGATAATTACTGTTACAGCCTGAAACATTTTCCTTGTAGATTACAGAGGCAAAAAAGAGTACATTTCCTAACAGCTACTCCATACCATGAGCATGTGCAACCTGAGTGAGTGACTACACTAGAGCAAAGGAAATGAGCCTTGGTGATGTTGAATGTGTTTGCGTTACACACTGCTATCTGAAACACCACACAGAGCTGAGTACTACGCATGGGAGTGTTGGAGAAGCTGCTGCGTGTGTGCTAACAGTGTGTTTCTGGAGACTGTGTATTGTCTGGTGCAAGAGAGATGAGCAAAGAGACTTCCACAAGTACATGAAGACTGCAGGGATGTATGTAACAGTGCATGTGTGGTAAGGGTTAATTTTTGTTTTGAACATGTGGCAACTACCTGTGCATTTACTTTTTTGAAAGGAAAATCTACCCTGTTGGTTTCAAATGTTTTAGCATTTGCCTCTCATTTGTGATTTAGTGATTTCTGCTGAGTGCTAACCACCACATTTGAAGAAAACAAGCTGTCCCTTTCCTGCAAGTGCATGTTTTATAGAACAACTGCAACACAAATTAAATCTCTGCCCACAATTCTTGTGTGCACACAGCCTCATGGTGTGATACTAAGCAGAAAACAGAATTTGATTGGCAATTTCAAAGCACATTTACTACTGTGGTAGAGCAAGTAATAATTACTGTTACAGCCTAACACATTTTGCTTGTAGATTACTGAGGCAGAAAAGAGTACATTTCCTAACAGCTACTCCATACCATGTGCATGTGCAACCTGAGTGAGTGAGTACACTAGAGCAAAGGAAATGAGCCTTGGTGATGTTGAATGTGTTTGCATTACACACTGCTATCTGAAACACCACACAGAGCTGAGTACTACGCATGGGAGTGTTGGAGAAGCTGCTGCGTGTGTGCAAAGAGTGTGTTTCTGGAGACTTTGTATTGTCTGGTGCAAGAGAGATGAGCAAAGAGACTTCCAAAACTGTATGAAGTCTGCAGGGATATAAGTAACAGTGCATGTGTGGTAAGGGTTAATTTTTGTTTTGAACATGTGGGAACTACCTGTGCATTTGCAATTTTGAAAGGAAAATCTACCCTGTTGGTTTCAAATGTTTTGGTAGAACAAGTGATAATTACTGTTATAGCCTGACACATTTTCCTTGTAGATTACAGAGGCAGAAAAGAGTACATTTCCTTACAGGTTCTCCATACCATGAACATGTGCAACCTGAGTGAGTGACTACACTAGAGCAAAGGAAATGAGCCTTGGTGATGTTGAATGTGTTTGCGTTACACAGTGCTATCTGAAACACCACACAGAGCTGAGTACTACGCATGGGAGTGTTGGAGAAGCTGCTGCGTGTGTGCCAAGTGTGTGTTTCTGGAGACTGTGTATTGTCTGGTGCAAGAGAGATGAGCAAGGAGACTTCCACAACTGCATGAAGACTGCAGGGATGTATGTAACAGTGCATGTGTGCTAAGGGTTAATTTGAGTTTTGATCATGTGGCAACTACCTGTGCATTTGCAAGTTTGAAAGGAAAATCTACCCTGTTGGTTCCAAATGTTTTAGCATATGCCTCTTATTTGTGATTTATTGATTTCTGCTGAGTGCTAACCACCACATTTGAAGAAAACAAGCTCTCCCTTTCCTGCAAGTGCATGTTTTATAGAACAACTGCAACACAAATTAAATCTCTGCCCACAATTCCTGTGCGCACACAGCCTCATGGTATGATTCTAAGCAGAAAACAGAATTTGATTGGCAATTTCAAAGCACATTTACTACTGTGGTAGAGCAAGTGATAATTACTGTTATAACCTGAAACATTTTCCTTGTAGATTACAGAGGCAAAAAAGAGTACATTTCCTAACAGCTACTCCATACCATGAGCATGTGCAACCTGAGTGAGTGACTACACTAGAGCAAAGGAAATGAGCCTTGGTGATGTTGAATGTGTTTGCGTTACACACTGCTATCTGAAACACCACACAGAGCTGAGTACTATGCATGGGAGTGTTGGAGAAGCTGCTGCGTGTGTGCTAACAGTGTGTTTCTGGAGACTGTGTATTGTCTGGTGCAAGAGAGATGAGCAAAGAGACTTCCACAACTACATGAAGACTGCAGGGATGTCTGTAACAGTGCATGTGTGGTAAGGGTTAATTTTTGTTTTGAACATGTGGCAACTACCTGTGCATTTACTTTTTTGAAAGGAAAATCTACCCTGTTGGTTTCAAATGTTTTAGCATTTGCCTCTCATTTGTGATTTGGTGATTTCTGCTGAGTGCTAACCACCACATTTGAACAAAACAAGCTGTCCCTTTCCTGCAAGTGCATGTTTTAGAGAACAACTGCAACACAAATTAAATCTCTGCCCACAATTCCTGTGCGCACACAGCCTCATGGTGTGATTCTAAGCAGAAAACAGAATTTGATTGGCAATTTCAAAGCACATTTACTACTGTGGTAGAGCAAGTGATAATTACTGTTACAGCCTGAAACATTTTCCTTGTAGATTACAGAGGCAAAAAAGAGGACATTTCCTAACAGCTACTCCATACCATGAGCATGTGCAACCTGAGTGAGTGACTACACTAGAGCAAAGGAAATGAGCCTTGGTGATGTTGAATGTGTTTGCGTTACACACTGCTATCTGAAACACCACACAGAGCTGAGTACTACGCATGGGAGTGTTGGAGAAGCTGCTGTGTGTGTGCTAACAGTGTGTTTCTGGAGACTGTGTATTGTCTGGTGCAAGAGAGATGAGCAAAGAGACTTCCACAAGTACATGAAGACTGCAGGGATGTATGTAACAGTGCATGTGTGGTAAGGGTTAATTTTTGTTTTGAACATGTGGCAACTACCTGTGCATTTGCAAGTTTGAAAGGAAAATCTACCCTGTTGGTTTCAAATGTTTTAGCATTTGCCTCTTATTTGTGATTTATTGATTTCTGCTGAGTGCTAACCACCACATTTGAAGAAAACAAGCGGTCCCTTTCCTGCAAGTGCATGTTTTAGAGAACAACTGCAACACAAATTAAATCTCTGCCCACAATTCCTGTGTGCACACAGCCTCATGGTGTGATACTAAGCAGAAAACAGAATTTGATTGGCAATTTCAAAGCACATTTACTACTGTGGTAGAGCAAGTGATAATTACTGTTACAGCCTGAAACATTTTCCTTGTAGATTACAGAGGCAGAAAAGAGTACATATCCTAACAGCTACTCCATACCATGAGCATGTGCAACCTGGGTGAGTGACTACACTAGAGCAAAGGAAATGAGCCTTGGTGATGTGGAATGTGTTTGCGTTATACAGTGCTATCTGAAACACCACTCAGAGCTGAGTACTACGCATGGGAGTGTTGGAGAAGCTGCTGCGTGTGTGCAAAGAGTGTGTTTCTGGAGACTGTGTATTGTCTGGTGCAAGAGAGATGAGCAAAGAGAATTCCAAAACTGCATGAAGACTGCAGGGATGTATGTAACAGTGCATGTGTGGTAAGGGTTAATTTGAGTTTTGAAAACAGGCTGCCCCTTTCCTGGGTCTGCAATTCTTACAGAACAACAACTTCACAAATTAAATCTCAGACAACAATTCCTGTTTGCACACAGACTCATACTGTGATTTTAGGCACATAACACAGGCTGCCCCTTTCCTGGGACTGCAATTCTTTCAGAACAACAACTTCACAAATTAAATCTCAGACAACAATTCCTGTATGCACACAAACTCATGCTGTGATTTTAGGCACAAAACACAGGCTGCCCCTTTCCTGGGACTGCAATTCTTACAGTACAACAAATTCACAAATTAAATCTCAGACAACAATTCCTGCATGCACACAGACTCATACTGTGATTTTAAGCACAAAACTGTGTTCCTGGATAGTACCAGCACACCTTAAATTATGGGGAAGACATACTCCAAAATATCTTACATGTTCAAGACAGATACATATCTTCCACAACATAAAATGTAATTCACAACTTTTAAAGTAGAACGGAAATCTACCATGCTAATTGCAAATGTGTTGGCATTTTCCTCTCATTTCTTTCAAAGTGATTTCTGCTAAATCCTAACCATCACAGTTAAAAAGAAGCTGTCCTTTTCTTTCAACTGCAAGTCTTACTTTTCAACAGCAACACAAATTAAATCTCTGTCAACAATTCCTCTCTGCACACAGACTCATGGTTTGATGGTAGGCACAAAACAGTATTCCTCATTGTTACCAGTACACATTAACTTATGGTGAAAACATACTCCATAATATTTAACTAGTTAAAGACAGTTAAATATCTCCCAAACCACAAAATGTAAAACATAACTTTTTAAGAAGATTCACAATTCTAATATTTATATCAAAAATCACCACATACATCCCCTCTCAAACTCATAACTCACCTTTAAAATGAGTTAGTTGAGAAAGAAATGGGGCACTCAAACAGCAGACTATCAGAGTCAGAATATCAGAGCTCTACACCTCTCTCCTCTCTCCAGAACCAGTAAATGGCAATGTTTCCCTCTCTTTTTTCACACATATACATGTTAATGTAAAATCAGTCCTTCCCACATTTTTTCAAATGGAATCACACATTTCTATTGGTTGCTACTTTCAAACCCTTTGCAAATCATCCCTTCCCCCAACATGACTTCTGCCTGCTACCATAGCAACAGCTTATGGAACACAGGTGTGAGCAGAGAGGTCAGAAGTTCAGCAGACAATGTTTCAAATCCAAAGAGCAAGAGTGCTTGACTTTTCAAACCTAACAGCAAAACCAAAGTAATGTTCAGTGGGAACACATTTTTCTTTACCAATCCAAAACATGCTTTTAAAAATGTAAACATACAACCTAGTTTTTAGTGTAGAATGGTTTGAAACAGCCAATGACTTCTTTTTATTTTAAAAAAGTATGTATGCCTCCATTTTCCAACTGTCTTTCATTTCATATTGCCATTCTACTGAAAGACACCTCCTGAGTGCATCCTGTTCTCCTTTAAAGATGTTCACAGTGTGGATTGTAGGTCACAGCTATGTCTTCTGGAGTGAAAAATTTGCAGAAAAAAGAGGTATGGTGAGAGACCTTGCTTTGCCAAATGTAGAAATTAAATGGATTGGTCAGAGAGGGTTAAAGTGGCACCAATTAATGCCTTTGGTGAAAACCTTTCTACATCTCCCACAGCCTAACCTTATTATTGTGCACTGTGGTGGAAATGACCTAGGCACTTTAACTGGGGTAGGTCTGGAAATGCTTATTAAGGACACCTTTGTGCAATTGATGTCACTTTTTCCACAAACTGCCTTTGTATATTCTAATATATGCCAAAGGCAAAAGTGGAACTGGTCCAACCAATTTTGTCCACAGATTGACAAAGCAAGGAAGCACGTCAACAAATCTATTTCTGCTTTCCTCAGAGACTATGGTATGGTTTCTATATACCACAACAACTTGCGTTACAACATGCAAGACATTTATAGAGGAGATGGTGTACAGTTCACTGATGAAGGCAACAGAGTCTTCCTCTTGAACTTAAGACTCTGCATCGGTACTTACTTGTAGGTACCAAAAAACACTCAATGAACACAAGGGCTCTTTTTAGAGCCACCTTATATCTAAACACTTAAATGCGATTTTTTATTCTTTTTTTTGTAAAGTTTTTTTTCGGGTGCGCGCTGAGTGCGCGCACTCGGCGATATTTTTTATAAAAATATAAATCTTTTTTTTTGCCCTACAAGGTCCTACTGTGACCCCCTGTCAATGCCTAGTGGGTCAATATCTCCCCACTCTGCCCCCTTTACACGTTCTCCCCCTTTGTTTCTCACCCCCTCAAAATGGGAGAGACAAAATGGCGGCCACCGCTTCCTGATTTCCACTGATTCGAATGTTTACTTACATCTAACAACCAATCAGAAGTGCGCTCGCGCACGGCTAGGTGCGCGCACCCAGCGCGTACGCTGCGCGCGTACAGATATATATATTGATTTAAATGCTTTTTTCTCTGGAAATACTGAACAGATTTATACCAAACCTGCAAAAGGCACTTCATGGACCTTTTAGCTACCTCTCTGCCAAATTTCACATAATTCTGTTAATCCGTTCAGGCTGTAGCTGCGACTAAAGTCCCTAAGGAAAAATGCATGGGGAAAACATGTTTTGGGACCCCCCCTTTTTCTCAGCCCCCGCTTGACGAATTACCCCGAGACTTTCAGGGTAGGAGCTGAGCGGAGCACCCCATTAGTTTTGAAAATTTTGCGAGGATTCGCCAATCGGCGCCAAAGTTATTCAAAATAGAATTTTAAAATTTCCTATGGAAACTCGGTCCTAACTATAACTATCTACTGGCGACCGCCAGTAAATTATATATATATATATATATATATATATATATATATATTCACTGAAAAAACCATGGGTTTCACACACGTTATAGTTAGGAATTAGCATTTAAAAAACCTTGCAAATTCAGTGAAAAAACCATAGGTTTCACACATGTTATAGTTAGCTGGACATTTTACTCGTAAAAAACCAATGAAATTGCCCCGTTATAGTTAGTTCAGCTAACTATAACTCGCGTGCCCGCAATGCACTGCTGATGACGTCACATATTACATCACTCATGACATGGTCAGTGACATCACTCATGACATCACTGATGACATCTCAAATGACATCACTGATGACATCACTGATGACATCATCCAGTGAATGTGTGTTTTTCTGAAAATTAAATATGTTTTATATATGTATATCTCAAGGTCGATGGAAGAATAAATGGGTATATAAGTGTCTAAATGGATGATTTGTTTTTGAAAAATTGATTGTGTAACTGACTGATTAAGTGTATCTCTCACTTTGTGTATAAGTGGCTGCATGGGTTGGTGAGTAGCTACATGGGTGTCTATATAGTTTATTAGTTGTTTTTTTGAGTATCAGTCTGAGTGTCTGTATGGTACGGTGGGGGGTATTACGTAGTGCATAGATGCATGAATGAGTGACTCACTGTTTGTATGTGTTGAAGACAGCATGTGTGCAGGACTGTATGGGTGGATGAGTGTGTGTATGGGTGTGTTAGTGAGTGAATGACTGTCTCAATAGTGTCTTCAGGAGTAACTACATATGTTTTAAACTAGTATATGTGACTATTGGTGTATATATGTGAGTATATGTGAGAGGGAGAGATTGAAAGAGTTCCTGTATGAATAAGTATGTGTTTCTATAAGTGATTGTTTAAAAGACTAAGTATGTGTAAGTTTCCGTAGAAGTAAGTATGGTGGTGTGTGTATTACTGTATATGCAAGTAAATGTATGTTTTATTCTTTATTAGCATGAGTGACTATGTGTGTGAGTAACTCTATGGATGAGTGGCATTGTGTAACAGGATGTATAGATGTATGAGTACATATGATGAGTGAGTACATGTATGAGTGACTGTATAGGACTGTTGGTGAATGAGTGGATGTGTATGTGGATCTTAGAATTACTGAAGAGGTTGTTGTAACTGGTATTGGTATGTCCATTGTTTTGAAATTTTTAGTCTCTATTTTTGAATGTGTGTATCAAAGCTTATATTAAGGTGAGAGGAGGTCTGCCACTCTATCACAAGGATGATGTCATCAGTGATGTCATCAGTGATGTCATTTGAGATGTCATCAGTGATGTCATGAGTGATGTCACTGACCATGTCATGAGTGATGTAATATGTGACGTCATCAGCAGTGCATTGCGGGCACGCGAGTTATAGTTAGCTGAACTAACTATAACGGGGCAATTTCATTGGTTTTTTACGAGTAAAATGTCCAGCTAACTATAACATGTGTGAAACCTATGGTTTTTTCACTGAATTTGCAAGGTTTTTTAAATGCTAATTCCTAACTATAACGTGTGTGAAACCCATGGTTTTTTCAGTGAATTTGCAAGGTTTTTTAAATGCTAATTCCTAACTATAACGTGTGTGAAACCCATGGTTTTTTCAGTGAATTTGCAAGGTTTTTTAAATGCTATTTTTTTTTTTTATTCTTCATTTTTTTCAAACATATTTTTAATTTAATTTTCTTATCTTTTATAAAGACTATGCTTAAATTTTTAAAATCCTTAAATATTTTTTTTATATATATTTTTAAAAATAAACATGTAAAATTTATTTCCAGATTTTTTTTTTTTTTTTTTTTTTTTATAGTACGCGTACCGTAAGCTCACGGTAAGCGTACGGTTTACGCAACGTCCGTAATCTATCTACGCTGCTTGCGTATAGTTACGTACTATGCGTAGCCGCGCGTACTGCGCGTGGGACGCGTGCGCACTTACGCAACACGCGCACGTTACGCGGAAGTGCCGGGAAATGACTGTTATGCGCATGCGCGCAAGCGCGTGTCTTTTTTACGCGCACGCGTACTTTTTGCCGTAAGCGTACCGTAAGCGTACCGTAAGCGTACGGTAGGTCATGTGATCTTGAAACACAACTTTTGATTGGTTGAAACTACTTTCAGTTCTAGAACTCTCCTACACCACACCCATTCCCCTCATTTCTGCTTGTGATCCCTTGGAAGAAGGAGCTGGTTTGTCTTTGGGATACGATGGCAGAACAGCAGAGCCCTTCTGAGAGTGAGGCTAGCACCAGCAGCACTGTCTTGAGGCAGAGAGCGAGGAAAGTAAAGCCTTCTTATGTTTGGGATTATTTTACTTTTCCAGAAGGCCAGCAAAAGGTGAATGCACCCTTAGTTACTTGCAGGCTGTGTCAGCGTGTACTTTCTAGAGGTAATCCTGACAGGAAGTATTCCTTTGGGAATCATACCATGATCAGACACCTCAAGGATGTACACAAAAGGACACATGGTCATCTTTTTGGAGGTAACTCTTCAGAAAGACGAGCCAGTACATCCACAGCAGCTCAGCCTGGACCATCATCTGCAGGGCAGACTCCTTCTTCTGCAGGTCAGGTGAGCCCTTCATCTGTGGGGGGAGAATCTCCTTTTGCTGGCCCTCTGGAAATTAACCCTCGGTTTGCGAGGGTTGAAGTACGGTGCGCCACTTGTCACGATCTAATTACTTATAGGGAGACCAGTATTTCCCTAGTGAACAATAAAATAGATCAGCACACTTGTCGTACCGTCTAATATTCCCAATCTTTCTTTCCTCTGTCCCTGCATGAACACAACGGCTCTTTTAAGAGCCAACCTTATCTTTCATCTTTTTTTTACATATGTTTTTAAAAACTTTTTTTTATTTTTTTTTTACCGTACGCGTACGGTAAGCGTACCTTTTTTTTATTTTTTTTTAAAAAAACACTAAAAATCATTTATCACATTACATTGACTTACCATACTCACTCAAAAAAATATTTATTCATTTGTTTATTTAAAAAATAGTTTTTAAAATGGTTGTAGTTTTCGAAAATTTTCTATATCGATCTGAAAAAAAAAAAAGTATTAATATTTTTATAACAATTTATAATACAGTACACATATTTACATTTTTTTCCAAAAAATATTTTTGCCTCTTTTAACAATTGGAAATCACTTTTACAGACTGACACATTATGAAACCACTATTTTTGATTTATTTAATTGCACGTGTCCAAGCTGTTTTTTTTTCAGACCACCACCATGTGCATTCTCTGTGACTGCCTACACTCCACCAAGGGCAACCAGCCTTAGTGATGCTGAATGTATTTGCATTACAGACTTAAACCTGAAAACCCCACTGGCTTGTAAATACTGTGCATGACTATACACGGCAAGGACATGGGTGTGTGCTAACCCTCTGCTTATTCCCCCAAAAATTCGCTCCCCCTTTCCATCTAATGCAACTGTGAAATCACCAGAGCAAGACGCAATAAATCTCTGCCTATAATTCTTCTATGCACACAGAGTCATGTTTTCACATTAGTCCCAAAACGAAATTTCTTTGCCAATTTGAAAGCACACTTACTGCTCTTTTTTTTTTCAGGGGCAAGTGTAAATCACTTTTACACACTGACACATTATGAAACCACCATGTGTAACTACAACAAAAACAATTCCCATTTCTATTATTCATTTCTTAAGTTACCACATACATACCCTCTCAAACTGTAAACTCACCTTTAAAATTAGTTAGTTGTGAAAGAAATGTGACACTCAAACAGCAGATTATCAGAGCCAGGATCTCTGTTGTGTTCACCTCTCTCCTCTCAGCAGAACCAGATAATGGCAAACTTTCCCTCTATTTTTCCACACATATACATGTAAGTTTCAAATCTCAGTGCTTCCCCCTTTTTTTCACATGTAATCACACATTTCTATTGGTTGAAAACGAACCCTTTTCCAAAAGTACCCTTCCCCCAACTTGACTTCTGCCTAGTACCCTTCCCCCAACTTGACTTCTGCCTGCTACCATAGCAACAGCTCATGGAACACTGCTGTGTGCAGTTAGGTCAGAAGTTCGACACACAATGTTTCAATTCCACAGAGCAAGAGTGCTTGACTTTTCAAACCTAACAGCAAATCCATAGTACTGTTCTTTGGTTACACATTTTTTTGTACCAATACAAAACATGCTTCTATTAATTTACACATACAGCCTAGTTTTTATTCTTGAATGGTATGAAACAGCCAATCAGTTCTTTTTGTTTTGAAAAAAATATGTATGCCTCCATTTCCAAACTGTCTTTCTTTTCATATTGCCATTCTACTGAAAGACACCTCCTGAGTGCATCCAGATCTCCTTTGAAGATGTTCACAGTGTGGATTGTAGGGCACAGCTATGTCTTCTGGAGTGAAAAGTTTGCAGAGAAAACAGATATGGTGAGAGACCTTGCTTTGCCAAATGTAGACATTAAATGGATTGGTCAGAGAGGGTTAAAGTGGCACCAATTGATGCCATTGGTGAAATCCTTCATGCAAATCCAACACCCTGACCTCATAATAGTGCACTGTGGTGGCAATGACCTAGGCACTTTGACTGGGGTAGGTCTGGAAATGCTTATGAAGGACACCTTTGCACAACTGTTTTCACTTTTCCCTAAAACTGCCTTTGTGTTTTCCAACATATGCCAAAGGCAAAAATGGAACTGGTCCAATCATTTCTGTCCACAGATTGACAAAGCAAGAAAGCACGTCAACAAATCTGTTTCTGCTTTCCTCCGTGACTATGGTATGGGTGCCATTTACCACAACAACTTGCGTTATGACATGCAAGACATTTATAGAGGAGATGGTGTGCACTTCAATGATGAAGGGAACAGAGTCTTCCTCTTGAACCTTAGACTCTGCATCGGTACTTACTTGTAGGTACCACTAAAAAAATGACTTCATAAACACAACAGCTCTTTTTAGAGCTCCCTAATATCTAAACTCTTAAATCTGCTTTTCATTTATTTATTTTTATTTTTTTACCGTACGCTTACCGTAAGCTTACCGTAAGCGTACCCCGTGATTTTTTTTAAAATCAATAAATGTTTTTTTTGTACTTTTCTGTCCTTCTTTGACCCCCTTACAATTGTTAGGGGGTCTGTAACTCTCCTCATTGCCCCCTTTCCTTGTTTTCACTCTTTTTTTTCAGAGTGAAATACACAAAATGGCGGCCGCCGCTTCCTGGTTTCGGCCGATTCGAATGTTTACTAAGATCTAAGAGCCAATCAGAATCGCGCTCGCGCACGCCACCGTACGCTTACGGTAAGCGTACCGTAAGCGTACCGTAAGCTGGCTCAGATATATATATTGATTTAAAGGCTATTTTCTCAGAATCTACTGAACAGATTTACACCAAACCTACAAAAGGCACTTCCTTGACCTAGGGACTACCTCTCTGCCAAATTTTGAGTAATTCTGTTCAGCCGTTCGGGCTGTAGCTCGTTCTAAAGGTCCTATGGAAAAATGCATGGGAAAAACGCGTTTTGGGACCCCCCTTTTATCTCAGCCCCCGCTTGACGGATCCCCCCGAGACTTTCAGGGTAGGAGCGGAGCGTAGCGCCCCACCTATTTTGAGAAATTCGCGAGGATTCGTCGACCGGCGCCAAAGTTATTCAAAATAGAATGTTGAGGTTTTCCTATGGAAACGTGGTCCTAACTATAACTACCTACTGGCGACCGCCAGTAGGTAATATATATATATATATATATATATATATATATATTTTTTTTTTTTTTCCACCTAAACTTGAGAACTACCCAGAGTTCTTTGCTTCTTTTTTGCATAATTTATGCATCACTCTATGCCTGAAAGGGTATTGTTTTGACATATACTGGGTGCTCCCTTGTGTCTGAACAAAGCTATACCTCTCTGAAGAGCTCTAGGTAGAGTGAAACACTGTGTCAGGGGTTGCTTTTACTTATTTCAGGTTGGCTTGGTTGGTATTTTACCAATTCAAAACTGTAATACAGTGCCTGAAGTGCTAAATGGCTTTAGTCATTTCACAGATCGGCATGGACAGAACTGTGCTAGTCCTATGCTTAAAGACTATGCTGTTGAAATGGCAAAAGACTTTGGGCCAGATGCATCAACATTGCATTTTGCGATTCTATAATAGCGAATTTTACCGATTCGCTATTATAGAATTGCTAAATGAAATGCATGTAGGTTTCGCGAAAGAAATAGCGATTCCTACATATTCCTTAAAAGCGAATCACAAATTGCGATTCAATATTAAGGAATGCCTTCGTATTCATTCCAATCGCCCTAGAGGCCCATAGGAATAAACGGGACGCAATCGCAATTTAGGATTACCAAATTGTAAATCGCAAATTGCGAATGCAATTTCAAGGGTGATAGGGGGCCAAAAGGCCACCCTGATGCACCCCCAAAACTGTCATGTGTGCAAATGTGGCGCACACACATGTCCTAAGGGCATGTGTATGCGCCACATGGAACTTGGAAAAATTGAATTTTTTGCATTTTTCTAAGGATTTGCAAATTACCACCAACTTGAAGAGGTAATTTGCGATTCCTTAATGCAAAGTCGCATTCTGAGAATGCTTCTTGCATTGTATTGAAACAATCGAAAATTGCAAATTCCCTAACTGCATTCGCAAAATAGGTAATCACAAAACTTGAGATTACCTATTGTGCAAATGCCTTTTGGGATGATATATCCCAAAAGGCTTTTTACCGTGCGCAAACGGGCCAATTCTACGAATCGGCCCGTTTGCGAATGGTAAAAGCCTTGATACATCTGGCCCTTTCCCCTTTCTATCTCAGCGTGGATGGCACTGTGCTAATCCTATTCTTAAAGACTTCGATAGAAAAGCAGACATTTGAGGTGAGCGGATCGAGAGTGCCGCTGGTGTTGAGAGTGCTCAATAAAGGAGCTGCTTTCCACCTAAATTTGAGAACTACCCAGAGTTCTCTGCTTCTTTTTTACATAATTTGTGCATCACTCTATGCTTGAAAGGGTATTGTTTTGACCTTATCTGGGTGCTCCCTTGTGTCTGGACAAAGCTATACCTCTCTGAAGAGCTCTAAGTAGAGTGAAACACTGTGTCAAGGGTTGCTTTTACTCATTTTGATTTGGCTTGGTTGGTATTTTACCAATTCAAAGCTGTAATACTGTGTATGTGATGTTGGCCTGATCATTTTTGTGGAGGAAGGGACACCTTCCTGCATAAAAACAATTATTGGAGGTGTTTTCCTCTTTCTATGTGTGCTGCAGTACTCAGCACCCATGGAAAGAGAAAAAAGCGAGGAGAAATATTGGTATTTCTCCTCGTTACGCCACCCCTGCGGAGGCACACAGTTTTAACACATTCCCAGATTTAGGCCATGTTGTAAATCTGGGAATGTGTCAAAATGTATGGGTGTTCTGGGTGTTACGGGGGAACACCCACTCCAACACCCATGGAACACCTCTTTGACTCAGAGTAAGTCAAAGCAACAACTTATGCTGCCTTGCCTTACTCCATATCCACAAGCCCATGAAAAGCCAAGCATATTGGCTTTTCATTTCCTTGTGGATAGACGCACACTGCACCTCTAGAGCATAACAAAAGTGATGCTCCGGTGGCACATATGTGCCGCAAGTGGCTTTTAAATAAGCCCCATGGTGTCTCTGCTCAAATTGAAGTCCCAACTTAACTACTACTAAATGCCTTCTGTGAATACCAAAAGTTGTAAGTTTAGGATTTTGTCTCAAGTTTGTAGCAGTAACGTTAGTAGCCCTAAATTAACTACTACTAAATGCCATCTGTGAATACCAAAAGTAGTAAGTTTAGGATTTTATCTCAGATTAGTTCTGTGGATCGGCCCCCTAGTGTTTAAAAATGCAAAATAGGAAACTGTGTTGTGCCAGGAGAACACTGTCATCATAAGTATTGTTTTACCAGTTGCAGAAAATATGTTTAAGTATATTAAGTGATATTAAGATGATGTTATATCAACTTCATTACCTTGGAACTGTGACTCCCAGAATATTGCCCCAAAATAGTGTGTCAGAAAGCAGAACTTAGTATATTTTTATCGGACCTTTCATTACAGTACAATATCCATTCACGTACGGTGAACATAAGGAGGCTGGTAAAAGAGTTCATTGAAACTGATTGTAGCAAGGGCCGTATGTTATGTTTAGATGACAGCACTGCTTGTCAGTACATCAAGTTAGAGAGAACAGTAAAACAACTGAGCAACATTGAACTTGAAAGACAGGCAGCTGATACAACCACAGGACAGAAGTCAGACATTGAGTAAGTACAGGGGACACGTATAAGGCGAAGGGGAGAATTGTGAGGTGCACAGGTGGCTCCATCTGGGCCAATTGTGAGCAAAGCGAGTGCTGGGTCAAGTTCAGGCAGAACAGATAGATAGAGCAGCCAATATAGTTATGTTTTTAAACGGGCTAGTTGAGAAAATATACTCCAGCCAAGCGCCACTCTGGAAGTCAGGACTACATCATGCAAATCGTATCAAAGTAGGGGTTATTCCAAGCACCCTTCGTTGGTCAGAAGGGGGTCCCACAGTTTGGAACTATGGCGAAAGAGTGTCATGTTTTCGAACACAAAAGTTTTTGGGGAGCTCATCACAGCTCAGCGAGAGAATTTCTGGAGACCTCAGACTTCTCGGCAACGGATGAAGGTGATCTCAACCTCCCTCCAAGCAACAACCCCTCCGTTGCACACGACCACTGCGATTGATGCCCCAGATTTCCAGAAATGCATAACCATTGATCATGCAGGGTGCAGGACTCAAACCTTGCATCTGCACTGAATCCCATACCCACACAATTATTGTAGCTGATCAGTAACCTCAGCCCAGAGGTATGTAAATACTGGACATAACCAAAACATATGCTGCAGATCAGCGCTCACCAGTCGGCATTGGGGACAGGAGGAGCACCCAAAAATAATTAAATTCTTCTTCTCTATGGTTAGGTAAGTTCTGTGTAGGACATAGTATTGTAGGAGTTTTACACTGGGTGTTTCTGGATACCAAGAATGGGTGAATGAGGGAGCACTCCCATTAGGCTTTGTGCATCTCGTTGCTCAAATCCATTTCCCATTTAGCAGGCAGTACCACAAGGGGGATCTGAGTATGTGATATCAATACTTTGATGATCCATCTAAGATGTTTCCCATTGCCCATGATATGAAGTGACTGTAGGACCTTATTTGTAGGTGGTTCATCCACGCGGTCACACAGCGGACGCTGGCACGCAAAAGATGCGCCAAAGGCAAGCCCGTCTGCGCCCGTCCATGTCCCGCCAGCGACCAGCACCAGGAACCCTGGCTCTCCAGGGCCCCGCCAATATGACGCCACCACCCTCCACGCTCTCAAACTTGGAAGACACCCGGACTGCTAGATCTCCTCAGCGAACACCACCCACAGACCTTTCTCCTGTAGACTCTACCAATGCTCCTTCACTATCTAGAACACCCCCACATCTGCCGCAGGCTGACGGGACGCCCGGACCACCGAAGGCCTGATGTTCATCCTCCTCAACGTATGCTCCCTAAACAGACACGCCATAGAGATCTGGGACCTGATCGACACCCTTGCGCCCGACGTTGCCTTCTTTACAGAAACCTGGACCAATGCAACCTCCGGTCCCAACATCGCCACCGCAGTCCCGGATGGTTCAAGATCCAGAGGAAGGACCGCCCACAACACCCAGGAGGAGGTCTCACCATTGCACACAAAACCTCCCTCTGACTCTCCACCTCCAGCACGAGTGACCCCCAACCAGCACAGAACACCTCCACTTCCAGATCCAGACCTCCCCAGGACCACGCTCTGCTGCACCCTCGCCTACAGACCCCCAGGACTCTGCTACCTGGCCACAACAGCAATCGCCAACCTCGTGGAACCACAGGCCGTCACCTCCGCAGACTACATCCTACTAGGAGACCTGAATTTCCACCTCTACAACCACAGAGACCCCGACTCCACCGTCCTCCTCGACTTCCTGGCCACAACAGCAATCGCCAAACTCGTGGAACCCCAGGCCGTCACCTCCACAGACTACATCCTACTAGGAGACCTGAATTTCCACCTCTACAACCACAGAGAACCCGACTCCACCGTCCTCCTCGACAACCTCTCCAACCTCAGTCTGAAGCAGCTTGTCAACGCCTCAACGCACAGAGCAGGACACACCCTCGACCCCATCTTCGCAGGAGGATCAAACGTCCATTTCAGCCACACCACCTAGCCTTCCTGGACAGACCACCACTGCGTACATTTCACCTTCAACACCTCCACCGCACCCAAACCAGCCCCCCGCCTGCCACAAAAGAACTGGAGCAAAATCACAGAACACCTTAACTCCACCCTCCTCCTAGACCACCCACCACCACGACGGATGCCAACTCCGCAGCCAAAGAACTCTATCGATGGATCTCCAGATGCGCCAACAAGATTGCCCCACTCTGCCACCCTGCCATACAACGACCCCTGAAGGCCACCTGGTTCACCACCGATCTCCAAGTCACCAGGCGTACCCACAGACACCTCGAAGAAAAATGGCGAAGCTGGAACACCACAGAAGACCTAAACAACCATAGGAGTTCCCTGAAGGACTATCACCAGCTCATAAGGGACACCAAACGGACCTTCATCAAGAACAAAATCGACAATAAGCCAACAAATGCCAAAGAACTCTTCAACGTCATACAGCAAATCACCAAACCCCCAGCAAGGCCACAGATGTCACACCATCCCAGGAACTCTGCAACAAGTTCAGAGCCTACTTTCATCAGACGATCAAGACCCTCTATGACCACTTCAGTGACCAGACGCCGTTCACCACCCCTTCCCCCTTTGCTGACCACCAGCCGACCATCACCACCTGGACCCCTGCCACGGTGAAACTCATCACCACGACCATGATGAAAACCCAGTCTGGAGCCCCCACGGACCCCTGCCCACAACACATCTACCAGGAGGCCGCCACCGCCATCGCCCCCGATCTAGGATGGACCATCAACGCCTCCCTCCAATCCGGCACCTTCCTCGATGACTGGGGGCAAGTAGAAGTCAAGCCCCTCCTTAAGAAACCCACGGCCGACCCTACGGACCTTTAGAACTACCGGCCCATCTCTCTGTTCCCGTTCACCGCCCAAATCGTAGAAAAAGTCGTAAATGCCCAGCTGACCGCATTCATCGAAGAGCACTCCATCCTTGACGCCTCCCAGTCCAGATTCCGCAGCAACCACCGCACCGAGACTGCCCTCCTCGCCGCCACTGATGAAATCTGCATGCTACTCGACCAGGGACACACTACAACCCTCATCCTACTCGACCTCTCCACGGCCTTCGACACCGTCTCTCACCACACCCTCGCAGCCAGACTGCACGATGCCAGAATACAAGGAACCACCCTCAACTGGATCCGATCCTTTTTATTTGGCAGAACCAAGAGGATCAGACATCCCCTTTCATCTCCGATCCCACAGAGATCAACTGCGGAGTACCACAGGGGTCATCGCTCAGCCCTGCGCTCTTCAACATCTACATGGCCCCCCTTGCAGCAATCGTCAGACAGCATGGGCTCAACATAGTATCTTACGCCGATGACACCCAACTCATCCTCTCCCTCACGAAGGATCCCGAAGACACCAGGCTCAGCTTCCAGGAAGGAATGAGGGACGTCGCGGCCTGGATGAAGGACAGCTGCCTGAAGCTCAACACTGAGAAAACAGGGGTCCTCATCCTGAGACCCTCAACTTCCACCTGGGACAACACATGATGGCCATCCGCCCTCGGGAGTCCTCCCACCCTGACAGACCATGCTCGGAACCTCTGCATCATCCTTGACTCCTCTTTCATCAAGACCCGCCAGATCAATGCCATCGCCTCCACCAGCTTCAACTGCCTCCGCATCCTCCGAAAGACCTTCAAATGGATCCCCCGGAACACAGTAAGACTGTCACCCACGCACTTATAACAGCAGACTGGACTACGGAAACGCCCTCTACGCCGGCATCAACAGGACCCTTCTACACAAGCTCCAAACCATCCAGAATGGAGCGGCCAGACTCGTCCTTGGAACCCCATGGCACGAACGCATGATGCATGATGAGAAGAGAATAACCTACAAACTTCTCACCTACAAATCCCTCCATAACATCGGACCCAAATACCTCATGAATCGAGTCTGTTTCCACACACCCAAAAGAACTCTCCGATCCGAAGACCTCACCCTAGCAGAGATCCCCGGATCTGCAGAAGCAGAGCAGGAGGAAGAGCCTTCTCCTACAATGCAGCCAAAACCTGAAACGAGCTCCCGGTCATCTTCAGATGCTCCCCTAACCTGCACATCTTCAGGAAGGACCTCAATACCTTGCTCTTTGCCTGAGCCGGAGTTGCCTAACCGCCACCCCCCCAGCACCCTCAGGGGTGAGTAGTGTGCTTTATAAACCCCTTATTGATTGATTGGATTGATTGATTGATTGATTGATCACTACCTGCTAGTTATGGCAAAGTGTAGGCATGACCGTGTTATAGGGCAGAAAGTGCCCCTGAGGCACCCCATAAAGCTTTTTAAGACTCTTAAAAAGGAAGCAAGTGACAATCTTCAAAGAAATTCCCCAAGGTCTCAGTACCCAACGAGTGACACTGTTGGAGTATACAAAGGGCATTTTAGTTACTAATTTGCAGCAAGCTCATTAACAGAATAGCTGGGGCATAAAGGAGAATCCAATCTGTGACACACAAGGCTCTGCAATACCATATGGTGGGCGGCCTGCAAGAGTCAGGGATAGGGTTGTGAAAGGTGGCCCACCAGGCAGAAATATCTGAGCACATCCTTTGTAATCCATGGCTTACACGCAGTGGCAGTGTCCTCCAGGTTGACACCCGCCAGCCATCAAAAAAAACTGAAGACGTATGGCGATGAAATAACATTCAAAGTTGGGGCAACCAGGCCTCCCTGTTTAAGCGGATGTCTAAGTTTCGTCAGTGCCACCCATCACAGGTCTTTTCACCAAATCAACTCGCCTAGCCAAGTGTTAAGGTGGTGGAAACATGGTGTGGGTAAGTGGGGAGGTAGGTTAGCACAGCAACAAAGTAAGCTGGGAAGAAGGCTCATTTTTGAAAGGGAAAATCTGCACATTACTGATAAGGGTAGGGATCTCCAAAATGCCATTTGTCCCCTGAGGGCGGTCACTGCATGGGTTACATTCCCATTAAGTAGGTCTTGGTTAGAATGGTAAATGATTATGCCTAGATGTTTAAGCTGTGGGGCTGCCAACATAGAGTGACTAGTCCTATAATCAGCTGTACCTCTATGGCCGAAGGGCTAAGGATAAACAGGAGGACTTCTGCCAATCCATATGCAAGCTTGACTCCACATGAAATTCACCCACAGCCAGTGCTATGTCATGACAGTCCGCCATGAGGCCACAGAGGCATAGTAACATGTCAACCACATATAGGGAGACCGTGTTCATTCTTTCTCTCAGTGGAATACCCACTCTGCTCCCCCACATTGCAGCCATATAGCTATGGGCTCCATTGCTAGGGCAAAGAGGCGCGGGAGAGGGGACAGCCATGTTGAGTGCCATTGTGTACCAAGACAGGGTCCAATATGCAGTGGCTGACACAAATGTGTGTGATGGGATGTTTATAAAGCTACTGAATTAAAAAATCTGCAATTGCGGTTCGGAGAGAAGTACGGAGCACTGCAACCTCGAGCGTCCCTTGTTGCATACAGCAGGTAGTTGACCACAGCTAAATTTCACCTGCAAAGGATTGTGATCAGAGATGAAGCAGCCAAGATAGTCTGCATGTTTAACAAGGGAGCCCAACCTGAAGAAACATAGTACCTTATCTAAACGCATGCTAAGGCCATGGGAAGGAGAAAAGAAGATGTAAACCCTGGAGTCAGGTTTGCAATGTGGACAAATGTCCAGGAGGCTCCAGTGATTTAGCCAGTTCACTAGGGTTTTATCGCTGTAATCGGTGGGAGCCTGCGGAATGGGAGGGAGCGTTCTGTCAAGAATTGTGTCTACTACACAATTAAAATCTCCTCTCAGTAACCAGGAAAAATGCACCCATCGCGCAATCTGTTAAGACAGTGAGACCCAGGAGGAGGCCTGCTCATTGCAACCAAGTACCAGGGGAGCACTATTGCCATTCAAGTGGCTTTTGTTCATTTCTGCCCTCCTTATCTATAGTAGAAGCTAGAAGTTGAAATGGAATTCCAGCTCTGATTCAAATCTCCGAACCACAAGCATAAACTGAGAATCCAGTAGACTCAACATGACCCCGCCTCTTCTTCTGGAGGTGGGAGGCTTCTAGGGTCATGAAGTGGTTCTCTTGTAATAAAACAATTTTTAGGTCTCTGAACCTTAGGTGATAGTAAACAGAGTAGCACTTGCTAGCTTTATGCATGCCTCCTATTTTCCATGTTACCATATTATAATCTGTGGGGGTTTAGCACTGCCAATAGCCATCAATGGGGTGGAAAGTAAATGGGATCACACAAGCAACTCTTAGCAGTAAGAACCTCCATGTACCCTGTCGCCAACCTACCCACCTGTAGGAAATGTTGAAACATCCAATCCTTTTTGAAAAACTATAGAAGCAAAACAGTGAAGGCCAAAGTGAATAAATTGATTCAAGACCCTTACAATGGGGGTGGAATGTTCCTAATGTCTCCAGTGATACAGCACTGAATGTAGCCCAAAGAGGTTTGAGCATATTGAAGAGCACCTCGTTGTGAAAACGAGTCTGTGAAAGTAAGTAGAATCCAGGGTACATATGATATCAAGCAGATTTGAGGTGGTGGGTCAATATATGGCTTCCTCAGGCCGGAAGGGCCACGTGTGCAGTCCTGAAAGATGCACAATGAGACTGTGTGTCACCTGAGCAGTGTTGCAACAGAAGAGGTGTGGGAAAAAGGAGAGAGGGAGGGAGCCCCAGTGCAGAAGGGGCACAGTTAAGTAGCGACCTTGGTGTTAAAATATCAAAGCAGTTTGTCTGCTGTCTGGGGCGTGACATATGGAGAGACCCCAGGGTCATCATCAACACCTGGGAAGAACTAGGTTTTGCTTAGCTGGAGGTTAGTGTGTAACTGCGTCCCGGTGCCTGTAGTTTAGGACCTTTGCCAGAAAAAACCTGGGTCCGTATTTTGGAGGAGGTGGATAATTTAGGACTCTATGAGCTGTCTCTATCGAGAAGAAAGTGGTCAGGGCTTGAGTTTGCATTACCATAATATGATCAACTCTTCGAGGGATGACACCAGGTCCTCTCCTTCCATCCCCTCCAGAGAGCTGGGGCTCAAAGGGTGCTCCTGTTGTTCTAAACCTCTGCATCCTCAGCTCTCTCTTCTAGAGGATGCATTCAGTCTGTGAGCACTAATTTATGTCTCTGCACATCATCTGCTTTTGGCTGCATCTCCTATATTCAGTCTGCGACACACCGTCAGCCAGCTTTCTTTGGAAGAGAGACACCTCTACCATTACAGCATAAATAGTCTATGCTCTCTACTAGACCTGCCAGGTGACCCTACATGGGCACGACACTGTGTTGTCAGTCCTTTCCTTTAACAGAGCAATGTTTTCAGGTGGATTAGTCTGTTTGTTCCTCTAAAATCAGAAGATAACACAACAGGCTTGTTATGAATCCCAATGTACCCCAATATAGGCCTAGGTAGTTACACAACTCTTAACCTACATCTGCCCTCTCATTGCTCTACATAACAGGTCTGACGCTGACCTTTTACCTTGTTAGGTGCTGAATAAATCTCATGTGGTTTTCTCCAAAAAACTAGCTTAATTCATTATGTATGAGGATTCTCAGTATCACAGCAGGATTACCATCTTCTGCATAATAGCTCTGTATAAGGGTCACCTCCATCGTCATCTTTGCCCAACATGCCCACTGTACACTTCTAGGTAGAACCCCTGAAGGTACCTTTCGGGTATATAAGCACTACATCTTGGTTGAGCAAGTTAGAGGAGAAAGACGTCCATGCTGACGCGGGACGCTGAGGTCCCTGCACGCAGACACTCCAGCACGCAGTTGTCTGACATCCCTTGCGGGGTGTCCATCTCGAGACCAAGATGTGGTTCTTCACCCGCCCACATCAGGTATTGGGGTTGGCTTTATCCTAAGGGTGTTTCTTGGTTATACACCTACATACATGCTAGGTACACTTAGGTACATCTAGTTAGGGTTTGCATCTTAGGAGTATGCATTATTACTGTTATGTATCTATATGCCTGCATATATTCATTGTTTTAGCAATATGGTAGAATTCAACCTTTTCTTCACTAGTGCTCATAACCGTATATATCTGTTTCTGTCTCATGGTTGTTGCAGCACACGTATTTAATACTAGAATGACACTGGTTCAATAAATACTTATTGAAAACGTCCCCACCGTTTATTCTGTGTATCTCTCTGTGACAAAGTAAGTACGAGTGACTGAGTGAAAAGCACTGAACGGGTTCCACGATCCCTGGGGGGTCAGGGTTGTCATGTTCGATAATTGCCAAAAATGATTCGCTCCTTGTTAAGATGGGCTCGTAGTGGCACTGTGAGCTAGCTGGTCTACAGACTAGCATATCTTTTCGGTGTGTCTGAAATCAGTCTGGACACCAATCCCATAGTTTATGTTGTCTAAACGCACAGATCCTATAAAGATTTGTAGGAACTACACAACAGGCTGATTTGGCGTACTTAATCCTTCGCTTCATTACACTAACCAACGGATCAAATGAAATGACAGAAATAGCAAATTTATAAATGGAGTAGAAGTTAACCACCACATTCCAGGGAGACTTTGGCCGGACCTCATTTGGTCCTGCTCTCTAGCACACATGAAAATCTGAAGTCGGTTGCCCAATTCAGAAAAATGAGTCCCACCAGAATATAAGAGAGAGTAGATATTGGCGATTATCACACCTGAAATTAAAGGATCTCCGCTAACAAGCTACAAGTCCCATATGCCACTGGAATTGCAAACAGAGGGACAGATGTACGACCCTTCCATTTTGCAAGTTGCAAATTGCATAGTTTTGTGACTCACAATTAATGTCTCACAAAATGGAATGTACAACATCTCATACACTGTTTGCGATTTCCCAATATGGTCGCAAATAATCTGCCTCATTAATATTTATGAGGCAGGTCGCAATTTGCTACCCCATTGGGAATGGCCAGCACTCACAGGGACCTCCATGTTTGTGACTGTTTTTTTTTTAAAATAAATCAGTTGGTTTTAAAAAATGAAGTCCATTTTCCCTAAGAGGATGCATTTAAAAAGGGTAGGCAGTGGGCCTTGGGAACTATGCCAACTCTTAAAAAATATTTTTCCTGCCAGTGACAAAGGGGGAGGGGTCCCCTGGGGACCCATTCCTGTTTGTGAGTGGCTTACTACCTTTTTGAAATAGGTGGTTAAGCAATCATATATAGAAGTGTGACTCGCAATTAGTAAGGGACACCCTTTCCTAATAGCGAGTTGCATGCTTATTTTGTGAGTTGGTAATAGGTTACAGACTCGCAAACTAGGGTTTGTACATGGCACAGACCTATTTTTCAGTCGCAAACGGGCAGATGGGAAAATGGTTGTTTATCTGGCCCCAACTGCCTTACTCTTATATCTGGCTTTTTTTCAGATTTATCCTCAGACTTTTTGCTTTTTGGCCTCCTATTTTTGATCCATTTTCCATTGGTTTTAGGACTCTGGGCACTTTACCACTGATAAGCAGTGGTAAAAATGCATATGCTCTACATGTAAATTGTGTTAGGATTTGTTGGACTTGGCCCTTTTTGCAGGGTCATCCCTACACTTTTTGCCTTCCTCCTGTATTTTTTCTGACCTGTTGTTGGCTGTTTTATGACTCTGGGCACTTTATCACTGCTGATCAGTGCTAAAGTGCATATGCTCTCTATGGTAAATTGATGTATGGATTAGTGATTCCATGATTGGCTGATTTGGTTTACCTGTCAGACCCTAGTACAGTGCACCAGGAGTGCCCAGGGCTCTTAATCCAAATGCTGCTGCTAGTGGGCTTGCAGCACTGGTTGTGCCACCCACAGAAGCAGTCTGTAAAAGTGTGTCTAAGACCTGCCATTGCAGAGCCTGCATGCAGTCTGGTACTGTCATGCTGACTGGGCAAGTGCACCCCCTTGCCAGTCGCTAAACCTTCCCTTTTCTTCATATCAGACACCCCTATGGTAGGCCCAAGGGCAGGGTGCATTGTAAGTATAAGGTAGGACATGCCCTGGTGTGTGTGGCATGTTCTAATAGTGAATTACAGCCATTTTCATTTTTCACTATTGCAAGGCTACCTGTTCTCCATAGGCCAGAATAGGCAGATGGATTATTACAGCTTATAATCCTAACTGACTCAGGGAACATGGTAGAAATTCGAATTTAGCATTCCTGAACTCAGAATGATAAAATACATATTTTAGTGAAGTTGGTTTTAACATTCTCTGTTTGAAAATACCACTTTTAGAAAGTAGGTATTTTCTTGTCTAACTATCCAAACCTGCCTCTGCTAGGTTGTGTATTCCTTTTCTGGAGTTTGAATGACAGGGCTGGGGGATTCCAGTAGACAGGATGAGTCAGCCCAGTGGTGAATAGAGAGATCTGCATCTAGATGGGAGGGAGGAGTTGCTCCTGGGACCTGAATAGGGCTGTGTCTTCCCTCCACAATGCTGGCTCCACCTCCTGGGGTGCGTCTGATGTCTCTGCCCTGCACTCTGAAAGGAGAGAAGAAGTCATGTAAACAAAGTGCTCCAGGACTGACCAGAACTGGTTTGGACTAGGCAAAGGCCTCTCTGCCTTCAGAGAACAAAGAGAAACTGGGTATAAATATTGGGACCCAAACCCAAGAACTTTAGTTCACTTTGGGAAACAAGAAGAAACCTTTGCTGAGGAGTGGAACCAGAAGAGACTGAGGAGAGACTATCCCTAAGCTTGAGGGATTGGCCTGCAGTGGTTGTCTGACTGCCAATGAAAGGAGAAAGGACTTTGTATGCACTTTTATTCAACTTGTGAAGGATCCCCAAGGGCTTGGAAAAGAGCTTGCCTCCTGCTGAAGTCTCAGGGCCAACAGACTTCACCCACCAGCTCCCCAAGAGTTCTTTTAAAGTGCCTGCAGTTGTGCTGGACTTTTTGAGGACTTGCATGTCGCAAGGGGCTGTAAGCGCGACTCAAGAACAAGAAGCGTGTCGCCGAACTGCCGCTGCCGTTGCCGCTTCACAACACGAAGCACCTCGCATCGCCAGAGAAGAGGATCGACGTTGCACCAGACGCCGCTGCATCACCGGGAAGCGTGTCGCAGAAGAATCGTTGAGTCATCGCAGGTCCACTGAAGTGCCTCGCATCGCAGGAGATGAGGATCGACGCCGCATCAGATACCGCCGCATCTCCGAGAAGCGTGTCGCAGGGCCTGTCAGGGCTCATCGCCGGAGAAAAGGATCGACGTTGCAGCAGACGCCGCCGCATCACTGGGAAGAGTGTTGCAGGGCCTGTTGCGGCTCGCATCGTTGTGGAAGCAACTCATATCGCCAGGGCAGAGGATCGACGTTGCATCAGACGCCGCCGCATCACTGGGAAGCGTGTCACAGGGCCTGTCGCGGCAAGCTTTGAGTAAAGCATCTTGCAACGCCGGAGAAGAGGATCGACGTCGCATCAGGCGCTGCTGCATCCCCGGGAAGCATGTCGCATCAAGAAGAAAGCGCCATCTTTGTTTATTTGCACCAGATCTTCAACGCATCACCGTCGTTGCAACAGGTTTGTTGCCCTGCGTGTTGCATCGTAAGATACATTGAATTCTGAGTGTCACATTTACCATCTTAAGAGAACTAAGCTAAATTCTACCATTTTAAAGTAACAGTATTGTGGATTTTTGTCGTTTGTGGTCTTGTGATAAGTCTATATAAAGAATACTTATATAAAACTTGTGTGGTGTCCATCTGTAGTGTTGTCGATTAAAGGATGTGTTCGCAAATGCTTCACACTCTGCCTCTGAGATAAGCCTGTCTGCTCGTGCCAAGCTACCAAGGGGGTGAGCAGGGGTTATTTTAGGAGTGTACCCCTTAACCCTGACTAGACGCAAGGATCCCTATTTGTCACAGGTACCTACCTATGCCAACTAGAGACCCCCAAATCTAACAGGATTTATTTTCTATGATTTGTATATTCGATTTACTAGACAGTAAGTAGTACAGTGCATTGTGTGTTCCCAGGGCCTGTAAATGAAATGCTACTAGTGGGCCTGCAGCACCGGTTGATCCACCCACACAAGTAATCTTTCAAACGTGTCTCATACCTGCCACTGCAGGATCAGTGCGCAGGTTTAACTGCCATGTTGACATAGCAAGTACTTGCCAGGCCCTAACCTCCCCTTGTCTTACATGTGATTCACAAGGTAGGCCTAAGGTAGTCCCATGGGCTGGGTGAAGTGCATGTGAAAGGTAGGATATGTAGTTGTGTGTTTTGCATGTCCTGATTGCGAAATACTATGCATTTTGATGTTTTACTATGAAAAGGCTGTCTTTTCCATGTGTGATCATTGGAGCTGCCTTGTAACATTTTACAAGTGTTTCTTTCAACTCGTAAAGCATAGAGAAATGAAGTTTAGGTTTCCTGAGCTCAGAATTTAACACATTTTTTTTAAAAAAGTGGTTTTTAAAGAGTGTGTTTAAAAATGCCACTTTTAGACTGTGGGCATTTTCTTACTTTCAAATCCTGTGTGCCTCTGCCTGTTTGTGTATTCACGGTCTCATTTTGGAGTGACAGAAGCTGGGGTCCTGCATTAACTCTAGACAGTCAGAAGAGGGGTCGAGGTGTGTCCTGCCTATCCCGGGTGACTCATAGCCAGGCTGAATAGAACTTTCTGTATTTAGAGAGTTGGGAGGTGTTTTCAATAGCACCTGAATAGACTGTGTCTGCTCTGCACAATGTTGTCTCCACCTCCTGTAGTGAAGCTGGATTAGGGAGGACAGAAGTTGTTTGTTTTGAGCTCAGAGACTCTAGAAACAAAGACTACAAAAAGAAAATGTAGTATAAATATTGGGGCCCTGACCCCAGACCTTTAGATCACTGCTGAACTAAGGAAGCTGCCAAGAAGAAGGGCTGGATAAACTGTCACGAAGAATTGCCACATTGCTTTGTGCTTTGCAGTGTTGGCCTGCTACCTGTCTTGGGCAGGAAAAGGACTGGATTGTACTTTCACCATGACTGTTAGAGTTTTCTCCAAGGGCTTGAAGTAGAGCTTACCTCCTGTTGGAAGTCTCAGGGAAATCAAAGACTTCATGTGAACTCTTTTGTACTAAGGACCTGCCAAGAATAAGAGCAGGAAGAGCTGCCAGGAGGAGTACTGCCCCTTTGCTGTGTGTTGCTTTATTGGGTTGGCCTGCAGTTGCTGCTTCTGTCATGGGTGGTGAAAGGACTGGACTGAACTTTCTGCAACTTATTTCCTGAGTTTCTCCAAGGGCTTGATGTAGAGCTTGCCCCCTGTTCAAGAAGTCTCAGGAACATCACAGACTTCAGGTTCACCTACCAACAGCACTGGGAACTATGTGTTTTGCTCTGCAAAGGAAGAAAAATCATCCCGATGCCGCTAACGATGCCACTGCAAGCTCTGCAACCTGTTGGAACCGCAGACAGCACCACCGGCTTAGCACCTCCACCTTGGTCTCACCAACGATGCCGCCTGATGCCGTCACTGAGCCACTGCTTGTACCATGACCTGAGGGCACCACACTTTTCACCACCTCACTTCACATCACCGCCCTGGTATCCCCTACGATTCCAGTCCATGCTGGCATTGACGCTGCTGCCCGCACTGTTGCCTGGGGGCATCGCTCGTAAGTAACGCAATGCACCACACCATCCAACACTGAAGCTTTAGCCCACCAATGCCGGCGTCATTGACTCCAGATCATCTGCCGATGACAGTGCTTCAGCAATGACGACACTTCTGCTTGCACCGTGACCTGTCAGCACCGCGACGAGCACCGCCCAACTTTGCACCACAGCCCTGATCTCACCAATGCCACTGGATCCCATCACCGAGCAAATGTCTGCACTGGTACCTAAGGGCACCGCACGCTGTACCACTCCACTTTGCAGCACAGCATTGACGCCTGCAGACTCCGACGCTCCTTACTCCAACCTCACAGAGTTGGATCTCCAACGTGTGTGACTTCAAGGGCCTGACAACTCCTGCACTGACCTCCCGGACCAACACCTGCTGATGCCGCCTCTTCGGAGGTCATCGCAAGGTCCTCGATGCCCTGCATTTCCAAGATACTGTTTGCAGGTCTTCCCGATAGTGTAGGTGGCCTGCGATGCGACGAATGACCTAAGCTGCTGGACTTACTTGTTCACGACACCGTGATTGCCCCGGACAAAGCTATTGACTTCAAGGAACTGCATCTTAAGTGTAATTTTGCAATAGTTGTATCTTGATTACTGTATGTTGGATTTTTTACGTTTTGGTCTTGTTTTACACGGATAAATATTGGCTATTTTTCTAAAACTGATGTGGTATCCTTTTGTAGTGTTTTCACTGTTTAACTGTGTGTTATATGTAAATGCTTTACACATTGCCTCTGAGATAAGCCTGACTGCTTGTGCCAATCTACATAAAGGGGTGAGCAGGGGTTATTTTAGAAGTGTAATCCCATTACCCTGACTAGAAGGAAGGGTTCCTATTTGGACAAGGTTCATACGTCTGCCAGCTAGTGACCGCAATTTTTCACACTGGCAGTGTATAAGTCCATAAACCGAAAATCCAGCTGATTTAACCAACTACAAGTCCCACAATGCCTCAAGTCTTCCACATCAAGCCCCTGACAGTGCAATGTAGTCCATAAGCGCCCTGATTGGCCCAAACAGTTATCCTTTTGACATGGAGCATGACACTCATTTTAGACATAAAGGAAGGCTCCCTAACAAAAAACCTACAGTTGGAGACATTGCAAGAGTGACCAGAGGATTTGTACGACCTACCGACCAGTAATTGTACAGTAAGCAGCTTTTTGAAATTATTTCATTGCCACCAAAGATGTATTCAGCATTTAAGGAATTAACACTCCAATAAGAATGACGGCAGCACTTGGCTAATAAGGGGCATCTTGGCAGGAATAAAACTAAGGCCAGATTGAGAGAATGGTACTGGTGGCTGCGTATGGACCATGATTTAGAAGGTAGAATGGTTGGTCAAGGACTGTTGGCAGTGTGATAAATCAAAGAAAACCCACCTCTCCCTTATCTCCTGTTGAGATTCTGGATGAATTCTGGACCAAGTTAGCACTGGACATTGCTGGTCCCTTCAAACTGTTCAACAGCATGAGATCTTTGTCATGCTCTTAGTGGATTATACATCTGAATGGGTGGTGACACAGTGTGTTCCTGTCATTAACACCAAGGCAGTCATTGAATTTCTGAAGGAGGAATTTTCTCGGGAAGGCATTCCTAAGTGCTTAGTCACAGATAATGGGGTGCAATGTACATCCCAAGAGATGTCTGATTTCTTGAGTCATCTCTCAATTTTTCACTGCTACACAGCTCTTTACTCACCTCAGGCCAATGGTCTTGCTGAGAGCATGAACAGGGTTGTTAAGGCCTGTGCTCAACGTGCTTTACTTGATAGAACTTTGCTGCATGAGGCCATGAGAGAAACATGGTGGGCTCATTGTGTTACTCCCAACAAAATAACTTTAGTCTCGCCTTTTGCTTCATTGAGAGGCTGGAGACCTCATTGCAAGCTTAGCCCAGCTTGGTTGAATTTGAGCACCAGTTTAACTAGTAAGTGGTCTGAAGGTGTAATCAGGCACAGATATAAAGAACGGTTTGATGCCAAGAATGGTGCACGTGCTGGTGTATGAAAGAAGGGTGAAAAAGTGTTTGTGAGGAGGGCTGGGTTTGTGAGAAAAGGAAGGTCTAAGTTCATGGGTCCCTTCCTAATATCTGAGGTGAGGAAAAATGTGGTTGTACTCGATTCTGGTGATGTGTGAAGTTTCTCAAGACTCGTAAAAGCTGAGGATACTCCTATTCGGAATGAGGGGGGTGATAAACTTTCCACTGGTGGCTCAGTGGTCGGTCTTGATCCTCGCAGGAGATCTCTTTTTAAGTCTAAGTGACATGAGGATTATGTGGTGCATTAATGTGTGTCTTGTTAATGAACTGACCTTGTACATTGTCTGTTCTGGCATCCTCCCATTTTTCATCTTATTTTTTTCTTTTCTTTTTTCCTGTTCCTGCATGTTTTCTACAGTTGTTTGTTTTTCTTTGTTTTGGATTAATAAGGGGGATGTTGTGCTATGTTCTGTCAACCTTGCATTACACTCTCTATCTTGATGCTAGTTATGTTACCAGGATTGGAACCAGATGTTTGGGGATGTCATGGGCAGAATGTTGGGAGGGACCAGTGTCGGTTGGGAGCTGGATAGTGAACGGTTCATGTTTGTGCTGCTGACAAAGGTTTGATGGCTTATACTTGATATTTCACCAATAAAGATCCTGCCTTCGCCTATCTGTGTCCAGGATCTATTAGAAACAGTGCTCCTGCAGTGGCTTCATTTATACCGCAACATAATTGCCAGGAAGATAGGGGCATATTATCATGCACTGCGTTAAAATTATTGCCGCTTTAGCGGCAGAAAACTGCTGCTCAAGCGGCGATAATGGACTTGATAATATGCCGCAGAGAATTCCCATAGAAGCCCATGTTGACACCAGAGCATGGGCTTCTATGGGAATTCTCAAGGGCATACAATCAAGCCCATTATCGCTGCTTTAGCGGCAGTTTTCTGTCGCTAAAGCGGCAATAATTTTAACGCTGTTTGTTGATAATATGTCCCCCACTTCGGGGCATATTATCAAGAACGGCGTTAAAAATTATCGCCGGTTTAGAGGCAGGAAAGTGCCGCTAAAGCGGCGATAATGGGCTTGATAATAGGCCCTTGAGAATTCCCATAGATGTCTAGGGGGCATATCAACAACAACCGGCGATAATTATCTCTAAGCGCATTTAGCGCTAGGATAATTATCGCCGGCTAGCGTGAATTTTTATCGCTGAGATAGCGTGCTATTTGCAACGCTTATCTCATTAGCGATAAAAATCCTCACGCTAACAGGCTAACGTGAGATTATCGCTGGAAAGCCAGCGATAATCTCATGTTACCTTGTTGATAGGGACAGGAAAACTTAGCCATGATATCCTCCTTCCATAGGATATCATGGCTAAGTCAGAAAAATACCAGACGTAAAAAAGCAGCGTTAACCGCGGTTAGCGCTGCTTTTTTTGTCTCTAACAGGGTTAGCGACATTCTTGATAATAGGAGAAATGTCGCTTAGCGACATTTCTCTTATTATTTTACTCTGGAACGCCCCCTTTGCATCTCATTAGAGATGCAAGGGGAAGCGTAGAGTAAAAGGGTGCTAATGCAAATTTGCATGTTAGCACCCTGTTGTTGATAGGGCGCTAGTTTTATCTCTCCTTTTTTGGCTTTTAAAGCTAAAAAAGCAGAGATAAAGCCCTTGTTGATATGCCCCCATGTTCTGGTGTGAACATGGGCTTCTATTGGAATTCTCTGCGGCATATTATCAAGCCCATTATCGCCTCTTTACGGCAGTTTTCTGCCGCTAAACCGGCGATAATTTTAACGCCGTCCTTGATAATATGCCCCTTTGTTACAATTTAACAGTGCCAGAAATAAACATGGGCCCTTTAATGACTTCTGGAGTGTTGATGCAATTAATAGGGCACTGTGTATTATCGTGTTTAGGACATGCATTTACTCTGCCATTGTTTGCTGTCGCAGAAATAAGAGCTTGTCAGAAGACACAATTCATGAAAGAAATAAGACGTGGAACTACTGTTTCCAAAACATTCAAGTGATTGCAGCCTTTTGTTGTTTTTCTGTCATTCAGGTTTCCCATCAGCGCTCTGGAGCCTGCACCTTCGAAACGCTCTAAATTTGAATAGTGTCAAAGCCTTCTTTCAAACAAACGCACTGGAGAGCAGTCTACTCTGATTTTTGACTGTGCGATTACATTTGTTTACAGGATCAAAGAAGCAAGTCGGAAGATTATATCCACGCTGTGGCAATAAAATGTGAAACCGCAGGGACAAAGGCTGCATTCAAAGAACAAGCGAGTGGATTGAACCCTTGCGCTCAGCTAGGAATGAACGATTCCGCAACACGAGCAGTTTTCAAAATGAGTGACTTTCAATTCTCACTCTGTCCCATTTAGCTCTAAAGCAATTGGAAAAAAATAAGAGCTTAATGAACAGGATGAAGCCAGGCAACTGAAGTGAATGTAATCTAGCAAGTGAAGTGCGTTGCTGTTAGAGGGTTTTTTAGCCCACAAACAAATTCATTTTAGAATATTCAACCATTATTTTTTCTACTGTTTTTCACTTTTTTCTATTCAATGTAATTTCCTGCCGTTCTGAGTCCTGAGGAGTACCCCAAATTGATCCCGGGTGCAAAACGCGTCAGCAGCATAAGGAAGCACAGGCACGCAGGGAATCCTTTATTGGAATAACTGACTGTGCAGGTCCCTGGTTCAGGACTTTACAGAATATGTTTACACTCCCAGGTTCAAGCCAAAACATCAGGGGCTCTTCTGGGCATCTCACATAGTGCCCCTTCCGTTTTTGAAGTTCAGAACTATAACAATTATTGGCACCTGTTTTTTGCATTGTCTGTTGTTATGTTGTGTGTAACAATTCACAATTCATTGTCGTGGTAATGTAATGATATTGTTTATTTGATGTGGGTTACATAATGAATGTGAAGTGATCTATTGCATGATGATGTTGTTCCTCTGTTTATGACAGTTTCATGCAAAATGATAAAGTGTTTCATAAATAATGATGGCAATATATGGTGAACAGTGTAATTGAGTTTTGTGACCACAAATAGAAAGCATTGATTTGGTAAATATTGGCATTTGTATGCTTAAGAATTATTATTGGCCTAGCCTTGATGACTTTAAATTGGCGCAACCCCTTGTTGTTGTTGAGATGACCCTACATGGGCACAACACTGTGTTGGCAGTCCTTTTCTTTATCAAAGCATTGTTGTCAGGTGGATTAGTCCAAGTTTGTTCTACTAAAATCAGATAAAAACACAACATGCAGATTTCACTCATTTGTTAAATGAAACCCCACAACACGAAAGAAGGGTCCTACTGATACAGCACCATCTGGCAACCGAACATCTAATAATACCAAGAGCAGGCATACACATTCCTATTCCAAACCCTTTAAACTATGTCTCTATGCTAAGCGGCACCCTTAAATATTTACACACGCTATCACTTAAAAAGGTTTGATTTCTTTAAATAACAGGTTGAGGATATATACTGATGTAGACCCCTGTGATGTAAGGTTACTGAACCTAGCCTTCCACTCACCGACCCTGCAAGCTCTTATATCATCATTTTGAGTTGTGATAAAGTTAGATTAATAGTTTAATGCAACTTTGTACCTTCTTTTATTTATTTAGAATTGAATTGGAAATGTGTGGTGACATACTTAGTACGGTTTAAACAAAATGTACTTTGCTTATTGTAGCACTTAAAGGTGTTTAGACTTTAGTAACCACTGTATTTCTGATCAGGCTACACACGACAAAGGGCTGAGACCATCCTTAAAATAGGCTTGAATAAATGGTAAGCAACTCTTAACCAGGAGTTGATCATCTTTTAATTATACTGTTGCTCAGTGGATTAAAACCCCCACTAAAATAATACCATACCTCAGAAAATAAAATATTCCATGGAACTCAACAATGCGTACAGTATCACAATGTTAAAAGAATAAAACTCAAACTCATTTAGAAAACAGTGCTGAAATAGGAGGCCAATACAATGGCAGAAATAACATTTATGCTGGGTTTTCCCTCCAGGTTTAGACTTTTTTGACCTAAAATCGAGGCTTGATTTGTGGTAATACAATTGATGCATGCCTTTACACATTTTTTTCTCTATACATACTGCCTGCATTTTGATGGTGGCAAAGGTATAGTGCCTACTTTGTCCCAAAATACAGTGACATGGGGTTTTTAATTCTGTGTCAAAGCATGCAGGTTATACAGTGATGTCTGCTGACTCAATTCGTTCTTGTATGGCCTTGCTGTGGGGGGAGTGTTATGACATCTTGCTAGCACTGTGGCTCAGAAGACATTTGAGGTATGCTGAGAATTCTGTTCTACTGTAGATTGATTCCTCCAACTCCACTGTCCAGGGAATGCATGCTAGTTTCAAGAGTGCTACGTAAATAAATAGGGTTGGGGCCCTATAAATGCAAGGGAAAGTTGGGCCCTATGAGACACAATTTGAAGCACATCCCCTATCTGAACTTACTGTACGTTATAATACAAGTAACTTAGGGCCTGATTATGAGTTTGGCGGTCTCACCATCATATGCCGCGGAGGCAGCCTCAAGCACACTGCGGAGTCAATGGTCTTCCACCCACCCTATCATTTTGCATGCAGCCTGAACCACCAATCAAATCGATGGAGTGCGTCCTGCGTGCGACGCAGCAGACTGCAATGTTAGTGATTCGTACTCTGTTGCCGTCAGCGCCACAGGTTCCCACTGAGCAGATTACAAAAACACAATTGTACTGGCGGTCCCTTTTCGTCAGTTCCCAGTGGCGATAGTACATTGCATTACGCTCTCAGAAAAGCTCCAAAACAGTGGCCATGGGATGGATACTATTACAACAAACCTGACGTCCATTGGCCAAGTGGATGCAGTTGTAAATCACACTATGAAAAACACCCCATTTCAGACCATAATCCTTTGCCACTGGACTGCAGCACAGCAATTCAGAGGCAATATTTTGGTGAGAGGCAGACCCTTTTTCCTCTTCCCTTGTACAGCTCTCCACATACTTTTTAAACACATTCTCTTCGCATCCCTTGGTGTTTGTTTGGTTGTTTTGTCACTGACTTTAATTAGGGGATATGGCAAGGCAAATACATCCAGGTTTTTCAGAGGCAGAGTTGTCAGTCATGGTAGATGAAATCATAAGAGTAGAGCCATAATTGTTTGGAGCCCATGTCCAACATACTGTTATCAGTCACAAAAGGTAAATGTGGGCCAGAATAGTAGACAGAGTGAATGCTGTAGGTCCCAACTTTTGCAAATAGGAGGACATTAGGAAGAAGTGGAACGACGTGGGGGGAAGGTGCGTTTCCTGGCCTACAAGCAACACCTGGAAGCCAACAGTACTGGTGGTGGTCCTCCCAGCACCCCAAAATAAATTGTTTTCCGTGGGTGAGATGGTCTTGCAGAGCCTACTTCATGAAGGCTTGACAGGAATAGCTGGTGGAGTGGATTCTGATAATTTACACCTCACTAACTGTAACAGTACCTCAATGTCCTGTTTGCCATCAACTCAGCTTTTGCCATTGTGTTGTGTACCTGGTTTCCTAATGAGCAATCCTCAAAGTATGAGAGAAGTTGTATTGTCTGTATTAACATGTATTGTTGCATATAAGATCACATGTATCAATCTTCATTACATGCCACATGTAGGAATGGTGTCTGTAAGTGTATTTCTAGAAAAACATAATTCCAGGATACATAATATGTGTCAGTATGTAAATGTATGGTCCATCCCAACTGCATTTTGTCAACAGGTATGTTACACTGACCAATTTGAAATTGTTGGCAAGATGACACTGAAATGACTATAACTGTCATGAGGCCCTGTTTCTGTAACTCAATACAAGATGAAATTGTGAGTTTGCCCATTCTCACTTGTCTGACAGATTACAACTGATGTTCATTTCTCATGTAATGAGCAATCTACATGCAATGCTCTACTCAGAGTTATTTCTGCCTACTTTGCTTCATGTTGTCCTGGTCTCCCCAGCTGAAACAATTTATTGCATGAGTGATACCATACCAGGTGTGTGGCTCAAATATTTGTAAGGCATAACATAAAATTAACTCCGCTGATTAGAAGTGGGAGGTGAGCCATTGACCCTGCACTGTTCCCATGATTACAAATGCTAAATATATAACCAAGTTGTCTGATTGTCTGTGTTGTGCACAGCTAGGCCTTGGAAAGTTTAGAAACACATTACCCCTCCACGGATTTCCAGCGATAATCGCACATTTGGCAGCTTGCGCTCTGAATTTTATCGCTTTGGAGATAAGTGTTGCTAATAGCACGCTATCTCCACGATAAAATTCAGAGTTGGCCGGCGATAATTATCATCACGCTGAGAGCGCTGAGCGATGATTATCGCCGGCCCTTGCTGATAAGCCCCAATGTTCTCTATTTCACAACTGGTATATCTAATGGAGCACCTGTCCAGAGCTTCACCACAGAAGAGGCACCTACTGTCATAAGCCACCTACCTGGATCCCAGGTGATTCCAATTGGGTGGCAATGCTAGGTCCCGAATCCTCTCGAGACTTGCCCTCAGTTTACAGAAGGAGACACTGATCTGCTGGCAAATCCCAGGGGGAAGGAGCTTGGGATGGAGAGAGCTTGAGGAGTCAAAAAGATGCTGTGGTTCATTTACTCAACCGCAACACTGTAGCAGGCATTCACACCAATCTGATGAACGGTACTGGCAGATATGTTATCTATAAACAGACAAATAACAAGATTTTATTCTAGTATTAGTTATATAAATTAAGGTATCACCTCAAGAAAGATTTTGATATCTTAACCAAACTTTAGTTTTGTTGTCAGTTGTTTTTAGATAGTCCATAAAGGTTCCTTCATCAAAGTTTCAAAACTGTAGTGAGTATGATTCCAGCATCAAACCCCCAAGCTAATTCGGATGGGGTTGGCTTCACCCAAGTTCTCTCTGGTAGAGCCCTGCCAACAGAATGTACAAGTTTAACAAAACACTGCAAGCATGAAGTTGAGTCTGAACTCTACACAGAGCAAAATCAAGTCTGTTAATGCGTTTCTCCTTTTCTTCTTATTTTTCCACCCAGGTGCGATGACTGACACAGGAGGTCCTTTGCGGCGAGGTCAAAGTGGAAAGAACAAGAGAGCTGGAAAGACAGAGTCCTTAAAGCCGGGAAACAGGTAGGTGGCAAGAGAAGAGGCTAAGCAATGAAAAGGAGTGTGGACGGTCTTTAAATAAGACTGCTTTAGAACGTTCATAAGGTTCACATTCTAATTGTTTGTAGTAAGGAACATATGCAGATGATTGACTTGATGAGGCTGCCTTCTGTAAGGTGCTTTAGAATGTTGACAATGGTCACATTCTGATTGCTTATAGCAAGGAACCGGTGCAGATTAATTTGATAAGGCTGTCTTCTAGAAGGTGTTTTAGAATGTTCACAAAGGTCACATTCTAATTGCTTATAGCAAGGAACAGGTGCAGATGATTCATTCGATGAGGCTGTCTTCTAGAAGTTGTTTTAGAATGTTCACAAAGGTTGGGTTATGATTTCCTATAGCAAGGAAAAAGTGCAGGTAACTAATTTGATAAGGGCTGTCTTCTGAAACTTTCACGTTGCGTTCATCAATACTGTTTGCTTGATGCTTTTCCTGGTGGATCTTCTGGATGTTTTGTGGTGTCTGAAACCTGACCTTTCATATGCATGGTAAAACATTTATAAAAGCTATTAAGCCTTTTTAAACAAACCGGGGAACACCAGATAGCTATTATCAACAGCATGTAATATGTCAAATGTCAAGGTACAAGACGTTTATTTAATCACAAGTGTTGGGAGGAATAATATGAGTCATGCCACTATTTTATGACATGTTCAAAAGAACCAATTGATGGACGGAATGCTGGACAATGCAAACATTCAAACCCAGTCACAAGGATCTGGGTTTAATCCATCATTCTTTTGCTCACCACACCACCCCAGTTTGGACACAGCCGTAGGTAAATCAGCTTTGACCCTGTTCCTTTTGGGAACAGTCCAATCCAAACTGACAAGCCAGGTCCTCTCTGGACCAGAAACAAGCATTCTGGGACCGATTTCAGGACATCACCCTTCATCAGCCAGGCTAGCTAGAATCCAGTGGTGTAGTGAGCACGGGACCCATGTCTGGGCATACCCTTCCCACTTAGGGCGACATGTGCAAAAGTAAAAAATGATGGATGGAATGCTGGACAATGCAAACATTCAACCCCAGTCACAAGGATCTGGATTTAAGTCATCATTCTTTTGCTCACCACTTCACCCCAGTTTGGACCCAGCCATATGCAAATCAGTCTTGACCCTGTTCCTTGTGGGAACAATCCAGCCCGAACTGCCGAGCCAGGTCCTCTCTGGACCAGAAACAAGCATCCTGGGACTGGTTTCAGGGCATCACCCTTCATCAGCCAGGCTAGCTTGAATCCAGTGGTGTAGTGAGCACGGAACCCACGTCTGGGCATACCATTCCCACTTAGGGTGACATCTGCAAAAGAAAAAATTGATGGACAGAATGCTGGACAATGCAAACATTCAACCCCAGACACAAGGCTCTGGGTTTAATCCATCATTTTTTTGCTCACCACACCACCCCAGTTTGGACCCAGCCATATGCAAATCAGTTTTGACCTTGTTCCTTGTGGGTGCAGTGCAGCCCCAACTGCCAAGCCAGGTCCTCCCTGGACTAGAAACAATCATCCTGGGACTGGTCTCAGGGCACCACCCTTAATCAGCCAGGCTAGCTTGAATCCAGTGGTGCAGTGAGCACTGGACCCACGTCTGGGCATACCCTTCCCACTTAGGGCGACATGTGCAAAAGAAACAATTGATGGATGGAATGCTGGAAAATGCAAACATTCAACCCCAAGCACAAGGATCTGGGTATAATCCATCATTATTTTTCTCACCACACCACCGCAGTTTGAACCCAGCCATATGCAAATCAGTCTTGACCCTGTTCCTTGTGGGAACAGTCCAGCCCCAACTGCCAAGCCAGTTCCTCCCAGGACCAGAAACAAGCATCCTGGGACCAGTTTCAGGGCATCACCCTTCATCAGCCATTCTAGCTTGAATCCAGTGGTGTAGTGAGCAAGGGACCCACGTCTGGGCATACCCTTCCGACTTAGGGCAACATGTGCAAAAGAAACAATTGATGGACGAAATGCTGGACAATGCAATCATTCAACCCCAGGCACAAGGATCTGGGTTTAATAAATCATTCTTTTGCTCACCACACCACACAAGTTTGGACCTAGCCATATGCAAATAAGTCTTGACCTTGTTACTTATGAGAACAGTTGAGCCCGAACTGCCAAGCCAGGTCCTCCCTGGACCAGGAACAAGCATCCTGGGACCGGTTTCAGGGCATCACCCTTCATCAGCCAGGCTAGCTTGAATCCAGTGGTGTAGTGAGCATGGGACCCACATCTGGGCATACCTTTCCCACTTAGGGCGACATGTACAAAAGAAACAATTGATGGACGGAATGCTGGTCAATGCAAACATTCAATCCCAGTCACAAGGATCTGGGTATAATCCATCATTCTTTTGCTCACCACACCACCCCAGTATGGACCCAGCCATATGCAAATCAGTCTTGACCCTGTTCCTTGTGGGAACAGTCCAGCCCCAACTGCCAAGCCAGGTCCACCCTGGACCAGAAGCAAGCATCCTGGGACCGGTTTCAGGTCATCATCCTTCATCAGCCATGCTAGCTTAAATCCAGTGGTGTAGTGAGCACGGGACCCACGTCTGGGCATACCCTTTCCACTTAGGGCAGCATGTGCAAAAGAAACAATTGATGGACAGAATGCTGGACAATGCAATCATTCAACCCCAGTCACAAGGATCTGGGTTTAATCTCTCATTCTTTAGCTCACCACACCACCCCAGTTTGGACCCTTGTTCTTTGGATGCTTGTTTCCGGTCCAGGGCGGACCTGGCTTGGCAGTTCGGGCTGGACTATTCCCATAAGGAACAGGGTCAAGACTGATTTGCATATGGCTGGGTCCAAACTGGGGTGGTGTGGTGAGCAAAAGAATGATGGATTAAACCCAGATCCTTGTGACTGAGGGTGAATGTTTGCATGTCGAGCATTCTGTCCATCGATTGTTTCTTTTGCACTATTTTATGATAGTCAAGAGACGTGAGCTGTGGCAGGAATCCTTACACCCACCCCACCCTAGGACACAGCCTTCAGTAATGACAAAACTCCTTGAGATTTGGATGAGGATGGTGGTGATGGTCCATCTGGCCAGCCTGGGCAGATGGCAACAGTGAGTCTCAGTGGGTCCACAGCAACACTTCTCACCCCAGGTGCAACACCTCAACCAACCTTTATCCCCCAACCTGTGTACCTAGCACAGTAACACTCATAGTGTGTGCTCCTGTCCTGGATCCTAATGTAACAATCACCACCCCACAGATAAGCCAGGACCCAGTGGGAGAAGGCAGCCTGGGCCAAGGACACAGGCTTGTGGGGGAGGGGTCACGGGATGTATACCGTGGGCTGGCAAAGTGAGACCACTGGGGCCACTGACACCCAGGCCTCCATCAACCAAGTCTTGGGAACCTGCCAAGAGTCCCAAAGTGTGATGCGCTGGGTATCACCAAAATCTGGGAGATGAAGCAGTTGCAGAGGGACATACACCATAATATAGAAATTCTCAGCTCAAAGATGGGCTAATTGGGGTGCTGGAGGACATTCACACACACCTGTGCAGGGCTTTTCCAGCACCATCTACCTCTTCCTGTGGTCCAACAACATCAGGCCCATCAACATCTGCTGCAGTCACAGGAAGGGAGGCCCTGCCAGAGGAAGACACACCTGCAGATACCTCTGTCCCTGCAGCAAGGGTCTCCCATACACTGCAAAGCGGGGACATCCACACAAATTATCAGGAGGTACAGATGGCAAGACATCCACCATCGCAACAAGAAACCTTGAACCTAATTTCCTCCAGTGTGTGTAACACATTCACTCTGTGGACTATTTCTGGACACATTTACTTTTCTGATGGAAGTAGTATGTTGGACATTGGACTTTATACTATTTGCCATTTACAACTATGACTACATTCACCATGACTGATTTCTTTACTTTTCTATTTTCCTGTTTGGTTTTCACAATGTTTATTTTCTCCTCGTTCAATTAAATAATTCACTAGTCTGAAAATAATTGCTTTCTGTAGTATATCTCACATTTAGCAATGAATTAGTGTACTCCCAGCTGAACTTTGCAATGTCAAAAATATCAATTTGTGTAAATATGGATATGTTGCATGTACATAAAGTTTAGCGCAGGATCACAACCACGTCTCACCAACAAATACATACAAGGGTGTTTCTCATATATCATCTTTATTCTATTGTACCAAAAATAGGCTGCCATTATATCAGAAACATAGCAAATTATACATGACACAAAGAATCTGTGCCGGTGATCACATTATCAGCTGCAGACCTTAACAACATGGAAGGAGGGGATACATCTGACAATTTCCTATTTAATAGGCAAGATAAAGTTAGACCATGTCATCAGATGGAGCCATTTCGCCTAACTCACAAAAGGAATCCCACATCAATAACACCAATAGACAAACACATGGCAGTGCTAATTTTTCTGATCAATGGATCATTACACTCCATGGCTGCACTATCCGTTGGAATATCACAATCAAACTTTAGTGGTGTACCACAAGCACTTCGGCCTACAATGAGAAGACACAGCAACAGCTGCATGCACTATAGACACAATGAGGATTTAGCCAATATGAAGGGAGAATAGCATGATTTGGTCCCACAAAAATATTTTGTTTGAGCGCATGATGGCACACATATTGCATTAGAACCACCACACGACAAGGAACACGTCCAATGGATTCATCATAACTTCCTTCATATCACTCTGCAAGCTGTCTTGGTACAGGATTTGTACACCCAAAGACTGCGACTGTAATTTGCAGCAACTTCAGTTTAGCCTATTCCGGTACATAAGTGACTAGAATGACCTGAATTCCCACCGCACTCCCTAAAGTGGCCGCCGCAGGACTCGCACTAGTCTCTGGAAAAATCAACAGGAAGTCCAGGCAATTCTATAGCTCCACCCCTGACAGATTTGAACCATCATGGGACACAGAGCCCACTAGGTGCAGAGGTGCACACAACGCCGCAACCAAGTGAGTAATGACCCACTGAGTGACTGCCTACAAGATCCAGGGTAAGGCGCACGATCACTGTTAATCCTCCCCGTATACGATTAATCCTTTAGGTCACGAGTGAGCGATTCACTCTGTTTGGTTTCCGTCACACCGATACTGACTCGAAAACAGGTGAGTGAGTCTTTCTAAAGCACTGAGATGTGTACTCCTGTGAGGAGATGCACAAAACAGCACACAGCCTTTTGTTTGCGAGCATATGTGTGTACGCAAGGGTTACTAACTTTGGTTACGTGTTTAACCCCATCAGGGACACATGTAGTTTCATGACTGTGGCACCATTCACGCATGAATAGTAATACGATTGGCTGTGATTTTACAACAGAGAACCCGAGACGACATGATTATTGTCACCTTTGGGATTATGCTGAGAAACACACAGTCCACGTTTGAGTCCTAAGGTGGTATGCACAATGGTTGTGCTAGATGTGTGTTTTTGAAAAACTGTCACCGTGAATTATAATATGGGTTATGACATAAATAAGGTGAATAAGGAACGACAATATGCAATACTTAAGTTACCCCTACTTCTGTCAGAATCAAAATAAGACTTTCTCAAAGTTACATGTCTGGTCTGTCTCTTTTGTTTTTTAGGTCAGTTCTCAAAACAAGGTAGCATCATGCTTTGTGATTTATGGTGTGACTGATTACTGGGATTCCCATGAGACATTGATAAATCATGCACTCAGTAGTGTAGGTTGCTTTTTGCTGGTCCTGACAAACTACCACTAGAGCCCTTGTGGGCTAGAGTAGGCAAGAAACATGTTGACCTCACGTTTTAGAAATTAATCAGGACTGATCTTTAGGACCATAGTATCCCATACGAGCACCACTGTTTTTAATTAGGTTACTAAGCTTCACTAGTAAAGTTTACTCAAACTCAGCATCACAAGACCTATTTTAAATCACCTTTTTCACCACACTACACAATCTTCTCACCCCACATACCCACACTACATCAAATGGAACAATCAAAAGATCTCCGGCAAAGAGCCCTTTTGCGGGTGCCTGTTGGGCATTGCAGTGACGGCCTGACGAGGAGCATGCCCAGATGATGAAGCATGACACCTTTTGGTATGTGTGAGGGCACATGCTTCTATTGGAGCATATTCTATTGACCTGACATACAACTAGTACTCAACCTTTTTCTAAGGAACTGCACACTCCTGTATTTACATTCCAAGGAACAACCCATGTCCCCTTTGTACTTCCAATTAACGTCATCTACCCACAATTGTCCCAACTCTGAAATAGCCAAATGAAGATGCCATAGTGAAGATACCTAAAACAGACCAAAACAAAGAAATTAGCTATCAAAACATACTTATAAGACAATTCACATAGGCAACCTCTAGAGAACACAGACAAAAATCAAAGCAAAACAAAGCAACACAAAAAATTACCATGTGTCAAAACCTTGCTTAGCAAATACCTTTCACCTAGATATCCTAGAGGTTGCCCTTCCTAATATTTTACCTTAACATACTCCTCTCATCTTTACAACAAGAGTTGCTGTTAAAGTCAAAGTAATGACATTTCACCCAGGGGCAGATTTACAAGAAACAATGCAGCAGGGTGCCACCAGTCATTTTGCTGCGCCGCGCTACATTAGTTTCGAAGCACAGGGATGCAACATATTTACAACAATATGTTGCATCTCTGTGCTTCCCCCTGTTCTGGCGCACACACTGCTGCCATGCGCTAGCACAGGCACCCTTGCACCATGGTGCAAGGATGCTTACATCGTGGGGAGATTGTCTTTGTGCAGGAAGGTGCCAAAACAATCACATGAGGTGATTTCCTTTCCAATGTGTGCTGTAAAATGCAGCACATATTGAAAAAGGAAAAAAAAAGGGAGAAATGCAAACATTTCTCCTCGTTGCACCTCGCTACGACACGCCCAGGGTGGCATAGCATTCTTTTTTTTTTTTTTTTTGTATTCATCTCACCAACAGCCATCAGCAGATTTAACAAGCTGTTATACTTTACAACTGATACCAAAAACAGTGGTCCTTGACCAATAATCAATATATCTGAGACATATGCTTCGCTTAGTTAAATGCTTTGCTAATCCTGAGCCTAAAAACAGAAAAACTCTTTGAGAACAAAGGCTCGCAATGCTCAATATATAGTTCAATCTAAAAAAGGACAACATCCAAAACACTGGGTACGAGGTTGCTCCAAGGAGAAACGTGCATCAAAGGAAGGTGATTAAAGAGTGAGTGAATGAGACAAGAAATGAAAGATACATAGTAGTAAGAATATTCAATCAAATTTAGGCAATGTGGATCGGTTGTAATTCACCGTCCAGAATCCAAGTAACCTGGTCACATTCATTAAATACAGAATTATGTTAGTATATTTCATAAAGTGACCCCATTGATGGTCTTGCACGAAAAACTGAATATGTGTCCCAGGTGGCAAAGAGTAGGCGTCGACATTTCGACCCGTCTTGATGGCCTTAGGGATTTTTAAGCCTTGGCCTTGCGGGTCTTCATCAGGACCAAAGAGGGGGCAACATGACTGGAAGGTGGTCTAACTGAAACACCTGCAATATTAAAACAAGGGGGTGTAAGGATGTTGTCCTAATTAAAACACAATTAAAAACGGGGGTATGTCGTTATTGATCACATACCTAATCAATTTGAACGAACTTATATCACAGGAAGAAATCCCGAATTCTAATGGATGGAGGGCTTGATGTCACAGATCAATCAAATTCGCTCTGAATGAGAAGAATAATACTGAAATAGATTCCGAGTATCGACAATATAGTCTGCAAGCACTTGATAAAATCTCATTTTACAAAACACACCGTGAAGGGTGTCAGTCACTCTAAAACTCGCGTCAGGCTAAGTGGAGCTAATTAAGCTGTGACTATATGGCAGGCCGTTTGTAAGCAATAGAACAACAGAAAGGGCATCTTACCGCATCAAGGATTCATATGAGAACCGTCTGCGTTGGATCGGCCGTTATTCAGAAAGGATCGCCGAGGCGTAAGGTTCAGTCAAGGCTAAAACCAAAAAGGGGGGCATGGTCACTTAAAACTAAGCCTGAGTGGGTTGAAAGTCTACGGTGTGCGGAGTATGGGCGGTGAGAGAACTTACCACGAGAACACAATGAATGTGCAGAATCACGGAGCGTCTGTCTCCGTTCGAGCCCCAGTTCAGTGTGAGCTCAACCGCGACTTCGTGCGGTTACCAAGGCAACCGTGTACGTGTTAATGACGGTGGACACGGTGTGGAAAGGGTAGATGGACTAATGTGAATTGTCAAAGTCCGATATGATCTATTCACAGTGTCAAAACGGGGGGGTGGGGGCTCATGATGAGTACGTACACTGTCTGAGGTGAAGGCAAACGTGAGATTCACTTCACCTGCTTAATAACGGAGCGTCCGTCTCCGTGCCAGCTCCAAATGAACGCGAGCTCAACCGCTTCTCCGTGCGGTTGCCAAGGCAACCATTTACATGTGTTTGGTAGTTAACAGTGTATAAACAGTGTTAGGGGACTAATATACACTGAGAAGGTCCCATTACATCACGAAACATAAAGGAAAAACAATTGGAACCCATAAAGAAAACAATGGACATATTTACAACAATTGTGATGGGCGATTGAGGTAGTTCAATGACGTACAGACAATGCATAGGAAAACAATTAAATTAACAAATCATATATCCACATACATTGACAGAATATACAAACATAATTATACAATAATGTAATTATACAATAAACGGGTGTCCAGGTGTCAAAGACACTCTACTCTAAGTCAATACATAGTGCTAATTAGAGAGCCCTCTAACTGCGGACTAAAATATTGTAAGTGTCGGGGCTACTAAGGAAGAGATAACCTCTATCTATGATTCATAATGGAAACTTGTCTGTTGGTTTCCTCAAGTTCGTTCAAACCCCTGGTGACAGTGTCTAAAGAGTGGATCCATCTACACTCACGCTTGTTCAGTATATCAGTGAAATCACCCCCTCTTGGGTTAGGTTTTACTTTTTCCAGAACCCACCACCTCAGGCTGTCTGCTTTATGTTCGAAACTGATGAAATGCTCTACCAAAGGGGCACCGGATGTCTTGCAGCGGATACGGCTGCAATGTTGCAGTATCCGGCACTTCACCTTCTGGACAGTTTGGCCCACGTAGAAAAAATCACATGGACAGGTGATTACATAAATGACTCCAGATGTGTTACAGTTGCTATGTTCCTTTAATGTGTAGGTATGGTTGTTATGTGTGAACTCGTAGATAGTTCTGGTTAGAGCACATGCTTTACATGAGCCACATTGGTGGTGTCCCATGACCGGGGTACCCCATAAGGTGGTCTGTCCTGCCGTCTGACTGGTAGGTAGTAAGGATTTGATCAAATGATCTCTAATATTTTTACCTTTTCTGAAAGCGTGTAGTGGGGTGGGTATGTTCCCTAATTCGTCAGCCACTAGATGCCAATGCTGGTTAATGGCCTTCTTGATGGCATTGCTTTTAGTGTTGAACGTAGTCACACATACCAACCGTTCCTCGTGGGTCTTCTCTTTAGATTTGGGGGTTAGCAAGAGTTCCCTGTGATTATGCCACGCACGTTTCCGCGCTTTCTTCAGAAGCCTGATTGGGTAGCCACGGTCTATCAATCTGGACAATAGACCTGCCGATTCCTCAAAGAAATTTTCTTTTTTTGAACAATTTCTCCGGATCCGTAAAAACTGTCCAAAAGGTAAGTTATCCCGTAGATTACGGGGATGGTGGCTTGAGTAACGTAGTAATGTGTTTCTTTCGCTACTTTTCCTAAATAGTGTGGTGTATAGTTTGCCTGACTAGGAGTCTGATTTAATTGTGATGTCAAGGAAATCAATATTTTCTCTACTGTAGTTCATCGTGAATTGTATGTCTGTTGAACATGTGTTCAACCAAAGATGGAATTTTTTGAGATCCTCTTCTTCACCTCGCCAAACAAATATAACATCGTCGATGTATCGACGCCACAGTTCTATACACTCACTGTATGGGTTTAATTGATTGAGGACATATTGATGTTCAAATTCACTCATGTAAATAATGGCCAAGTTTGGGGCAAAGCTGGCCCCCATCGCCACGCCTTTATTTTGTACGAAAAATTGACCCAAAAAGGTGAAATAATTTTGAGTCATTGCAATTTTAAGTAACGCCACAATGAATTCTGTGGGAACCAAATGTGGTGCAGGTCTAACATTGAGTACTGATTCAATACACTGGAGGGCTGCCAGTTGTGGAATGTTTGTATAAAGGGCAGTTATGTCCATAGTGACTAATAGGTGAGTATCAGAATCATATGGATATTCATCCAAGAGTTGTATAGTTTGCATGGTATCCCTTAAGTAGGTGGAAGTCTGTTCCGCAATGGGTTTTAAAAACACATCAATGTACTTGCATAATGGTTCTAGGACTGAACCACAGCCAGACACGATTAGTCTCCCTGGGGTATTTTGCATCCGTTTATGTATTTTAGGGAGGGTGTAGATTGTGGGTAGTCTGGGGTGTTTATTATTCAAGTAGTCATGTTCGAGTTTGTTAACAAATCCATTTTCCAGAGCAGTACCAGTAAGGCTCCTTATAGCCTTACTTATGTCTTGAGTGGGGTCTCTACGTAATTTCACATAGTTCCCATCTACAGTCAACTGGGAGTCAATCTCTCTTTTGTAGTCCTCTATGTTCTGTATAACAATGGCACCGCCCTTATCCGCGGATTTAATCACGATATTGGGATTGTTTTTTAATGTATCCAGGGCTGCACGCTCTTGTTTACTTATGTTGTATTGGACATACTGTCTGTTAGATAGTATGTTATCCACATCTCTCATTACCACTTGTTCGTACGTCAGAAGTTTATGTGGCATGAGAGACACAGGGGGGTTGAATTTAGATGGTGGTCGTAGTCCACTGGCAGAGAAGGTAGGGTTGCTAGGTGTTTTCAAGAAATGGTATTTTAGACGCAACTTGCGAAAGAATTGGTGCAATTCAATCTTCAAGTTGAAATTATTGGGCATGTTGGTCGGGACAAAAGACAAACCCTTTTCCAGGATTCCTTGTTCATTAGGTGCCAGTATATAATCTGACAGGTTGATAACAGTGTTATCCGGTTTGTGGATCACCATCTGTAATGCTGCCGTCGTGTTTTGATCTCGCCATGTGTTTCCTGTTGGAAGTGTGCCTGTCTCCTTGTCTGACCTCTCCCTTGATTCCATGTCTGTGCTCTGTTCCCCCTGGGTCTCACCCAGGGACGACCACACCCTCGTTGACCCCACCATGGTTCCTCTGGTAAAAAAGGGGGCTGTTGGATTGATTGGTTCGGACCTCCAGTGGAAGTAGCTCCACTAGGTCCTGGACGTTCAGTATCACTCCCTGAGCTACTACCAAAGGAGGAACCTGAGAAGGTAGTGTACCTTCTAAAGCCACTCCTGCCTCTACTAGAGAAGGTACCCTGTTGTTCCCTTATATAGTAGCCTTCCTGTAAATAAGGGTAGGGGATCTTCTTGTCATAGAATTTAATGTCCCTAGTCACTTTGTCTAGTTTTGTTGCCTGTGTGTATATATCAAAGTCCTGAATGGTACGTTCTAATCTCTCTAATGCTTCTTTGGCATTAACTAGAGCCCTATCTTCAACAATTTCTTTTTTTAATTCAGTGATTTCCTTAGTCAGGCGTTGTACCTCTTCTACTGCTGTTTCTATACCAAGCACCATCCAGTGCCTTGAGCAGTTATTTGACACAAAACTAAAATTCTCTTTAAATTTGGGATTATCAAGAAAGATTGCTGGTTCGTTTCTTACTTGTAGTCCCACAGGGATAACATTAGATTGGAGATATTTAGCCAAGGTATGTGCACTTTTTCATTAAGAGTTAAATCTATACTCGTAGTGGTACCACCTAAAAAGGTGTTCCCTCCTTGTAGTTGCAATAGTTTGTCAATATAATCCTCGCTATATGACAGTGTTTCCCTCTCCGACATAGTATAATTACTTGTGTTGAAAAATTTTGGATAATTTGTCTGTATCGTGTCAACAATGTGAGCAAGACAGTGTTAACCAAAATTTGGACAATTCAAAAAACAAACATTTAACAGTTAAACAATTAGACCCTTGCAGGACGTGCCTGCACAAAGGTAGCCATTACAAAAATGGGGTAACCCATGGTTAAAGGACCTGGGTGTAATACTGATACCAAAAACAGTGGTCCTTGACCAATAATCAATATATCTGAGACATATGCTTCGCTTAGTTAAATGCTTTGCTAATCCTGAGCCTAAAAACAGAAAAACTCTTTGAGAACAAAGGCTCGCAATACTCAATATATAGTTCAATCTAACAAAGGACAATATCCAAAACACTGTGGACTAATATACATAGGTTTATTCTTTTGGCAATTTTGCAATATTGATAGGACAGTACGAGGTTGCTCCAAGGAGAAACGTGCATCAAAGGAAGGTGATTAAAGAGTGAGTGAATGAGACAAGAAATGAAAGATACATAGTAGTAAGAATATTCAATCACATTTAGGCAATGTGGATCGGTTGTAATTCACCGTCCAGAATCCAAGTAACCTGGTCACATTCATTAAATACAGAATTATGTTAGTATATTTCATAAAGTGACCCCATTGATGGTCTTGTACGAAAAACTGAATATGTGTCCCAGGTGGTAAAGAGTAGGCGTCGACGTTTCGACCCGTCTTGATGGCCTTGGGGATTTTTAAGCCTTGGCCTTGCGGGTCCTCATCAGGACCAAAGAGGGAGCAACCTGACTGGAAGGTGGTCTAACTGAAACACCTGCAATATTAAAACAAGGGGGTGTAAGGATGTTGTCCTAATTAAAACACAATTAAAAATGGGGGTATGTCGTTATTGATCACATACCTAATCAATTTGAACGGACTTATATCACAGGAAGAAATCCCGAATTCCAATGGATGGAGGGCTTGATGTCACAGATCAATCAAATTCGTTCTGAATGAGAAGAATAATACTGAAATAGATTCCGAGTATCGACAATATAGTCTGCAAGCACTTGATAAAATCTCATTTTACAAAACACACCGTGAAGGGTGTCGGTCACTCTAAAACACGCGTCAGCTTAAGTGGAACTAATTAAGCTGTGACTATATGGCAGGCCGTTTGTAAGCAATAGAACAACAGAAAGGGCATCTTACCGCATCAAGTATTCATATGAGAACCGTCTGCGTTGGATCGGCCGTTATTCAGAAAGGATCGCCGAGGCGTAAGGTTCAGTCAAGGCTAAAACCAAAAAGGGGGGCATGGTCACTAAAAACTAAGCCTGAGTGGGTTGAAAGTCTACGGTGTGCGGAGTATGGGTGGTGAGAGAACTTACCACGAGAACACAATGAATGTGCAGAATCACGGAGCGTCTGTCTCCGTTCGAGCCCCAGTTCAGTGTGAGCTCAACCGCGACTTCGTGCGGTTACCAAGGCAACCGTGTACGTGTTAATGACGGTGGACACGGTGTGGAAAGGGTAGAGGGACTAATGTGAATTGTCAAAGTCCGATATGATCTATTCACAGTGTCAAAACGGGGGGGTGGGGGCTCATGATGAGTACGTACACTGTCTGAGGTGAAAGCAAACGCGGGATCCACTTCACCTGCTTAATAACGGAGCGTCCGTCTCCGTGCCAGCTCCAAATGAACGCGAGCTCAACCGCTTCTCTGTGTGGTTGCCAAGGCAACCATTTACATGTGTTTGGTAGTTAACAGTGTATAAACAGTGTTAGGGGACTAATATACACTGAGAAGGTCCCATTACATCACGAAACATAAAGGAAAAACAATTGGAACCCATAAAGAAAACAATGGACATATTTACAACAATTGTGATGGGCGATTGAGGTAGTTCAATGACGTACAGACAATGCATAGGACAACAATTAAATTAACAAATCATATATCCACATACATTGACAGAATATACAAACATAATTATACAATAATGTAATTATACAATAAACGGGTGTCCAGGTGTCAAAGACACTCTACTCTAAGTCAATACATAGTGCTAATTAGAGAGCCCTCTAACTGCGGACTAAAATATTGTAAGTGTCGGGGCTGCTAAGGAAGAGATAACCTCTATCTGTGATTCATAATGGAAACTTGTCTGTTGGTTTCCTCAAGTTCGTTCAAACCCCTGGTGACAGTGTCTAAAGAGTGGATCCATCTACACTCACGCTTGTTCAGTATATCAGTGAAATCACCCCCTCTTGGGTTAGGTTTTACTTTTTCCAGAACCCACCACCTCAGGCTGTCTGCTTTATGTTCGAAACTGATGAAATGCTCTACCAAAGGGGCACCGGGTGTCTTGCAGCGGATACGGCTGCAATGTTGGAGTATCCGGCACTTCACCTTCTGGATGGTTTGGCCCACGTATAAAAAATCACATGGACAGGTGATTACATAAATGACTCCAGATGTGTTACAGTTGCTATGTTCCTTTAATGTGTAGGTATGGTTGTTATGTGTGAACTCGTAGATAGTTCTGGTTAGAGCACATGCTTTACATGATCCACATTGGTGGTGTCCCATGAAGGGGTACCCCATAAGGTGGTCTTTCCTGCCGTCTGACTGGTAGGTAGTAAGGATTTGATCAAATGATCTCTAATATTTTTACCTTTTCTGAAAGCGTGTAGTGGGGTGGGTATGTTCCCTAATTCGTCAGCCACTAGATGCCAATGCTGGTTAATGGCCTTCTTGATGGCATTGCTTTTAGTGTTGAACGTAGTCACACATACCAACCGTTCCTCGTGGGTCTTCTCTATAGATTTGGGGGTTAGCAAGAGTTCCCTGTGATTATGCCACGCACGTTTCCGCGCTTTCTTCAGAAGCCTGATTGGGTAGCCACGGTCTATCAATCTGGACAATAGACCTGCCGATTCCTCAAAGAAATTTTCTTTTTTTGAACAATTTCTCCGGATCCGTAAAAACTGTCCAAAAGTTAAGTTATCCCATAGATTATGGGGATGGTGGCTTGAGTAACGTAGTAATGTGTTTCTTTCGCTACTTTTCCTAAATAGTGTGGTGTATAGTTTGCCTGACTCCGAGTCTGATTTAATTGTGATGTCAAGGAAATCAATATTTTCTCTACTGTAGTTCATCGTGAATTGTATGTCTGTTGAACATGTGTTCAACCAAAGATGGAATTTTTTGAGATCCTCTTCTTCACCTCGCCAAACAAATATAACATCGTCGATGTATCGACGCCACAGTTCTATACACTCACTGTATGGGTTTAATTGATTGAGGACATGTTGATGTTCAAATTCACTCATGTAAATAATGGCCAAGTTTGGGGCAAAGCTGGCCCCCATCACCACGCCTTTAGTTTGTACGAAAAATTGACCCAAAAAGGTGAAATAATTTTGAGTCATTGCAATTTTAAGTAACGCCACAATGAATTCTGTGGGAACCAAATGTGGTGCAGGTCTAACATTGAGTACTGATTCAATACACTGGAGGGCTGCCAGTTGTGGAATGTTTGTATAAAGGGCAGTTATGTCCATAGTGACTAATAGGTGAGTATCAGAATCATATGGATATTCATCCAAGAGTTGTATAGTTTGCATGGTATCCCTTAAGTAGGTGGAAGTCTGTTCCGCAATGGGTTTTAAAAACACATCAATGTACTTGCATAATGGTTCTAGGACTGAACCACAGCCAGACACGATTGGTCTCCCTGGGGGATTTTGCATCCGTTCATGTATTTTAGGGAGTGTGTAGATTGTGAGTAGTCTGGGGTGTTTATTATTCAAGTAGTCATGTTCGAGTTTGTTAGCAAATCCATTTTCCAGAGCAGTACCAGTAAGGCTCCTTATAGCCTTACTTATGTCCTGAGTGGGGTCTCTACGTAATTTCACATAGTTCCCATCTACAGTCAACTGGGAGTCAATCTCTCTTTTGTAGTCCTCTATGTTCTGTATAACAATGGCACCGCCCTTATCCGCGGGTTTAATCACGATATTGGGATTGTTTTTTAATGTATCCAGGGCTGCACGCTCTTGTTTACTTATGTTGTATTGGACATACTGTCTGTTAGATAGTATGTTATCCACATCTCTCATTACCACTTGTTCGTACGTCAGAAGTTTATGTGGCATGAGAGACACAGGGGGGTTGAATTTAGATGGTGGTCGTAGTCCACTGGCAGAGAAGGTAGGGTTGCTAGGTGTTTTCAAGAAATGGTATTTTAGACGCAACTTGCGAAAGAATTGGTGCAATTCAATCTTCAAGTTGAAATTATTGGGCATGTTGGTCGGGACAAAAGACAAACCCTTTTCCAGGATTCCTTGTTCATTAGGTGCCAGTATATAATCTGACAGGTTGATAGAAGGGTTATCCGGTTTGTGGATCACCATCTGTAATGCTGCCGTCGTGTTTGGATCTCGCCATGTGTTTCCTGTTGGAAGTGTGCCTGTCTCCTTGTCTGGCCTCTCCCTTGATTCCATGTCTGTGCTCTGTTCCCCCTGGGTCTCCCCCAGGGACGACCACTCCCTCGTTTACCCCACCATGGTTCCTCTGGTAAAAAAGGGGGCTGTTGGATTGATTGGTTCGGACCTCCAGTGGAAGTAGCTCCACTAGGTCCTGAACGTTCAGTATCACTCCCTGAGCTACTACCAAAGGAGGAACCTGAGAAGGTAGTGTACCTTCTAAAGCCACTCCTGCCTCTACTAGAGAAGGTACCCTGTTGTTCCCTTATATAGTAGCCTTCCTGTAAATATGGGTAGGTGATCTTCTTGTCATAGAATTTAATGTCCCTAGTCACTTTGTCTAGTTTTGTTGCCTGTGTGTATATATCAAAGTCCTGAATGGTACGTTCTAATCTCTCTAATGCTTCTTTGGCATTAACTAGAGCCCTATCTTCAACAATTTCTTTTTTTAATTCAGTGATTTCCTTAGTCAGGCGTTGTACCTCTTCTACTGCTGTTTCTATACCAAGCACCATCCAGTGCCTTGAGCAGGTATTTGACACGAAACAAAAATTCTCTTTCAATTTGGGATTATCAAGAAAGATTGCTGGTTCGTTTCTTACTTGTAGTCCCACAGGGATAACATTAGATTGGAGATATTTAGCCAAGGTATGTCCATGTAATCTTGTCCTAATCAATTTCTTCTCAAGCCGTTCTAGCTTAGACACTTTTTCATTAAGAGTTAAATCTATACTCGTAGTGGTACCACCTAAAAAGGTGTTACCTCCCTGTAGTTGCAATAGTTTGTCAATATAATCCTCGCTATATGACAGTGTTTCCCTCTCCGACATAGTATAATTACTTGTGTTGAAAATTTTTGGATAATTTGTCTGTATCGTGTCAACAATGTGAGCAAGACAGTGTTAACCAAAATTTGGACAATTCAAAAAACAATCATTTAACAGTTACACAATTAGACCCTCGCAGGACTTGCCTGCACAAAGGTAGCCATTACAAAAATGGGGTAACCCATGGTTAAAGAACCTGGGTGTAATACTGATACCAAAAACAGTGTTCCTTGACCAATAATCAATATATCTGAGACATATGCTTCGCTTAGTTAAATGCTTTGCTAATCCTGAGCCTAAAAAAAGAAAAAAAACTCTTTGAGAACAAAGGCTCGCAATACTCAATATATAGTTCAATCTAACAAAGGACAACATCCAAAACACTGTGGACTAATATACATACGTTTATTCTTTTGGCAATTTTGCAATATTGATAGGACAGTGCGAGGTTGCTCCAAGGAGAAACGTGCATCAAAGGAAGGTGATTAAAGAGTGAGTGAATGAGACAAGAAATGAAAGATACATAGTAGTAAGAATATTCAATAAAATTTAGGCAATGTGGATCGGTTGTAATTCACCGTCCAGAATCCAAGTAACCTGGTCACATTCATTAAATACAGAATTATGTTAGTATATTTCATAAAGTGACCCCATTGATGGTCTTGCACGAAAAACTGAATATGTGTCCCAGGTGGTAAAGAGTAGGCGTCGACGTTTCGACCCGTCTTGATGGCCTTGGGGATTTTTAAGCCTTGGCCTTGCGGGTCCTCATCAGGACCAAAGAGGGAGCAACCTGACTGGAAGGTGGTCTAACTGAAACACCTGCAATATTAAAACAAGGGGGTGTAAGGATGTTGTCCTAATTAAAACACAATTAAAAATGGGGGTATGTCGTTATTGATCACATACCTAATCAATTTGAACGGACTTATATCACAGGAAGAAATCCCGAATTCCAATGGATGGAGGGCTTGATGTCACAGATCAATCAAATTCGTTCTGAATGAGAAGAATAATACTGAAATAGATTCCGAGTATCGACAATATAGTCTGCAAGCACTTGATAAAATCTCATTTTACAAAACACACCGTGAAGGGTGTTGGTCACTCTAAAACCCGCGTCAGGCTAAGTGGAACTAATTAAGCTGTGACTATATGGCAGGCCGTTTGTAAGCAATAGAACAATAGAAAGGGCATCTTACCGCATCAAGGATTCGTATGAGAACCGTCTGCGTTGGATCGGCCGTTATTCAGAAAGGATCGCCGAGGCGTAAGGTTCAGTCAAGGCTAAAACCAAAAAGGGGGGCATGGTCACTTAAAACTAAGCCTGAGTGGGTTGAAAGTCTACGGTGTGCGGAGTATGGGCGGTGAGAGAACTTACCACGAGAACACAATGAATGTGCAGAATCACGGAGCGTCTGTCTCCGTTCGAGCCCCAGTTCAGTGTGAGCTCAACCGCGACTTTGTGCGGTTACCAAGGCAACCGTGTACGTGTTAATGACGGTGGACACGGTGTGGAAAGGGTAGAGGGACTAATGTGAATTGTCAAAGTCCGATATGATCTATTCACAGTGTCAAAACGGGGGGGTGGGGGCTCATGATGAGTACGTACACTGTCTGAGGTGAAGGCAAACGTGGGATCCACTTCACCTGCTTAATAACAGAGCGTCCGTCTCCGTGCCAGCTCCAAATGAACGCGAGCTCAACCGCTTCTCCGTGCGGTTGCCAAGGCAATCATTTACATGTGTTTGGTAGTTAACAGTGTATAAACAGTGTTAGGGGACTAATATACACTGAGAAGGTCCCATTACATCACGAAACATAAAGGAAAAACAATTGTAACCCATAAAGAAAACAATGGACATATTTACAGCAATTGTGATGGGCGATTGAGGTAGTTCAATGACGTACAGACAATGCATAGGACAACAATTAAATTAACAAATCATATATCCACATACATTGAGAGAATATACAAACATAATTATACAATAATGTAATTATACAATAAACGGGTGTCCAGGTGTCAAAGACACTCTACTCTAAGTCAATACATAGTGCTAATTAGAGAGCCCTCTAACTGCGGACTAAAATATTGTAAGTGTCAGGGCTGCTAAGGAAGAGATAACCTCTATCTGTGATTCATAATGGAAACTTGTCTGTTGGTTTCCTCAAGTTCGTTCAAACCCCTGGTGACAGTGTCTAAAGAGTGGATCCATCTACACTCACGCTTGTTCAGTATATCAGTGAAATCACCCCCTCTTGGGTTAGGTTTTACTTTTTCCAGAATCCACCACCTCAGGCTGTCTGCTTTATGTTCGAAACTGATGAAATGCTCCACCAAAGGGGCACCGGGTGTCTTGCAGCGGATACGGCTGCAATGTTGCAGTATCCGGCACTTCACCTTCTGGACGGTTTGGCCCACGTATAAAAAATCACATGGACAGGTGATTACATAAATGATTCCAGATGTGTTACAGTTGCTATGTTCCTTTAATGTGTAGGTATGGTTGTTATGTGTGAACTCGTAGATAGTTCTGGTTAGAGCACATGCTTTACATGAGCCACATTGGTGGTGTCCCATGACCAGGGTACCCCATAAGGTGGTCTGTCCTGCCGTCTGACTGGTAGGTAGTAAGGATTTGATCAAATGATCTCTAATATTTTTACCTTTTCTGAAAGCGTGTTTTGGGGTGGGTATGTTCCCTAATTCGTCAGCCACTAGATGCCAATGTTGGTTAATGGCCTTCTTGATGGCATTGCTTTTAGTGTTGAACGTAGTCACACATACCAACCGTTCCTCGTGGGTCTTCTCTTTAGATTTGGGGGTTAGCAAGAGTTCCCTGTGATTATGCCACGCACGTTTCCGCGCTTTCCTCAGAAGCCTGATTGGGTAGCCACGGTCTATCAATCTGGACAATAGACCTGCCGATTCCTCAAAGAAATTTTCTTTTTTTGAACAATTTCTCCGGATCCGTAAAAACTGTCCAAAAGGTAAGTTATCCCGTAGATTACGGGGATGGTGGCTTGAGTAACGTAGTAATGTGTTTCTTTCGCTACTTTTCCTAAATAGTGTGGTGAATAGTTTGCCTGTCTCTGAGTCTGATTTAATTGTGATGTCAAGGAAATCAATATTTTCTCTACTGTAGTTCATCGTGAATTGTATGTCTGTTAAACATGTGTTCAACCAAAGATGGAATTTTTTGAGATCCTCTTCTTCACCTCGCCAAACAAATATAACATCGTCGATGTATCGACGCCACAGTTCTATACACTCACTGTATGGGTTTAATTGATTGAGGACATATTGATGTTCAAATTCACTCATGTAAATAATGGCCAAGTTTGGGGCAAAGCTGGCCCCCATCGCCACGCCTTTAGTTTGTACGAAAAATTGACCCAAAAAGGTGAAATAATTTTGAGTCATTGCAATTTTAAGTAACACCACAATGAATTCTGTGGGAACCAAATGTGGTGCAGGTCTAACATTGAGTACTGATTCAATACACTGGAGGGCTGCCAGTTGTGGAATGTTTGTATAAAGGGCAGTTATGTCCATAGTGACTAATAGATGAGTATCAGAATCATATGGATATTCATCCAAGAGTTGTATAGTTTGCATGGTATCCCTTAAGTAGGTGGAAGTCTGTTCCGCAATGGGTTTTAAAAACACGATACAGACAAATTATCCAAAAATTTTCAACACAGATAATTATACTATGTCGGAGAGGGAAACACTGTCATATAGCAAGGATTATATTGACAAACTATTGCAACTACAAGGAGGTAACACCTTTTTAGGTGGTACCACTACGAGTATAGATTTAACTCTTAATGAAAAAGTGTCTAAGCTAGAACGGCTTGAGAAGAAAGTGATTAGGACAAGATTACATGGACATACCTTGGCTAAATATCTCCAATCTAATGTTATCCCTGTGGGACTACAATTTAGAAACGAACCAGCAATTTTGCTTGATAATCCCAAATTTAAAGAGAATTTTAGTTTTGTGTCACATAACTGCTCAAGGCACTGGATGGTGCTTGGTATAGAAACAGCATTAGAAGAGGTACAACGCCTGACTAAGGAAATCACTGAATTAAAAAAAGAAATTGTTGAAGATAGGGCTCTAGTTAATGCCAAAGAAGCATTAGAGAGATTAGAACGTACCATTCAGGACTTTGATATATACACACAGGCAACAAAACTAGACAAAGTGACTAGGGATATTAAATTCTATGACAAGAAGATCACCTACCAATATTTACAGGAAGGCTACTATATAAGGGAACAACAGGGTACCTTCTCTAGTAGAGGCAGGAGTGGCTTTAGAAGGTACACTACCTTCTCAGGTTCCTCCCTTGGTAGTAGCTCAGGGAGTGATACTGAACGTCCAGGACCTAGTGGAGCTACTTCCACTGGAGGTCCGAACCAATGAATCCAACAGCCCTCTTTTTTACCAGAGGAACCATGGTGGGGTCAACGAGGGCGTGGTCGTCCCTGGGGGAGACCCAGGGGGAACAGAGCACAGACATGGAATCAAGGGAGAGGCCAGACAAGGAGACAGGCACACTTCCAACAGGAAACACATGGCGAGATCCAAACACGACGGCAGCATTACAGATGGTGATCCACAAACCGGATAACCCTGCTATCAACCTGTCAGATTATATACTGGCACCTAATGAACAAGGAATCCTGGAAAAGAGTTTGTCTTTTGTCCCGACCAACATGCCCAATAATTTCAACTTGAAGATTGAATTGCACCAATTCTTTCGCAAGTTGCGTCTAAAATACCATTTCTTGAAAACACCTAGCAACCCTACCTTCTCTGCCAGTGGACTACGACCACCATCTAAATTCAACCCCCCTGTGTCTCTCATGCCACATAAACTTCTGGTGTACGAACAAGTGGTAATGAGAGATGTGGATAACATACTATCTAACAGACAGTATGTCCAATACAACATAAGTAAACAAGAGTGTGCAGCCCTGGATACATAAAAAAACAATCCCAATATCGTGATTAAACCCGCGGATAAGGGCGGTGCCATTGTTATACAGAACATAGAGGACTACAAAAGAGAGATTGACTCCCAGTTGACTGTAGATGGGAACTATGTGAAATTACGTAGAGACCCCACTCAAGACATAAGTAAGGCTATAAGGAGCCTTACTGGTACAGCTCTGGAAAATGGATTTGTTAACAAACTCGAACATGACTACTTGAATAATAAACACCCCAGACTACCCACAATCTACACCCTCCCTAAAATACATAAACGGATGCAAAATCCCCCAGGGAGACCAATCGTGTCTGGCTGTGGTTCAGTCCTAGAACCATTATGCAAGTACATTGATGTGTTTTTAAAACCCATTGCGGAACAGACTTCCACCTACTTAAGGGATACCATGCAAACTATACAACTCTTGGATGAATATCCATATGATTCTGATACTCACCTATTATTCACTATGGACATAACTGCCCTTTATACAAACATTCCACAACTGGCAGCCCTCCAGTGTATTGAATCAGTACTCAATGTTAGACCTGCACCACATTTGGTTCCCACAGAATTCATTGTGGCGGTACTTAAAATTGCAATGACTCAAAATTATTTCACCTTTTTGGGTCAATTTTTCGTACAAACTAAAGGCGTGGTGATGGGGGCCAGCTTTGCCCCAAACTTGGCCATTATTTACATGAGTGAATTTGAACATCAAGATGTCCTCAATCAATTAAACCCATACAGTGAGTGTATAGAACTGTGGCGTCGATACATCGACAATGTTATATTTGTTTGGCGAGGTGAAGAAGAGGATCTCAAAAAATTCCATCTTTGGTTGAACACATGTTCAACAGACATACAATTCATGATGAACTGCAGTAGAGAAAATATTGATTTCCTTGACATCACAATTAAATCAGACTCGAAGTCAGGCAAACTATACACCACACTATTTAGGAAAAGTAGCGAAAGAAACACATTACTACGTTACTCAAGCCACCATCCCCGTAATCTACGGGATAACTTACCTTTTGGACAATTTTTACGGATCCGGAGAAATTGTTCAAAAAAAGAAAATTTCTTTGAGGAATCGGCAGGTCTATTGTCCAGATTGATAGACCGTGGCTACCCAATCAGGCTTCTGAAGAAAGCGCGGAAACGTGCGTGGCATAATCACAGGGAACTCTTGCTAACCCCCAAATCTAAAGAGAAGACCCACGAGGAACAGTTGGTATGTGTGACTACGTTCAACACTAAAAGCAATGCCATCAAGAAGGCCATTAACCAGCATTGGCATCTAGTGGCTGACGAATTAGGGAACATACCCACCCCACTACACGCTTTCAGAAAAGGTAAAAATATTAGAGATCATTTGATCAAATCCTTACTACCTACCAGTCAGACGGCAGGACAGACCACCTTATGGGGTACCCCGGTCATGGGACACCACCAATGTGGCTCATGTAAAGCATGTGCTCTAACCAGAACTATCTACGAGTTCACACATAACAGCCATACCTACACATTAAAGGAACATAGCAACTATAACACATCTGGAGTCATTTATGTAATCACCTGTCCATGTGATTTTTTATACGTGGGCCAAACCGTCCAGAAGGTGAAGTGCCGGATACTGCAACATTGCAGCCGTATCCGCTGCAAGACACCCGGTGCCCCTTTGGTAGAGCATTTCATCAGTTTCGAACATAAAGCAGACAGCCTGAGGTGGTGGGTTCTGGAAAAATTAAAACCTACCCCAAGAGGGGGTGATTTCACTGATATACTGAACAAGCGTGAGTGTAGATGGATCCACTCTTTAGATACTGTCACCAGGGGTTTGAACGAACTTGAGGAAACCAACAGACAAGTTTCCATTATGAATCACAGATAGAGGTTATCTCTTCCTTAGCAGCCCCGACACTTACAATATTTTAGTCCGCAGTTAGAGGGCTCTCTAATTAGCACTATGTATTGACTTAGAGTAGAGTGTCTTTGACACCTGGACACCCGTTTATTGTATAATTACATTATTGTATAATTATGTTTGTATATTCTGTCAATGTATGTGGATATATGATTTGTTAATTTAATTGTTGTCCTATGCATTGTCTGTACGTCATTGAACTACCTCAATCGCCCATCACAATTGTTGTAAATATGTCCATTGTTTTCTTTATGGGTTCCAATTGTCTTTCCTTTATGTTTCGTGATGTAATGGGACCTTCTCAGTGTATATTAGTCCCCTAACACTGTTTATACACTGTTAACTACCAAACACATGTAAATGGTTGCCTTGGCAACCGCACGGAGAAGCGGTTGAGCTCGCGTTCATTTGGAGCTGGCACGGAGACGGACGCTCCGTTATTAAGCAGGTGAAGTGGATCCCACGTTTGCCTTCACCTCAGACAGTGTACGTACTCATCATGAGCCCCCACCCCCCGTTTTGACACTGTGAATAGATCATATCGGACTTTGACAATTCACATTAGTCCCTCTACCCTTTCCACACCGTGTCCACCATCATTAACACGTACACGGTTGCCTTGGTAACCGCACGAAGTCGCGGTTGAGCTCACACTGAATTGGGGCTCGAACGGAGACAGACGCTCCATGATTCTGCACATTCATTGTGTTCTCGTGGTAAGTTCTCTCACCGCCCATTCTCCGCACACCGTAGACTTTCAACTCACTCAGGCTTAGTTTTAAGTGACCATTCCCCCCTTTTTGGTTTTAGCCTTGACTGAACCTTACGCCTCGGCGATCCTTTCTGAATAACGGCCGATCCAACGCAGACGGTTCTCATATGAATCCTTGATGCGGTAAGATGCCCTTTCTGTTGTTCTATTGCTTACAAATGGCCTGCCATATAGTCACAGCTTAATTAGTTCCACTTAGCCTGACGTGGGTTTTAGAGTGACCAACACCCTTCACGGTGTGTTTTGTAAAATGAGATTTTATCAAGTGCTTGCAGACTATATTGTCGATACTAGGAATCTATTTCAGTATTATTATTCTCATTCAGAACGAATTTGATTGATCTGTGACATCAAGCCCTCCATCCATTGGAATTCGGGATTTCTTCCTGTGATATAAGTCCGTTAAAATTGATTAGGTATGTGATCAATAACGACATACCCCCGTTTTTAATTGTGTTTTAATTAGGACAACATCCTTACACCCCCTTGTTTTAATATTGCAGGTGTTTCAGTTAGACCACCTTCCAGTCAGGTTGCCCCTTCTTTGGTCCTGATGAAGACCCGCAAGGCCAAGGCTTAAAAATCCCTAAGGCCATCAAGACGGGTCGAAACGTCGACGCCTACTCTTTACCACCTGGGACACATATTCAGTTTTTCGTGGAAGACCACTTTATGAAATATACTGACATAATTCTGCATTTAATGAATGTGACCAGGTTACTTGGATTCTGGACGGTGAATTACAACCGATCCACATTGCCTAAATTTGATTGAATATTCTTACTACTATGTATCTTTCATTTCTTGTCTCATTCACTCACTCTTTAATCACCTTCCTTTGATGCACGTTTCTCCTTGGAGCAACCTCGTACTGTCCTATCAATATTGCAAAATTGCCAAAAGAATAAACGTATGTATATTAGTCCACAGTGTTTTGGATGTTGTCCTTTGTTAGATTGAACTATATATTGAGTATTGCGAGCCTTTGTTCTCAAAGAGTTTTTCTGTTTTTAGGCTCAGGATTAGCAAAGCATTTAACTAAGCGAAGCATATGTCTCAGATATATTGATTATTGGTCAAGGACCACTGTTTTTGGTATCAGTATTACACCCAGGTCCTTTAACCATGGGTTACCCCATTTTTGTAATGGCCATACTTTACAACTGGGCGCCTCATGGCTCACTGCTTTTGTCTAGGTCGACCAGATCTGCCCCGGATAGTAGAGGCTTGGTGTAATCATAGGACCCGGGGAGATGGGTGAGGAAGGGGGAACCAGCACTCTTAAGAAGTTACCAAAGACCGATCCCGGCCCCAGTTTAGCAAACGATACCAAATAGTACGCGAAAATTCTTGCTCCATATGTGCCATACCAAATGAGGCTTTAAGCCAGCTCTCTCTATTCGGGGGGATAGGGTCTTTCCACCTTATACAGATCTCCCTCCGAGCGATCAGTATAAGGTATAACAACAGTCCCCTATAGATCTGAGATAACACCCCATTAGTGTAGTTGTTACCCCCAAAAAACACTAGAAGAAGATTGGTTTCGATGTTAGTTCCAAAAATGCCAGACAGGGAGTCCCCCACATCATTCCAGTACGATCTTAACTCTGGGCATTTAAAAAAGATGTTGATGTAGTCCGCATTCAGTGTTTTACATCTGGGGCATTTTGGTGGGGAAAGTGGAGCAAACTTAGCTATTTTGGCCGGGGTGTAATAGAGTCTATTGAGTACAAAAAGATGATTATTTTTTAAGCTGGCTGGTTTAATGTATCTATAAAGTAATTTAAAAGAAGGCTCAAAGAAATCTTCAATATTATGACCAAGCAATGATTGGTTCCAAACCGATGACTGAGGTTGAATGTCTGCATCATCTACTTCAAGAAGCCTTATATACCACATGAATATTTCTTTCTTTTTTGGCTGGACATCTTGTAATAGCCGCTCTAGTTCCCAATTCCCAGATCTTTCGCCCACTTCTGCATCATACCATGGTTTTAAGTTGGAAATATTTGAACTTAGAGAGTGTCGGACCTATCTTAACTCTTAGAACCTCCCATGGAAAAATCCCATCTACAACCAGCAGATCGACCATTTATTGACACCAGCTCTCCCGATTGGTATCGCTAAGCTATCTCTCAGGCATAGTGGGGTCCCAGGGGAATTCCATATGGGAGCAAAATCAGAGATGTATCCAATACCTCATCTACATCTTACTTTATGCCATGTCTCTAGGGCGGCTTTAAGAACCTTAAGACGACCATGTTTGAAGTATCTTGGGGCCCCAAACTTATATAGAAACCCTTCACCTCTGCTTCCCCCCTCAACCATTGCCATCTCACCCAGAAGCCTACCCCATGTTGTATCGTCTGGTATAGACAACAGCATCCTAATACCCTTAAATTGAAAGGCAATTAGATACCAACTGATGTCCGGGAGGGCCAACCCACCTTTTAAGAGCTGCCTCCTCAACTTTTTCCAGGACATCCTGGCACTTTTTAGCCCTTAAATAAAACTCCCAATTTTCCCCTGGATGTTAATAATGCTCTTACTAGGGAACGTGAAGGGAATAGCATTAAACAGGTACTTCAATTTAGGGAGAATAGTCATCTTCACCAGATTGACCCTCCCATTGATCGTCAGAGGAAGATTTTTCCATCTGGTGAAGAGATGATCAATTTCTTTTATGGTTTTTTCCAAATTAATCTGGGGGATTTTATTCAGATCTTTAACAATTTTTATACCCAAGTACTTCTTTACTAATGGGGCCTCCCCTGTAATCGATGTTCCAGCACATCACTTCCGTTTTAGCGGAGTTGGCTAGATACCCAGAAATTGAGCCAAACTCCTCCAGCAGATTTCCAAGCCGTGGGATAGTTACCTCCGGGTCACTGGTATAGATGATAACGTCATCAGCGTACAGCACTATTTTACACTGATAGTTTAATGATTTATAAGGACAGATAAAATCATCTAACCTAATACCTTGTGCCAAAGGCTCAATATAAATACTGAACAAAAGAGGGGATGAGGGGCACCCCTGGCTTGTCCCTCTCTGGATATCAAAACTAGGGGTCAGGGTGCCGTTCAACAAAATCTTTGCAGAGGCTCCCTGGTAACAGTTCCTTAAAGTCTGTACAAAAAGAGGGCCCATACCCGGTCCCTCAAGAACCCCCCAGAGATTCCTCCAACAGACCCGGTCAAAGGCCTTAGCCGCATCTAAGGCCACTACTGCTAAGGGGTACACTCTCACCATAGCCAGATCAATATTCCCAATCAGACGTTGAGTCTGTTCCTGAATAAACCTCCCTACTATAAAACCTTTCTGGTCGGTGTTGATCAGACTCGGAGCCAGCTTTGCCACTCTCCCTGCCAGAATGCCCATAAAGATCTTATAATCTGCATTCAGCAGGGAGATCGGGCGATATGAATCAGCCTTTAATGGAGCCTTCCCTGGCTTTAGAATCAAGCCAATAGTGGCCTCCTTCCAGGAACTAGGTACCAGACCTGTTGGACTATAAACTGTGTTAAATAGAGTATGGAGCACCGGGGTCAATTCATCCAAAAGGAGTTTGTACACCTCATTCAGAAGAGCATCCAAACCAGCGGCTTTATTATTTTTAGACCTCTTTATTTGATCCCTGATTTAATCTGTAGTTATAGGGGCATCAAGAAAAACCTGAGTAGCTTCAGTTAAGGTAGGTAAAGATTTGTCCTTTATCCAGGAGAGTGTTTTCTCCTGAGAAGGTTCCAAATTTTCTTTATACAGATCTGAAAAAAGAGATAAAAGACATTTTTGTAGATCCTCTGCCTTACTGGATTTATCTCCATTACTGTTTATAATTAGTCCATTAATGTTATTTTTTGAACGATCAATCCTGGCATTCTAGGCTAATAAAGCGCCTGCTTTTTCCCCATATTCAAAATTTTCCATATTCTTTGCTGACCATTGTGCCTTACATTTCTGGTCCAGCAAATTCCTAAGCTGCTGCCTAGTCTCCTCCAAGTTTTTCTGAACTTGTGTCACTTTTCCTGAGTTCTCCTGGCTAAGACTATTACTTTCCATTTCTAATTCCGTTATCTTACTCTCAATGGAATGTAGTTCCAAAGCCTTGGCTCTATTTTTAGAGCCTATTAGACTATGCAGCGTACCTCTGAGACAAGCTTTATAGGCATCCCAAACAAATCTATAGACGTGGAACCCAAATTAAATGAAAAGAATTCTAACTTGGAGGATCTGGTGGACTGAACAATACCAGAATCTGACAACATTAATCTGATCAATGTCCATCTAATTTGAGGTCTTTTGCCTTCCTTAGAATATGAAAACATGACAGGGGCGTGGTCAGAAAGGTGGCTAGGTAAGACCAATACTTCACATAGATTATCTAACACTTCCCTACTGACTAAAATATAATCTATTCTGGATGAATGGTGATTTTTTTTACTATAAAAAGTAAATCCTGGGAGATCCCCCTCCTTAGCCCTCCAAAGGTCTACTAAGTTCATATCGAATATCATATTTTTCATGGCCAGGGGAGATCGCGGAGTCCCTATTACACGACTCACATTAGACCTATCTTTAAGCGGATCTAGACGAACATTGAAATCACCTCCTATTATTGAGGGAGGAGTTGCCCTCATCAATGTATCTTATACTTTACTTAAATGTGAGGGATCATCAACATTGGGGCCATAATAAGAAGAACAAGTCAAGACCAATCCCCCAAAGTCCATCTGGGCCACAACCCATCTCCCTGCTTGGTCTGTCTGTACTGATTTTAACCACAAAGGGAGTCCCTTTCTTTACCAAAATTGCGACACCCCTGCTGTTAATCGATTGCTTTGAGTAACAAAAAGAATTTATCCAGGGAATTTTGGAAAAAATTGCTGGTGATTCAATACAGGTCAAATGTGTCTCTTGTAAAAGACAGACCTGTACAGGAGAGAGTTCTAAATACTTAAATATCAATCTTTGCCTACGTGGGCATCTCAATCCATTCAAATTCCAAGAAATGAAACAGATTTTACTGTCCCTTTTGGTATTACCTACCTTCAACTATTACACCCTTTCTTTGAGTTATACAACATTTTTTAAAGTAGAGATAAGATGAGGGATCCTTTTTTGTTTTTTTCACCCTCTGCTCCCCACCCAGTGACCCTCCTCCTCTACCCGCCTCCCCCTTTGTGACCCCTTACCCCCTGAGGAACCCTCCCTTCCAATAGGCTAAGCCTATTCGGTCGCCCCTCCCTAGGGTTATATATTACTAATATTTAGCCCGTAATATTTTGGGTGCTTCAAGCCCGAGCCCTCCTAAACCTTTAATCCTACCCCTATTTCCCTTCCTTCTTTTCATGTTGAATCCTGGCAATCAGAGCATCCACCTCTTCAGTGGCACAAATTATATGCATATGATTATTCCACATCACACATAGTGTGGCAGGAAACCTCAGTTGGGCTTTTGCCCCCAAGCTATTTAGTTCTGCTAAACTCGTCCCCAACACCCACTGTCTCGTAGCCGTAGTGTGTGAAATATCGGATCTAATGGAGAAGGAGAAGGAAGGCATATCCGAGAATGGAGATGATATCATCCCTTCCTTAAGTGCAGCTGTCAAGATAATCTCCTTAACTGAATAGCACAAAAAATTTACAAGGATTTTTCGGGGTTTCTGTCTCCCTGGGTTCCTCTTAAAGTGATCCCTGTGGGCTCTTTGGATCTCATATGCTAGATCAATATTTGGAAATTTTTTGCAAACAGAGCTTTTTAATAGGGAAATTAGAAACCCCGGCATGTCCTCCCCCTCCAAAGCTTCCGGAATGTTTATAAACTTCAAGTTGTTTTTTCTGGAGTGGTTTTCTAAGCCCTCGAGATTGTCCTTCAATTCCTTGTTTTGAATTGATAATTTTGCCAAGTCGGCCGAGGCCGCTTTGATCGTTTCTTTTAGTTGGGGAATTTCAACCTCAATTGCCTCAGTCCTCAAAGTGACTTCCTCCAGCTTTTGAGCCAATACCTCGCATGATGAACGGATTGCAGCCTGATTCACTTCAGACATGGAAAATCTACTAGCCAACTCCACTTGATCCATCTCCGACACAATAAATCTGCTGGTCATTTCTTCCTTCATTGCCAGAAGTAAATCTGTAAATGAATGCGGACAAGGAGCTGAAACCATATGTTCCCTTACCATATGTTCCTGGGAGCCAGATGCATTCAAACTACCACTATCATCTTGATGAGCGCCTTCTCCTCCTTGTTGATGTTCCTGTCCCCGCTACTGCCCCTGCCCTGGTTCATTATGTAGTTCCAAGACTGAATATCTGTTAGTAAGATTAATCAACGGATGAACCGCAGATTCAGTTTCAGTTTAAGAAACGAGCAGCATACTGGTGAAAGGGAGGACCTGAGATTCCGTTACCAAGCAGCTTATCTGAGTTATAATATGCTCACTACCTTTAAGGATCAATTCCTTCTTCGGTAAACTCGCGGAGACTGAGACTGCAGGCATGGAGGGAGACACGGACGTGGACGCGGCCGTAGATTTTGGTGTGGTCGTGGACGAAGACATAACTTGATAGAAGGTTTTTAAGGAAGGGGTAATTTTAGTTTTTGCAGTAGATATTTTCTTATCTCTGCCTTTCCCCTTACCCTTGGATCCTCTCTTTTTTGCAGGTGTACTGGTATCAGTTATATTCCCGCCCTGCTTACGTTGTTTAATATATGCTCTGACCTCAGAGATGGGGGAAAAACCCGTGTAGGTAGGCTTGACTGGGTAATCACTATATTTGGTACTAGGTGAGCTGCTCTGACTCGCAGGGCGTATCTACTTATTTTAGGGGGGAAATACCCTCTTTAACCCCCTCAGTACACTCCATACAATTTAAGGGCTCTCCCTCCTGACTTGAGGGTACACCCCTCTGACCAGATGTCCGTGATTTACTGCTCATGAAATTATCTCTCCCAGTCAAGCTTCCCAATGCTGACTTACCGCCAGGTAGATGGTTTAAGACGAGTCTAGTGTCCTTAATCTCCTTTGCAGAACCGGGCTTCTATGACCCCCCGACCACCTTGAAACGCCATTCAAAGTGGCAACTCGAGCATGCTCCTGGACTGGTACTGATTCTTCCTCCAACAAACTGGTGCAACAAGGAAGTAGTTCCCCGGCGTCTCCTCTCTTGCGCAGCCTCCCCCCAACTCCAGCTCCAGCTCCAGCTCCGAGCTCCTGGCTTGGCTCCGCTGTTGCCACCGCCACCGTCACCATGAATGTAATCGTCGTGGGTATCGAGGGTGGCTGGAATCGTCAAATCGTCTCAACAGAGAGAAAACGAGGCCCCCCGAATGACCTAAAAGACAGAGAAGTACGAATAAGGAAGGGTACGGTAGGTAAAAATGTATTTATCTCATTCGAGCTTCAATGTCAGCCCCGATGCAAAACCAGAGGGAGCACGTCCGCGGCCGTTTGGTCAGCGGCCACCATGTTCATCGCTCAATCGGGCATACCATTCTGACGCATTTCCAGATTTACGATTGCTCGTAAATCTGGAAATGCATCCGTGGACATGGATGTTGGGTCTGAACACCCATAACAACACCCATGTCACGCACCTAACATGAAAAGTGTTGCGTGAGAAGGGGGGATAATCACAAGCACAGGCAAAGCCACACAGGGTGGCTTTACGTGTGCTTCTAAATATCATGCAGCAGCTTCCACTGCCAGTGTGTCACACAACATGATGAACCGGCGGCAGAAGGGGCTTGTAAATCTGCCCCAGAATACTTACACTCATGAGAAGTTGTTGCTGAGATCTTGATGCAAGTCAGCTCCTTCCTCTTCACCACTATCATCATCATTTAGAATTTTAGGATCCTCACCCGGTGGCACTTCACGGTCTCCATCTTCTGCGATTTAAGGGATGTTCCATCGCAGGCCGATGTTGTGGAGCATGCAACAGGCCAGGGTGATCTGGCACACCTTCCCTGGTGAGTAGAGGAAGGCTCCTCCAGTTTTGTCCAGACATCTAAATCTGGCCTTTAGGAGCCCAAAGGCCCGCTCCTCTGGCAACTGTGTCCTTCTATGGGTCTCATTAAAGCTGACTTCCCCTGGTGTGGTTTGATTCCTCAGCAGTGACAAAAATCATGGACAGCTGAGATACGCTGAGTTTCCCAGATGGAAGACAGACATAAGTGTAACAATAACTTACACACTTTCTGATTATACTACCCGACATTATCCACAGAAAGTTAGGACAGATCATACTTACCAACAAGCCAGGCCCATTCCGTATGGTAGTTGTGATATCCACTGAGGTATGGTGCTGTTCGACAGTATTATCAAACAATGGGTAGTAGTGTTCCCTCTTTGACAGTATGAAGGAATCATGAGCTGATCGTGGGAACTGGGCACAGACATTTGAGATATACAGATCTGGTAATCAGACAACTTGCACCCTGATAGAATGGAATTCTTTCCTGTTACGGTAAACTTGTTCCCAGGCTTATGGTGGTACTAAAGCAATATGGGTGCCATCAATGGCTTCAACCACATGTGGGAGGTGACCAAATTCATAGAAGTGAACATTCACATCGGCTAAATTTTTATGTCTGGGTAACTGGATGTAGCTGCCAATGTGTCTCATCATTGTCGAAAGCATGTCTTGCTGAAACTTGGTTGTGACATACCAACAGATATTGCCACAGTGTATTGAAAGGAACGTGTGGCCAGAAAACACAATACTGCCATAAGTTTCACACTTGGTTTGAGACATGTGGGATTAGTATTATGAGAAAAGAGATAAGGCTCGAATTAATGACATAAATCCAGAATGGTTTGTCTCTTCAAACAAAACTTCTTGATTATATCCCTTTCTTCCATGGTCTGAAGGTCTGGAATTGGGCAGTACACATGAGTCGGTTGTCGCCTCCCTCTCCCATGGTAGCTATGTGTGAATTTAAAACAGTTTTTGAGCATTGGTGACAATGTCCACAGTAACATATGTGATGAGTAAGCCATAATTCATGTGACAGTATATAAATGATTCAGATTGCAATATACAAATATTATTTTTAAATAGTATATTGTGCACTATCCATCACAAATCCCTATTGTGGCCTTGACATATGTCTTGACCATTAATGTGCAAATAATGCATCTCAAATGTATTATATGCACATTTATTTATTTTGTATTTTGTTTTAGACAAAATATCATCACTAGCGGTGTACACAGCACCGCACTAATATAGCCTTAATGCACAATTACGCCCTAGACAAATGGAAAGTGTAGTAAACTTTTTATAGGAATTAATTTGTACATATTTAAACATATATCCTCTCATTTGGAGTGGTGGTGATGCAGTTAACAGTCACCAATGCAGTACTTTCAACCACTAAAATGGAGGCTGCCTGATATGCATATTGGACATTGCGCTTCAGACGCCGCCGCTGAAAGTCAACCATGCAGTGGGCAGTTGACTCCATGACGGACACAGTCATAGGCTATTGTTGGTGATTGTGACTGTAAAGGGCCAATGGCTGTGTCTGCACATGCTGCTGATTGTGTATGTCACGCCGCGATTTGAAAAATCCCTCACTTGCCCCTTGACACCGCTGCTACCAAGACCTCATCCACTTTAGCTATTATTTGCCACCTCTGCAAAGAATCATGCGAGGCCAAGCAGGTTAGAGGACCTTGCCTTCTCTGCAGAGGAGCTGGAGCTGCTGGCACATGAGGTCCTTTCCAGTATGGCCAGCTATTTGGCTCACCAGAGGAACAGGTAAGTAGCCTACATACATATGTCACTTCCATTCCCACAGGATACAATGTGCCTCTGAGTTACAGAGTTAAGTCTGATTACCCTTGCTCCATTTTGTAGTCCCATAATTAGGACAATCAAGTCAGGTATTGTTGATCACTCTACATTGTTTCGTTAACATCACCATTGGGATGTATGCTGTGTGCCCTAGATTCTACTTGGGGTGCATGTACACATCTATACATGTATACATTTCATGGCTCTAGGATATATTTACTAATCAGATCATGCTGAATGTGCAAACGAATGTCTAACCTTTACAGCATGAGCTGTGTATGTATTCTGTAAAAAACAGTTGAGGATGATGTTAGGCATGTGTATAGTTCCACATTTCATTCAGCCTAGATCAGGTCTTCCCAAACTGTTGTCTGGGAGCTAGCAATAGCTCACATAGCCCTTCAGAGTACCACACAACCTTGAAGTCGCATATTGGATGGCCACAAGCTAACCTTTTATATATTGAAGTAGTTTGAATGTGATGTTCATGTGTTATCAGTATGCTCAGCCTGCATAGAGCAAGGCCTGACAATGAGTTATGCCCAGTCTGAACCATGGGCAAACCTGGGGCAGAGTTTCTGTGGCAATACAACTGATGCACTGTGTAAAATCCCTATCGACTTGTGGATCCTTGAATGATCCCAAATGAGTTTTCAGAAACAAAAGTAGCCCTGATTGGTTTTACATGCACTACACTTGGAATGGTGACTTAGATAACCCCTTGACCTGATACTTCAATCCATTGCCCCACATTGTGAATGTGCATCATTTCCTAATCACAGGCCCCTTACTCAAACAGGTCTGTTTTCACTTTTCCATAAGTCATTCTTACACTGTACAGGCGTGTTTCACATGTGACACAATAACAGAGCAGATAGTTGATTACTGCAGAAGAGGTTTTGATATGTTAATCACCAGCTTTTTTACATTCAACCAATTAAACAAGAAATACAATCGTATGTTGATGTAATCCCTGTAGCAGTGCCACATATGGCAAAAGATGTATCCTGTGATGCCAATACATATTACACAAACTCAAGTAAGATATAGTAAGATATCCAATTCAGTAGTCCACATGTCTACACATCCCCAGAGAGAAAGCTCTCACTGACACTGCTGGCAGACCTTTCATTGTGACCTAAGTCTTAGGATGTAGTCTATACTATGGTACCAGGCTCTACGGACTCTATGCATCTAGTCAATGGGCCAGGCAGTCAAGGTGCCTGTACAATAATGCAAAAGTAGTTTACCATTCCAATTGTCACAATGGTAGGTCCAGTTTCATAGTAGCTCACATCAATGTAGGATGGTCCTGGGCTACATGATGTTAGTGGGCTGGCTTAGTCAGTGCAGGACATGACCAGGGATTAGGATAGTTTGAAGATGAGCACAGAAATGTGTATTCATGTATTTGTAGTGATCAGCATGTGAATACTACACATGTTGTGTGGTAACTTTGGATTAATGCTTGTGCTGGATGTATACAAATTGTGTGACAACAAAACAGTCCCAAAACATTTGCAGTGATAATCAGTTGTTTTTCTCTCTTGTATGCATACAGGTCAATGCCCATCAGAAGTGGCCCATTTGGAAGGCCATCACCGTGAATGTGCGAACCCTTGGTGTCTATGACCGGCGCAGCATCTATTGGAAACAGGTGGGAGGACCTGAGGTGCTCGACCCAGATGATCACAGAGGTCTAGCTGGTGAAGTCCTCCCAATGTGGACAGGGCATGCACCACACCCTGAACCCCCTAATGGCCAGCATACTGGTGGTGGCTTATCCAAAACTTGATGGGCAGTTGGTTGCCCAACAGCAGCTATTAGGGCGTGAGTACTGATCGGAGTTATACTTGGCCAGAGTTATACAAGTTACATTGGCAACTGTTTTTTGTTGCAGGCAGTTTGTGTTCTTTTGACCCACCCACCCCTGGTGTCTGTGCTCACTCAGCAAAACTACGCCCCTTTTACTGGTGGGCTATTTAGCTATGTCAGCTGCGTGGCCTCACTACTGGCACACAGAGGGCACAAATAAAGCTAGCCTGTCTGTGCTCATCCATGCCCAGATGGCACCAGGGGCCAGGCCCCCTGCCCATTCTGGGTCAACCCCCCTGAAATAAACCTTCCAGGCATAAGCAATTGTTAGACTAGTTAGGCCTCTGCAAAGGGGGGGGGGGGGGGATTGCAATTATTTTTATAGAAACTATCCATTGTACCTTCTTGGAGGTAATGATTGCAGAAAGTGAGGCTGTTTATTTTTCTCTTGAACTGTCTAACAACTTCACCTTAGCATGGTTTTCAATTTATCGTCCTACGGGTTTGGCTCCATGTTTTACAGCACATCTGGCTGACATTCCACCGAACTGTGTCGACTGTGTCAGGCAGCAGCTGCATTGGTGGCTAGTTGGGATATACTCTAGACCCCAACTTAACCAATTTGATGGTGGATCTTCCCCATCCTCTGCTGTGGCCCGATCACCTTGCGTTTTTTTCAAATCTCATTAAGCACACCACCAACTTCGCCTATCTCTGGTCAAGTGATTAAGACACGGAGATGGGCAAAGGTGGCCTCCACAGCATTCACCTAAGCCTTGAAAGACAGTTGCCGGCTCTGAAGGACTGTGTAGACACATCAAATTCCCAACTGGTAGAGTGGATTAAGGGTGCTTTGGATCAAATTGCATGAGTGGCTGATCATGCCATTAGAAGACTGAAACCTTCCGCAGAATGGTTTAGTGAAGAGCTATCTGAGTTGAAAAAAACTGTAAATGCCTAGAAAGTATTTGGTGTAAAAACTTTGATCTCAACACCAAGGCTAACTATAGTGTTGCCTTAAAGGTTTATCATAGACCTATTAGGATCATGTGTCATGATTTCTAAGCAGGCAAAATAGAGATGGCTCAGCGATTTTCTCAAAAGTAAAATCATTTTCCTCTCTTGATCGTGTCTCAGCAACAATTCCACCATCTGAAGACTGCTTTATTATTATGACTCAGCGTTTCTTTGACATGGTTGCTTCTATTAACTCCACCTTCCCTAAGTCTGTCAGAAATGCTCCCTGTCTTGTTGTATGGTTTGAATCTACAATAGATATTGTGAGGCTCACTAGTTTCACATCGATCACAACTGAGGAATTGTTTCTGTTATTGGACACTGTTAAATGAGGGGCCCCTTAATCCTGCTTCTAACAGCATCCTGAAGCGAGGTCTGTAGGTAATAACACCTTTGTTATGTGATCTCCTTAACAGCTCTTTCAAGTCAGGACAGGTTCCTCAGCCTTTTGTCTCTGAGGTGGTGGAAAAGTATATAAATCAATACCTCTAAACTTTCATTGAGGGGAGAGATCTTCTTCATATGACTCAATCGGGCTTTCATCCCCAATACAGCACAGAGTGAGCATTATTGCATGATTCTGAATCTATTTGCCAAGCTGATGATAGAGAAGACAATACAGCTTTGCTGTTGGTGGACCTCAGTGCAGCCTCTGACACCGTGTCCCACAGCCTTCTACTTAAAAGGCTGTACAACTGTGGAATTGCTGACAGGTGGCAAACAAACCTTTTTCATCTAAGGGTTTTCCACTGCAGCAGGGGATCCCTCAAGGTTCTAATTTGAACCCTACCCTTTCCAATCTATAGATGCATCCCCTGGCTGATATCATAAAGTGCTGCAGCTTCAACATCATGATCCGTATATGATAATCATTCTTTCACAGGATACACCGAATACTACAGTTCTGCTTGTCCTGCTTGTCGCAGGTGGCTGAGTGGATGAACCTCATTTGTCTCAAGCTAAATGCTGAGGCAACTTATCCTTGAGAAGCAGCCTTTGATTTGGCCTACAGCCTAGTGGCCCTACACTCTTGGGCCTCTACCTGTACCCAAGTCAAAAGTTAAAAATCTCGGTATCTGGTTTGACTCAAAGCTCTCATTCGATAGTCAAATTAAAAGTCTTGTAGGACAATGCTTTAGGATCTTAAAAACTTTAAAAAAGATACTCTGGGTCTTACCAGAAGCAGCCAGAATAAAGACAGTGGTCCAGTGTCTGGTTATATATTTACTGGACTGCTGCACTGTTTTGTATCTGGGAGTCTCAGCAATGACTGAAGAGACTCCAGTGTGTGCAGAACGCAGCTGCTCGAATGTTGTTAAATCTTCAAAGACGTTCCCCTACAGCTCCTGCAAAATTGCACTGGCTACCACTAAAGGAAAGGGTATCATTTAAAGACATGTTCTCAGTTACAGAATCTTTCACAATAAATGCCCACGGTATCTGCACCCTCTAGTCATGCTGTACTCCCCAAGGAGAAATTTGAGATCAGCTGGAGCCTCTCCGGCCTGTATCCCTATCATTAAACGGGTTCGCATCGGAGGATGCTCCTTTTGCTTCTTGTCTGCTAAGATTTGGAACTCTCTTCCCCTTTTGTTTGGCAGGAAAAAAACGAGCTATCATTCCAGAAAAAGCTGAAGACCTGGCTCTTTAGAGCAACATAATTGTTCCTGTTTAGTGATTCCTCTGTTCTGGACTCTGGGAGAGATACCTTAGCATTGGGACACTTCAGATGACAAATTACATGCTCTACAAATCACATTATTATTATTATTATTATTATTAGTATTAGTATTAGGCTTTTCCCCATCAACATTTGGGGTGCCCCATGTCCAACGTACAGGAAGAGTCCTTGATTGTTTTGGTCTGGTAGTAGGTGTATAATGAAGTGCTGTGCCTATTGTCTTTATGACAAGGAACACAGTAGGGTCCAGTTCACTACCAATTTACTGTCTGGAGCAGACACACGTCTAAGGAAAGTCATAATTCACCTCATGTTGTTTGATGTTCTGGATGACAGTTGTACCAAACAGGCCACTTGTCTTCATTGTGTCAGGAGTGATGCTCCCTCATTTCTGTGTCTCATGTGATGGTAGCCCTGAAACATGTGACTTAGCATGCAGTGCACTTTTGATGCAGTGACTGGCAACACATTCCTTTTGTTTTATTTATTTTTATTTTTTATTAAGTTTTAGCGATTCAGCGAGGACACATTAAATTCTTAACAAATCATAATATACAAAAGAGAAAAAGAAATAAAGAGAACCAGAATATACTGATCTGTGACTTCACGACAATATAAAAGACATTACTAAGTTACATCACTGTACCCAGGTTCTTATCGGCTCCCATATTGAGGCACCCAGTTTTTTCTTTGCCATACCTTTCAATTTTACAGTGCAGATTCCATATTATATATTGAAATAACCTTAGCCCTCCAATTAACAAATGACGGAGGCTCAGGATCGAGCCACTGAGACGTTATACATAACCTCAAGACCGACATACAAATAAACTTAAAACCTCTATGAGGTATCGGTTGCCTCCCCAAATCTGTACCAAATTCTATCCCAAACAGAACCAAAGATGCTGTTACAGACATAGGTATGCCCAAAGATACTAACATAAAACGTTCAATATCCAACAAAAGTGGCTGAAGTGCAGGGCATGAAAAAAACATATGCATCGAATCTGCCGCATAGAGTCCACATCTTGAGCAATTAGCCCCCCTCCCCGCCTTCCATTTTGCAATCTTTGCTGTCGTGTAATACAAATTAAACATAGCCATATATGATTGACTTCTTAAGCTACCAGAGAGCAGACTAGAACTGGCGGTTCGCGTTATCAGCTGAAAATCCAGGTTGGTTAGCGACAGTTTCTCCTCCCATATTGCTTCCTGTCTAGACAGATCATCAGATTGTATTAAAATAAATTCCCTATAGATTTGCCCTATTTTGCACTTCCCTTTTATCAGATCCAGCATTCGAATCCGTAGAAACTGGCATCTCCCCCCCACAATTGCGGCCTGCAAGAAGCTTCTCAATTGCAAGTATTTAAAAAAATCAGACTTTCCAACCCCAAATTTCTCTTGCAGTGTTAAGAAGGAGACAATGTCACCCTGCTCCAGCAGGTCCCCAATTACTTTAATACCATACTGTGACCACCTCCACATGACCGAGTCATGAAACACAGCAGGTAATAAGGCAGTCGAGTCTAAGGGTGTATACCAAGTAATACTAGGAATAAGTAGTTGTTTACTAAGCCTCTTCCAGACTAAGTGTGCTGTCTGGATAATTTTAAACCTAGTCTTTTTATAGTAACTTGGCTCCACAATTTTTAGAAGTAGCCCTCGTGCCGATTCCCCGAAACACCACTCGTATATAGATGGAGAAAAAGCGGGATCCAAAACCGCCATCTTACCACAAACCAAAACACCCATAAATTGGAGTATTGTAGCACAGTAATATAAATAAAAATTTTGGAGAGCCAGGCCTCCTCGCTCTACCGGCAAATAGAGCCATTTAATTGCCCTTCTCGAGCAGCGATAGCCCCACAGAAAACGTGAGCATATTCGTTCTATTTTCTTAAATATAAGATTGGGAAACAGAATTGGGATAGCCCGAAACCAATAAAGGAACTTCGGAAAAATCGACATTTTCAAAACATTACCCCTTCCATATAAGGAAAGATGCAGTCGATTTAATCGCTCCAAGGTTTTATTTGATGAGACAATCATCGGCTCCGCATTAATCCTTGGAATATTTTGAATTTGGGGTGAAATAATTTTGCCTAAATACATTGGGCCCGATTCACAGAACTAACTTAAGACAAAATCCTAAACTTACTACCATTTTGGTATTCACAGAAGGCACTTACTCATTTTGGTATTCACAGAAGGCACTTACTCATTTCGGTATTCACAGAAGTTAGGAGTCCTAATTTTAGGACTCCTAAATGCCTTCTGTGAATACCGAAAGTCTTAAAATTAGGATTTTTCGCAGTTTAGTAGTAGTATAGTTAGGACTCCTAACTTTAGGACTCCTAAATGCCTTCTGTGAATACCGAAATTCTTAAAATTAGGATTTTTCTCAATTTAGTAGTCCTAAGTTTAGGACTCCTAACTTTAGGACTCCTAAATGCCTTCTGTGACTACCGAAAGTCTTAAAATTAGGATTTTTCTCAGTTTACTAGTAGTATAGTTAGGACTCCTAACTTTAGGACTCCTAAATGCCTTCTGTGAATACCGAAATTCTTAAAATTAGGATTTTTCTCAATTTAGTAGTCCTAAATCTAAACTTAGGACTACTAAATTGAGAAAAATCCTAATTTTAAGAATTTCGGTATTCACAGAAGGCATTTAGGAGTCCTAAAGTTAGGAGTCCTAACTATACTACTACTAAACTGCGAAAAATCCTAATTTTAAGACTTTCGGTATTCACAGAAGGCATTTAGGAGTCCTAAAGTTAGGACTCCTAACTTCTGTGAATACCGAAATGAGTAAGTGCCTTCTGTGAATACCAAAATGAGTAAGTGCCTTCTGTGAATACCAAAATGGTAGTAAGTTTAGGATTTTGTCTTAAGTTAGTTCTGTGAATCGGGCCCATAGCCTCTGTGGCTACCTCCACCTCCAAAGGTAATCCAACTTCCGTATGCAGCACTTGCGTCTTCTCTAAATTTAATTTGTAACCAGACACTGCACCAAAATTCTTAGTGATAGCCTCAATTCTCTTCAAAGCCTTATTCATGTCTATAGATAGAACCGCAAGATCATCGGCATATGCCAGGACTTTAACTGAATATGAGTGCGCAGTTACCGGACGAATTTCCATATCAGTCTCTAGCCTAGTGATAAGAGGATCTATAAATAGGGCAAACAGAAGTGGGGAGCAAGGGCACCCCTGCCGGGTGCCCCTGTTAACCATAAACCTCTGTGACTCTTCTCCCCCCAACCAGACTATTGCGCTCGGAGTAAGATACATTGACTGTATTGCCCGTATAAAGCCATTAGGAAATGACTTCCACCTCATTACTGCCCATAAAAACTCCCAGGAGACCCTGTCGAATGCCTTTGTCGGCATCCAACAGGGCCACCCCTACAGGGGCCCCCATCGCCTGGGCCCAGTCAAATACGGAAATAAGTTGCCTAACATGATCCGTAGTCCCTCTCCCAGCATTGAACCCATGTTGTTGTAGTGAGACTAGAAGGGTAATGACTCCCCCTAATCTCCTTGCCAAGCATTTCGAGTAAATTTTATTATCAGCATTTATGAGAGAGATTGGCCGGTATGAGGAAAGCTCATGGGGATCCTTTCCTTTTTTCCTAAAAACTACTATAACTGTTTGCGACCAGGAGGCCGGAGGGACCCCATCGAACACCCCTTGAAATACTGAGGTCATTATCCCCTCTCAAGTCTTCCTACACTTAATATAAAACTCTAAAGGGATCGAATCCGAACCCATCGCCTTCCCTGAGGCTAGCGACAGCATAGCAGTTTCGATCTCTACCCAAGAGACCCCTTCCGATAATGCGTCTTTATCCAGCTCCTCTAACCCCGAGCAGACCATTTCCTCTAGATACCTCTCAGCTCTTGCAACCGGCTCTGCCGTATATAATTTTTCGTAATACTTTTTAAAAGAATCATAGATCAGAGAGGGGGACTCTAACAGATTCCCATCCATATCTTTAATCTTAGCTATCCTAGAGTAGGCCTCTTTTTGACGAAGCCTTTTGGCAAGTACACTCCCTACCTTCTCTCCATACTCATAAAGGTCACTCCTATGTACTTGATACTTAGCAGCTGCTACATCTGCATATCCTTGATATATATATTTGCTCGAAAGGCAGCGACTTCCGCCTGGACCTCCCTGACCCTCCCCGCACAATTTATCTCCTGAACTAATTTTTGCTCGAGCCGAGAGAGGGCCGCTAAATCATTTGTAGATTTCAGACACTCAGTTTTTCGTTTCCTTGCAACAAATCTCACTGTCTCGCCTCTTATCCCAGCCTTAAGTGTGTCCCAAACAACATCCGTCCTGGCAGACTCTATATTCGCCTGGATAAATTCGGGGATCCATTTCTCCATCCAGCTACAATAATCTTCATTAAACAATAACTTTCTATCAAAAGTCCATTTTGTAGTGCTAGCCGTTAACCCGGTGCACTCAAACTCGAGTACTACTGGATTATGATCCGATATAATTTTGGGGAGTACCTTAATAGAGGCCCTTGATAGAATAACATCAGAGACCAAAAAGAAGTCTTCCCATGTGGGGCAGAAAAGTATGTATACCCATCTTGACCTAGATTAAGTTCCACCCACACATCATATAAACCTTGGTCTTGAACTAACGACTGCAGGCTCTTAAAACCTCTCGGTTTCCTGCCTGTATAAGATTCTGCTGTTCTTATATTTAACTGCGAGTGGAGATGAATATTTAGATCACCACAGACTATCATAGGCTGCGAATATAATGATAATTCTGTATTAATTACTTGAAAAATACCTGGATCATCCAAACTTGGCGCATATATTGAACATAATGTAATAACTTGCTGAGAAACCACTACCTCCATCATGACCCAACGACCAAACTTATCAGCTTTATGCTTTTTAACCTCGAATAACCCCTTTTTAGCAAGTATCGCGACTCCTTTAACATTGACTGACTGGGATGTACATGCCGACAGTTCAAGCCCTAAAAAACTAAACCAAGCCCTATTGGACCATGCTATATGCGTCTCCTGTAAGAAAAGCAGATCCCATGAGCTTGAATATATAATTATAGCTAACACACGTCTTTTCCTAAAATCATTCAAACCACAGATATTAAGTGTGCAGCAAATTAATTTCCCCATCCAAAATCAATATCAAATTCCAGATTTATTTTTAGAAACTTAACATTGTAGGGTTTCCCCACCAAACAGTTTTAACCCAGCAGCTTACTAGCTTCATATGCACCTGGTACAGCTGAAATCTTTTAAGAGCTAACAAAAATTTAATCCTAGCCTGCATATCTGCTAGTTTTAACTGAAGCACCCTAATAAGCAATATATAGTCTTTGTGCCTCGCTGAATCATTTACACCCTGCCCGACAACTCCCCATCCCCATCCCCACCCCCACCCCCACTCTCCCAACCCCCCCCGTGCCCACCCCCTACACGACCAGCCCTTCCCCCCCACCCCCCTCTTTACCCCCCTCATAGAGCATTGGGAAAATCTTCCCTTATGATGGTAAAGCCCAGTGCCCAACCTCCACCTCTACGACCTTCCCAGCGAATCCAAGAAACATGAAACCAGGGACGTAATTCACCACATAGCAACCTTACAACTCAAAATCACCTTCCTTTCATATTATTATTATTATTATTATTATTTTTTTCCCACCTTGATTTACTATCATACCCCAAGGCCCCAAGCTAAATAAACGAATAGAGGCCAGCACCCATTGACCACATTAACCCCTCCTGATTGAGCTTCATATGCCCAGCATCAGAATACATTCAGATCCTGTGAACATAAAGCCCTATAAGGTAATAATCAAATTGACTGAAGGTATTCGTTTGCCTTAATTTCAGATGTAAAAAACTGGCTGTGACCACCCTTAACCACCTTCAATTTAGCTGGATTCTGAAGAAACACCTGAGCCCCCTTAGCTTGAAACCCTGGGATAAGCTGTCTTAGCTTCCAACGTTGCTCAACTGTATCCTGACAATAGTCTGGTCGAACAAAGAACTCGCACCCCTTGGCATTTCTCCTTTTATTCGGGCGTGCTAGATCATAAAGTTCCTCTCTCGCCCTAAAGTTATTCAATGAAATCAAAATAGCCCTAGGGAAGGCTGACACTCTCCCCTTCCTCTGTAAAAATGGGAATCTATGCGCCCTTTGTACCTCCTTTTGCCACTCCCAGTGCCCCAGCTCCGGAAAAGCCTCTGACAATAACTCCACCATAAATCTTAACGAGTCAGACCCTTCCTTTCCCTCCGGAATCCCAAGCACTCTCAGATTGTTACGTCTAGACCTATTTTCAAGGTCAGTCACTTTCCAGTGGACATCATCCCGATATGCCTTGAGAGACTCCGCTGATTTCTTCTGAACCCCTAATTCATCCTCCAATGTGAAGATCCTTGTCTCAGCCTCAGTCATCCTTGTAGAAACATCCGAGCAGGTCTTAGCAACTCGTCTAACAGCATTCTGGAGGCGTTTACATGTGTTCTGAGTGCGTATTAAGCCAGCCTGGGTCTCTGCCCTGTGAGTCATAATTAAGTCATAGATGGTGGCTAAAGTTATCTCTCCCGGGGCTGGGTCTTTTCCCATTGGTTGAGCTTGAACGGCCGAAACGGCTTCACCCGATATGCCAGATATAACAAAGTTTGGCGAACTCTGTTCATCCCACGTAGAGGAGGCCTCTGAGCCTCTCGTGAACCCTCTTCTAGCCGTCTGATCACGTCGCCCCGGAGGATCCACGGAATCCTCAAGATTCTCCTCCTCTCCTCCCGTGCCAGCCCCCTCCAACCAGTCCTGTACCACACTATCCACTGAAGACCTATCGGATAGTGAGAAAAAGTCCTCCGTAGTTGAAGCTTTGTCCGGCAAATCAAGTGGGCCTGTCGGCAACTTTAGATTTAACGACTTAGCTAAGGTTCCAGACCCATTGGGTATAGTACTAGGCATCTTCCCCTTCTCATAATGTGCCTGTTGTGCTGCTTGCTGCGCTACCACCTCAACTCTGCATAAGATTGTTCTAGTCCTGCCTGGACTACATCTCCCAGAATTCCCCTGGCAGGGCTGATCGAAATCAGGACGGCCGGAGTTGCTTGAGTATCTTGTTGCAGCTCCTGTTCATTTATACCATGCTGTACCCCCCCTTCACCAGAACAACGTTCACCAGGTGGGGCAGAATCTCTACATGTTTTACTCTTTAACTTGAACATTGCAGGAATGTGATGTACTGTGTCCAATTCAATCTCCGCTACCACCGGCACTGACTGAGAAATTTCATGCGGATTACTTACTTCCTGCCGATTAACTGGAGCCTTACCAAGCTTTTCTGCCAACTTCTCGGCCGATTTTTCCCCAGCGGCCATCTGCCGCGTTCTCACCGGGGTACAAACGGAATGACCAGTCCCTCTGTTACGGCTCTTCCCTACCATGCTTCTTCCGGAGGTGCAGCCACCAACAGGTCCTGAAACGCGGCACCGTCGGCACAGCAGGCTCCTCAGCTCACACCAGGCAGCCGCAGCACACGAAAATCTCCAAAGCATAGGCAATAAATTCAGCGTCAAGAAACTCCTAGATCTAAGCTCCAGAAGCGGGAATCCGAACGGTAGCAATACGGGCTCTACTGTGCTAGAACTGATTCCAACATCCTAGCAACCCAAACCATGGGTATTAGGTGAGTGAAAACGCCATTAATTGCATCAAGTACACCAGAAGGCTTGCGAGGTGGAGAGCACTCGCTTAACCGGCCACTGCTGCGGCCGTCATCTTGCTCCGAAGAATCGACTGGCAACACTTTCCATTGATAAGTTGGGATTCTACGGTAACATAAGTGAGCAAACATCACTTGTGCCATCAGCATCAGTGACTACATGTTGCCCAGTGTAGCTTTTCCCTCTTGTTGTGTAATCTGCATTACCTTTTCAAGATTCTTTCACTGACATGCATCAGTGAGTGAGATGTAAAAATGTAGGGATTATATGTGAATGTCAACAAGGAAATTGGTTTTTGCGCTACAAAATGGTGCTGTGATATGCCATCCCACTAGGACTAAAGTGATTCCACCTCTGCATGTCATAGATATTCACTGACACACAAATGCCTTCAAAGGTGTATTGGCTTTTAGGAATGCAATCTAAGAATGGTGTTGTCACCAGTACCATGCAGGAATGGGGATGTCCGTAGGGCTATATGAACTCTTATGCTGTGCGCATTTGCAGTATATATCTCCCAAAACTTTGGTCCTGAATGTCTCCAGGCTAATTCTCTATGCTATATGTGATACATAAAAAACACTACTTCAGTAAAGGATTCAATTTACTTTTTGGACAGTGGGCATATGATGAAGTTTCAACTAAAAGTGACATCAGTGTGAAATGAGCATTTGCATGGGACATGATTTCTCCTACAACATATATTGCTGCTACATTGAAGTATTACTTGACCTTCATTACATCATGAAGTCGTTTAAGGCAAATGAACATTTGCTGAATTCAGGGGCTTGTATGAACAGTGTGAAAATATTTTTTTGTAGCCACGCAATTTGATGACATGAGTTTACTGTGGTTTAGTACAAGGGCCAAATTATACAAGGGGATCTACTATCCTAGCATAGACATAAGGATGGTGTGGAGACAAGTTCATGGTACTGGAGCTGTTGGGGGTTATGACATCACTGTGACCAACTGTTTTCAGGGAATGTTTCATGCATGCATGTGCTCATGCTAAGGTTTAAGCCTATATAGTGAACCAAGAAGCTGGTGTAATCTGTGCACTTTTGAAATGTTGTGTGTTAAAATCTGATGTTCGGGTGTGTTAACACGGTTGAAATAAACCAATTTTATATGTAATTTCAGATTAGTTCTGGGCAGGTGAAGGAATAAGGGCCAATATCGTTGGGGCAGCAACTAGCCAAAGTGGTTCCGGTTCTGACAATACCGACACAAAGGGACCCAGTGACAGAGAGGGTGTTGGGAGTGCTATGGAATACGCAAGCTCTACTTCGTTATCTTCAGAGTCATCATCCAGTGGACACTCCCAAGTTGTGGTGGACTCCACAGGATCTGTTTCAACATCATCCTTGTCTGCCACGCCAGTTCCATCCCCATCCTCCTTGGTGCTACCCAACCTGTTGGCCGGGTGTGCTTCCCTGAGAAAGGAGCCTTCTAATTCACTTCAAGCACCTCAGCCTCTGTCCCCCATGCTGTGCAGACCAAGACATCTCAGTAGGGTCAGACTGCACTACAGAGTGCCATCAAGGGGTAAGGTAGCCATTTGCAGCAGATGGTGGCCTCCCTGGAAGGCAGTAACAGTGCAATGTTTTGCCTACATAGATGTTTTCAGTCTCTGCCTCCTCCTGCAGAGCAGAATTCCATCCCCTGTAACCTTCCATCCCTCCTTCACTTCTAACCCATACCAATACCCTATTCCCAAACCTATCCAAAGCACACACAAACATTTGCAGACACGCACTCTTACAGACCAAAGCAGCACATCCACACATAAGCACAAAACACAAAACACACGAAATAACCGGGACACATCCAAACAGAAAGACAACGCACACACCACCACACCCACAGACACCCCTACCACCATCACATCCACAATCACCACTGACAACACCTCACACATACTCATACCATTCCCCAGTCACATCCCCACACCGCACAGGTGACAGCAAACATGCATGCACACACCTGCGCCACCACATCCACAGACAGCACAGACAACACCACACCCACCCCCTAACCACCATCACTTCCATAAACACACAACACACAACCATACCCAGTGTCACCAGCACATCAGTATCCACAATATCCACACCCAGCCCTTCCACGGCCTCAACATCCACAGCCAGCACAGACATCACCCCCAACCACCATCATTTTTATACACACACAACACAACCACACCCACTGTCACCACCACATCAGCACCCACATACAGCACTTCCACTGCTGCAACATCCACAGATACACCAGTCACATTCTATACATCTAAGAAATACAGACGCATACCATCAAACACCCAACAGACACCACAGGAACAAGTAACATCCATACTTGCTGCACATACACCTAACATATATGCACCTGCACCAGCGACAGACCTAAGCACATCACACAGACTCAATCCCTCTACCTCCAAGGGCCCACTTCTTTCCATTCCCACTACTAAGCACCCTATAGAAGATGTTCCATTTTCCCTTGCCCTCACCCCTCCCAAACATCCAACGTCCAATTTCAAGGACCTTACTACCTCCCCCACACCCAAGAGCCCCCTTCCACCTCCAAATCCACCCCTATTACCCACCCATCCACCCCTTTCACTTCCCAAGGCACCCCTGCCAAACGTTCCTCCACTTCACATTCCCAAAACCCTCCTCCTAAACATTAGTCCACCCTTTTCTCTTCCAAAACTACCACTTCCCAACCCAAGAACACTAGTCTCAAACCCAAATGTTCAAATCCCAAATAACATATTTGAGGTGCCTGCCTTGCCAAATGGATGCACTTTCGTGAGGAGGTTACCCTAACAGTGTCTTACGGGGCACATTTTGTGGCACTGCAGTGTGCTAAGCCACACAATTTCTCTGTGGAATGACCACTGACCTTCTGTTATGTTTTGTCTGTGTGGTTTATCAGATAAATAAATTCTGCTTTGTTTTCAAACCTATTAGTCCTGGCATTACCTTTCCCTAGCTATTTTTATGAACCTAGCAATGTTGCGGAGGTTAGATTGTGATGCAGTGAAATTGTATTTACACATTATAGCAGGTTATACTACATATATTTTTAGAGTGTACTTTGTTATGTACACATATAATTTGATATTGTATGTGATGTGATTAGGTTTTATGGGCAGGCATTCATGATAGTGATTACCACTTACACTTCCTAATTGATCTGATTTGATACATTGGAATGTGGGACTACAGGCATGTTTGTTTCACCCTGATTGGTATTCAGATTCAGAAAATGCTTTATTCGATTTTAAGTACTAAATAAAATCATTAAAGCCAAAAATACCAGAAACAATTCATATGTACATTATATCTTTTAAAAGTGCATTACAAAACCAGCTGCCCCCATGAATCACAAATTGTTACAATTATTAAAACAGTAAAAAATGTATGCTTTCCCTTTTTCTTAATATACATTTAAAAAAACCCATCATGATTCCAATAACATACACATTTTCCAGTATTTGTAAGAATAAAAGTGCTGTAAGAATAAAAGTGCTGGACGACACTGCCGCCATGCTCCTTGCTTTAAAAAAGGGATAATCCATCTTGCACATTCATTAGCATAAAATTTACAAAAAAGAATCACATGCGTTGTATTTTGAGGAGATAGGTTATCACACGGACATGGGCAGAGCTGCCTAGACCAATCATTTGTGGCTGGGAAGGATACTAGATGATGAAAACAGTCAAACCTGAACCTGGTCAGGACATATATATCGTAACCACCTAGGCACCATACTAAGTATGGTTGAATATAGTTACAAGTCAATGTAATTTGATGCCGAAGCACTGTGCATTTATTAATTTCCAGCCCAATTCTTAGAGACTCAAAGGGGCATATTATCAAGCCAGGAGATAAAATTATCGCCGTTTTAGCGGCAGAAAACTGCCGCTAAGACGGCGATAATGAGCTTGATAATATGCTTTATGGAATTCCAATTGAAGCCTATGTTAGATGTCCTTCACACCTAATATGGGCTTCAATTGGAATTCCATAGAGCATATTATCAAGCCCATTATCGCCGTTTTAGCGGCAGTTTTCTGCCGCTAAAGCGGCGATAATTTTATCGCCTGTCTTGATAATATGCCCCAAAGTGATTTAAGCAAAAAGCTTTGAGCGCTTTTCTAGATATTGTGCATATTGAATCCGGGTTAGTATAAAAATCTGATCGCCCTAGATCATTAGACAACTTTCTTATATAATTCAACCAGGGAATTTTTCCAGATTGTTTTAATCCCAAGGAGTCTTTTATAATGTCTCTATTTAACACTAAATAGGGTGACGTCCAGACTCTGTGCCAAAGTAACATGGGCTGCATTTTAATCACATCGGCAATATGGGATAGCCCCAGTTCGCTGTGACAGTTAAAAACCGACGAACTTTGAGGGACAGCTAATATAAATCTTAAAAAAGCATTTTCTATTACCTGAATGGAGGGAATATCATAAAACCCCCAGATTCCCGCCCCATACGTAGCTATACTTAAACATTTAGCTTGATAAATTTTTAATAGGATCCCCGTGGGCCTTCTACCCATTTTCGTCGCGAAAAGTATCACAGCCGCAGTTGCTCTTTTAAAAAGGAGGGTCCTATTCTTAATTGCAGATCTCCAAAATCCCGTATCCTCTAACAGGATACCTAGATAAGAATTTTTTTTAGTAGATTCAATTTTACCATTTTCTACTATTAGGCTACACTGTTTATTCCTTCCCTTACCACAAGACATTACAAAGGTCTTCTTAGCATTAAGTTTCAAACCCCTGTTATCCATAAAATCAAAGTAGGTGGTAAGGGCCCTTTGTAAGCCAATTTGGGTTCTTGACTTCAAGACCGTGTCGTCCGCATAGAGAAGGGAGACAATCTGTTTGTTATTAACCTGTGGAGAATCCCTCGCCCTGGCCACCAGTTCCTCTTCCAAGGCGTTAGTATATAATGAGAAGAGGAACAGGGCCCGTACACAACCTTGTCTGACACCCCTCTCCACGCGGAATTGCTTGGTACATTCTCCCTTTAGGCCGTACCTCACCCTGGCTGTGGCTCCTACGTATAATTGCCTAAAAAATAACACCAGGGAGGACTCGACCTTCAGGCCCTCCAAAATTTGCCATAGCCTGCTATGGACAACACAGTCGAAAGCTGCGGTAAGATCAACAAATACCAAGAACAATTTCCCCTTTTTTGCATGAGTATATTTCCCCTGTAATATAGAAAAATGTAAAACTTGTTCAACGGTTCCCCTACCCTCCCTGAATCCATATTGGACTGGACTTAAGATATTATTGTCCTCGGCCCACTGTTGGAGTCTATTAAGAATGACCCTTCCAGCAACTTTCATAAATGAGTCTAGGACGAATATAGGCCGGTAACAAGCGGGGTTTTCCCTATCCCCCGTTTTAAAAATTGGTATAATAACAGACTCCGACCACGTTTTAATAGAGCCCTCGGCACAACAGGCTGCCAGCACTCGGGTTAGCAATGGAGACTAAACTTCCGTTGTAAATGTATACAGATCTATCGGTGTCCCATCAGGGCCCAGGGACTTTCTACCTTTGATCTCATTTATGGCCATCAAAACTTTACTGTGAGTGAAGTGAATATCACTCGGGAGAAAGGGGGTAACAATATCCGATGTTAATGGGTCTTGTGAAATTATAGCATTTTTACCCTCTTTACCATAAACCTGTGAGAAAAAGTCTACCCAGGAGTTCTCACTTATTGCATCCTCTACTCTAGCTCCCTCATTGTTAGCAAAGAACGGTGCCTTTACTGCCTGCCAAAAAGAAGAGCAATCCCTGCGAAGAGAGGCTTCGTAGAGATACTGCCAAGCCTGATTGGTATTCAATATGAACAGGTTTGTATATTTAGAACTTAGAAAGAGTGCAAGAGTCACACAGGTCAGGGGGAAATGTTCCATGGATCGATATGTGGGATGAATCCAAATTCAGCCAAACATTGATTGGGTCAATCCTTCAAATGTAAAGATTTTTGCTTGTCTTGAGCAATGTCTACATCAATTTGCTTGCACTTCTTCCTATGATGTATGTTGGATATGTGTTTAATGTGCGCAAGTTAGTTATTTGATTGGCCACACCTGGAGGCTGGCTAGTTGTCATAACTTTTTGTCACATGTTTTTGAACATGTGTTCCTTATTTTGTGTGTATCTTACACCTATTATAGTTGTATGAGAAGAATGCTGTTACTTATGTGTTTATTTTAATATCTTGCGTTTACACATTACACACACTTGGTGATGCTATTGTTTGTCCCTGAAATATTTAAAGCCAGGGATGCAGAATTTCAGGGGGCCCCTTGAATGAACCAACCCTGTTCTACAGTGATTCTTTCCATAATGACCTTGCAATACTTCTTGGACAAATTGTTTCTATTAACGTTTTCCCAAAACTACTTTTTAATGTGGGTGATGTGTGAGAGTCCATTACAGGTTTGCAGAAAAGGTGAGTTTCTGTTTTATGAAGCATCCATACTTAACTTTTTTTTCATATCAAAACAGGACCTAGCATGTGAGAAATGGGAGGGTGTCACGGAAATTATTTGCTGTAATGTTAGTGAGGAGCTGCTGTTGTGTTACAATGTTAAAAATACACTTCACTATCCATGAATATGAGATGTGAACACATTTTGAATTTGGAAGAGTGTACTTGTGCAGTCTCAGTGACCTGGCGAAAGAGGGCATCAAAGAGCTGAATTTTGATCAGACATTCAAAGCTGTTCCAAACATGAACACACTGAATAGGTTTGCCCCAGGGCCCCAAAACACCTTAAGACGTCCCTTCCTGTGAATCTGTTAACCGCGGAGTCAATGGACATGGGTACGATAGTGACTTACCATCCACGATGGTGTGGGTTTAGGAAATCATCAAGCAGCAGGGGCATGAGATGTACGATTGGCTCAATGGCGGCACAGGGCATGTGATGCTGAGTACAAGTGAGTTTCTGCCTTACATGCGTCTCTTTCCACCAACTCAGGTGGGGAAGTTTTTCTGCCACTGTCGCATCTGTACGAAGGGTCAACATGATTGGGCCGGTGGGTGTTTGGTTAAAATATTCGAACAATAAACATTTGCTTAGTGATTCAAGGGCTAAAGGTACAAATCTGACGGGTTTAAATACAAAGACTTCAAAGCAATCAATATATAATGGAAACACAAGAAAGAGAAACCATTTCCAGCGAGTACGTGTGGTTAGTAATTGTGTGTAGCATGATTGAACTTTAACAAACAGTAATGTTGTACACATGGAAAATAAATTAAAAGAAACATCGGTGTACAGAACTTTGTATAATGCAGGAACTGATATTCATAGTACTCAGAATGTTTTCTATCATTTTGATTGGTTCAGAGAGCAAAACAAAAAGTCCCTGATAGTACTCTTTAGGGATTCCACATGGACTGAGCACAGCAGTGTTATCACCTTTGTGGTCTGTGGATGTCCCTGTATGTGTGGTTAAGAGTCATTTCTTTTTTCCCCTTGTGTATGTGGTGTCTCAACTCTCCCTTCCATACTTTTTTCAACTGCAACCGAGGTCTAAAGTCTTATTGGGGTAATGCTGCCTATGGTCTACTCGGTCCTAGTTTCTCTCACGCTCCAATCATCTCTTTAGGCTTTGCAAAAGACTATTTATTACGTTTGATATTTTTGTGCATGTATCTTTACAATTGAGACCACTGTAAGGAATGTTTTTTCTCCAGATCTGCCTTATTTAGATACAAAGGAGCAGATTGCCTCTTCCTCTGTATTGCCACTTGGCCTGTTCTACACAGCATCTTGATCGCTCAAAAGTTCTCACCTCAACTTTCATTTTTAGTGTTTCTTTAACTTCTGTAATCTGCTTTGCTGTGAATATTGTCCTGTTTGTATTACCTACGTTTTTTTTTCTGGTTCAAGTGTTTTCGTCTCAGGGAACTTGAATTGTTCGTTGAACATCTTTCCCTCAACCCTTGCACTTGATTCTGAATCCTGCAGTTTGGGTGCAGAACAGAAGTAACAGGCCTTTCTGCAAAGAAAAAAAAAGACACCAAGCTCTAACTTACAAAGACAGAACCCTGCACATTCTGTTAACTTTAATGAAAATCGATTATATTGACGGAGGAGAACTATCAGCTCATGGACGCTTAACCCTGATTGCCTCAAACAGAGTGAAATGGACGTCCTGTGGTTTCTTTTGACTAGAGTTTATATTTTTATTCCCATCACTTTTTGGTTCTAATCGAATATATGCCTTTTTTGATATTTCTCTTGCTGCTAATATATTTTGAATTAACTTGTAAGGTTTAGAATGTAAACCAAGCAAATACTTTATTTATAAGTGGGTTATTACATTTTCACATTGCAGTTTGACATTGCTGTTGCTATCTTCTTTAACTTTCTCTTGCACCCCAGCACTAGTGTTACTAGGATCAAGTTACAAAATGCCCTCGCTTTGAATTCTGAGAAGGCAAAAAGCATATGGGGGTGTTCACGTTAAAAGCATTATTAGCTTTTGGTAAGAAGAAGGTATTTGACATTTTACAGTTGTTCTTTTGAAGTACAGAAAATATTACTAGACTGAAAATGTAAAGGCCTCTGTAATTATTTCTGGTTTTCAAATTTAACTTCTTGAAGGCTACCGTGGAGTGCCTCAACTCTCAGGCACCGTGAGCTCCAAGCTCCAAAGATAAGTAGATGGTCGCAGGGAAATGAAGACTTACATGATAATGACCATGCCTTAGTAGGGATTCCCCATGACCCCAAGAATATGAAACCATTATGATTTATTTTTCATGGGAGGAATTATTAACTCACGTTTTATGTGGTGGCTAAAGACGCACAGGTATCATCGGGGAAAATGCATCTGATATATTTACAAGAACTTGCCAAACAACAACACATTAAACAAAGAACTCAATAAGTCCAAGATAAATTAGATACAAGGGGTAGCGTTTAATGACACAAAATGCCACAGAGATAAAGAAAAGTGGATCAAGGGGTCAAGTACTATAAAAAAAAAACACAGCCCAATGTAAAACATTGGATAAAATGTAGTCAGTGTTACCTCATAGGAATTGTTAACAAGCATTGGCATAGCCAATAGGTCTCGCCTTTGGGACCTTATAAGTTTTTAGCCATGCAACAGTTGATGTTGTTGCACCAAGGACATTGTGCTGCATAACTAAATACTTATAAGGTCCCAGAAGCGAGACCTATTGGCTATGCCAGTGCTTGTTTTACTATCGTGTGCGCGCTCGTCTGTGCATGCGAACATGAGGGGTTCTTCTGCTTGACTTGTGACTGCTTTCTTTGTCCTTGTGCAGGTTACATTGTTCCTGTCTGCGCTTTTCTTGCTGCTGTCTGACGCTTGAACTTCCCCCTCCTCTCACACTTCTCTTTCCAGGGCGATCCTTGCAATATTTGTGACACTTGCATCGACTAAGCGCGTCTCAAGATTTGTGCGTTTAGCTTCTGGCTCGCCACAGTCACTTCATTACATTTGGGGCCAACTAATGTGTCCCCCATCACTCCCTGTCTCACAATTGATGTTAGTGCTTAGAAGCATCATGGTTCATGACAGGATCTGTGAGTTGGGCACAATCAGATTGGCATAACGTATGCAACAGGAGCACGGCAGACAGATTTTGCAAGTGGGCTGATGAGGCTGGCGCACTGATTGCTCAACGCATTCACAGTGAAGCCAGAACAGGAATTGTGCAAGGAAATGGGCGAAGCTGGCACAGGAGATGCCGAAGGTGAGCGGCGAGGTGCTTGTGATATTCGTGCAAGTGGGTCAGGGAATTTATCTGACAGAGAGGTAGGAAGACCCAGCGAGGCCGGCACCCCGACCGACGTGTGGCTGTGGAGACACACCTAGGTTTCTGTGAGCAGGGGAGGGGGATGGTCTGCACGCACGCTGGTGGATGAGTGGGGCGCACGAGCCTGACGCACTGTTTATAGAGGTGAGGGTAGTGGCTGAGATTGGGACAGTTACCAGTGTCAGAGAGGCAGACACGCACTTGACACATGATACCAGCGACCCACTTTTAAAATGTGTGTGTGCACCAGATTACTGGCAGAATGGTGAGCACACAGATGTGCAAGATGATGCGGGCCCGTGATGTCATTGGTGCCCAAGTGCCATTTGCCTAGGGTCACTGGTAAAGCCGTGCATGTACTAGCAAGCGATGATGTCATAGAGGCCAGCACACTAAACGCCACGTGGATTGTCCCTAGACATGTTGTGCACCATCAGTGTGCACAACCTCAGCTGTAGTTTGGTAGCTCATGGTCGATTGGCACGTACTGACGTCATAGAGGAAAGCAACACGAGGTTGCAAGTGATGTCACTAAAGCATTGTCAAATAGTTTGTGGAACACCTGTGGTAGGTTGATACGTACACTGCCTCATCTCAGTTCTTCTCTCCCCATAAGACCTGCCTAGAGGCGAAAGCGCCCTGGCCCTCCACCTCGCGGCGCTTCAAGATTCTTACCTGAGAGCGCGGACTCTAGATTCACCATCCTCCAAGCAGGGCTGCCCAGGAGCTGTCCCTCAGACCTGCCCGCTGCCACTGCCCCGCTCCTTGGCTCTACAGGTGAGCCTGGGTAGGGAAGAGCAGCTCTGTGCGCTGCATCCCACCTTAGTCTGCCGGCCTATGCAAAGCGCGCAATTGCCTACAACGACTCTCCTGCTGGCTCCCAAGGCTGTTGCAGCCTCCCTAGGAGTAGGAAAGCGATAAAGATCGCAGTAATGCACCTGTACTGCCACCCTTAGCCCCCCTATACAGCCAGCAGCCTCCAGTGTCACATGGGACAGGCTCGCGGGACGGAGGCGCATTTACACTCCCACCTGCCAGAGCCGAAATCCCCAAAATTTCCCACAGGAGAAGGGACACGCGGCACAGTCTGATTGCCGAGAATGAGCAAGCCATAGATAGCCTGGTGTGACAGATGCCTGTCGAATCATGCCCGCTCTACCCTACCCGACTGGCCCGAGACCCCCCCGCAGGCTTGGATATGCTCCTCAGGAACACCGCATCCCTTGCCTTGGGAAGAAGGCCGCTTGCCATCGGAAGTGCAGCTTGATCCCTTAGCCTTCCCTAATCACAACCAAACCAAGCCTTCCAAAAATCCAAACCTGAATATCCCTGATCCAAACGTTAAACCGCACGCTGATACTAACACTTTGCCCATCTGTAACCCTAAACTATATCCAGGGCTGCTTGAATTATTTGGTTCTGCGACTGCGGTATTGTCCACATAATTATGGATTCACTGCATTTACCACTTAATATATCATCTGCTGCATAATATACAGGTTGTAACCTCCAAAGAATTTCTGGTTGAATCGCATCAAAAGTTATTACAAGCGCGCGCGCCTCACGCTGCAAGGAGGCAGCATGGGGAGGGGAGAGAGGAGGGGGCCTGCGCCGGTTTCCTCCCTTGCGGGAGCGAGCAGGCGCACCATATGTTTGCGAGTTAATTACAAACATATGGTGTCACAGCTCGCTCCCGCAAGGGAATCGCCACACGTGCACGTGTTGCCATTGAAGGCAATGGAACACGTGCACGTTTTTAGGGTGAAAAGCAAATCGATTTCAAAAGGTCTTTTTCCTATGCAGCACATGCGCACTGCGTAGGCGAGACCTAAAAACGACTAAGTTCTCAATGCGCTTTTCAAGGACTTAAGCATGTGCTGTATCCAACCCATGAGTGAACTATATCAGATAAAAGATGTTGGTTGGGGCGGATTACATTTTTTTGCTATGAGACATTGAAACATTTCTGGAAAAAGAATATATATCATGGTGAACACCTCAAGGATTTGTTCATGCACACACCACAAGTTCAGGTTTGATGCATGTGTAGTCCTGGTGTAGTCTAAAGCTGCATACGCACAATCAGGAAAAAAAGATGGACGTCCATTCGCAAAAAAGCCAGAGGCAGCAGAAGTGAAATCATGTGGCCTTTGCCCCCTATGACATCACAGAAAATGACATCTTTATTACCCTGAAACCACAAGAAGTGGCATCACAAACCTTTGACACTGAATTTCACACATCATTGAGAAAGCAACTCTCTGGTCGCAGCCGCAGAACCCCACAGCACTTCCCCCTTATCCACACTTCAGTCGACCTTTCTTCCAAACATGTACTTCACCACTGTGTAGCATGCTATTCTTCCAATAATGTGTTTTAGTTCCTCATTAGGTATTGGAAGTGCTATATTTTTATATTACAATGAAATATTATTTAAGGATTTTCAGTTGCTAATTTGAGCCCTCAGTGAAGGGCTACAGCATTAATCAAATCTACTTAAGAGGGCTGACAGTAGATAAAAAGTATATGTAAGGCATCCAGCTGTAGGAATTGGTGACTGTAGGAAATCTGCCTATATTAGCTAATTTTTTGTTCTTTGCTGGACCCTATTTTATTGCTAGTTTTTAGAATCTACACACTGGAGTACTGCTGTCCAATACCCAATGCATGTACTACTACCTATATAACATAGAGAAACGTGGACTTCAGCACTTAATGTGCCATTCACTGTTTTGACATATATATTACAATTAACAAGCGATATTGAAAGTACCATGATTTTATATTCCAAAATAAGTTGGCATGTATAACATCAGGCAATCAACTTATAAGTCGCACCGAACATCACTGATTACTCCTGGCTGCGTGCAATGAACTGTATGCTGATCTATATTCCTTGTTGTCTGTTTATGGCATATTAATGTGTCGGACGTGTTACTAGGGACTTTATGGAGGGTCAGGGTGTGATAACCGCGATATGTCGCCCAGTCAGACCAGATCTTCCTGTGTTTCTGCGGGTAACCCCGAGCTTGGAAGACTACAATCTAGGCACTCATACATTTGTCCATGGCTTTTTTCCATCCCCCCAAACTCGGCAGATCAGTTGCACTTCTGGGCTATGTCCCTTTTGGCCAGCGTTAGGCCTAGAAACAGCATATGTTGTTTGTAGCAGTTTCCGCCTATCTCGTCCGTGCATATATTTTCTTTTTAACGTTTATAAAATTTCAGTAGTGATGACGGGTAAGGGGCCTCAAGTGAGTATTCTTCCTGAGTTGGCATCAATTAGAAATGAGTGTTCACTATAGTATTGTATGTGTACATTTTGTAATGCATCTTCGCCTTACTTGTTTGTGAGTTTTGGAGCTTGGAATCTTGATCGATTTATTCTATTCCATTCTATTCTATTCCATTTTGATTTATATTCTTCATGAATACCCCAATGGGGTTTTCCAGCACTACATAAGCAGCAGATGACAAGCAGAAAAACTTGAATACTTAGGTTTCAATGGCTTTCTCAACTGCACAAATGAGACACTGACTTGTAGCTTCAGGGGGAGAATATTCCACAGAGTGGGGCTTAGGAAGGCAAACAACCTCCTTCCTTGCCTATCACAGCTAGATTCAAATGGCCTTATCAGAGAATGCAATTAGAGACATGTAGTTGAACTGTTGAGCTCTAAGAAGAAGGAAGCAACTACCCAAGGCCTTGCGCATATAGCACCACACTTTAAACTGGACAAATTTAATAACAAGGAGCTAGTGAAGAGTAGCAAAGTAGGGGAAAGCAGAGGCAGATTTAGGAATATAGCCTAAAAGTAGAGCTGCCACATTCAGCACAATTTTAATCCTATGCACTACAGATTTGTTAGTGTCTAAATAAAGAACATGCAATAGTCTAATCTAGAGATAATCAAATACTGTAGAATTGTCCTTTTGAATGGACGAGGGTAGGAGTCAGAGACTTTTCCTACACCATTGACATAATACAAAGCAACAGGCTGCCACCTTATTTATTTGATAGTCCAGTTTGAGCTTAGAGTCCAGCCAAAAGCCAAGATCTTTGACCACGGTGCCAGGAATGGGAAGGGGCTCCAGTTCATCCTACCACCATTGTTGACCTCAATGTTGAGGCTACATATCCACTACTAAAACCTTTCATTTATTTATATTCAGTTTCAGACAACTACTCCTCATCCTTCCAGTGACCTTGACAAGGTAAAGGCTTTGATTCGGTGGACTCATGCTGTCCTTTGCACAGAGAGACACAATGATCTGAGTGTCATCAGCATATGAGAACTAAGTTAAACCGTGTGTCTCTACAATGTTGGCTAAAGGACGGACATAGATATTGAATATGTAGGGCTCAGGGATGAACCCTGTGGTACCCCATTTGGTAACTGAAAAACAGAGGACTCATGAGGCTTCAAGATCACCTGACACTACAGATCTTGCAAGAAGGCAACAAGTCATGATAAGGCCAAACCCTGCATACCAATATCTGCTAACCTCTGGAGCAAAACATTAATATTGGGCACACTATCACACTGGTCTTACGGGTTACCTTAAAAAAGTAGCATTTTGAACTCCCAATTAAAGTTGATTAAGCTTTAGCTTTAGAAATTTGCAATTCTTGTGGGCTGTTTTTGTCTGGCTTCCTAATGCTCTTTTGCATGTACTTTTGGTTTTGGTGGTTTGGGTTTCTTTCTGAACTGAACTTTCAGAATCTGATTGGAACTTTCCCGGTTTGGCATGCCCACTCCTTGCATATGTGACAAGGATATGTTGTATTGTTTATGGAGCATACATTCTGATTGGTAAGGATCTTCCTCATTAGGTACCTAGTGGTTGACTAGTAATTGTTACATTAGCTGCTCTTTGTTCTATAGATCCTGAAGTCCACACTTATCCATGATCCCCATCAACAGCTTGGTTCCATCCAGTGCTTGACCAGGTTTTAAGCTGAACTAGAACTTTTAAAACATTTCCCTTTAAATCCTGCTTTGGATGGTTCTTCATGGACACCTCTGTTCAGTATTAGCCCCAGGCCCTCCAATCTCAAAGGTTAACTCCTCTTCACATCCTACACCTTGTCTTACTGAAGTCCTGCATGTCCAGACTTTTTACGTGCCACCTTGGTGGCCATGCCTCACTTTTTTTTTGCTGGCATCTCTGTCCTAAGGTCTGTGTCACTGTATCAGCATCCCAGTGTCCCTATTTTTGTTGCAATGCCTGAATCCTAGACAGATGTAGAGTTAGCATAGGCGATGCACAAACAATAGCTGTAGACTTATTGGACTGGAACCAATGGCATCCATATAATTACTGGATGCGGCACCATGGATAACTGTACAGTCAGCAGAGGGGAACAATGACCAGCTAAAGGCATAATGGAGGTCAGACGTTGAACATCTCCGGGGTTAACTGTGGTTGTACAATAGATAACAAGGTAGCAGGGCTGGTACTAAGGATAGTTCAATGGTTTGTGGCAACAGCACAATAGACAGCTCTGATTTCACTGAAAAGGGAACCATGAACAACTGTAGGTTTAGCCCTTGGTATTGAGGATTACTTCAGATAATGGAGGTGCAGTTATGAATAGTTACTGGATTAACACATGTGGTAGCATTAATAGCTATAGAATTAGTGGGGGGCACAACAATAAACAGCTGAAGGACTAGCGAGCGGGTGGCAAGGTTAAACAAGTTACCTACCTCTACCTTCAGTGATGCTTTTTCTGGTAGAGACTTTCCAACCGGAGTTTCCACAGGTTCAGGTGCAGGACCCTGCCCTGTTGCTGCAAAATAGATACTTAGGTAAGCCTTACTTTTCTGTGCTATAGCTACCAGGGGATGGAGCTCAGGTAAATTTAGTAACTTTAAGTGTTCACCCTGACAAGAGGTGAATTAGTCCTTGAGACTGGCAGTCACCCACTCCATATAATAATCTATTTTCTCACACTGGCATGACAATTGTTTTACTAACTGCAGCTCAAGTCTGTCATTGTCCCTTTGAGACAACTCAAAGAGAGGGACTGTGGCCATTTTTCTGAGGTCCAGCATACATGCCCAAATATAATCAATTCAGTGAGGTATGCAGTTTCTAACTGGGTCTGAGGACATTTTGACTAGGTGGTCATAAGTCCATACTGATTACAGGGGGAATGGGGAGTTCCACCTTTTGGCATTTGGGCCCTCACACACCCGGCTGGGTATCATGCTTCATCATAGGGCGTGCTCCTCCTCAGGTCAGCGCTGCAATACCTGACGGGCTCCCTATGAGGGGCTCTTTGGCGGAGATCTTTTATTCCAATTAGCCGTTTGGTGCTGTGGGGGTGAGGGGCCAAAATGTGTAGCTGTAAGGAGTGAAGGTCAGTGGACCACAGGAAGTTAAAACAGGAATTGGAAGTACCTGAGAAGACAATTTTAATCAATAGGGCTTCCAACCTGATTAAAAATAATGTGGCGCACTACTGAAGTAATGTTTCAGAATTGTGCGCTCCGTCAAGTGGTCAACATGTTTCTCGCCTAGTTGTCCTGTGATCTAGTGGCAATTCGTCAGGACCAGTATAAGTGCATCGGAAAGGGTAAACCAGTCAGCTATCGGTCCTGAGGTCTAGCCAAGCCTATTAAAGTTCCTTGGCTAGTCACTCCCAGATTTACTTGAAAGAGTGGCATATTTCTAGTCCTGGGTGCTTGTTTGTGGTGACAACAACTATGCCGGCTCTCCTTATACAAAAACTTGAAAATTATTAATCTTTTTCTTAACTCTGCAGAGCTCGGCTTTACCTTACACCTCCATCACTGCCTTCCTAGTTCAATCCATTATGTTTGGAAGAAAATCTATGCACCAACAATTGACCTTGGTTTGGCCAGCATGGATTGGCTAGACTGATTCTACATGGCTTCCCTACTGAATCGCGCAAGTAGCTATAAATTTGGTTCATTCACAGACGTCTCACTTGGCAGGCCATGATGACACATCCCTTCCATTATACACATTATGTAGCTTACCCTTGAAGTGGCAGCTAGAGATCTGGGTCATGCCAAAATGTCAAGGAATCAAAGTTGTCGAAAGATCATCCATAAGGAACAGACTTTGATATCCAACAAATATATGATTGATTTGATTTAGCTGAAGTACAGATGTGGAGCCAACTCTTGCAGACCAAAGTTGGATACTACTAATCAGTGTTCATCTCCATGACACTCTAGAATTATGTAGCATGACTATTCTTAAGTTTTAGACATCCTGATAACATCAGCCCCATTTAGGTGGATCTAACCTGACTGAATAGTAAAATATATTGGTTTGAAAACATTTGTACAGGTTAGTGCCAAGATGTATCTTATTAGATTCTTCTAACTGAACTAGCAAATCATTCTGTTTATTCATCCTCCCCCCAAAAACTAGCTGCCGTAGGTTAACCTCAGCACTACAATGGAGAATTGCTCTGCATTCAACTCTTAAATTTAAAGTACACCCTGCCCCAGTGAACCAGCGTCTCCAAACACAATGAATCCTCCCCTTTTGTGTGGCACATGTAAGCGATACACATCGCTTTTCCTCAAAGTCTGCACCATGCAACATTCAACTGTTGTACCATTTAGTAAAGCCCTGTAAAAAAACTCCATTCCAAATCATGATCAACAGCATCTAGATAAGAAACAAACACTGAGGTCAGGGAATAACACAAACATTTGTGGGCTGTTACGATATCCTGCATCCATCTTGCAACACAGTTGTTTCCTCTCACTACCCTTGACAGCATTCTTGGTGCGTTCTTGGTGCACATTTTAAGGGAAACTTACAGTCATCAGAAGTATACGTTGTCCTTGTACCCATATAGTTGACTTAGTATATTGGTGAAAACACATCTGAGTTCCTTGGTAATCAGTCATCTCCTATGAGGGCAGAGTCCGGAAAGAGTACACAGTGCTGGCAAATATGCTTTGCAACTCTCAACAAAATTCAAGTAGTTTAAACATGCATTTTGTAAGGAAATTGAGAAGCATTACTTTTTTTACATGAAAGAAACATGTGCCAGGGAAAACCTTTCAGACACACAACTCACCAACATTAGGTTGACAAGTGAGAAAATCAAGCTATAGATAGCCTCCCGGTGAGATTTCTCAATCCGGGCAGTCGCGGTTGATTGCTAGCGCTCATGTTGAGAAAGCTGTTGCTTGAGTAGAAAATGTACTTGAGCAGCAGAAACAAACTGCGCCCTCTGTTGCACCGTGTGGTGACATTCACGTTGACAAGCTCCTGATGCTAAAAATCAACACGAGCAGCATGACGAACTCCACTGCTCACTGAACTCCGAGAAATCTCATGGCGTTTTTAGGTAAATGCCTGGAATTCCATGCAGTGGAAATCCGCGAGTTCCGCCCACCCCTATTTAATACAATTGAAATTGAAGTCAATCTAGATGTGTTTTTACATTTGGCACATAAGGTGGCCAAATTTTCATTATCACTTTGTATGCAGAGACACTTTGCCTGCTCAAAGCAATCGGTGGATGTTTGAGATATGAGTTATGGCGCTCATTCTTGGGGTTTCTTTTCCTTCACTCTCATTAACATTGTGCCCCTAGTCACTCTAAAAGATTTAGGGGCATATTATCTAGCGAGTTTACGCCACTGTAGCAGCACATTTCGGTGGTGAAGCAGCTAATTTTTTATCGCACTAACATCAAGGCCTCGCTAGCGCATGTAATCCTGCGATAGCAGCCGGTTATTTAACGCATCTCATGCCAGCGATATATATTGCTAATCAGATGCAAAGTAGGCATTCCTTACAATTACTTCTCTGAAAACGTCGCAAACACAACTTCGCTGTATTACCAACGTGGCCCCGGACCCACGTAGCGATGAGAAAAGTCCCGCTAACCGCGAGTATCGCAGGAAATTAACACCTGACTTACCCATCTCTTCAATGGGAGGTGGATTACAAGGCTGAGACCACAGAGGCGTATTAGCAAGGTTTCCATTATTGCCCAAGATATATCGCAGCATTTCCCGCGCTATTCACGCTTTTGCTGCTATCGCTGGATTTCCTATCACCTTTGAGATGAGCGTTTATAATAATGCGCTAACTCGGCGAGGAAATGCAGCGATAGCCGACAATAGAATACAACGAAGTAAGCGTGCTCTGCGATATTTATCGCATTATGTTGATAATATGCCCCTTAGTTCTAAACAGATATTAATTTTATAGCAACTTATAAGGCAGATCCCTGCTAGTTCAGGGTCACTTCGATGGAGGTGTTTGCATACCTACCTATTAGCAACTTGATAGGGAAATCCATGTTCGTAACCAGATGTTTTGATGGATACCAGCCCTGCTTTCACATGTGTCCTCTAAACAAATGCTGACCCATAACAGACAGGTCTGTCCTACTCAAGATCATCATGTACAGAGCTGCGAGAGGGTCATTCCAAGAGCCTATTTGTCTCATAGCCTTCTGAGTGGTTCATTTATATCAGCATATTCTTCTGATTGCAAAACACGAAACCCCCTTGGCACTCAGTGGTGACTCTGCTTGGTTAATTTGAGGTACAAAAGGAGAACATTTGGCATCCTGCAGTAGCAGGGTGCAATACAAGACAATCACCTCAAAAACATGATGAACCACCATAAAGAATTGGTGGTCGCTTTGATACACAATTAAAATGCTTAGAATAATTTGCACTTTGGCAGAGAAAAAGTGCCTCAGCATGAGCAAGATAAAGGTTAGACTTCCTTTCCTTTGGTCATATCCTCATAAGAATGTTGAATTGGGAGGTTTGATGTATCACAATTGTATGCCCTGGCTCTGGAGTTTCTCATCAAAATATTACCACAGTTCCACAAGTGCCATCACAGTTGGTTGAAAAATCCAGCTGTAGGCAACCACTCAATTCTTTCAAGGATGTGAATGTTCCCACGTTCGTGGCTGGAGTGGGGTGCCGTTCGTGGCTGGAGCCTAGCGTGAATTTTTAACCTGCTTATTTTACCTTCATGAGTGCTGCCAACGGAGGTGTTGTTTAACTTACCACTGGTGACTGCTGCCTGAGGGAATCCAACACGGGACTGCGAGGACCAGCAGCCCCATAACTGCAACCAGCTGTGTCCTCTTCCCATCCTCCCGCCCTGACGCTATAAGACTCCTCACGGCCCCCGCTTCGCGGGAGCCGTTCGTGGCTGGAGCCTAGCGTGACTTTTTAACCTGCTTATTTTACCTTCATGAGTGCTGCCAACGGAGGTGTTGTTTAACTTACCACTGGTGACTGCTGCCTGAGGGAATCCAACACGGGACTGCGAGGACCAGCAGCCCCGTAACTGCAACCAGCTGTGTCCTCTTCCCGTCCTCCCGCCCTGACGCTATAAGACTCCTCACGGCCCCCGCTTCAACAACTAGCCCAAACCTTGAAAAAAAAATGTAGGGGAAACCAACAGTCTGCAGCTGGGAAAAACGCTAAACCTGACATTGTTTCTGTTTTAAGGAAGGACATTGCTCCAGGCCCAAAACCCACAATTGCTGAGACGAGGACAAACTCATCATTATCACTGGGGATACAAACTATGGAAAATACAGACGTAATGTTTTGGAAAAAATTGGAAAGTATCGTAAAGAATTTATGTGATCCATTGAAAGTAGGCTTGTATGTATGGAGCTCTCACTTGCCTCGGCCCAGTCACGGGGGGGTAGAGAGGGTGCGGGTCTGCAAAAAGAATGTCCTCGTGGGGTAGGCCAATGCCCTGAGATTAAATCTATCACTGATAAATCAATAAGTGGTATTGTGAAAGATAATCCCCCTATTCCAAAGGTGCCTCAAGTAACTTCTGTTGCTGACAATCAACCAAGAGCTGAACATCTTCCTCAACGTGTTGTATCAAATAGTCCCGGGATAGGTAGGGCTAGAAGTGCTAAGCAATCGATGCCTGTACAGCCTCTAGTGCAGGCTTCATCAGGCTTAATTGACATTCACCTACCCCCTGAAGCAGCCCCCTATGTGGTGGTCCTAACAGGGGTCCCACCATTGGCTAATGGAGCAAGGGAATCCTATAGGGACCTAAAGAACAAATGTACATTTTGGCTCAATGTTAAGCGTCCATTGCCGGCCCATATGCGTGCTGAAATTTTGTACGCTAGAAGAGTAAACTGGGTGGGCAGGAGACCCAAGATGATAAAGGGGGATTGCATCATCATTAATTTCAGGGACAGGCGTTGTGTGGAATATATCTGCTCTTGGCCCCAGGATGATTCTTCCTCTTTAATTTGCACAATGCCATTGTTTTATTTTTACGCCCATCCATCTCAGCCCCTAGGAGGGGTAACACACGGGGGACCTCAGACAAATGGATGTTCCTTGGAGGACATAAGGTCCATTAATAGATTTTATGTGTTATCCGGGTTGGCGGACTGTGATTGACTGAAAGATGGTAGAAGGTATTTCAATTACGAAAAGCCATCTGTAGCAGGAGAGACAATGGAGGGTATTATAAGTAGCAACAGAGGTGAAATTGAGCTTTCTGCCCTAATAAATACTACTGGGGCTGGGGAACAAGGCCTACAAGTTGTGCCACAAAAAGAAATGTTAAGCAACGTGGGTAATCTCTCTAGATATGTTGCAGTTGCTCCTCCTATGTCAAATATAAGAAGCGACGAAGGGGGTATCAATACCACAGGCCACATCATGTTTTTATCCTGGAATGTGGCGGGCGTGGGATCTAAACTATCTTCTCCTCTCTGGTCAGATTTTATTAACAAGCATGACATCTGTCTTTTCCAGGAGACATGGTCACTAGAGCCCGTGTTCATGTTGGGTTATTTGAATTTTTTGTCCCAGCGGGAAAAAGGGCTAAGGGCCGGCCAGCAGGAGGATTGATTATTTGGATCAAACAAAGTTTGGAGTGTAACATTCAACCTGTCCCAACTAAGAATAATGACATTTTGGGAATCCGGTTGAATTTCCTGCCGAATTAAAAAAATTGTTATATATAATGTGTACGCAAGGGGCTTACCAGGAGGGAAGAGATCGGAGGTGGTTTTAGCACTAAATACCCTCGTTGAATCCAGTACCATTGATGTGCTTCCATTGGTTGCAGGAGATTTTAATACGACTTTTGAGCCACTGGGGCCTCATGACATGCTCTTAACAGAGGAGGAAGACCTTAGATGGGGCGTCCCACAGCTTGAGATCAAGTCAGCCAGCAAATGGACAGAGGCGGCTCTGTATTTGAAAGGGTTCTGCCTGGGTAACCAACTGAGGGCAGCAAACGGCAGAACCATATCCGATAGGACATGTAGCAAAACTTATGATAATGGAATCAGGGCAAGTAATATAGATTACATTCTGGTTCACTTGAAGAGGTGGTATACTCTAGTGGATATGGTGGTTATGCCACGGATCGAAAGTGACCACAACCCACTAGTTGCTACTTTTGATTTGGGTCTGGGAGATAGAATAGCTCGAGTTCCTGAAATGACTTGTCAGGCTGCTGTTTTATCAAATGATGAACGCCACCTTAAGTGGCATAAAGTTGCAGAGCACCCTGACCTCTTAGACAGCATCAAGACAAATATTGAAGATGCGCTGACAATCAATAATGGCAGGAGGAACTAAAAGTCAACCTCCAGCTGTAATTGAGAAAATACATGAAAAACTATTTACCAACCTTAAATCTTGCTTTTGTAGATCTTTCTCAGGAGAAAAAAGTCACTAGAAGCAAACAGGAGGAATGGTATAACGCCTCCTGCAAACTAGCTCGTAGTGATCTGGGACTTGCTCTGAAATTAAAAGATCCAAGCAAGATTAAAAAAGCCAGCAACACCTACAGGAAGGCCCAATGGAAAGCAAAAAAGGAATGGGAAGAGAGCGAGTGGCAAGACTTAAAGACAGCATGTAGTGACAAAAACCAGAAAAAGTTTTGGGACATATTTAAATGGAAGAGGGGTGAAATTACTGACAGCCCGCATAATCATGTCCCCCAGAGCTCCTGGGTCGAATTTTTTAAGCCACAATACGCAAAAGGCGCTGAGGAGATTAGTATGCTTCACCAGGAGAGGGTGTTTTACAATAATCCTAAAGGTTGACATGGCGCTTGACACGGTAACCCAGGGACGTGCACCCGGCATGGATTGTATCCCGGCCGATGTATTTCTGCACGACAGACAAAGATGGCGCCTATATATCACCTACTTAGCCAATGCTATAGCTCAGGGAATGGCCATTCCCCAATCCTGGAAAGGTGCTGAAATTGTCCCGATATATAAAAAAGGGGATAAATCGTTGGCCAGCAATTACAGGCCAATCAGTTTGATTGATGCTATGCAAAAAATCTTTGGCCGGCTGGTCTTGGGCAGAATCCAGACCTGGATGGAGGATAATAACATTTTAAGTCCTGTCCAGGCTGGATTCCGTCCAAAAACCAGCACTATAGACCAGGTTTTCAGGTTCATTGTCCTCTATTGGAGGACTGTGGTCATATGAAAAGGGGTCCTGTACGCAGTGTTTGTTGACCTGCGGGCGGCATACGATCTAGTCCCGCGCAGCAGACTATGGCAAGTACTGGAGGGGCTGGGGATGGCACCGGAGTTGTTGGCATTGGTCATTCGATTGCATGAGGACAATTATGCCCGGGTACGGTGGGGACGGCAGGGTGAGGTTACGGAGCCTTTCCCCGTCGAGCGAGGAGTTCGGCAGGGTTGTGTTTTGGCACCGACCCTGTTCTCACTCTTCATGAACGGGGTGGCCGAGTTCCTCTCCCGGGTCCCCTCAGATGCCCCGGCCATGGCAGGTAATCGCATTCCAGTCCTCATGTTCGCGGACGACACCTTGCTGATTTCCAAAACTCCGAGTGGCCTGCAGCTCACCCTCCGGCGCTTTGAAGAGTTTTGTTTGCTGCGTGGGCTGGAAATAAATGTTGCCAAGACCAAGTTTATGGTCCTTAATGGTCCTAATCCGTGTAAGTCTTACAAACCCTTTAATGGTGTAATCCTTATGAATGGCATACCTTTAGAGCAGGTTGACGCATTTACTTACCTGGGAGTCACGTTACAGAAGAATATGCGTTGGAAAAGTCAATTAGACTTGTCTATATTGAAGTTCCAACAACAGACAGGTTTCCTTCTGAAAAGATTTAAAACCTCGCAGACACAACCAATTGGCCCACTCCTCGAGATATACTCGATGAAGATTCGTAGCTCGTCTCTATATGGCTCTGAGCTATGGGGGTACGGCAATAACCCAAAACGTTTGAACGTTATGGAGAGCGAGTTCATTCGGAAAGTTGTTGGTGTGCCGCAAAGCACTCCCTTGTTACCTCTATTCTGGGACCTTGGTCTGAAACCCCTACAAGATATAGCCAATTTGCGGCCTCTGCTGTATTGGCGCAGGGTTTGGTCAACCGAGGAGCTTAAGCATTATGCTATGGGCCTAAAGGAAATCATGGAAAAAGATCTTTTTCATAAGATAGAGTGGCTGAGGTCTATAAAATCATTACTTTATAGATTGGGATGGAACAACCTATGGGATGATCCCCAAAATGCGGTGTTCCCTTCAAAAGAAACTCTTAAGGCTAAGTATTGGGAATTGATCGGTCTAGAATCAATTGCTAAGGGGAGCACATCCCACTTAACAGCCAGATACCTAGAAATTAAGGCCTATCCTAGACAGGAACCATTTTGGGGCTTGATTGAAGCCCCAACTGACCGTAAACTCTACTTCCAGTTTAGAATAGGTACCCTTCCGATTCGCATCTTTTTGTCTAAATGGGTCAAAGGGTCTCAGGATAAATGTCCCAAGTGTCTGGATACGGTCGAATCTTTGAGTCATTTTGTGTTCTTTTGCCCCCTCTATGTGCTCCCGCGTAAAAAATGGGTACTACCTGTCTGTCGACTAATAGGCTTCCAAAGGCATGAGGAGGCCATAAGAATTCTGTGTACAGATCCGAGCCCGATAATTGCAATAGCAATGGCAAAATATAGAAGGTGGGCTTGGATAATACGGTCCAGGCAGATTAACACTAAAGTGCCCAACGAATAGGCGCCAACATTTATTAATTTATTTGTTCATTTATATATTTACTCATACAAAATGCTAGTCTGGGATATGTAGACGTTTTTATAGTTTATTCTAGAGGTGGACCAAACATTGTTGTGTAATTATGAAATGTCCTTATTTATTTGGACGTACAGGCATCAACATTGTGTATGAAAAATGGTGAATATTGTAATTCATGGTATTTACTTATAAGAATTATGTTGATAACTATGTTTTGGTTTAACTTGTATCGATGTAAATGGTTGATGTATGACACTTTTATGACTTAATTGTCGAATAAAGTTTTTGAATTGAATTGAATGTTCCCACCAGACACATTCTATCACTCATATGCTGGCTGCCAGCTCATATTTTAGAAAAATGATTCATGTTTCCATAGTTCAAAATAATTCAAAGCAGTAAACCTCACACACCACTGACTATAGTGGAGCTACCTCTGAGCTACAAGTACAATTGACATCTCTCCAAAGACTTCCAGCCCAATGCATCTCACAGATATTATGTGACCACATTTTTACATCATCGGAATTCTTATAGTTCAAGGCAGGCCATTTCTTGCCTTGAACAGATTGTGAACTATTCATTTTATCTTTGTGTCACTCATGTACCTCTTTGATGCCCTCCTCCTTCCCTACACTCTCAACATGTTGGTCAAAGGTTTCCACTGTCAGTCTTGAAATCGCATTAGGCACTAGCTCACAGCTTCCTGTTGGTCCTGTTTTAGCTGCTTCTTCTTAAACGAATGGCCCTCAATGGATCTTACAGCTCCTCAAAACAGAAAATCCTCTGTTGACAACGCCACAATACGATGTATTGCAATGATCAACACAAAAGACCCCGAAATTTGTATGCTAAAAAAATGAAAGAATTTTCTGCTGTACACTTTTCTAAAGAAATATAAAAACATGGCTAACGAGCTGGCCAATCCTTCAGCAATGTAACACCATTATTCTGGAATCTAAGACCCGTTGCGAGGAATTCTCTAAGCTTTTCTTTATTCACACATAGAGAGAACTCTTCAAGTAGATTCCTCTGTTTCAGCTGCATGATGTTTCAAGGTCGATATGTGTTTGATAATTATGGTTAATCAATTCCCTCATTCATGAATTTATGACGTTACAACGCATACATTTACAAAGCATGCCTTTACAACGCAGTTTTTACATCGCAACATCCTTTACAACGCATACATTTACATCGCATGCCACTACAACGAATTTTTCAAAACTACATTTACAACGCATTCCATTACATTGCATTATACATTTACAATGCATACCATTACAACGCAAACCATTACATTGAATTTAAAGTAAGTGTTGGATAGTGTATGGGTAAAAATTACTATTCTAACTCCAGGGGGTGCAACAATAGGGTAAGTGTTGGATAGTGCAGAGGTAACAATTACTATTCTTACTCCAGGGGGTGCAACAGTAGGGTAAGTGTTGGATAGTGTAGGGGGACTATGCGTTGTTATAGTAGGTGTTAAAATGACATGCGATGTAATGCCTGCATTGTAGTGACATTTATTGTAGTATCATGCGTTGTAGTATCATGAGATGTAATGACATGCAATGTAATGGCTGCGTTGTAGTGACATGTGTTGTAAAGGATGTTGCGATGTAATGACTGCGTTGTAAATGTAGTGCGGTGTAATGACTGCGTTGTAAAGGTTGTTTTCCCTAATTCATTAATACACTCTGTGGTGAATGACTGAAGAATAGAGGACCAAAATCTTCTTTTCACCAACCTGACCCTTCTTTCTTTCAGTTTCCAATCTGAAATATACAAAAGGAGGCAGCGATCTATATAAAGGCTAAATGTATGTACGGGAGCACCATAGTCACGGCCCGACGTCACATTCCTACTGTAAGCATCACTATACCTAAAGCAAGGTCAAGCAAACAAAAGGAAACACTATCTCCCCATGCGAAAAGGAGAGTAGTGGAAAAGGGAAATATAAGGATGAAGTTCAGACTGCATCCTGGATACAGAGTGGCATAATCAGGGCACGAGCGGGGGGTACACGCAGTTGGACGGCGTCCATCCACTTTTTTTACAGGGTGAACTCCGTCCACCCTGCCAAGAATTTGGGCCCCACTGAATGATGTGCTGAACTCGTCCCGGTGTAATTTCCAAACACCAGAATACTTTCAGAAGCGCCTCCATGTTGTCTGCTTTCCATCTGTAACAAGCAGCAGGGAACGGGATGGGGCTTTCTTATGGGCCCATAACAAAGGCTGAATTTGAGGAGTCATCAGGCCTGAGTCACTTGGCTGGGAGCAGTCAGGAGCCTCACACCTTGATACACATGAAGTGGAGTGGAAACAAAGGTTAGCACTTCACACACATTAAGAAAGGCAGCTTTTCACTTTGTTTAATCCCTGTTTAGGAGATATGCATGCACTGTAAGAATATCAGATGAGTTGGTCCTTCTCAGTATTTACAGAAAGCAAATTGCATTTATATAGAGTTTACTCCACCTGAGGAGGCATTGAAATGCTGTAAGTATTTTTTCTTGTATAGCCCTACTCATTCCAATGCAGGGTGTCAGAGCGCTTTACATCAACACGTGCATATTACATGTCCAATACATTATATAAGTTTGTAAATGAATGTGCAGTATATGGTACATAAAACTGGAGCATTGCAAGGTGTAGAAGTCACATATCATCTTCCATAGCTCACTGTGCTATTATCCTCACAATGCGCTCAAACGTACACATCGCAGAGCTGCTAAACATATATGTGAGGGCTTTAGATCTGATGTCACTTCTTGTGGTGCCACTTCCTATAAAGTTGTGGCTTGTGATGCCACTTTCAATGATGTCAATTCCAGTGATGCTATGAGTGATGTTGTGCGCCATGATGACGTGCGCCATGATGTCATGCGCCGTTATGTTGCACGCCGTGATGTCACTTACACACTGCTTAACTAGGTTAGTGCCCGCACTTCTTTTTTTAGGACTTGAGCCCTGGGCATAATGGTGATGATATAATAACGCCGTCACCAAAATATATGCCAGGTTTCTGTTGAGCCTTTAATTAAGCAGTGCTTTTGTGTTTTAGATGATGCAGCTTAAATCTGTGTTGTTTTGGGAATATTGTAATATAGCTTCCTGTCATGTGTTCCGGGGCACTCGCTGTGCGGGAGCGGACCAGTGTAATTAAGTATCTAAAATCGCGGGGGCTTTGGCAACCAAGTGCATGAATAAAACATCTCTCAGCAAAGTAATTCTTTTGTGAACCGGAAAAAGTGTAAAAGATGAATGCGGAGCTGGGCCAATTATTTCATTCAAGTTATTTCACTCAATTGTCAATCCCACTGTGCATTGCATAGATTAATTGAATATTTGCATCTTTAATTAGAGTCACCATTAGGAGGATTAAATGGATCCATTTTTCATAACAGACAAAAGAAAGGTAAGCCTACCGCTTCGCTATAGCTCCCCTAACTGCCAAAAAACATGGCATGATTTTTCTGACTGTTCTGTGCCCTGTTGGAAAATGTTTATTTGCAAGTGTAGGGTACCATAGATAAGCAGCCCACCTCACCTTAGTATGAAATCTGACTCTTCGTCTTTGCACAGCAGAGGAACTCAGCCTGAGACATGTAATCCTGTTTCTTGACCACAAAGAGGATACTTTTAAATTCAAGATATAATATGACTATGACTGTGATTGTAGGTGCTTGGGAGTCGTATTTCATGCAAACTGTGAGTACCGATACCCTCGGGTGAGGTATTTTCATGGGCTGTGTAAATAATTTCAATTTCAAGTTCAGGCCCAGGAAATTAGAATAGCACGCAATTTCCGTATTTATCAGTTTAAAATCCGCATGTTTTTTATTTTGTATTTAGTTGCTGGGCCTTACCCCTAATTAGGGGTGGGAGGAATTTGCAAAAGTTTTTTTCCCGCCCGTTCGCGGTATTTTCTGCGTGGTCGCGGCTCGCCAACTTACCCATGCGGTTGCTCGCGGGCGCGGCCATCTTGTTTTCACTTGTCTCACGGTGCATGATCGCCAGAAGAAAGACGTGATCGTGCGACGAATGACGTTACTGCGGGCGTGAACTGTCGCGATACAGCGCAAATGGCTAACAACAATCCAACATCTCGTGGAGAATGCGACCGGATCAGGAAAATTTGTCGGCGAACGCGGGGATTCAGGTAATGTGATCGCGCGCACGCGAGAATGTATTATTTTACAGCGCGAGCAAGCAAAAAATTTCCGGTAAAATGCGGATTGCGGAAAATTTTACATTTTCGCGCTCTCCGCGGAACGCGAAAATGTCAAATTATCACAATTTCCGCGAACGGAACGGAATTTTAGCCCAGGCCTACCCCTAATGCCTTTCTTCAGGTTTTCTCCTGTTTGCGCACAGATCAGATTTTTTTCTGGAACCAGATTAGGTGACTTTGCCCCAATGAAAACATTAAGTAAATTTTATTTTGCATTATGGTGATGTTTTCTCAAGTATGGAACGATTCAAACAAGTTTTACTTTTCTTCAAATTCATGCGTTTTTGCTCTGCTGACCAAAACGCTTTAAGACCATCCCAAGTAAGTCTTTGTGTTAAAAAAAAACAGAAAATAATTGTTTCTCTACTTTCAAAGTGAGAAAAATGAAAACAACAATGATGCAAATTTGCCGTGCTCTGCATTGTATTACAAAAGCTGCAAAAAGTGTGAATAGCAAGTTAAAACGTTCATGAAGGCAGCGTTTTCTTTCTTTAAAACTTATAACACGCATGAAGAGATTGTAAGTAACAAATATGTAATGTTTTTTGCAACAGTTTCACGATTTAAACTCTCCACTGTTGCACAGGTACACAACTATTTATTTATTATTGATTTGAAGCAATCGAATTTGCTCCGTTCTCCACTACATAGAACCAAAATGTTGGAAAAGCACATTCATTCTATTTTTGCATCAGTGCAAAAGTTGTGTATACAGCTCCTAAAAAACTACTTCGGATTACCTCTCCTCTTGCAGAAGTTCAGAAAAAGGAGCAGCGTGTCAAAGAACTACAAACTGCAATTTACTCCAAATGCATGGGAAAGCCTCAACTCAGGTGATTTGTTATTACTACAGCCTGAAACGAAAACCTTTAAATGTGTTGTGGGTTTGTTAATATTTACGAAGGCACACGCAAGGGGAGGTAGGCCTGGGTACATTGGGTCTGATTCACAGAGGTATTTTCAGCCGCAGCCGTACACAGTCCTGAGAAATATGCAGTATTGAAGCCACTCAATGGGTGGGAAGGGAACGTTCCAAAGCATGGTTTGTCTCGAAAATTTGGCAATGCCCACAAACATGTCCATTTGTGAGCCTGCTCAAACTTCAATCTGACCCATTTCCTGGGGAAATAGTCGCAGGTGTACTTCATTCAAAGCCTGGAGTAAATCCCCTTGCAAGGACGGATCACCACCACTTTTGGTGTTGGCCGAGGGAAAAAGAAGTTATCACAACACAGAGCAAAAGGAAAATATTTGTGAGTTTAAAAGGCTGCTCTCTGAGCAGAAGTTTACATAGGGAAGCTGGACCACGGGAGCTATACCACAAGGCATTCCCAGAAGTACACTTCAGAACATGGGTATTCACCAGTAGCGGTCCATGGAGGGAGTTCGGTGGGACAGTGAGGCGGGGCGGGGGAGGGGCAGGGTGGGGAAATGTAAATACCGGAATATGGATGAACGGAGGTAAGTACACATTTAAACAAATAAAACTAATTTCTTTGCGATGCAGTGCGCGCAAAGGAATTTGTTTTATTTATTTAAATGTGTTCTTACATCCGTTCATCCATATTCCGGTGTTTACATTTCCCCACCCTGCCCCTCCCCCGTCCCGCCTCTCTGCCCCACCAAACTCCCTCCACGGACCGCTACTGGTACTCACAAACATTTTCCCGGGAGCCGCAAAGTTTCGTTTATGGTGTGAGGGTCGCACTGATACCAGCCGCTGGGGGGGGATAAAGTGGGTGTAGAGGATGGAAAGTATGTATATCTAGTGGCTGTCTTTAAAAATGAAGTTGTTCCTAAAGTTAAGGGCCTAGTTACTTCCTTTCCCTAATTGCAATTAACCTTTACATAAGTGCTTGCTGTATATTTAACTTTTTTTTCATCTTAGTGCTGAGTTGAGTAAGCAGCAGCCAAGTGCTGCTGCTGCCCAGGGGGCTGCAGGTACAGGTCAGGAGGGCCACATGCGGCCCCTGAACGTATTTTGAGTATCACTGCTTCAGAATCATGTGTTTGTCCACCTTTCCAGGTGTAATTCTGGGAATATTTGTGAATAGGAAAACCCCGTATGGTAGGCTCAGAAGGAGATATGACTCTTCACCTATATGTTTTTGTTTTATGCATGCGTAGGACCCAATATTGTTACCTCCTGGATTCAGAATTCACCAAACCATGTTATCTGCCATGCAGGTGGGAAGCAGGGAAAGCAAAAGAATTTCTTGTGGAATAGCTCAGAGTTTTCATTTCAGCTACCTCTAGGCACGGAGAGCAGAAGAATCTCTTGTGGAAATGATCAGAGTTTTCTTTTCAGCCACCTTTTTGTTTATACCTTTGAATCCGCTTGTTTATCCCTTTGAATGTGAACACGCTCTGCATGAAACCCCATGACTCAACATTTCTTATTTATGTGTTATTTATATTGTTTTACAGAGCAGGGACACAAGCTGAGGTTTCTCAGAGCTCTACACTAATAGAAGACAGAGACGAGCTGAGAAAAAAACTGTAGTTTTCAGCAATATTTCAGTCTAGATATTGTTTTTTCAGTAGTGGTTTGAAAACTTTCAACAGCAGAAAACCCTCTGGCAGGAAGTACCATGAGGTTTGTGCCCCTTTTCTTACTCTTCTGCCTTCTCTTCCTCCCATGTCAGCATACACAAAATATTTGCTATTTCAGTTGAAATGATGATAGTTTACCCTATCTTTGAAACAAAACAATGACATACCTCTATTGTTACCCCAAACACCATGCATTCATTCTATCTTGCTCCTATCTTTGAATCAACCAATCAATCAATCAGTAGATCTGTAAAGCGCTGCTTGTCACAGTGAGGGTATCCAGGTGCTTTAAAGCAAACAGTGACATACCTCTACTGTTACTCTGATAGCCAGGAATTCCCTAAATTTCCAAGGCTAGTCAGTCCCATTCCTTCTCTGTGAGAAGTCTTACTCTGCATGTTTCTCAGTTACGTCCAAGCCTAATGCACTCTTCATGATTAGAAAAAGTCATATTCTGGTCGCATCACACTGGTAAATGGTGGGTTTGCTGGGCGTCATCATGGCACACACAAACCAAAAAACTCTCATATCATGGAGAATGACATTCTACAAAGAAGAGACATCTAAACTGAACCAATACTCATCAAGGAATGAACATTTATAATCATATTTATAATTCAACTATTATACTGAAAGAGCTGATTTTTAGTGAAGTCACTAATGTGAGTATTATACTTCCATTTGACCACTTTCTTGCTAATCACAGCCTATTACAGAGTAAGACCCCATACACCACATTTCGCAGCAAGTTTGGGAAAGAATTACACCAGTAGATGTCCTTCATCCAACCAATGAACACCTCATCAAATCTTTAACTATTGCTAATAACTTTGGCTTTCCTTCTTTATAATCACAAGGAAGACTTTAAAACATGCCATGTATCAAAGAATTTATGAGCACCAGAACTGAGAAAATCAAGAATAGAGGTACTAGCTTACAATCAACCTTCTCCATAGACATCTCAGAGTGTTCTGGATAAAGTCCACTGGAATTATAAAGGACATCAGGGTATTGAGTGTGAGTAAATGGTTGCAGAGGGGAATACTTAAGGCGTATGAATACTGTTTTGCTGTATTGTTGTTTCTAATAAAAACAATCCCTTTCTTTATGTTACCTCGGAAAATACATATTTTGTGGATGGACTGAAGGTTCCACTTGTGCTTGCTGAGAGCTTATTGACAGCTGCCGCATAAGCATTCATCACTGGTACTTTAAATGTTCTTAGGACCTAATTATGAGTTTGGTGGTGCAAGGACTGCACCGCCACCTTTGAAAGAGGTAACCGCCAAGCTGCACACCCACCAGAACACAAAATTACTTGGGGGTGGGCAGCAGCGACTCTTGGCAGTATGGGGACAGAGCAGTGGGGGCCTTCCGTCCCCACTCTGCCAAAAGTCATAATCGAGCCCTTAATGATTAGTCTCTTCAACATCACCTGAGTCCAATGTACTTATATTCACTACTCCCTCGCAGTTGCTTTGCCCATTTACTCCATCAAGCTAAAGTAGATGAAGAAACTTGCTTGCTGAGGAAGAAATTCTTAAATTTCATATTCTATGCACATGTTTCAACATTGAACTGCACTACATTTGGGATGCTTTAGAAAGGTACTTTTACCTAGTACCATTGCTTTCTGTAGCTAGCAACTGAAAAATACTCATCTGGGGAAGATCTTTATCTACCCAAAGGACCTAAAAGACTCAAGGCCCAACGTGAGAAATATTTCTAAAAGAAAGAAGTCACATTATCACACATTTACTGACAAAGCTGTGAAAGAGAGAAACTCTCCAAACGGAGTTAAAGAATGATATTTTTGGCACACAAGGAAGACTTTTTAGGTCTAACACCTCACGGCAAACTGCATTCTAAAGGATGCATATATTCCAGGATGGTGATAACAGTAATGCCATTTTGGGAAATGACTGATATGTGAGTGTGCACTCATCCCGACACTCTAAACCGATTTAAAGAATGAGATTGTTGGCACACAAGGAAGACTATTTTGGTCCATCACCTCACAGCAAACAGCATACTAAAGGATTCATATTTTCTAGGTTGTTAATGACAGTAATGCCATTTTGGGAAATGACTGATATATGAGTGTTTATTAATCTGCAGGTTTTACCTTGTGCAGCCAAACTATTCAAATGATGGATAAGGTACAATGCACCTACTAAATTGGGAGCAGAAAATACCAACCAGAATCCAATTACATCAGTTTGAATATGCAGGTTTATACATTTTTGTGCTACCTAATGAGACCATACTATTTGAATTAATAGATCGTAGCAAAAGCTCTTTAGCAAAGTAGACTGTCAGGATATTCTACAAGCCATGAACTATAGAATGCCTCTGAAGATTAGGTTTAAAAGAAAACCATGTTGGTTCAGCAAAAGGTAAGTCAACTATGTGACGAGTATTGATATTTCCACCAGTAGTTCCAGAAGACATGGAAATTATCTCTTGGAATTCCAGAACAATGTTTTTTGAACTGACGATGCTCTCCAGGATGGAATATATTATAGAATTCTGAAAGTCATAATGAATTCTGGAAATGTGTAATGAATACCAGAACACCAATCCGAAAGTAAGCACCTGTTGGGAAACCTTGAGGGTCTGGTGTCCAGGCACAGCAATCCAGAATACTTTTATATTGTCTGTTACGGATTTGTGAATTCACAAAACATCAAAAATTCAGCAGCAACTAATATTCTGATCTTGTACTGCCCAAAGAACATGATTAATAGATTTTCCATGCAGAGATGGACTAAACACTAAAACTCTGTACCTGGTAAAAGTATGGAGTGAAAAGAACTTGTAAGAAATTATAAACAGCTGACTTTTGACTCCATCTGCATCATACATCAGAAGCTGAGAATTGACCACAGCAAGTGCCCCATCTTGACATACCCACTTCTGATTCTAATAGAGAGCAGGGAATATAGCTCTCATTTAACATATATACATTTGATCCAGCAACAAGCTCATGTCTGCCTGAGGTTTTTCATCTCAATAATTCATATAATACGAAATCCTTTTAAAATATACTTAACCCTTAGTATGTGGTGGTCTTGCAATAGTAGAGTCTCAAACACACTGCAACAACTGATGATGGTACAAGTTCTAAAGTTAATGCTAATTGTCTAAATAATGTGTGATTGAATCAAGAGAAGTATGAGATCTTCCATATCACTAAGGCTTTTAATACTTTGCATTCTGGAACTTGAAGAACATTTTTTTTTAGTCTATTCAAACATCACAAAGCATTAGCCCAGTATCTAACTGCAGCAATTTGCATTTGTGAACTGCCCTGCATCTACATTTGACCACTTACAGTTGGAAAACATAGGTTAACCATACGTACAGGCAAAGGAGAATAGGATAAGAGACATGCCTGAAACACTGGATATTGTCACAGGACAGTAACATCTGTGGGTCGCAGAGCATATTTAAGGATAAGGCAAACATTTAGTATCTGATCATTATAAGTCTTCACCTGTCCCTTTCTATAGAACTGATATACCTTAAAAATAAGTAATGTTGAATAGGAAACCTGGTAGTTCTAAAAACTGGAACATAATGAATGTGTATGTAATCAATGTTGTACACTCTTGAGCATTAAGTTACTGTTTCTGTAATGAGGCAACTAATGTCTAACTCTTGGTACACAGTTTTCACAGCTGTGATTTATTTAAGGCAGCAGTTGGTGTCCTGTAATGCAATAAACACTCATCTGAAATGTATGTCTAACATTCAATGCCCTTTTTCCCTCTAAACATCATCTCTATATTAAACACACTATGTGCATCATAAATATTCTAAATGTTAAAAGACTCTTGAGACAACCCTCATTTCAGTTCACAGTAATCCTCACCTGCCCAGGGTTCGGATTACATTAGTATCCTGGAGTTCCTCATCAATATCCGAGTTGATGAGTGTGCTCATCACATCAGCTTCCACATTGTCGAATGGTAAACCTGATATCATGCTCAATCCTGCAATATACTTGTTTGAATGATCTCTGATTCCCACTAATGTTTATATTTGTGAGTGATCTTTAAAGAGTGTTCTGAGGGATTACCTTCGTCAATAAGCCCCTACAGCATTTTAAGTTGACGTCCTAACGAGACACCTGTGTTTTTCCATTTATCCCAGTTTCCTCTTAGTGCTTAGTGGACCGAACATATATATATATATATATATATTGCTAGTGTGCTCTGAGCAGTTTTGGCATGGTAGGGAATCTCAGCTTACTACCCATAAATCACACCCACAAAGGTTGACTTAACAATACTTCGATGTGCTCAGATTCTGTTTCCTAAACAAACTTTAAGGAGAAGAGAATAGTCTCTTAGTTATCTACAAAACTAGTATCAAGGACCAGACAGCATCATCCTAATTGTTTAGCAAGTATATTGTAAATTGTGAGGAAACATATACCTTACTGCATCCATTTCCAAACAACGTGATAGTTCAATGGATCATATGAGATGTTGCTGCTGCTAAGATGCGATCATGTGGTGCATCCTCAAGGGATGCAAAGCCTTTCATCAAGCATCTCCAAAATATTATGACCACCTCCAGGCTTTGTTAACCTTGAAGGAGTAACTATGGAACTGTGTAATATAATTCACACTGAGGAAGGATTGACAGAATATACAGTTTTTCTTTCTGGACACTTGATTGGAAACTTGTAATTGCCTCCACTTAATGTATTTCTTTTTTACCATTTGTACACTGGTAAATGTGCCACACAACATGTAAGACTAATCTGTTAAAATAACCAGTGTTCTTAGTCACCAAGAGCAGATTTAGCGATTTTTCATGCCATACAGCACAGTAAATACATTGCTGTATTGCGTTGAGCTTGAGGGAAACATAGTGCAGTGGCATATTTGCTAAGATAGGCCTGGTACTGCTGTCATCCTCTTGCTTATTGTACTAAAAGGCTGCTTTGCATGACTTACAGCCTTGCAGAGGTTCATGTACACTATCTAACAAAGGATTTGTATTGCAAGCTTACCCTTGCACTACAAATGTCTATGTCTAGATAAACATTAAATGATCAACCTTACTGGATGTGTGCTGTGTACTTCAGCACAAATGCAATTCAAGGGCATTGTTTGAGAAATGAAATAATTTCTCCTTGTAAAATTTAGCTTCAAGGAGATGTTGGTTTCTAATGCAAAGCCCATCTGGCTATCTAAATATATCAGGCTATGCTCCAAAACCTATGGGTGTGTTTGTTGATCTGCACAAGTATTACCCCAGTAATCTGCAATTGACACAAAATGACGCAAAGCAGAGCAAAGGGATATTTGTACTGAAAAATGAGTTGCTATTTTTGATGTACCACCAGAATGAGACAAGCTTGTTAGGAGAAGTTTTTATTTATGCCCTAGTGCATTGCTATAGATGCTGCGTCCCAAATGCTTTGACAGTTTCAACTCAACAGGCAATAATCTCCTGTCATCACCAAACATTCCTAGAATTCCCACTTAAAGCTACAACCCATCTCCATCACTGATGGCATGAGACAAATTTATGGTCATGAAAAACACAAGAGGTATGGAGATGTGAAACCGCAGGTACCAAAAATACCAAAAATAGACAAATATAACTGTAGAGATGCATACATTGAGTAACTAAATATATACGTGTATATATACCCAACTAAATTGAATGAGCATAGTTTTCTTACCCCAGGAGCCATATTACGTACAGTTCCCCCAGGGCACTGCAAAGGGTATTACAAAAGTGGCCACAGAGGCTTCTGTAGCTCCTTTTGTAATGTGGATATCACCAGTGACAACTTAAGAGGGTGTTCAATCATTTACATGAGAAAAATCATTTGCCTCTGTGCCCACGCCATATTATGGATAAGGGCTCAGAGGCAAAGAGGCTCGCAGCTTAGGAAGCACACTCACTGTGAGTCACAAAAAGTTGTCACTCAGTCAGTGCACTCAATCAGTCAATCTCTTTGGAGAGGGAAAGGGGGTCATGAGTCCTCCAGATATTCCCCCGCAGGTGGTGCAGTCACTCACTCACTCAGGGAAATCTCTGTCCTTTCTTTGAAGTGCAGGGTGTGTCCTCTACACAATAAAAGACACAGCTGCTGCTGCTTCTTCTTGCAGCGGCTCTGTCTATCACTAATGTGCTGCTCCCAGGGCAGTTGAAAGTTCACCCTGGAGGCTGCGCATTATCAGTAATACGGTGCACTGTCCACATATGAGCCTGGTGCACCAATCTGAAGGTGTGCTGCAGCACAAATAATAACAGTGCTCCCTATTTGTAATTGTTAGATCTAGGGGTCTTTAGTTGGCAGACGTAGGTACCACTGTCCAAATAGGGACCCTTGCTTCTAGTCAGGGTAAGGGGGATACACTCTTTAGATAACCCCTGCTCACCCCCTTGGTAGCTTGGCACGAGCAGACAGGTTTATCAAAGGCAATGTCTAAAGTATTTGTACCAACACTCACAGTAACACAGTGAAAACACCACAAATGGACTCCACACCAGTTTAGAAAAATAAAAGTATTTAATCTAAACTATAAAGTAAAAAGATTTTTTTCCTTTTGGATAAGATACTCATCAACTCATTCAATCACTCTATTCAATCAGAATCCCAATATCGGGTTTATACAACACACTCCCTCTGATGAAACACTTACACACAAAGAGCGCCAATCGTGTCAGAGCAAACTATTTATTTGCATCAAAAAATGTTTTCATAAACATATAGTCAATATAAAATATACATTTCATTTATATAAAAATCGACGGAAATTAAAAACATTTCAGCATTTGGTATTCTAGAAGAAAAGGAGAATAAAAGACAATATACTTTGTCATATCGCAGTTAATTCAGACCCTTCATGGGCAACATCGAATAAGGATTTACTTCCCTATTTCAAAGAGTTTGTATGCCCCTTCCGAATTTAACACATATGTATTGCGTCGACGCGTTTCGGAGGCTTTCGCTGTATGTAGCCTCCTTCTTCAGGACAATAACTATTTGTATCTCCTTATTCAGAAATAGTTGCCTAATACAAAAAATAAAAACATTTTTTCACTTATCATGTAAATCATATTTTCTACATGCAATAATGCTCTGCCTAATCTTGCATCTCTTAAGGTACATTATGGATATCATTATTTTAACCGAACCAACAATTTAGTCCTAAATGTACATACATAGATACAGAATTTTTCAAAGCACAGGTTTTGTTTAAAAAGACGTTGTTTGCATAGTAAGTGTTTCCATCCATTCACACCGCACATTCTTAGCACTCTCAATTATGCTTGACAATTATAAGGGCTCGCCTTTATAACAATCACTCGATACTTCCTGATAAACTCACCTGTGCAAACGCACTAGGGTTTGAGCTCTTGAGAGAGATTTTCTCAGTGTTTCACAGTTCCCCAAGCTGTTGAGAAATATGAAAATCTTATATTTAAAATCACCCCATTGTTTGACAATCAAGGGAATAGAACTCCTTGATTCGGAATCAATTGTCTGATTTCCAATTTACACTTATTATTTTCATTTTTTTGATATAAGTCTATGTAATACCTCACGGGTTATTCATAGAAGTGGACACATAGAGTCCTATCTTGCGCACTTCTTTGTCTTTGGATCACAAAGCAACCTCGTGCCGTTCAATTTATTCCTATTCAAAAGAGAACTAGATTAAATATAGCCTCACTCAATTTGAGGTGCAAAAGACTCTTTTTTGACATACCCAAGGTCATTAATGAGGTTTTTCTCGTTATTTACTACTCAGAAGCTCTAAAGCTTTTTGACATCAATGCTCACCTTTTAACTAAGGGGTTGCTGACATTCAAAATTTCTTTTACTGCTCCGGGTAAGTGTTGCTCGTGGCTGTTTCATAAAAGGGACAAGATAAATAATGTATATGGTCTCTTTCATTCTAAAATTATTTTCTTCTTCACTAACGTTATTTTGTAACTCTTTTTATCTTTACACTCTAGGGTTCTGTTTTACATTAGTTTCTGCTTTTCATGCTACTGTTGCAAAATAAGTAATACGGACATACAGCTCATGTTGAGATACTAAGTTGCACCGTGGAGCTTGTGAACTGTCAATACGTGCTCCTAGTTCCATGATGCCCCTGGATTGCTATTCACGCTCGCTTAATTTAGATATAATTCTAAGCCGTATAATTTTGAAATGTATTTCCGACTGTCTGATAGCGCTAAATCCATGCCCAATCTATCCGTTGGAAGAGTTTTAAATAAGACAGTCAGCAAACTATCAGGATACTGCAAGTGTAGTCTCGCTTCAGACTGTTACCCACTTACGCTCTTTAAGTTCCCGATAGGTTAAGCAACCAACTAACTGTCAAATAAGCCACAACTTGCGCGTTTGGTCTCTCTACACGATAATAAAAAAGCTTGTCTACCGGTTTTAGACATACCTCAATCAGTCCAACGGCCAGCGTTCCCGGGCAGCTACTTCCGCGTCTGTGCGATCGCGGGCAACATCGATAACGGACTACCTTGCTAGGTCGAGTTTTTATCGTGTGTAAGCCATGGACGTCATTTTTCCGAGACCGGAATGATTACCAATTGTATTTTCTTTCAACAAAACTTTATTCATGACTGTCACTTGTATAATGAATTACAAAACATGATATTATTGTATTTAAACACTGCTGGGGCTTTTTTGTTAAGGAATTACCAGTATATGTTTTAAGAAAAATGCGTTTGCATTTTGCAACAATGTTTTTATATATATGAAAAAACGCCAAATCGTTAAATTTAATTGACTCTTTTAATGGTGAACGATCGTTCACCACTCATCGCAGCTAGTCAATTGTTCCAAAGGCGCCATGTACATTGATACTCAAGGTAAAAAATGTTTATCTTGCACCAAGACACTATGAACCTCTTAGCGCATAATCCATATAGTCGACGATTTGAGTGATATTCTCGTTACTACTCTCAATCACTCCAATTTGCAGAGTTACAGTATTTTTCTTATTTTTCTTGTAATTATGACTACTTGTAAAATGCCCCAGTGTATGGCGTCTTAACGAATAAATCCACTGATTCATTACGTGGCTATTCTCATCTAGTCTTCTTTAGTGTTAAGACCCTTATTGACCGTATCAAGAGTGGAAATATACCACTGTTCTCTATTTTTACGTTTCATTTCAACATTACCGCCTCTTCTTGAGCAGTTAATCCTTTCTACCATACACCATGAAAAGTCTGTGTGTTTGTGTTTGAGTTTTATGAAATGGTCAACCATAGGGGCATTGGTTTTGCCTGATTTTAATGCAGATCTGTGTTCCAACACACGCATTCTTAGTTCTCTTCCTGTTTCACCCACGTATGCTAGACCGCAGGGGCATAAGAGCAAGTAAATTAAGTTACTGCTCCTACAATTATTGAGGGTTTTGGCAGTCATAGTATAGTTGTTATAGGTAAGAGTTTTAGTGATGATACAATGATCACATATTGAGCAACTACTGCACTTATAGTTGCCCACCGCTCTGTTGCCTGTGAGCGTTATCTGATTGTTTTGATTTACTTCTCTGTAGGTATGGACCAGATTATGACGAATGTTATCATTACGTCTGAAGGCAAAAATTGGTTTAGGGATTTTGCTTGGTTTACCATCGTTCAAAATATGCCAATTTGAATAGATCACATTCTTCAGTCTATTGCTAATGTTAAAAAATTGACTCACGAATACCAATTTGGAGTCTGCCGGTGATTGTGTTTGAGTCGCCTTTGGGTCTGGGTATATCATGCTTTCACGATTATAAAATCGTGCTCTTTTACAGGAGTTTTTAATTAATTTTTTCGGGTATCCTCTATCTTTTAGTTTTTCTGCCAAATTTTCTGCATGTTTGAGATAATCAGCAATATTAGAGCAGTTTCGCCTCAATCGGAGAAATTGTCCAAATGAGACATTGTCACGCTGCGACCGAGGGTGGTAACTATTGTAATGTAAAAGTGTATTTTTATCCGTGGATTTGGTGTACAATTCCACTTCTAAAACTCCTTCCATATTTTTGATAGTAATATCAAGGAAGTTAACTCTATTCTTGTCATAGGCTGCTGTGAACTTGAGGTTACCATCTCCCAGGTTTAACCAATCCAGAAATTCTTCTAGAGTTTCGACGTTACCTTCCCAGATGAAGAAGATGTCGTCAATGAAGCGGCGCCACAACTTCACATTCTCAAAGAAGGGCGCCGCTTCATTGAAGACATGCCTCTCCTCAAACTTGGCCACATATAGGCATGCCAGGCTCGGCGCACAGGTAGCCCCCATGCTCGTGCCTTTACATTGGAGGAATAGGTCGTCTTTAAACAGGAACATATTATTTTTCAACACCAATGTAATACATTGCTTGATAAAATCTTTATTTGCCCCTCTTAGATCAGCATTTTCAAGAATGTCACCAATAACCTCATTGGTGTTATCTTGCGGTATATTGGTGTACAAAGCCTCTATGTCGAGGGTTACTAATATCTGATCATTCCAATTATATGGCATACCTTCTATCATTGATATGATATGGGCAGAGTCTCGAACGTACGATTTTTGTTGACTCACAAGGGGTTTTAAAAAAGTATCGGCATATTGGCTAAGAGGTTCAAGTAATGAACCAATGCAGCTGACTATAGGTCTCATAGGTGGATTACTCAAGTTTTTGTGTATTTTCATATATATAAAAACATTGTTGCAAAATGCAAACGCATTTTTCTTAAAACATATACTGGTAATTCCTTAACAAAAAAGCCCCAGCAGTGTTTAAATACAATAATATCATGTTTTGTAATACATTATACAAGTGACAGTCATGAATAAAGTTTTGTTGAAAGAAAATACAATTGGTAATCATTCCGGTCTCGGAAAAATGACGTCCATGGCTTACACACGATAAAAACTCGACCTAGCAAGGTAGTCCGTTATCGATGTTGCCCGCGATCGCACAGACGCGGAAGTAGCTGCCCGGGAACGCTGGCCGTTGGACTGATTGAGGTATGTCTAAAACCGGTAGACAAGCTTTTTTATTATCGTGTAGAGAGACCAAACGCGCAAGTTGTGGCTTATTTGACAGTTAGTTGGTTGCTTAACCTATCGGGAACTTAAAGAGCGTAAGTGGATAACAGTCTGAAGCGAGACTACACTTGCAGTATACTGATAGTTTGCCGACAGTCTTATTTAAAACTCTTCCAACGGATAGATTGGGCATGGATTTAGTGCTATCAGACAGTCGGAAATACATTTCAAAATTATACGGCTTAGAATTATATCTAAATTAAGCGAGCGTGAATAGCAATCCAGGGGCATCATGGAACTAGGAGCACGTATTGACAGTTCACAAGCTCCACGGTGCAACTTAGTATCTCAACATGAGCTGTATGTCCGTATTACTTATTTTGCAACAGTAGCATGAAAAGCAGACACTAATGTAAAACAGAACCCTAGAGTGTAAAGATAAAAAGAGTTACAAAATAACGTTAGTGAAGAAGAAAATAATTTTAGAGTGAAAGAGACCATATACATTATTTATCTTGTCCCTTTTATGAAACAGCCACGAGCAACACTTACCCGGAGCAGTAAAAGAAATTTTGAATGTCAGCAACCCCTTAGTTAAAAGGTGAGCATTGATGTCAAAAAGCTTTAGAGCTTCTGAGTAGTAAATAACGAGAAAAACCTCATTAATGACCTTGGGTATGTCAAAAAAGAGTATTTTGCACCTCAAATTGAGTGAGGCTATATTTAATCTAGTTCTCTTTTGAATAGGAATAAATTGAACGGCACGAGGTTGCTTTGTGATCCAAAGACAAAGAAGTGCGCAAGATAGGACTCTATGTGTCCACTTCTATGAATAACCCGTGAGGTATTACATAGACTTATATAAAAAAAATGAAAATAATAAGTGTAAATTGGAAATCAGACAATTGATTCCGAATCAAGGAGTTCTATTCCCTTGATTGTCAAACAATGGGGTGATTTTAAATATAAGATTTTCATATTTCTCAACAGCTTGGGGAACTGTGAAACACTGAGAAAATCTCTCTCAAGAGCTCAAACCCTAGTGCGTTTGCACAGGTGAGTTTATCAGGAAGTATCGAGTGATTGTTATAAAGGCGAGCACTTATAATTGTCAAGCATAATTGAGAGTGCTAAGAATGTGCGGTGTGAATGGATGGAAACACTTACTATGCAAACAACGTCTTTTTAAACAAAACCTGTGCTTTGAAAAATTCTGTATCTATGTATGTACATTTAGGACTAAATTGTTGGTTCGGTTAAAATAATGATATCCATAATGTGCCTTAAGAGATGCAAGATTAGGTAGAGCATTATTGCATGTAGAAAATATGATTTACATGATAAGTGAAAAAATGTTTTTATTTTTTGTATTAGGCAATTATTTCTGAATAAGGAGATACAAATAGTTATTGTCCTGAAGAAGGAGGCTACATACAGCGAAAGCCTCTGAAACGCGTCGACGCAATACATATGTGTTAAATTCGGAAGGGGCATACAAACTCTTTGAAATAGGGAAGTAAATCCTTATTCGATGTTGCCCATGAAGGGTCTGAATTAACTGCGATATGACAAAGTATATTGTCTTTTATTCTCCTTTTCTTCTAGAATACCAAATGCTGAAATGTTTTTAATTTCCGTCGATTTTTATATAAATGAAATGTATATTTTATATTGACTATATGTTTATGAAAACATTTTTTGATGCAAATAAATAGTTTGCTCTGACACGATTGGCGCTCTTTGTGTGTAAGTGTTTCATCAGAGGGAGTGTGTTGTATAAACCCGATATTGGGATTCTGATTGAATAGAGTGATTGAATGAGTTGATGAGTATCTTATCCAAAAGGAAAAAAATCTTTTTACTTTACAGTCATTTGGTGCTCTATTTCCTTTTGGTAAATATTGAGCCCCTCTCTCTTGTTTAAGTTTAATCTAAACTAAACAAGACCAAAATGACAAAAATCCAACATACACAGTTCAAGAATATGATTTTTAAAGAGTTCTAAGGTTTGCGTCAAAATAATCCACAGTTGCGTCACGTTTAGCCCAAAGTACCTGTAGATGCGACAAAAGTTCCAAAGGAAAGCTGCAGCATTGAAAAACAAGCGATGCGTCACTCCTGAGACCCTGGGGAGGCGATGCGACAGCCCCGCTGCACGCAGCGTATGTGTTTCGATGAATCCGGTCTGAATGGGGAGGGAGGCGATACCTTGTATGCATTCTGGCGCGCAGGTTCTGTAGGAAGCGTCTCGCACACGCACGTTGCGGCGATCTTCGGGACGGTGGCGATCTCAGGTGCGGCGGTGATGCGCGGCGCAGCGTCGAACTTCTCCTCTCGTGGCCCCTCGATGCAATGGCTCTGCGACGATGTTCGCAGCAACGTGTTGCGGTCCGCAAGCAAGCGGTGCAACGATCTAACCCAGAGACGACAGGCTCTGCGACGATACTCGCAGCAACAGGAATCTTCCCGCACCGGGGCGATGCGCTCTGCAAGAGAACGGTGTGCCGGCTCTAGCAGCGGCAGCAGGCGCTGGGACGATGTTCGCGGCGACGGGAATTTTCTCGCACTGTCGACGTTGCGCTCCGCAAGTGAGCGATGCGTGACACTTGCAGATCTTCTTCTTTTCTTCTAGTCCAGCTCCCCAAACAGCAGGCGCAACTTCCAGAGGCCCCACAATTGGATCAAACACTCTAGGAAGGGCAGAACTCACTCAGCAGAGTTCAGGGGGGAAGCTGGGGGTGAAGTCCTTTTGTTCCTGGGACTTCTTAACAGGAGGCCAGCTCTCCTCAGGCCCTTGGAGATCTCTTCAAGAAAGGTGACACAGCAACAGCAAAGTTCTTCCTCTCTCCTTGGCAGCAAAGCAACTGCAGGTCAGCCCACAAACACACAGCAGGACAGTCCTTCCTCTTCAGTCTTCCAGCTTTCTCCTTGGCAGAGGTTCCTTCTTGATTCCAGGATGATCTAATTTCTTGGGATCAGGGTCCCAATATTTATACCCCAAAATCCTTTGTCCTCTGAGGGCAGAGGGGCCTTTGCCCAGTCCAAACCAGTTGTGGAGCACTCTGTTTACATGACTCCTTCTTTCCTTTCATAGTGCAGGGCAGAAACGTTAGACGCCCCACAGGAGGTGGGGTCAGCATTGTGGAGGGAAAGCACAGCCCTGGAGCACTTTGTTGACATGATTCCTTCTCTCCTTTCACAGTGCAGGGCAGAGACATCAGACGTACCACAGGGGGTGGAGCCAGCACTTTGGGGGGAGGCACTGTCCTATTCAGGTCCCAGGTGCAACTCCTCCCTCCCATCTAGATGCAGATCTCTCTATTCAGCCCTGTGCTGACTCACCCTGTCTCCGGAAATTCCCCATACCCCTGGAATTCCCTAGCACCTGTCACTCAAAACTCCAGACAAGGAATACACAGCCTAGCAAAGGCAGGTTTGGATGGTTAGACAAGAAAATACCTACTTTCTAAAAGTGGTATTTTCAAACACAGAATGTTAAAACCAACTTCACTAAACGATGTATTTTATCATTCTGAGTTCAGGCATACTAAACCCAAATTTCTACCATGTTCCCTGAGTCAGTTTAGGATTATAAAATGTAATAATCAAATTCCCATTCTAGCCTATGGAGAACAGGTAGCCTTGCAATAGTGAAAAATGAAAATGGCTGTTTTCATTATTAGGACATGCCACATACATCAGGGCTTGTCCTACCTTATACTTACAATGCACCCTGCCCTTGGGCCTACCATAGGGGTGACTAATATGCAGAAAAGGGAAGGTTTACGGACTGGCAAGTGGGTGCACTTGCCCAGTCAGCATGGCAGTTAGCAACTGCACACAGGCACTGCGGTGGCAGGCCTGAGACACCATTTTAGGGCTACTCATGTCAGTGGCACAATCAGTGCTGCAGGCCCACTAGTAGCTTTTGAATCACCAGCCCTGGCACACTCAGTGCACTTTACTAGGGACCTAGTACTGATGAACCAAATCTGCCAATCATGGATAACCAATCATAGTAACAATTTATACAGAGAGCATATGCACTTTACCACTGATCAGCAGTGGCAAAGTGCCCACAGTCCAATAGCCAACAGCCACGGGTCAGGAAAAACAAAGGAGGAAGAAGCAAAATGTTTGGGCATAACCCTGCAAAAAGGGCCATTTCCAACACAACCCCCTTCCAGCCTAAAGCCAGGGTAGACTAAACAATACCTCAATGGGATTCCCTGCTTGGGGTGATAGAACATGGAAACTGGCCCAAACAGCAGAGCACTATTCCTGTTCTACGCCTTCCTGATCCCATTTGGATCCCTCGATCCATACTCTCAGGGTCCACCAAGCCAACCCACATGGAACCCTTCTCCTCACCTGTGGACACCATCTGTGCAGCACCTAACCTTAACTTGCTCACAGGTGTGTCCCGACAGGAAGACAGCAAGCCACAGTGGCCACTGACAGTGGTCAGGGATGAGACCCAGGCCTTATGCCTCTCAGGGCTCTCAAACCCCTGTGGCGTCAGAGGGTGGGGGGCTGTAGCCCCAGGTGCTTGGCACCCTTTGTCCACTCCCCCTCCTTTCAGGTCAGGTCTGACATCCTGGCACTGACCCACCAGCCCCGGGCCTGTACCCGGCGGCTGGATAGGAGGCTGGGGTGGGCTTTCCTATACCCGGTCCTCTTCTTCCTTGGGGCTCTGTACCCTCCCACCTGGAGCGGTACCCCCTTCTAGAATAGTCAGGGCACCTGTGGCAGGGGTCCTGCACCATTCACCCACCAGTTCAGGGGTTCTATCCTGCAACTGGGATTCCAGGTCAGGAGGGACACCCCGGACCTGGCCCTCCAACCTAGGGTCTAAACCCTTCAGGTGAACTGGGGTCAGAGGCGAGGACTCCCTCCCTCTGCACCCCTTCCAGAGTTCTGCACCCTCCCGCTTGGAGTGGTACCCCTAGAAGACAACCTGGTAGGGACACTGCTTACAGATGTCCCTCCCTCTATGTCAGGCAACACCTGAACCTGGCTTGCTAACCCAGGGACCAACCCCTGCAGTTGAACACTTGCCCGGCGCACCAGGTCTTCACTCACAGATGTGTCCACACTGGTAGACAGCACCCACCTGGCCAACACAACGGTGTGGCCCAGTCCACCCCCAGGGTGTGACTCCTGCCACCCTTCCAGGGGCAACCCTCTCCACCAGGTCAACCAGCCACAGGGGCCACTGACAGTGGTCAGGGATGAGACCCAGGCCTCATGCCTTCCAGGCCTCTCTAACCTCTGTGGTGTCAGAAAGTGGGGGGCAGTAGCCCCAGGTGCCTGGCACCTCTCTTCCACTCTCCCAACTGAACAGTCAGGTATGGTATCCTGACACTGGCCCGCCACCCCAGGGTCTGTACCCTCAAGCTGACCAGAGGTCATGGGCGAGGCTCTCCTCTTAATCACACATGACAGAGAAGCAAATCCTAAAGAATAAGGCAAAGTACTAGCCCTAGTAGGTGGGAAAATCTATAGAGATTTTAATACTGCCCTCACACACCCGAGAGTGTCATGCTTCATCATAGGGCCGCATCATACACCCAGGTGCAGACCAACACCTTGGGTGGAGCGCAAATTTTTTAAGAGAAAGAAATGATATCTGATGAAGTCGAGTGGTGAGGGTACAGTGTAAAAGACAAATAGACAGAATCAACACAGCAATGAGGTTCTGACAGTACTGAAACGAATAGTCTCCTAAAGGAAGGGACCAAAGAAAAGTGCAGAGGAAAGCAAAGTATAAAACTGTCTCGAGGTTAACCCTCAATTTTATTCCTGTTAACCTCGGGCAGGGTTAAAATAAATGATATGGGGTATCAAGGGCAGGTAACGACCCCGTAATCCCCACTGCTAAAACCAACATGTTTCTGCCAGTATTCTCTGTGCCCAACCGGGTCACTCTGGCATTCGTCAGGGTATAGGTCCCTTGTTGTCTGGTCTCACCCACTATTTGGGTATATATTACCTTGATACTCGGGGTATTGCCCCGGCGTTCCTCTATAATGAGATTTCCAAGAGGTTTAATACATCTACAAAAAACGGGAGAGAAAGCAAGGAGAACAAGTTGCAATTCACAAGCTTATGATTCTCTATCTTGAATATAATTCTCATAGATAATCCCACACACTCATTAAAAGTGACCAATAGTCTATAGTGCAGCCAAAACTAAAAACACCATCAACGTCCCTGTGCACGTGGGCACCACCTCTCACCATACACATTAAACCAAGTGTTACGAGTGTCTGATGGTTGACTCGTTTTTTTCACCGGGTACACCCTTAAAAGCAGGTAATAATGGGTCACCGTGCCCCAATACATAATCCTCTGATGTCCATTGACCCCAAACGTTCCTGGTGTTCTAAGAAAAATGAAATCTTAGATACTCACAAGAGTTTACAGTTACAATTCTGAACCCGGAACGGCGGGGGAAGGTGCTCTTATTGTCACACTCTGTCGGCAAAAAACCACACGAATGTATCACTCAACAGGCGTGGTCACATAATCAATGGAGCCCCCAGGGCAATCGTCGTATGGTTTGCTCTCATCACAACTTCTCTCTCATGTGCTTTGAATCAGACCGTTACACACCCCCTAAGTAATAAAGTAATGGCATCTCCGCTGACTTAGCCTTCCATTCTCACTCACACAACCCACTTGTCATGCTGCCTCTGTCATACGAGTACTCACTACTCCAAAGAGACACTCTCTCTTGTGGCCCCACAACCGTCCTCCGACGATAACTGTATCTCGTGGTCTGCCCTTAAATACAGAGATACGCTTGGCCACAACGCAGCTCGCTGCACGTCCCGTCTGTGTGTGTTCTTGGGACCGCCCTCTCCTCTGCATAATCATAGAGGAAGGACTACATGGCTCTACGTTACATTTCTCATTCCGTGGCGGCCATATTGAAGTGTCTGATAACCACTAAGTCAACTATGTCTAGGGAATAGACCCATTATGATTCCCAAAGATAGGAGTACATTGTTTTCATCTCCTTATATGCTTAATTACAGCAACTTTTTTACATAGCATATAGTCTGAGGGATTCTTCTCAGCAAGACCGAAGAATTATTTCTATGAACGAACCATGGGTGCGCCACGGGCGTTCTTAGTCTCTCTCTTTTTTGTGTGTTCACATACCATAGGTAAATGCAACAAATCATCGTTGCATTAGGCCATACAGTTGGAACCAAGGTATCCCATCATTTAATCCCAACGTATGGCTCTTCAATCGTTCCACCCATCTCTGTTCACGTATGAGGAGGAGACTCGGAACATCACTGGTATTAGGTGGTATAAATGGTTTATCTATCACCAACCATCTCAGATCCTTTTCATTATGTTGCTTTTCCAGGAAGTGGGCTGTCAGTCTCGTATTAGACTTCCCACAACGTATGGTGCTCATATGTTCCAGGATACGGACCTTGATTTTCCGGGTCGTCATGCCAACATAAACCAGTTGACACGGGCACTTGACTACATAGATCACGTTTTCGGTATTGCACGTGGTGTGTTGTCTTAGTTCCCAGGGGCTATTCAAACCAATGTCAATGATTTTCCCATTAATAGATAATGGGCAGGCTCTACAAAAGCCGCACGCATAATGCCCCATTATAGGTGGTAGGAGCTGCTGATCATTTCGTGGGTTCCCTGCGTGCCTCTCTGATCTCGGGCGAGTGTTCACAATTAGATTCTTTATACTCGCACTTTTCTTGAAAGAGAACAAAGGAGAAGGCTGATTCAAACCATTGGAATTTAAAATCTGCCATTTCTTACTGATAATTTTCTTTAGAAGATTGGAGGATGTGTTGTATGTCGTTACACATATACTCCTATCTACTGTCTCTCTCACATTTGTCTCTAAAAGAGCATCTCTGTTGCAGTTCCTCGCTCTTTTCTGGGCTTTCTTTATCACAATATCGGGGTAGTCTCTTGTCTTTAATTTCGCACTTAGCACCTCTGCTTCCTTCTTATAATCCCCCACCTCGGAACAATTTCTGCGCAAACGGAGAAATTGTCCGTACGGAAGATTCTCCCTCAAGGATCTTGGATGGAAGCTCAGGAAAGACAATAGATTATTTCTATCGGTCTCTTTATGGAACACATTGCTCATCAACATTCCGCCCTCAGCTATGATATTCAGGTCGAGGAAGGGAAGTGTGACGTTCTTATCATCTGGAGGGGAGATAGGACTTCGGCTGAAGCCTTTCTCACCTGGCTTAATCAGAGAAATCCTTTTTTGTTCTTCACTGGTACCATCACCAATATTACACTTCCCTTCCTCGACCTGAATATCATAGCTGAGGGCGGAATGTTGATGAGCAATGTGTTCCATAAAGAGACCGATAGAAATAATCTATTGTCTTTCCTGAGCTTCCATCCAAGATCCTTGAGGGAGAATCTTCCGTACGGACAATTTCTCCGTTTGCGCAGAAATTGTTCCGAGGTGGGGGATTATAAGAAGGAAGCAGAGGTGCTAAGTGCGAAATTAAAGACAAGAGACTACCCCGATATTGTGATAAAGAAAGCCCAGAAAAGAGCGAGGAACTGCAACAGAGATGCTCTTTTAGAGACAAATGTGAGAGAGACAGTAGATAGGAGTATATGTGTAACGACATACAACACATCCTCCAATCTTCTAAAGAAAATTATCAGTAAGAAATGGCAGATTTTAAATTCCAATGGTTTGAATCAGCCTTCTCCTTTGTTCTCTTTCAAGAAAAGTGCGAGTATAAAGAATCTAATTGTGAACACTCGCCCGAGATCAGAGAGGCACGCAGGGAACCCACGAAATGATCAGCAGCTCCTACCACCTATAATGGGGCATTATGCGTGCGGCTTTTGTAGAGCCTGCCCATTATCTATTAATGGGAAAATCATTGACATTGGTTTGAATAGCCCCTGGGAACTAAGACAACACACCACGTGCAATACCGAAAACGTGATCTATGTAGTCAAGTGCCCGTGTCAACTGGTTTATGTTGGCATGACGACCCGGAAAATCAAGGTCCGTATCCTGGAACATATGAGCACCATACGTTGTGGGAAGTCTAATACGAGACTGACAGCCCACTTCCTGGAAAAGCAACATAATGAAAAGGATCTGAGATGGTTGGTGATAGATAAACCATTTATACCACCTAATACCAGTGATGTTCCGAGTCTCCTCCTCATACGTGAACAGAGATGGGTGGAACGATTGAAGAGCCATACGTTGGGATTAAATGATGGGATACCTTGGTTCCAACTGTATGGCCTAATGCAACGATGATTTGTTGCATTTACCTATGGTATGTGAACACACAAAAAAGAGAGAGACTAAGAACGCCCGTGGCGCACCCATGGTTCGTTCATAGAAATAATTCTTCGGTCTTGCTGAGAAGAATCCCTCAGACTATATGCTATGTAAAAAAGTTGCTGTAATTAAGCATATAAGGAGATGAAAACAATGTACTCCTATCTTTGGGAATCATAATGGGTCTATTCCCTAGACATAGTTGACTTAGTGGTTATCAGACACTTCAATATGGCCGCCACGGAATGAGAAATGTAACGTAGAGCCATGTAGTCCTTCCTCTATGATTATGCAGAGGAGAGGGCGGTCCCAAGAACACACACAGACGGGACGTGCAGCGAGCTGCGTTGTGGCCAAGCGTATCTCTGTATTTAAGGGCAGACCACGAGATACAGTTATCGTCGGAGGACGGTTGTGGGGCCACAAGAGAGAGTGTCTCTTTGGAGTAGTGAGTACTCGTATGACAGAGGCAGCATGACAAGTGGGTTGTGTGAGTGAGAATGGAAGGCTAAGTCAGCGGAGATGCCATTACTTTATTACTTAGGGGGTGTGTAACGGTCTGATTCAAAGCACATGAGAGAGAAGTTGTGATGAGAGCAAACCATACGACGATTGCCCTGGGGGCTCCATTGATTATGTGACCACGCCTGTTGAGTGATACATTCGTGTGGTTTTTTGCCGACAGAGTGTGACAATAAGAGCACCTTCCCCCGCCGTTCCGGGTTCAGAATTGTAACTGTAAACTCTTGTGAGTATCTAAGATTTCATTTTTCTTAGAACACCAGGAACGTTTGGGGTCAATGGACATCAGAGGATTATGTATTGGGGCACGGTGACCCATTATTACCTGCTTTTAAGGGTGTACCCGGTGAAAAAAACGAGTCAACCATCAGACACTCGTAACACTTGGTTTAATGTGTATGGTGAGAGGTGGTGCCCACGTGCACAGGGACGTTGATGGTGTTTTTAGTTTTGGCTGCACTATAGACTATTGGTCACTTTTAATGAGTGTGTGGGATTATCTATGAGAATTATATTCAAGATAGAGAATCATAAGCTTGTGAATTGCAACTTGTTCTCCTTGCTTTCTCTCCCGTTTTTTGTAGATGTATTAAACCTCTTGGAAATCTCATTATAGAGGAACGCCGGGGCAATACCCCGAGTATCAAGGTAATATATACCCAAATAGTGGGTGAGACCAGACAACAAGGGACCTATACCCTGACGAATGCCAGAGTGACCCGGTTGGGCACAGAGAATACTGGCAGAAACATGTTGGTTTTAGCAGTGGGGATTACGGGGTCGTTACCTGCCCTTGATACCCCATATCATTTATTTTAACCCTGCCCGAGGTTAACAGGAATAAAATTGAGGGTTAACCTCGAGACAGTTTTATACTTTGCTTTCCTCTGCACTTTTCTTTGGTCCCTTCCTTTAGGAGACTATTCGTTTCAGTACTGTCAGAACCTCATTGCTGTGTTGATTCTGTCTATTTGTCTTTTACACTGTACCCTCACCACTCGACTTCATCAGATATCATTTCTTTCTCTTAAAAAATTTGCGCTCCACCCAAGGTGTTGGTCTGCACCTGGGTGTATGATGCGGCCGTATGATGAAGCATGACACTCTCGGGTGTGTGAGGGCAGTATTAAAATCTCTATAGATTTTCCCACCTACTAGGGCTAGTACTTTGCCTTATTCTTTAGGATTTGCTTCTCTGTCATGTGTGATTAAAAGTTTTCTGAGGGAGTCAGAGATAGCCTCGCCCCCTTTCTTTCCCTCGTCTCTCCTACGTTGTGTTTCGAGGCTCTCCTCTCCCTACCTCTCCTTCTGTGGTCCCGACCTCTCCTCCCCGGAGAGTCACCCTCAGAACATAACTCACCTACCAGTTCAGGACCTCTCTCCAGCAACTGGTCTCCCAACCTAGGGTCTAACCCCTTGGGTTGCACCGAGTTCAGAGGCGAGGACTCCGTCTCTCTGCACCCCCTTCCAGAGGGCTGTACCCCCCCCAACTAGGGTGGTACCCCTGGAAGCCAAACCGGTCAGGACACTGGTTACAGATGTCCTTCCCTCCAGGTCAGCCAAATCCTGAACCTGGCCTCCCAACCCAGGGACTAATCCCTGCGGTTGCACACCTGCCTGGCATGCCAGGACTTCTGGGGACTCACACAGTATCTCCCGAGGGTGACACATGACTCACATGTCTCGTGACAGTCTGCCTCGCACAGATCTCCGAGCCCCTGTCCACCTGACAGTGCGCGAAGATCCCCCAGGACAGAAGTGGTGTCTCCATGGTCACTCCTAGGGGACTCAGCCCTTCTGGCTGGTCCCTGACCCACTGGTTCTCCTACTGGGGAACACATCCCCCTCTAACCCCTCAGTCTGGACTTCTACACCCTCCCAACTGGAGCAGTACCGCCAGACACCAGAACCACTGGAGCTCTGTTTACAGAGGCTCCAGGTTCTCCTGACACTAGGAGACCCTCCTCAAATGGCCTACTAGCACTGTCTAGGCCCCCAACCTGGTGTTCCCTTAAGGAACCCTCCAGGCCCTGAGACTGGGTTTCGGACACCTTGGGACCCACAGTCCCACACTCACTCCTTCTCCACTGAGATAGGACGTGAGCCCTACACCCCTCCCACTACACTGGGACCTAACTGGGCTACACTGAACCTCTTCCACCTCACAGGTCTGTAAGATATCTGTGCCACTCCTTTTGGGATCACTCCCCAATGCCTATTCAGACCCTCTGGCATCCAACAAGAGGTCTGCCTCCAATGCAAGCTCCCTGGAACCAGAGAACTCACATTCCACCGGGTGTTGGCATAGCTCTGGAAAACAGGGACTTAAAATGTGCTCTCCAACAAATGAATCACACAGCTCCCCACAGTTGTTAACCAAGCTACCTTTTGCCTCACCCTCCAGTTCCTCACAAAAGTACCCCACGCCACTCTCCTGAGACTGGCAAGACAGTATCTGGCTGTCTCTGTCACACAACTCACACTCTTCTGGGCGGTCTTCACACTCACACACCAAGGTTTCTACCATGGGGGAATCCCTCTCCCTGTACCTCTCACCTAGGGTCAGCAGAGTGTCCCTCCCACCAATAGGAATATGGTCCCCTGTGTCAGTTCCGCAATCTACTTCAGGGACACTGCACCCCACTGGAACTACATCATAAACCTGAACCCCCTGGTGTATGTCAACCCCCTTCTTCAAGTCAGGTGCCACATCTCTGGGTGTTTGTACCTTTCTCTCAGCACTAGAAACTACAATCTTGCTGCCACCATCTGAGCTGGACTGCACCTCCAAATCAGCAAAGCTCACTTCTTGAGCTACCCATTTTTCTTCTTCAGCTAAGATACTCATGGCCTCAAGCCTCTCGAGCTCCATATCAAGCTGCCTCATTCTTAATTCATGTGCCAAGGTCAATTTCAATTCTTCCAAGGCATACATCTTCTTGCTCTCCTCTGCTATGTTCTGGGCTTCTATTTCCATCAGCTTCGTCTCAAGCCTCATGACTTCTAACTCATGATCTCTAACCCTTTGGTTTTCTTCCAACTCCTCTGGGGAAAAACTTCTAACTGAATGGTTGCTGCCAGCCCTGGAGGCTGCTCTGGACACAGGCAGATCCTGTGACCTGAAACCATCCCCTTGTGCATCCTCATCCACCTCTGCATCACCTGTCTCCCCAGCCTCTTTGGCTTCTCACCAGGCCCTTAAGGCCTTCCGTAGCTCCTCCTTCCTGGAGCTGCTCTCCATGAGACATCCAAAGATCCTGCAGAACTGCTTGAGTTGACATACTTTGTAATCACTTAACATTTCAATATCAAACTCCAGTTCTGCGACATCACTTGCTGGTTTACCCTTCTGAGACATGATGCATGGATGACTCAAGGATCAGATCAAAAATAGAACCAAAATAAAACACAATATGTGGTTGCGTAGTGGTCTGCGCTAAACTAGTGATGTACACGAATTACTGTGGGCCAAGTACAAATACAAGTTCAAATCCTCACCGCTGACCACCAATGTTAGATCTGGGGGTCTCTAGTTGGCAGAGGTAGGTACCACTGTCCAAATAGTGACCCTTGCTTCTAGTCAGGGTAAGGGGGATACACTCTTTAGATAACCCCTGCTCACCCCCTTGGTAGCTCGGCACAAGCAGACAGGCTTATCGAAGGCAATATGTAAAGTATTTGTACCAACACTCACAGTAGCACAGTGAAAACACCACAAATGGACTCTACACCAGTTTAGAAAAATAAAAGTATTTAATCTAAACTAAACAAGACCAAAACGACAAAAATCCAACATACACAGTTCAAGAATATGATTTTTAAAGAGTTCTAGGGTTTGCGTCAAAATATTCCACAGTTGCATCACGTTTAGCCCAAAGTACCAGTAGATGCGACAAATGTTCCAAAGGGAAGCTGCAGCGTTGAAAAACAAGCGATGCGTTACTCCTGAGACCCTGGGAAGGCGATGCGACAGTCCCGCTGTACGCAGCGGACGTGTTGCGACAAATCTGGTCTGTATGGGGAGGGAGGTGATACCTTGTATGGATTCTGGTGCGCAGGTTCGGTAGGAAGCGTCTCGCACAGGCACGATGTGGCGATCTTCGGGACGGCGGCGATGCGTGGCGCAGCGTCGATCTTCTCCTCTCGCGGCCCCTCGATGTGATGGCTCTGCGATGATGTTCGCAGTGACGTGATGCAGTCCTTAAGCAAGCGGTGCGACGATCTCACCCAGCGACGACAGGCTCTACACGATACTCGCAGCAACAGGAATCTTTCCGCACCGGGGCGATGCGCTCCACAAGCGAACAATGCGCTGGCTCTTGCAGCAGCAACAGGCGCTGCAACGATCTTCGCGGCGACAGGAATTTTCTCGCACTGTCGAAGCGAGCGAAGCGTGAAAATTGCAGATCTTCTTTTCTTCTTGTTCAGCTCCACAAACAGCAGGCACAACTTCCAGAGGCCCCACGATTGGATCAAGCACTCTAGGAAGAGCAGAACTCACTCAGCAGAGTTCAGGGGGGAAGCTGGGGGTGAAGTCATGTTGTTCCTGGGACTTCTTAATAGGAGGCCAGCTCTCCTCAGGCCATTGGAGATCTCTTCAAGCAAGGGGACACAGCAACAGCAAAGTTCTTCCCCTCTTCTTGGCAGCAAAGCAACTGCAGGTCTGCCCACAAACACACAGCAGGACAGTCCTTCCTCTTCAGTCTTCCAGCTTTCTCCTTGGCAGAGGTTCCTTCTTGATTCCAGGATGATCTAATTTCTTGGGATCAGGGTACCCAATATTTATAACCCAAAATCCTTTGTCCTCTGAGGGCAAAGGGGCCTTTGCCCAGTGCAAACCAGTTCTGGAGCACTCTGTTTACATGACTCCTTCTTTCCTTTCACAGTGCACGACATAAACATTAGACGCCCCAAAGGAGGTGGAGCCAGCATTGTGGAGGGAAAGCACAGCCCTGGAGCACTTTGTTGACATGATTCCTTCTCTCCTTTCACAGTGCAGGGCAGAGACATCAGACGCACCACAGGGGGTGGAGCCAGCACTGTGGGGGACAGGCACTGTCCTATTCAGGTCCCAGGTGCAACTCCTCCCTCCCATCTAGATGCAGATCTCTCTATTCAGCCCTGTGCTGACTCACCCTGTCTCCATGAACTCCCCAGCCCCCTGGAATTCCCCAGCCCCTAACACTCAAATCTCCAGACAAGGAATACACAGCCTAGCAGGTTTGGATGGTTAGACAAGAAAATACCTACTTTCTAAAAATTGTATTTTCAAACACAGAATGTTAATACCAACATCACTAAAAGATGTATTTTATCATTCTGAGTTCAGGCATACTAAACCTGAATTTCCACCATGTTCCCTAAGTCAGTTTAGGATTATAAGATGTAATAATCAAACTGCCCATTTTGACCTATGGAGAACAGGTAGCCTTGCAATAGTGAAAAACGAAAATGGCTGTAATTCACTATTAGGACATGCCACACACATCAGGGCTTGTCCTACCTTATACTTACAATGCACCCTTCCTTTGGGCCTACCATAGGGGTGCCTAATATACAGAAAAGGGAAGGTTTAGGGACTGGCAAGTGGGTGCACTTGCCCAGTCAGCATGGCAGTTAGCAACTGCACACAGGCACTGTGGTGGCAGGCCTGAGACACCATTTTAGGGTTACTCATGTGGGTGGCACAATCAGTGCTGCAGGCCCACTAGTAGCATTTGAATCACCAGCCCTGGCACACTCAGTGCACTTTACTAGGGACCTACTGATGAACCAAAACTGCCAATCATGGATAACCAATCATAGTAACAATTTATAAAGAGAGCATATGTGCTTTAGCACTGATCAGCAGTGGTAAAGTGCCCCAATTCCTATAGCCAACAACCACGGGTCAGGAAAAACAAAGGAGGAAGAAGCAAAAAGTTTGGGGATAACCCTGAAAAAAGGGCCATTTCCAACAGTAATACAGACCAAAAAGAGCTATACATAGCTACACATAACACAACTATGTACACAATATGAAAGAAACTGTATAAGCAGTGAAACTATTCAGCAGATGGGCAAAAGTAATACAGGAGAAGATCTACCCTATCTATTCTCCAAATCTGGCAGCCCCCCCTTCCCTACTTGATTTTAATCTATTGAACCCCCTACTTCCACTTGGACTCCTCCCTGCTTCCACAATGCCAACATCACCACTTGCACAGTTATTCACCACATTCTCTTTGTTTGTGTCCAAATACTTCTTCCTCATCTTGTAAATTACCTTTCTGATACAATGCTATCCTTCTCGTATTCCATCTTTGACTATTATCTATCTCGACCCAATAATCAATAGCTACTCTCACAGGGAATGGTCCCCTGAACTTAATGAAACCTTGCCCACACTGTCCTGGACTTCCCTTCACCCAATCCCCTTTTGTCAATTCCTCTCTTCTCCTGCTTTCTAATCTCTTCTTCAACTTCTTCATTTCTTTTACTCCAAACACCATACTTGAGGCAATGTGGTACCAACACTGCAGTGACATTGCTACCTCTCTTCATGCAAACATAGTACACCCGGTAGTCCCATTGCCGCTGGTGCAGTATGCCCATACCAAGTCATCTAATGCCTGATCTAAATGCAAGTTACTATTGCAAACCTATTAACTCATTCCTTTAACATAGCTATTAGCCTGCTGCATGTTTTAAATGCCTTACTCTAACTCCTCAAAAAGCTTCCTCATTTCTTCTGAGCACAGTTGTGTTATCTTTGACTGGCCATTTGGCTTTAATACTCTAATGGTGATTTCCTTCACCCATTACACCTCTAACCACCAACTGTGCATATCCACTGGCACAAAAAGGTATCTCCTTGCCTTAGGCAGACTCTACGCTGGGCCTATGACATCCATGGCCACTGCAACCCATGGACCACCAGGGTTCTGCAAATGTCGCTTCTTACCACTGCCCACTTTTAATCTTTTCTCTTTTTCTTTTTAGCCCTTACAATACCTGACCAACTTCAACACCTCATCAGACAAGCCAGGCCACCAAAAAGTATCTTTTCCCTCTTTAATGGTAAAGTATGGCCTAGGTGTTCCTCATGAGGCAACTTGATCACTCTCTTCCATACACTGACTGGTGGAACACATTTTTCATTGTGCGTTACAACATTTTCAGCACCCATAGACAACTCATTGGAAACATTGTGCTACAGCCTCAACGCTAGAGCCACACAACTCTTTCGGGTTCCAACTTTGATGGCCATGTTCCTAACTGTGTTTAGCTTGTTGTCCATCGCTTTTTCTTAAGCCAATACTCCTTGGAAATTATAAGTTTGAACTTCTACACTCCTCTCCACAGGACACAATATCCTCAAATGTTTGCAACTCAGATGTGTTATTCCCTTCAGTAGGTATCCTTGATATGCAATAATATTGTTTAATGTTCTGCTAAGGAATCTATTCTACTTCAAATTTAAGGTGCTGCAGTATGGGCTTAATTGAAGCCAGCTGTCCTGACACTCTAAAATTCCCTCAGAAGACAACACCTTAATCAAAGGTTTGTGGTCCATCCTTTTTTTTCTTTTTGTTTCAAAAAAAATCTTTTCCCCTCATTCATAAATGTGTAACTTTATTGAGAGGTATGAACTCAGCTTGAGTCTTGGAGGGCGGAGAAAGGAAGGGCTTAATCACTCGAGGGGGGCCTCAACTGTCTCCATATCTTGTTCAGAAAACACCTCTTAACAACCTGGCGGTGTGAGGATATTTTAGCGAACCGGGGGTAGCACCTCCTCATTGCCAAGGTTTTACTTATGTCTTAATCATTTGACCGATGTTAGTGTCTAATGATTTTTATTAGATTTAATTTATATTTTCTTTTCTCACTCCTCCCAGGCCACCCATATACCTACTCTATAAAAAAAAAAATAGATCGAGATGTGATCCATCCTTAATATTACTCTCAAACCCCACACATATTTATGGAAATATTTGAGAATCCAAGGACCAGCCAATGCATCACTTTCAATAACAATAATATTGCTTAGTCTGTATTAAAGTGCTGTAAGCAAAGGACATTACTCTGTCTTTTCCGTTATTGCATTGTGACAGCACCGTTCCACCTCCTTGGGCATTGTCATCCATGGTATGATCGTCTTCTTACTCACATCAAAATGAAGTCAGCATACTTACCTCACGAATTTCACTCTTCAGTTTGAACTGCCTTTCTTTGTTTATCCATCCAGTCACTCAAACAATCTCCCAGTTCTTAACAATTCTTTCAGTGGTTCAGGTTTTTCAGCAGCATTTTGTATACATATTGAGTAATGCTTCTCCCACTCCATAAACAATCTCTCTTGCTCATTATCATTAGGGGTTGGTCTGAAGTTGATGGCTTGTAACAAATCTTATTTTTACTTAAAACTCTACTTCTGACCAGAGAAACCAACATTCTTCTTTTTTCAGCATCAAATCAACCTTTCCCAAACAATCCAGTTCATTCTTTAAGTTCATATTGTGTTCCGCAATGAATTTTCCAAATATCAAAGTGTTGTCCAGAAAGAATAGAACTTTTGTCATGAGAATCCTATCAGACCTGTGTAATCCTAGTGTAACTTGATCTGGTGGTAGGCACTTAGCAAGTCCAACTTCGGGAATAGCCTATGTCCAATTAACAGCAACACCTTATTGATATTTTGTAATGAAGATCTGGCTGTGATTATGTTGTAGTTTGAGATGCCTAGGGTCGACACAGAAACTTAACTTGCCATCAGTATTCTTTGTGATTACTAATGGGGAGATTCATTTTACAGCTTGCAATGGCTCAATCACCCCTCTTAAACGATATCTAATAACATATTTTAAACATATTCTCTTTCAAATATAGATAACTTCCTTACTTTGTGTTTTGCCTGCACTGCACCTTCCCTCAGTTAGATCTTGTGGGCACATTTGTTCTGCAACCCCACCCTATCTTGATAAACCTGTGCCCATCCCTTACTATTTCTTCATCATGGGTGTCTTCCACTTGCACAACTTGATCTTATCTGCTAGGATTTGTGATAATGTGAAGTATCCAATCTAGTATGTGAGGTCCAGACCTAGCAGCATACATCTTACCCATGGTATATCTCCCCCATAACTTAGGACCAGAATTGTAACTTGGAAGACAGGTATTTTGTTGCAAATGTGACAGATAGTCAATTCACCTTATTACAAGTGCCATTGAATATGCACCTGTAAGAAGATGGGCAGGATATCTGTCACCTTTATGATGGAGAAACCCGGCACACTTTACATCAGGCCGTTAATATCTGCCCACATATATAATATTACATCTATGCTATTAGCCTGGTATCATTTTGGAATGTGTCTGGACCCTGGCTTGGCCGCACACTGTCTGAAATAACTCTTCTGGTATAACGGTGACCCAAATCAAACCATGAGGGTGTACCTTCTTTTGTTAATTGTAAAAATGGCTTTAGGTCTGCATTAACACCCCCACCCTTTGATATTTCTTCCTCCCCAACACACAATATTCTTTCTTCTAGTGCCCTCTCCTTCCACATCTCCTTCACAGAGCTTTGCTTGGAGGGGGGTAAATCCTTCTCAAGCAGCAACCACAATACCTCTCGGGTAAAGTCACAAGAGAAACAGGCCCGGGCGGAGCTGCTGGAGTTGCACTACACAGAATTCCACTGAGTTGCATAAAAACTCTGTGGAATTCCGCAGAGTTCTGCTCCGCCCTAAAAACAGTCACACTTCATATAAGTCATTAGTAGTCTACAGCTGTCCTTAAACACGGCAATGAGCACCCAACACAACACACACTTAGGGAAATTGAAAGATTTAACATGCTCGCTCTTAGATTACATTTCATCTGTAGATGCTTCCAAGCTATTACCAAGGGAATATTATGCTAGCATAGCTTAGCTAATGGTTTTAATAGCATTTGCTTAATGATAATTGAATCCTGCCGTTGGCGTTGTGCAGTATGTTAAGCCAGAAACACTCAAAGAAGCTGTAGGAATTCAGTGGCTACCGTTCGACTACATTCACCACTAAAGAAATGGGGAGCTTGCTAAATAATGATGATTGCAAATCTCCTTTACTCTGATAAGTTTGGACGAATAACACTTAATGCAAATGCAGTTTTCAGCTTGTACTAATACCCGTCTATCAAAGTGGCATTTACCTGTGCAAAGCATGTGCAAATGTCAGGCTACAGGAAGGCATTCTGTGTCGTCTAAATCTGCGGGCTACTCTTTTTCAAAACTGACTTGCATATTTTTTCATTGTATAGTGCTTTAGCTCATACATCGATTCTACTGGTGTTAAGACAGAGACGTCAGCAAATGAAAGGGATTACTGTAATAACATTTAATGTCATCTCTTTACCAGTTGATCTTGTTGTGATTCGAACCTGTAACCTGCATATCACAAAAGAGTTCAACAGCCAGTGTTTGACACACTCGTACATATTATGCCCACATACAGCTTTAACAGACACACAAGTTTACTGCTTGAAGTACACATCTTGGCTGGACTTTCTTTGTACCCAATGACCCACTGTATCTCTTTTCAAGGAATTCGGGTGAAGATGTTCTGCCGCTAAAGCACTCCTTAGTTTTTACCGTCTCCATTTTATTTGATCACCCCTCACTCTGTTAAGGAGGGGGATGTACACAGATAAGATATGGAAGGATCTCACATGCACATCACCGCATAGGAGCCGCAGTTGCGAGTGTACACATAGAGCAGTGTGCCCAGGCTGGCCACAGGGCTGCCATCCACGGGAAAAACACACAGGAGCCTCTTGTAAATATGCACAGAAAAAAACCCTTGTGAAGCCCATCAATAGCAATGTACAACCCCAGCATGACCATGCTCCAGGACCAACAAACCAATCTCCTCCTACCGTGACAGCATTAAGTCCCCAGGGGACTTCGAGTGATTGGGGCTAGTAGGGCCATTGCGTCACACAAACTCAGGTGCACTCACCAGTACTGGTGCTGGCTTGGGCATACTTCATCCCCTCTCTACTGGGCGGCGGCTCTTCTCGGTGGCTAGCAAGGCTCCTTCACCGGAAACAACTTCTGTGTCACCCAATCCCTCACTCTGCATTGACGTCAATGTGCCTCACTTACAACCTTAAAGGGGAAGTGTCTGGTTAACTCTTAGACATGCTACAATGAAAACGTGACCTAACAAGAAGGCATTTTAAAAAGGGAAGCTTTTTTTTTGTTAATTCTAGGGTTGGCAGTCCGGCCCCGGTAAACTCCGTTACGCGGTGACAGGCAGCAGAGTTTTTGCTGAACTTCGTATTCCAACCAGAGAACGGAGTGGCAAAAACTTTGCCAGCTCCGCCAGCAGAGCTGAGTTCTCAGACCTCCTTTACAGAGGACTCTAAATTAACCTGTGCTCAATCTTCGTGTAACTTGGCAAACACAAAGGCAATGTGTAAAGTATTTTTGCAACACTTAAAACAGTAACAGTGAAAACACACCACAAAAGGATTCCATACCAGTTTAGAAAAATAGAGTAATTTTAAATAAATAAAGCAAGACCAAATGATAAACATCCAATCAGTAGAACCAAAAAGAAGCAAATGTATAGATTTTACTGAAAATAGGAACAAGAAACACAATGCACAAACTGTGGATATCTGGTCGTGCTCAATGGGTACAAAGCTACAAATTCAGGCCAACAGTGATGGAGCGTGAGCCAGTTAGAGGTACCCAGTTAGGCCTACTGTAGGAAAGTGCCACTGTTGAAATGGTTAGCCCCCACTTTTTGCCTGAAGTCTGATATGATTTTGAACTGAAAGTGCAGTGAGTCCTTGCTACCCAGGTCCCAAGTGCCAGATCTCTTTCCCAAAATCTGTACCACAATTGGCACAACTTCAGATACCCCTGTAAGTCTCCAGTAAATGGTACCCCTGGTACCTAGGGCATGGGTACTGAAGAGAACCCTCTGGGGCTGCAGTACTGGTTGTGCCAAACAGGACCCCTCTCCAATACTATGCACTCTGCAATTGCAAGCAGTGTGTTTTGTTGCAGGGAAATCCAAAGAGTGGACATGGCACACAGACCTGTGTGTCATGCCTCCCATACACTGCAAAAGATATTGGTAATTCACCCCTACTGCAGGCCTTTAGCCCTAAGGCAGGGTGCACTATGTCCTATGTGTGGGCCTCTCAGCATGAGCAGATATATCCCTACAGTTTCTGGTCTGTTCTGAGATGTAAGAACCTTCCTAGGCAAGAAGCTTCAAAGGTGATGCCGCCTTTGAAATCCAACCCTGGAACCTCCAGATAGTGGAGCCAAGCCCTCTTTCCAGCTTCACTTTTGGCCAGAAGAAACATGGTAACATTAGTTAGATTAGGAGAAGGGTCCCCACTTAGCCTACACCACCCCTAGGGTGGGACAGGTGATGGGAACCCCTCTCTTGAAATTCCACCATCTTGAGATGCTGAGAAAATTCTCCTGCAGAGCTACGGTCACTAGAGGTTTGTAGACACCTAAAAGCTTGGTAGCTAATTGGCTACTACCTGTCTCCCCTTGTAATGCCCCTAAATTCAGTAGATGGCACCCTGAGACCTGAACATTAGATTTAATGGAACAAGAGAAGACCGGGACAAAGAAGACCAGCTGCTCGAGAACTGAAGCCCAGCTGCAGAAGAAAAGTCACCAAACCCTGCCTGCTGCTCCCAAGACTCAACAATCACTGCTGCTGGATCATCTTGAAACCTGAAGGACTCCAAGAACCCCAGAGCACCTCCAGCACATCCAGCCTTCAAGAAATTGCTATTAATCTCCATTGGAGTGAAGGTATCACTCCCCTACACATTGTAGGCACCAATCCTGTGAAGTGCTTTTTTTTGACGTGCTGCCCCCTGATGACCTCGATGCAGCACCAAAGCAGGAAAAGGTATAACAGCTCTGAAGAGTCAGATCTGTCTTCTCACCAAGATTGGAGATACCAGGACGTATAGGGGCCATGGTGTACCAGTACCTGGTGTACCTGACCCCCAACAGAAAACACCAAAAAGAAGCGTCCACTCCAGACTCCTAAACACCAGAAGCAAGCACCCATTAAAGGAACATTGAGACATCCAAGGCCCACTTCCTGAGTGGCCCAGCTGTCCCGAGATCAATGCTCCAAATTGCCTGCTCCTCACTGCGAGAAGCTCAAGACGTAGGACACCTGGATGACCTGTTTGCTCTACAGCTGGGCCTCCCGGCCCCAAGACTGACCAACCAGCTCTGCTCCAATGGTCCCCAGGCTCTTGTGACTTCCTGTAAGAAGACCCACTGGACTTACCTGAAAGTCCCTCTGTACAGTGCTTTTTCAAGTGGCCTCATTCGTCTTTACGCACCAGCTTCTACGATCTCAGCACTTCTGCTCCTGGCCAATCCGGGATGCTCCCAAACTTCTCCTGCTGGATCTTTGGACCGGGTCCCGACACTGTTCAGACGAGGGGGGGGGGTCCCCAAGGCTAGGATGGGTAGACAGGGGAAATGGGGAACAACGGAGGCCTTCAAAGAAAGAACAGAGCCCACTGTCTACACTAACTCTGATTTCATTAGGCCCAAAATTGGGTCACATTTATAAGAAAAAGCCAAGGGCGGAAATAGACTCAGAGTGATAGGAAGAACACCAGAGATATAAAGAACGTACTTTATTTCAATAACAGTATTCAAAATGATAATTTTTACATGAAGGATAAGTCATATAACATACAGAATATTTTATCTATAAGTAGAGGTCCCACACATAAAGACAAACAATCATACACTCATTCAGACCACATGTTCATGTATAGACCAAGGCTGGTACAAATACACACAAAATACATTTAAATTTGCCAATAAAGTTAAAAATCGCATCAGAAAGCACGAGGGAGCAGAGGCCTCTGCTCCCTCGTGCTTTTTGAGAGAATTTATTTACCCCCACGAATTGGGAATGCACGAACTCACTTGAACTGTTACCCCTTTTTGTTGAATTTCTACATCGCTGATGCGATTTTTAACTTTATTGGCAAATTAGCAAACTGTGCTTCTGTCTCCCAGAAGCACAGTGAGGAACTTGGGCATTCTCTTTGATAACAAGCTATCGATGAAGGACCGTGTGACATCTAAATGTGGCATATGCTTCAGGACAATGCACATTCTTAGGAGGATTTTCCAGTGGCTGCCACTGGCCTCCCTCAAGACTCTTGTCCGGGCCCTGATAATCAGCTGCCTGGACTATGGAAACATGCTTGTAGCAGCTGCAAGTGCATCTCTTCAAAAATATGGCAGCCCAACTGGCTAATAAACAGCCACAGGGCATCTCTTCATTCTCCCTGCTCAGAGCCTTGCATTGGCTTTCCATAAAGATGAGAGCAATTTTCAAACTCCTTTGTCTGACATATAAAGTTCTTCATGTTTAAGGGATTTACTACGAGTCTGGCAGTTCAGGGACTGCCAGACTTATGGGGGCACAGTGGTAGCAGTCTTCCGACCGCCCCATTACTATCAGCCCTGGAACCACCTGGCGGTTGTGTGGCGGTAATGAGGCCGCAATATATTTGGTCGAGCTGCTGCTGCCCCTCGGAGTATATTACGAGTTTCCTCGCCACCACACTTTTCATGGCAGTGCGATCGCCATGAAAAGTGTAAAAGTGAGGAAACAAAGAGGGCCCTACAGAGCCCCCTTGTGCCTCACGCCAAGTGGATGCACACTGGGGGAACTTAGACATTAGACATGAGATTAAGGCACTGTACAAGTGTGCCGACTTTGGACCTAAAACCATACTGGCAACAGTATAAGATGTACTTCTCTTCTGCCCATTCCTTTGTCCGAATACATATGACCTTCCCGAACATTTTTAATGTGGTAACTATTAGGAAAATGGGCCTAAAACAACTAGGCTGCGAGTGTTCACCCTTTTTAAAAATAGGGATAGTGATAGAAGTTGACCATGTGTTTGGTAAAGAGGGATCGGCCAGGCTCTTTAAACATTCAATAATAATGGAGCCCAGAATTCGGGGTTATGTTTAAAAAGGTCCATTGGTACCCCACCCGGGTGCCTTTCACCCTATACTCTGATTTTTCACGTCTTCGACTTTGTCCAAAATCAAACGCACTACAGCTTACGCGGGATCAACAAGGAATTCGCTTTCAGCAGAAATGGGAACATAAATGTTGGTAAAGTGCAATTGCCAGGCCTCGCTAGAAATGTTACAGCTAATTGAGTTTGCTGCCTGATTCAACTACTCCATATTCTTAACCGCAGCCTTGTTTGTCACTGAAGCTTGTGAACTCCATTGTTGGTCCAGTACTTCCTTCTTTCTTACCATGGTAACCTCTTCATATATCTTGCGCAACAAAGGCACCTCTTGTGGGTTACTCAGGTTAACAGTAAGGGCCAAACACAATTGGCGGTTGGCAATGGAGCATTCAGGACTAAACCATCTAGGGGGGCATATTTACAAGGGCTTTATCTCTGCTTTTTGGCTTACAAAGCCAAAAAAGCAGAGATAAAACCAGCGCCCTATTTACAAGAGGGTGCTAACATGCATAATCGCATGTTAGCACCCTTTTCCCCAACGCCTCACTTTGCATCTCCAAGGAGATGCAAAGTGGTCGCTACTGGGTGTACCCAAGATGGACTACCTTGCAAATATCGCTGATGTTTACATCGCTATATTTGCAAGGCAGCCCACATGATTTAACACACATTAGATTTTGGCGAAATCGGCCGTTTTCGCCAGAACCTAACTTCTGCTAAAATCCTGACTTAGCCATCCCTAACATAGAGGGTGGACGATGTTGATACGACCCTGTGGGTCGTATCAGCAAGGTTATCGCCCTTTTGCAGGGAACATCGCTGGAAAACCAGCGATATTCCCTGCAAAAGGGTAATAACCTCTCTATCTCTGGAATTTTTTTCGCCCTGGAGTAACGGTGTTGTTAAATACCAGAGATAGCCTGCGATAATATAATTATCGTTAAGCACGGCCAGCGATAATTATCGCTGGCCGTTGTTAATATGCCCCTAGGTTTTGTTAACAATTGGTTGTGAGGGTCTCATTAGCTCTTTCCTAATAAGAGAGCAGTGCTTAGTAAATGCAACGGCAGCTGGCTAGGTGGTGTCAAGCTTGGTTAGACGAGCCATGACCAGGGCAAGGCCCTCCTTAATCACATAAGTGAGTGAGTCTAAACTGCTCTCCAATTTAATCTGAATCCATCAGTAGAAGGTTCAAGTACACTAGCTCCAGATTCTCTTGAATAATGAGGTTTAGCAGACAGTGTTAATGATACCTCAATTGGGCTATGTTCCCCTTGGTTTGAGGGAACAACTTTGCCGGACAATAGCAATTCCTCCAAATTAGGAGATATAAAAAAATAACCAATTGTGGATGAGCGGCCTCGGCTTCTATAAGTAGGTAATTAAACAGCGCTTTCGGCAGCGATGTCCATGAAATAATTGAGGTCATAAGATGCCAGATATGACAGCAGCTCTAGTTCTCTAGCATTTAAACTGTTCTGATTGTGGATACAATTATTTGTGGTAGCCATGCTAGATGAGCGTGAGGAATTAATCATTGGTTTGAGCCTGGCATGAAAATCTCCACTTAAACAATAGTCTGCTGATTGGCCGCTATCTCCAACAGTATTTTGTAGAGAAATGATATAGTTGAATAATATAAGACATTTGGGGGCATATTATCAAGACAGGCGATAATATTATCCTTCACATCTAACATGGGCTTCAATTGAAATTCCATAGAGCATATTATCAAGCCCATTATCACCGCCTTAGCGGCAGTTTTCTGCCGCTAACGTGCCGATAATTGTAACGCCCTGCTTGATAATATGCCCCTTGGTGTTTTGGAAATGTCAGTTAAACCATTATTATACAAATAAATTAAATATAGCGTTGGACCCCTTTTGTACCTCCCTACCTGACAGTTACTGTTTTCAGTTTCTAATAGCTTAACACAACCACCAGCCTTGATGTTCACCCAAGTGGCCAGCCCCCTGACACACAACCTGATCTAGAAGGGGTTACCAAATTATTGTAGCACACAATATTTCATGCTTCGCCCAGGTCTCCTGAAAGATTAAAATGTCATACTGTTTTGGATCAAGCTGGGTTTAAAATGAGCTGCATTAAAGTTTACTATTGGTACATCACTCACTGCTCTGTGAAAAATGTCAGAGAAGAGTGGGGGCATGCATTTTAGTACGTAAAACAGTGGTTCTGTTGGGTGAAAAGATTCCTTTGTACAGATAGCATGAATCATGCGTTATTCAAACATATGCCATTTTCGTCATAAGCAACACACCAAACAGTTATATGTGGTAATCTGATTTTATATCCACAAATTTTAAACGTTTTTTGTATAAATTGTTATGAGGACCGTCAAGACAAACAAAGTGATAACAAGTGGTGACAAAGTGACAAATAGTGCTCAGTGACAAGGTGCGTGATATGTACAATATATTTCAAAAAGATGAGAATTTCATTGTGGCCAGGAAAACAAATATTTATAGTAAATCTGCGAAAATAAATTGATTCAATTGGCGCAGGTTCTATGAACTGGTCCACATGTTACTGTCGATGTTTCAACCCAGGTACTGCACTACTGTGAGGTCAGTGCGGGTCTTCATCAGGACTAAGATAGGGGATGACGGCCTGCAAGTGATGAGATATCTACATCAGGTGTGCTGGCAAAACCAAACGGGTAACTAACAGAAAAAGAGGTGGCATAAAGACTCACCTAAACGTGGTTCAAATCCAAATGTGGTCTGAACCCTTCAGAAAAATACGTATCCAATGTTTATCTCTGGAGTAAAATTTAGATTGACATGAGGTAAAACCTATGTATCAGTAGCTCACTTACTGCACGCGAAAAAGAGCGGCAAAAACTGCTCACCTAGGTAGCGTGTGGACGAATCATACGCTATCAATGTGGATCTCCAAAAGGTATTTCCAATTCGGTTACTTGGCGGAAAGGGTCTGTGGATAATTCAAAAAATTTAATGTAGAATAAGCCCAGTGCATATATTCCCCACTTAGTATCCAAAAGCAACAAAAATTGCTCACCTAAGCGGAGTGTAGGCTTGTAGCTCGCACCTAGATCTAGCTGGTCATGTTGCACTTAGCAGATAAGATGTGCAACCGAAGACTTTCCAACTGAGTCTGTGGGTAATTGATAAGTGTTACAGGAGAAGGTCCAATAAAAGTGAAAATGAGTAAAATGACAATGAATTCCATCACTGCTCACCTTCGTTAAACTGCGGTGAATCAGGAGGCTGAACGTCTTTACTCCGGGCGTTCCGCGAGGTCTGTCTAATGGAGATTAGAGGGCGATTTAGCTAATGAAGATTAAGGGCGATTACTGATCGGGAAAGGTAAAGTTAAAAGACGCTACAATTACGCGTGTTTACCTTGTTCAACAGCTCGGACGGCAGGCAAGTGTCCCGGCTCGTCTAGAGGATTAAGCAGCTAGCCGCGAATTGAGTTAGCAGATGTAGCCAAAAGCTACGTGCGCATGTAAGCCGATCGTTGCCGGTTACTAAGCAACGAGTGGAGCTAACGCCCGCGAACGTATCGTGTCATGGGTCGTTGCCAAGGCAGCCTGTCAAACAGGCATTGGGGGAGAATGAGTGTTTCTCATAAACGTGAATAAACGGCGGTTAAGTCACAGAAAAATAATATCATATATCAAATGCATTGAGTTAAAACGAAAACAAACAATAGTGTTTTAAACATTCATGTTTCACTAAACATTCAAGGTATCACATCGGAACACTGATACAGGCTGTGTTCCCTAAAGTTCAAATTCACAGACATATCTCAACTTCATAGCAATCGTTGGTACATCATGGTAATACTCATTGGTGACAATACATTCTAATATGGTCATACCAATTGTGGAACAGACAAGTAATGGTTCGTAATGAGGTGGATACTTCATAGGTAGTAAAAAAGTTCTGTGCAACTGTAAAAATTAAATGATTCACCAAATTTAATGCACCAACCGCGAAGGCATAGGGTGCTCGATCAGAGTTATAAATTAAATTAAATTAAATTAAATTAAATCCCTGTGATGTACCTAGGGACCACACGTTGTAAAATAGGTGTACAAGGAGCATACATAGAAGACAGTTCAAAGTTGGCCCATTTGTTTAGATGTCTCCTCCATCTCGTTTAGCCCCCTATGAACTGAGTTGAGCAAATTAATCCATCTGCACTCCTTGTAACTAAGGATCTTTGCAATGGAACCTCCTCTCACATTGGGAATGATTTTTTCTAGTATCCACCATGTCAGGTTGGTGGGAGAGTGTTGGTGTGTCATGAAGTGTTCGACCATGGGGGACCCATGCACCTTACATCTTATTCTGCTCATGTGTTGTAAAATTCTGACCGTAGCTTTCTGAGTTGTTTGCCCGACATATATAAGGTCACAGGGGCACTTGATGGCGTATATGACATTGGTGCTGTTGCAATTCGTGAAATGAGAGAGTTTGTATGTTTTGTCAATATGTACAAATGTGGTTCCTTCCTGGCATAGATCACAAGCCTTACATTGTCCACATTTGTGGTGTCCAGCTATAGTCGGGAGGCCAAAGTGATTTCTAAGGTCCGGAGGTTTTGGTGCTTCCAATAGTGCATTTACTACCGTATCTTTAATATTTTTGCCCCCTTTTAAAGGCAAAAATAGGATCTTGCATTGTTTGTAGCTCACTGGAAACCAAATTCCAATACTTTTTCACTACTTTCTTTATTTCATTGCTTCTGGTGTTAAACGTAGTAACGCAGACCAACTTGTCTGTCTCCAATTGTTTCTGGTTGATCTCAAGCAGTTGCTCACGGGGGCAATACCAAGCCCGCTTCTTGGCCCGTTTCAACAAACCCTTTGGATACCCCCTTTCTCTAAGACGGACCGTTAGAATATCCGATTCCTTGAAATAATCCGTCCTTCTAGTGCAGTTTCTTCTGAGTCTGAGGTATTGTCCATAGGGTAGGTTATCCCTCAGACTCCGTGGGTGATGTGACTCCTATTTCAGTAAGGAGTTTCTCTCCATCGGTTTGCGATACAAATCACAACACAAAAGTCCATCTTCTACGCGAAATGTCAGATCCAAGAAGTCAGATTACCACATATAACTGTTTGGTGTGTTGCTTATGACGAAAATGGCATATGTTTGAATAACGCATGATTCATGCTATCTGTACAAAGGAATCTTTTCACCCAACAGAACCACTGTTTTCCGTACATAATATTGCCCAGGTTCTGAGGGATACTGGGTTACCCCATTGTTTACTTAACTGGCATGGATTTTAGAGCAGAAGCATCTGGCTTTGCACACACTGCCTCCTCCTTAATTTGTCTCTGCGGGAGAGCTACTGGGGGATGTCTGCTGCTCTGCTGCAGACAAGAGCAGCATAACAATGTAACACCCCCAGGACTAAAACAAGCACTATGCTCCATTCCCTCACTTTTTTTGTATTTACGGTCTAGGCGTGAACGTCTCCCTTTAGGTTTGTCTTTGAAGTTTGAGAAAATACAAATGAGAAACAATGAAGGTTCCAGCACTGATGGATATTGTAGTGGACAATGTGTAAATGAATTCCTGTGATTTGTAAGAAATTGCCTTTTGTGAGTTACCCAAGCTGGTGTGAGTGCTCAATAGTCCTCACTGTACCATAGCTATTGATAGCGCAGAAGGTTCAGTGGCACCATGACTCAAGGGTGAACAATTGCCTTGAATTTCAAATATATGGCCTGATGTTTAACCAAACCAAGAGTGACAGTTCACATGTTTTGTTTGAGGTTTAAAAGTGCACGTGTAATTCAATTTGTGAATTTATTGCTCACTTTAGAATTATTACTGCTTTGTCCTTGTTAGAAATGGCGATTTCTGGTTGGCTAGGGCTTGCGCCGAAGTCAGGCAGAAACCACCACTCTAGTCAGGGCAAGGAAGTTACACGCCAAAGATAACCCCTGCTCACCCCCTTGGTAGCTTGGCACGAGCAGTCAGGCTTATCTCTGAGGCAATGTGTTAAGCGTTTGCGCGCGCACCCAGCAACAACACCCAAGGCCCACCACAAAAGAAACTCCACACAAGGTATTATATAAAAATAACCTTTGTATTATACCAAACACTTTAGATAAAAACACACACTTTACAATGTGCCAACAGGCACGGGCAGAATTTACAAGGGATTATATGTACAGGAGACAGGGCCACATGGACCACTGTCAGGAGTAAGCACTTTTGGAAATAGTACGTTTTGTAGAAATAACACTTTGCAGGAATAAAATTACTGTAGGGCAAAATAGAAAATGTAGCACACAACCAGTAACTACTGGTAACAGGTAAGTACCACCTACGCAACCCTAACCACCTTAGGAAAATGTCACGCAGGGAACTAGGACCTCACTAGCACCACCTGTACTAGGAGAAAACAAACAACCACTTAAGTATCACAATACCTGTAGGGGTAATAGAACGTTACACATGATGCATCACATTCAGAGGTGTAGGGAAGGAAAACACATGATGCATAAAATACATTCAGCGGTGTAAAACAATGGCACATGACGCATAAAAATACATTCAGAGGTGCAGGTTAGAACCCATAGCGAGGAACTCACATAAGCCACCACCTGTGGCAGTCCCTAGGCCACCTGGCCTTGTCGGGGCTGAGACGCCCTGTCCCAGTAAGGCTGCGCCAGCTGCGCAAGCCACGAGCGTAAAGATCCCAACCTAAACGTTGCAGCTGCCCACTAAGTGCTGGGCAGCTGTAGAACTGAGCCTGGGTCCCACCGTGCCTTCTCCAACCAACATATAGTACTGGAGCCACCGAGGCTCTACGAGGAGAATGCCCCCAATGGCGTGGGAGCCTACTAGGCTCTTGAACAAAGAAATGCGCCCCTGGCACGTGGGCTCTCTAATCACACAAAATGCCCCCTAGAGCCTTTCAGGGCTCTATTTAAGTATGGCCCCCGACGTTGGAGCCACGGGGCTCTTAACACCAAAATGCCCCCGAGCACGTGGGAGTCTCACTGAGCTCGTGCAGCAACCATTGCCCCCAGAGAACGTTGGAGCGGCCCGCTGCCTTCCGGGGCCGCTCTAGTCGTCCACAGTATGCCCCGGTACGTCGGAGTCCCACACGGGGGACTCTTTCACCCTGCTGCCCCACACGTACGGAGTCCCCCAGTCCTTCACCACTTACCGGGCTGCTCTCTGGGGACTCCGGCGGTCGACGGGCTCTTTTCCTTTGGGGCTTCCCCTCCGCTGTGGAGGTTCCGGCGTCGGGACGTCTCTCTCGCGGCGGGGCAGGCCCTGACAATGTGCCTCGGGGCCCCGCCGTTTCAGCAGTCCTTCTCTCTTCCGGGTCTCGTCACAGGAGCGCGGGGTGGGCTCCTGTCCGCTTCCTGTATAAGCCGCGCCCACGTCCCGGTCAGCGCTGCCTGACTTCCGGGGCTTCGGCCCGGGCTGCAGTGGTGATTCCTCCGTTGATAAGAGGGGTGGGCTCCCTCGGCAGATGCAATCTACGGCGGGGTGGGCACCCGCCGTAAGAATACTCAGATAGGCGGGGTGGGCACCCGCAAGCACCCCACAATGCGGGGTGGGCTCCCGCTCAATCCGGCACTCGTGGGGGGGGAATCCCTACGGCGGGGATTCCCTCGTCTGCGACGAGGCGACACAGGAGCGCGCTAGAAGCGCCAGGGCATCAAATAAAGCGCTCCTAGAGCTATACAGCAAATCAAAGCGCTCCCAGGCACTGCAAGCAAAAGTCCAGCAACCAAAAAGTCTTCAAAAGCAGGGGGGCAAAGACTGGGCCCAGGGGCCAGCTCACAGGGCCCTCCAGAAGGGAGGCAGTCCCCAGTGGCGGTCTCTCCTGGCGCCCAGCAGCAGCAGGCCCCCCTCCAGTTGGATCAGCAAGAGAACAACATCTGTGGGGACACAGCCCCATTTTTATACAGTAAAACCCTTTGTTCTTGGTTCAGGGTGAGGGGGAAAACCAGTCGCAGCTGGTTGGGGAGCACCCTTGATGTGCTCAGCCCCTCACTCTATTCACTGGCAGGGCTAGGGTCGTCAGTCGCACCACAGGGGGCGGAGCCAGCATTGTGTGGGGAAAGCCCTGCCCTATTCAGGTCCAAGGTGCACTCCTCCCCAGCCATCAGCATGCTAATCTCACACTCACCACTGGGGCAGACCCAACCAGACTCCTGGAGCCAGGCTCACCAGCCAGCTCCAGCCAATCACACGCCAGACACACTGCACACAGAAGTGCCCACTTCTAGAAGTGGCGCTTCCACACTAGGTACATGCACGCCGCACACATCATCGCGCAGCATTCAATCACACGAGTCCGCACATACCAAACTCGAGCCTGCACACCCCACGCATCAGGAACTACCAGGGACACATACATTCCCCCATCCATTCCTATGGGAGGGCAGGCCAACCTCACTACACGCACGCACTTTCCCCTGGGACACAGTGAGGAAGTGCACAGAAGCCAAAAATCACTACACCAGGTCACCAATAAAAAGCTAAAAGTTTCGGGGGTGAACCTGCCAGAAGGGCCAAGTCCAACAGTCCTGTGTATTCCCAAAGTGCTTTGTATGCATATGTAGTTCACATCGTAGCAATGGTTGGTTAAGCTTCATTTTTGCACCCTAATAGACTGTGAATGTTTATGTTTTATGATTAACTGCTGGTAAGGAGTTAACTGTTTTGTATATCAGATTATTTTTATTGCATTGATTTGTGAGAGTGGTGCTGTATTTAAAACATTGCATTGTATCCGTAATAAAGACAGTGTGGCTTAGAGAGGAGAGTTATAGCTCAATGAGTAATTCCATACACACCAGTTACTGACAGTGCTAAGAAGTGTCTAAATGCAGTACCAAGCACTATTTTATTCAGGTTTCAATTAATTCAATTCCTGAGTTTGACATGTCCTGTTCTTAGCAGCTCTCATTTCACAGGACTCATGCTACTTCCCGCCTAGTGTACCAGCCAGAAATCATCATCTAAACGTGTGCCTTAAGTTTTTCCTGTGAAATGCCCTGTACAATGTTGCGTTCTGCAAAGTTCTACAACGTTGAAAAAATATATATTTCGGTCTTCCTGCTGTTTACAGTTTAGGCTCTGATCAGTGTAGTTGCTAAGAAATGTTTTTAAGGTAAAAACACAAAACATAATTTCAGCAGAGGGTCTATAGGAGAAAAAACGTTTTCCCCCTGCCCATTCATCAGACGTGTCATACTTGAGAGCAGCTGTACACCACTAAGTCTGCACTCAAAGCCGTACATAGTTAACAACACATCGAAAATGGCTTTGCTATGAAAAGAGCCCCTAGAGTCGGACTGGGTTGATGGTTATGGTAAATCAGTCAATCAATCAATAAATCAATCAATCAATCAATCACTCAATCAATCAATCAATCAATCAATTAATCAGTGTCTTGTAAAGCATGACTACTCACCATAAGGGTCTCAAAGCGCTTGGGGGCAGCTGCAGGTTCTTCGAGGCGCTGTTTTTCAACCGAAGAGCCAGGTATTGAGGTCCTTCCTAAATTGGTGTAGTGACGGTGATGGCCTGTAGTGGAGAGGCAGGGTGTTCCAGGTCTTTGTTGCGAGGTAGCAAAAGGATCTTCCTCCAGCTGTGGTATTGCAGATACGTGGGACAGTAGCCAGGGCCAGTTGGGTGGAGTGGAGGTCTCTAGGGGGGTACATGGAATGTGATTCAGTGGTTGAGGTACCCAGGTCCTGCGTCATGTAGGACTTTGTAGGCATGTGTGAGGAGCTTGAAGGTGATTCTTTTCTTGACTGGGATCTAGTGGAGGTCTCTTAGGTGGCTGGTGATGGGGTGCGGCGGGGGATGTTGAGGTTGAGTCTGGCGGCCGTGTTGTGGACGTTCTGTAGTTTTCATAGGAGTTTCTGGGTGATGCCGGTGTAGAGAGCATTGCCATAATCCGTGGACTAATGTGTCTACTACAAGGATCTGTGCTTGATCTTATGTTAAAATGAATGCATCTGGTCAACTGCTCCCCAATAAATGTTTGTTTTTTATGTCTAAACACTGTGGAGGTAGACACATTTTTGTTGCTTCCATTTGGGACAGTTTCACCTCGCTGTCAAACTGAGCACCTTATTTACAAGCCCCTTGCGCAGCCGGTACGTCGTTTTGTTCTCATATTAAAAGTGATGCTCCAGCGGTGCAAGGGGATTGTAAATATGCCTGTGAGTCTTCTGACTACAAAAAGCATAGGCAGTACAGATATGGTACTCGAGAAGTGTCTGCTGGTCACAGGCAACCTTAAACTGACATTAACATAATGTTGCTGCCTCAGCTACGAGCGGTTTTATTTTTTTGGGCAGTGCAGGTGGAACTGCATACTGCATTTAATTGACTGGTGTGCTGTGAATACACCAAAGGTATCCACAGCTCTTTTGTCACTTTACCTTTTGAATTAATTATAAAGTAGTATCTGCAACTAAAATAAAATCAATGTGTGATGCATAGATACTGTCTAAAGTGGCTTGTGCTGCACATGTGTAATGTCATCTAAAGATGCTACTAGAATCTGGTATGGCAATTGTTACACATGTTGACTGGTAACAAAAATAGCCAAAAAATATATATGACAGTTCTCAAGTCAGTGCTGTGGTGTGTATAAATCTACTGTTCTCAAATATGAGACATGGCTAGCTCATCTTCTGCTGTCCAATGTAAGGGATAGCTGACTTATCTCCTGTGGTCTAATGTCAGGCAGGACTAGCCCATCTCGTGCAATCCGTTGTCAGGCATGGGAAACCTCATCTTCTACTGTCCAGTGTCAGGCATGGCTAGCTCATTCTGTAAACCACTGAACCCCATGCCTGGAGGGAATAGAGAGAATGAGAGGAATGCTTTGGATGTTGTTGTTTCTGCCCTCCAAGACCACAATCTAAAGTCCCAGAAGGCAGATGATAAGTCTATCCAGAATGGACTAGGGTACTTGCCTAAGGAAATTATTCACACCTACAATCAAGAAGCTATTTTTAAAACGCTCACGGCCTTGAACCCCTCCAGTCACTTCACTGATCCTCTTCCCGCAAACCACATAAAATACTTCATTCCACTGTTACTGCCTCTCTGGACCAAGAATATAAACACTTCTCTCCTTCAAGGAACCATCTCAGAACTCCTTCAAGCTGGGCAGGTAACCCCTATCTTAAAGAAACCATCGGCGGACCCCTTGAACTTGAATAACTATTGCCCAATATCCAATATTCCCACCTTGTCTAACCTCTTAGAAAAATGTGTCCACATGCTGCTTGGCAAGCACATAAACCAATTCAACCTGCTTAACCAATACCAATCCGGCTTCCGTGCTGGACATAGTACTAAATCAGCCATGACCCACGTAATAGATGAGGCATCAAAAATCCTTAATGAAAATGATCCCTGTCTATTAATCTTGTTGGATCTATCCTCGGCCTCTGACACTGTCAAACACAACATCTTGATAGATCTCCTGAAACGCAGAATGGGTCTGTCAGGAACTGTTCTAAATTGGTTTACCTCCTTCCTCCAAAATAGATCAGAAAGATTCAAGGTCAATCAATCATTATCCAAGACCGTCCCAGTCACTTTAGGAGTACCACAGGGATCATCCCTTTCACCTACACTTTTCAAACTTTTCATGGACGCAGACCTGGCTGGCCAAAAACCATCTAAAACTGAACACTCTCAAAAATGAATTCCTCTTAATCGCTCCCCCCAAACAATGGACCACTATCCTCGATTGGATGAACCACCTAACAGCACTCAAAGGAACACCAAATGTGCTCTTTTATGGTAGAGTTGGTGAACAGTTAGGCTTATCAGATGATAGTGTTAAGCATTTATTGCACACACAGGGTCAGTAACTGAGACACACACTCAAAAAAGAAATCCAACACCAATTTATAAAAACAGCACTGATTTGTTTTTGAATTTAGATACCAAGATCAATGTAATCAAACAGTAGTTTTTAAAATAGTGATTTTTCAAGGTTTATAAAATGCACTGTGTTGTATCTTTAAAGTGGTTATGTTATCCTATGTAGGAAACACATATACTGCGTTCGGACCCTTGCCAACGACTTACAGGACTGTTCTTCTGGACTTAAGGTAAGTATGGGGCAAGGTCCAAGGGAGCATCAACAGAGCACCTCAGTCGGCTCTTGGGTGTCCTGGTCTAGAGGTGCTTTTTAGCATCCGTTGCCTCTTTTAAGTCAATGGGGAACGGTACCTGTCATAAAGGCTGCAAGCAGGGAATGGGGGCTGGACCAGTAGAACCCACAGGGGGGCCCAAGTCTTGAGGGTCTTGGGCACGCAGGGACACTGTTGGGTCACTCAAACCCGAGCTGGGGAGGCTCGTGTGCAGTGTGGCTTCATCCGGCAGGGTTGCATCACTGTAAACTCTCCTTGTTCTCTGTTCTTGCAGAAAGAGGGTGGGAGACCAGTCTTGCCAAACCCAAGGGTGGGCTCAGCTCTTGAGGGCCTCAGGGCCACATTAACATTGCCACCTCCCTCAGACTCAGGATGTGGGACACAGAGGTGCTTTGAGACGTCAGGTCATGGTCCTCCAAAGACTTACTGCACGTCTGGGTGTGCTGGTGAAGAGAGGAAACAGAGCAGCAGGACCACTCTCAGTGCTGACCTGGGGAATTCAGTAGGTCTTGCTTTGTGCTGTTGGAGTCCGGACTGGACCACCAACAAGCCTTGGTTGCTGCAACTGCTCTTTTACCCAGAGTATTGGTGTTGTGTAGCTCTTGGAAGTGCTGGTGTCTCAAAACACAGTAAGGAGATGGATCTGACTTTCGGGTCTCCAAAGAACTTTCATCTGTCATGCTGCTCCTTCAGTGAGCCAGATGGCTGGCAATACAGTGGACCGGCAGATGCTTTGCAGTGCCTGTAGATGCAGGGGAGAAGCCTGGTTGTTTGGTTGCTGGGCAGTCCTCCAAGGCATTGGGGGGTCCAGCATTTGGCGAAGTTGGTCCAGTGATGGTCAAAGTGCAGGGAGCCTGGCAGGGTGTTGTTGCATTCTTTGGTGCAGGTCTTCATTTCTCACTCTCTTCAATCCTTATTCTTTCTTCCTCAGTTCCGAGTAGTTGAATCTGATTTCCTCGTGCCAGCGAGCCCACTAAATATTCAATTTAAGGGTATTAAGAGTGAAGGGCTACTTACCCTTGGGGTCATTACACCCCATAGATTACCACTTCCTGTGGGGAGTGGGCGTCAACCTGTCCCTGAGTTATTAATTCCACCACACACAAGATAGTGGAATACTAATTTTCGTGTACAATTCAGGCTGCCCACCCTAGCGGGTGTCCAACCTGGTAGTGCAACACACCTCCTACTAAGCTAATCTCCCACCTGTCCTGGTGCCAAATGAACCTCCTGGCAGGGGGTGGCATCCTCTACATCTTCTACATCTGGGGAAAGCCATGCTCGAATATCAAAGGCAGTGTGCTCTTTAAAACTCCTCGACTTGACATGCCAATTTCTAGCCATGCTGTTTGGAGGAGGTGTAAACACTTCCTGCCATAGCAGTAATTGTTTTTGACCTCTGAGAGCAGGGCTCTTGCCTCCCAGGGGGTCAAAATGTTTCTGTGGTGGCAGGCTGTCCAGGACCCATCAGCCAGCATGCTGGAGAACTAGTAGGGTTCAGGGGGTATCTCTAAGTTACTTTTGGTGTGCTTGTATTAATAAATGCATCACTGGAATCAGTGTGAGTTTATTAATGCAAGGTGTTTGATACCAAACACCATAGGTTTCAGTGAAGCCATTATGTAGCTGGGAAAACTTGTTTTGACCAGTCCCCAGAATGTATCTTAAGATGGCTTACCTGTTCACTTATAAAATCTAGCAATGGAGCTGTACATTACAGGGGCATATTTACTTATGCAGCTATGTCCTCGTATCTGTGATAATGCACCCTGCCTTAGGAGTGCAAGGCCTGCTGTAGGGGCGACTTAAGTATAGCCTATGTAGTGTCTTTGGCATGGCACACATGAGTGTATCAGGTCATGTTTTCAAACATGTGTTGCACCATGTCACGCAGTCTGCAATGGCAGTCTATGTGGAATTTGTGTGTGGGTCTCTTAGGTGGCATAAGATATGCTGCAGCCCTTATGGACCCTCTTTAGTACACATGCTCTAGGTACCTGGGGTACCATTTACTACGGAAATACTGGGGTATTAAAGTCCATTGCCAATTGTAGAACTATCAGTCATCACTTTGTTTTAAGGAAGAATCACTGTCACTGAGGCTAATTAGCAGGCTGTCATAGTCGAAAATCAACATCTAATAGCTAATAAAGGGGGCAAAAGTGGGGGGACAACTAAACAAAAGCCTAGTTTCCTACAAGAGGTTGACGATATTAGGGCCTCAGGCAGACTGGTGCACAAGGGAGATATGTTATGTTATGAGTTAAACGGAAAATGGCAGCTTGGCCTGTCAAAAATACTGTGGTGATTACTAGCCATGAGCAATTTAAATATAAATATAATTCTCAATTCCAAAAAAACATGAGTTTGGAAAACCCAAACCTCACTCATTTTACCAGCGGGAGTGAACATGGCCTTAAGGTCTCCTCCCGGAAGATCACAATAGGTAATAGTTGATTGCGTGTTGCATATTATTCTCCCAAAATGCATATGATAAAATTAGAGATACCAGTAGACCATTGAATGGCAAATATTGGCTTGTTTCTAAAGATTGTTTTCAGTTTGATGTTAGCTGATAATGCCGACCAAAGTTACTGCAAAATTGTACTAACTATTGTTCTGGTTGCTGAATATTTCAAGACAGGGATTGTTCTTTCAGATGCCACTTTAGTTTTATGACTCTGAAGCTAATCTCTGCTGATTCCTTCCACTGTGGTGTCATAGTTTTTCTTCAGGTTTACCTCATTTTTTAAAGTTGGCCAGGACTGTCATTTTGTATTTTCTGAGAAGCTGGAAGAAAGGCAACTGTCTTTGCAATGCATTATGTTGAAATGTAAAGTGCAACCTTTTACTTCCATCTTTGTGCTTCATAATTCTGCTGGCTTTGACAATGGGGTTTCTGACTTAATTAACATATCAGGATAGTGTATTTGCAGTTCACTGATAGCTGAATTTGATTATCTCATGAATGTCATTCACTTTACCTAGATTCGTTTTTTTTTTGTCACCTTCCTGTCCTCTTAAACAACTAATTAAAGAAGCCAACCTAGAATAATAGGTGTACTTTCAGTTCATCAAGCAATGTGTTCAAGCTTTCATGTATGCATGAAAATGTTGGCACAGAATGGGGGCTGTAAGAAATTGAGGTATTAGTTGAGGGAAGTGTGAGTTTGAGCACTACTCAAGTAATAAATACAATCTTTATCAATGTGAACCACAAAAGTCACTAAATAAGCCTCTGCTTAACTCTGGTTGATTGGCATAAAAGCAGTCAGGTTTAACTTAGAGGCAATACTTAAAGTATTTATACAGCACTCAAACAGTAATAAATTGAAAATACAACACAAGAATAATCCCAAATCAATTCAGAAAAATAGAGGATATTTTAATGAATTAAAATGACACCAAAACAATAAAAAAAAATCCAGTGAGTGGAACCGAAGTTGTGTGTTTTTAAAGTATAAGGGAAAATAGGGCCAAAAAGGGCTCAAAACATCAACTGGGATTATCTGGTCACGCCGGACGGACAGCGACAAAGTCACATGTTAAAGCTGACGGAGATGAAGCACTGGTTCGGAATGGGACTGGGTGTGGCACCCTAGGAGCACCTTTTGTCATTTGTGCGTGGGCTGCAAGGTACTGTGAGGCTGTGTGTCACTTTGCGGTGGATCTGGTGAAGCTGCAATCAGGAGCTGTGTGGCACTGCAATGCGAGGTCCTACATGGATCTACACCATGCTGCATCAGTTCTGGTGAAGCCACAGATAAGGATCTGCATGATGCTGTGATGCAAGATCCAGCGTCAGTTTACGCCATGCTGTGTTGGTTCCGGTGAAGCCAATGATCAGGAGCATGAGGTTCTGCGATCCAAAGTCCTGCATCAGTCTGCGCCACCCTGCGTAGGATCCAGTGAAACCTTCAGTTGGACAGGGAGGCGTACACTCTGACTCAAGTCAAGGGTCAAGGACCTTTAGGATAGCACTTGAGGGATCAGATCTCATCCCACCAAGTCCAGCAGAGGGAACTAGGTTACATCCCATTAGGGCTGGTCAGGCGAGAAGCAATGAGGGCTCTGGAAGGTGTTTGTGTGCCTGCAGCACAAACAGAAGGCCAGCCAGCTGACCCTTAGATGCACTTCTGAGGATCCTCGATTCAAGGCAAACAGGCCCAGTCTTTCTTCTGCAGACCGCAGGACAGCCCTTCTTCTGAGTCTTCCACAGATCCAGGAGTGTTCTGAGGGTGAAACGTTTATACCCATTGCATCCTGTGTATGTGCCCCACACCCCACTTTGGAAAGGCAGCATCAGAGGTCAAGAAGGGGGTACGCACAGCCCATGGGCTACCCTTTAAATCTCAGAAAGGGTGATTACAACCCCCAGGACATCCTGATCAGGAACGTACCACAGGAGAGTCATTGACAGTCATGTGGCCATAGGAACTGGCATTAAAAGCACAATTAATTTAGACAGTAAAGTACCAACTTTCTAAAAGCAAAGTTTTTCAGAATAATTACTCAAAATCTGACTCTACAATTAAAGAGGATTTTAAATTGCCATTCATTTTAGTGTTACTAGCTTGTTTCTATCAGCTCCCAATCCAAAGTCATCACTTATTAAAATGAATAAGGTAACCCAGTGTTAGTCAGAGCAAAAGATAGGCTTTACAACAGTGAAAAACAACTTTAGGAATTTTTCACTGCCAAGACATATTAAACATAGGTACACATGTTTTACGCTTGAAACGCAACCTGCCAATTGATCCTTTATGGTCTCCCTTAGGGGTGACTTATAATTATTATTAAGGAAGGTTTAGGCCCGGAAAAAGTTTTATTTTTCAAGGTAGAAATAGCAGTTTAAAATTGCCCAACAAGTTGGTTTGGCATGCCTGAGATGTATTTTGAGGGATTATTGGTGGCACAATGAGTGCTGCAGCCCAACAGTTGTCCATTCGTAGCATTTAAATTTCAGGCCCTGAGTACATGCAGTACTGTATACTAGGAACTAACAAGTAAATTAAAAGGACCAATTAGTGGTACACCCATGTTGCCATGTTTAAAAGGGAGTGCACAATCACTTTACCTTTGGTTAGCAGGGGTAAGTGCTAATGCCAACAAAACTGGTTCAGCAACAAACAAGCAATGAATGCAAAGGTTGTGGGGGAATTCCATGCCAAAGGTCTCAGGTCTAGCGGAGTCACTTTGAACCACATCAATCATAGCACTGTTATGCAATGCCCACATCCCTCTAAGCATCAATATGGAGGAGGGCATTAACAACCCTTCTAGAAGAAAGTCTTGATTCATGCACAATGTATCACATCTAAGTCACAATTCATCAAGCAATTCTTCAGCTGAAACAATGCAACCTTTGTGAAGAATTAGCACACCAATAAAGACGCTCAGAGGGTGGTCAATGTAAGGACTTAGAAAGCTTTTTTGACTAGTGAAAACTTTAGTCATTCAACCCTTAATATCACTCCATTGAATATCAAGTTAATATATCAATTTGCCAGCAATAGAGCTCCCGGCTGCTTACCTGATATTTCTAAAGTCACCAGAAAATGATAAATATAGTCACCCCAAAAGACAAGAGAAACACCAATTTCAAATGCACTGCTGTCCTGGAGATATTCTCAAACTTTTAGAAAGATTTAGCAATAAAAATAGGCCCTCAGATTAAGATGCATGCATCAAATTTCAATAAAACAAATCTCAATTAAAAAACGGTCTATTAGTTCTCAATTCACCAAAAGCCTTGACAGAAATAACTCAATCACTGTACTGTTTTGAACTCAATCAAGCAATGTTAATGTTCACGGTCCTTGTGCCATTTCAAATTGATTCTATTGAGTAATTCATGATGTATGCTGTACCAAACTGTTTGTATTATGAACCTACTAGAAAGAACATGCCAAAGCGTTTACTGAAGCCCTAATCACACTGATCCTCACAGATGAGGAGGATTATGTTTGTTCTAAGAACTATGACCGATTTGTCCTTATTGCTGAAAATGCTGTTGAGCAACAGTGAGGCCAGGAAAATTAAATAGCCCCTTCTTCAATCCATGACTCGAATGTCATCAGGTGACCAAAGCGAATATGCCCTAAAATAGGACACTACATCCTTCCTTGCTACATCTATCTCACCAGCTTTTTAGCATTTCATCCATTCATCCATCTCTCAATCTTTTAACACTTATGTCCATCAAACATTTCATCTTTACAGTCTTTATTCAACAAACTTTCTACAATTCATCCATCCTTTTACTCATCCATAAATTATTTTTCATCCATCCATCCATTATTTCGCCCTCCTTTTATCAATCTACCCATCCACCCTTTTACTGTTCAGTCCAGGTTTCCAACCATTCATCTCACCGCATCAATTTTTCCATTCCACCCTTGCACCCATCCTTTCTTCCTTTTGGCCTTTCCTTCCTATAACAGTTTCTTCCTTGTTTTTGTATTCCCTTACCTCCTCTCTTCCTTCCTGCCCTCTCTGTCTCTCTACGTCTTCTTTTCTATTCCGATTCTTCCATCTGGGCCTCCTAAACTATGATTGATTTTGGTTCTCTAACCATTTCTATGTGCTTTCAGACCTTATTTATATTAGGCTACTTTTCTGTAAAGATGCAGACAAAACTGCTTCATACATTATCAGCGTTTCTAGTGTCAACACCACTGCCTTAATCTGCTAAACTGGAGAGTTCATGACACCACTACTGTTGAGAGGCCCAGGTTGTTTCTATTCAGAGCTTTGAAATGGCATGGTTTGAAAACACTAAGGGCATCATTTATGAGAAATGGTGCATCGCTGCGTGAAAGCAGCGATGCAACACTTCTCAGTGCGCCCTCCTTGCAACACCAATGATGCATCATATTTACAGTATGACGCATCATGTCGCAAAGAATGGCAGATACGTCAGTATTACTGACGTATCTGTCGGCGCAAAAGTGGAGCATTGCTGGAGTTGTGTCGGAAGCGTGACGCAACTCCAACAATGTTCCTTTTACATGGGGCAAGCCCCATGTGAAAAGGCCTGTGTCACCCTTACGCCTGCAATGAGACAGGCATAAAGTTTTGACGCAGTGGGGGCATAGAACTTTTACGGGGCTTCGTTGGGACAGAACGCCCACCGTGCATACATTATACCTGACACACGCATAATGTAGCGTATGGCTTTACCAGATGATGCATCTGCCTAGAAGTGTCACCTTGTAAATATGTTGTAATGTGGCACATGTTTTATGCCGCCGCAGCATCACGAAAAGTTACGCAACCGCAGCACAAAACTGTCGTAAGGGCTCATAAATGAGCCCCTAGGACTCTCACTACATGTGACCCAGTAAATTTAAAAGCCTCTGTGTGGGGGGGGCGTGGCTTTGGAGCCGTTGGTGATGGCCGCTGATTTCGGGAGCTCCGCGGCGACGTAGACAGTGGAGGGCTTCCAGGCTTCTTTTCTTCTGTTCTGGGTCGCAGAATTCGACATGTCCTTCGTCGGAATACCTCAGCTATCGGTGTGAAGAATAGCGGAGAGTTTCCATGCCGTTAAGGTGATTTTACTTCGGGAAATGCAGTCAGTCAGAACAACGGCCGCCATTTTGTTTTTTGTGACGATAGTTTCCTGATACGTTCGTCACCCTTTTTATCAATACCATTCACTACGAGACTGATATTATATCATATGCACAAAGGTTTTTCATGTATGGTGTAATTTCCGGGTCTTTTTTGTGGCAATTATTGGAGTACCTCCTGTAGACTCTTTTTTCTTCAGTTTTTCGTTCTCCTCTCATCAACGCTCTGTGGCGGACTTCTTCCAACTTTGACAGATATTGTTGTCTGAATCATCTCTCCTTGTGACCGTCTCTTTCGTCACCAAAAGAGACTTTGTCTTCATGGCAATGCCGCGCGGTGCTCGCAGTGGCGCTCGCGCTGGGGCTCACCAAGTTATCTCCTCGCCACTGGCTGATAACAACCCTTTTAATGTCCTACGAGGCGCTATGGATGAAGCTTCTCCGGAGTCTTCTGATCATAAAACCTCCTCTTCGGCGGATACTCGCCCCAAACAACTCTCCAAATTACCTGCAGCTTCGCCCTCTGGCAAACGGGCAAAAATTAACCCCCCTTCTCCTACTAATCCATCCTCGTCAGTCTCTATGGAGCTTCTCCTTGAGGAAATCCGTGCTCTGAAGCCGTATATGGAAGAAACTAATTCGCGCCTACAAAGCCTTGAAGACAACTGGTCTCACACCGTCCAGAGAGTTGGGGTCCTTGAACAAAGAGTTGACACGTCCGAAGATACCTTACAGCAAGTACCCCTCCTACATACGGAAGTTGATCGGCTCAAACAACAAGTCGAACAATTGGAAAACCGCAACAGGCGCAACAACCTGCGTATTTATGGTCTAGCTGAAGGCCTTGAAGGTTCCAATCCAATTTCATTTTTTCAGTCATTTTTACCGTCTCTTCTTGGTCTTCCTGAATCTCCTCCTTTGAACATTCAACGCGCTCATCGTTTAGGCCGGTTGTCTGCTTCTTCCTCCTCCTCCTCAGCGAGACCTCGAGGTACTATTTTATATTTTTTGGAATACACGGACCTCCTCAAAGTACTCCAAGCTGCCAAACAAAAAGGAAAGATCTCTTGGCATGGCTCCAATCTATTTTTTACTCAAGACTATGCCAAAGTGACTGCAGACCGTCGGAAAAAGTTCCTGGAAATGAGACCTGCTCTTCGGAGTCTTAATGCGAGATATGGCCTTTTTCATCCATGCCTTTTCAAAGTGACATATAATAACAAGACTGTCTCTTATGAGGATCCGGCTGTTCTCCAACAATTTTTGAATAACTGTCGTCATGAGTCTATGGATGTCTCCAGATTATAATTATTTTCTCTCCCTCATGTAGAATGTTTGCTGTTTTACTGTATATGGTTTTATTGTTCCACATCGTTAACATTTGTATTTGGTCTTTTTTCCCCTTAGTTTTGGATACTTGGGCCCCTGTTTGTTACCCTCTTCAATTTTCCTGGATGCCGCCCTCCCTGCCGTCGTTGCCCTGTGGTTTCCCGTTCGGCGTTTCATTTACCTGATGTGGTTCCAACACCCTCATCCTTTCTTGTTCTCCTGTGGTATGTCTTTTGCCATTGTGTTTTTATGTTTATGGAATTGGTTGTTTTTGCTTTCTCGCTTTCTTCTCCTTATTCTACTCTCTTCTCTTACTCCTTCTTTCTTTTCTCAGTATCATTGTCTCATTCTTTCTTCTTTTGCTCTTACCTATTGCTCTTTTCTTTCTTTTTCCCTCTTTCTTGGGATTCAGTTCCTTCAATTTATTTTTTATCTTTTTTCCTTATTTGTTTATGCCTATTTCATTCTCATTTTATCTCTGTATTCTTTGATTTTCTTCCCTTTCCAATATAATGTGTTTTATGGTGGTTCCTTGGTCGTATTTATTAAATTATGTATCTGCTTTTCTTTCTTGTATTTGATACTATCTCTTCTCCCTGCAATGCTTTGTCTTTCCTTCCTTTAATAATGTAAGGATTACTATCCAATTTTTCCCTATTTATGCTTTTCTGTTTTCCTTTTATTTACATTTTTCTCCTTCTATATGAATGACTTTGAATATTTTATCCTGGAATGTTAAAGGTCTTGGGTCACCTATTAAACGCCAAAGAGTTTTATCTCATGTAGCAAATTTAAAAGGGGATATTGTTTTACTACAAGAAATTCATGTTAAAGATACTGAAATTCCTACATTGCGTCGCAATTGGGTTGGTCATGTGTTTGCCTCTCCTGGTTCTGGGAAGCGCAATGGTGTTGCCATTCTATGCCATAAGAAGTTAGATGTTCAGCTTGTCAATCAAGATAATGATACAGATGGTAGGTGGGTAGCAGTTTCTTTGTTGATTAATAAAGTTCCTTTGACTATTATTAATATTTATGCTCCCACTGTTCCAGATAAAGTCTTTTGGCCCCATATTCTCTCCTTACTTATGCAAGTCACCGATGATTATCTAATTTTGGGTGGAGACTGTAATATGGTTGTGGACCCCTTTTTGGATAGAAGATCTGATTCTATATTCTCCTCTTCTCACATGCATTCTTTGTTTACTTCCACTATTTCTCAAAGAGCCCTTGTTGATTCGTGGAGGCTCTGCCACCCTACTCTTAGAGAGTATACCTTTTATTCACCTCCTCACTCTTCCCAGTCCCGGTTAGATTATATTTTCATTTCCAAAGCCCTCACTCACCTTATTACTCACTCAGACATAGGTTCTATCCTAATTTCTGATCATGCTCCAGTCTCCTTAAGCCTGGAATTACTCCCCCCCGTGAAAGGCACTAGGAGATGGAGGTTTAATAACTCTCTTTTACTGGACCCACAATTTACACCAGCTTTTATGGATTTTGCCTCCTCATTTTTTGTAGAAAATGACTCACCTCAATTAACTCCTTCCCTTATTTGGGACACATTTAAAGCCGCCTCTAGAGACTTCATTATTACATTTGTTGCCCGTAAACGTCGTAAAGCCTCTCAATCGGCCCAGGTACTTAATACACAAATTAAACAATTAGAACACTCCTTTTACCTTTCTAAGAAGCAATCCGACTTAGATAATCTTATTAAGGCTAAGATCTCCTTTAATAAAATTTCCACTGATTCTGCCAATCTATTTTTACTTAAGTCTAGTGCTAAGTATTATACTGCCCAAAATAAAGCCGGTAATCTTTTAGCTAGATACCTCAAAGTCAGGAAGGAACGTACTAAAATTGAATCCATTGTTACCTCCTCTAATGTTGTGGTCCATAAAGATGAAGATATTTTGGCCGAATTTACGAATTTTTATCAGCGTTTATACACTCCGGAATCCCTCCCAGCCGTATCCGAAATTACTCGTTATTTATCATCCATTACCCCACCTTCCTCCTCAGAAGTTGATTTTTCCCCTTTAGAGGCTGACATTACTCGCAATGACATTCTGGAAGCTATCCAAACTCTGAAGAGGGGTAAAGCCCCTGGCCCTGATGGGTTTACTATAGAATTTTATTCCCATTTCTCCTCCTTACTTCTTCCTAGGATTCACCAACTATTCTCATTCTTTATAACTTCCCAAAGATCAGAAGGTACCTTTCAGGAAGCCCTTATTTGTCTTCTCCCCAAGGATGGTAAAGATCACACCTTTTGTAAGAATTATAGGCCCATTTCCCTAATTAATTTAGACTACAAAATTTTTGCCAAGATCCTTGCACTTCGTTTAGAAAAAATTCTCCCAAAATTAATTGCCAAAGAACAATGTGGGTTTATCAAAGGACGTCACTTATCTGATAACACCCGTCTCTTCTTTAATGTTTTAAGTAAATCGCTCTCTCATAAGTCGTCATTGGCAGCTATTGCATTGGACGCTGAGAAAGCTTTTGATAGAGTCAACTGGCAATTTATTTTTTCCTCCCTTTCTTGGTTTGGTTTCGGCCCTAAATTTCTTTCTTATGTCTCAATGCTTTATTCCTCTCCTAGATCTTTTATTCTAGCTAATGGCCTTGTTTCCTCTTCCTTTCCGCTTCTCCGTGGGGTTCGACAGGGTTGTCCGTTGTCCCCGCTCCTATTTATATTAGCATTAGAACCCTTTTTAACTAAAATTCGTATGAACACTGATATTTCTGGTTTCCCTTATGGTTCTACACAGTTAAAGATCTCTGCTTACGCAGATGATATTCTATTATTTCTCTCGAATCCCCATACATCTCTTCCGGCATTTTTATCAGAAGTCTCGAACTATGCATCAGTGTCTGGTTATAAGCTTAATGTAGACAAATGCGAAATCCTTCCTCTTAATAAATTCTGTTTTCATGCTGATTTCTTAACTTCTTCCTTCAACTGGAGCCCAAACAAAATCAAATATCTTGGTCTTTGGTTTACTCCTTCTATTAAGGACACAGTGGCTTTGAACTTTAAAAATTTACTTACAGCTCTCACTACCTCTACGAATCAATGGCATCCTTTGTTCTTATCTTGGTGGGGTAGACTAGACTCTATCAAGATGATGTTGGTTCCTTTAATCTTATTCCTTTTGTCGAATCTTCCGGTTCACATTCCTAAGTTCTACTACAAGAATATCTACTCCATTTTATCTAAATTTTTATGGCAAAACAAAACGGCCAGAATGTCTTTCTCTAGACTTAAATCTCCCAAACACTTAGGTGGTGTTAATTTTCCTGATTTTTCGTCGTATCATACTTCCTTTTTTCTTGCTCATTCTGCTTCTTTCATTTCTGATCATACTCCTGACCCCTCTTCTTGTCCTCTATGGGTAGAGGTTGAGACTTCCTTTTTTCAGCCTTTTACGTTTGAAGAATTTGTTTCATTGTCACAACCTCCAAAGAAATTTTCTCTTCCTATTCTCCAACATGTTTGCAAGACCTTTCAACCTATTATTTTCCATAACCTGGATGACCGTGCTCGTTTTCTACAATCCCCTATTTGGTATAACTCTCTTATCAAGATTAAAAATAGATCTATCTTTTGGAATGATTGGCTTTCCCTAGGTCTTAAATGGACTCATCAACTCTTTCATGATGGTTCTTTTATTCCCTTTTCTATTCTTCAAGATCGTTTCTCTCTCCCTCTTTCTTCTCACCCTAAATATACTCTATTAAAATCGGCGGCTCAAGCTACTTTTGATGCCCTTACGGATACTTCCATTCAACACAGTTCTTCTCTCATTTCCTTACCATCTTTGCATTCCTCTCCATCTGCTTCTCAAATTTATAAAAAATTGAGAGATACGTCTGCTAACCGACTGAAATCCCCTGTGGAATGTGCCTGGGAATCAGATTTAGAGGATTGTTTTCCTCTTACTACTTGGGATAACATTTGGAACAAAATAAGGAAGTCATCTAGAGCGGCAAATACAACCCAAACCCTATTTTTTATATACAATCGACTTTTAATTACCCCATCCAAACTACACCACATTGACCCCTCTATCCCGTCCAGCTGTTGGTCTTGTTCGGCTTTAGTGGCTGATCTTAAACACATGTTGTTTATTTGCCCTGCTGTTCATCTTTTTTGGGGCAAAGTTTGGCAACAAATTAACTCCATTTTTTCTACCAATTTCCCCTTCTCTTTTTCCCATATTTTTCTTGGGAGTCTCTCACAATTGTGGTCCTCCTCCAACACTGATACTTCCATAGTTGACCTCCTTTTTGCTGTGGCATTTCAACAAATCACGAAAGCTTGGAAAGATACTTCCCTTATTTCCTATCAAGCATGGTGGTATGGGGTTTGTTATAACCATAGGCTAGATAGAGCATATGTCCATCCTATCTCCCTTGCGATTAAAAGAGACTTATTATGGCTACCCATTACCTCTTTTCTAAATGTGTCTGCCCAATCCATCCCCTTACACAACCCTTGCAGGGAGGAAGTATCTAAACCTCCTTAATGTTTTTGTTCTTATTAATAACTCTGATAGTATTAATATAGGTAATTTTGCCAATTCGCTCTATCTCTTGTTACATACTAATCCCTGTATTATGAAATCATATTTGTTCCTTATATTGCCACTTATTTAATATATTGTTGTAATATGTTTTTGATGATATCCCTTTTTCTTTCCCTCTTTTCTTCTTTCTCTTTCTCTCTCTACTTCTTTCATTGATCTGAACTGATTTATAATGTATTTTTTATCATAAATGTATATTATTATTGTACTGCAACTTTTTTCATTCTTCAATAAAATCCTCTTTAAACTGAAAAAAAAAAAGCCTCTGTGTGGGCAGAGATCATAACTATAAGTATCTCAGACTTTTATCAAGCCTGCAATTACTGGGTGTGAGACAGACCGACCCCTGAAGTTAATTTACGGCCTGCCAAACCTGTTGAAACCTAATGAAGAAAATACTCAGCAAGCTCAACCGGATACCACTTGTGTATACCCATTTTGATGGGGAAAACGTCTTATAGAAATTATTTATAGGCCCTTTAATACCAATCCTAGGGACTTATCGGACCGATAAATAATGTATCCTCCACCTGTCCCCTCTAATGAGAGACCATGGTGTCTGGGAAGTAGCAAAATCAATATTTGGACATGTTTTGTCATGCAGTAGAGGGTATTCTATCAAACTTTTTCGAAAACCATCTCATCATGTTACCCCTGCTTTCTTGGCTACCTTGGGAATAGATATCGTTAGGAAGGGAAACATCAAAGGATTTCGGTATAGAAAAATACAAAATCATAAAACCCAGGGTAGATTTCATTTCTCACCTGTCCTACATCACTAGAGGCTTTGCTCACTAAACAACTTAACCCACTCACATCTCTCTACTCTAAACAGCACAGAAAAAAGGAGCATGCAGAGAGGAACAGTTAATTAAAAAAAAAATTGAATTAAGGGAATCCCTAAAAAGTAAAATATGGTAAAGCAGTAAAATACATATGATGAGAAATGCAAGGTGTTTAAATAATGTAAGGTGGAACTGCAAGCTGCAGGACGGGGATCAAACCAAGAAGCAGTAAAATATCTGTTCACAAACAGTACGATAAAGGGGTTGCACAGTCCTGCATCGCAATACACTGTAGTTCCACTTAATCCACTTAATCTTATGGTAAGAATGTTCTGATTGTACATCGCTTAGTTTTAGGTTGTATTTTTAACCTTTTAAATTTGTAACCATGAAAGTCAATTCACCAAATGTCAGGGGTAGTGGACGTAACATCACAAGTCAGTTGACTCACACACGTTTACATATGCACACACATTTACACATTTATACATAAACACACTCTTTCAAATAAACAGACTCTCACCTACAAGCACGCACACACCATACATTTGAAATAATTTTTTACCTACCTCAGCTGTCAGTGGGGGTCATAGTCCAGGTAATTGTACTCCATTACCCTCCTGTATTCGTCCCATTCATCAACAAGTGAGATAATACTGTCTCACCAACAGAAAATAAGAACGAAGGAATGCTGGCCTCTACCCCACCCCCTCCCACCGGGACTACATAAGCGTATTCACCCAACATTCCCTCTGTTCTTTTTTTCTGTCTTTCAAAAGTATGGGACGAGTCAGGGGCTGGGCCTTCTGATGCAGTCACTTCTCTGCTGCCGGGCAGTGGGGGCATTGCTGGCGGGCATGTCTCCCTCCCCGCCGGGCTTGGAGGGCGACATGTGCAGTTCCTCCCTGGTCTGCTTTTGGATGGAGGATGTATCCATTTTCTGGACCAAGCCTCCCAATTTGCTGGGCATGTTGGGAGGCGTGGCAGTTCCTGCCTATGTTGTCGTGGCCCAGTGAGTGTGGGGCACTTCCGGGTCACATTGCAAGTCAGGCATTGTGAAGCCGGTCGGCTGCACAGGGGTGTTTGGAGTCCTTTATCTGGCAGACGATGGATGAGTACTGCATAGTGTTTTTTGAATGTTTTGAGTGCTGTGCTTTTCTTGGGGCTGTGTCTTGGATCTTGGTGTGGCCCGGGTCCTGGTTCTCCATTTGCTGGGATGTGCATCTCCTGGGTGCTGGTGTTTGCAGGGATAGGCAAACACTCTAGGAAGCGCAAGCATGGGGAGCGCTCTTTCTCTACATCCTCTGCGTCTTCTCCATCTCCGGTGCGGTCTAAGTGCCGCAGGGAGGGGGATGATTTTAGGCTCAGTAGATTGATTAAGGAGGCTTTACAGGAGATTGGCAGGGGTGCGCGGCCCAGGAGCTCTGTCCTGGTTCAGCTGTCTCATTCTTCAAGTTCAGAGGAAGATTGGATGGGATGGAGGAGAAAAAAGGGAAGTATATTGATATGGACATGTTACCCGAGTTGATCAAACATGTCAAGTGAAACATGGGTTTTCCTGACAAGGAGGCTCCCAGTACATCTGGCGATTTACTGATGCATCAGTTTCAGAGTACAGCAGTGTTGGACATGCCTGTCCACCGCTACATCCATGAGGTGTTGAAGCGGGAGTGGAAGGACCCTGATTGGATTGTGCTTTCCCGTTTCATGGCCCAGCTGTATCCTCTCCGGGACATCTCGAAGGACTTGCCAGACTCTATTCCGATTGATACTTTTGTTGCTAGTCTGGTGGGCCGGACCTCATTGGCTGAGGATGCATTTATTAGGGATCCTGGGGGTAAGAATGTGGATGTATCCCTAAGGTAGGTTTACTCAGCTTCCCATTTGGCTCTGCATGCTGGGATTTAGGAACTTACATTGCACAATCCCTCATTTCTGATATCAAAGCACTGTATCAGTCCCTGGATGATACGTCAGACTGTTCTGGGCTTTTGGAACATACCGAGTGACAGGTGGAGTTTCTTTCGGATGTGTCCTTTGATGTGGTGTGGGCCTTGGCTCTTTCTGGGGAGCCTGTGTGGTGGCTCGCCGCAATCTGGTTTTCAAGGATTGGAAGACTGATTCTGCTCAAAAGGCTTCTCCCCTATGTTTGCCTTTCTAGAGGACTATGATGTTTGGGGAGGAATTAGAGGGCTAGTTGCACAAACATTTTAAGGAGAAAAAGCACGCTTCTTCTTTTAAGTAGTCCTCCACTGCTGTGGGTTCTTCAAAACCAAAATCCCCTTTTTCGTCAAACCTTCTAGGATGCCGTTTTCTAAGGGTGATGGGGTGCCTCATTCATGAGGCCCTATGGGCACTTTTACACCCCCAAAACCTCCCTTTTATGACGTTCCATTGGCGCAATGTGCCATCGCATATTTATGAAGCCACATAAAACCACTCTATGTGGCTTTTTTATGGCCTTATAAATATGTGCCACTTTAATGCAGAAAACTATGTGAATGGGGCATTGCATGAGTGTGCTGTGGGTGTTATCACGCAACACCCATGAAACCTGAAACATTCCCAGATTTACAAGGCATCGTAAACCTGGGAATGCGTCAGAACCTAATGCCACTTCAGGGGTGGCGTTAGGGAGGCGCAATGATGAGAAATGAAAACATTTCTCCTCATGCTTTCATTTTTCTATGCAGCACACATAGAAAAAGGAAAGTGCCTGAATGGAATGATTTTGTGCAAGAAGGGTCCCTTCCTGCACAAAATCAATCATACCCGCAATGCAGGCACCCTTGCACCATGGTGCAAAGGTGCCTGCATTGGCGCACAGCAGACAATTGTGCGCTGGCACAGAGGAAAAGGACAGGAATGCGCCACATCATATAGATACGGTGCATTCCTGACCTTTTGTTTTGCCATAGGGCAGCGCAGCAGGGAGTCCTGCAGCGCTGTCCTATGGCAAAAGCTGATAAATAAGGCCTGGGATGTTTTGGGATGTTTTGTTCTGGCCGGGATCGAGACAGTGAGGCAAAGTGTCCCTAGTCTAAGCCTCGTTCCTGACTATATGGCAGATGACCCAGGATTGTTGGTAGGAGGACAGCTTCAGCTCTTTCTTTCAGCCTGGTTACAGTCTAGTTCGAATGTGTGGGTTTTGGACGTTGTGCTCCAGGGGTACAGCATTGAGTTCACAGAGACTCCTCCCAATTCAGGGGTTCATCTGACTCCTTGGCCATCCTGTCATACCAAGAGGGCTGAGTTGTCCCTTGGGTTCGAGTCCCTCATGACCTAGGGGGTGATTCAGGTGGTGCCTCCTCTGGAGATGGGGAGAGGGTTTTATTCTCTGATATTTCTTCTGCCCAAATTGACAAGGAGGGCTCGTCTGATGCTGGACTTGAAGCTGCTGAACAAGTTTGTGGTTTGTATGCCTTTTAAGATAGAGACTCTTCAGAGGGTGATCCCGTTGGTTCTCCCTAGTCATTTCTTGTGCACTCTGGATCTGCAAGAAGCTTACTATCATATCCCAGTTCTCACAGGTTCCTGAGGTTTTGCCTTTAGGCCGTCATTTTCAGTTTCTTGTTCTGCCCTTTGGCCTGCGGTCTGCACCGAGGGTGTTAACCAAGGTGGTGGTACTGTTGGTGGTCTCTTTCCATCTTCAGGGTATCCTCATCTACCCCTAACTTGATGATTGTCTGATCAATGATCCATCTCGGCATCAGTTGCTGTTCGATCATGGGTTGGTGTGTTCAGCGGTGCAGGCTCATGGGCTTCCGGTGAACCTTTACAAGTGTCAACTGGTGCCCTATCATGACTTCACATTTATCGGGGCTCACTTTTGCATGGATCTGAACAGGGTGTACCTGCCAGACTCCCGAGCAGTTACCTTGGGTTCCCTTGCTCTGCGGTTCTTGAGGGGTGTCTCCTACCCCTTTCAGCTCTGGTTGCGGCTTCTGGGTCTCATGGCTGCAGCTGTGTTCACAGTGCCTTGGGCATGATTTCATCTCAGGCCTCTGTGGTGTATCTGTAGGCATGTAGAAATCCTTTGTCGAGGAATCTGGGCTTTCTGGTTCTGGTGTCTCCTACCATTGTCTCTGCCCTGAGCTTGTGGACTGTGTCAGCCAATCGTTCCGGGGGTTGCCGTTTCAGCCCTCTCCTCAATCGGGCCTGATGAAGGATGCTAGTGCTTTTGGGGTTGGGCGAATTTGGAGTCCAGCTCACTTCAGGTGCGTAGGTCTCTTCCGGCGTGGAGGCGCTCCTACAATTGGCAGGAGTTGACAGCTATTTCAGGGCTGTCATGGAGTTCCGGAGTCTGTTGTTAGGGCGGAATGTGGTGGTGCGTTCTGACTACATGTGATGGTGGCCCACCTGAATCATCAAGGGGGATCTCAGGTCCAGGTCTCTGAATGCAGTGTTGGTTCACTTGTTTTGTTGGGTGGAGTGGCACCTGTTGTTTCTGGCGACTGTTCACATCCGGTGGGTTGGACAGTGGGGTGGCAGATGCCCTCAGTCATTATTTCCCCCCTCCCAGGAGTTGTCTCTGACTCCGGAGGTCTTTTGGCTTATTAGCAGAAGGTTTGGTCTTCCCTTTCTTGACCTATTTGCTTCCCGGTACAATGCTCAGCTACCCCGGATTTGTTCCCAAGTCTGCAGGAGGGGGTGTGGGAGATCAATCAATCAATCAATCAATGGAGAGGAATTCTCTGACAAATTCCTTGGCCTTCGCTCCTGTTGTATGCCTTCCCGCCCCTTGCTCTGATCCCCCACTATTGGGCTTGCCTGGTGCTGGAGTCTCAGGAGGTGGTTGTGGTGGTGCCCTTTTGGCCTTGTCAGCCTTGGTTCCTCACTTTGAGGCTCTTGGCGGTGTGGGGCTGTGGTTGCTGCCCTGCTTTCCATGCCCCCTGCTGTTGGCTCTGTTGTTGCCTCTCCTGCAGCTATGGCAGCCAGTGTGGAAGTAGAGAGGCTGGGGTGACAGTGTTGGGATTTCCCTGAGCATTATGCCTTGGCTATCCAACAGTCTTGGAAGCCTTTGACCCTCAAGTCCTATGGTCAACATTGGAGGAATTTCCAGCGCTGGTGTTGGGCTCTGGAGTTGTTCCCCTGGAATGTTCCTTGCTGGAGGTGCTGCAGTCTCTCTGGGAGGGCTTCGAGAAGCATCTGGCTATTTCCACATTGAGGGCTCAGGGGCCACTATTAAGGAGTTTCTTCCCCTTGGGGTAATTTATCTGATGTGGATGTCTTGGTGTTTCGGTTGCTGAGGAGCTTTTTTGGGCCCTACCTTTGGTGCAGCACTTGTTTCCCTTGTGGTACCTTCCCCTGGTGTTGCGTGCTCTGATGGAGGATCCCTTTGAGCCTTTGGCTGATGTGGGCATCATGTTTGTCACATTGAAGGTGATTTTTTTTGGTGGCCATTACTTTGTCCAGGCGTCTTGAGGAGTTGGGGGCTTTGATGGCTCTGATGGCTCGGAAGCCCTTCCTGTCCTTTTCTGAGAATGGGGTGGTCCTCTGTTTGGATTCCTCTTTAGTCCCGAAGGTGCCTTCGCAGTTCCATTGTTCCCAGGAGTTGGTTTTGCCTGCATTATGCTCGGTCATTGGTCTGGGGATGATCTTTCTTGGTCGGTACTGAATGTTTGCCGGGCTTTGCATCACTATCTGGCTCAGATTCATCCTTTCCAGCGGTCGGACTCCCTATTTTTGTCTTTTGGGGTTTACTCTCGTGGGGCGAAAGCCTCTTCCTCTTCCATTGGACATTGATTGGAACAGGTCATTACTGTGGCTTACTCCCTTTCTGGTTCCCCTACTCTGTCGGGTGAGCAGGGGATGGTGGCCTCCTGGGTGGAAGTTCGGGGGGGGGGGGGGTTTCCCTGTCTGAGATCTGTAGGGCTGCTACGTGGGCATTTTCTAAAAGTTTTGTGCGGTATTATCGGATCCAGAATTTGCTGGGAGACAATGCTAATTTTGGTTTTAGAGTGTTGCAGGCTGTGAACTCCTGACTTTTGTTCCAATAAATCACTGGGTGGTGCTATTTTCCTTGTGTCCTGGTGGGTTGTTGTTGATGAATGCCAGTTTGTTGCTTGGATGCTCTGACTTGTTTATGAACGGGACAAGGACAGGAGGGACCTGCGGGTAATGCCCTATTACTTATTTATTTATTTATAGAGCGCAACATTCATCCTTTAGGCTATCACAGCGCTGAATAGTGGGACTTACCAGTAATCTTCTTTACTCCTGGTCCTATTGTCCTCGTCCCATTCATTACTGCCCTCCCTCCCGACGTGCCGCCCTTCATCTGGGGCTTGGTAGTTCAGAGGGAATGCTGAGTAAGTACACTTATGTACTACCAGTGGTAGGAGGTGGGGTACGGGCCAGCATTCCTTCAGGTTTTTTTTTCTGTTGGTGAGATAGGATTATCTCACTTGTTTATGAATGGGACGAGGACAACGGGACCAGGAGTGATGAAGATTACCGGTAAGTAATAGGGCATTCTTCATTACTCTAATTGTGAATATTATCCACTTTTAGAGTAAGAAAACACTGACAGAAAACAAGGAAAGTGGAGCCCCAACTGACATCCATAAGGACTAGCTGCTTCTGTGCTCATGGTACTGATTTTGCCACCTCTGTGCCCGGAGGTCGCAAAGGCAGTACCAGGGGTCGCAAGGAGCAAGGCAGGGTCGAAGCTGCAACCCCTGCCGACTCCTAAATGATGGGTATGTAACATGACTTTTTTTTTTACCTGATATTGGATGTTATCTTCTGATTTTGGTTGCACAATATCGGATTCTGAATTTGCTGCTGTAACTTCATTCCTTCAAAGTCTTCTGGTGGTGCCTGGCTAATGCGTCACCAGAAGAGTTATTAGGCCCATAAAGCAGTCACAGCAGAATCAAGTGCGTACATGTGCACCTGCTTGGGCCTGGTAAGACTCTGTGAGGTACTATTTACACCTGACCTTTTTATTATCTTGTGTCAGTAGAATTCAAATTCAAAGAATGCATTTAGATGTACGCTTAATATATATTTGGCCATTATTGAGCAGGACATGCAGTTTATTTTGAGCAGATATATTTTTATATTTGCATTTAGAACCACACCTGCAATTTCTCCTAGGTGCACCCTGGCTGTATTCATTGTATACAGCACCTGCACTCTCCTGATAAAATTCAGGCCAAGACCAACACTCTTTAGGACTGCCCACAAATGCTACAAATTGATAGCAATGGATGCACACTCAAGGTTTAGCGCAGCCAGAATGCAGTCTTCATCCAACGCTATCAGCAAATGCATAACATGCTTTTATCCCCAGATGTTAAACATGGTGCTGTTTCCAGCGACAGAGTCCAATTGATTGGGGTCTACAAGGGAAGACACAATCTTAAGTAGTCCATTTGCCAGCGCATTAGAAAATATCTTTCAGTCCATTTGTATCATAGATAACGGGCTACACGATTTCATCCTGCTCTGATCCCTTTTGCCATTATGTATCAGTATCATCACAGTTTCCCTCCAGGTTTGTGGTAGAGAACCAATGTTGCAGGCCTCCACAAACATCTCTGGAAACTTGTACAAAAGGAGGCTGGGCATTGCCTGATACTATTCCTCTGAGATGTCATCTGTTCCTGAGGTTTCACCTCGCAGCATCTCTAGCACTGCCCATCATTCTTCAGCTCAGTCAGGGCCTCTAAGCTCTATCTCTTCTCTGAAGCAAGTGGTAGTTAACTTTCTAGAGATAATCATCTTTATCTCCCATAGATACTGCCACCCCGGGGTGGATGACACCTTTAAGCAAGTCTCTTTGCAGGCAACATTTTATAAATCTCTACCACTATATTCAATATTGGAGAGAGGATGTAGCCTTACGGCTGGAGAAGTTGACTTCAAAGCTGGGGAACTGGGTTCGAGTCTCGGCAACGACACTCAACATCCTGTAATTCTGGGCAAATCACTTAATCTCCCCGTACCCTACAAAAAAGAATGCATCCATCTGTAGGGATACTGGTGCTCATGTAAAGCGCTCTGATACCTGATATCTTCGGGTCTAGCTTTTGCTATACAAAACTCTATAAAAAAATCTATAACTAATCCCATGTTATGCTGCAATGTCAATATGATGAGTGTGGACTTTCCCGTTTTAACAGCCGGGATAACATCTTTCTCTAAATAGTCATTGTCTATAATCCGTTTAAGAGCATTTCCCAAGTCAATTCCAGGTGTCCTCCACCTGACACTTTAAATTAAATGTCTCTGGGGATCTGCACTGGGCACCACTGTTTGCAAATCAAGGGGACCTGCATTCTCTCCAAACACAACATTTTTTTTTTTTAATTGCAGTCGAACCCATGCATCCAGACAATGCATTCCACCCTCAGAGCAAGGGTATATGCTTCCCATTCAACCACTAGTATGATTTCTGTGGAAGAACTGAGTTGTGTATTCTTTGATATGCATAGATATCTCGAGTATTCATGTATGGTACCAAAACTCTCTTCAAATTAGGCAAAGAGTCTTTATCGTCCACATTCGGAGCATTCATGTTCACTAAACATGCATCAAGCCCATCGAGCAACCCAGCCACACTCAGGTATTGACCCAGGACATTGGCTGAAAGCACATATGGTTGGACAAGAAAATGCCAACTTTCTCAAGTGATATTTTCAGAATTGTAGCTTAAAGATGATTTTAAATTACAATTCATTTGAGTGGAAACAGCATATCTCTACCTGCTTCCAATCTAAGGTTAGCATTTATGAAATGTAATAAAGTAATCCAGTGTTAGTCAATGGGTGGGAAAGGCCTTATAACAGTGAAAAACGACTTTAGGACTTTTTCACTGCCAGAACATGAGGAACTTTAGTATACATGGCCTGCTTTTTAAATACAGTGCACCCTTCCTAATGATACTTTTGTGCCTACTTTAGGGGTGACATATACATTTTCAAAAGGAAGGCTTAGGTCTGGCAAAATGTTTATTTTTCCAAGTCTAAATGGCAGTTTATTTCAAAGCTTTTTATTGAGTTTTTGCATATATGAAAGAAAACATAGATAAGGTCAACTCAAACAAATAATCCTATACAACATATATATATAAACTATATAAATATAAAATAGAAGTATAAATAAAGAAAATCAAGGGGGTAGGAGAAGTTAGGGAATGGGAGTTGAGAGTACAGATACAGGATTTTGAAATGCCAGTTTAAAACTGAAATACAGGGTTCAGTGGCAAGGTTGTGTAATGTTTTGAAAAAGGCTTCGCATTTGGGTGGTACAATGATTACTGCAAGCCATCTAGTAGCATTTAGCTGCCTTTTTACGAGTGGTTTGCACCATGCAACGTGATACATGCATGACAGAAACCTTCAGTTAGATTTATGAAGCCACTCAAGACCACTATGAGTGGTCCATAAATATGGAGTAAAGCAGTGCAGGGCACACTGCTGCATTGCCTTACTTTGAACATGGGATGCATGCCATGGGCAGCCTTGTGTGGGTGTTCCTCCGGCAACTCCCATGGTTTTTGACACATTCCCAGGTTTACCAGAACTGGTAGACCTGAGAAAGTGACAAACAGATACGCCTTCCCAGGAGAGGCATAACAAAGATAAATATCTTATTTCTCCTAGTTACTTCCCCTTTCTTTATGTGCTGCATTCTGCACCACACATATAAAGAGAGATATGCCTCTCAGTATTGGTTTTGTGCAAGAAGGTGCCACTTTCTACAAAAAGTACTCCTGCATTTAACGCAGACATCCTTGCAGCATGGTGAAAGGGTGCCTGCATTGGTTCTTATGTGCCAAAAGGGCACCAGCGCAGGGGAAAAAGCAGCAATGCTCCAGATTTCCTTAAATAATGCGCATTCATGCCATTTCTCTGTCATGTGGTGCAGTGCAGCCAGGTGAATAGCTGCACTGCACTGTGGGACTTTTTCATAACTAGGCTCCTTAATTTACAAGCCCTGGGTACATATAGTACCATGTACTAGGGAATTGCAAGTAAATTAACTCTGCCAATTTGGTGTGTTCCAGGTTTAAAACGTTTGAAGGAGGAAGCACAAACCATTCAGCACTGGTTTGCAGTGGTAAAGGGCACAGATTCCTAAAGCCAGTAAAAACTAATTCAGCAAAACAGGAGGGGTAAAGGCAAAAGGTTTGAAGGAATATCACACCAAGGATATCCGGTTTAAAAGATGCCCTCCTATTAATTGCAGTGCAAAAGGGGGTGGTGATGGACGGAGCATCAGAACCAATCAAACACTCACACCCAGTCCACAGATCTGGGTTTGATCCATCACCGTTCTTTAGCCCACTCTGCCACCCCAGTTCAGACATGGCCATATGCAAATGAGTCTGACCCTGTGCCTCATGGGAACAGTCCAGCCCGAACTGCCAAGCCATGCCTTCCCTGGACCGGAAACAAGCTTCCTAGGACCGGTTTCTGGCATTTCAGCCGTCTTCAGCCAGGCTTGCTTGAATCCAGTGGCAAAGTGAGCAAGGGACTCATGTCTGAGCATACCCTGCCAACTTATGGCGAACAAAGCAGTGCAAAAGGGGGTGGTGATGGACGGAGCATCAGATCCAATCAAACACTCACACCCAGTCCACAGATCTGGGTTTGATCCATCACCGTTCTTTAGCCCACTCTGTCACCCCAGTTCAGACATGGCCATATGCAAATGAGTCTGACCCTGTGCCTCATGGGAACAGTCCAGCCCAAACTGCCAAGCCATGCCTTCCCTGGACCGGAAACAAGCTTCCTAGGACCGGTTTCTGGCATTTCAGCCGTCTTCAGCCAGGCTTGCTTGAATCCAGTGGCAAAGTGAGCAAGGGACTCACGTCTGAGCATACCCTGCCAACTTATGGCGAACAAAGCAGTGCAAAAGGGGGTGGTGATGGACGGAGCATCAGAACGAATCAAACACTCACACCCAGTCCACAGATCTGGGTTTGATCCATCACCCTTCTTTAGCCCACTCTGCCACCCCAGTTCAGACATGGCCATATGCAAATCAGTCTGACCCTGTGCCTCATGGGAACAGTCCAGCCCGAACTGCCAGGCAGTTCCGGCTGGACTGTTCCCATGAGGCACAGGGTCAAGACTGATTTGCATATGGCTGGGTTCAAACTGGAATGGCATGGTGAGCAAAAAAACGATGGATTTAGGCCCAGATCTCTGTACTGGGGTGAATGTATGACATTGTTCTGCATTCTGTCCATCAATTGTTGTTTTTGCATTTGTCACCCCGAGTGGGAAGGGTATGCCCAGACGTGGGTCCCTTGCTCTCCATGCCACTGGAAATCAAGCAAGCCTGGCTGAAGACGGCTGAAATGCCAGAAACCGGTCCTAGGATGCTTGTTTCCAGTCCAGGGAGGACCTGGCTTGGCAGTTCGGGCTGGACTGTTCCCATGAGGCACAGGGTCAAGACTGATTTGCATATGGCTGGGTTCAAACTGGAATGGCATGATGAGCAAAAAAACGATGGATTTAGGCCCAGATCTCTGTACTGGGATGAATGTATGACATTGTTCTGCATTCTGTCCATCAATTGTTGTTTTTGCATTAGTCACCCCGAGTGGGAAGGGTATGCCCAGACGTGGGTCCCTTGCTCTCCATGCCACTGGAAATCAAGCAAGCCTGGCTGAAGACAGCTGAAATGCCAGAAACCGGTCCTAGGATGCTCGTTTCCAGTCCAGGGAGGACCTGGCTTGGCAGTTCGGGCTGGACTGTTCCCATGAGGCACAGGGTCAAGACTGATTTGCATATGGCTGGGTTCAAACTGGAATGGCATGGTGAGCAAAAAAACGATGGATTTAGGCCCAGATCTCTGTACTGGGGTGAATGTATGACATTGTTCTGCATTGTGTCCATCAATTGTTGTTTTTGCATTTGTCACCCCGAGTGGGAAGGGTATGCCCAGACGTGGGTCCCTTGCTCTCCATGCCACTGGAAATCAAGCAAGCCTGGCTGAAGACGGCTGAAATGCCAGAAACCGGTCCTAGGATGCTTGTTTCCAGTCCAGGGAGGACCTGGCTTGGCAGTTCGGGCTGGACTGTTCCCATGAGGCACAGGGTCAAGACTGATTTGCATATGGCTGGGTTCAAATTGGAATGGCATGGTGAGCAAAAAAACGATGGATTTAGGCCCAGATCTCTGTACTGGGGTGAATGTATGACATTGTTCTGCATTCTGTCCATCAATTGTTGTTTTTGCATTTGTCACCCCGAGTGGGAAGGGTATGCCCAGACGTGGGTCCCTTGCTCTCCATGCCACTGGAAATCAAGCAAGCCTGGCTGAAGATGGCTGAAATGCCAGAAACCGGTCCTAGGATGCTTGTTTCCAGTCCAGGGAGGACCTGGCTTGGCAGTTCGGGCTGGACTGTTCCCATGAGGCACAGGGTCAAGACTGATTTGCATATAGCTGGGTTCAAACTGGAATGGCATGATGAGCCAAAAAACGATGGATTTAGGCCCAGATCTCTGTACTGGGGTGAATGTATGACATTGTTCTGCATTCTGTCCATCAATTGTTGTTTTTGCATTTGTCACCCCGAGTGGGAAGGGTATGCCCAGACGTGGGTCACTTGCTCTCCATGCCACTGGAAATCAAGCAAGCCTGGCTGAAGACAGCTGAAATGCCAGAAACCGGTCCTAGGATGCTCGTTTCCAGTCCAGGGAGGACCTGGCTTGGCAGTTCGGGCTGGACTGTTCCCATGAGGCACAGGGTCAAGACTGATTTGCATATGGCTGGGTTCAAACTGGAATAGCATGGTGATCAAAAAAACAATGGATTTAGGCCCAGATCTCTGTACTGGGGTGAATGTATGACATTGTTCTGCATTCTGTCCATCAATTGTTGTTTTTGCATTTGTCACCCCGAGTGGGAAGGGTATGCCAAGACGTGGGTCCCTTGCTCTCCATGCCACTGGAAATCAAGCAAGCCTGGCTGAAGACGGCTGAAATGCCAGAAACCGGTCCTAGGATGCTTGTTTCCAGTCCAGGGAGGACCTGGCTAGGCAGTTCGGGCTGGACTGTTCCCATGAGGCACAGGGTCAAGACTGATTTGCATATGGCTGGGTTCAAACTGGAATGGCATGGTGAGCAAAAAAACGATGGATTTAGGCCCAGATCTCTGTACTGGGGTGAATGTATGACATTGTTCAGCATTCTGTCCATCAATTGTTGTTTTTGCATTTGTCACCCCGAGTGGGAAGGGTATGCCGAGATGTGGGTCCCTTGCTCTCCATGCCACTGGAAATCAAGCAAGCCTGGCTGAAGACGGCTGAAATGCCAGAAACTGGTCCTAGGATGCTTGTTTCCAGTCCAGGGAGGACCTGGCTTGGCAGTTCGGGCTGGACTGTTCCCATGAGGCACAGGGTCAAGACTGATTTGCATATGGCTGGGTTCAAACTGGAATGGCATGGTGAGCAAAAAAACGATGGATTTAGGCCCAGATCTCTGTACTGGGGTGAGTGTATGACATTGTTCTGCATTCTGTCCATCAATTGTTGTTTTTGCATTTGTCACCCCGAGTGAGAAGGGTATGCCCAGACGTGGGTCCCTTGCTCTCCATGCCACTGGAAATCAAGCAAGCCTGGCTGAAGACAGCTGAAATGCCAGAAACTGGTCCTAGGATGCTTATTTCCAGTCCAGGGAGGACCTGGCTTGGCAGTTCGGGCTGGACTGTTCCCATGAGGCACAGGGTCAAGACTGATTTGCATATGGCTGGGTTCAAACTGGAATGGCATGGTGAGCAAAAAAACGATGGATTTAGGCCCAGATCTCTGTACTGGGGTGAATGTATGACATTGTTCTGCATTCTGTCCATCAATTGTTGTTTTTGCATTTGTCACCCCGAGTGGGAAGGGTATGCCCAGACGTGGGTCCCTTGCTCTCCATGCCACTGGAAATCAAGCAAGCCTGGCTGAAGACGGCTGAAATGCCAGAAACCGGTCCTAGGATGCTTGTTTCCAGTCTAGGGAGGACCTGGCTTGGCAGTTCGGGCTGGACTGTTCCCATGAGGCACAGGGTCAAAACTGATTTGCATATGGCTGGGTTCAAACTGGAATGGCATGGTGAGCAAAAAAACGATGGATTTAGGCCCAGATCTCTGTACTGGGGTGAATGTATGACATTGTTCTGCATTCTGTCCATCAATTGTTGTTTTTGCATTTGTCACCCCGAGTGGGAAGGGTATGCCCAGACGTGGGTCCCTTGCTCTCCATGCCACTGGAAATCAAACAAGCCTGGCTGAAGACGGCTGAAATGCCAGAAACCGGTCCTAGGATGCTTGTTTCCAGTCCAGGGAGGACCTGGCTTGGCAGTTCGGGCTGGACTGTTCCCATGAGGCACAGGGTCAAGACTGATTTGCATATGGCTGGGTTCAAACTGGAATGGCATGGTGAGCAAAAAAACGATGGATTTAGGCCCAGATCTCTGTACTGGGGTGAATGTATGACATTGTTCTGCATTCTGTCCATCAATTGTTGTTTTTGCATTTGTCACCCCGAGTGGGAAGGGTATGCCCAGACGTGGGTCCCTTGCTCTCCATGCCACTGGAAATCAAGCAAGCCTGGCTGAAGATGGCTGAAATGCCAGAAACCGGTCCTAGGATGCTTGTTTCCAGTCCAGGGAGGACCTGGCTTGGCAGTTCGGGCTGGACTGTTCCCATGAGGCACAGGGTCAAGACTGATTTGCATATGGCTGGGTTCAAACTGGAATGGCATGGTGAGCAAAAAAACGATGGATTCAGGCCCAGATCTCTGTACTGGGGTGAATGTATGATATTGTTCTGCATTGTGTCCATTAATTGTTGTTTTTGCATTTGTCACCCCGAGTGGGAAGGGTATGCCCAGACGTGGGTCCCTTGCTCTCCATGCCACTGGAAATCAAGCAAACCTGGCTGAAGACGGCTGAAATGCCAGAAACCGGTCCTAGGATGCTTGTTTCCAGTCCAGGGAGGACCTGGCTTGGCAGTTCGGGCTGGACTGTTCCCATGAGGCACAGGGTCAAGACTGATTTGCATATGGCTGGGTTCAAACTGGAATGGCATGGTGAGCAAAAAAAACGATGGATTTAGGCCCAGATCTCTGTACTGGGGTGAATGTATGACATTGTTCTGCATTCTGTCCATCAATTGTTGTTTTTGCATTTGTCACCCCGAGTGGGAAGGGTATGCCCAGACGTGGGTCCCTTGCTCTCCATGCCACTGGAAATCAAGCAAGCCTGCCTGAAGACGGCTGAAATGCCAGAAACCGGTCCTAGGATGCTTGTTTCCAGTCCAGGGAGGACCTGGCTTGGCAGTTCGGGCTGGACTGTTCCCATGAGGCACAGGGTCAAGACTGATTTGCATATGGCTGGGTTCAAACTGGAATGGCATGGTGAGCAAAAAAAACGATGGATTTAGGCCCAGATCTCTGTACTGGGGTGAATGTATGACATTGTTCTGCATTCTGTCCATAAATTATTGTTTTTGCATTTGTCACCCCGAGTGGGAAGGGTATGCCCAGACGTGGGTCCCTTGCTCTCCATGCCACTGGAAATCAAGCAAGCCTGGCTGAAGACGGCTGAAATGCCAGAAACCGGTCCTAGGATGCTTGTTTCCAGTCCAGGGAGGACCTGGCTTGGCAGTTCGGGCTGGAATTTCCCATGAGGCACAGGGTCAAGACTGATTTGCATATGGCTGGGTTCAAACTGGAATGGCATGGTGAGCAAAAAAACGATGGATTTAGGCCCAGATCTCTGTACTGGGGTGAATGTATGACATTGTTCTGCATTCTGTCCATCAATTGTTGTTTTTGCATTTGTCACCCCGAGTGGGAAGGGTATGCCCAGACGTGGGTCCCTTGCTCTCCATGCCACTGGAAATCAAGCAAGCCTGGCTGAACACGGCTGAAATGCCAGAAACCGGTCCTAGGATGCTTGTTTCCAGTCCAGGGAGGACCTGGCTTGGCAGTTCGGGCTGGACTGTTCCCATGAGGCACAGGGTCAAGACTGATTTGCATATGGCTGGGTTCAAACTGGAATGGCATGGTGAGCAAAAAAACGATGGATTCAGGCCCAGATCTCTGTACTGGGGTGAATGTATGATATTGTTCTGCATTGTGTCCATTAATTGTTGTTTTTGCATTTGTCACCCCGAGTGGGAAGGGTATGCCCAGACGTGGGTCCCTTGCTCTCCATGCCACTGGAAATCAAGCAAACCTGGCTGAAGACGGCTGAAATGCCAGAAACCGGTCCTAGGATGCTTGTTTCCAGTCCAGGGAGGACCTGGCTTGGCAGTTCGGGCTGGACTGTTCCCATGAGGCACAGGGTCAAGACTGATTTGCATATGGCTGGGTTCAAACTGGAATGGCATGGTGAGCAAAAAAAACGATGGATTTAGGCCCAGATCTCTGTACTGGGGTGAATGTATGACATTGTTCTGCATTCTGTCCATCAATTGTTGTTTTTGCATTTGTCACCCCGAGTGGGAAGGGTATGCCCAGACGTGGGTCCCTTGCTCTCCATGCCACTGGAAATCAAGCAAGCCTGCCTGAAGACGGCTGAAATGCCAGAAACCGGTCCTAGGATGCTTGTTTCCAGTCCAGGGAGGACCTGGCTTGGCAGTTCGGGCTGGACTGTTCCCATGAGGCACAGGGTCAAGACTGATTTGCATATGGCTGGGTTCAAACTGGAATGGCATGGTGAGCAAAAAAAACGATGGATTTAGGCCCAGATCTCTGTACTGGGGTGAATGTATGACATTGTTCTGCATTCTGTCCATAAATTATTGTTTTTGCATTTGTCACCCCGAGTGGGAAGGGTATGCCCAGACGTGGGTCCCTTGCTCTCCATGCCACTGGAAATCAAGCAAGCCTGGCTGAAGACGGCTGAAATGCCAGAAACCGGTCCTAGGATGCTTGTTTCCAGTCCAGGGAGGACCTGGCTTGGCAGTTCGGGCTGGAATTTCCCATGAGGCACAGGGTCAAGACTGATTTGCATATGGCTGGGTTCAAACTGGAATGGCATGGTGAGCAAAAAAACGATGGATTTAGGCCCAGATCTCTGTACTGGGGTGAATGTATGACATTGTTCTGCATTCTGTCCATCAATTGTTGTTTTTGCATTTGTCACCCCGAGTGGGAAGGGTATGCCCAGACGTGGGTCCCTTGCTCTCCATGCCACTGGAAATCAAGCAAGCCTGGCTGAACACGGCTGAAATGCCAGAAACCGGTCCTAGGATGCTTGTTTCCAGTCCAGGGAGGACCTGGCTTGGCAGTTCGGGCTGGACTGTTCCCATGAGGCACATGGTCAAGACTGATTTGCATATGGCTGGGTTCAAACTGGAATGGCATGGTGAGCAAAAAAACGATGGATTTAGGCCCAGATCTCTGTACTGGGGTGAATGTATGACATTGTTCTTCATTCTGTCCATCAATTGTTGTTTTTGCATTTGTCACCCCGAGTGGGAAGGGTATGCCCAGACGTGGGTCCCTTGCTCTCCATGCCATTGGAAATCAAGCAAGCCTGGCTGAAGACGGCTGAAATGCCAGAAACCGGTCCTAGGATGCTTGTTTCCAGTCCAGGGAGGACCTGGCTTGGCAGTTCGGGCTGGACTGTTCCCATGAGGCACAGGGTCAAGACTGATTTGCATATGGCTGGGTTCAAACTGGAATGGCATGATGAGCAAAAAAACGATGGATTTAGGCCCAGATCTCTGTACTGGGGTGAATGTATGACATTGTTCTGCATTCTGTCCATCAATTGTTGTTTTTGCATTTGTCACCCCGAGTGGGAAGGGTATGCCCAGACGTGGGTCCCTTGCTCTCCATGCCACTGGAAATCAAGCAAGCCTGGCTGAAGACAGCTGAAATGCCAGAAACCGGTCCTAGGATGCTCGTTTCCAGTCCAGGGAGGACCTGGCTTGGCAGTTCGGGCTGGACTGTTCCCATGAGGCACAGGGTCAAGACTGATTTGCATATGGCTGGGTTCAAACTGGAATGGCATGGTGAGCAAAAAAACGATGGATTTAGGCCCAGATCTCTGTACTGGGGTGAATGTATGACATTGTTCTGCATTCTGTCCATCAATTGTTGTTTTTGCATTTGTCACCCCGAGTGGGAAGGGTATGCCCAGACGTGGGTCCCTTGCTCTCCATGCCACTGGAAATCAAGCAAGCCTGGCTGAAGACGGCTGAAATGCCAGAAACCGGTCCTAGGATTCTTGATTCCAGTCCAGGGAGGACCTGGCTTGGCAGTTCGGGCTGGACTGTTCCCATGAGGCACAGGGTCAAGACTGATTTGCATATGGCTGGGTTCAAACTGGAATGGCATGGTGAGCAAAAAAACGATGGATTTAGGCCCAGATCTCTGTACTGGGGTGAATGTATGACATTGTTCAGCATTCTGTCCATCAATTGTTGTTTTTGAATTTGTCACCCCGTGTGGGAAGGGTATGCCCAGACGTGGGTCCCTTGCTCTCCATGCCACTGGAAATCAAGCAAGCCTGGCTGAAGACGGCTGAAATGCCAGAAACTGGTCCTAGGATGCTTGTTTCCAGTCCAGGGAGGACCTGGCTTGGCAGTTCGGGCTGGACTGTTCCCATGAGGCACAGGGTCAAGACTGATTTGCATATGGCTGGGTTCAAACTGGAATGGCATGGTGAGCAAAAAAACGATGGATTTAGGCCCAGATCTCTGTACTGGGGTGAATGTATGACATTGTTCTGCATTCTGTCCATCAATTGTTGTTTTTGCATTTGTCACCCCGAGTGGGAAGGGTATGCCCAGACGTGGGTCCCTTGCTCTCCATGCCACTGAAAATCAAACACGCCTGGCTGAAGACGGCTGAAATGCCAGAAACCGGTCCTAGGATGCTTGTTTCCAGTCCAGGGAGGACCTGGCTTGGCAGTTCGGGCTGGACTGTTCCCATGAGGCACAGGGTCAAGACTGATTTGCATATGGCTGGGTTCAAACTGGAATGGCATGGTGAGCAAAAAAACGATGGATTTAGGCCCAGATCTCTGTACTGGGGTGAATGTATGACATTGTTCTGCATTCTGTCCATCAATTGTTGTTTTTGCATTTGTCACCCCGAGTGGGAAGGGTATGCCCAGACGTGGGTCCCTTGCTCTCCATGCCACTGGAAATCAAGCAAGCCTGGCTGAAGACGGCTGAAATGCCAGAAACCGGTCCTAGGATGCTTGTTTCCAGTCCAGGGAGGACCTGGCTTGGCAGTTCGGGCTGGACTGTTCCCATGAGGCACAGGGTCAAGACTGATTTGCATATGGCTGGGTTCAAACTGGAATGGCATGGTGAGCAAAAAAACGATGGATTCAGGCCCAGATCTCTGTACTGGGGTGAATGTATGCTATTGTTCTGCATTCTGTCCATTAATTGTTGTTTTTGCATTTGTCACCCCGAGTGGGAAGGGTATGCCCAGACGTGGGTCCCTTGCTCTCCATGCCACTGGAAATCAAGCAAGCCTGGCTGAAGACGGCTGAAATGCCAGAAACCGGTCCTAGGATGCTTGTTTCCAGTCCAGGGAGGACCTGGCTTGGCAGTTCGGGCTGGACTGTTCCCATGAGGCACAGGGTCAAGACTGATTTGCATATGGCTGGGTTCAAAATGGAATGGCATGGTGAGCAAAAAAACGATGGATTTAGGCCCAGATCTCTGTACTGGGGTGAATGTATGACATTGTTCTGCATTCTGTCCATCAATTGTTGTTTTTGCATTTGTCACCCCGAGTGGGAAGGGTATGCCCAGATGTGGGTCCCTTGCTCTCCATGCCACTGGAAATCAAGCAAGCCTGGCTGAAGACGGCTGAAATGCCAGAAACCGGTCCTAGGATGCTTGTTTCCAGTCCAGGGAGGACCTGGCTTGGCAGTTCGGGCTGGACTGTTCCCATGAGGCACAGGGTCAAGACTGATTTGCATATGGCTGGGTTCAAACTGGAATGGCATGGTGAGCAAAAAAAACGATGGATTTAGGCCCAGATCTCTGTACTGGGGTGAATGTATGACATTGTTCTGCATTCTGTCCATCAATTGTTGTTTTTGCATTTGTCACCCCGAGTGGGAAGGGTATGCCCAGACGTGGGTCCCTTGCTCTCCATGCCACTGGAAATCAAGCAAGCCTGCCTGAAGATGGCTGAAATGCCAGAAACCGGTCCTAGGATGCTTGTTTCTAGTCCAGGGAGGACCTGGCTTGGCAGTTCGGGCTGGACTGTTCCCATTAGGCACAGGGTCAAGACTGATTTGCATATGGCTGGGTTCAAACTGGAATGGCATGGTGAGCAAAAAAAAAGATGGATTTATGCCCAGATCTCTGTACTGGGGTGAATGTATGACATTGTTCTGCATTCTGTCCATAAATTATTGTTTTTGCATTTGTCATCCCGAGTGGGAAGGGTATGCCCAGACGTGGGTCCCTTGCTCTCCATGCCACTGGAAATCAAGCAAGCCTGGCTGAAGACGGCTGAAATGCCAGAAACCGGTCCTAGGATGCTTGTTTCCAGTCCAGGGAGGACCTGGCTTGGCAGCTCGGGCTGGAATTTCCCATGAGGCACAGGGTCAAGACTGATTTGCATATGGCTGGGTTCAAACTGGAATGGCATGGTGAGCAAAAAAACGATGGATTTAGGCCCAGATCTCTGTACTGGGGTGAATGTATGACATTGTTCTGCATTCTGTCCATCAATTGTTGTTTTTGCATTTGTCACCCCGAGTGGGAAGGGTATGCCCAGACGTGGGTCCCTTGCTCTCCATGCCACTGGAAATCAAGCAAGCCTGGCTGAAGACGGCTGAAATGCCAGAAACCGGTCCTAGGATGCTTGTTTCCAGTCCAGGGAGGACCTGGCTTGGCAGTTCGGCTGGACTGTTCCCATGAGGCACAGGGTCAAGACTGATTTGCATATGGCTGGGTTCAAACTGGAATGGCATGGTGAGCAAAAAAACGATGGATTTAGGCCCAGATCTCTGTACTGGGGTGAATGTATGACATTGTTCAGCAGTTTGTCCATCAATTGTTGTTTTTGAATTTGTGACCCCGTGTGGGAAGGGTATGCCCAGACGTGGGTCCCTTGCTCTCCATGCCACTGGAAATCAAGCAAGCCTGGCTGAAGACGGCTGAAATGCCAGAAACTGGTCCTAGGATGCTTGTTTCCAGTCCAGGGAGGACCTGGCTTGGCAGTTCGGGCTGGACTGTTCCCATGAGGCACAGGGTCAAGACTGATTTGCATATGGCTGGGTTCAAACTGGAATGGCATGGTGAGCAAAAAAACGATGGATTTAGGCCCAGATCTCTGTACTGGGGTGAGTGTATGACATTGTTCTGCATTCTGTCCATCAATTGTTGTTTTTGCATTTGTCACCCCGAGTGGGAAGGGTATGCCCAGACGTGGGTCCCTTGCTCTCCATGCCACTGGAAATCAAGCAAGCCTGGCTGAAGATGGCTGAAATGCCAGAAACCGGTCCTAGGATGCTTATTTCCAGTCCAGGGAGGACCTGGCTTGGCAGTTCGGGCTGGACTGTTCCCATGAGGCACAGGGTCAAGACTGATTTGCATATGGCTGGGTTCAAACTGGAATGGCATGGTGAGCAAAAAAACGATGGATTTAGGCCCAGATCTCTGTACTGGGGTGAATGTATGACATTGTTCTGCATTCTGTCCATCAATTGTTGTTTTTGCATTTGTCACCCCGAGTGGGAAGGGTATGCCCAGACGTGGGTCCCTTGCTCTCCATGCCACTGGAAATCAAGCAAGCCTGGCTGAAGACGGCTGAAATGCCAGAAACCGGTCCTAGGATGCTTGTTTCCAGTCCAGGGAGGACCTGGCTTGGCAGTTCGGGCTGGACTGTTCCCATGAGGCACAGGGTCAAGACTGATTTGCATATGGCTGGGTTCAAACTGGAATGGCATGGTGAGCAAAAAAACTATGGATTTAGGCCCAGATCTCTGTACTGGGGTGAATGTATGACATTGTTCTGCATTCTGTCCATCAATTGTTGTTTTTGCATTTGTCACCCCGAGTGGGAAGGGTATGCCCAGACGTGGGTCCCTTGCTCTCCATGCCACTGGAAATCAAACAAGCCTGGCTGAAGACGGCTGAAATGCCAGAAACCGGTCCTAGGATGCTTGTTTCCAGTCCAGGGAGGACCTGGCTTGGCAGTTCGGGCTGGACTGTTCCCATGAGGCACAGGGTCAAGACTGATTTGCATATGGCTGGGTTCAAACTGGAATGGCATGGTGAGCAAAAAAACGATGGATTTAGGCCCATATCTCTGTACTGGGGTGAATGTATGACATTGTTCTGCATTCTGTCCATCAATTGTTGTTTTTGCATTTGTCACCCCGAGTGGGAAGGGTATGCCCAGACGTGGGTCCCTTGCTCTCCATGCCACTGGAAATCAAGCAAGCCTGGCTGAAGACGGCTGAAATGCCAGAAACCGGTCCTAGGATGCTTGTTTCCAGTCCAGGGAGGACCTGGCTTGGCAGTTCGGGCTGGACTGTTCCCATGAGGCACAGGGTCAAGACTGATTTGCATATGGCTGGGTTCAAACTGGAATGGCATGGTGAGCAAAAAAACTATGGATTCAGGCCCAGATCTCTGTACTGGGGTGAATGTATGATATTGTTCTGCATTCTGTCCATTAATTGTTGTTTTTGCATTTGTCACCCCGAGTGGGAAGGGTATGCCCAGACGTGGGTCCCTTGCTCTCCATGCCACTGGAAATCAAGCAAGCCTGGCTGAAGACGGCTGAAATGCCAGAAACCGGTCCTAGGATGCTTGTTTCCAGTCCAGGGAGGACCTGGCTTGGCAGTTCGTGCTGGACTGTTCCCATGAGGCACAGGGTCAAGACTGATTTGCATATGGCTGGGTTCAAACTGGAATGGCATGGTGAGCAAAAAAAACGATGGATTTAGGCCCAGATCTCTGTACTGGGGTGAATGTATGACATTGTTCTGCATTCTGTCCATCAATTGTTGTTTTTGCATTTGTCACCCCGAGTGGGAAGGGTATGCCCAGACGTGGGTCCCTTGCTCTCCATGCCACTGGAAATCAAGCAAGCCTGCCTGAAGATGGCTGAAATGCCAGAAACCGGTCCTAGGATGCTTGTTTCCAGTCCAGGGAGTACCTGGCTTGGCAGTTCGGGCTGGACTGTTCCCATTAGGCACAGGGTCAAGACTGATTTGCATATGGCTGGGTTCAAACTGGAATGGCATGGTGAGCAAAAAAAACGATGGATTTATGCCCAGATCTCTGTACTGGGGTGAATGTATGACATTGTTCTGCATTCTGTCCATAAATTATTGTTTTTGCATTTGTCACCCCGAGTGGGAAGGGTATGCCCAGACGTGGGTCCCTTGCTCTCCATGCCACTGGAAATCAAGCAAGCCTGGCTGAAGACGGCTGAAATGCCAGAAACCGGTCCTAGGATGCTTGTTTCCAGTCCAGGGAGGACCTGGCTTGGCAGTTCGGGCTGGAATTTCCCATGAGGCACAGGGTCAAGACTGATTTGCATATGGCTGGGTTCAAACTGGAATGGCATGGTGAGCAAAAAAACGATGGATTTAGGCCCAGATCTCTGTACTGGGGTGAATGTATGACATTGTTCTGCATTCTGTCCATCAATTGTTGTTTTTGCATTTGTCACCCCGAGTGGGAAGGGTATGCCCAGACGTGGGTCCCTTGATCTCCATGCCACTGGAAATCAAGCAAGCCTGGCTGAAGACGGCTGAAATGTCAGAAACCGGTCCTAGGATGCTTGTTTCCAGTCCAGGGAGGACCTGGCTTGGCAGTTCGGGCTGGACTGTTCCCATGAGGCACAGGGTCAAGACTGATTTGCATATGGCTGGGTTCAAACTGGAATGGCATGGTGAGCAAAAAAACGATGGATTTAGGCCCAGATCTCTGTACTGGGGTGAATGTATGACATTGTTCTGCATTCTGTCCATCAATTGTTGTTTTTGCATTTGTCACCCCGAGTGGGAAGGGTATGCCCAGACGTGGGTCCCTTGCTCTCCATGCCACTGGAAATCAAGCAAGCCTGGCTGAAGATGGCTGAAATGCCAGAAACCGGTCCTAGGATGCTTGTTTCCAGTCCAGGGAGGACCTGGCTTGGCAGTTCGGGCTGGACTGTTCCCATGAGGCACAGGGTCAAGACTGATTTGAATATGGCTGGGTTCAAACTGGAATGGCATGATGAGCAAAAAAACGATGGATTTAGGCCCAGATCTCTGTACTGGGGTGAATGTATGACATTGTTCTGCATTCTGTCCATCAATTGTTGTTTTTGCATTTGTCACCCCGAGTGGGAAGGGTATGCCCAGACGTGGGTCCCTTGCTCTCCATGCCACTGGAAATCAAGCAAGCCTGGCTGAAGACAGCTGAAATGCCAGAAACCGGTCCTAGGATGCTCGTTTCCAGTCCAGGGAGGACCTGGCTTGGCAGTTCGGGCTGGACTGTTCCCATGAGGCACAGGGTCAAGACTGATTTGCATATGGCTGGGTTCAAACTGGAATGGCATGGTGAGCAAAAAAACGATGGATTTAGGCCCAGATCTCTGTACTGGGGTGAATGTATGACATTGTTCTGCATTCTGTCCATCAATTGTTGTTTTTGCATTTGTCACCCCGAGTGGGAAGGGTATGCCCAGACGTGGGTCCCTTGCTCTCCATGCCACTGGAAATCAAGCAAGCCTGGCTGAAGACGGCTGAAATGCCAGAAACCGGTCCTAGGATGCTTGATTCCAGTCCAGGGAGGACCTGGCTTGGCAGTTCGGGCTGGACTGTTCCCATGAGGCACAGGGTCAAGACTGATTTGCATATGGCTGGGTTCAAACTGGAATGGCATGGTGAGCAAAAAAACGATGGATTTAGGCCCAGATCTCTGTACTGGGGTGAATGTATGACATTGTTCAGCATTCTGTCCATCAATTGTTGTTTTTGAATTTGTCACCCCGTGTGGGAAGGGTATGCCCAGACGTGGGTCCCTTGCTCTCCATGCCACTGGAAATCAAGCAAGCCTGGCTGAAGACGGCTGAAATGCCAGAAACTGGTCCTAGGATGCTTGTTTCCAGTCCAGGGAGGACCTGGCTTGGCAGTTCTGGCTGGACTGTTCCCATGAGGCACAGGGTCAAGACTGATTTGCATATGGCTGGGTTCAAACTGGAATGGCATGGTGAGCAAAAAAACGATGGATTTAGGCCCAGATCTCTGTACTGGGGTGAGTGTATGACATTGTTCTGCATTCTGTCCATCAATTGTTGTTTTTGCATTTGTCACCCCGAGTGGGAAGGGTATGCCCAGACGTGGGTCCCTTGCTCTCCATGCCACTGGAAATCAAGCAAGCCTGGCTGAAGATGGCTGAAATGCCAGAAACCGGTCCTAGGATGCTTGTTTCCAGTCCAGGGAGGACCTGGCTTGGCAGTTCGGGCTGGACTGTTCCCATGAGGCACAGGGTCAAGACTGATTTGCATATGGCTGGGTTCTAACTGGAATGGCATGATGAGCAAAAAAACGATGGATTTAGGCCCAGATCTCTGTACTGGGGTGAATGTATGACATTGTTCTGCATTCTGTCCATCAATTGTTGTTTTTGCATTTGTCACCCCGAGTGGGAAGGGTATGCCCAGACGTGGGTCCCTTGCTCTCCATGCCACTGGAAATCAAGCAAGCCTGGCTGAAGACAGCTGAAATGCCAGAAACCGGTCCTAGGATGCTCGTTTCCAGTCCAGGGAGGACCTGGCTTGGCAGTTCGGGCTGGACTGTTCCCATGAGGCACAGGGTCAAGACTGATTTGCATATGGCTGGGTTCAAACTGGAATGGCATAGTGAGCAAAAAAACGATGGATTTAGGCCCAGATCTCTGTACTGGGGTGAATGTATGACATTGTTCTGCATTCTGTCCATCAATTGTTGTTTTTGCATTTGTCACCCCGAGTGGGAAGGGTATGCCCAGACGTGGGTCCCTTGCTCTCCATGCCACTGGAAATCAAGCAAGCCTGGCTGAAGACGGCTGAAATGCCAGAAACCGGTCCTAGGATTCTTGATTCCAGTCCAGGGAGGACCTGGCTTGGCAGTTCGGGCTGGACTGTTCCCATGAGGCACAGGGTCAAGACTGATTTGCATATGGCTGGGTTCAAACTGGAATGGCATGGTGAGCAAAAAAACGATGGATTTAGGCCCAGATCTCTGTACTGGGGTGAATGTATGACATTGTTCAGCATTCTGTCCATCAATTGTTGTTTTTGAATTTGTCACCCCGTGTGGGAAGGGTATGCCCAGACGTGGGTCCCTTGCTCTCCATGCCACTGGAAATCAAGCAAGCCTGGCTGAAGACGGCTGAAATGCCAGAAACTGGTCCTAGGATGCTTGTTTCCAGTCCAGGGAGGACCTGGCTTGGCAGTTCGGGCTGGACTGTTCCCATGAGGCACAGGGTCAAGACTGATTTGCATATGGCTGGGTTCAAACTGGAATGGCATGGTGAGCAAAAAAACGATGGATTTAGGCCCAGATCTCTGTACTGGGGTGAATGTATGACATTGTTCTGCATTCTGTCCATCAATTGTTGTTTTTGCATTTGTCACCCCGAGTGGGAAGGGTATGCCCAGACGTGGGTCCCTTGCTCTCCATGCCACTGAAAATCAAACAAGCCTGGCTGAAGACGGCTGAAATGCCAGAAACCGGTCCTAGGATGCTTGTTTCCAGTCCAGGGAGGACCTGGCTTGGCAGTTCGGGCTGGACTGTTCCCATGAGGCACAGGGTCAAGACTGATTTGCATATGGCTGGGTTCAAACTGGAATGGCATGGTGAGCAAAAAAACGATGGATTTAGGCCCAGATCTCTGTACTGGGGTGAATGTATGACATTGTTCTGCATTCTGTCCATCAATTGTTGTTTTTGCATTTGTCACCCCGAGTGGGAAGGGTATGCCCAGACGTGGGTCCCTTGCTCTCCATGCCACTGGAAATCAAGCAAGCCTGGCTGAAGACGGCTGAAATGCCAGAAACCGGTCCTAGGATGCTTGTTTCCAGTCCAGGGAGGACCTGGCTTGGCAGTTCGGGCTGGACTGTTCCCATGAGGCACAGGGTCAAGACTGATTTGCATATGGCTGGGTTCAAACTGGAATGGCATGGTGAGCAAAAAAACGATGGATTCAGGCCCAGATCTCTGTACTGGGGTGAATGTATGCTATTGTTCTGCATTCTGTCCATTAATTGTTGTTTTTGCATTTGTCACCCCGAGTGGGAAGGGTATGCCCAGACGTGGGTCCCTTGCTCTCCATGCCACTGGAAATCAAGCAAGCCTGGCTGAAGACGGCTGAAATGCCAGAAACCGGTCCTAGGATGCTTGTTTCCAGTCCAGGGAGGACCTGGCTTGGCAGTTCGGGCTGGACTGTTCCCATGAGGCACAGGGTCAAGACTGATTTGCATATGGCTGGGTTCAAACTGGAATGGCATGGTGAGCAAAAAAACGATGGATTTAGGCCCAGATCTCTGTACTGGGGTGAATGTATGACATTGTTCTGCATTCTGTCCATCAATTGTTGTTTTTGCATTTGTCACCCCGAGTGGGAAGGGTATGCCCAGACGTGGGTCCCTTGCTCTCCATGCCACTGGAAATCAAGCAAGCCTGGCTGAAGATGGCTGAAATGCCAGAAACCGGTCCTAGGATGCTTGTTTCCAGTCCAGGGAGGACCTGGCTTGGCAGTTCGGGCTGGACTGTTCCCATGAGGCACAGGGTCAAGACTGATTTGCATATGGCTGGGTTCAAACTGGAATGGCATGATGAGCAAAAAAACGATGGATTTAGGCCCAGATCTCTGTACTGGGGTGAATGTATGACATTGTTCTGCATTCTGTCCATCAATTGTTGTTTTTGCATTTGTCACCCCGAGTGGGAAGGGTATGCCCAGACGTGGGTCCCTTGCTCTCCATGCCACTGGAAATCAAGCAAGCCTGGCTGAAGACAGCTGAAATGCCAGAAACCGGTCCTAGGATGCTCGTTTCCAGTCCAGGGAGGACCTGGCTTGGCAGTTCGGGCTGGACTGTTCCCATGAGGCACAGGGTCAAGACTGATTTGCATATGGCTGGGTTCAAACTGGAATGGCATGGTGAGCAAAAAAACGATGGATTTAGGCCCAGATCTCTGTACTGGGGTGAATGTATGACATTGTTCTGCATTCTGTCCATCAATTGTTGTTTTTGCATTTGTCACCCCGAGTGGGAAGGGTATGCCCAGACGTGGGTCCCTTGCTCTCCATGCCACTGGAAATCAAGCAAGCCTGGCTGAAGACGGCTGAAATGCCAGAAACCGGTCCTAGGATTCTTGATTCCAGTCCAGGGAGGACCTGGCTTGGCAGTTCGGGCTGGACTGTTCCCATGAGGCACAGGGTCAAGACTGATTTGCATATGGCTGGGTTCAAACTGGAATGGCATGGTGAGCAAAAAAACGATGGATTTAGGCCCAGATCTCTGTACTGGGGTGAATGTATGACATTGTTCAGCATTCTGTCCATCAATTGTTGTTTTTGAATTTGTCACCCCGTGTGGGAAGGGTATGCCCAGACGTGGGTCCCTTGCTCTCCATGCCACTGGAAATCAAGCAAGCCTGGCTGAAGACGGCTGAAATGCCAGAAACTGGTCCTAGGATGCTTGTTTCCAGTCCAGGGAGGACCTGGCTTGGCAGTTCGGGCTGGACTGTTCCCATGAGGCACAGGGTCAAGACTGATTTGCATATGGCTGGGTTCAAACTGGAATGGCATGGTGAGCAAAAAAACGATGGATTTAGGCCCAGATCTCTGTACTGGGGTGAATGTATGACATTGTTCTGCATTCTGTCCATCAATTGTTGTTTTTGCATTTGTCACCCCGAGTGGGAAGGGTATGCCCAGACGTGGGTCCCTTGCTCTCCATGCCACTGAAAATCAAACAAGCCTGGCTGAAGACGGCTGAAATGCCAGAAACCGGTCCTAGGATGCTTGTTTCCAGTCCAGGGAGGACCTGGCTTGGCAGTTCGGGCTGGACTGTTCCCATGAGGCACAGGGTCAAGACTGATTTGCATATGGCTGGGTTCAAACTGGAATGGCATGGTGAGCAAAAAAACGATGGATTTAGGCCCAGATCTCTGTACTGGGGTGAATGTATGACATTGTTCTGCATTCTGTCCATCAATTGTTGTTTTTGCATTTGTCACCCCGAGTGGGAAGGGTATGCCCAGACGTGGGTCCCTTGCTCTCCATGCCACTGGAAATCAAGCAAGCCTGGCTGAAGACGGCTGAAATGCCAGAAACCGGTCCTAGGATGCTTGTTTCCAGTCCAGGGAGGACCTGGCTTGGCAGTTCGGGCTGGACTGTTCCCATGAGGCACAGGGTCAAGACTGATTTGCATATGGCTGGGTTCAAACTGGAATGGCATGGTGAGCAAAAAAACGATGGATTCAGGCCCAGATCTCTGTACTGGGGTGAATGTATGCTATTGTTCTGCATTCTGTCCATTAATTGTTGTTTTTGCATTTGTCACCCCGAGTGGGAAGGGTATGCCCAGACGTGGGTCCCTTGCTCTCCATGCCACTGGAAATCAAGCAAGCCTGGCTGAAGACGGCTGAAATGCCAGAAACCGGTCCTAGGATGCTTGTTTCCAGTCCAGGGAGGACCTGGCTTGGCAGTTCGGGCTGGACTGTTCCCATGAGGCACAGGGTCAAGACTGATTTGCATATGGCTGGGTTCAAACTGGAATGGCATGGTGAGCAAAAAAACGATGGATTTAGGCCCAGATCTCTGTACTGGGGTGAATGTATGACATTGTTCTGCATTCTGTCCATCAATTGTTGTTTTTGCATTTGTCACCCCGAGTGGGAAGGGTATGCCCAGACGTGGGTCCCTTGCTCTCCATGCCACTGGAAATCAAGCAAGCCTGGCTGAAGATGGCTGAAATGCCAGAAACCGGTCCTAGGATGCTTGTTTCCAGTCCAGGGAGGACCTGGCTTGGCAGTTCGGGCTGGACTGTTCCCATGAGGCACAGGGTCAAGACTGATTTGCATATGGCTGGGTTCAAACTGGAATGGCATGATGAGCAAAAAAACGATGGATTTAGGCCCAGATCTCTGTACTGGGGTGAATGTATGACATTGTTCTGCATTCTGTCCATCAATTGTTGTTTTTGCATTTGTCACCCCGAGTGGGAAGGGTATGCCCAGACGTGGGTCCCTTGCTCTCCATGCCACTGGAAATCAAGCAAGCCTGGCTGAAGACAGCTGAAATGCCAGAAACCGGTCCTAGGATGCTCGTTTCCAGTCCAGGGAGGACCTGGCTTGGCAGTTCGGGCTGGACTGTTCCCATGAGGCACAGGGTCAAGACTGATTTGCATATGGCTGGGTTCAAACTGGAATGGCATGGTGAGCAAAAAAACGATGGATTTAGGCCCAGATCTCTGTACTGGGGTGAATGTATGACATTGTTCTGCATTCTGTCCATCAATTGTTGTTTTTGCATTTGTCACCCCGAGTGGGAAGGGTATGCCCAGACGTGGGTCCCTTGCTCTCCATGCCACTGGAAATCAAGCAAGCCTGGCTGAAGACGGCTGAAATGCCAGAAACCGGTCCTAGGATGCTTGATTCCAGTCCAGGGAGGACCTGGCTTGGCAGTTCGGGCTGGACTGTTCCCATGAGGCACAGGGTCAAGACTGATTTGCATATGGCTGGGTTCAAACTGGAATGGCATGGTGAGCAAAAAAACGATGGATTTAGGCCCAGATCTCTGTACTGGGGTGAATGTATGACATTGTTCAGCATTCTGTCCATCAATTGTTGTTTTTGAATTTGTCACCCCGTGTGGGAAGGGTATGCCCAGACGTGGGTCCCTTGCTCTCCATGCCACTGGAAATCAAGCAAGCCTGGCTGAAGACGGCTGAAATGCCAGAAACTGGTCCTAGGATGCTTGTTTCCAGTCCAGGGAGGACCTGGCTTGGCAGTTCTGGCTGGACTGTTCCCATGAGGCACAGGGTCAAGACTGATTTGCATATGGCTGGGTTCAAACTGGAATGGCATGGTGAGCAAAAAAACGATGGATTTAGGCCCAGATCTCTGTACTGGGGTGAGTGTATGACATTGTTCTGCATTCTGTCCATCAATTGTTGTTTTTGCATTTGTCACCCCGAGTGGGAAGGGTATGCCCAGACGTGGGTCCCTTGCTCTCCATGCCACTGGAAATCAAGCAAGCCTGGCTGAAGATGGCTGAAATGCCAGAAACCGGTCCTAGGATGCTTGTTTCCAGTCCAGGGAGGACCTGGCTTGGCAGTTCGGGCTGGACTGTTCCCATGAGGCACAGGGTCAAGACTGATTTGCATATGGCTGGGTTCAAACTGGAATGGCATGATGAGCAAAAAAACGATGGATTTAGGCCCAGATCTCTGTACTGGGGTGAATGTATGACATTGTTCTGCATTCTGTCCATCAATTGTTGTTTTTGCATTTGTCACCCCGAGTGGGAAGGGTATGCCCAGACGTGGGTCCCTTGCTCTCCATGCCACTGGAAATCAAGCAAGCCTGGCTGAAGACAGCTGAAATGCCAGAAACCGGTCCTAGGATGCTCGTTTCCAGTCCAGGGAGGACCTGGCTTGGCAGTTCGGGCTGGACTGTTCTCATGAGGCACAGGGTCAAGACTGATTTGCATATGGCTGGGTTCAAACTGGAATGGCATGGTGAGCAAAAAAACGATGGATTTAGGCCCAGATCTCTGTACTGGGGTGAATGTATGACATTGTTCTGCATTCTGTCCATCAATTGTTGTTTTTGCATTTGTCACCCCGAGTGGGAAGGGTATGCCCAGACGTGGGTCCCTTGCTCTCCATGCCACTGGAAATCAAGCAAGCCTGGCTGAAGACGGCTGAAATGCCAGAAACCGGTCCTAGGATTCTTGATTCCAGTCCAGGGAGGACCTGGCTTGGCAGTTCGGGCTGGACTGTTCCCATGAGGCACAGGGTCAAGACTGATTTGCATATGGCTGGGTTCAAACTGGAATGGCATGGTGAGCAAAAAAACGATGGATTTAGGCCCAGATCTCTGTACTGGGGTGAATGTATGACATTGTTCAGCATTCTGTCCATCAATTGTTGTTTTTGAATTTGTCACCCCGTGTGGGAAGGGTATGCCCAGACGTGGGTCCCTTGCTCTCCATGCCACTGGAAATCAAGCAAGCCTGGCTGAAGACGGCTGAAATGCCAGAAACTGGTCCTAGGATGCTTGTTTCCAGTCCAGGGAGGACCTGGCTTGGCAGTTCGGGCTGGACTGTTCCCATGAGGCACAGGGTCAAGACTGATTTGCATATGGCTGGGTTCAAACTGGAATGGCATGGTGAGCAAAAAAACGATGGATTTAGGCCCAGATCTCTGTACTGGGGTGAATGTATGACATTGTTCTGCATTCTGTCCATCAATTGTTGTTTTTGCATTTGTCACCCCGAGTGGGAAGGGTATGCCCAGACGTGGGTCCCTTGCTCTCCATGCCACTGAAAATCAAACAAGCCTGGCTGAAGACGGCTGAAATGCCAGAAACCGGTCCTAGGATGCTTGTTTCCAGTCCAGGGAGGACCTGGCTTGGCAGTTCGGGCTGGACTGTTCCCATGAGGCACAGGGTCAAGACTGATTTGCATATGGCTGGGTTCAAACTGGAATGGCATGGTGAGCAAAAAAACGATGGATTTAGGCCCAGATCTCTGTACTGGGGTGAATGTATGACATTGTTCTGCATTCTGTCCATCAATTGTTGTTTTTGCATTTGTCACCCCGAGTGGGAAGGGTATGCCCAGACGTGGGTCCCTTGCTCTCCATGCCACTGGAAATCAAGCAAGCCTGGCTGAAGACGGCTGAAATGCCAGAAACCGGTCCTAGGATGCTTGTTTCCAGTCCAGGGAGGACCTGGCTTGGCAGTTCGGGCTGGACTGTTCCCATGAGGCACAGGGTCAAGACTGATTTGCACATGGCTGGGTTCAAACTGGAATGGCATGGTGAGCAAAAAAACGATGGATTCAGGCCCAGATCTCTGTACTGGGGTGAATGTATGCTATTGTTCTGCATTCTGTCCATTAATTGTTGTTTTTGCATTTGTCACCCCGAGTGGGAAGGGTATGCCCAGACGTGGGTCCCTTGCTCTCCATGCCACTGGAAATCAAGCAAGCCTGGCTGAAGACGGCTGAAATGCCAGAAACCGGTCCTAGGATGCTTGTTTCCAGTCCAGGGAGGACCTGGCTTGGCAGTTCGGGCTGGACTGTTCCCATGAGGCACAGGGTCAAGACTGATTTGCATATGGCTGGGTTCAAAATGGAATGGCATGGTGAGCAAAAAAACGATGGATTTAGGCCCAGATCTCTGTACTGGGGTGAATGTATGACATTGTTCTGCATTCTGTCCATCAATTGTTGTTTTTGCATTTGTCACCCCGAGTGGGAAGGGTATGCCCAGATGTGGGTCCCTTGCTCTCCATGCCACTGGAAATCAAGCAAGCCTGGCTGAAGACGGCTGAAATGCCAGAAACCGGTCCTAGGATGCTTGTTTCCAGTCCAGGGAGGACCTGGCTTGGCAGTTCGGGCTGGACTGTTCCCATGAGGCACAGGGTCAAGACTGATTTGCATATGGCTGGGTTCAAACTGGAATGGCATGGTGAGCAAAAAAAACGATGGATTTAGGCCCAGATCTCTGTACTGGGGTGAATGTATGACATTGTTCTGCATTCTGTCCATCAATTGTTGTTTTTGCATTTGTCACCCCGAGTGGGAAGGGTATGCCCAGACGTGGGTCCCTTGCTCTCCATGCCACTGGAAATCAAGCAAGCCTGCCTGAAGATGGCTGAAATGCCAGAAACCGGTCCTAGGATGCTTGTTTCCAGTCCAGGGAGGACCTGGCTTGGCAGTTCGGGCTGGACTGTTCCCATTAGGCACAGGGTCAAGACTGATTTGCATATGGCTGGGTTCAAACTGGAATGGCATGGTGAGCAAAAAAAAAGATGGATTTATGCCCAGATCTCTGTACTGGGGTGAATGTATGACATTGTTCTGCATTCTGTCCATAAATTATTGTTTTTGCATTTGTCACCCCGAGTGGGAAGGGTATGCCCAGACGTGGGACCCTTGCTCTCCATGCCACTGGAAATCAAGCAAGCCTGGCTGAAGACGGCTGAAATGCCAGAAACCGGTCCTAGGATGCTTGTTTCCAGTCCAGGGAGGACCTGGCTTGGCAGTTCGGGCTGGAATTTCACATGAGGCACAGGGTCAAGACTGATTTGCATATGGCTGGGTTCAAACTGGAATGGCATGGTGAGCAAAAAAACGATGGATTTAGGCCCAGATCTCTGTACTGGGGTGAATGTATGACATTGTTCTGCATTCTGTCCATCAATTGTTGTTTTTGCATTTGTCACCCCGAGTGGGAAGGGTATGCCCAGACGTGGGTCCCTTGCTCTCCATGCCACTGGAAATCAAGCAAGCCTGGCTGAAGACGGCTGAAATGCCAGAAACCGGTCCTAGGATGCTTGTTTCCAGTCCAGGGAGGACCTGGCTTGGCAGTTCGGGCTGGACTGTTCCCATGAGGCACAGGGTCAAGACTGATTTGCATATGGCTGGGTTCAAACTGGAATGGCATGATGAGCAAAAAAACGATGGATTTAGGCCCAGATCTCTGTACTGGGGTGAATGTATGACATTGTTCAGCATTTTGTCCATCAATTGTTGTTTTTGAATTTGTCACCCCGTGTGGGAAGGGTATGCCCAGACGTGGGTCCCTTGATCTCCATGCCACTGGAAATCAAGCAAGCCTGGCTGAAGACGGCTGAAATGTCAGAAACCGGTCCTAGGATGCTTGTTTCCAGTCCAGGGAGGACCTGGCTTGGCAGTTCGGGCTGGACTGTTCCCATGAGGCACAGGGTCAAGACTGATTTGCATATGGCTGGGTTCAAACTGGAATGGCATGGTGAGCAAAAAAACGATGGATTTAGGCCCAGATCTCTGTACTGGGGTGAATGTATGACATTGTTCTGCATTCTGTCCATCAATTGTTGTTTTTGCATTTGTCACCCCGAGTGGGAAGGGTATGCCCAGACGTGGGTCCCTTGCTCTCCATGCCACTGGAAATCAAGCAAGCCTGGCTGAAGATGGCTGAAATGCCAGAAACCGGTCCTAGGATGCTTGTTTCCAGTCCAGGGAGGACCTGGCTTGGCAGTTCGGGCTGGACTGTTCCCATGAGGCACAGGGTCAAGACTGATTTGCATATGGCTGGGTTCAAACTGGAATGGCATGATGAGCAAAAAAACGATGGATTTAGGCCCAGATCTCTGTACTGGGGTGAATGTATGACATTGTTCTGCATTCTGTCCATCAATTGTTGTTTTTGCATTTGTCACCCCGAGTGGGAAGGGTATGCCCAGACGTGGGTCCCTTGCTCTCCATGCCACTGGAAATCAAGCAAGCCTGGCTGAAGACAGCTGAAATGCCAGAAACCGGTCCTAGGCTGCTCGTTTCCAGTCCAGGGAGGACCTGGCTTGGCAGTTCGGGCTGGACTGTTCCCATGAGGCACAGGGTCAAGACTGATTTGCATATGGCTGGGTTCAAACTGGAATGGCATGGTGAGCAAAAAAACGATGGATTTAGGCCCAGATCTCTGTACTGGGGTGAATGTATGACATTGTTCTGCATTCTGTCCATCAATTGTTGTTTTTGCATTTGTCACCCCGAGTGGGAAGGGTATGCCCAGACGTGGGTCCCTTGCTCTCCATGCCACTGGAAATCAAGCAAGCCTGGCTGAAGACGGCTGAAATGCCAGAAACCGGTCCTAGGATGCTTGATTCCAGTCCAGGGAGGACCTGGCTTGGCAGTTCGGGCTGGACTGTTCCCATGAGGCACAGGGTCAAGACTGATTTGCATATGGCTGGGTTCAAACTGGAATGGCATGGTGAGCAAAAAAACGATGGATTTAGGCCCAGATCTCTGTACTGGGGTGAATGTATGACATTGTTCAGCATTCTGTCCATCAATTGTTGTTTTTGAATTTGTCACCCCGTGTGGGAAGGGTATGCCCAGACGTGGGTCCCTTGCTCTCCATGCCACTGGAAATCAAGCAAGCCTGGCTGAAGACGGCTGAAATGCCAGAAACTGGTCCTAGGATGCTTGTTTCCAGTCCAGGGAGGACCTGGCTTGGCAGTTCTGGCTGGACTGTTCCCATGAGGCACAGGGTCAAGACTGATTTGCATATGGCTGGGTTCAAACTGGAATGGCATGGTGAGCAAAAAAACGATGGATTTAGGCCCAGATCTCTGTACTGGGGTGAGTGTATGACATTGTTCTGCATTCTGTCCATCAATTGTTGTTTTTGCATTTGTCACCCCGAGTGGGAAGGGTATGCCCAGTCGTGGGTCCCTTGCTCTCCATGCCACTGGAAATCAAGCAAGCCTGGCTGAAGATGGCTGAAATGCCATAAACCGGTCCTAGGATGCTTGTTTCCAGTCCAGGGAGGACCTGGCTTGGCAGTTCGGGCTGGACTGTTCCCATGAGGCACAGGGTCAAGACTGATTTGCATATGGCTGGGTTCAAACTGGAATGGCATGATGAGCAAAAAAACGATGGATTTAGGCCCAGATCTCTGTACTGGGGTGAATGTATGACATTGTTCTGCATTCTGTCCATCAATTGTTGTTTTTGCATTTGTCACCCCGAGTGGGAAGGGTATGCCCAGACGTGGGTCCCTTGCTCTCCATGCCACTGGAAATCAAGCAAGCCTGGCTGAAGACAGCTGAAATGCCAGAAACCGGTCCTAGGATGCTCGTTTCCAGTCCAGGGAGGACCTGGCTTGGCAGTTCGGGCTGGACTGTTCCCATGAGGCACAGGGTCAAGACTGATTTGCATATGGCTGGGTTCAAACTGGAATGGCATGGTGAGCAAAAAAACGATGGATTTAGGCCCAGATCTCTGTACTGGGGTGAATGTATGACATTGTTCTGCATTCTGTCCATCAATTGTTGTTTTTGCATTTGTCACCCCGAGTGGGAAGGGTATGCCCAGACGTGGGTCCCTTGCTCTCCATGCCACTGGAAATCAAGCAAGCCTGGCTGAAGACGGCTGAAATGCCAGAAACCGGTCCTAGGATTCTTGATTCCAGTCCAGGGAGGACCTGGCTTGGCAGTTCGGGCTGGACTGTTCCCATGAGGCACAGGGTCAAGACTGATTTGCATATGGCTGGGTTCAAACTGGAATGGCATGGTGAGCAAAAAAACGATGGATTTAGGCCCAGATCTCTGTACTGGGGTGAATGTATGACATTGTTCAGCATTCTGTCCATCAATTGTTGTTTTTGAATTTGTCACCCCGTGTGGGAAGGGTATGCCCAGACGTGGGTCCCTTGCTCTCCATGCCACTGGAAATCAAGCAAGCCTGGCTGAAGACGGCTGAAATGCCAGAAACTGGTCCTAGGATGCTTGTTTCCAGTCCAGGGAGGACCTGGCTTGGCAGTTCGGGCTGGACTGTTCCCATGAGGCACAGGGTCAAGACTGATTTGCATATGGCTGGGTTCAAACTGGAATGGCATGGTGAGCAAAAAAACGATGGATTTAGGCCCAGATCTCTGTACTGGGGTGAATGTATGACATTGTTCTGCATTCTGTCCATCAATTGTTGTTTTTGCATTTGTCACCCCGAGTGGGAAGGGTATGCCCAGACGTGGGTCCCTTGCTCTCCATGCCACTGAAAATCAAACAAGCCTGGCTGAAGACGGCTGAAATGCCAGAAACCGGTCCTAGGATGCTTGTTTCCAGTCCAGGGAGGACCTGGCTTGGCAGTTCGGGCTGGACTGTTCCCATGAGGCACAGGGTCAAGACTGATTTGCATATGGCTGGGTTCAAACTGGAATGGCATGGTGAGCAAAAAAACGATGGATTTAGGCCCAGATCTCTGTACTGGGGTGAATGTATGACATTGTTCTGCATTCTGTCCATCAATTGTTGTTTTTGCATTTGTCACCCCGAGTGGGAAGGGTATGCCCAGACGTGGGTCCCTTGCTCTCCATGCCACTGGAAATCAAGCAAGCCTGGCTGAAGACGGCTGAAATGCCAGAAACCGGTCCTAGGATGCTCGTTTCCAGTCCAGGGAGGACCTGGCTTGGCAGTTCGGGCTGGACTGTTCCCATGAGGCACAGGGTCAAGACTGATTTGCATATGGCTGGGTTCAAACTGGAATGGCATGGTGAGCAAAAAAACGATGGATTCAGGCCCAGATCTCTGTACTGGGGTGAATGTATGCTATTGTTCTGCATTCTGTCCATTAATTGTTGTTTTTGCATTTGTCACCCCGAGTGGGAAGGGTATGCCCAGACGTGGGTCCCTTGCTCTCCATGCCACTGGAAATCAAGCAAGCCTGGCTGAAGACGGCTGAAATGCCAGAAACCGGTCCTAGGATGCTTGATTCCAGTCCAGGGAGGACCTGGCTTGGCAGTTCGGGCTGGACTGTTCCCATGAGGCACAGGGTCAAGACTGATTTGCATATGGCTGGGTTCAAACTGGAATGGCATGGTGAGCAAAAAAACGATGGATTTAGGCCCAGATCTCTGTACTGGGGTGAATGTATGACATTGTTCAGCATTCTGTCCATCAATTGTTGTTTTTGAATTTGTCACCCCGTGTGGGAAGGGTATGCCCAGACGTGGGTCCCTTGCTCTCCATGCCACTGGAAATCAAGCAAGCCTGGCTGAAGACGGCTGAAATGCCAGAAACTGGTCCTAGGATGCTTGTTTCCAGTCCAGGGAGGACCTGGCTTGGCAGTTCTGGCTGGACTGTTCCCATGAGGCACAGGGTCAAGACTGATTTGCATATGGCTGGGTTCAAACTGGAATGGCATGGTGAGCAAAAAAACGATGGATTTAGGCCCAGATCTCTGTACTGGGGTGAGTGTATGACATTGTTCTGCATTCTGTCCATCAATTGTTGTTTTTGCATTTGTCACCCCGAGTGGGAAGGGTATGCCCAGTCGTGGGTCCCTTGCTCTCCATGCCACTGGAAATCAAGCAAGCCTGGCTGAAGATGGCTGAAATGCCATAAACCGGTCCTAGGATGCTTGTTTCCAGTCCAGGGAGGACCTGGCTTGGCAGTTCGGGCTGGACTGTTCCCATGAGGCACAGGGTCAAGACTGATTTGCATATGGCTGGGTTCAAACTGGAATGGCATGATGAGCAAAAAAACGATGGATTTAGGCCCAGATCTCTGTACTGGGGTGAATGTATGACATTGTTCTGCATTCTGTCCATCAATTGTTGTTTTTGCATTTGTCACCCCGAGTGGGAAGGGTATGCCCAGACGTGGGTCCCTTGCTCTCCATGCCACTGGAAATCAAGCAAGCCTGGCTGAAGACAGCTGAAATGCCAGAAACCGGTCCTAGGATGCTCGTTTCCAGTCCAGGGAGGACCTGGCTTGGCAGTTCGGGCTGGACTGTTCCCATGAGGCACAGGGTCAAGACTGATTTGCATATGGCTGGGTTCAAACTGGAATGGCATGGTGAGCAAAAAAACGATGGATTTAGGCCCAGATCTCTGTACTGGGGTGAATGTATGACATTGTTCTGCATTCTGTCCATCAATTGTTGTTTTTGCATTTGTCACCCCGAGTGGGAAGGGTATGCCCAGACGTGGGTCCCTTGCTCTCCATGCCACTGGAAATCAAGCAAGCCTGGCTGAAGACGGCTGAAATGCCAGAAACCGGTCCTAGGATTCTTGATTCCAGTCCAGGGAGGACCTGGCTTGGCAGTTCGGGCTGGACTGTTCCCATGAGGCACAGGGTCAAGACTGATTTGCATATGGCTGGGTTCAAACTGGAATGGCATGGTGAGCAAAAAAACGATGGATTTAGGCCCAGATCTCTGTACTGGGGTGAATGTATGACATTGTTCAGCATTCTGTCCATCAATTGTTGTTTTTGAATTTGTCACCCCGTGTGGGAAGGGTATGCCCAGACGTGGGTCCCTTGCTCTCCATGCCACTGGAAATCAAGCAAGCCTGGCTGAAGACGGCTGAAATGCCAGAAACTGGTCCTAGGATGCTTGTTTCCAGTCCAGGGAGGACCTGGCTTGGCAGTTCGGGCTGGACTGTTCCCATGAGGCACAGGGTCAAGACTGATTTGCATATGGCTGGGTTCAAACTGGAATGGCATGGTGAGCAAAAAAACGATGGATTTAGGCCCAGATCTCTGTACTGGGGTGAATGTATGACATTGTTCTGCATTCTGTCCATCAATTGTTGTTTTTGCATTTGTCACCCCGAGTGGGAAGGGTATGCCCAGACGTGGGTCCCTTGCTCTCCATGCCACTGAAAATCAAACAAGCCTGGCTGAAGACGGCTGAAATGCCAGAAACCGGTCCTAGGATGCTTGTTTCCAGTCCAGGGAGGACCTGGCTTGGCAGTTCGGGCTGGACTGTTCCCATGAGGCACAGGGTCAAGACTGATTTGCATATGGCTGGGTTCAAACTGGAATGGCATGGTGAGCAAAAAAACGATGGATTTAGGCCCAGATCTCTGTACTGGGGTGAATGTATGACATTGTTCTGCATTCTGTCCATCAATTGTTGTTTTTGCATTTGTCACCCCGAGTGGGAAGGGTATGCCCAGACGTGGGTCCCTTGCTCTCCATGCCACTGGAAATCAAGCAAGCCTGGCTGAAGACGGCTGAAATGCCAGAAACCGGTCCTAGGATGCTTGTTTCCAGTCCAGGGAGGACCTGGCTTGGCAGTTCGGGCTGGACTGTTCCCATGAGGCACAGGGTCAAGACTGATTTGCATATGGCTGGGTTCAAACTGGAATGGCATGGTGAGCAAAAAAACGATGGATTCAGGCCCAGATCTCTGTACTGGGGTGAATGTATGCTATTGTTCTGCATTCTGTCCATTAATTGTTGTTTTTGCATTTGTCACCCCGAGTGGGAAGGGTATGCCCAGACGTGGGTCCCTTGCTCTCCATGCCACTGGAAATCAAGCAAGCCTGGCTGAAGACGGCTGAAATGCCAGAAACCGGTCCTAGGATGCTTGTTTCCAGTCCAGGGAGGACCTGGCTTGGCAGTTCGGGCTGGACTGTTCCCATGAGGCACAGGGTCAAGACTGATTTGCATATGGCTGGGTTCAAAATGGAATGGCATGGTGAGCAAAAAAACGATGGATTTAGGCCCAGATCTCTGTACTGGGGTGAATGTATGACATTGTTCTGCATTCTATCCATCAATTGTTGTTTTTGCATTTGTCACCCCGAGTGGTAAGGGTATGCCCAGATGTGGGTCCCTTGCTCTCCATGCCACTGGAAATCAAGCAAGCCTGGCTGAAGACGGCTGAAATGCCAGAAACCGGTCCTAGGATGCTTGTTTCCAGTCCTGGGAGGACCTGGCTTGGCAGTTCGGGCTGGACTGTTCCCATGAGGCACAGGGTCAAGACTGATTTGCATATGGCTGGGTTCAAACTGGAATGGCATGGTGAGCAAAAAAAACGATGGATTTAGGCCCAGATCTCTGTACTGGGGTGAATGTATGACATTGTTCTGCATTCTGTCCATCAATTGTTGTTTTTGCATTTGTCACCCCGAGTGGGAAGGGTATGCCCAGACGTGGGTCCCTTGCTCTCCATGCCACTGGAAATCAAGCAAGCCTGCCTGAAGATGGCTGAAATGCCAGAAACCGGTCCTAGGATGCTTGTTTCCAGTCCAGGGAGGACCTGGCTTGGCAGTTCGGGCTGGACTGTTCCCATTAGGCACAGGGTCAAGACTGATTTGCATATGGCTGGGTTCAAACTGGAATGGCATGGTGAGCAAAAAAAAAGATGGATTTATGCCCAGATCTCTGTACTGGGGTGAATGTATGACATTGTTCTGCATTCTGTCCATAAATTATTGTTTTTGCATTTGTCACCCCGAGTGGGAAGGGTATGCCCAGACGTGGGTCCCTTGCTCTCCATGCCACTGGAAATCAAGCAAGCCTGGCTGAAGACGGCTGAAATGCCAGAAACCGGTCCTAGGATGCTTGTTTCCAGTCCAGGGAGGACCTGGCTTGGCAGTTCGGGCTGGAATTTCCCATGAGGCACAGGGTCAAGACTGATTTGCATATGGCTGGGTTCAAACTGGAATGGCATGGTGAGCAAAAAAACGATGGATTTAGGCCCAGATCTCTGTACTGGGGTGAATGTATGACATTGTTCTGCATTCTGTCCATCAATTGTTGTTTTTGCATTTGTCACCCCGAGTGGGAAGGGTATGCCCAGACGTGGGTCCCTTGCTCTCCATGCCACTGGAAATCAAGCAAGCCTGGCTGAAGACGGCTGAAATGCCAGAAACCGGTCCTAGGATGCTTGTTTCCAGTCCAGGGAGGACCTGGCTTGGCAGTTCGGGCTGGACTGTTCCCATGAGGCACAGGGTCAAGACTGATTTGCATATGGCTGGGTTCAAACTGGAATGGCATGATGAGCAAAAAAACGATGGATTTAGGCCCAGATCTCTGTACTGGGGTGAATGTATGACATTGTTCTGCATTCTGTCCATCAATTGTTGTTTTTGCATTTGTCACCCCGAGTGGGAAGGGTATGCCCAGACGTGGGTCCCTTGCTCTCCATGCCACTGGAAATCAAGCAAGCCTGGCTGAAGACAGCTGAAATGCCAGAAACCGGTCCTAGGATGCTCGTTTCCAGTCCAGGGAGGACCTGGCTTGGCAGTTCGGGCTGGACTGTTCCCATGAGGCACAGGGTCAAGACTGATTTGCATATGGCTGGGTTCAAACTGGAATGGCATGGTGAGCAAAAAAACGATGGATTTAGGCCCAGATCTCTGTACTGGGGTGAATGTATGACATTGTTCTGCATTCTGTCCATCAATTGTTGTTTTTGCATTTGTCACCCCGAGTGGGAAGGGTATGCCCAGACGTGGGTCCCTTGCTCTCCATGCCACTGGAAATCAAGCAAGCCTGGCTGAAGACGGCTGAAATGCCAGAAACCGGTCCTAGGATGCTTGATTCCAGTCCAGGGAGGACCTGGCTTGGCAGTTCGGGCTGGACTGTTCCCATGAGGCACAGGGTCAAGACTGATTTGCATATGGCTGGGTTCAAACTGGAATGGCATGGTGAGCAAAAAAACGATGGATTTAGGCCCAGATCTCTGTACTGGGGTGAATGTATGACATTGTTCAGCATTTTGTCCATCAATTGTTGTTTTTGAATTTGTCACCCCGTGTGGGAAGGGTATGCCCAGACGTGGGTCCCTTGCTCTCCATGCCACTGGAAATCAAGCAAGCCTGGCTGAAGACGGCTGAAATGCCAGAAACTGGTCCTAGGATGCTTGTTTCCAGTCCAGGGAGGACCTGGCTTGGCAGTTCGGGCTGGACTGTTCCCATGAGGCACAGGGTCAAGACTGATTTGCATATGGCTGGGTTCAAACTGGAATGGCATGGTGAGCAAAAAAACGATGGATTTAGGCCCAGATCTCTGTACTGGGGTGAGTGTATGACATTGTTCTGCATTCTGTCCATCAATTGTTGTTTTTGCATTTGTCACCCCGAGTGGGAAGGGTATGCCCAGACGTGGGTCCCTTGCTCTCCATGCCACTGGAAATCAAGCAAGCCTGGCTGAAGATGGCTGAAATGCCAGAAACCGGTCCTAGGATGCTTATTTCCAGTCCAGGGAGGACCTGGCTTGGCAGTTCGGGCTGGACTGTTCCCATGAGGCACAGGGTCAAGACTGATTTGCATATGGCTGGGTTCAAACTGGAATGGCATGGTGAGCAAAAAAACGATGGATTTAGGCCCAGATCTCTGTACTGGGGTGAATGTATGACATTGTTCTGCATTCTGTCCATCAATTGTTGTTTTTGCATTTGTCACCCCGAGTGGGAAGGGTATGCCCAGACGTGGGTCCCTTGCTCTCCATGCCACTGGAAATCAAGCAAGCCTGGCTGAAGACGGCTGAAATGCCAGAAACCGGTCCTAGGATGCTTGTTTCCAGTCCAGGGAGGACCTGGCTTGGCAGTTCGGGCTGGACTGTTCCCATGAGGCACAGGGTCAAGACTGATTTGCATATGGCTGGGTTCAAACTGGAATGGCATGGTGAGCAAAAAAACTATGGATTTAGGCCCAGATCTCTGTACTGGGGTGAATGTATGACATTGTTCTGCATTCTGTCCATCAATTGTTGTTTTTGCATTTGTCACCCCGAGTGGGAAGGGTATGCCCAGACGTGGGTCCCTTGCTCTCCATGCCACTGGAAATCAAACAAGCCTGGCTGAAGACGGCTGAAATGCCAGAAACCGGTCCTAGGATGCTTGTTTCCAGTCCAGGGAGGACCTGGCTTGGCAGTTCGGGCTGGACTGTTCCCATGAGGCACAGGGTCAAGACTGATTTGCATATGGCTGGGTTCAAACTGGAATGGCATGGTGAGCAAAAAAACGATGGATTTAGGCCCATATCTCTGTACTGGGGTGAATGTATGACATTGTTCTGCATTCTGTCCATCAATTGTTGTTTTTGCATTTGTCACCCCGAGTGGGAAGGGTATGCCCAGACGTGGGTCCCTTGCTCTCCATGCCACTGGAAATCAAGCAAGCCTGGCTGAAGACGGCTGAAATGCCAGAAACCGGTCCTAGGATGCTTGTTTCCAGTCCAGGGAGGACCTGGCTTGGCAGTTCGGGCTGGACTGTTCCCATTAGGCACAGGGTCAAGACTGATTTGCATATGGCTGGGTTCAAACTGGAATGGCATGGTGAGCAAAAAAAACGATGGATTTATGCCCAGATCTCTGTACTGGGGTGAATGTATGACATTGTTCTGCATTCTGTCCATAAATTATTGTTTTTGCATTTGTCACCCCGAGTGGGAAGGGTATGCCCAGACGTGGGTCCCTTGCTCTCCATGCCACTGGAAATCAAGCAAGCCTGGCTGAAGACGGCTGAAATGCCAGAAACCGGTCCTAGGATGCTTGTTTCCAGTCCAGGGAGGACCTGGCTTGGCAGTTCGGGCTGGAATTTCCCATGAGGCACAGGGTCAAGACTGATTTGCATATGGCTGGGTTCAAACTGGAATGGCATGGTGAGCAAAAAAACGATGGATTTAGGCCCAGATCTCTGTACTGGGGTGAATGTATGACATTGTTCTGCATTCTGTCCATCAATTGTTGTTTTTGCATTTGTCACCCCGAGTGGGAAGGGTATGCCCAGACGTGGGTCCCTTGCTCTCCATGCCACTGGAAATCAAGCAAGCCTGGCTGAAGACGGCTGAAATGTCAGAAACCGGTCCTAGGATGCTTGTTTCCAGTCCAGGGAGGACCTGGCTTGGCAGTTCGGGCTGGACTGTTCCCATGAGGCACAGGGTCAAGACTGATTTGCATATGGCTGGGTTCAAACTGGAATGGCATGGTGAGCAAAAAAACGATGGATTTAGGCCCAGATCTCTGTACTGGGGTGAATGTATGACATTGTTCTGCATTCTGTCCATCAATTGTTGTTTTTGCATTTGTCACCCCGAGTGGGAAGGGTATGCCCAGACGTGGGTCCCTTGCTCTCCATGCCACTGGAAATCAAGCAAGCCTGGCTGAAGATGGCTGAAATGCCAGAAACCGGTCCTAGGATGCTTGTTTCCAGTCCAGGGAGGACCTGGCTTGGCAGTTCGGGCTGGACTGTTCCCATGAGGCACAGGGTCAAGACTGATTTGCATATGGCTGGGTTCAAACTGGAATGGCATGATGAGCAAAAAAACGATGGATTTAGGCCCAGATCTCTGTACTGGGGTGAATGTATGACATTGTTCTGCATTCTGTCCATCAATTGTTGTTTTTGCATTTGTCACCCCGAGTGGGAAGGGTATGCCCAGACGTGGGTCCCTTGCTCTCCATGCCACTGGAAATCAAGCAAGCCTGGCTGAAGACAGCTGAAATGCCAGAAACCGGTCCTAGGATGCTCGTTTCCAGTCCAGGGAGGACCTGGCTTGGCAGTTCGGGCTGGACTGTTCCCATGAGGCACAGGGTCAAGACTGATTTGCATATGGCTGGGTTCAAACTGGAATGGCATGGTGAGCAAAAAAACGATGGATTTAGGCCCAGATCTCTGTACTGGGGTGAATGTATGACATTGTTCTGCATTCTGTCCATCAATTGTTGTTTTTGCATTTGTCACCCCGAGTGGGAAGGGTATGCCCAGACGTGGGTCCCTTGCTCTCCATGCCACTGGAAATCAAGCAAGCCTGGCTGAAGACGGCTGAAATGCCAGAAACCGGTCCTAGGATGCTTGATTCCAGTCCAGGGAGGACCTGGCTTGGCAGTTCGGGCTGGACTGTTCCCATGAGGCACAGGGTCAAGACTGATTTGCATATGGCTGGGTTCAAACTGGAATGGCATGGTGAGCAAAAAAACGATGGATTTAGGCCCAGATCTCTGTACTGGGGTGAATGTATGACATTGTTCAGCATTCTGTCCATCAATTGTTGTTTTTGAATTTGTCACCCCGTGTGGGAAGGGTATGCCCAGACGTGGGTCCCTTGCTCTCCATGCCACTGGAAATCAAGCAAGCCTGGCTGAAGACGGCTGAAATGCCAGAAACTGGTCCTAGGATGCTTGTTTCCAGTCCAGGGAGGACCTGGCTTGGCAGTTCTGGCTGGACTGTTCCCATGAGGCACAGGGTCAAGACTGATTTGCATATGGCTGGGTTCAAACTGGAATGGCATGGTGAGCAAACAAACGATGGATTTAGGCCCAGATCTCTGTACTGGGGTGAGTGTATGACATTGTTCTGCATTCTGTCCATCAATTGTTGTTTTTGCATTTGTCACCCCGAGTGGGAAGGGTATGCCCAGACGTGGGTCCCTTGCTCTCCATGCCACTGGAAATCAAGCAAGCCTGGCTGAAGATGGCTGAAATGCCAGAAACCGGTCCTAGGATGCTTATTTCCAGTCCAGGGAGGACCTGGCTTGGCAGTTCGGGCTGGACTGTTCCCATGAGGCACAGGGTCAAGACTGATTTGCATATGGCTGGGTTCAAACTGGAATGGCATGGTGAGCAAAAAAACGATGGATTTAGGCCCAGATCTCTGTACTGGGGTGAATGTATGACATTGTTCTGCATTCTGTCCATCAATTGTTGTTTTTGCATTTGTCACCCCGAGTGGGAAGGGTATGCCCAGACGTGGGTCCCTTGCTCTCCATGCCACTGGAAATCAAGCAAGCCTGGCTGAAGACGGCTGAAATGCCAGAAACCGGTCCTAGGATGCTTGTTTCCAGTCCAGGGAGGACCTGGCTTGGCAGTTCGGGCTGGACTGTTCCCATGAGGCACAGGGTCAAGACTGATTTGCATATGGCTGGGTTCAAACTGGAATGGCATGGTGAGCAAAAAAACTATGGATTTAGGCCCAGATCTCTGTACTGGGGTGAATGTATGACATTGTTCTGCATTCTGTCCATCAATTGTTGTTTTTGCATTTGTCACCCCGAGTGGGAAGGGTATGCCCAGACGTGGGTCCCTTGCTCTCCATGCCACCGGAAATCAAACAATCCTGGCTGAAGACGGCTGAAATGCCAGAAACCGTCCTAGGATGCTTGTTTCCAGTCCAGGGAGGACCTGGCTTGGCAGTTCGGGCTGGACTGTTCCCATGAGGCACAGGGTCAAGACTGATTTGCATATGGCTGGGTTCAAACTGGAATGGCATGGTGAGCAAAAAAACGATGGATTTAGGCCCAGATCTCTGTACTGGGGTGAATGTATGACATTGTTCTGCATTCTGTCCATCAATTGTTGTTTTTGCATTTGTCACCCCGAGTGGGAAGGGTATGCCCAGACGTGGGTCCCTTGCTCTCCATGCCACTGGAAATCAAGCAAGCCTGGCTGAAGACGGCTGAAATGCCAGAAACCGGTCCTAGGATGCTTGTTTCCAGTCCAGGGAGGACCTGGCTTGGCAGTTCGGGCTGGACTGTTCCCATGAGGCACAGGGTCAAGACTGATTTGCATATGGCTGGGTTCAAACTGGAATGGCATGGTGAGCAAAAAAACGATGGATTCAGGCCCAGATCTCTGTACTGGGGTGAATGTATGATATTGTTCTGCATTCTGTCCATTAATTGTTGTTTTTGCATTTGTCACCCCGAGTGGGAAGGGTATGCCCAGACGTGGGTCCCTTGCTCTCCATGCCACTGGAAATCAAGCAAGCCTGGCTGAAGACTGCTGAAATGCCAGAAACCGGTCCTAGGATGCTTGTTTCCAGTCCAGGGAGGACCTGGCTTGGCAGTTCGGGCTGGACTGTTCCCATGAGGCACAGGGTCAAGACTGATTTGCATATGGCTGGGTTCAAACTGGAATGGCATGGTGAGCAAAAAAACGATGGATTTAGGCCCAAGATCTCTGTACTGGGGTGAATGTATGACATTGTTCTGCATTCTGTCCATCAATTGTTGTTTTTGCATTTGTCACCCCGAGTGGGAAGGGTATGCCCAGACGTGGGTCCCTTGCTCTCCATGCCACTGGAAATCAAGCAAGCTTGGCTGAAGACGGCTGAAATGCCAGAAACTGGTCCTAGGATGCTTGTTTCCAGTCCAGGGAGGACCTGGCTTGGCAGTTCGGGCTGGACTGTTCCCATGAGGCACAGGGTCAAGACTGATTTGCATATGGCTGGGTTCAAATTGGAATGGCATGGTGAGCAAAAAAAACGATGGAATTAGGCCCAGATCTCTGTACTGGGGTGAATGTATGACATTGTTCTGCATTCTGTCCATCAATTGTTGTTTTTGCATTTGTCACCCCGAGTGGGAAGGGTATGCCCAGACGTGGGTCCCTTGCTCTCCATGCCACTGGAAATCAATCAAGCCTGGCTGAAGACGGCTGAAATGCCAGAAACCGGTCCTAGGATGCTTGTTTCCAGTCCAGGGAGGACCTGGCTTGGCAGTTCGGGCTGGACTGTTCCCATGAGGCACAGGGTCAAGACTGATTTGCATATGGCTGGGTTCAAACTGGAATGGCATGGTGAGCAAAAAAAACGATGGATTTAGGCCCAGATCTCTGTACTGGGGTGAATGTATGACATTGTTCTGCATTCTGTCCATAAATTGTTGTTTTTGCATTTGTCACCCCGAGTGGGAAGGGTATGCCCAGACATGGGTCCCTTGCTCTCCATGCCACTGAAAATCAAGCAAGCCTGGCTGAAGACGGCTGAAATGCCAGAAACCGGTCCTAGGATGCTTGTTTCCAGTCCAGGGAGGACCTGGCTTGGCAGTTCGGGCTGGACTTTCCCATGAGGCACAGGGTCAAGACTGATTTGCATATGGCTGGGTTCAAACTGGAATGGCATGGTGAGCAAAAAAACGATGGATTTAGGCCCAGATCTCTGTACTGGGGTGAATGTATGACATTGTTCTGCATTCTCTCCATCAATTGTTGTTTTTGCATTTGTCACCCCGAGTGGGAAGGGTATGCCCAGACGTGGGTCCCTTGCTCTCCATGCCACTGGAAATCAAGCAAGCCTGGCTGAAGACGGCTGAAATGCCAGAAACCGGTCCTAGGATGCTTGTTTCCAGTCCAGGGAGGACCTGGCTTGGCAGTTCGGGCTGGACTGTTCCCATGAGGCACAGGGTCAAGACTGATTTGCATATGGCTGGGTTCAAACTGGAATGGCATGGTGAGCAAAAAAACGATGGATTTAGGCCTAGATCTCTGTACTGGGGTGAATGTATGACATTGTTCTGCATTCTGTCCATCAATTGTTGTTTTTGCATTTGTCACCCCGAGTGGGAAGGGTATGCCCAGACATGGGTCCCTTGCTCTCCATGCCACTGGAAATCAAGCAAGCCTGGCTGAAGATGGCTGAAATGCCAGAAACCGGTCCTAGGATGCTTGTTTCCAGTCCAGGGAGGACATGGCTTGGCAGTTCGGGCTGGACTGTTCCCATGAGGCACAGGGTCAAGACTGATTTGCATATGGCTGGGTTCAAACTGGAATGGCATGGTGAGCAAAAAAACGATGGATTCAGGCCCAGATCTCTGTACTGGGGTGAATGTATGACATTTTTCTGCATTCTGTCCATTAATTGTTGGTTTTTGCATTTGTCACCCCGAGTGGGAAGGGTATGCCCAGACGTGGGTCCCTTGCTCTCCATGCCACTGGAAATCAAGCAAGCTTGGCTGAAGACGGCTGAAATGCCAGAAACCGGTCCTAGGATGCTTGTTTCCAGTCCAGGGAGGACCTGGCTTGGCAGTTCGGGCTGGACTGTTCCCATGAGGCACAGGGTCAAGACTGATTTGCATATGGCTGGGTTCAAACTGGAATGGCATGGTGAGCAAAAAAACGATGGATTTAGGCCCAGATCTCTGTACTGGGGTGAATGTATGACATTGTTCTGCATTCTGTCCATCAATTGTTGTTTTTGCATTTGTCACCCCGAGTGGGAAGGGTATGCCCAGACGTGGGTCCCTTGCTCTCCATGCCACTGGAAATCAAGCAAGCCTGGCTGAAGACGGCTGAAATGCCAGAAACCGGTCCTAGGATGCTTGTTTCCAGTCCAGGGAGGACCTGGCTTGGCAGTTCGGGCTGGACTGTTCCCATGAGGCACAGGGTCAAGACTGATTTGCATATGGCTGGGTTCAAACTGGAATGGCATGGTGAGCAAAAAAACGATGGATTCAGGCCCAGATCTCTGTACTGGGGTGAATGTATGATATTGTTCTGCATTCTGTCCATTAATTGTTGTTTTTGCATTTGTCACCCCGAGTGGGAAGGGTATGCCCAGACGTGGGTCCCTTGCTCTCTTTGCCACTGGAAATCAAGCAAGCCTGGCTGAAGACGGCTGAAATGCCAGAAACCGGTCCTAGGATGCTTGTTTCCAGTCCAGGGAGGACCTGGCTTGGCAGTTCGGGCTGGACTGTTCCCATGAGGCACAGGGTCAAGACTGATTTGCATATGGCTGGGTTCAAACTGGAATGGCATGGTGAGCAAAAAAAACGATGGATTTAGGCCCAGATCTCTGTACTGGGGTGAATGTATGACATTGTTCTGCATTCTGTCCATCAATTGTTGTTTTTGCATTTGTCACCCCGAGTGGGAAGGGTATGCCCAGACGTGGGTCCCTTGCTCTCCATGCCACTGGAAATCAAGCAAGCCTGGCTGAAGACGGCTGAAATGCCAGAAACCGGTCCTAGGATGCTTGTTTCCAGTCCAGGGAGGACCTGGCTTGGCAGTTCGGGCTGGACTGTTCCCATGAGGCACAGGGTCAAGACTGATTTTCATATGGCTGGGTTCAAACTGGAATGGCATGGTGAGCAAAAAAAACGATGGATTTAGGCCCAGATCTCTGTACTGGGGTGAATGTATGACATTGTTCTGCATTCTGTCCATCAATTGTTGTTTTTGCATTTGTCACCCCGAGTGGGAAGGGTATGCCCAGACGTGGGTCCCTTGCTCTCCATGCCACTGGAAATCAAGCAAGCCTGGCTGAAGACGGCTGAAATGCCAGAAACCGGTCCTAGGATGCTTGTTTCCAGTCCAGGGAGGACCTGGCTTGGCAGTTCGGGCTGGACTGTTCCCATGAGGCACAGGGTCAAGACTGATTTGCATATGGCTGGGTTCAAACTGGAATGGCATGGTGAGCAAAAAAACGATGGATTTAGGCCCAGATCTCTGTACTGGGGTGAATGTATGACATTGTTCTGCATTCTGTCCATCAATTGTTGTTTTTGCATTTGTCACCCCGAGTGGGAAGGGTATGCCCAGACGTGGGTCCCTTGCTCTCCATGCCACTGGAAATCAAGAAAGCCTGGCTGAAGATGGCTAAAATGCCAGAAACCGGTCCTAGGATGCTTGTTTCCAGTCCAGGGAGGACCTGGCTTGGCAGTTCGGGCTGGACTGTTCCCATGAGGCACAGGGTCAAGACTGATTTGCATATGGCTGGGTTCAAACTGGAATGGCATGGTGAGCAAAAAAACGATGGATTTAGGCCCAGATCTCTGTACTGGGGTGAATGTATGACATTGTTCTGCATTCTGTCCATCAATTGTTGTTTTTGCATTTGTCACCCCGAGTGGGAAGGGTATGCCCAGACGTGGGTCCCTTGCTCTCCATGCCACTGGAAATCAAGCAAGCCTGGCTGAAGACGGCTGAAATGCCAGAAACCGGTCCTAGGATGCTTGTTTCCAGTCCAGGGAGGACCTCGCTTGGCAGTTTGGGCTGGACTGTTCCCATGAGGCACAGGGTCAAGACTGATTTGCATATGGCTGGGTTCAAACTGGAATGGCATGGTGAGCAAAAAAACGATGGATTTAGGCCCAGATCTCTGTACTGGGGTGAATGTATGACATTGTTCTGCATTCTGTCCATCAATTGTTGTTTTTGCATTTGTCACCCCGAGTGGGAAGGGTATGCCCAGACGTGGGTCCCTTGCTCTCCATGCCACTGTAAATCAAGCAAGCCTGGCTGAAGACTGCTGAAATGCCAGAAACCGGTCCTAGGATGCTTGTTTCCAGTCCAGGGAGGACCTGGCTTGGCAGTTCGGGCTGGACTGTTCCCATGAGGCACAGGGTCAAGACTGATTTGCATATGGCTGGGTTCAAACTGGAATGGCGAGCAAAAAAACGATGGATTTAGGCCCAGATCTCTGTACTGGGGTGAATGTATGACATTGTTCTGCATTCTGTCCATCAATTGTTGATTTTGCATTTGTCACCCCGAGTGGGAAGGGTATGCCCAGACGTGGGTCCCTTGCTCTCCATGCCACTGGAAATCAAGCAAGCCTGGCTGAAGACGGCTGAAATGCCAGAAACCGGTCCTAGGATACTTGTTTCCAGTCCAGGGAGGACCTGTCTTGGCAGTTCGGGCTGGACTGTTCCCATGAGGCACAGGGTCAAGACTGATTTGCATATGGCTGGGTTCAAACTGGAATGGCATGGTGAGCAAAAAAATGATGGATTTAGGCCCAGATCTCTGTACTGGGGTGAATGTATGACATTGTTCTGCATTCTGTCCATCAATTGTTGTTTTTGCATTTGTCACCCCGAGTGGGAAGGGTATGCCCAGACGTGGGTCCCTTGCTCTCCAAGCCACTGGAAATCAAGCAAGCCTGGCTGAAGACGGCTGAAATGCCAGAAACCGGTCCTAGGATGCTTGTTTCCAGTCCAGGGAGGACCTGGCTTGGCAGTTCGGGCTGGACTGTTCCCATGAGGCACAGGGTCAAGACTGATTTGCATATGGCTGGGTTCGAACTGGAATGGCATGGTGAGCAAAAAAACGATGGATTTATGCCCAGATCTCTGTACTGGGGTGAATGTATGACATTGTTCTGCATTCTGTCCATCAATTGTTGTTTTTGCATTTGTCACCCCGAGTGGGAAGGGTATGCCCAGACGTGGGTCCCTTGCTCTCCATGCCACTGGAAATCAAGCAAGCCTGGCTGAAGACGGCTGAAATGCCAGAAACCGGTCCTAGGATGCGTGTTTCCAGTCCAGGGACGACCTGGCTTGGCAGTTCGGGCTGGACTGTTCCCATGAGGCACAGGGTCAAGGCTGATTTGCATATGGCTGGGTTCAAACTGGAATGGCATGGTGAGCAAAAAAACGATGGATTTAGGCCCAGATCTCTGTACTGGGGTGAATGTATGACATTGTTCTGCATTCTGTCCATCAATTGTTGTTTTTGCATTTGTCACCCCGAGTGGGAAGGGTATGCCCAGACGTGGGTCCCTTGCTCTCCATGCCACTGGAAATCAAGCAAGCCTGGCTGAAGACGGCTGAAATGCCAGAAACCCGTCCTAGGATGCTTGTTTCCAGTCCAGGGAGGACCTGGCTTGGCAGTTCGGGCTGGACTGTTCCCATGAGGCACAGGGTCAAGACTGATTTGCATATGGCTGGGTTCAAACTGGAATGGCATGGTGAGCAAAACAACGATGGATTTAGGCCCAGATCTCTGTACTGGGGTGAATGTATGACATTGTTCTGCATTCTGTCCATCAATTGTTGTTTTTGCATTTGTCACCCCGAGTGGGAAGGGTATGCCCAGACGTGGGTCCCTTGCTCTTCATGCCACTGGAAATCAAGCAAGCCTGCCTGAAGACGGCTGAAATGCCAGAAACCGGTCCTAGGATGCTTGTTTCCAGTCCAGGGAGGACCTGGCTTGGCAGTTCGGGCTGGACTGTTCCCGTGAGGCACAGGGTCAAGACTGATTTGCATATGGCTGGGTTCAAACTGGAATGGCATGGTGAGCAAAAAAACGATGGATTTAGGCCCAGATCTCTGTACTGGGGTGAATGTATGACATTGTTCTGCATTCTGTCCATCAATTGTTGTTTTTGCATTTGTCACCCCGAGTGGGAAGGGTATGCCCAGACGTGGGTCCCTTGCTCTCCATGCCACTGGAAATCAAGCAAGCCTGGCTGAAGACGGCTGAAATGCCAGAAACCTGTCCTAGGATGCTTGTTTCCAGTCCAGGGAGGACCTGGCTTGGCAGTTCGGGCTGGACTGTTCCCATGAGGCACAGGGTCAAGACTGATTTGCATATGGCTGGGTTCAAATTGGAATGGCATGGTGAGCAAAAAAACGATGGATTTAGGCCCAGATCTCTGTACTGGGGTGAATGTATGACATTGTTCTGCATTCTGTCCATCAATTGTTGTTTTTGCATTTGTCACCCCGAGTGGGAAGGGTATGCCCAGACGTGGGTCCCTTGCTCTCCATGCCACTGGAAATCAAGCAAGCCTGGCTGAAGATGGCTGAAATGCCAGAAACCGGTCCTAGGATGCTTGTTTACAGTCAAGGGAGGACCTGGCTTGGCAGTTCGGGCTGGACGGTTCCCATGAGGCACAGGGTCAAGACTGATTTGCATATGGCTGGGTTCAAACTGGAATGGCATGGTGAGCAAAAAAACGATGGATTTAGGCCCAGATCTCTGTACTGGGGTGAATGTATGACATTGTTCTGCATTCTGTCCATCAATTTTTGTTTTTGCATTTGTCACCCCGAGTGGGAAGGGTATGCCCAGACGTGGGTCCCTTGCTCTCCATGCCACTGGAAATCAAGCAAGCCTGGCTGAAGACGGCTGAAATGCCAGAAACCGGTCCTAGGATGCTTGTTTCCAGTCCAGGGAGGACCTGGCTTGGCAGTTCGGGCTGGACTGTTCCCATGAGGCACAGGGTCAAGACTGATTTGCATATGGCTGGGTTCAAACTGGAATGGCATGGTGAGCAAAAAAACGATGGATTTAGGCCCAGATCTCTGTACTGGGGTGAATGTATGACATTGTTCTGCATTCTGTCCATCAATTGTTGTTTTTGCATTTATTAATTGCAACATTGTCCAATTGTGCACAAAACAATGGAATTCAAAATTTGAGATACTGTAAAATATGTAAGATTAAATATTAAATAACCCAAGACCATGCATTGGGTTTACATTCAATTCAGAAAGAATTCAAAGTGTACAGTATCTTGCTATAAAATAAAAACACACATGTATGCAGACATAGAAGGGCTTTGGGTGGGAAAATGTGTCTGTTCAATTGTAATTCACGTTTTGCTTCTGGTCACCATAGTATAGAGCACGGGCCTCTTGTATTGAAAGTGATGGAGATGGACATTTTACCAGATCACATGTGCATACTCACTTTAAAGAAGTGCATACCAGGGCTGCTGGGCCATTACTTTAATTTGCCAATGTTTTCTCTTTATTTTATCTATATTGATATTTAAAGCAGCTTATTTTTGAGAAACCTATGCCTCCGGAGCATCACTTTTTTTGATGCGCGGGCAGTGCAAGCCTCTCGGTCATATTTATGAGAGGACGCGAAAGCCACTCTGCGTGCCTTTACATGGTCTCATAGATATGGAGTACAACAAAGCAGCGCCAAAACCTTATGCCTCAACTGAGCAGGCGTAACTAGGAGAAATATTTGTATTTCTCCTTGTTTTTTGCTCCTTCCATGTGTACTGCAGTCTGCAGCACTCTCAGAAAGAGGAATACAACTCTCTGGATTGTTTTTGTGCAGGGAGGTCGCACTTCCAGCAGAAAAACAATCCTGCATGCAATGGAGGAACCAGTGCCTATGATGGCGCTAAGCAGCAAAGTGTGCACCAGCACAAGGGTAAAGGAATACACTGTATTTTATAAATAAGGTGAAGTTCTGCCCTTTCACATTGGCATAGGGCAGCATAGCAAGAAGACTTGCAACACTGACCTATGCCAAATCCTCATAAATGAGGCCCTTCGTTTTTATTGTGTGTCTAAAATATCTCTTCGGGTCACAGCTAATCGAGGCAAATCAAAGACAATAGTTTCCTTTCTTTGTGGCAGTAAAAATCATATTTCCTGCTATGCCTGTTCTAAATACACTTGCTTGCTAGGTAGCATGCCTATTAGTAAATAGAAAAGATACTGATTTGGTTCATTTTTTAAATAATTATTTATTTTTGTGGCATGAATAAGGCCACTATGTTGAGGTGGCAGGATATTTTATTTTTGTTATTTTCTTTGTTACCCATGCTTGCAAAACACAAGGAAAAAAATGTAGCCACCTTACCCACTTTAAATCAATTCAATTAATTAATATTGCATTTTAGGGCAAAATCCTGTTTGCATACCAAAACATTACAACAGACGTATTGTAAAATTACATAAAATTCATACATCTACACCCTAGGTATCAAATCATTGTATACATAAATAAACAAGTTAATGATGTTAAAAAGATAAAAACAATGTAAAATATGTTAATTACTATTACAGATATTGCAAACATAACACTATCAAATCCCTACAGCGAAGGCCTATTAATCATTATGAAAGACTCTAAAATAGACTCTGTGCGGGAATATAGCAGCCATCAAAGTAGTTGAGATGAAAAACTCTTAGTGATTGTAAAAACAATCAGGACGAACTACACAGTTCAATAATCACTAAATACTTATGCCATCTCTCATAGAAGATTTCAATCTAATTACAGGCAGGCAGATGTAAAAAAATGCACTAAACAAGCCGGATACAGATTGCCAGCTGTTAAACTGTAAAATCGTAAGGCACCATTCACAGTCTTAATTTTAGCCCAGTGCCTCCCTGAGATATCAGAATCTAACATCAGCTAAACTTGGCCACATACATATTAAATGAGTAGTTGTTTCAGCCTCTAGATTTATTTGCATACCCTCTAAAATCTATGGACAAAAATTCAAGTTGCCTTAGTCAAGAAAACACAAATCCATAATTTCAGAGCTACAGTTGAATACGTGTACATATAATGCATCTTAACGAGATTTCTACTGCTTTGAAAGTTGCTTAACACCCTGATATCTGCTTTAAAACAAACTTGCATTTATTATTGAACATTTTCTTCTCCTTTTTATCATTTTTTCTCCTTAAGGCCTGATTTAGACTTTCGACTTTGGTAGATCGTCAGGGTGGTGGAGGATACTACCTGCTACATCCTGACGGATTACCATTCACCAAATATTGAAGTGAACACCCGCTCAGTGGTCATCTCTGTGCTTTGAAAAGAACCTCCATTACAGTGGTTCCCTTCACGGTGCACAAAGTCTGGTGAACGGCGACCATCAGTTTTGATGCCCTTTCACCAAACATTTACCATTTTTTGCTCTTCATAAACAAACTCCCAAATGGGAAGTATGTTTTTGAAGAACAAAAACCTAATGACCTCCGCACCAAGTGTGTGTGGGTCGTTAGTTTTTTTTCTGTGCCTCACTGCCAGGTTTGTCGCTGATTACAAGCACTCAAGAACATCCAACATATACCGATCAAATATTATCACACATCCCTTTTGAGCCAATTTTTCATACTAATCTTACAAGTTCATGCGCCTTCTCTATATACCAAAGTACTGGTTTGAAATATCTTAATTAAAGTGAACAATGCTTCATCTATCACAAAAGCTATAAGCCTTTCCAAGTGCCTGTTTCTACTTATTTATCAAAAGTCATTGCCTAATTAATTAAGCAACAATAGAGATTGGGGTGTAAATTTATAATTCTTTCATGTGGCGCAATGCAACAAACCACCTTGCTGCGCGGCGTGAAAGAGAAAGGTGAGGATTACACCAAATTTACCAGTACACAGCATATTCCTGTCCTTTTCCAGTGCTGCCGCACTTTTGGATGCCTAGCGCCAACACAGGCACCCTTGTGTCATGTTTGCAAGGGTGCCTGTGTTGTAGGCAGGGACACCTCCTTGCACAAAAACAATCCTGAGAGGCATTTTTCTCTTTCCGCAGCATACGTAGGAAGAGGGACAAACGAGGAGAAATAAAGATATTTATTCTTCTTGTGCCTCCCCTGGGGAGGCATAGCATTTTTACGCATTCCAATGTCTACCACTAATGTTAAATCTAGGAATGCGCAAACATCTATAGGTTGATGCTTGTGAACACCCACGCTCTACCCATGAAATGCCTTCCTGCTGCAGAGTAATGCAAGGCAGTGATTTACACTGCCATGCAGTACTCTAGATTTATCAATCTATGCAGGGCCACGAAAGTTGGACTTGCTTGGCTTGATAAATTTCACTTCGGTTTTGCTTCGCCCTTACACGCTTAAATTCATAATACAAATGTGTCATCAGTTGATGCTCCACCTTTTCTCAAGCAAGTCTGTTTATCTGGCAGTATGGTTGATCTTACTAATCCATTCATTGATATGACCCTGTAAACATTACCTTGAGAACTAAAAAGGTGATCAATCTATAATTGCGGCTGGCAGATTGTATGCTCTTTTTAAATATCAACAGTAATGTGCTGCCATACCAAGATTCAGTCATTTGACATGTTAGTAACACTGCCCTCGATAATGATAGTAATTTTTCTGCCCAGAAATTCAGTTTGGCGTTCTAAACCACAAGTTGTACTCCACTTGGCCCTGAATCTCCAGATTACTAAATTAGTTTAAGCAGTTGCAATATATCCTCCTCTATTGCATGTTGACCTATTCACACAACCCTACATTAGAAAACTTTAGGCTATTTATCTTAGATATAATGCATCATTTGCTCCTACTCTGTTACTATATGTTTCTCCTTTACATTCCTAATACACCCCTTGTATGCGGCTGTTGCTAGCAAGTACTGAATATGCTGCAAAGTGTTTCAGAGAGTCATTATCAACAGCAGTAATTCCTGTTTCTGCTTGGGGTCAAACAATGTAGATTACTTTACAGACCTTACTTGATTACCTTCTCTCCAAGATGATTTTCAGTCATTTTAGGTTGTAAACATATATTATTATGTAATAACCAAAAATCTTCACAAAGTTCCACGCCAATATTCAAAAGTATTAGAGTAATCTAATCCCATTCCCTCACCAACTAATAAATAAAACTCATTAATTCTTAATCTGCATTATACAACAGTTTAAAGAAGTGGTTCTTAAACTTTTGACTTCTGTGGATCCCCCACTCAATAATTACTGGAATCAGCGGAACCCCCAATGAACTATTATTGTAATCCAGGGACCCCCATTGAGGCATTACTTGAAGCCGGTGAATCCAGCCTAAGCAATTTTCAGAATGTGATCCTCAAATAAATACACAAAAATACAAAAACACACATTTATTAAATAAATACACAGATGGTGGAATATTTAATGTAATTCACAAATATAAAACATCTAAAAGTTAATGTAAATGGGAAGATTGGACCGTGTCTAAATTAAATTTAGGCCACACATGATGTCATACTATATTCTATCTTCTGTCTTGGTGCTGCACCCATGAATCAATCTATTGACACCACCTTAATTTTTAACCTAAAATTTCAAATTCCTTCACATTTACCGAATGTTTTAAAATTGTACATTTTACTTTTCACTTTGTTATATATTGCAGCAAATGAGTTACACCTATTCAGTCCCTTCTGATTTGTAGCATTTGACCACCTGGGTTTTGGTTGGTTTTCACTACCTAATTCTCACTCATGGTAAATTCATAAAAAATTGGACTTAATTTGCTAACCATCCGTGTCTGCCTTTTCTGATAATGAAGCTGCTGCACAGCTACTCTAAGAGGCTCTGAGGAGGTTACGTGTCAACACGTGTGCACACACATGTACGTATAAGGCAGTCTGCGCATGTGAGGCTACTGTCTTGCGCTGTCCAGTATCTAGGCACAGTTAGCCTGTCACAGATTCTTTAGGAATTCGGGCTGACCTTGAGTAGGTCTTATAATTTTAGTGAGCATTCATAGTATAGATCTGTAATGCTTACTAAATGAATGTTGTGGTTTCACACTGTGCATGCATTAGAGGGTAAATCTGCACTAAAATACACTCTTCTTCTGCCAACAGGTCTAGCAAGGTATCAAACTGTGTTAAAAGATGCACCCTAGTATGAATTTCTAGTCTACAATATTTCACATATAAAACCTATGTCATTTGATACAATGATACAAAGGACAAGTCTGAGGATATGTTATGCTCACACAACTTGAAAAAACAAGAAAAAACATGGAAGCGCTAGGGAGATCCATAGGGTCCATAATCTATGCACCGCTCACCAGTTAAGGGTAGGGAGCATGCATGCTTTGGGTTAGAAGCCACAGGTCACTCTGCTATTTGGTTGCTTTAATAGGAACTAGAAGGATTGTAAAAGGCTAGAGTCACTAGCTGCCACGGCCCGTGGAGGGAGTTCCGTGGGGCGGAAAGGTGGGCGGGGGAGGGGCCTGGTGGGGGGTACTAAAAACCGGAATATGGATAATTGGAGGTAAGCATCGCAAATGCGATGCAGCGCGCGCTACGAAATTCGTTTTATTTATTTAATTGTTTACTTACCTCCAATTATCCATATTCTGGTTTTTAGTACCCCCCACCCTGCCCCTCCCCCGCCCCGCCTTTCCGCCCCACGGAACTCCCTCCATGGGCCGCGGCTGGTCACTAGTATGATGATGTCTGTATAGTGCCTATCATCAAGGGTATGAGTAATCAACAGGTGTAGAAGACGTTGTAGGGTAGAGCTGGGTTGTGTTCAATTGTAAAGTAGGTGAGGGTTGTTATGGTTCCCAATGTACCCCAATATAGGCATGGGTAGACTCCTAACCTTTCACCTACATTTACCCTGCAATTGTACTACATAACGCTTTTGGTGTGGACCTTTTACCTAGTTACGTGCTGCATAAATGTTGTGTGGTGTTCTCTGAAAATTAGCCTCATTTATTATGCATGAGGATTCGCCAGAATCATAGCAGGATTACCATCTTCTGCATAATAACTGTGTTTAAGGTTTATCACTATTGTCCTCCTCAGCTGACATGACACAGCAAGATAGAACCCCTGAGGGTACCTTTTGGGTATATAAGCATCACTTCTTCACTGAACTAGGAGAGGAGAAAAAGACTTCCATGCTGACACGCTGACATGAGATGCTGAGGTCCCTGCATGCAGATACTCCAGCAAGCAGTGGTCTGACATCCTTCACACGGTGTCCAACTTGAGACAAAGACGGGGTCCTTCATTCTCTCACATCAGAGAATGTGGTTGGCTCTATACTAGGGGGATTCTTGGTGATACACCTACAGACATGCTAGGTACACTTAGAGTCATCTAGTTAGGGTTAGCCTCGTAGGAGTACGCAGTATTACTGTCATGTATTCATATACCTGCATATATTCATTGTTTTAGCACTATGGTAGAATTCTACTATCTATTTACTCTGTTGGTGCTCATAACCGTATATATCTGTTTCTGTCTTATGATTGTTGCAGCACACGGATTTACACTAGAATAACGCTGGTTCAATAAATGCTTATGTATCCCTCTGAGACAAAATGAGCAGGAGTGATTGAGCGATAAGCACTGTACTGCTTCCACGATCCCTGAGGGGACAGAGTTGTCATGTTCAATAGTTTCCAGAAACTATTTGCTCCTTGGTAAGAGGGGTTCATAGTCGCACTGTGAGCTAGCTGATATAAAGGCCGACATATCCAGTGGGGATGTCTGGAATCAGTCTGAACACCAATCCCACAGTTTATGTTGTCTAAATGTGCAGATTCCATATAGATTTATAGGATCTACACAACAGGGTGGGAGAGAGGGCAGGGAGGGAACATGCCCCACAATTGGGAAGCAAGGGGTAGGGAGGGCAGGGGTTCTTGCAAGGATTTGAAACTCAAGCACAAGGACAGTGTCAGGGTTTGGAGGGTATAGCCAACATGTGACCTGCAGTGGCCAAAGTACATTGTTGACTATCAGCGGTGGGCATTCACAGGTAATTGTACGACACTGTATTCCACCTTGGTTGACAGAGGTCTGTCTGGTTGGGCCAATGGTGTCCTGTCGAATGCAGCAAAAAAAGTCAAGGTTGGTCAAGATGTAGGAAAGGGGCCTAGATGGCGGAAAAAAGGTCCATGCTGCATTGGAGCAAGTTTGGATCTGCTTATAACATGCTACTTTATACACTTCTGACATTCATACGTCTCAAGAGGGCAACTGTGGTGATTTCAAATGCTGCTGGATGCATAGCTTAGGGGTGGTCCATGCTGTGTTAAGAAAATGGCATGTATGTCCTGTGAGGGTAGGGAGGTTCTCAGAATTGTGCAACATAAACATCATGCATAAAAGAGTGTGTGTTAGGTCACTAGCAGGGCTGAGTATAGCTCAGACTTTAAACAGAGCAGTAGCACCTCTAGGCAGTCACGTAGGGTGTGTGTAATGTCAGAATTAGGTGGAGTGCACCACCAGCAGTAGGTGTGGTGTACGAGAAATGAGGTCTCTATTTTTTGTGGTGTCCAGTACCAGTTTTCGAGCATCTTAAAGAGTCAGAACTTCATCTCAGATTTGCGAGTCCCTCTGTTGAGTTCTTCCACTTTTTCCACCCAGCCCTGCAATTTGCTTTCAATTTGGAACCAACCTTGACATGTATTGCATAGGAGGGCAATGAAGGGTCACAAATGAAGGTGTTGGACTTTGAAGTTTTAGATATCAGACATAAGCCCCTTGAAAGAGTCCCCTAGTTTCAAGTATAGAGAGATGCAGGATTCTGGGAGATGCCATCACTTGAGGCCAAGTATGGTTTGTAAGCAATAATGGAGCTGCACTTATCTCCAGCGTTGGGATCGAGGGAGATGAAATTCAACTCTCAAATGATTTCATATCCCCAAATGCCATCAGGTCATGTAGAGTTATGATCCAGGACGTCCACTATGTGTTCTAGAGCACTGATTTAGTGTCCACTTGTATGGCCGCGTTGTTCCAGAAGGGGGGCCCACAGGTGCAATTGTGCAAGAAACTTCAACAATATGTGGGCTCGGTTCCATGGTTCCACCATGATATCTATGAGAGGATTGCTGGGTGACATTGAGGGGGTGCAGTAATGGTATAGGAGTTTTAGGCTATTGAGCTATATTATGTTCCAATTGTACTCAAACTGTGGCACTGTCCCCCTGGCCTCTTGATAGTGTTCAATGCAAGGTAGTCCTAAGCCCCACTGTATTGATGGGCGATCAATGTAGAGGCTTTTAAATGGGATTGTACTGTGCTTCATACAAAGGAGCGTATGTCTCTGTCAATGGATAAGAGAGTAGCAGAACACACTATGATAAGTAACTTGCCCAGGGCATAGGTGAAACGAGGAGCCACCACAATTTCCACCGCCTGGAGACTTTCCCACATGGATAGGTTAATCTGAGACCATATGACACAGTTTGTGGCGGCTTCTGTAATGAGCGGTCTAGGTTGAAAGAGACCATCCCTTCTAGACCACTTGTCACAAAGATGACCAGGTACATCAAGTGGTGCGATGCACACTGAAACAGGAAGTTCACAATGGCTGCTCTGGTCCCTCAGGCGAGTCAGATTCTCACCCTTGTCCCAGTTGATCTTGTAGCCTGAAAGGGCACAGGAGTCAGTAATAAGGGACATAAGCGCTGGGAGAGACACTTCAAGATTGGTGAGAGTGAGTAAGATGTCATCTGCATATAGAAAGTACTTAGGGGCAGATTTATATCGGACTTGCGCCACTTTTACGCCGCCGTTGTGTCACTTTTGTGACGCAGCGGCGGCGTAAACCCTGCGCCATGTTGTGCCCCATTTACAACGTGACGCATCTAGGGAGATGCGTCACGTTGTAAAGCCCTGCGCCACATGTAGGCGTTCTGGCACAGGGGGGGGGCGTTCCGGCGCAGGGACGCCTCCTAAAAGTGGCTGAGTGAAATCTACAAGATTTCACTCAGTCACTTGTAAGGCCATGCTGCGTCAAAACCCTGCGCCTGCTTGAAGCAGGCGCAAGGATTGACGCATCATGTTAGGGATAGGGCACCCCCGAGCCTTGCTGGAGCTGCGTCGCACTTGCGATGCAACTCCAGCAATGCGCCGCCTTTCCGACAGGGGATGCGTCACGCATCTGCCCATCCGAGTGCCACGGTGCACCGCATTATAAATGCGGCGCATCAGTGGTGGTGCACGGGTGGGCAGATGCGTCGCAACTCTTCTAGCGAATCTCTGCTGATTAGCAGAGATGCGCCAGAAGTCATAAATCTGCCCCTTAGACTGTCCAGCTGTGGTGGGGATACCTGAACTACTTGGGATATGACAAATGGCAGCAGCCAACGGTTCCATTGCCAGGAAAAATAGCAATGGCTGTGTGATCTTTGATCGCTGGTATAGCCACTGTGGGCAGCTAGGAGCCTTTCTGCTTTCTCTCTGTGTTCATAGTGGTGGTCTTTCAATTTGTTGAGCATATACTTAGTTTGAGACATTTAGAGAGAGTTAAGCTACATCTTCACTCGTTCTAGTTTGTGCCTATTCTCAGGGGAAGGCCTGCTGGTGTAAGTTTTGGTTTCTGTGTGTAAGTCATGCTCTTAGGGATTTTGCCTGTGTAGCATCACGCATCAGTTGGCCCCAGAGGTTGGCCTGGGCTGCTGTCCACAGGAGCTACACTGAGTGTACAGGGCCCTTGTTATCTCTCATGTAGGTAGTCACATGAGACTTTAGTCAGGCCTTTTCCCGGAGAAGTTTAAAGTGCACTGTGTTTAGGTGCTAGGATTTATGTAAAGGTTTCTAGATATTCCAGTCAATAGATAAGCAACCGGCGCGAGATCTGAGAGGAATCCAGGGAGGATAGCCCAATCCAGCACTATGGAAATGGTCGGTTGGGAGATTAGAAAGTATTCCTAGCCGGATTTAGTGTCGTGAGCCGTAGAGAGAAACATATATCCCCTCTTGGTGGGGTAAAGAAGTCACCAGATGTCTTGGAGGTCCTTGTCATCACGGAGTTCTCAGAGGAGCACCCTATCTCTGTTGTTTTTGGTGTCAATGAATGCATAGGGTCTAATATGGCATCTGGTGCTAGGTTCCAATCGCTTCCCAGTATGATATGGGAGGTTGCTATATGGAGCTTACTCTGAAGAGCCTTGGGTTAACATTAAGTTTTGCAAACACGCACTGACGCGCGTTATTGGACCAAGTCTGGAGTATTGTACAGGTGAACGATTTATGGATAAGTATGACCACTCCACATTTTCGGCACCCAGTTGTTTGGGCCCCAGACCCTCCCTGTTGTGGAACCAGTCAACATACAACAACTGTAAATGACCCTCCTACAAAGTCCATTTAAATTTTCTTTCAATTCCTTCCATGAATGATGCATTTCTTGTTTGAAAGTTATGTCAGTGTGCTTGGAGGCCAGAAATGACAGGATCTTCCTACATTTAATTTAAGAGATCAAACTGTTGACATTACATGTAACGATGTTATGGGGTTGTGCGGCCATGATGTCGATGGTGAGGGATCATGCCAGCAAGATTTGCAATGGGGGAGAGAAGGGTGGCAAAGAAGTACAATTAGTCAGCCCAATGTATGACATGTATATGGTGCGAAGCCAAGAGCAGGTGGTGGGTGAGGAACGATAGGGAAAGGGGGGCATTAGGGACCAGTGAGGGCTCCACACACCAGTGCCCCAAAGGCCAAGACAGGGCTAGGCAAATGTGGGCATAATATCTCATTTGGGATTGACAAGGGATGCGTGACTCTTAAACTCATTTGACCCTCATTAAAAAGCCCCTGCACAGGGGAGGAAGAGAAGAGAAGACCTTGGATCTAGGAGAAACAATGGTGAAAGGGTGCCCACCTAATGCCCTACAAGGATAGACTGGACTTTGACTCCAGCTGACCCCCAGGTCTGGAATGGATCTCTCTAGGGCCTGTGTTGCTGGCCCACTTATACCCACTGATGAACAATTGGGGGAATTAACCTACTACTGGGTCCTGGATCGTTATCCTAGGACTTCTATGGACTGGTCCTTGACGCTACTGACCGAAAGATGCCCTTAAAGAAGCCAGGAGGCTTTGGAACTGGCAGCAGAGGGGCTGCAATAGATACCTCTACCTGCAGTATAAAGTCATCAGGAGCCAGGCAGAGGACACGTGTGGAGCAGGGAGCCAGAAAATCCAGCTTCCCACAAAATGCACCCCTTCAAAGGCCAGGCAACTTGAAGGGAAAGAGAAGAGTAAATCAAGCCAAGGTCATCAAAATCAGTCCTATGGGGCCAAAGATATGCCTGTTCTAAGCGTGTGTCCCTAGATGAAGAGAAACAAAGAAAAACAGGAGCATAGCCTTCCTTGGTATTTCAAAGAAACTCTCCAAGAGTGGGCCAAGCCCCTGGGGGTTGACACAAACCCATCTGTATTGATTAACTAGGGAGGGAGCATGCCTGGTGCCACCTCTCCAGAAGCTGCTTTTGGCCTCAGGGATGCAATCCCCCAAGGCCAAACATGAGCAAAGGACAACGTTGGACTGTGGAACCCTATCCCCTGGTACACCAAAGAGAAGAAAAACCACTAGCTGGTAACATTGCTGCCTCATGCCCTTAAATGGGGTTCTGGCCTCTTGCCTTGAAGCTCTTGTTCCTCACAGAACGAGGACTGTGCATTGCTCCCATCTTAGGCAAGAGCCAAGAAGAAGATGCTCCGGCCTGATAAAAGAAGAGAGACAAGTTACTGGCTCCTGCACAGCACCTGGAGAAACATGCTGCACACGAGGAGCCGGCGAGGCAATGGGGGCCTTGTGGCTCCCTTGACAATGGTCCCTTCTATGTGCTTTTCCCCTGGGTGAGACCGGAACACTCAGGAATTAAAAAAAGACACATTGTGAGAGGCCGTCATCAAAGCAAAAGCAAGATGCTCATTAAATGTGACAATGGGAGAGGTTTATATTTCATTTTAAGCACTCCTAGAGTAGAAACATTTGTTCTTGGGCTCTACATTGTGGAAACTTTTTGTGTGTGGTGCTATGATTGGAGTGGCAGTCCAATAGCAGGCAAAAACATATCTAACCCCCTGTTAGAACTGGGGGTCTCTAGTTGGCTAAGGTAGGTACCTTAGTCCAAATAGGGACCCTTGCTTCTAGTCAGGGAAAGGAGGGGCACACTCTCAGATAACCCCTGCTCACCCCCCGGTAGCTTGGCACGTGCAGCCAGGCTTATCTCCAATGCAATGTGTAATGTATTTGCATCCACACTCCCAGTAACACAATGATAACACCACAAATGGACACCACTCTGGTTTTATAAAACTAGCAGTATCTTTATCAAAAGGACTATGATGAGACCAAATGATAGAAATCCAACATATGCGTATTCGTAATATTTCACATTGCCGGTTATTAGTTCAACAATTACTTGTAGGTTATTGCGGTATTAATGAGCAATTCACGATGATCTCATGCAGTCCTAATGCAATGCTATGCAGTTCGTAATGCAGTTCTTAATGTAGTAATAAGACAGTCCTTAATGCAAGTACTAATGCAGTTCGTAATGCAAGAATAACACAGTTCTTAATGCAAGAATAATGCAGTTCATAATCCAAGAATAATGCGGTTCGTAATGCAAGAATAATGCGGTTCATAATCCAAGAATAATGCGGTTCGTAATGCAAGAATAATGCGGTTCGTAATGCAAGAATCAGGCAGTTCGTAATGCAAGAATAATGCGGTTCGTAATGCAAGAATCTGGCAGTTCGTAATGCAAAAATAATGTAGTTCGTAATGCAAGAATCAGGCAGTTCGTAATGCAAGGAATAATGTATAAGCCAAACTGCGCGGGCACCACTAGGCCCCAACAGCAGAGACAACGGTTGTAAGCATAAAGAGGCGGCCCCGGTACTGCTGGGCAGGTACGGGCTGCTCGGGAACTCAGCGCATCTAACGTGGTGCAGCGGGAGAGAGATCGGAGCACTCCTGTACTCCTCGTGTATGCTTCCCCAGGCCACATACGCTTGTGCCTCCCGACTGGAGTCCAAGCCTTACCTTGGGGGTGCGCTACCTCGCTTTCTCTCTCTCCGCCTATCGGATGTCCTGCTGGGTGGCCTAGACTCCGTTGCAGCTCGGTTGCTAGGCGATGCTGTAGCCGGACGGGTTACATCGCTGCCTTCTCCTTCGTTGATGATCTTGGGCAGATTCCTTTTGGCGAACAATGATCACTATCCCTTTCACCATGCAGCTTCCTTAGCTTCATGAAATCCTTTAGCATGTTGCAGCTCGGGCCAGCAGCAGCGATCCACACTCACAGCCTCAGTTACGATGACGGCTCGAGCCACAAACAGCAATACAGCAGCGTGGATGATGTTTCATGCTGCGGCGGCAATGCGGTCACGGGGCACCTCGTAAACCGCACCACAGACCATACGGCAGTCTGAGGGGTGCAAAGCACACACACCAAGCGTCGCTGAGAAACAGTTGGAAACTTTGATGTTCCTGAGTTTCCACAACAGGGGCCCAGATCTCCTCGGGCCCTTGGAGACAAGTTAATTCAGGACACAGCACACAGCAAACTCCTCTCAAGTGGGGCAGACACAGCACACAGCAAAGTCCATTGTCCTCTCTTTAGTCAAATCAGAAAACTGCAGGCCAGCCCCAGAGCACACAACAAGGGCAGTCCTTCTCTTCAGTCTCTTCAGCTGTTCTCCTTTGGCAGAGGTTCCTCTTGATCACAAAGTAGTTTCAATCCTTTTTTAGTCAGGACTTCAGTCTTGAGTTCAGGGGTTTCAGCTCTTACATTTGTACCCCTAAATGCCATTGAAGTCTTTGTGTGCAGGGGCTGTGCGCCCGGTCTAAACCAAACCTGGGTGTCTTCCTGCCAGTGCACACCTTCTTTCTTTGATAGTGGGGTCTGGGCCTCAGACATTCCGCAAGAGGTGGAGCCATTCTTTTGTGGCAGCAGCACAGGCCTCTTCGCATCAAAGGGGCTACTCCTCCCACTAGACCAAATGCAGGCTAGCCTGTGCTGTCTCACCAACTCCTCCCTGGTGTCAGGACACTCCCCAGACCCTGTTACATCCAAACCCAGACAGTCAATACACAACCAGGCAGAGGCACACGGGATGGTTTAAGACAAGAAACCAGCCACTTCTAAAAGCGTTGGTTCTAAACACACAATTTAAAAAACATCTTCACAAAAAGATGTGTTATTACATTATGAGTTCAGGCACACTAAACTCCACATCTCCATCTTATGCCTATGGGAAGATATGCTGAAAACATGGGACACAGCATTCCCCGTTCTGTCCTATGGGGAAGTTGGCCTTGCAACAGTGAAAAACGAATTTGGCAGTATTTCACTGTCAGGACATGGTACACACCTCAGTACATGTCCTACCTTTCACATACACTGCACCCTGCTCAGGGGGGTACCTACCTGGGGCCTACTATAGAGGTGTCTGATGTGCATAAAAATGGAAGGTTAAGGCCTGGCAAGTGGGTGCACTTGTCAGGACAACAAGGCAGTTAACAAACTGCTCGCAGGCACTGCAGTGGCAGGCCTGAGCTCTCTCTTTAGGGCTACTTGTGTGGGTGGCACAATTAGTGCTGCAGGCCCACTTGTAGCATTCGCCTTACCAGCCCTGGCACACATAGTGCACATTACTGGGGACTTTAGTAGTAAGACAAACATACCAATTATGGACAACCAATTACCATAACACTTTATACAGGGAGCACTTGCACTTTGACACTGATCAGCAGTGGCAAGATGCCCAAAGCATCTAAGTCGGCAACATCATGTCAGAAAAAGGTCTAGGAGGAAGGCAAAAAGTTTAAGGAACTTCAGCCAAAAAGGGCCAAATCCAACACCCACATTTTTGATATTGAATGCGTTATTGATAATGTTGGTGATGAACAAAAACAAATGTTATTGTTGTAACGAATTAATTTAACCCCTTGTGTGCCCTGCCCTTTCCATGCCCTGTGCCGGGCGTTGAATTAGCGGGCGGGGTTCATGACGAGATAGTCTCGTCATGGGCACAGCGCAACCGCGGCCCATGACGAGACCATCTCGTCATGGGCACTCAAGGGGTTAAATATGGTTATTATTCCTGTTGGTCTAAATGGTGATGCAATGGTGAATGATGGCATGTGACGGTTTTATTAATGTGGTGACACCCTCACAAAATCACTAGGCCTCCTGCTTTATTTTAATTGACACTCCTTATAGTGAGATGTTGCATCTAAGATCGGTAGGGTGTATTGTGACTATGGGATTCAGGACCCAATAAGGGTGTAAAGTGAAATGAGTTTGTCACCAAAGGTATTCCCGACTGTCTGATGTACACATTTGTAAAGTGAAGCATATTATTTAGTAGTGTGTGAATAATAAAATAGTGTTTCCTTTTTGAAAGAAAAGTCATTGACTAGACAATAATTTGTTGAATATTGTTCAGTAATAATGAATAGGACTGCTCTGCTAGCCTGAGTGAGTCAAGTGCTTCAATGGATACATGGTCCCATTAAAAAGACAATTGTGAACTAATTTCTTGTGAAGACTCATATCCTACAACATTAACTATTTTTTTTTACTTATATACTGTATCAGTCTGTAATATTTAATTTTCAAAACAGACATAAACCTCAGGGTTCAAGAACATAAACCCCAGGGTTCACGGACCACAGCTTAAGAAACACTTGCTTAAAAAATGTAAAGGGTTCATCTGCATTCTTTTGCTTAACAGAATCTCACTATAGTCTACATATAAAATATATATGGCTTCAGGGTGCTCTTGCGCTAACTCTAGAAGAATATTGATCAAGTTTAGAATTGTTCTCTTTGGATGACATATTCTGGGAGGAGTACAGATATTGCGTGAAACATAATGTTATACTAACACCCCCTTGTGTATTAAGGCTTTGCACTATGTGTGTGTTACGTTTGTAATGCAAACCCAACACAAAAGTGTAATGCTGGGATTTACGATCTAGCGCAAACCAGGATTTACATTGGATAGTTTCCCAAAGTAACATGCAGATGTGCAATGCATGAATGGTACATGGGTTTTTCCTTGCAACCACCCACGTTTTTTTACATAAATCCCTATTTGCTAACATTTGTAGACAGGGATTTGTACTACAATCGTATTCCTCCTAGAACCTGTCATAACAAGGCGAGTTATTTCATTTCTCCTTGTTTTTAACACTTTGCATGTGTGCTTTATTGCACACATACAATGCAGAAAAAAGAGTTAAAAGTTACGTTTTTTGACTGGAAGGATCCCTTCTACTACAACAACGAATCCTTAGAGCATGCACAAATCCATTTCCTTGCACTGTGGTGCAATGGTGTGTGGGCTGGTGCATGCAGGCCAAAGTCCACCAACGCAGGCAAAAGAGGAAAACAATGTCATATCCTTGTAGATGAGGATTTGTTCTGCTATCTCCCTTTCACTCATGTGTGTTTCATGAATGGTTCATAAATCTCAGCCTCTGTTTTTCTATTGGACAACAGAGTGAGAGAGCATCTAGTGCCATATACAATGCTTTATTTTTCTCAGACCCAAGTAAAATCTGGTTTATTATGGGATACCAGAGTTTATGCAGTGTCCATGGGATACTGGGTTCAAAGTACATCCACATCACTCTCCATTAAAGGCATTTAAATGTATTGGGTAGAGCTAAACGGGTACATACACTTGCACACAAATAGGTACCAGGGGCTGGCCTCAATAAGCTCATTGTTTAGATCTTGACTATAGGCAACTCCTACTAGAGAATCCGAGCAACAAAATAAAGTTTTGACTGGTGCTCTTTTAAGTGATGGTGCAGCAACAAATAAGTATGATGGACAACTGTGCCGTTTTGAATATTCAGATTTTATGCAGGAAGATAAGAATGTATGCTTCAGTGCACTTACTGAAATCTTGACTTAAATAAGAGTTCCTAGCACCATTATCAGTAGTCACTACCACAGTGATGAGCTCAGTTCAGTGTCGATTTCAGGAAAAGGCAAAAGATGATACCGCCACCACCATGTCCTTGCTCACAGCAGGGAATGGTAAATGACTCGAGCTACAATAGATGAGATCACAGTGAATGACAACTTGGGGCTTGATAGAGATGACATGCATGTGGAAGGATTACAAGTGCCATAGTGATTGTGACAGGAAAATGTCGGGTTCCCATGTCTTCAAAATTGGTGACTCTAAGGGGCATATTTACAATGAAGTGACGGAGTTAGCCTTACTGGCGTAACGCCGCACTCCAACACTTCAGAAACGCAGAGCTGCACCATATTTACATCTATATGGTGAAGCCTTGCGTTTCCCCGGTGCTGGCACTTAACTTAGCAGCCTAGTGTCAACGCAGACACCCTTGCACCATAGTGTTATGTAACCTAATTCTAAGTGGGCTCAGTTTCTCCACATCCGGCTTTTCTGAGAGTACAAGAATGAGATACAATTTTTCTTTCCGGTAATTCTTCATGATAAAATCCCATGAGGGTTTGGCTGCCTTCCTCAATCTGGTTGTTCAAAGGGTGAGAACACAATGCTCCCCCTGCCGGAAATAATCTATACCTCCCCGCCCCTACACACCCCACTGCTACACCCTCATTCCACTCAATGATCTCCGAATGCATTCAACATCTGCTTAGAGCAGCTTGTAAGTGTACGCCTTGAAGACTATGGAATTGGGAATTCCAAGTGGAATTACCGACCTGAAAAATGTGTTTCACACAGTTACTCCCCAGTTCATAAACTTTAACTTGTAGTGCTTAATTTGTAAAAAAAAAAAACGTGCCAGGGCCCCTCTTAGGTGGCTACTGTAGCTTGCACCACCCATTGCCCCTGCCACTGCTGGTAAAGGTAGTACTAATGTAACTACTACCCTTCGTAGTGCTACAAGGGTGACAATTCAGACTATTCCTGGCCACCCAAAACTATAAGAATATCACGGACGGCAGGTATTATAAATTTTTTTATGTATGTTGAAGTATGAAACACTGTTATTTTGCTCATCTCACAATTGGACAGACAGCACCACTTTGTGGTGGACTTCTCATTAGTGCCCGGGTTGAGAATTAAGTAGCAGGTACCGAGCACTGGAAACCACTAGCCCATATTAAGTACTGTTAACTTATATTTCAATTGTGCTGTATTTAGATTTATCTCACAGTAACCATACATTTGCATGGAAATTTACTGTGTGGTATATCCACCCCAGTACCTTGTAACTCATAATGAGGGCCTAGGAAGTGAGTTAGCGGGACCTGTTAATGAGGCTTTAGGAACAGGCGCTGTGGGGCAGCTTTACAAGCCCCTTGCTTCACTCTTGCACTGTCGTTACGTCACTTTTGTGACGCATTGGCGGCGTAAAAGTTCCGGCCCATTTACAACATGACGCATATAGGGAGATGTGTCACGTTGTAAAGCCCTGCATGACATTATACCTGCGTCAGGTATAATGTATGCAGGGTAGGCGTTCCCACGCAGGAAAGCCTCGTAAAAGTGAAACAGTGAAATCTACAAGATTTCAGATTTCACTGCGTGACTTTTAGGACGCCACTGCGTCAAAACCTTAGTGACGCAGTGTTTTCGGAATAGGCCGCAACACGCATTAATGGAGTTGCGCCCTGCTTGCGACACAACTCCAGCAATGCGTGACTTTTCCGTCAACAGATGCGCCAGATCAATGCTTGCGCCATGGTGTGCCGTATTGTAAATACGGTGCATCCATGGTGACGCAAGAGTTTTGCATGGTGGCGCAGGGAAACTGACACATCTCTACAGAAGCGACACTTTCATGTAAATCTGCCTCTATAGATTTACCACAGAGAGAAGGAACTATCAAAAAACAGGCCACATGCAAAGTGCTATGGGATTTAAGCCTGGTACCAGGTTACCTATTTCATTAAGATGCTATTTCATTGAGCTGAGGAGGAACATGTGTTACGGGCATATCAACATTATGGAGTCCCTCGTACCATAAGAAATACGATACATAGAATTTCTCAAAAACCCATGAAAATTACAATATATCCTTCCTAGCCTATGTCATTGTTTGTTAACTCCACTCGACTAGGAGTTTGCTTCTTTATCTACTATTCCCTAAATATAGAGCTTTGATGTCAATTCACGTGGAAAAAAAACTTTTCATGTAAATCATTCTCTAATGTAATTTCATTCAAAATTAATTGCAGAAAGAAACTGTATGGCGAATGCCCTTTTAGTTGCTGACATTCAGTAATCTGTGAGTTCTTTGACACTAATGTGTAATGTAATGGAAAAGAAATAGATCTCAAACGAAGCTTAAATAACTATATTTCAAAACAAAATTTTGTACAGGATTTTAGATTTGTTAAATAAATGATTTTCTCCTTTGCAGCTCTAAAGCAATTACAGTAGCTGACAAGTTATATTTTCAGGTATTCAACTCTTTGTCAAGTTCAATATCAATACAAGCATCAAAGAGGTACTCATTAGTAAACTGCAGACTAATTGGTTACTATGGTTTCTACTGCTTTCTGTTCAGCTAAGTGGGAAACTACAGCTTTATTCCCAGTAAATTCTAAAGAGGTATAAAATTCTGATTTGGATGATTTTATGACATTTGTAGCTGTTAATGCATTTCCTCAATTTGAAAACAAAGGTAAACTATTACATAGTATTGCAAACTCCCCCCATGCACAGTTTAGGTATTTGTCAAATGAGAATGTATTTAAACCTTTGCCACATCAAACTGTATACAAACGAAAGCTTTCTTTAGACATAGTTTAAAATGATTTGTTATTAATCTAGCTCTTTTAGGGTGTAATGATTTAAGGAGAAGACAATATTATATTCAGGATTTTAGGAATTATCTCACCTGTTAATCATGTCAATTTAAGAGGTGTATCGTTTAAACATGAATGACTAATTCATACTGTTAGGCTCTACAATGCTGATTCGTGTGCAAAAATAGATAAAATAAATTGTTTTTGAGATTCCTTTACCCTGCCCTAAAGTATCCTTGCAAATGTTCTAGATAAGCTTTGATAACCTCATCGGACTCGTTATCCATGTCAGCTTTGTAAAGTACTGAAAATAATGAAAGATTCAACGCTGAATGCCGAAAAATGTCGACTCGGGAAGATCATATTTAAAACAAAATACATATAAATCCCGCTTTCAGATATTTGTGTGAGCTTTCTGGTCGTTGTGACCATTCTTCATTCGGAAATAAAAGGAATGAGTAAAATTATGCAGTTGTGTGAGACTGGGCGAGGTGCTGGTAGACGTCGTTTGAGTGAGAGCTATCATTCATCTAATTTAACACCCTTCCTGGGAAAGCAAAAATGTTGAAACATAAAATATTCGTCTTCTCATGAAATTTCGTGTAAATCCTGAGGTGCGTCCAGATTTTTTTTTAAAGCTTTCACCAGTCACGGCTCCTCAAGGGAGTGCTGTGGGGCGGAGGGTGGGGCAGGGGAGGGGCAGGGTGTGGGGTAGTAAACTCCGGCATACGGCCGACCGGAGTTAAGTACATAAATAAATAAATAAAACGAATTACATTGCGCGCGCTGCAACGCAAATGGTGTTGCAGCGCGTGCAAGGTAATTCGTTTTATTTATTTATTTACTTATGTACTTAACTCCGGTCGGCCGTATGCCGGAGTTTACTACCCTCCACCCTGCCCCTCCCACACCCCGCCCCACCGTCCCGCAGCACTCTCTCGAGGAGCCACGACTGACTTTCACATCACTATTAGTGCCAACAAACCTCTGGTATACGTGCGATTTATACATGTTATTAGTATAGTATAACATTTAGAGGCCCATATTATCAAATGTAACACACAACGAAGAGCAGTCAAAGCTGCTGGGTTGTGTTTCATGACAGAGGGAGAACAGGAAATTGCCACATCTGGGAATAGGGTCTAGGGCTGGGGCGAGGGTTTTTATTGGCCATAGGTCTTAGGGTTTCATGCCTGATTGGCTGTATGAGGATGGTCTCCTATCGGTTTTGGGACTTAGGGCTAGTGTTGTGATTGGTTAGGGTCAGGGCTAGGGTTCCCATTGGCCGAATGGGTCACCTGATTACTAGGGCTATTTAAAGCCAGGGTTCATGGCATCTCAGCCTGGGTGGAGAGGCTAAGGGCGGAGAGGACAAGGGCAGCTGCCTGTTTGAGACAGGTCGGGACTAGGGCCAGAAATACAGCCCAATTTTACATACACCAGCTCCCACCCTACCCCATCCACAACCAGAATAACACACTCATAGCACATGAACTCTACTCATTTACTACCAACTAACCCAAGACAAAATTAAATGTCTCAGCAACCACTACAAAACACCAGAAATCGAAACTATACACACCTCTATCCCAGCTACCACACACTTCCACCATCACTTACAAACAATACAACACTCTGTCCTCCACCACTAACCAATCCACTCATCACTAACACATTCCAATTCCACACACAACTTAAATATGTCCCATCCAGTCACACACTCCATGCTCTAATTACTCCTAACATACCCATTTTTGTCACTAACAAACCTATACTCAGTCTTCCATCTTTTCTCCCACCAACACCCTCCTCTTCTTCCTACCACAATAACACAAACACAACTGTGCAGCACTTACACTGCACTGCACCACACATATTTCTTTTTGCAGTAATCAAATCTAACACAAATGCTCTTAACTGAGTTCATCTTCTCTTACACTCAACATACACTCTACTTACAAACACATCGCCACCCCCATTACCATACAACTTCCACTTGGCAACAATATTTCACATACAAATCCTTCTCACAAAACATAACACACACACCAGTATAACAAAATCTCTAACGTACAACACCTCATAATACTTTCTATCACAAACTACAAACATACATCCACATTCCATACTACACAAATGAGAAACACCATGAAGAACTCTAATGCCAAGCTTTCTCTCTTGCCCACACCGAACACACATACAGCAACACAGCATCTCACTTTTAACCACCTCTCATCCTTTGGACACTTTAGAACCTTACTACATGAGTCACATTCTGCTCCACCACCCTTAACTCATACACCTTCCTCCCTAAATAGACACAAACAAAATAAGCAACATGCCACTCCCCACAGCTTCACTTCTCCATATCTACTGCACAAAAAGGTTACAATACAAAAACAACACAGCTCACCAACTAAATCTCAAATACTGTCTCCACCACCTACACACGGAGACCCATCAAAATGCCTTCTTAGCCTGCTGGATGAGAAACACGATAAAGAACAGCTATACGATTGCTATCCTCATACAGCTAATACCAACACTAAGGACACACCTGCTACACGCCCACAAAATACTGCTCACTCTTCTACAAAACAAAGTCACACAATCACCAAAGCACATTCTCTAACCTGTCTACTAATAAATGCTAGATTACTCTCTAAAAACAAACATCACATCTATGACTTTCTTGCTAACACAAAAACTGACATGCTCTCAATAACTGAATCATGATTGGGAGATGATATGGCTCCAGCCCTACATGAAGAGGTTCCTCTGGGCTATCAAACTATCATGCAAAATCGTATAGTCAAAATAGAGGAGGTGGCCTAGCTGTTTTGTTAAGGCAACATTACATATCACTAAAGCTGACAACGTCTCCATGCAAGGTTGTGAGGCCGTTTTCACCAGATGCAATCCAACACTATCTTCCCCCTGTAACTTCCCGCTCCTTTACAGATATCCACCTATCAATGCAACATTCCCAGACTCACTTCTAGACATGGATTCAAACCAGATAACACCAACCTATGCATTTTGGGTGACCTCAACATTTGGTTTGACAAACCCAATATGCCCCATCCGAAAACAATCATCACTGGCCTAGACACACTGAACCTGCTTCAGATCGTCCACAAACCCACACACATTGATGGACACATTCTAGATGTCATATTTGTAAATATAGAACTAGTTACCTTTCAAACAATGACTCCAGTCGCATGGTCGGACCACCATTTGCTTGCTTTCCAACATGACATCACATGAAGTGACGCACCTAAAACCACCTTAAGTGCATCCACCTATAAACCAAGGAACAAACTCAATTTGGAACACTTAGAAACACAGCTAACATCCAGTATGGATATAGACACAATATCTTCTGTTCAAAATCTATATGAGTGGCTACAGAAAGCTTTTGATATCCTGATTCCACTAAAAACAACACAAGAAAACACAAGAAAGCAGGCTTATTGAAGAATTACAGAGATAAAGGAGATAATACAAATTAGAAAGCTACAATGTGCCTGGCTCTAAATGAACACCAATCAAGACAAACTTCGCCTACAGAAATTTAACAGATTATGCAAGCCAGCTATCAACAAAAGAAAGAAAAGGTACTTTTCATACAGAATTCTAAATTCTAAATGTCCAAATAATGAATTTTATAAAATTCTCACTGAATTTCATAAACCAAATTGCCCTGGATTGAGCTCATCCCATTACTCAAGATTTTACAAACAAACCGGCAAATAATTACAAGGCCAAAGTAGACACGTTGGACTCATTATTAAGACTAAGGCAAAGCACCACCACCAAACATTCTCCAAAACAAAAATCGAACAATTCTCTAACCCAGCCTCTCCATTACTTCCAACAAATTTCACATGATGAATTTATGGACCTGGTCACAGCAAGCAGGCCTGCCATGAGCCCTCCTGACCCATGTCCATCACAAACCTTCAGAACAATTCTTCTAACAACCTCTGTTGTCACACCAGTAAGAAGAATCATCAACAATTTCTTCACTACCAGAATATTTCTAGAAGAACTCAAAAAGTCAATTACTGAAGAAAAATATCCTGGACTCACTGAACCCCAAGAACTACACACTGATTACAAATGGACTTTTCATGAGCAAACAGATAGAAAAAGCAGCATTCGCCCAGATTTCACAATTCATTGAAGATAATGCCATACTTTCAGACTTACAAACGAGATTCCATCCAGAAAGAGGCACAGAATCTGCCCTCATTGCCATCTGGGATGACATTAAAAACACAGGTGACCAGAACGGGATTGCTGCGCTACTTTTCTTTGGCCCTCTCGACTGCCTTTGACATGGTTGACCATGACTTCCTAATACAAAATCTCTACGAAGCCAGCATAGAGGGGACTGGTCTAGACTGGATCACATCCTACCTTGACAACAGATCTAATGTCATCCAAACTCCCCCTTTCTCATCCACACTGTACTTCACAAAAGCAGGGGTCCCTCAAGACTCTATCACCTCACCCATGCTTTTCAACATCTACATGAAGTCATTACCGGCACTGATCAATCACTTTCACCTCGCGTGGTATAAGTATGCAGATAACATGCAAATACTCCTTCAACTGGAATGGCCCAAAGACATTGGAAACAAACCAATTTTCAGTTGTCTCAGAGCCATGGATTAATGGATTACTTGGAGCCATCTCAAATTGAATGCTTCCAAAACGGGAATACTAATTTGTGGCGATTGGAAAAATTATGACCCACTCACCACCTGGCCTGATGATCTGAGAACACTGCCTAAAGTATAGAAGGAAGTAAGAAACATCAGAATGACCATGAACTCCAAGCTATCAATGAATGCCCAAGTGGACAAATTAGCAAGATCAAGCTTTGTTACTATAAAAACTCTTCGACAACTCTTCCCCATCTGGGATTTCCACACAAGGTCCAGGCCACCATCTCTCTTGTTCTGAAAAACTCGATTATCCCAATAGTGCCTACCATGAAACACCTTTAACGACTATGGAAAGCCTACAATGGGTTCAGAACTGATCTGCCAAACTACTCTTACATATAAAGCCACAAGCCCATATCTTCCCTGCCTTGAAAGCCCTGTATTGGTTACCGATTGCCAGGAGATCCACGTCCAAGCTGCTTTGTATCACCGTCAAAGCGATACACGGAACAGGACCACTCGTCATCAGGAATAAAATCAGAAAATACATTTAGCAAAGGACCCTCCACTTCGCCTCAAAATCCCAACATACAAGAAAAAAACTTGGGGCTCACATCCTTCTCTGTTCAAGCAGCCAAACTATGGAACTCTTTACCCCCAACATAAGATCCACAGACCATCTTATCTTCAAAAAACTACACAAGAATTGGTTCTTCCTAACATAACCACCATACGCAACCATAAATATACAGCATATCCCTCTGCAGATAAGTATTTATTTGGACTTTAGATATCAACCTACCTATGTGTATTGCTGTGTATAAACATGTATAATAATTATGTTTTAAAAATATAGGTATTCGTTAGTTACTGCTTAACAAATGTACATGTTACATATAGTTACAATATTCTATGTTTTTATCATGTATATAAGTGACTACATAATTAAGTAAATCTTTTATCATAAGTATTTATCTACAATTGCTTCACTATTAAATTATGAAAAACAGATACATTTATTTTAATTACTACAACGCTTGAAAGCCAGAGTGGTGTTAAATGCAACTTAAATCTACATATATTACCTTCCTTATGCATACATATACCTTCCAGGTACTTGTGAATCTATATATTTATTACTATGCTTCTAACTCAGCATATGCCATGCACTACCCTATTTCTGACCCTATACCACTCTCAATATATCCTCTACCTCAACTCTCTGACTCAAATCAAACCACATTCTACTACTCTTTCCAATGCACTACCCTATTTCTCACCCTATACGTCTATCAATATAGCCTCTTTCTCCACCCTCTCATTCATCTCAAACCCCATACCACTACTTTGAACCCTAAAATAACCCTATCTAGGCTCTGCCCTCCTCTGTACCTTCTTGAATCATTCCACACCTATTTTACTATTCATATTTCCCGAACAAGCCTTTCTAAACCCTTCCCTCTGACTCTTCCCCCTCCACCTCCCCTTTACTCATCCCCAACCTCTCCTACTGCTCTGAACTCCCCCAAAATAAATAAATAAGTAAATAAATAAATAAATAAATACTAGACCCTTCCCTCTTGTATCCCTCCTTCCCTCTTGTATCCCTCCACTATTCCTTTTCAATCCAAGTTGCATTCTAACATGTCCACCGCTCACATTAATTTAATATTTCCCTATAATAACTCCCCTCCAACTCCCCTTTACTCATCCCAAACCCCCTCCTACAGCTATAAACTCCAAATATATATATATATATATATATATATATATATATATATATATATATATATATATATATAAGGTTTTTTAAATGCTAATTCCTAACTATAACGTGTGTGAAACCTATGGTTTTTTCACTGAATATATATATATATATATATATATATATATATATATTCAGTGAAAAAACCATAGGTTTCACACACGTTATAGTTAGGAATTAGCATTTAAAAAACCTTAGAAATTCAGTGAAAAAACCATAGGTTTCACACATGTTATAGTTAGCTGGACATTTTACTCGTAAAAAACCAATGAAATTCCCCCGTTATAGTTAGTTCAGCTAACTATAACTCGCGCGCCCGCAATGCACTGCTGATGACGTCACATATTACATCACTCATGACATGGTCAGTGACATCACTCATGACATCACTGATGACATCTCAAATGACATCACTGATGACATCACTGATGACATCATCCTTGTGATAGAGTGGCAGACCTCCTCTTCCCCTAATATAACCTTTGATACACACATTCAAAAATAGAGACTAAAATTTTCAAAACAATGGACATACCAATAACAGTTACAACAACCTCTTGAGTAATTCTAAGATCCACATACACATCCACTCATTCACCAACAGTCCTATACAGTCACTCATACATGTACTCACTTATCATATGTACTCATACACCTATACATCCTGTTACACAATGCCACTCATCCATAGAGCTACTCACACACATAGTCACTCATGCTAATAAAGAATCAAACATACATTTACTTGCATATACAGTTATACACACACCACCACACTTACTTCTACGGAAACTTACACATACTTAGTCTTTTAAACAATCACTTATAGAAATACATACTTATTCATACAGGAACTCTTTCAATCTCTCACTCTCACATATACTCACATATATAAACCAATAGTCACATATACTAGTTTTAAACATATGTAGTTACTCATAAAGACACTATTGAGACAGTCATTCACTCACTAACACACCCATACACACACTCATCCACCCATGCAGTCCTGCACACATGCTCTGTTCAACACATACAAACAGTGAGTCACTCATTCATGCACCTATGCACTACGTCATACCCCCCACCGAACCATGCAGACACTCAGACTAATACTCAAAAAACCAACTAATAACCTATATAGACACCCATGTAGCTACTCACCAACCCATGCAGCCACTTATACACAAAGTGAAAAAATGATACAGATATTTACAAATTTAAACATTACTCACTAAGCCATGTATTCACTATGATACACTTAATCAGTCAGTTACACAATCAATTTTTCAAAAAGAAATCATCCATTTAGACAGTAATATACCCATTTATTCTTCCATCAACCTTGAGATATACATATATAAAACATATTTAATTTTCAGAAAAACACACATTCACTGGATGATGTCATCAGTGATGTCATCAGTGATGTCATTTGAGATGTCATCAGTGATGTCATGAGTGATGTAATATGTGACGTCATCAGCAGTGCATTGCGGGCGCGCGAGTTATAGTTAGCTGAACTAACTATAACGGGGGAATTTCATTGGTTTTTTACGAGTAAAATGTCCAGCTAACTATAACATGTGTGAAACCTATGGTTTTTTCACTGAATTTCTAAGGTTTTTTAAATGCTAATTCCTAACTATAACGTGTGTGAAACCTATGGTTTTTTCACTGAATTTCTAAGGTTTTTTAAATGCTAATTCCTAACTATAACGTGTGTGAAACCCATGGTTTTTTCAGTGAATTTGCAAGGTTTTTTAAATGCTAATTTTTTTTTTTCTTCTATTTTTTTTAAACATATATTTTTTTTAATTTTCTTACCTTTTATAAAGACTATGGTTAAATTGTTAAAATTCTTTAATATGTTTTTTTTAAATATATTTTTTAAAATAAACATGTAAAATTTATTTGCAGTACATTTTTTCTATTTTTTTATTATTTTTTTAGTACGCGTACCGTAAGCTTACGGTAAGCGTACGGTTTACGCAACGCCCGTAATTTTTCTACGCTGCTTGCGTATAGTTACGCAATTTGCGTAGCCGCGCGTACTCCGCGTGGGACGCGTGCGCGCGTACGCTACACGCGCACGTTACGCGGAAGTGTCGGGTAGTGACTGTTATGCGCATGCGCGCAAGCGCGTGTCTTTTTTACGCGCATGCGCACTTTTGCCGTAAGCGTACCGTAAGCGTACCGTAAGCGTACGGTAGGTCATGTGATCATGAAACACAACTTTTGATTGGTTGAAACTACTTTCAGTTCTAGAACTCTCCTACACCACACCCATTCCTCTCATTTCTGCTTGTGATCCCTTAGGAGAAGGAGCTGGGTTGTCTTTGTGATATGATGGCAGAACAGCAGAGCTCTTCTGAGAGTGAGGCCAGCACTACCTTGAGGCAGAGAGCGAGGAAACAAAAGCCCTCTTATGTATGGGATTATTTTACTTTTCCTGAAGGCCAGCAAAAGGTAAATGCACCCTTAGTAACTTGTAAGCTGTGTAAGCGTGTACTTTCAAGAGGTAATCCTGACAAGAAGTATTCCTTTGGGAATCATACCATGAAGAGACACCTCAAGGATGTACACAGAAGGACACATGCTCGACTTTTTGGAGGTAACTCTTCAGAAAGTCAACCAAGCACATCCACAGCAGCTCAGCCTGGACCATCATCTGCAGGGCTGACTCCTTCTTCTGCAGGTCAGGTGAGCCCTTCATCTGTGGGGGGAGCATCTCCTTTTGCTGGCCCTCTGGAAATTAACCCTCGATTTCTGAGGGTTGATATTCGATGCGCCTCTTGTCATGATCTAATTTGTCATAGGGAGACCAGTGTTTCCCTAGTGAACAACAAAATAGATCAGCACACTTGTCGCTTTGACTAATTTTCCCATTCTTTCTTTCCTCTGTCCCTGCATGAACACAACGGCTCTTTTAAGAGCCAACCTTATCTTTCATCTTTTTTTTACATATGTTTTTTAAAAACTTTTTTTTTTTTTTTTTTTACCGTACGCGTAATTTTTTTTTTTTTTTTAAAAAAACACTAAAAATCAATTATCACATTACAAGGTCCTTGAGAGACTACAATTATTATTATTGACTTACCATACCCACTCAAAAAAATATTTATTCATTTGTTTTAAAAAAAAATGCTTTAAAAATGGTTCTAGTTTTCGAAATTTTTCTATATCAATCTGAAAAAAAAGAAAAAAGTATTCATATTTTTAAAACATTTTATAATACAATACACATATTTATATATTTTTCAAAAAATATTTTTGCCTTATTTTTGCTGTTTTCAGAATATATTGCATTTCACTATAAATTGTGAAAGCAATTGCATTCATCATTTTACAGCGGGCAAAAAAAAATAACAATCTCAAAGATTGTATTAAAAAAGCCCAGAATCTCTTTTTACTTAAACTTAACATTATAGAAATGCATAATATTCTAAAAAAATATCATCTAATACCAATACTTATTTCTTTAAAATACCGTCTGATATGTTTGTTTCAGAAGTATAATCACAATATTATATCTCAAATAACTCCACAATACATCTGATTCCATTTCCTTTAGGCCAAATAGTAATTTTAAAATTTTTTGGGGAATAAATTTCCAACGGTAATCCAATAAAATTCTAAAGTTTAATTTGTCCAGATCTCACCGATTCTCTGTAACATTTTGGTTCACGAAAATTTTTTGAATAATTTATTAAGTCCACAATAGAATTGGTTACTTTTCCGCATGGCCAAATAGTAATTTTTAAAATCATTTTTGAAAAAATTTCCAATGGCACTCCAATAACATTCCAAAATTTAAATTGTACAGATGTTACCGATTATCTCTAAATTATTGGTTTTTGAAAGTTTCATTAAAAATTAAAAAAGTCCACATTACAATTGGTTATCTTTCCATTAGGCCAAATGATAATTTAAAAAATCTTTTTTTTAGAAATTTCCAATGGTAATCCAGTAAAATGGTAAAATCATTTTGTCCAGATCTTGCCAAATCTCTCTAAAATTTAGGTTTCAGGAAGATTAGATAGGAATTTGCTAAATCAAAAGGCAAACGTTGTTTGAAAATCAATTGGGAATCATTACACAGTGTCCAGCCTTTTTCACATTTAAGATAAACTGTGTAATGTCCAGAAGTAACAGTAGGTCCATCATGGAAAATTATTGCAAAAGTTACAAAAGTTTTTCCTGAAATTGATAATTGCTGTCCTGTAAACTTCTTTATTAAAGTATCCAATTTTGAACCATCAGCTCTACATCGTTGCATCATTAAAATTACATACTGTCCGTATTCCTTTAAAATTAATGTTGAAAACATGTCAGATTTACACTCACCGCATTTCATGCTATGATTAGCATCTTTAACTAATTTTGCAAAAGTGACTGTTTTACTCTCTGGCAATGTCAAATAAATAAACCTTTCATTATCAACATTAGAGCCACATATATTATAACAGTTTTCACAACTATGTTCCCATTTATAAGAGAGACCAAATAAATTTTCAATGGGAACCCCTTCTTCTTCCAGTACCTGAAGAAAATACATCAAAAATTCGTGTGCATCTTGCTGTTCATTTTGAGAAAACTGTGTTCGTCCTGAACATATATCTAAAAGTTTTCTAATTTCAGTAGCACTTTCTATTTGAGTTTTATCTTTACTCAGCTTTTGAAAAAGGAGACTCAGCTCAGAACAGAATCTTTTTCCCTGATTTACTATTATCTGCTCTTGCAAACTTTCCAGATAAAATGCAACATTCAGCACTACATTTGCGTAGCAGTTGACACCAGAGCTATTTTCAAAATGACATCCTACAACCTATTCTTCATTTTCCTTTTTCTTTTTGCTTGCAATTACATCACTCCTCTTTTTTTTCCTCTTCTCTACATCTTCATTACAGATATTCTCATTTTTTCTTTTACGAGAAACTACACGTTTCTCCAACACAGGATACTGACCTAAATGAGGAGCATAGCTTCTTCTTAATCTATTATACTCCTTTACACAGTTTGTATCAGCACTAACTTTTGAATCATCAAAGTCTATCATGAATAAACCTGATAATGTTTTCACTCGTGACAAAGCAACATATGCCATACCTTCTTTGAACACAGTTGAACCAATGTTCACAAATGCACAATCTACAGTCAATCCTTGAGACTTGTGAATAGTTACAGCATATGCTAGAGAAAACGGAAACTGCTTCCTACGTACATATAAGTCTTTCACAAGCATGAAACGAACTGTACAACGACAAATATCTTTAACTTCTTCTATCTGATCAAATTTTATTTTTAAACATTCAATTCCATCTTTTTTCTGATAATTAATAAAACCCACAACTCTTCCCATAGCTCCATTAACTAAACCTTTTTCAACATCCAAATTTCTTCTTAAAAATACTCTACAGTTCATGCAAACATATAGATTTTTTTCTAATCCAGCTGTTTTGGAGATGTTCTTCTCTAGTGAGTCCAATTTATTTTTCAGTTTGCCTGTTACTGTGACAGTAATTCTTCCATCCTCAATTTTGTCCACTGCTTCCAATTTCCTGATCTCTTCCTTTTCCAATTTCAAAAGCTCCTCATTAAATATTGAGCATTCACGTAGAGTTGGCATTAAGCAGATGACACTTTTGTTTTCTGCAATATTCTTGTATATTTTCTCTGCAACTATTTCTTCATTTGGAAATAAATTATGTAGCAGCCGACTCTGTAATGCTTTTTTGCCAACTTCTGTGAGTAGTCCAATTCTGATATCTTTCAGAATACTTCCATATTCTTCATCGCTTGCTTGCCTCATATTAGTAGTAAGTTCCTTGTACTCAAAGAAGGACCAAATATTTGTATTTCCGATGCTTCCTAATGACTTCTTCGTGTCTTCATGTGTGACAGTATTAAACACTGGTTGTCCTTTAACTGGAGTAAGTTGCAAAAGATCTCCAAAAACTATGACGTGTTTTCCACCAAATAACATGTCATAGTCTGTCTTCAAAATTTGCTGCATTCTTAAATGCACAAAGGCAAGCATTAAGTTTGATACCATGCTCACCTCATCAATAATGAGAACTTGCATCTTCTTCAATATTCTTGAAACTTCCAAGGATGCTTCTCCAGTTAGCTTGTTGTATTGTATTTTGTTCTCATGCTCCACTGGTAACATTAGCAAACGATGTAAAGTGATTCCTTTTATGTTATATGCTGCTAACCCAGTTGGAGCAGTAACCACACAAGACAAAGTAGAATCTGTTTTTTGCTGTAGGTAGCTTCTGATGACTTTTATAAGGAAACTTTTTCCAGTTCCAGCTTGTCCGCTTACATACATCCTGATTGGATGAAATGATGTGCATGAGCACTCTTTTTTTTCATGTAGAAATCCGTGATCAATTTTGTTTTTGATCTCTTCATAAATTTGTTGCTGCTCTTGATTCAGTTGTCTTTCCAAATTTTCTAAGTCTATAAATTCTTCTTGAGCTTGATTCATAGCCGTTTCCACTTCATTCATGGCTATTGATGCTTCATTTTCAACGATTGGTTGTCCTAGGGGATCTTGACTGAGTGTTCCTGAACTTTGGCTGTCCTGAGAACTGTCTCTAGCTATTTCTGCTGCAATTGTAGTTTCCTGTTCAATTTCTTCATTTAACATTTGCAGATAAGTTGAGAATGTACTGCATTGTATGCTGTCTTTGCAAGCATTAAAAGAATCTTCATAGCTTTGAAATTCTCCCAGTAGTTCATCCTCTGTACGCCATGGTTTAAACAACTGTAAAAGAGCCAAGTAGTAAAATTCCTTCTTGTCAGTAGTGTCGCAACTCAGCTTCCTGTGATTTATCAAACTTCCTTTTGTTTGCTTCACCAAACATCCTTCTTCACCAACGACTTTATATTTTCCATTGTTGATGTCTTCTGCGGCTTTCCGTGAATAAATGTAGTTCTGTAGCACTTCATAGAGACACATGTTCTCCAGATGTTGACTTCTCTTGGGATAATAAGTGTCCAACATGTTTGATTTCAAAATATCTGTACTTTCTGGGTCATTCTCGGCCAAATATTCAATTTCTCCTACAGATTTCAGTACCCGATTTCTCATTGCTGCAAGGCCTAAACTTGCCCAAATTATTCTTCTTGACTTCGAGTAGAGACTTTCAGAAGATAACCTATCTGAACATTCGTAGGATCCAATTTCTCGATGCGATAACATCTTCAAACTGAAACTGTACAGCTTCTTACTGACAGTCTTCTCGTGAGAAATCTCTTCCCACATTTCCTTCAATTCTGTTTTTTCTGATTTCGTAATGTAAGACGTTACATATCGAGCAACAGCAATGGAATTGTCAGCTACATACTGTATATCCATGTTAGCGTTCCACATGGATAAAATGACTGGGTTGTAGTCATTTATATTTTTTGATTCTTCTTTTCTTTTTAGGTTGTAGGTATTCTTAGGTGATTTTCTTGTGATAGTATGTCTCACAGCTGACATAAAACTGTTGACTCTTCCATTTGAAAGAACAGGTCTTGGAAATCCAAATCGACATTTAGTGTAGTATTTATCTTTGCTCTTGTATTTCCGTCGACAGTATTTTCCACACCGATGACTTTGGAAACGTAAAACTTGCTCCTTTAACTTTTTCTCTTCTGTGCTTTTTGGTATAGCACATGTTGCATATTCTTCAATGTAAGATAACACTGCTTCATCAGTATCTGTTCCAAACTTTGGGGCATCCTTGATCCACAACAGCATATGAATATGAGGAGCACCTCTTGCCTGGTACTCTTTTCTCCAAAAGAAATCCTCTACTTCTCCAAGAGGTGGATTTTTTTTATTGCAGATGAAGGACATCATAGCCTCAAATCTATGATTGAAATATCTGCAAACATTAACCGGATCCAATGAGCACAGTTCTCCTGCTGTCTTGTATTCGATGTTTTTAATGTTTGAATTTGCCTCTCGTAGAAAATCCAGTAAATCATCCCAAGCGTACTCGGCACAGCTTAGGGTAACGAACCATGTTGGTGTTCCTAAATTCCGTAACATGCATTTTAATTCACCATGGCGTCGGTACCAATATTCATTTGTCCCACGCTGACAAGCCATCAGATTGATAAGTTGTGTTTCCAAATGATCATCTCGGTGCTGCACTTTCTCCATAAAATCCTTAGCAGACACATTTTGTAAATGTACTCCGCTTTTTAAAATGTGATTTACTGCATAAGACAGTGCAGACAAGTCGCTTTCAAATAAAAGATGGAACAAATAAGGAATACTTTGTCGAAATCTGGGATCTTCAGCATATAGTCTTGTAGTCCGATACTCAGAAGCTGGAATCTGTTCTGGACGTTCATCGTATCGTCCTCCTTTTCCTTTAGGAAACAGCTGGGGAAAACATCGAGCTTCCAAGCTCTCCTCCCATACACTCACGGGAGTCCCTTTTGCTTTCTTCATCTGAAAGAGATCAATATTGTCTCCCATAACTTCTTTTGAATGAAGAGGATGTATGCTAAAATGTTCATAAATTTCTTCTTCCTTTGACTTGTCCACTTTTTCAATTTGTCCAGTTGGTGTTTCTGTGTCTTCTTGTAAATCTTCTTCTTTTTCTTCTTCTATATAAATTGATTCATACCATTTGTTATTCCTTTTCAAATACAAATTTGCTCTTTGTACTTTCCGTACATCTACCAGCTCCTGCCAAATCTTCTTATTCTTTGTAGGTACACCATTAACCAGAATAACTAATGGTTCAGTTTCCAAAGTATCCGCATCAATAGTTTCCATATTTTTTTTCAAATCCAAGGGCAAATACACCACTCTACCTTTTAAACCTCTCAGTAAATCAGAAGGAGGTAATTTACCAGTTTTGGGCTCCATACGTACTATGGTCTGGAACGGATGAACACATTGAATAAGTATAGACTCATAAGTATTTAATTCAGAAAGTTCAGCAGGAATAGCATCCAATTCTAAATTATTATGTACAGCTCTGGTCGGCATTCTATTTTCTTCTAACTTGTTGTAACAGTATTTACAAATACGCTGAACTTCACCCAATTCAAAACAATTTTCAAGAAATATATATGTGGCAAAATCCTTCCACTTATAGTTATCTTCATTTTCACTCTTTCTGTACAGATCAACATACCTGGTTTGTTTTCTATAATGAGTTCTGCGGCAACAAATACAAGTAATATTTGGTCTTTCATTAGAGATTTTTTCAAATTTTGTTATGTGATCATTAAATGTCTTACTTACAAATGGTTGTACATTCTCTTCCACTTCTTCCTCATTTAGTGTGTCCTTCTCTGCACTGTTTTGTTCAGGACCAAAGTAACAAAACTGAATTTCATCAACAACCTTCTCTACATCTGATACCGTTCCTCGGAACAGAGCCCTATTCAATTCATTTAACTTTATTGCTGGACTTTTAGCAAAATACAACCGTCTCAAAAATTTTCTCATTTCAGTATAATGAACAGCCAGCATCCTAAAATGATGGAAAACACTATTGCACACTTTTCTAGATAGACAAGCCAGAGAATGACCCTGCAAACCAGTATTCTCTCTCACTCTGCATGGATCCAGACTTTGAAGCACCTTAATCTTCTGTTTTATACTTTTTTTACTATATTCTCTTAGAAACTCTCGAAATTTGTCAATAGATTCCTGACGCACAGTGCAAATACTACTACAATTCCAAGTGTACACTGGGGCTTTAGGACGTCTCCCCATTGCCTCATCTGCCATCACTTGTACCTCATCTCTTGGAACCATTATCTCCTTCTCCATTATGCAACCATGTTTTACTTCGTATGAACGACCTCTGGTGTCAACTGCATGCAGCAAACTATTACTTTGAAAATAGCTTTCTTCATTAAAAAAAGGTTCACTACTTGAACTATGCATCCACTTGCCTAAAAACACTTTACAAAAGTTTGTTCTGTTCACTACTCTTTTCCTTTTGCTATGTGATTTCAGTACATTAACCATTTTGTCTAATGTACGCATCCTATTCAAAATTAATATGAATAGTTTCCTTTTTAATTCTAATGCCTTTGCTGCAATGGCTTCTATTTCTTTTTTTCTTTTATAAAACTTTGTTTTTTTCTTATATTTCTTCACATCCTTCATCAAATTAGACATAACTCTTCTCTGAAACATTTTTCTACGTATCTCTTTAAACGCTGTTTTTCTATTTATATAAATCTTTTCAGTTGCTGAAGGTATATTTGCATTAACTAAATTGTCAATTTTTTCCTCTCCTTTTTTTTTAAAAACATCCTTTCGAGTACAGACATTTTGTACATTTTTCATTCTTTTGAATATATTTTTAAGAAATTGTTTTTTGTGCTTACCAGAAGATTTTTTCTTTTTCCCAACATCAGCATCTTCTACTAACTTTGGTCCTCTAGTTGTCTTCAAATATAGGTTTTTTTTTAGCGTTTTTTGAACTCTGGATTTTGTAGGCATCTTAAATTTTGTTCACTGCTCTTCAGCAATACCTGAAAAAAACTAAAAAAAAAATTCCTTTATTTTATTTAAATATATTACTACATTTCTTTTCACAATAGTCACAAAACGAAATTTCTTTGCCAATTTGAATGCACACTTACTGCTCTTTTTTTTTGGCAAGTGAAAATCACTTTTACAGACTGACACATTATGAAACCACTTTTCAGATTTTTTAAAAAGCCCATGTCCAGACTACTACACTCCAGCAAGGGCAACCAGCCTTAGTGATGCTGAATGTATTTGCATTACAGACTGAAACCTCAAAACCCCACTCGCTTCTAAATACTGTGCATGATTATACATGGAAAGGAGCTGGGTGTGTGCTAAGAGTCTGCTTCTGCACCAAAAAAATCGCTCCCCCTTTTTCCTACTAATGCAACTGTGAAATCACCAGAGCAAAACGCAATAAATCTCTGCCTGTAATTCCTATTTGCACACAGAGTCATGTTTTCACATTAGTCCCAAAACGAAATTTCTTTGCCAATTTGAATGCACACTTACTACTCTTTTTTTTTGGCAAGTGAAAATCACTTTTACAGACTGACACATTATGAAACCACTTTTCAGTTTTTTTAAAAAGCCCATGTCCAGACTGCTTTTTCAGACCACCACCATGTGTATCCTCGGTGACTACCTACACTCCAGCAAGGGCAACCAGCCTTAGTGATGCTGAATGTATTTGCATTACAGACTGAAACCTGAAAACCCCACTCGCTTCTAAATACTGTGCATGATTATACATGGAAAGGAGCTGGGTGTGTGCTAAGAGTCTGCTTCTTCCCCCAAAAAATCGCTCCCCCTTTTTCCTACTAATGCAACTGTGAAATCACCAGAGCAAAACGCAATAAATCTCTGCCTGTAATTCCTATTTCCACACAGAGTCATGTTTTCACATTAGTCCCAAAACGAAATTTCTTTGCCAATTTGAATGCACACTTACTGCTCTTTTTTTTTCGCAAGTTAAAATCACTTTTACAGACTAATACATTATGAAACCACTTTTCAGTTTTTTTAAAAAGCCCATGACCAGACTGCTTTTTCAGACCACCACCATGTGTATCCTCAGTGACTGCCTACACTCCTTCAAGGGCAACCAGCCTTAGTGATGCTGAATGTATTTGCATTACAGACTGAAACCTGAAAACCCCACTCGCTTGTAAATACTGTGCATGATTATACATGGCAAGCAGCTGGGTGTGTGCTAAGAGTCTGCTTCTGCACCAAAAAATCGCTCCCCCTTTTTCCTACTAATGCAACTGTGAAATCACCAGAGCAAAACGCAATAAATCTCTGCCTGTAATTCCTATTTGCACACAGAGTCATGTTTTCACATTAGTCCCAAAACGAAATTTCTTTGCCAATTTGAATGCACACTTACTACTCTTTTTTTTTGGCAAGTGAAAATCACTTTTACAGACTGACACATTATGAAACCACTTTTCAGTTTTTTTAAAAAGCCCATGTCCAGACTGCTTTTTCAGACCACCACCATGTGTAACCTGGGTGGCTGCCTACATTCCAGCAAGGGCAACCAGCCTTAGTGATGCTGAATGTATTTGCATTACAGACTGAAACCTGAAAACCCCACTCGCTTGTAAATACTGTGCATGATTATACATGGCAAGCAGCTGGGTGTGTGCTAAGAGTCTGCTTCTGCACCAAAAAATCGCTCCCCCTTTTTCCTACTAATGCAACTGTGAAATCACCAGAGCAATACGCAATAAATCTCTGCCTGTAATTCCTATTTCCACACAGAGTCATGTTTTCACATTAGTCCCAAAACGAAATTTCTTTGCCAATTTGAAAGCACACTTACTGCTCTTTTTTTTTGGCAAGTGAAAATCACTTTTACAGACTGACACATTATGAATCAACTTTTCAGATTTTTTTAAATGCACATGTCCAAACTGCTTTTTCAGACCACCACCATGTGTAACCTGGGTGGCTGCCTACATTCCAGCAAGGGCAACCAGCCTTAGTGATGCTGAATGTATTTGCATTACAGACTGAAACCTGAAAACCCCACTCGCTTGTAAATACTGTGCATGATTATACATGGCAAGCAGCTGGGTGTGTGCTAAGAGTCTGCTTCTGCACCAAAAAATCGCTCCCCCTTTTTCCTACTAATGCAACTGTGAAATCACCAGAGCAAAACGCATTAAATCTCTGCCTGTAATTCCTATTTCCACACAGAGTCATGTTTTCACATTAGTCCCAAAACGAAATTTCTTTGCCAATTTGAATGCACACTTACTGCTCTTTTTTTTTGGCAAGTTAAAATCACTTTTACAGACTAACACATTATGAAACCACTTTTCAGTTTTTTTAAAAAGCCCATGTCCAAACTGCTTTTTCAGACCACCACCATGTGTAACCTGGGTGGCTGCCTACATTCCAGCAAGGGCAACCAGCCTTAGTGATGCTGAATGTATTTGCATTACAGACTGAAACCTGAAAACCCCACTCGCTTGTAAATACTGTGCATGATTATACATGGCAAGCAGCTGGGTGTGTGCTAAGAGTCTGCTTCTTCCCCCAAAAAATCGCTCCCCCTTTTTCCTACTAATGCAACTGTGAAATCACCAGAGAAAAACGCAATAAATCTCTGCCTGTAATTCCTATTTCCACACAGAGTCATGTTTTCACATTAGTCCCAAAACGAAATTTCTTTGCCAATTTGAAAGCACACTTACTGCTCTTTTTTTTTGGCAAGTGAAAATCACTTTTACAGACTGACACATTATGAATCCACTTTTTTGATTTTTTTAAATGCACATGTCCAAACTGCTTTTTCAGACCACCACCATGTGTAACCTGGGTGGCTGCCTACATTCCAGCAAGGGCAACCAGCCTTAGTGATGCTGAATGTATTTGCATTACTGAGTCCAACCTCAAACCCTTAAACTATTCTTTTTTTTTCCAGTACACCTTAATTTATCGTGAAAACATAGTCCATATTATTTTACATGTTCCTCACATTTAAATTTCTCCCAAAACAGAAAATGAAAAACGCAACTTCAACAAAAGGATTTCCATTTCTATTATTCATTTCTTAATTTACCATATACATCTCCTCTCAAACTCTAACCTCACCTTTAAAATTAGTTAGTTGTGAAAGAAATGTGGCACTCAAACAGCAGATTAGCAGAGCCAGGATCTCAGAGCTGTACACCTCTCTCCTCTCAGCAGAACCAGATAATGGCAAACTTTCCCTCTATTTTTCCACACATATACATGTAAGTTTCAAATCTCAGTGCTTCCCCCTTTTTTTCAAATGTAATCACACATTTCTATTGGTTGAAAACCAACCCTTTTCCAAAAGTACCCTGCCCCCAACTTGACTTCTGCCTAGTACCCTTCCCCCAACGTGACTTCTGCCTGCTACCATAGCAACAGCTCATGGAACACTGCTGTGTGGAGTTAGGTCAGAAGTTCGCCACACAATGTTTCAATTCCACAGAGCAAGAGTGCTTGACTTTTCAAACCTAACAGCAAATCCATAGTACTGTTCTTTGGTAACACATTTTTTTGTACCAATACAAAACATGCTTCTATTAATTTACACATACAGCCTAGTTTTTATTCTAGAATGGTATGAAACAGCCAATCAGTTCTTTTTGTTTTGAAAAAAATATGTATGCCTCCATTTCCAAACTGTCTTTCTTTTCATATTGCCATTCTACTGAAAGACACCTCCTGAGTGCATCCAGTTCTCCTTTGAAGATGTTCACAGTGTGGATTGTAGGGCACAGCTATGTCTTCTGGAGTGAAAAGTTTGCAGAGAAAACAGGTATGGTGAGAGACCTTGCTTTGCCAAATGTAGACATTAAATGGATTGGTCAGAGAAGGTTAAAGTGGCACCAATTGATGCCATTGGTGAAATCCTTCATGCAAATCCAACACCCTGACCTCATAATAGTGCACTGTGGTGGCAATGACCTAGGCACTTTGACTGGGGTAGGTCTGGAAATGCTTATGAAGGACACCTTTGCACAACTGTTTTCACTTTTCCCTAAAACTGCCTTTGTGTTTTCCAACATATGCCAAAGGCAAAAATGGAACTGGTCCAATCATTTCTGTCCGCAGATTGACAAAGCAAGAAAGCACGTCAACAAATCTGTTTCTGCTTTCCTCCGTGACTATGGTATGGGTGCCATTTACCACAACAACTTGCGTTATGACATGCAAGACATTTATAGAGGAGATGGTGTGCACTTCAATGATGAAGGGAACAGAGTCTTCCTCTTGAACCTTAGACTCTGCATCGGTACTTACTTGTAGGTACCACTAAAAAAATGACTTCATAAACACAACGGCTCTTTTTAGAGCTCCCTAATATCTAAACTCTTAAATCTGCATTTCATTTCTTTTTTAATTTATTTTTTCTTCCGTACGCTTACCGTAAGCTTACCGTACGCGTACCCCGTGATTTTTTTAAAAATCAATAAATGTTTTCTTTGTACTTTACAGTCCTTCTTTGACCCCCTCACAAATGTAAGGGGGTCTGTAACTCTCCTCCTTGCCCCCTTTTCTTGTTTTCACTCTTTTTTTTTCTGAGTGAAACACACAAAATGGCGGCCGCCGCTTCCTGGTTTCGGCCGATTTGAATGTTTACTAAGATCTAACAGCCAATCAGAATCGCGCTCGCACACGCCACCGTACGCGTACGGTAAGCTTACGGTACGCGTACCGTAAGCTGGCTCAGATATATATATTGATTTAAAGGCTATTTTCTCAGAATCTACTGAACAGATTTACACCAAACCTACAAAAGGCACTTCCTTGACCTAGGGACTACCTCTCTACCAAATTTCTAGTAATTCTGTTCAGCCGTTCGGGCTGTAGCCCTGTCTAAAGGTCCTATGGAAAAATGCATGGGAAAAACGCGTTTTGGGACCCCCCTTTTATCTCAGCCCCCGCTTGACGAATCCCCCCGAGACTTTCAGGGTAGGAGCGGAGCGTAGCGCCCCACCTATTTTGAGAAATTCGCGAGGATTCATCGACCGGCGCCAAAGTTATTCAAAATAGAATGTTGCGGATTTCCTATGGAAAAGGGGTCCTAACTATAACTACCTACTGGCGACCGCCAGTAGGTAATATATATATATATATATATATATTTTCTAGACCCTTCCCTCCTTTATCTCTCCACTATTTCTTGTCAATCCAAGTAACAGAGTAACATGTCCACCACTCGAATTTATTGCATAATTCCCTATACTAATTCCCACTAATCCTGTTTGGGCTCTGGAGTAGCGAGCTACTCAGCGAAAAAGCTCTTCAACACCTCAACAGGTGTAGCAAGCGCTATATAAGTGCAAACCTTTTCCCTCTTCTATACGTGCACTCTCCTTCTTAATTCAAATACCTGTCTAACATATCCACCCCTCAAAATACTTTCAAATTTCACTATACTAATTCACCACTAATCCATTATGGGTTCCGAAGTACCATGCTACTCACCGAAAAAGCACTTCAACACATTATCAGGATTAGCAATTGCTATATAAATGCAAATATTTTCCCTCTTCTATCTCTCCACTGTCCTTCTCAATCCAAATAACTGACTAACATATCCTCCACTCAAATTAGTTTCATATTTCACTATACTAATTCACCACTATTCCTTTATAGATTCCGGAGTAGCGTGCTACTCGCCGAAAAAGCATTTTGATGCCTCATCAAGGCTAGTAAGCGCTATATATTTGCAATTACAATACAGTACAATACAAATCAATAAGATATGGACTAACTTGCTCTCTCTCTAGTGTTGGCGCTCTTTCAAAGCTGTGTGCATCATGTCTAGCATAGGTTGTGTAGCAGAAAGGTACCCTCCCAGTTGTAAATACTATGCTTGGATTAACTTTAAAACTTTTCCTACTCTGGATGTGTGCTGTATTGTGGGCACACATACCAAGTGGGAAATGTTAGGAGCAATAAAAGTATTTCTCCTTTTTACACATCATTGAAAGTGCCACTATTTTTTTGTGTAAAATATTGTCTACTATGTTTCATAGATAGGTTTTGTACACCCCCTTCAACGCAAAATAATGCAAATCAGCACTTTGTGTTGGTTTGCGTTACTTTTGGACAACATTCCAGAGCAAAACAAGTTTTATCCTAAAAAGTAAATCCCAAAAACATTTTGCACAGATTTACGTCACTTTTGGGCACAAACCCAGGGTCAAAATGCTTGCTAATCAGGGCCACAATGTTTTATATACACTTCCTCCCTGAGAGTCTGCCATTATATCAGGCATTATTACTTATTTAATGAAAGACAAATTACTAACCTTGGAAAGATGGAAACTGAGTTTGCCTTGTCAAGACTCAAATTTGTGACATCACAGATGTCAAGCGTAAGCATTTAGCTCATCAAGTTTCAGGTGCGTTAATAGTCTTCAAAAAACACGGAAGCTGAATGTTGCTAATTTCCCAATGCCCCCATCGGAACGTCACCGTGAGATTTTTATAACTCTCAGCGGGTAAGTGTCAACGGGGGAAAGGGGATTGGGAAAGAGAAGAGACAGCCATCTTCGTTTTCTTAGTAGATAACAATTCTGTAACAATTAATATTCAGTCACTTCTTTAATCTTTTAAACCTTAACTTACTGTATTTTGTTTCATAAATTAGCTTGTCTTACCAGAAGGTATTCAGGGCCAAACCTCTCTTCCTTGTTTTCTCAGTTGCACGAGTGTATAGCAACTGATTCGCTCCGGCTCTTGCTAACCCTCTCTTCTTCTTCTTTTCTTACAGGTGTCTAGGAAGGTGTCGCGGTCTTGGAACAGAATTATAAGGTAAGTGTCGTGAATTGTCAATTTTTTTAACTAGTTTTATTGTCATGTAACAGATGACTTACTTCGTTCTTTAGCCTTGAGCGCAGTGTAAATACTTCTTAGAATTTTCCTTATCCAGGAAAAAGGTAACATTAAATCTAAAACTGGGACGTATGAAAACTCTCTAGTTCTAACTAATCAAGAAGTCACTAGGAACCCTTATGAACTTGGACTCTACTTGGTCACAAAATGCTCGAAGACTCACACGCTACTTAGGCTGAAGAGTTGAGTAAACTATTCTTCCTACTCAATCTAAAAAACGATATTTAAACAAAGACAGCGCGAGGACGGTTCGCGTTGTTCATGTCTCTAAGAGTGTCTTTTTTCCTGTGGTGTTTTTAATACTCAAATAAACATATAAACAGCACGCTATGCTTTTCTAAGAGGTAGTGTTCTGACCTTTCTCACTTTCCAGTCAGAACAGAGTTTTTTCCCGGCTACGCTAATCTTCGCGCATGCGCTGAAATTTTCAGAGACACTACTCTAGATTCACTAACCTGCAAGAGTTTGGTGACTGTCGAAGTCTAACGCGACGAAAATCCTCAACGCGACCTACCCTAGCTTCCACGACGGTGTGGTAAGTGTTGTCCCGATAAATTCTCTAGTGAAGTGTGCTCGAGAACGTTGGCAGGCGCGCAGCACCTGCTTCGTTAAAATTCAGTGAAGACTAGAACGCTGACCCATGAATGCGTTAGCGGCCATATTAGAAATCCATCGGCGCCAACAAATACGCCAACTGGGAGCCCCATGAATTACCTTACTAGGTTTGACAGAGGAAATAGCATTGACAGTAGTGGGTTCAGGATTACGCGGAGGAAACCTCCCGTGAACCCTGACATCAAGTCAAGCCTTAGCATCTGCATTAGGGCTAAAAGAGGAATCATTTTGCGTGCTTTCAAATGAATGCTCTTAGTCAACAAAGTTTCAAAAAAGTGGTAGAGACAAGTTGATCTTAGTTGGATTCACACAAATTCTGAGATTATTTAAAGTCACAATAGTTACCATGTGAAGAGGTTTTCTATACTGGGAACATAATTATATGGTTCTAAAGAGCAGAATGAGGCAGGTGCGATATGCATATTCTTTACTATTGTAACATAAAGACAAAACTCAAGATGAACCTGTTGATCCCGCACTGAAAAGTCCAGTCTTCTTCTAGTGTACCAATACAGTGTGGTTTTGATTTTATTTAATATTTTTAATAAAATATAGCTACTTCAGGTACTGTAAAATGTTATGTTGCATCCAACATTGTCACATAACTATAATGCCACATTGACCTTTGTTTTTTTCAGTGAACTTTTAGAGAGTTTTAGAAATGCATAACTGTAACTGTCACTTTAATCTTTGTGGTTTCTCAGTGATTTTCCTGAGATTTTTTTTTATGTAAGTCATTGTTAATATAAAAATAGGCAAACCTATTGTCTTTGTCAATTGATCATTACGATGCCTGCCAATAAACACATATATAAAGCATTTTTAGTCAAAACAATATTAAACAGGTGTCAGAGTCTTGTTTTGCACTCCTCAAGCAATATAAAGCAACCATAAAAACAACAACAAGGAGTACCTGCATTTCCGAGCTCAAGAACAAAAGTTCCAGCTCTAAAAATGTCTAGAAATGTCATAAAATTTTCCTCGGTCTTGTTCTATAGACCCCAGGAGACATACTGTTAATTTTGTTAAGTATTTTGGGGGGCTGCTGCACTCCCTGTAACCCACACCACACTTAAAAAATATACTGATGGTGTCCCTGCCCAGTTTAGGGCACCACCATGCACCACAATATATCTAAATTAGCCTAAAAAGGGTATTATGGGGCATTCCTTTCCGGTAGCAGTGAATAATAAATGAGCATCACCAGCAGCTCATTTATAATTCTTTCCTCATTTATTACTTTTTCTTTCTTTTGTTTTTGATGGGTTCCCTGGTCTTTGATGTTGAGAGGTGCGCGGAAAAGTCCATGGCCCAGCAGCCCCACCGGCGCCCCTGCCAACACCCATGCACCCATATTGAGAGCTCCGAGAGCCAGCTTTCTCCCTGCCCAGCTAGGACCAGCATTTCTCTCTCCTCCTGCTGGATAAGAGCAATCCTACATTCCTTGCCCATGCTGTCATGGTCAGGAAGAATTGTTTCAGCTCCTACCTGTTGCCAGGCTTTTTGCACCTTTCCCCCCAACACAAATATAGTAGGGCCCAGGTGATGGAGTCCCTGGGGCTTGAAAATGACTCAGGGGGGAGAGCTGCAAGCAGCCCTCCCTATTCAAATGAAAGCTGTCTCAGGGTAAGGGGTCCCCAGGGCCTTACAAAAGCTTGTGGAGGTAAGGCCATGCACCTCCTCCCCCAAAATGATATTTGTGCTGACATTATCTGGGCCCTTGCCTAACTCAGCGGGATTTTATTTTACAAGGATGGAAGCCCGTCTTTTAATTTTTTTTACAGTGCATCCGCTGATCCTACGTGGATCCACAGTACTGTTAAATAAAGAGGTTTTGGTCCCAGGATGGACCCTCTTCCCAGGCCTAGAGGGTCAGGGTATCTCTACCCTGTCCCTCTATATGCCTTAAAAAAAACATGTTGCAGGTCAGTGAACTGAGTATTAGAGTACTAAAATGGCTGCAGCCACATCTTTGTTGATGTTGTTGCAGCCAATCAGATCTTATCTTTAGATCTATCGGGTCTGCAAATCTTCTGTGTCCCTATACATACATTCATTTTTTAATTTTTATTTCTCAAAAACTACTCAGTGAATTTACAACCCATTACCACAACCATGCTTTCTGGATAAATATCTAGCTTTCTGCCATGTTTGCTGTAGTTGTGCTCAGTTGCTTTGCCTGTAGCTGTGTCTGATTTTCCTACAGAAAACTGCAATGGGAAAAAGCGCTTTTGGACCCACTCTCTTTCTTGGCACCCACTTTTGATGGATCACCCCACAACTTAACAGGAAATAGCTGTGGTAGATTAAACTCTTTTTTGGAAGGTTTCAGGAAGGGTTACCAAACTTTGCTAAAGTTATTATCTAACCAAAAAAAACAATTTCCTGTGGAAACGTGATCCTAACACCAACTACCCAGTGGCAGAAATGATAGTTCTTGCAAATGTAAGCAGGGCCATACCTGGCATGTGTGGCACAAATTATTGTTACTTAAGATAACGATAACTGTTGAATTTCAGTGGTTTTGTTAGTTTAAAACAGTATGCTTTGACATTTTTAACAAACTATAGCATCCATTTAACCTTCGTTTTATCAGTGAATTTTTAAGTGCATTTTGATGTAAATTAAGATATTATTACAATTTCTAACTATAACCTCACTTTAACCTTTGTTTTTTCACTGAATTTATATAGCCACTCAGAAAAACATTAAAGTTACATTATAGTTAGGTCAATTTCTCAGTGACATTAAAGTTTTGAACTAGAAAAACACTGAAATTTAGCACTTAAATTGGCAGCACTAACTATAACTTTCACCCCTGCCATGCACTGCTTATGAACTCATATATGACAGCACTCATGACATGTTCTATGACATCATTTATGACATCACCAAGACACTCATGCACTCACTCTCAAAGGTTACAGGCTACAGTTTGGATTTTTATTTTAAAAACCTCCGAAATTCACTCAAAAAACAAAAGTTACAGGGGCATTACAGTTAGGAAACAACTATAAAAAAAACTTAGAAATGCACTAAAAAAAAGGTTGCAGGGACGCTATAGTTAGGCTCAAGTTTCACTCATACAAAACCAGTGAAATTCAACAGTTATAGTTACCTGAGCTAACTATAACTTATGCCTCCACAATGCACTGCTTATGATCTCACATTTTACATCACTCATGACAAGGTTAAAGACATCACTGATGACATCACTGAAACACATTACTGAAACACACACCCTAGGACTTAAGAACAGTCATTGGCAGGAAATACTGCTACTGTTATCAGTAATTAAAATGTGGATTCTACTACGTGTTCAAAGTACATGCACTTTCATGTACACACAGGTACCCAGCCCCCACAATTGTGCAAAAGCATGCACCCACACAAAACTGAGGAATCTCTACTGGTGGACAAATTGTGACATATCACTCGTCAGAAAGACAAACAGGAGCAGTCGCCCCTTGGCACATCACACACACCATCAAATGTGCATGCACACCCACATATATAAACACACAGAAATATGCACGAGCACAGCTGTGGGACTCCACTGCTGAACACGCAACAGCTTTTGAGATGTCAAATGGGTGAATCCAGGTGGGGAATGCACAGCCTGGGTTCTCAGCACTCGCAAATTAAACACATACATTTTTTTCTCTGAGCACCGGAGAATAAATTTGCTAAAATACTATTAATTAAAAAATAAATAATGAAACCAAGATTGGAATTTCCTGAGATGCTTCATGTTCATTATAATTGACAAATTTTTTGGGTTTTTGCTTTAAAGTTTACAGCACAGGTAAGTGTGGTTAAACACCAGTAAAATTTGTGTCTGATACGAAGGTTAAAGCATGTTCACCTTTTGGCCCCATTTCATCTAAATTGCACAAACTCACACACACACACACACACACACAAGTCTTTTCATACACTCACAATTTTATGTTGGACAAAGAAGAGATTCTAGAACCAGACACCCACCTACCTTCTAAGCACAAGCATCTTCACGCACATAGGTTATCGGCGCGGTCAGGCACAGCCGCGGTCCGTGGAGGGATGAGGTTCTGGACTTTTAAGAGTCCAGAGGTGTCAGGGAAACAACACACGAAGACCCCTGAGTTCCTTCCTGTCTCGGTGCACAAATAAACAGAGACGCGGGTTTCTCGATGGTGGCGTCAGCGACCAAGATTTATTTACTGCAGGGACACAGAAGTCATAGGAACCACACAGAGGCAGAATCTACGAGACTGTTCAAATTGCATTAAGTGGGTTGTTCCTTAAATACACGAAATATGTCTTTAGGCAACATTACACGAATATTTCTCATGCCCAACCTGGTATCCCAAACAAACAATAAATAGACATCAAACAATAATTAGTCGTAGGTTTTCGGTATTCGATCAGGTCCCCTTGTCAGTTTTCCATTCTTTGCCCGATCCTCCCCATCATAAAAATCGTAACCTCCCCATTGTAAAAGCCCAGAAGGAGAGGAGCAGAACCAGGTGCAAGGGATAGAAAAGTAGGATAAGAGGTGTTTATGGATCGTAAACGGGCATGGCTACCGTCTTCGGCCTCTCAATCTGGACAATGGACACGAGAACCAGTATAGCAGGATTGGCCTCAGGCAGGGGAGGCAGCTTGATTCTGCCTAGTCACGCAGCGTCAGCTTTCTCGAGGTTTGAGCTTACGTGTCCTTAACAAGGTGATTCTGCCGGGGTCATCGCTCGTCCATTGACTATGTGAGGGCAAGAAACAAAATGGATGCCGTATCTAAGATGGATGCCATGATTTAGCAACAGAATGCCCTATTTCTCGGTGAATTCATGCTCGTAGCGCAGCGAAAACACTGTCATATATACAGTGGATCATTTACGGTTCATTGGTACCAAAATCGTGTCAGTACTACGATACCGAATACACGGGTTCGGATCGCTGCAGAACCTCAGACCGTCCTTTTGCCCTTACATAGGCAATAACTCACTCTATGTCAGAGTCCATCTCTATGTTCATTAGGTCACTGATATGTTGCTGGAACATGATTCTATCCTGTGGCGTATCTCCAAGAACAGGTGGTCTTCTTACGCATGTCGAAACACAAAGGCCACATAAGGCAGGACCACACTGAACAATGAGACAGCACGAGAATAAAAATACCAACGCAACACCAGTGACTATCAGAACCTTCCATCCCCACACAGATAACAGATTCCAGAACCATCCCATTAGTGACCAGTCACCTTCCTCTACATGAATAGAGTCAGAGATTTTGTGTAACTTAGAAATGGCCTTATATACCGTTGGTGCATTATTTGGGATAAAAACGCAGCAACTCGATTGGATCATCTTACATACCCCACCTCGATCTGCAAGTAATACATCAAGAACCATACGGTTCTGTAACGTCATGAGGCGATCCGCTTGGAGCTCAGCTGTCAGATTACTAAGGGCACCCGCAGTTTCTGTAATAGTGGATTCAACTACCCGTGTTAGTTGACGTAAGTTTCTACTGTTGGCCATAGGGCCCCAGAACGGAAGGAAACCTTTGAAGAAGTCTCCTGCTTCTTGGCCAGCAGTGTCTTCCTTACTGAAAACACCTCTCACAACTCTAGTTTTGTGATAATCCGGTGCAGCAGTGTATGTCGGAGGCAACAGTTGAGCGATATAACATGAACCTGAAAAGTCAGCAGGCAGCCATGTATATGCTCTGTCTTTGCAAACAAAATAGGTGCCCTTAGCAGCTAAGAATGCAGGGGAAGACTGTGACGGGAAAACGTATGTTTCGGTACAGTCACTCTTCCCTAGTCGAGCTTTCGGATTCCTCCCATTTCCTTGCAAACAGACCTGACCTTGGTGGGGTACGACCCAGATCGGAGTCGAGCTTTTACGTTTGTTCTCACCCAAAGTAATGCCATATTCCGTAACATTCCAACCCATGTAAACTCGCAATTCATCCTTGGGAATAAACGGAGTGTTATTGACATCTCTAACCATGTCAGTAATTCCCTTTACCAAGGCTCTATTAGCGGAGTTATACCTAGTGGATAGGTCTCTAGGGCATAGGCGAACATGGTCTGAAATGCCCAGAATGATCCATTATAACTAAAAGGCAGAACCAGATAAGGGATGCCCTTGTCCATGGTATGCGGTATCAAGCCACACACCCAGCAGTTTGTTGTGTTAACCACTAGTTGATGTTGGTGTAAGAGCTGAATGAAAGTGTTATTTATAAACTCGGAGCGTCGAGCTTGCTCATGGGCAGGAAAAGGATGGAAAGAATGAAGAGAAACAACAGTCGGAGAAACGGGAACATGGGGAGATACTCTAGATGTAACAGGTGAAAAGATCAATTGAATACCAAAAAGAATTCCGCCTACCAGAGTTATTAAAACAATCAGAAGTGTCAGAGCACATTGCATTAGAAAACATTTGCTATACAATATTTCGTATAATTTTGTCTTGTGCACATTTATGACGTTAACCCGTCGCAGTTCAGGAAGCTCCATCTTCAAAAACCGTTCGCAACGGATGGTTTGTACCTGTTAAAAAATTGCCTCTGTCTACCCTGGGAGTTCCCAAAGTAAACAGAAGAAACCGACCTTGTGTCAGGTTCCCTGCAAATTAAAACAAGGCACACGTTACGACCCTACGGTAACCCAGATGGCAAGGTGAGAACAACAAAAACAAAGAGATAAAAAATTAGAGCAAACTTCCTGACTGAATGAAATGCGATAAGATCAAAACAGTTTTCAAACAGGAAGGTAATTATGCAATGTCATTGGTTCATAGCATGAGAACGTAGATTATATCTGTACTTCCCGGGTCTTGTCTGATCTTGAAATAGCTGGTCTACAGGTGCAGAAATGTTCGAATCCACAGGTGACAAATGTTCACTTTGTACAACACTCTGTTCAAGGTTCAAAGGAGCAGTTCCTGCTGAGGTGTTAGAGTTCTGCGTTTCAGTTCGTTGGTCCGTTATGTACTCTGCATCACTGAAAGGGATGAGCCTAGGAACAGGTTCTGTCTCGGATACACCAAATCCCTGTCTAACCCATTTGTCATAGGGGAGTGGGAGAGGGACACGCTTCGTATGGCTTGCGTGCACCCAATTCTTCCTTCCAGCTAGGCGTACAGCAGTTCTTGTTGTCAGGAGCACTTGGAACGGGCCCACGAATCTTGGCTGGAGGTTCCGGGTTCGCCCAAAATTCCGCACCACCACTTGATCACCGGGTTTCAACGTGTGGCCTGGACCCTCTGGCAGTTTAGGCAAGGATTCGAATACCTGTTGATGAATAAGGCTTAATTTAGCAGTCAGGTCATAAAGATAATCAATCAACATTGGATATTCGATCTGTTTGAATTCCTTTGGCCTAGGGACTCCCCAAAGATTAGCAGGACGACCGAACACAATCTCATATGGGCTAAGCCCTACTCGAGAGTGTACAGTCGCTCTGGTGGACAGTAAAGCTAAAGGCAGTGCGTCTGGCCAAGATAGGCCGGTGGAAGCTTGAATTTTAGCAAGTTTCAGCTTCAAGGTACCATTGTACCCTTCAACCAAACCTGCTGACTGTGGGTGATTCGCACTGTGGAATTTCTGGGTGATTCCCAGACCCGCACACACACTCTTCATAACTTTCCCTACAAACTCACTTCCATTGTCCGACTAAACAATCCGTGGCATACCATATCTGGGGAAGTACTCCTTGAGGAGGATTTTGGGAGTGGACATAGCAGTGTTATCCTTTAATGGATATGCCTCAATCCATCTTGAAAAGGCACAGACTACCACTAGGACATATTTAAGATTGTTACACCTGTCCATGTGGATAAAATCCAACTGAATCACTTCGAAGGGACAAGAAGGGGGAGCAAAATGACCAGTTGGGGTTGGGGTTCCCTTGCCAGGATTATGCATCAGGCATATCATGCAACTTTTCACCACTCTTTCCGCACACTTAGTAATTCCATCATTCTTCCATACTGGAGCTAACAGTTTACAAATCCCTTTCGAACTGATGTGTGCCGCTCCATGCGCCATCGTGACTACTGCGAGCACATACGCATCAGGTAACATCCAACGCTGCTGTTCAGACAAATCAACCCAACATCCACTTGAATCCACTTTACCCGTTTTTTCCTTCCATGCATTCTTCTCGTTTTCAGTTGCTTCATTCTGGATTGTCTTCACACTTTCAATCGGATTCTCACACATTCCTGATTCAGCGATCCATCTTGCAGACGTTGCAACGTACATTCGGCTCATCATGTTCTTGGCCGTCTCTTTGGCGACCTCATCAGCAAACGCATTCCCACGGCCAACATCATCCGTAATCTTTCGATGTGCACTGCACTTCATAATCGCAACTTCATTCGGTAGGGCCAGAGATTCCAAAAGATCGTTGACTAACTGTCCATGTTGGATCTTAGTCCCATGGGACGTGAGAAAGCCTCTTTCTTTCCACAGACGTCCAAAGCTATGTGCTACGCCGAAGGCGTATTGGCTATCAGTAAACACATTCACTCTCTTTCCCTCAGCTAAAACACACGCTCTTGTTAGTGCAATTAATTCTGCAGCTTGGGCAGAATTCTGACTTACTCTTGCGGTCTCAACAATCGTACTCAAAGTCGTAACTGCATACGCGGCCGTCACATCACCATTCTGTAGTTTAAAACATGATCCATCGACGTACAAGGTGCCATCTGGATCTGGTAACGGAGTATCTTTTAAATCAATCCTACCTTTTGTCTCTTCCTCAGTTCTGAAACAACAGTCATGGGGCTCTGAATCACTCGACTCCTGAGTAGTCGGCAACAGCGTTGCTGGATTCAATATGTTGCATCGCTTGATCTGAATGTGACTTGCCAAAAGCGTCAGCTCATAACCTGATAGTCTCGCACTGGTGAGGTGCTGAGTTTTCGTTCGATTCATGAGTGTATCCACAGCATGTGGAACCATGACTACTAACATGTTGTTCATGACTAGTCCAGCAGACTGTCGAATAGACACTGCAGCTGCTGCTGTAGCTCTCAAACAACTTGGCAATGCTCTGGCTACCGGATCTAATGTGGATGAGAAATATGCGCAAGGCCGCTGTTTGTCACCAAATTGTTGCATTAATACACTCAACGCACAACCTTCTCTTTCATGGACATATAAAGTAAACGGCTTACTGTAGTCAGGAGTACCCAACACAGGAGCTGAACACAGCGCATCACGTAAGTCGGAGAAGCTCTGTTGACATTCATCAGACCATGGCAAAGGGCTCGGAACACCTTTTTCAGTCAGGGCTACCAATGGTTTTGCCATGAGAGAAAAATTTGGGATCCATTGCCTACAGTATGACGTAATACCCAAGAACGCACGCACTTCTCTCTGTGTGCTTGGTACAGTCATCTGCGAAATTGCTTTGATTCTTTCTGGGGTCAACCTTCTTCCCTCCTTTGACAAAAGATGACCTAAGTAGGTCACTTCTTGGCAACTATATTGCAGTTTAGAAGGTGAAACCTTGTGATGTAAGTCTGACAAATGACGTAATAAAGAAATTGTAGCTGTTTTGCAAGTTTCCTTGTCATCAGCAGCCAGTAAAAGATCATCTACGTATTGGATCAGAGCAACACCAGGAGGAAGTACAAGAGCATCTAATTGACTCTTCAATGCTTGACTGTAAATTGAAGGGCTCTCACAATAACCCTGTGGAGCGCGTTTGAATCTGAAACTGCGACCTCCTAAGGAGAAACCAAAAATGTCTCTACTTTCCTCGGCTATTGGGATGCTGAAGAAGGCATTCTTCAAGTCGATCACTGTAAACCATGAGGCTGAGGCAGGAATCAACATCAATAATGCAGTGATATCTGGTACCACAGGAAACTGCGGAATCACTATTTTGTTAACTTCTCTGAGGTCAATCACAAATCTGTAGATTGGAGGTTTGGAAGAGTCAGTGCGTTTCAAAATCGGCAGAACAGGACTATTGCAGACATTTCCTCTAGTTTCCTCTATCACATCTTTCAGTATTAAGTCTTTTACGATCAGTAAAAGTGCACGTTCACCTTCATTCGAAATCCGATATTGTGGTATTCGTGGGAATCTAAAATTCGCTTTCAGACTCACCACATAGGGGGGAATTTCCAATAGACCTACATCATTAGGACCAGTCGCCCAAAGAGTATCAGGGAGAGAACGCAGCTCCGGTGGGAGTTTATCCATCGACATGTACATTGGAGAAATAACTCTCTTACCCAATGTGAGCTGTACTCCCGAAGGAGAACAGTACAGTGTCGCATGTAGGCATTTCAACAGATCCAAACCAAGCAGATTCTCATTACAGCCGGTTGTTAGTATAAGCGGTGCTTCCAGTTCGCATGGCCCAACAGAAATTGACAAAGGACTAGAAACAGGATTGTGAACAGGGGCGCCTGAAAAACCTACTGAAGTGTTCGTTAAGCCAGACAAAGGTGCGCCAGGGAGTTTCGCATGCATGATTGAACTTTTTGCCGCACCAGTATCCAACAGAAACGGTTCGACCACGCCTGATGTAACTACTGCGACATAAGGTCCACTCTGATCAGCTGGAACTGATACTACTCCCTCTCTTTGCCTGTGGCTGTCCTAGTACTCGTTTCTCTGAATCTCTTCATTATTCTCACAGTAATCCTCAACATGATACTGTGGAGAGCTACCCGGTTGCACGTGTTGTACATTTCGCTGATCGAAATAATTTGATGGGCGATCAGCCTGTGGAGTCATAGTACCACGTCCTCTACCTCTAGGGGCTTGCATAAATCCACCATTTCCTCTCTGAGCTGGGACGCCACTGGTTTGTGCGTGTAGTACTGGACATTCGTTCTTATAATGGCCCTCCTTTTTACAATAGGCACACTGATTCCATGCTAACTGTTGTCAGGGTAATCCATAATTAAATCTTTGGGACGTCCCTTGCTGGAATTGTGGCTGTGGCTGAAACTGGGGTCGCTGCTGTGAATCTGACTGATTCGAACGAGGCGGGTACGCCTGTTGCAAAAGAACTTTAGTTTTTAAATCTTTTGTCTTTTTTTCTGACTTTTCCTTCTCTTCTTTCTCTCTATTCTCGTAATATTGAGCAGTTGCAAGTATCTGTGCTATCGTCGACACTGCCCATGCACTCTCAGAATCCTTTAACTTGTTACAAAGCTCAGGCAGTAAATTAAACACGAATTTGTCTACAAACAACCTCTGACCTCCTTCAGTACTCATATCTTGCTCACTGAGGTCTACGAATGTCTCTTCAAATCTAGTGAAGAAATCAGAGACGCTTTCGTCCTTCTTTTGCTTGCATGCTGATAGTTTATCCCAATTGACCCGTAACGCCGGCATCAGCGTTTTCATCAAATTAATTATTCTGCCAGGTAAAGCAGCTATCAGAGGCTCAGGTTTAGCACCCCCAACTTGTTGCGCGTCTGCCGCTATAATAGCTGGCCAATCGCCTCCTAAGGCGACTGGGTGGTTCTCTTGCCGAATCTTGGCCCATATAGGCTGTGGCACTACATTGCCAAATAGCATTTCAATGTCTGCCAAATTCATGACACACGCTTGAACCGTCTGTGTTAACACTTTATAGTAACCAGCAGGATTCTTACGCGGGTCCGGTAATGCCTGATTTACTGCTAACACTTCTGCCCGCTTCAAGGGATGTGTATCCATACTCTATGGAAATGCGCCGGAGCAGCTGCAATGCCCAGAGCTGCATCAGCTTGAACTGCTTCGCGCCATATCGGCGGAACTTCCCTCATCGGATACTGACCTCGCTTCTTCCTCGTAATCGGAGAACCATCAGAACCCATTGCAGGCCGGGAAGGAGAATCATCCCTATAAGCTAAAATCAGTTCTAACGCTTCCCTTACTTCTGAACCTATCACCATTCCTGCGGCGAACTTTTGCTGAATATTTATCAAATCAGAAGGGACAGAATCTAAGTCATCATCATCCCATTCCTCACGCACAAGAGAACACATCACGTCAAAAACATAACGTTGAGTTGGTTCATTCCACTGCATAAACGTATCTGACACTCTTCGTGCATCATACTTCGCAGCTTTCGACATCCACCTAAGAGCTGTCGAATCCAACATTTCTCGTTCCTGAGGACCAGGAAGCTGGCTACGTCTCTGTGTAGAGTCAGAAACGGGGGTCCCAATTAAAGACCTGTAGAGAGGAGTTAGGATGTTAGTTACAGAGTCGGTTATTTTCCGACGAACAGAAAGCGGAGTCAGAATGTTTACAGGGTTCGGGAACAGGGCAGCTGGGGTAGATGAGATAGTAAGGGTGGGAGTAGCAGGTAAAGTAGTTTGTGAAACGACAGGCAAAGGCGGATTAGGCAACCCAGAAAGAGGGGGTGCCGAGGGAACATTTACCACAGGAAGGACAGGAGCTGGAATCAAAGGAAGTGGAGCAACTATTCCAGGCTGACCAGCAGCTGGCTGCACAACAGGTAGTAACTGTGGTGCTGTAATACCCTGTGCATACGGTGGAGGTGATCTCAACAGATAAGACAACAGAGGATCCTTTTCAGGGTCCTCTATCGGCTTAGCAGGACAAGATGGCAAGACAGGATAGCATTTATCAATCGCCAAATTATTTTTTCTATTCGCTATCTCTATTGCTTTCTCAGTTTCGTTGACATGTAACTGTCTAGCAGACTCCATTAATGTCAACCCTTTCTCTTTCTGTTCCTTCTTCATCTTCCTAATTTCTCTCTGTTTAGCTTCTTTACGCCATACGCGAAAAGAATCAAACATTGCCGGCCGGGCTTTTCTTTTAAACAACTTCATTTCTAGATTGTCTAGAATTTCGCTTTCGAAGCTACCATGCGGTGGCCAACTAAGGACACCATCTTTTCTGGTATAACGGACCCATACTTCATTATAAGCAATAGGACCTACACCATGTTTACAATAGAGCTCATATGTGGGAGTTCCAATCGGAGGAACCGAACACGAATCCTCCAACCGGGAATCCCTGTTGCAACTTAACCAAGACAGGAAACAATTACTACTGTTAGTCATGACAAACCAAAGACAAATTTCAACCAAAATGCGCAAAGAACTTAGGCCTACCAAAATGAACCAATACCAAAACAAAGATTATCTAAACAAGAGCAACCAATGATAATCTACGAATTAAACCAGAGCAACAAAGAACAACCAAACTGAGCGTAACCCACTTAATACTTAACTGAAAGGTGGAAGACGTCACCAAGGAGAACCCGTCTACGTCTCGCCGTACTAAGGTCTGCACCTCAGGTCCAAGACAGGGCGACAGTCAGGGCAGCGGTCCTCTGTAGCCGTCTGGGAACGGGAACCTTCGTGGAAGAGATCGTCGGGCCACTTTTACGACATACAGGGATCGATGAAGCGGGGTACCTCCCTCCGGAATCTTCACACGAAACTCCTCGAACTTTTCAGGCTTTGGACCGGTACCGGATGACGTCGCCCCACGTTGGGCGCCAATTTGAGGTTCTGGACTTTTAAGAGTCCAGAGGTGTCAGGGAAACAACACCTGAAGACCCCTGAGTTCCTTCCTGTCTCGGTGCACAAATAAACAGAGACGCGGGTTTCTCGATGGTGGCGTCAGCGACCAAGATTTATTTACTGCAGGGACACAGAAGTCATAGGAACCACACAGAGGCAGAATCTACGAGACTGTTCAAATTGCATTAAGTGGGTTGTTCCTTAAATACACGAAATATGTCTTTAGGCAACATTACACGAATATTTCTCATGCCCAACCCGGTATCCCAAACAAACAATAAATAGACATCAAACAATATTTAGTCATAGGTTTTCGGTATTCGATCAGGTCCCCTTGTCAGTTTTCCATTCTTTGCCCGATCCTCCCCATCATAAAAATCGTAACCTCCCCATTGTAAAAGCCCAGAAGGAGAGGAGCAGAACCAGGTGCAAGGGATAGAAAAGTAGGATAAGAGGTGTTTATGGATCGTAAACGGGCATGGCTACCATCTTCGGCCTCTCAATCTGGACAATGGACACGAGAACCAGTATAGCAGGATTGGCCTCAGGCAGGGGAGGCAGCTTGATTCTGCCTAGTCACGCAGCGTCAGCTTTCTCGAGGTTTGACCTTACGTGTCCTTAACAAGGTGATTCTGCCGGGGTCATCGCTCGTCCATTGACTATGTGAGGGCAAGAAACAAAATGGATGCCGTATCTAAGATGGATGCCATGATTTAGCAACAGAATGCCCTATTTCTCGGTGAATTCATGCTCGTAGCGCAGCGAAAACACTGTCATATATACAGTGGATCATTTACGGTTCATTGGTACCAAAATCGTGTCAGTACTACGATACCGAATACACGGGTTCGGATCGCTGCAGAACCTCAGGGAGTTCCATGGAGCGGAAAGGTGGGGTGGGGGGTACTAAACACCGGAATATGGATAATTGGAGGTAAGTAAACAATTAAATAAGTAAAACGAATTTCGTAGCGCGTGCTGCATCGCATTTTGTGATGCAGCACGCACTACGAAATTCGTTTTATTTATTTAATTGTTTACTTACCTCCAATTATCCATATTCCGGCATTTACCCCCCACCCTGCTCCTCCCCCGCCCCGCCTTTCCGCCCCACGGAATTCCCTCCACGGACCGCTGCTGGTCAGGCATACATTGCTATTCAGGGTGGCCAAAGAAATGCACATCAACACTTTCCTGTTGCACAAATCTCACACATTATGGGCTCAAAGGGAAACACCCACCTGTGAGGCGCATACATGCATACTTCTAGTGGAGCACACACATCTTGAAGCCCAAAGCTTGTGGCCGTGCACTGAAACACACATACATCAATTCTGTGTGCACAAAGACACTTTCAATGCATGCACACAAAATTCCAAGGGGCACAAAACAATGCTTCAAGGAGTGCACATACCACATGCACTTTCAGTGCACTATAATGCACACAACACCTACAATATATCAAATTACACGCGTACAAGTGAACAGACACCCATAAACTGCAGAAACACTTTTACATTTTACTCACACAGATTCAAACACCCACCAATAGGGTGTATACAGCCACATGCTTATGCCTTAAGGTACTCACAACACATACTCAATGTTCATCCTCATCCATCCCTGCATGGTGGACACTTTAAATATATTTCAAAGGCACTCCCTACTCAATGCACACAAAGGTGCACGTATGCCCACACTGGCATCGTTCACAAATCGTCACCGTACCTTTAGGATGAGCATACAGAAGTATTCAAGTGCACACACTCCATTTATATTGGACAAACACTTTCAGGATTTACACATACAACTTCAACAGCCAAGTATGCCTACTAGTGATACAAAGACAGATATGTGCACCTTCTAGATGCATGGACACTCCTCTAAAGCACACATAAACACATTAATTCTGTTTACTCACTCCCCCATTCTTACCAGCTGGATATATGAAAACATACCTCTAGGCTACATCTGTGTGGACTGTGGGTGCAGAAAAACTTTCAAGATGCACACTCCTTCAATTTTCACATATGCACACATACTTTCAGGGCTCTTCCATACCTCATAAACACATACTTTCAAGGTGCATTTCCATACCCTTGTGCACACCTACTTGCAAAATATACTCCCCTATAACCTGTACATACTGCCAAATAACTTTCCGATGCATATGTACTTTTTAAGGTGCACTGTTACCTAGTTCAACTGTGAGAAAATGCTTCAAGACCGCAGCCAATAGTCTGTCTGTCCACACACACTTTCAGAATTCATATTTCTGCAAGTTGCACATAGGCAAACATACCTCCAGGGCACTGCCATAGCATTGAGAATTCATGCATTCATGGTACTCTCCTGCCATGTTCAGAGATGCCACGCCAGTGCACACAAGCCGTCAAGAGGTACAACTATATAAGGTACGCATATATACAGAGGAGACCTTGCGGATGCAAGCAGGGCCATACGTGGGCATATGCGGCTCCCTCACTGCATCTTCCCCAAACCTTGGATGGTGGGGTGAAGAGGACTCTCCAATCAGTGCCTGGGGCAAGCAGCAGTTCCTTCCATCCCCTAACACGGAGGTATTTCCCTGGAGCCCTGAGGAGGTTCAGACATGAGAGGTCAGATCTGGCCAAGGGGACCATGAAAGCCAATGAAAGAAAACAAATTGTGAAAAAACATAAGAGGGTAAAAAAAAATCTCTGATTGGTTAATGGCAATTAGGACTATTCAGGACTGCTTCTGCTCATAAACACATCTTTAGAGACATATACCAGGATGAGGAAAAGAATATTCAAGGTTCAGGCTAATTCACTGTGTGTTAATTGTGCGCAGTTTGGTGTATTGTGAGCCCCAGATTGTGCATGTACCCAGAAGCCATGCTATCATGCACCCCTTGACACAGGCAGATGTACAGGCATGTGCGGCACAGTAGTGCCAAGATGGCTTGTGTCTCCAGTATCCACAGACACTGGGCTGTGGTAGTTATGAGTCAGCTGCTCTGGCATAAGGCACTCCTAGAAGGGTCTATCTACTTCCCTATAAATAAAACCTGCAAGATGAAGGAAGAATATATATATATATATTCAATTAAATTCAATTCAATTCAATAACACTTTATTCGGTTACAGAAATAACCATAAAAGTACATAAAAAACATGTTAAGAATGTTAAACACTTATGTTATGTTATGTTATAGTGATTTATATAGCGCACGATTACCAAGTAGGTGTCCTGGCGCTGTCCACTACTCCCTGATCTCAAGAAGCCGGAATTATATTAGCGATAAAGTAAATCAGCCGAATTAAAAAGACACTATTTAATTTCTATTTACATTATAATCGTTTTCCTACATTTAAAAATATATTTTTTAAAGGCTGTAATAGAGGCTATCACAAATTCTGTCTCTAACTGTTGAAGGGCCATATAAGCTGGGCGGCTTTGCCTTGTACCAAATAATTTTAGAACAGGGGTAATCCATAGTTTCCTCTGTACTGAATAACATTTACAGAAGAATACCAAATGTATGTTGGATTGTCCAGAGGTATCATCACATGGGCACTTACACAATTCTTTTGACCAATCAATTTCATCAGGGAAGCTTATTGATCTATGCAAAATACCCAGACGAAATCGCATCAGTAAAGATTTATCATAATCACATGTTATCCAGGCTAGGTACGGTTGCAATCTATAAGTTGTTAATATGAGGTTATGTGCCTGTACCGATGTTTTATTCATTTCCACGCATAACCTCTGTTCATTCAAAAAGTTTAGACATTCTTTTTTTAGATCTTTCCTTGATATCCTATTCATAGAAAAAGGTTCATCATAAAAATCGTGGTGGCCCAGGTTATAAAAAAACAATTTAACGTAAAGCAACCACATGACTTGTTTCACTCCATCTAGACCCATACAGTCTGTGAGGATCAGACGATTGAATTTCATTTCTTCTACTGTCCAAATCCTGGGCCACAGCAGGACCGGTTGGATCTTTATAATATCTTCCAGATATGACAACCCTAGTTCTGCGTGGCATATGAAAGAGGAAGTACTATTTGGAACCATTAATAAAAACCTCAGAAAAATGTTTTCAGCTACCTGGATGGAGTTAGCATCCACGTGCCCCCATATACCTGCTCCATACGAGGCTACAGTGACGCATTTCGCTTTATATATATTTAATAGTTCCACCGTCGGACGTCTCCCCATTTTCCTGCTAAAATTAGATAGGGCAGTCAATGTTCTTATAAACAATAGTCTTCTTATTTTAACTGCATCCGCCCATGATCCCGTACGTTCAAATAAAATTCCGAGATAGGAAAAAGTCTTGGTACTTTCGATCCACATTTTATCAATATAGATTGTCCTAGGCTTTATACGTCCAGGGCCACAATTCATTATGAATGTTTTAGATACATTAATAGCCAAACCCCTCTCTGTCATAAAATTTACAAAGCTGTTTGCAACCCTTTGAAGTCCCTGTGATGTGCGAGCCATAAGAACGGCATCATCTGCATATAGTAATGCTGGGATAGCTCGTTTACCAACTTCTGGTAAGTCCCTGCATTCCTTAACTAAAACCCCATCTAAGCTATTTATATACAGTGTAAAAAGAAATGGTGCAAGGACGCAGCCTTGTCTCACTCCGCGCCTTACTTTAAAGTGTCTAGTGCATTCCCCCCGACCCCAAAACGAACTCGCGCCTTTGCCCCTTGGTATAGCTGCCTTAAGTAAGAAATCAAACCCATTTCAACACCCATCTCCTCTAAAATAAGCCATAATTTGTTATGGATTACACAGTCAAACGCCGATGATAAACCGACGAATGCCATGTATCAAGGTCCTTTTTTGGCTTTGGTATACTTATTCATTAAGATCTTGACAGTAGTAAGGGTTTGATTGATTTGGAGGAAGCTTGGCGCTCAAGCGTGTACGTAGTTGAGTATGGTGAACAATAGTGTCCGGTGCAACTAGGTCAGGGGGGACAAACCCAATGAAATTACCCCTGCAATGCGTAGGTCAAGACCTACATCAATAACTGAAAATGAGATCCTGTGCACACGTATGGATAATTATCAGGTTCTGTATGTATTCAACATGAGCCAGAAGGTGTGAGAAAAATTCTTATTTATGGATAAACACTGGTTGACATCAGGCGTGTTGCGTGCAAGATTTCTTTTAATGAAATGTTTCAACTCAATATACAAAAGAAATTAATCAGGCGACACGTGTTTCGTCACAACGTGTAGCTATTGTGACTCATCAGGGCTAAGGAAGGAAAAGGAATAGGGAAAAATAAATGGAGATGAAAGTAAACGCAAGGTAAAATGACCACAAAAAGGTTAAAAATAAAATGGAGCCATGGCAAATGTCATAGATGATGAAAGCCAAGGAAAAGGATGACGCCAGAAAGACCGGCTCGACGTGTGGTGTTGGTGAAGGAGACGGAGGATTCTACGGTGTGCTAGGAAGGGGGAGCCAATTGTAACAAATGGTCAAGCAAGATCGTGGTTAACGCAAAACGGAGAGTGTAAACAAGTGAGGCAGGCAAAATGATGCAAATCATTAAAGTAACCGTGGAATGACTAAGTCTTAAAAGAAAGAATAAGTTAGTGCCTATTACAGGAAAGGTAGAAGGTAGAAGTAAAAGTAAGAGGTCGTGTGACGTGTATACTTAAGACTAGTAATCCATAGTGTAGAAGTGCGAAGGCAGTAATAATCTAAGCTAAATAAAGTGAGTCATGCCAGTGAAAGGATACAGAAAGGCATGAGGAAGGATTCATAGCAAATGGCGATCAAATCATGGAAGAGAATTCATAGAGTAAACACATTAATGGTGAAAACAATCAAGGACGGAAACAGTCAATGGAGAACACATGTTGAACTGGAAACGGCCAGAAGGTCAAAGGGGTCAAAACCCAACATTAACTTCGAGAGTGAAACCTTTGTGATTAGCTAACAGTACTAAATGATGATATTCATAATGGAAACAAAATTACGAAATTGCGTATAAACTGAGAAAACGGGAAAACTGCAACAAAGTCAAAAATGACAACATCATACATTAGTGCATACATTGCATCAGTAAGTAGGTCGTGTCTGTCAGTGACAAGAATTAAATGAAAACAAGGAATGCATGGCAGGTACAGGGCACAAGTTCGTAAGCAATACATAGATGAAAAGCTAGTGAGAAAAACATCCTCTGTAGAAAAACAATAAAGAAACGTGACAGGAGCACAGATTAAATTGTGTATAAAAGAAGAAGAAAGAGTGCAAGAAGTGGCAGCTACCTGTTATGGAAGGTTTGTATATGTCATGAATGACCTCAGTACGAAGTCACGCGAGGAGAAGGAGCCGCTGAGGAAACGGCAGGAACTGGGATCGCACGAATAAAAGCTTAAATAGCAGGATCTGTAGCCTTAAAGAGACAGGGAATGTGGATCAGTACAGGTAGAACTGACAAAATATAGGGAAGGGGAAGGGGGTGTGTAGTGCAGAGCCTTACCAGTTGAAGAGCGGTCTCGGGTGTGGGATCAACTCACGATTCCAGGGTGCGGAATGGCGAGTGTCGGCAAGACCGGAAGTAAAATAGTCTCCAGGTCTGGAAACAACTAGAGCAGCTGAAGGTGCTTCCGGTTGTAGAACCGGAAGTGAGGACAATGGAAGGTGACGTGGATGGATCAAAAAGAAAAACTAAGTGGCGTGCGTGAAATAGAGGGACGGAAGGTCAACAGAGAGAAAGAAAACAACAAGGGTGACATTTACAGGGGAAGATTGAAATGAAAAGGATAGTAAGTGTGTTACTGAGTATGAAAAAGACCAAGTAAAAGTTAAAATGGCACCCGTAAAGGAATTATAAGACGAGAAACTGGGGTGGTAAGAATGTAAGAGTGTGACAAGAATAAACATAGACAACAGAAAGGACAAAACATGTTACTGTAAAATGATGAGGCCAATGGGGCTAAGTGACAATAATCGTGGGTAGCAACAATATGCATGATTAGGCGATATAAGATAAACACCTGAACGGACAAAAGAGAGAAAATAAACCAGAATATACACAAATAAGTCAGGTAAAATACCCAAGTCAACACGGTAAATTGGTGGGTGAAAAAACATAATAATCACCACTATGTTCAGAGATACATGTAGATATAATACAGCTGGCGGACCAGTAGGAGCAAGCAGAGAGAGTTACATGACTTTACAGAAAACATAAGGTATGGAGAGTCAAGACCCTAAGAAGTACTGTTGCTCGTGGTCAATGTTGAGACCATGTTTGACCGACTGAAGAAGCATGATCCATGACGCTTCCTGTCTTCTCAGTCTTATTTCACGATTGCCACCCCTGACACTATTTTTGGCGATGTCAATTCCAAAAAAGGTCAGGCTCTTGCGTGGTCCTTGTGTTTTGCATGTAGCTATGTGCGAAGCCATAGGGTACTTGGCATCTTCGTTGTGCATAGCTCTAACATGCTCACTGATGCGTTCTTTTAGAGGTCTGATCGTACTTCCCACATATTGTAATTTACAGGTGCATTGTAGGATGTAAACGACAAAGTTGGAGTTACAGTTGATGTTAGCAGTGATGTTGTATTTTTTGCCATTCCATCCACTGAAATCTTTGGTGCCCTTCATGGCCCATTTGCAAGTTCCACAGCTTCCACATTTGAAAAAACCAACCGTGTGACTGGTTATCCAGGAGGAAGTTGAAGCTGAGCGTGGTGTGGTGGGGCACAGTCTATTTCCAAGAGTTCTTCCTCTTCTGAAGGTAATTTGTGGGTGAGCTGTTATGTTGTTTCTTAGCGATTTATCGGTCAGTAGAGTGTTCCAATGTTTATTAAAGCTTTTGCGCATGGTGGTGCTGATGGCATTGTACTCTGTGATGAGTCTCACAGTTTGTTTGTCTGTTTCTTTAGAGGTTTTAGGTTGTAGGGTCATAACCCGTCGGATATTATTAACCCTGTTGGTTGCTTTCTTGATGATCAAGGGTTTATAACCGCGTTGACAGAATCTATGTTGCATGTCGTTTAGACAGTCTTTGAATTCAGATTCTTCGCTACAGTTTCTCCTGGCCCTGGAAAACTCTCCGTAGGGAATTGTTCGTATTTGATGCAGGGGATGTGCACTGCTTGCGTGAAGGATTGCGTTGCAAGAGGTTTCCTTGCGATACAGCTTGCTCTGTAGGGTGTCATTTTTCACGTACAGTTCAATGTCAAGGAAAGAGACACAGTTATTACTGGCTTGGCATGTGAATTTCATATTCATGTTGTTAGAGTTAAGATAGTTGCAGAAGGAATCAAGTTGATCTTGTGAGCCTGACCAGAATAGCAAGCAGTCGTCAATGTACCTTCCCCAAAAGACTATAAAATCCGTCCATTGGGCTGCTTTCTTGCCCCATAGCCACTCAGTTTCCAGTGCGCCCATATACAGGTTGGCAAAAGATGGGGAGAATTTCGAACCCATTGCTACTCCCTTGGTTTGTTTGTACCATTGGTTGTCATATAGGAAGTAATTGTTATTAAGTATAATCTCCATCATACTTGAGATCATATTAGTGTGTTCCCACAATGATGCCGAACGGTGTTGGAGAGATTTGGTCACCACCTCTAAACCTAGGTCTGGTTCGATGGATGTGTACAGAGAAACAACATCCAGGGTAGCCATGATTATATTGGGTTGCCATTGTATGTCTGTCAGGATGCTGAGAATGTGTTTCGTATCTTGAATATAGGACGGCAGATTTTTGACAATGGGGTTGAGAAAGAGGTCAACGTATTGTGAAAGCTTTTCTGTGGGACCGCCTATACCTGAGATTATTGGTCGTCCTGGTGGAAAAGGTGCTCGTTTGAGAATCATCGGAAGGGTATAAAGCACAGGAAAGGTGGGTTTAGTTACTTTCAGGTACCGTGCCTCGTCTTCATCAATGATACCTAGAGTTTGCCAGGTTAATATTTTTTTGTTGATGAGATTGTTCAACTGGCCAATTGGATTGTAGTTAAGATGTTCATAGCAAGTTCGGTCTCGGAGTTGACCCATTATTTCATTATGGTAGTCAGTACGGTTCATAATGATCACATTAACCCCTTTATCCGCTTCTCTTATGATGATATTGGGGTCAGCACTGAGTGTTTTGAGCGCCGATCTCTCTCCTTTAGTCAAATTGTCTTTGATCCTAATCGTTTTGTTCATGAGTCTTTTTTCATATTTGTCAAGATCTTCAAGTACAAGATTGTGGAAGACATCTATGGCATTCTCACCCGGAAGAGTGGGTGTCCATTTGGATTTGGTTTTTAAGCCACTGGGTATAGTACCATAAGGATCAATATCTAGGTCTTGTAGAAGTGATTCCAGGCTGCATGGTGGATCATCTGTTTCAGTAATGGAAAGGAGAAGATGTGTGTCGTTGACATCTTTGATGGTCTGGGAGTCCAGGTGACAGATATTGGTTCTCCCTGTAGTGTTAGATATGGGCATGAGTTCAAAATGCTTTTTGAGTTTCAAATTCCTGATTAATTTGAAGAGATCTATCTTTGATCTGCATAAGTCACCTGATTCATAAGGGTTGAAATTGAGACCTTTGTTAAGAAGAGAGATCATGTTGGTGTTGAGTGGTGTGGAGGAAAGATTGACCACTTGAATGTTGGTATTGGCTGTTATTGTTTCTTGCCGTCGCCAGATCTCAGTTTCTTTTTGTATTGATCGTTGTCCTGATCTTTTCCCTCTACTGGTTTTTTGTCTCCTGGTCCTAGTCTCTGTTGCGTCCTGTTGTTGTTTTCTTTCTCTCTGTTGACCTTCCGTCCCTCTATTTCACGCACGCCACTTAGTTTTTCTTTTCGATCCATCCACGTCACCTTCCATTGTCCTCACTTCCGGTTCTACAACCGCAAGCACCTTCAGCCGCTCTAGTTGTTTCCAGACCTGGAGACTATTTTACTTCCGGTCTTGCCGATACTCGCCATTCCGCACCCTGGAATCATGAGTTGATCCCACACCCGAGACCGCTCTTCAACCGGTAAGGCTCTGCACTACACACCCCCTTCCCCTTCCCTATATTTTGTCAGTTCTACCTGTACTGATCCACATTCCCTGTCTCTTTAAGGCTACAGATCCTGCTATTTAAGCTTTTATCCGTGCGATCCCAGTTCCCGCCGTTTCCTCAGCGGCTCCTTCTCCTCGCGTGACTTCGTACTGAGGTCATTCATGACATATACAAACCTTCCGTAACAGGTAGCTGCCACTTCTTGCACTCTTTCTTCTTCTTTTATACACAATTTAATCTGTGCTCCTGTCACGTTTCTTTATTGTTTTTCTACAGAGGATGTTTTTCTCACTAGCTTTTCATCTATGTATTGCTTACGAACTTGTGCCCTGTACCTGCCATGCATTCCTTGTTTTCATTTAATTCTTGTCACTGACAGACACGACCTACTTACTGATGCAATGTATGCACTAATGTATGATGTTGTCATTTTTGACTTTGTTGCAGTTTTCCCGTTTTCTCAGTTTATACGCAATTTCGTAATTTTGTTTCCATTATGAATATCATCATTTAGTACCGTTAGCTAATCACAAAGGTTTCACTCTCGAAGTTAATGTTGGGTTTTGACCCCTTTGACCTTCTGGCCGTTTCCAGTTCAACATGTGTTCTCCATTGACTGTTTCCGTCCTTGATTGTTTTCACCATTAATGTGTTTACTCTATGAATTCTCTTCCATGATTTGATCGCCATTTGCTATGAATCCTTCCTCATGCCTTTCTGTATCCTTTCACTGGCATGACTCACTTTATTTAGCTTAGATTATTACTGCCTTCGCACTTCTACACTATGGATTACTAGTCTTAAGTATACACGTCACACGACCTCTTACTTTTACTTCTACCTTCTACCTTTCCTGTAATAGGCACTAACTTCTTCTTTCTTTTAAGACTTAGTCATTCCACGGTTACTTTAATGATTTGCATCATTTTGCCTGCCTCACTTGTTTACACTCTCCGTTTTGCGTTAACCACGATCTTGCTTGACCATTTGTTACAATTGGCTCCCCCTTCCTAGCACACCGTAGAATCCTCCGTCTCCTTCACCAACACCACACGTCGAGCCGGTATTTCTGGCATCATCCTTTTCCTTGGCTTTCATCATCTATGACATTTGCCATGGCTCCATTTTATTTTTAACCTTTTTGTGGTCATTTTACCTTGCGTTTACTTTCATCTCCATTTATTTTTCCCTATTCCTTTTCCTTCCTTAGCCCTGATGAGTCACAATAGCTACACGTTGTGACAAAACACGTGTCGCCTGATTAATTTCTTTTGTATATTGAGTTGAAACATTTCATTAAAAGAAATCTTGCACGCAACACGCCTGATGTCGACCAGTGTTTATCCATAAATAAGAATTTTTCTCACACCTTCTGGCTCATGTTGAATACATACAGAACCTGATAATTATCCATACATGTGCACAGGATCTCATTTTCACTTATTCATTAAGATGTTAAGGTTAAGACCCTGCTCAATTGTGCCTAGCTTCTTTCGGAAGCCGTATTGCAGGTCACTTGTTCCTCCACCCAATCTTGTAATCTGTTCAGTAATTCTCGACCCACAATTTTCACGGTGGAATCCAACAAAGATATTGGCCGATAGCAAGCCGGATCTGCCCTATCACCTTTTTTAAAAATGGGTACCAAAATGGATTCATACCATGTAGATATAAAATCTGCGGAACCACAGGAATTAAAAACTTGTGTCAGCAGCGGCGCCCATAGTTCCATATTAAATTTTAAAATATCAACCGGGACACCATCCGGGCCTGCAGCCTTTCCCCCCAGGCTTTTAACAGTGGCCAGATTTATCTCACTGAGGTCAAAATTCAATTGTGCCCCATAGACCTCTGGAGGTTTTACTTGGCCTACCTCATTTTCAGGAATAGTTTGGGATCCTAAATGGGGATCATTGTACAAGGCAGAGAAATGCTCTATCCACGCCTGCTCCGTTATTGCCACCTCCATAGTAGCTGTATCTCTTGCAATTAAAAAAGGTGCATTCACGGCCTTCCAAAAGGCGCCAGAGTCTCTACTAACAGAGGCTTTATGTAAAGCCAGCCATACCTCGGCTTTTAATATTTTTCTTCATTCTTTTAAGGCGCATTTGTACTCTTTACGAGCTTGTCTAATCCTATCCTTATTTTTAACTTCCATATGCATGGCATTTTTAAGATTCCTATAAGCCCTTGTACAATTATAATCAAACCACCCTTCTTTCTTCTGATCGCCATTCCTGTTATTAATTCTCCCGGTGAGAACCTCCTTAATATGGTCAGTAATAGCAATAAATCCATTAATGATTTAATTGCTTGTGGAGTTCTCATCCAGACAGGCCATAATCTCATCATTGCATTTCATTATAACCTTATTTGTCACATCATTAGGATCTATTTTATCCCATTTTAATGCATATCCATTTTGCCTGGAAAGAAAAATATCTCCCAAAATGGGGCTGGGGCTTTTAGCTCCCATTTCCTCTTTCCTGAATAATAGAATGCCCACGCTCTGGGGAAAATGATCGCCTATAGCGATCATATGAGTATGAAAATTAGTAATTCTTGAACAGTGCCTGTTAGAGACCAAAATAAAGTCTATTGTGGTAAAAATTTCTCGACCATTAAAAGTTGGACAAAAAGTAATAGGGGTAGGACATAAGATATTAGCAAAACCTAAATCAAGTTGGGACGCTATATCGTTTAAGCTTTCTCCCTACCTTGTATGGGGGATATGGGGGAGGGTCATTTCCGTGTCATATGCCATGCCACAATTCCCTGTTTCTGAGTGGTGACACAACCCAGTATTAAAATCCCCTCCCCAGACTACCAGTAAGTCCCTACTTTCGGATTCCTGTAACTTTTGGATATGGGAGTATATAGCTTTAATAATCCTCTCTATTTGGTCATGAGGAGCGTTATTGTAATAATTCACTAGAATTACTACTCGCATTTTATTCACATGTAACCTGATGATATGATAGAAAGAATCCTCTGCTACCATGTTGATATTACCAAAATTTAACAGGTTCGAAACATAGGTACATAGACCCCCTTTTGCTCTTCCATGCAGTGAGGGTATTGCCGGCGTATGTAAGGTTTTGTAGCCATTTATGTGTATGGGTTACACAGCCCAAGTTTCCTGTAAACTGATGACTTCAGACTTCTGCACAAATCTATTCCATGCCATATTTATCACCTTTGATTTTAATCCGGCTACATTCCAAAACAAGAAGTTACAGTTACCCGTGCCAACATTATTTTCATTATTGACTAAGCTTTCCCCACCGTTAGTTATCAAATGTCTATCCTCCTGCCTAGGGCGTAATAGTGGGGCAGCCTCGCCTATAGAAATAGTTGGAATTGATATTTTTGCACGGGCAACTGAGGAGACCATTTCATTCGGAGTATGTGTTGGAATTGAGTTTGATAGATCCCCTTGCCCCATGTAATCATTTGAGCCAAATATCTCCCTTTCCCCAGTAATATTCTCCACCATATAAATCCTAGGTTTATTGTTCCTGCTATTAGTATCAAGAGCTGCGTTTCCTATGCTTTTCTCATTATCACTGTGCCTGAAGTTAGATCTATTTATGTTAATACCAGGTCCCTTCAGTCAGTCAATTTCTTCAAAATTTGCTAATGCATTAAAGCGATTAAATGTTGGTACTACAGCCCTTAGATTCTGTGTTACCAGTGGAACTTCCCTGTTTTGATTGTTATAACAATAGTGGCTAGGTTTATAGGAAAATCCTAGTGGGACAATGTTGATATATTGTGCTGAAATTAAACTACTTCCAGCCCTGTTTAGAATCACATCAATTAATTGTGGTGTTTTAAAATTTAGTATGACACAATCACCAGCTGAATCCTTAGTCCCTTTACCGACCCAGCTCACCCTTCTCGCCATTTTGAACTCTCTAAAGAGTCTATGAGTTAGCCCTGTCTTGTCCCCCAACCAGGATAACGATTTATTTCTCAATCTCTCACAGGTTTCGGTCATTCCCTGTTGCAATCTGGGGACATTGGTTAATACTATTGTGTACGGGGTTGATGCTGGGGGTAGGTCTATGCGTGTGATCCGGTTCTCACATAATGAGTCAGCCAGGGTTTTCCTTTTTTCCACCTCCATGGGCCCCTCCTCTTGGTTAGTTATTGTCCTACACTGGGCAATTGAGTTATGATGAATCCTAGTAGCATTTTCACAGACAAGCGGATGTTCGTGCAAGGTGACATTATTTGACAGAGTGAGAGGGTTAGTATTTGTTCTACTGGTGTTCTGGGGATCCTTAACCCCTTGGCTGCAGCAGGAATTCCGCCGCAGCGCTGGGGGGGGTTTGGGGGCAGCGCGGTGGCGCTGTGCTCATGACGGAGCCACACCGTCATGAGCCACGGTTGAGCTGTGCCACTGCGCTAATCGCCCGCACAGGCGGGGAATCTGCGCAGTGTGGGAAGAGCGGCGGCCAACGGCTGCAGCATGACGGAACCACTCCGTCATGAGCACACGGCACCCGTGGCTCATGACGGAGTGGTTCCGTCATGAGCGCTGAAGGGGTTAACTTCAGGTGGAGACTCACATTTAATATAACATTTTGACAATACTTTTTCCATTGCTCCCACCCTTCCAATTAAGTTATTTAAGGATTCCCTTAAAAAGCTATCTAGGGCATCCAATTTATTTTTCAGGGAGATATTTCTATAGGCGAGGCTACCTCACTATTATGCCCACTATTATGCCCTAGGCAGGAGGATAGACATTTGATAACTAATGGTGGGGACAGCCTCGTCAATAATGAAAATAATGTTGGCACGGGAAACTGTAACTTCTTGTTTTGGAATGTATCCGGATTAAAATCAAAGGTGATGAATATGGCATGGAATAACTTTCTGCAGAAGTTTGAAGTCATCAGTTTACAGGAAACTTGGGCTGTGGAACCCATACACATAAATGGCTACAAAACCTTACATACGCCGGCAATACCCTCACTGCATGGAAGAGCAAAAGGGGGTCTATGTACCTATGTTTCGAACCTGTTAAATTTTGGTAATATCAACATGGTAGCAGAGGATTCTTTCTATCATATCATCAGGTTACATGTGGATAAAATGCGCGTAGTAATTCTAGTGAATTATTATAATAACGCTCCTCATGACCAAATATAGAGGATTATTAAAGCTATATACTCCCATATCCAAAAGATACAGGAATCCGAAAGTAGGGATTTACTGGTAGTCTGGGGAGGGGATTTTAATACTGTGTTATGTCACCACTCAGAAACAGGGAATTGTGGCATGGCATATGACACGGAAATGACCCTCCCCCATTTCCCCCATACAAGGTATGGAGAAAGCTTAAACGATATAGCGTCCCAACTTGATTTAGGTTTTGCTAATATCTTATGTCCTACCCCTATTACTTTTGGTCCAACTTTTAACGGTCGAGGAATTTTTACCACAAAGACTTTATTTTGGTCTCTAAGAGGCACTGTTCAAGAATTACTAATTTTCATACTCATAAGATCGCTATAAGCGATCATTTTCCCCAGAACGTGGGCATTCTATTATTCAGGAAAGAGGAAATGAGAGCTAAAAGCCCCAGCCCCATATTGGGAGATATTTTTCTTTACAGGCAAAATGGATATGCCTTAAAATGGGATAAAATAGATCCTAATGATGTGACAGATAAGGTTATAATGAAATGCAATGATGAGATTATGGCTTGTCTGGATGAGAACTCCACAAGCAATTAAATCATTAATGGATTTATTGCTATTACTGACCATATTAAGAACGTTCTCACCGGGAGAATTAATAACAGGAATGGCGATCAAAAGAAAGAAGGGTGGTTTGATTCCAATTGTACAAGGGCTTATAGGAATCTTAAAAATGCCATGCATATGGAAGTTAAAAATAAGGATAGGATTAGACAAGCTCGTAAAGAGTACAAACACGCCTTAAAAGAAAGAAGAAAAGTATTAAAAGCCGAGGTATGGCTGGCTCTACGCGAAGCCTCTGTTAGTAGAGACTCTGGCGCCTTTTGGAAGGCCGTGAATGCACCTTTTTTAATTGCAAGAGATACAGCTACTATGGAGGTGGCAATAACGGAGCAGGCGTGGATGGAGCATTTCTCTGCCTTATACAATGATCCCCATTTAGGATCCCAAACTATTCCTGAAAATGAGGTAGGCCAAGTAAAACCTCCAGAGGTCTATGGGGCACAATTGCATTTGGACCTCAGTGAGGTAAATCTGGCCACTGTTAAAAGCCTGGGGGGAAATGGTGTCCCGGTTGATATTTTTAAATTTAATATGGAACTATGGGCGCCGCTGCTGACACAAGTTTTTAATGCCTGTGGTTCCGCAGATTTTATATCTACATGGTATGAATCCATTTTGGTACCCATTTTTAAAAAAGGTGATAGGGCAGATCTGGCTTGCTATCGGCCAATATCTTTGTTGGATTCCACCGTGAAAATTGTGGGTCGAGAATTACTGAACAGATTACAAGATTGGGCGGAGGAACACGCAGTGATAAGTGACCTGCAATACGGCTTCCGAAAGAAGCTAGGCACAATTGAGCAGGGTCTTAACCTTAATATCTTAATGAATAAGTATACCAAAGCCAAAAAAGGACCTTGATATATGGCATTCGTCGATTTATCATCGGCGTTTGACTGTGTAATCCATAACAAATTATGGCTTATTTTAGAGGAGATGGGTGTTGAAATGGGTTTGATTTCTTACTTAAGGCAGCTATACCAAGGGGCAAAGGCGCGGGTTCGTTTTGGGGTCGGGGGGGAATGCACTAGACACTTTAAAGTAAGGTGCGGAGTGAGACAAGGCTGCGCCCTTGCACCTTTTCTTTTTACACTGTATATAAATAGCTTAGATAGGGTTTTAGTTAAGGAATGCAGGTACTTACCAGAAGCTGGTAAACGAGCTATCCCAGCATTACTATATGCAGATGATGCCGTTCTTATGGCTCGCACATCACAGGGACTTCAAAGGGTTGTAAACAGCTTTGTAAATTTTATGACAGAGAGGGGTTTGGCTATTAATGTGGCCCTGGACGTATAAAGCCTAGGACAATCTATATTGATAAAATGCGGATCGAAAGTATCAAGACTTTTTCCTATCTCGGAATTTTATTTGAACGTGTCATGTTGTCAAGTTTTAGTAGCATTAGAAGGCAGTTTTTACTTATGCTTTGATTAAATGAGTCAGGGTTTGACACAAAAGTGTAGTCCTGAAATATGTAGATTGTGTTTAGTCTCCTTACCCCTTGCACAGTAGTGAATGAGTTTTGGTAAGCTGCTAGGGATAGTGTTGCTTGTCTAGAATCACACTGTGAGTCTCTGTGCATTTGGGAACCACTGTGAGAGAAATATTTGGTAACATCGTGTATTTGCTGACAGATAACTGTTTTAAAACCTGTCATGTTGTCAAGTTTTAGTAGCATTAGAAGACAGTTATGGCTTATGCTTTGATTAGATGAGTCAGGTATTGACACTAAAGTGCAGTCGTGAAATATGTAAATTGTGTGCAGTTCCCTTACCACTTCCACTGTATTGAATGAGTTTTGGTAAACTCCTAGGGATAGTGGTGCTTGTCTAGAATCACACTGTGAGTGTGTGTGCATTCGGGAACCACTGTGAGAGAAGCATTTGGTAACATTGTGTATTTTCTGACAGATAACTCTTTTAAAACCGGTCATGTTGTCAAGTTTTAGTAGCATTAGAAGCCAGTCTTTGCTTATGCATTGATAAAAATGAGTCAGGGTTTGACACTAAGGTGCAGTACAATGTACTATTCTCTTCACTGTGCCAGAACTGAAAATTTTAAAGTTTTACCCAGGCACTGTCCTAGCAGTAGTCTGATGATTTACTCAGTTTCTAAGTACTTATGCTGTGAACCATACATTACCACATAGACTGCTTCAAATGTCTATGCAGTGTGCATGCAGTCTTCTAACATACTATACACTTGTCTTTCACACCTTCAATTCCCTAGTCAGTATCCATACACTTCCAGGAAACACCCTGTCACTCCCTTTGCACTCCTCTAGTGACCCATTCCGTACCAAGTACTAATCCATTCACTGTGCCAAAAGCCAACCACTTATAAATTCACCCAGGCACTCTCCTTGCTGTACTCTAATCATTCAGTCAGTACCCAAGTACTTATGCAGTGAGCCAGGCCTTATCACACAGACTGCTTCAAACACCTATTCACTATTCATGCAGTCCTCTAACCACCTACACATTTGTTTTTCACACCTTCAATTCCCTAGTCAGTATCCATACACTTCCAGGAAACACCCTGTCACTCCCTTTGCACTCCTCTAGTGACCCATTCAGCACCATGTACTAATCCATTCACTGTGCCAAAACCCAAACACTTATAAATTCACCAGGACACTCTCCTTGCAGTACTCTAATCATTCAGTCAGTGCCTAAGTATTCATGCACTGAGCCAGGCCTTAGCACATGGTCTGCTTCAAACCCCTATCCACTATGCATGCAGTCTTCTAACCACCTAGACACTTGTCTTTCACACCTTCAATTCCCTAGTGAGTATCCATACAGTCCAGCAAACATCCTGTCATTCCCTTTGCACTCCTCTAATGACCCATTCAGTACCAAGTACTAATCCATTCCCTGCGCCAAAAACCTACCACTTATAAATTCACCCAGGCACTCTCCTTACTGTACTCTAATCATTCAGTCAGTACCCAAGTACTCATGCAGTGAGCCAGGCCTTAGCACATGGACTGCTTCAAATGCTTATCCAGTATGCATGCAGTCCTCTAATCACCTACACAGTTGTCTTTCACACCTTCAATTCCTCATTTAGTATTCATACACTTCTAGCAAACACCCTGTTACTCACCCAGTGTGTCCCCTTATAGTACTGTAATCATTCAGTCAGTTAGCATGTAGTCTTTTAGTGAGGTAGGCTTTAGGGCATGAACTGCTTCAAAGTAGTATGCACTATGCATGTAGTGTTTTAACCATCGTCACACTTGTGGTTCAGGGCTATAGTTTCTTAGTCAGTTTTTATATAAAATGTGTTTGTACAGTAATTGAATAGTATACATTTGAAAGTTATTAATATACATTTATTTGTGATTCTTTTTTACAGATACTGTTTTTCAACCTTAAAATAGAGAAATCATGCCAGAAAAAAAAAAGAAAAAGAAAAAAACAGAGACAGGAGGATTATTTGAAGAAACATCAACCACAAGTATTGAATGTACAAGATAATGTGGCTAAAAGGAATAAATCTTCTGGTAAGATCACAAAGCAATTTATTAAAAATGTTTGTAGGAGCAAACAGAATGTAGATAATCCTGGAACTACTGAGAATTCTTCAAGTAAGAAAAAAATTCAAAATAAGAGGAAAAGTAAAAAAGCAAATGGTCAGTCAAAGGAGATAAAGTATGGTAAAAGAAGGCAAAATCAGTATAAGGAATTACACACAAAAAATATTTTACAAGAGAGTAGTGCGTAATTTGCTGAAAGATGTGAAGAAATATAAAAAGAGAGCTTTATTTTATAAAAAGAAGAAGCATATTGAAAACATTGTGGAAAAGGCTTTTGAAGTAAAAAGGAAACTGTTTATTTTAGTGTTAAACAGAATTTTGATCCCTAGATAAACCAATACATGTAATGAAGGCCAAAAGTAGGAGGAAAAGAGTTATTAGTAAAAAAAAAAATTGTGATTTTTTTTGGGAGAATGGAAACACAGTTCCAGTTCAGAGCCTTTTTTTAATGAAGAGAGTTATTCACTGAGCGAAAAATTATTGTATGCAGTTGACACCAGTGGTAGAGGTTATGAGGTCTAATTGAGAAAGAGAAAATGGTTGAAAGAAATGCAGAAGAAGTGATAGCTGATGAAGTTTTAGGGAGACGTGCTAAAAACCCTTTGTACACTTGAGATTGCAGTAGTGTTTGCAGTGTACGACAGGAATCTATTGAAAAATTATGTAGTTTTTTACGAGCCTATACTAAAAAAAGTGTAAAACAAAAGATTAAGCTGTTGCAAGGACTAGACCCTTGCAGAGTGAGAAAACATACTGGTTTGCAAGGTCATTCTCTGGCTTGTCTTTCTAGGAAAGTTTGTCAAAGTGTCTTTCACCATTTCAGAATGCTGGCAGTACATCATACTCAAATGCAGAAGTTAGTGAGAAGGTTGTATTATGCAAAAAGTCCAGCACTGACGTTAAGTGAGTTGAACAGTGCTCTTTTGCGTGGGTCAGTATCAGATGTGAAGCAGGTCTGTGATGATATTGAGTTTTTTTTTTTGTTTTTTAAAAAAAAATTTTTTAGTCCTCATAAGCCTCTTTATTGGGAAGATAAAGCAAACGATCTTCCTCTTTTGCACATTTCGATGGGTAACTGACGCCTCTGCCCTTTTTATGCTTTTTGCATTACGCAAAACGGGTATGTATGTGTAAAAAAATTTTTTTTTAAAAAGACACATATACCATAATCCCGAATGCTTAGCGAGGCTGGTAGGCATAATCATAGGACCATTTGAAAGAATTATCTCTTATTATTTAAGTTATTACACCATTCAGTAAAGGGGAGCCAAAAATGTACATTTCTTGTGCTCTTTCCATCTAGAGTAACTATATACTTAATAGACTGTAGCAGGTTATCCATATTTGGGGAGAGAGGGGACACCCATAATTTACAGATTTCTCTTCGGGCAAGCAGTGCAATGTAAAAAATAAGTCTCGCCTGATCTTTAGTAGATTTTACTTCAGGCTCCAATTGCCCAAATATGACAAATAAGACGCTTACCTTAACTTGCAGCTGAAGTATTATGGATAACATCTCAGTCACTTCATTCCAATAGGTTTGCAGCTCTACACATTCTAAAAACATGTGGATGTCATTTGCCTTCGTTTTATCACATTTTGGACAAGGAACTTCTCCTCTTCCCCCAAACTTTGACAACTTCAAAGGTGACCAATATGCTCTATGGATGGAAAAGAGATGGTTTCTTCTCAGGTGCGCAGGCTTAACTGATTTAAAAAGCATAGCCATAGATACTTGCCAGTATTTTTCCAGCGATGATTCCGGCAAGTATTTTCCCCACAACTCCATTGGAAGCGTAAAATCTCCATCTTCAGCTTCCACCAATAACCAGTAGATCAACGCCACCTCCTTTTTTCGACGTAGTTGCAGCTGAAGTTGAAACTATAACTCATTCTGTTCCCCTTTTTTTGTTCGTGGATCAGCGAACCAACTCTGAATTTGCATGTATTTAAATCTGGAGAGACTATAATTTGTAATCTGACTACAACTCTCCCAAGAGATAAGTCTTCCATCCATTATTAGCTGGTCCCATTGTCTAAGACCACCTTGTGATAGGGGCTTGGCCAAGCTATCTTTTGTCCACTCTGGGGAGCCGGGACTGTCCCAAATAGGGGCTAAAAGACTGTAGTAAGGAATTTTCAAGGTTCTTCTCACGTTGTACCAAGTCTCTGCAAGCCCTCTCAAGATCTTCAACCTAACCTTTTTAAAGAATTTGGGGTTGGCATATTTAAAGATGAAACCTTCCTTCCCACCTGGTTCTAGGTTTGCTATGGTATACCACAAACCACCTGCAATTAAGGGATTAGGTACGTTAAATAGATACTTGCCATTCTTCAAGAGAAAAGCCCAAGAGTAAAAGAGGAGATCTGGTAAAGCAATTCCTCCTTTCTCCAGCCTTCTTCGTAACTTCTTCCAAGCTATTCTTGGTCCTTTACTTGCCCATATAAAAAAACCTAAGTCTCCTTGTAGATTCTTGAGCCAAAGCGTTTTAAAAGGTAGAGGTATGATGATGATATTGAGTTGTGTTACTTTGGTCCTCAGCAAGAGAGTGAAGAAACTGACACATTAGTAGAACAAAATGTTGAAGACAATGTACAACCCATAATTACAGAAAAATTTGAGGATGAAATCACAAAGTTTAAGGTAATTTCAGGTGAAAGACCAAATGTTTCTTCTATTTGTTGTCGGCGAAGTCACTATAAAAATCAGACTAGGGGTGTCAATCTGTATTTAAAAAGTGAAATAGAAGATAATGATAAGTGGATGGAATTTGCAACTTATTTGCTGGTAGAGGATTGTTTTGATTTGGGATGTGAGCAGCGTATTTGCAAATATTGTTATAACAAATTAGATGAGAATAAAATGCCTGCTAGAGCTATTCATAATAATCTAGAGTTGGTTGCTATTCCTCCAGAGCTGATAGATTTAAATACGTATGAGTCTATTCTCATACAATGTGTTCACCCGTTTCAGGCTATTGTTCGTATGGAGCCCAAAACAGGTAAATTACCTCCATCAGAGTTGCAAAGAGGATTGAAAGGAAGAGTTGTGTATTTACCGTTATATTTAAGGAAACATATTGAAACTATTGGTATAGACCATGCAGAAAATGAGCCACTAGTCATTCTAGTTAATGGTGTTCCTACTAAGAATAAGAAAATTTGGCAAGAGTTAGTGGATGTTAGAAAAGTGCAAAAAGCATCATTGATACCCAGAGAACAAAAATAGGCACTAAGAAACTACTTAAAAGGAGAAGCAGACAGGGTGCAAAGAGGCGATGACTTATCTGGAAACGAGAGTGTTAGAGAGCTGAAATGGGAATATAACAACACCCCTCTCACTCTAGCTCCAGCTGCCATAGCTTCGGGGGGCATCCCATCAAGCAATATTTCAACAAGCATTGGCCATGGCAGCAATAAAGTGGGAGATAATGGTGATCCAAAAAGTGAACTTGCCCTAGCAGTTATCCTGCCGTCCATTAGAAGCTTCCAGGATGAAGTTAAGTTAGATAGTCGAAGATCCCACATGGCAGCTAAAAAATTACAAGGGGTGGTCAGAAAGGTTGGTAAAACCTGTGCCGATATAACGGATCGAATGGCTATCGTGGAGGGAAGGACTGAACAGCTTGAAAAAGATGTGTCTAGGCTTCAGAAGCAGCAAGAGGAACAGGGGGGGTGGTAAAAGATTTGATGTGGAAAATGGAGGAGCAAGAAAATCGACAGAGGCGCAACAAACTTCGCTCTTTGGGAATTCCAGAAGGGGCAGAGAAGGATGACCCCAGGAAGTTTATGATTAACTTATTGAGAGGGGCATTTCCAGAGCTACAATCATGGGATCTGGATAGGGAAATTCAAAGAGTCCATAGATTCCCCCTGTTTCCTGGCAAACATGCAGCAACTTCACAACACCCTCGTGCATGCTCTTGTTCTTCAGGAATTTTCTCCTTCGTCAAACCCTCTTCGATCTGGCCCGACCAACAAAGAAGTGAACATTCAATGGAATAACATTCTTTACTAGACCAGATTTTGCTCATGCTACAGTGGAGCGCAGGTGGAGGCCTCAGCAGCTCTTTGATCCATTTAAAAAACTGGGGGCTGAAGTATATCTGTAGAACCCTGCAAGGCTGAAAATAATTTTCAAGGGGGTCATACGCAGCTTTGTTTCTGAAATCCAGGCGCAAAAATATCTTGAAGAGCTCTCCAGACATAATTAATATAATTTATGACTCATGAACTCTTTGATTATACGGGAGGACACTTTTCTCAATGTTTCTAGTCAATAATGTGCTAATTATAGCTATAATAGTTTACTGTTATTACTGTCATTAAGAGTGGATTGCTGGGCTCAACAGCTCAGCGGATTTCCTTTTTGATATGAAGCGCTTTGTTGTTCAGTAAGGGTGTACCTATCTTTTTCTCCTTCTTTTGCTTCGTGGTTCCTTTTTAGTCTTCTGTTTCCTCTTTATGTTGAATGGAGGGGTGTATGCCCGCTATTTCTTTCCTTTTTTATTTTTTTCTCTTCTCTTTCTCCTGTTTGGGCTTGGGCATACTGCTGCTGCTTGGAGATAAAACACTTTCTCTGCTCTCTTCTTTCTTTAGATTATGGTTATATGCGGTGTTGGGGGAAGACTCGGTGGGCTCGCGGGGCTCTGCGCATCGGATGCCACACTCCTGGCTCCACCAGGTAACCGCTATAAGTGGTGGGTGGGTGGGGGGGAGGGGAGGATCGATGGGGGGGAGGAGTGGGACAGACAGGACAAATGCACAAAAAATTAAACAAAAAAAAAAAAGGCGGCTATGTATACGGAACACCTTATTATAACAAGATGGGTCTGCTAAGAATTCTATCGATGAATTTCTGTGGCTTGAATGATATCAAGAAAAGACAGATGGTGGTGGTGGGTCTTCAAACTTGGGGCACGAATATTGTTTGTTTACAAGAGACGCACATTGAGGGGTCACAGATGCACATTTTAAAAACACTAGGATACCGATTGATATGCGCTACATCATAAGGGGCCAGGGTAGGAGGGGTTGCCATTTTAGCTAAAGGAAGTGGGCTTATCTTTAGTCATTCTAAAGCTGATAAATTTGGTTGTTGGGCAATCACAGAATGTCAATATGGGGGCGAGCAAAAGATGACTCTATGTGCCATATGGTAGTAATCATGATGAGCCGTCAGTTTTTAAAGAGATTTCAAATGAACTAATGCATTGGCCCTTGCCTCTAATGCTCTGCGGGGATCTCAATATAAATCTTCCCAATAATTGGACCCTAAAAGAAGACTGGCAATACACCGGTCGTAAACCAAAAGTTTTTAAAGCACTAAGACAAATGTGTAGTATTCATGGCTTAGTGCATGGCTGGCAGACTTCAAACCCTGTTGATCCAGGGTTCACATACTTTTCTAACCCTCATCTCTCCCATGCTAGACTGGATTATTTTTTAATCTCTAACTCAATTAAATCCAAGTGTCAAACTATGAAACTTCCCCGGATCCTATCGGATCATAATCCTCTTATTTGCTCCCTAGAAATCAGTAATTACAATTGCACACCTAATTCATGGACCTTCGAGAAATCACTGCTCTTAGAGGAGAATTATTGCAATCATATAAGGGAGTGGATTCCAAAAAAATGTTATCTGATAATGAGGGGAGCGCTTCAATTAGTATAATATGGGATACGTTAAAAGCCTGGATCCGTAGGGGGAGACTATGCAATATTCGTTAAAAACTAACAAACAATCTAAGGAAGCCATGCAGCGGCTACAAGAAAACTTGAGGAAGACTGAAGAAGGTTTATTAACTATTACCATGGGCAACAGTTTAGCTAACAGAGAAGTAATCGAACAAGCTCAACATCAACTGGCAATCCCGAAAGCTCAAATTACGAATATTTTTACAGAAAAAACAATTATAAAGGCACTTGCTCAAAAAGAGAGGGCATACGAAGTTAATGAACAAATTGGACACCAGTTAGCCGTTCGTATGAGGCAACAGCCTACCTCAAACCTAATCCGGGAAATTCAGGATTCTTATGGAACCCGCTTAGAGGACCCTAAACTTATAAGAAATGCTTTCTGGTGATATTACCAAGACCTATAGTCTGAAACGGGGGGAGCTGATCAGACGAGTATTGAGGATTACCTAGATATATCCAGTCTGGTTAAATTTGAAGCTGAAGACGCAAATATATTAGAAGTGCCCCCCACAGAAGATGAAATCATTGGCATAATTAAAGACCTACTAAGAGGGTAGGCTACCGGACTAGATTGTATTCCATCAGAATTCTATGCCCTTTTTTTAAATCAAATTAAAAACACTCTGGTTAATCTCATTACGCATATTTTTAAAGGAGGTCATCCCCCAGAGTCCTGGTCTCGGGCTAAAATAATCATTTTCCCTAAAAAAAAAAAAACCTCCGGAACAGCTCGGGTCATATCGCCTCATCACTCTTATTAACACCGACTCTAAAAAGTATGCGAAAGTTCTGGCAAATAGATTAGCCCCCTTAATCCACAAGGTGATCGCTCTGAGCCAACATGGCTTTATTCCCGGTAGATCTACTACTAATCACATCCATCGAGTAATCACCTTGTTTGATGGTATGGAAGTAGCAGGAGACCCTATGGCTCTTATTTTACTTGATGCGGAAAAAGCTTTTGATAGGGTCTCCTGGCACTTCCTATGGGCTGCTATGTCCAGAATTGGGATTCAGGGAGGGTGTATTCAAGCAGTTCAAAAATGATATGCTAATCCTAAGGCCGTAGTGATGGTAAACGGTAGTCTAACAGAAGAGCTGATAATTGGGCCTGAAACACGGCAGGGTTGCCCCTGCTCACCATTGCTCTTTGCAATTTATATAGACTCTTTTGTCAGACGATTAGAGGAGGATAGAGTGATCATTCCTATAATATCAAAAGACTATTCTACTAAAACTCTGGCCTATGCGGATGATATTGCTATCGTGACCACCGATCCAAATTCGGCAATTTACGCAATAGAAAATGAGGCGAAACAATTTGGAGATATGTCGGGATATGTACTCAATCAGGGGAAAACCCAGATTGTGCTAAATAAGAAATGCGTGATGAGGGACGCGCGGGTGGTGGAAGAAGCTACTTAGCTAGGTGTTTGCATTACATCTGATCTAGATAACTTGGTTAATATAAACTTGAAACCAATTACAGCTGCAATTAAGAAAGATCTGCAACGTTTGGATAATCTACATCTCTCTATCATTGGTAGAGTAAATGTGATTAAAATGGTATTCTTCCCCAAAATTCTATATATTACTTAGAGCAATCTGCTTAGAATTTTCCATACCTTGGCTTAAGTTGATAGAACGGATATTCTCTAGCTTTATTTGGGCTTATTCACAACCACAGCGGGCCTATAAATTCCTTACTCTCCAGAAGGATCGTGGCGGGTTAGCTCTCCCAAATTTACACTACTGGGCAACCGTGTTATTCTATAGTAAGGAATTACTGCATAGTGACTCGGAAGGTCGGGTGGGGGAGGACTATACACCTTCTACTTTTCAACTACTCCTGGGTAGCGAGAGCAGAGGGTACTGGTGGAGACATCTTCACGACAGCTACCACAAAAAAGTTAAGTTTAAAACATTACTTAGTGGATTCAAGGTTTGGAAAACTGTCAGGAAATTGCTCAGGATTGGAAGACTCTCGTTCTATACACCCATAAAAAACAATCCAGATCTGCCCGAAATTTTTAATGATAAATATATGCACAAATGGCATAATACAGGATTCAGCCATTTAGGTTGCTTCTTCTCCTCTGCCGGGGTATACTCTTTTGAAGAATTAAAAAATAAATTTGTCTTAGATTGGCGGGATTTTTTTAAGTACTTGCAAATTAGAGACATTTTGTTACAGAAAATAAGCCAGACGGCGGGGGTGGTTAAATATAAAACTAAGCTAGTAGACACATTGTTATCTGATACAAGAAACACGATTGGGGGCATCTATTCTCTCATCAATGCTATGTTTCCTGATGATATAGAGAAAGTTGCACAGAAATGGTTAGAGAAGGCTGAAATTGCCAACAAAGAGTTTAATTACGCTTATGAAATGTCACAAACAACTTTAATGTCAACCAAACTCCAAGCACAATTTTTTAAAACGTGCTTCTTTTTATACTATACACCGGATAGAACTGCAAAATGGAGCAGTGGTCCGAGCTCTTTCTTGCCCTAGATGTATGCTATATAAGGCTGACTGTATACATATCTTTTCTACCTGTGTAGGACTAAAATCTGTCAAACAAGAGATAGGGAAATTTTTATCCACAATCTTGCATAACACTACTGTTCTATCCAGTGGGGTTATTTTATTGGGGGCAGTAGACCCCGGAAACACTAGGGTAGGCCGCAAACTTATCTTTATCGCCATGGCTGTTTTCAGGCTATGTATTACCTCAGCGTGGCGAGATAATTCTGCCCCCACCTTCCAACAATGGTTGGCCAGATTTCTGGCCGTCGCAAACACCAAAATTGTAATTTATAAACGTAAGGGCAATAGGCGACGTAAAAAAGGGTTCAAAATGTGGTCCCCTTTAATTTTATGGCGACAGACTCTTGGCTTTCTGGAATGAATTGTAGGTTTAACAGGTAATTAGATGTGGATACCTTAACTTTTATATTTTTGTTTTTATTGTCTTTGTTGATCAAAATTTATGATTTACAACTGTATGTATTCCTGTCTGTCCAGGGGGGGAGGAGGGTTGGGGGGAGGTGGGGAAAAACTGTAAATGTACCTACTAATTTCTGGTAAGACTTTCAAACTATACATCAACTTTTTTTTATGTCCACGGAGATTAAATACCTAAATTCAACCTATCCGAATGTATGTGTGTGGTCAAGCTGGAACAGGAAAAAGTGTTTTAATTAAAGTAATTACAAGTTATCTGCAGAAAACAACTGATTCGCATTTGTCTTGTGTTGTCACTGCTCCAACTGGGTTGGCAGCTCATAACATTAAAGGAATTACTTTACATCGTTTACTAATGCTGCCAGTAGAGCATGAGAACAAATTGGAATACCACAAGCTATCTGGAGAAGCTTGTTGTGAAGTTTCAAGAGTCCTGAAGAAAATGAAACTTCTCATTATTGATGAGGTGAGCATGGTCTCAAACTTGATGCTTGCCTTTGTGCATTTAAGAATGCAGCAAATTCTTAAAACAGAGTATGACGTGTTATTTGGAGGAAAACAGGTCATAGTTTTTGGAGATCTTCTGCAACTGACTCCGGTAAAAGGACAACCGGTATTTAAAACACTTGCCCATGAAGATACCAGAAAGTCTCTTGGCAGTGTTGGTAATGTGAACATTTGGAGTAATTTTGAATACAAAGAACTGACAACAAATATGCAACAGGCAAATGCTGAATATGGAAGTATTCTTCAGGATATAAGAATTGGAATTCTTTCAAAACAAGGGAAAGAAGCTTTGGAGAGTTTATTACTTTGCAATGTCTTTCCAAATGAAAATGCAGTTCCTGCAAAAGTGTTCGTGGAAATTGCTAAAAATAGGTCAGTGATTTGCTTAATGCCAACACTGCGCGAGTGTTCAATATTCAACGAAGAATTATTAAAACTGGAAAATGAAGAAATTGTAAAAATGGAAGCCATCGATAAAATACTGCATGAAGGAATCACTATTATTTTGACGGGAAAGTTGAGATTAAAACTGGATTGTTTAGAAAAAAAAATATCTAAAACTGCTGGTTTAGAAAAGACACTATATGCATGTGTAAACTGTCGGGTTATTGTAAGGCGTAATTTGGATGTAGAGAAAGGTTTAGTTAATGGTGCAATGGGCAAAGTGGTGGATTTTGTGAATTATCAGACAAAAGAAGCAATTTAATTTTTAAAAATTAAATTTGATCAGATTGATGAAGTTAAAGAAATTGGTCGTTGTTCAGTTCGTTTTTTGCTTGTTAAAGATTTATATGTCCGTAGGAAACAATTTCCATTTTCTCCAGCATATGCAGTGACTATTCATAGATCTCAAGGATTAAGTGTAGACAGTGCATTGGTGAACATTGGATCTACCGTATTTAAAGAGGGTATATGTTGCTTTGTCGCGAGTCAGAACATTATCTGGTTTGTTTTTGATTGATTTTGATCAGACAAAGGTTACGGCAGATGCAAACTGTGTAAAAGAGTATAATAGGTTAAGAAGGGTGTATGCTCCAAATTTAGGTCAATATCCTGTATTTGAAAAGCGTGTGGTTGTTCGAAAAAGAAGGTTAGAGAATATCTGTTCTGAAGGTGTCAAGAAGGGAAAAGAACAAGATAATGTTGTGATTGTAGGTAAAAAGAAATTGGACACTGTTGGAGAGATTGTTGGTTATCAGTTTGAAAATAGTTCTGGTGTCAACTGCTATGCTAATGTAGTGTTCAATGTTGTTTTTTATCTTGAAGGTTTGCAAGAACAAATTATGCAGAATACGCAAAAAAGATTTTGTTCTCTGTTGCATTCTGTTTATGAAAAATTGACAACAGATAGAAGTAAAATACAATCTGTTTCAGATATTCGTAGTCTTTTGGATGTGTGTTCTGGTTCTACACAATTTACACAAAATATCCAACAAGATGCTCAGGAATTTTTTATGTATATGCTCACCATTTTTGAAAATGAAGGTGTAGAAATAGAAAATATTTTTGGCCTTTCTTACAAAATGGGAACATTATTGTGAAAATTGCATGTATACATGTAGCACCAATGTAGACACTGAGAGATTTCTGTATTTAACATTACCAGACTGTAAATCAGTGTCTTTCAATAAATTAGTTAAAGGTGCAATTCAAAACATGGAGTGTAGCCAATGTAAATCAGAAATGTTATCCACATTATTCTTAACAAAATATGAAAAATACATAATTTTAATGATGCAACGTTGTACAGCAAACTTTCACACACTAACAAAGAAATTTAGCTCTTATTTTAAACCAGGAAAGTTAGTTCTTACAAGAACTTTTTTTTTCTTCTTTTAAATATTGAAATTGAGGACGGATGTCTAAGTTTTGGGCTGATGGATGCACTCTTGAAGTGCTCGGCTGCGATGAGGTGGAAGGCGCAGGAGCAGGGGTGTTTCTCATCCGTTGGCACTCTTCTTGTTCAAGATTATTCGGATGAAGGGTCCTCAGGTGCTTCATCATACTTGCCGTGCCGCACGAGTATTTCTTGTTAGGATCCCCTCGCGACAGCACTCTTTTGCAAATCTTGCACGTGACCAAGGTGGCATTGGTCTTATTCTGCCCCTCGGGAAAAGTAAAAAATGTCCACACCACTGAAGAAAAACGTTCTTTGCATGGTGCCTCCTCCAAAAATTCATCCTCAGATGTATGAGGAGATGCAGGTGATGCCTGCTGCCCTGAAGCCATTTTTAGTTGAAAAAAGTTAGAGCTAAGTGTAAACTTAGTCTAAAAAATCTTCTTCTCTGCAAAGAGTTGCTCCTCCAAAGAAGGTCAAAGAAGAATGATTGAATTGGGTGGGGTCTTTCAATAGTTAGAACAGGAATTGTAATGGACCAATCAAATCTCTTTTTTTGCAGGTCACAAGGGATCTGCGCACCCTGCGCTTACGCATCACGCACCCAGCGTGCATCCGCGAAATTCAATTAAAAAGAACTATAGGATCAGATGTAAAAATATATTACTTTTAAGACTAGTTTAGAGTCTTCAATTAATATTCACATGAAATACATATATATATGTTTTTTTAAATGTTAAATATTTTGCGGGATCCGCGCACCTACTGCATCATAGACGCACATGATGCATCGTGGAAGCGTGTAAACGTCGCGTTACGTACATCGAACGTGTCGTGTATAGGCTGGGAGTCGCGTACCAGTCGCATTGTGATCGCGCACTAAACAGATACCCAACTCGTTCCATGCACGGATGCTAACGCGTCGGGATCGAGAACGCTGCGCATAGGGTGCACGGATCCAAAAACATGGAAAACATATATATAAAATAAAGTTTTGAACATATAGTTAAAAATATATTTTGAAAAATATAAAAAAATATGTTTGAAAAACCCATTAAATTAAAATAATATTTTTAATTTTTAAAAGAATTAATTGAAAAAATAAGTTTAAAAAATGGTGATAAAAAAGTATTTAAAAAAAACATAATTAATGAAATTGACACACTGAATTTGAAAAATATAGCAATCCAATCAAAATCATTAAACATAATATCTTTAGAGATAAGTTATCGATAGGAATTAGCATTTAAAAAACCTTTGAAATTCACTGAAAAAACCATAGGTTTCATGCACTTTATAGTTAGGAATTAGCATTTACAAAACCTTGGAAATTCACTGAAAAAACCAAAGGTTTCAGGGGCGTTATAGTTAGGAATTGGCATTTAAAAAAACCTTAGAAATTCACTGACAAAACCATAGGTTTCAGGGGCATTATAGTTAGCTGGACATTTCCCGTGTACAAAACCCTAGAAATTCCCCTGTTATAGTTAGTTCAGCTAACTATAACTCGCGCCCCCGCAATGCACTGCTGATGACATCACATATTACATCACTCATGACATCACTAATGACGTCATCCATGGGATAAATTAGTGCATCTTCTCACACCCTAATATAACCTTTGATACACCGACTCAAAAATTCAGACGGCCATTTTGAAAACCATAGATACTCCAATACCAATAACTACATACCCACTCATTAACTCTTAGGTCTATATACAACTCCACTCACTCACCTGTACAGTCACTCATACTTACAGTCACTCCGTACAAGACTATCATATGCATTTATACACCTATATAGACACTCACACACCGCCAATCATCCATTGAGGTACTGACACACCTAGTCAGTCGTGCAAGTAATTAAACACAGTTCAATTTACTCACCTATACAGTTAAACACACTCAAGTTCACTTACTCATAAAAATAGTACCACATTCTTACACTCTTATACAATCTTTGATACAAGCACACACTCATCCATACAGCCACTATCACAATCACACACTCTCACATATACCCACTTATATACTCTTACACACATATATTCTGCCTTTCACATATGTAGTTAGTCACACATGTACCACTGAGATATACATTCAATCCCTAACACACCCATACATACACTCACCCAACCATACAGTCCATCACAGATGCACTCTAAAAACCATGCACCCATAGAATCACCCACTCACACATCTATGCATAGAGTCACATACACCCTACCCACACAAACGCTCAGGCACCCATACAGATACTCAGACAACCAATCAATAACCCATATAGACACTCATATAGCTATTTACAAAACCATGCAGCCACTTATACACCTACACACAGACACATACAGACATTCACACAGTTTAGTCACTAGTCTGCAGTAAGATACATTTGATGACTCACTTACGCACCTAAAAAATCATCCATTCACACACTTGTACACCCACTCATTCTTCAACAGACCTTTCCCTATATATATTAAACATATTAAAACTGTACAGAAACACATACTCACTGCATGATGTCATCAGTGATGTCATCAGTGATGTCATTTGAGATGTCATTAGTGATGTCATCAGTGATGTCACTGACCATGTCATGAATGATGTAATATGTGACGTCATCCACGTGACAATCAGATACACCTCATCATACACTAGTATAACCTTTCATCACTCACTGTAAAATACAGAGTGGCATATTTGAAACCATTGACACACCAATACAAGTTTCTAAACACCCACTCGGGGATTCCTAGATCTATACACACATATAATCACTTACCTATAGATTCACTCATACATGCTGTCAATGATCAATAGAACACTATCAAATATACTTATACACCTATATCGATATTACACACCAGCACACATCCTAATCACTTATGAAGTCATCCTGCTCACTTATGCAAACAATAGATCATATTTACTTTTACTTAGCTACACACTTATACAAACACCACTTCATCTATTCATATAGATAGTAACTCATACTTAGTGTGTTATAAAATCACTATTACAAGTATACAGTTATCCATACAGTCACCCTTACAATCACTGAGTCTTATGTATACTTATTTATATACAACAACTGACACATACACTGGCTTTTATTTTTCTAGTTTGTTGGATATGTACCATTGAGACATATATTTGCTCATCACCACACCCATAAAGATATTCACTCACCCAAACAACTGTTGTAACATGTAGTTTTAACTGCATATACCTACTGAATCAACTATTCAGACATCTTTGGGCTGTCACACCCCCCCACCGAACCACACACACATTCACTCTCCCATACTAATACTCATTTAACTAATCAATAACTAATATAGACTTTCACATAGCTAGTAACCAACTGGTGCAGCAGTTTACACAACAACTGACAAAGTGATACAGATATTCACACAGTTTAGTCACTATCCAATATATTTAGTGAGACACTATAAATTAGTCAAGTAAACAATCAATCACACTGCTAAAGGAGGAATTTCAATGGTTGTGTACGAGTGAAATGTCCAGCTAACTATAACACCCTTAAAACCTATGTTTTTTTCAGTGAATTTCTAAGGTTTTTTAAATGCTAATTCCTAACTAAAACATGCCTGAAACCTATGGTTTTTTCAGTGAATTTCAAAGGTTTTTTAAATGCTAATTCCTAACTATATGAGGCCTGAAACCTATGTTTTTTTCAGTGAATTTCAAAGGTTTTGTAAATGACAATTTTTAATGTATTAATTGTTACACTGATTTTTTTTCTACTGATTTACTAAATTTTGTAAACTATTTATTTGTAGACATTTTATTTTTTTAATTACATTATAATTACATTATACATTACAATACAAAATATACTTTCTCAGAATGAATTACTTTATTTTAAATACTTTGCAAATAGGCAATAGAATTTTAAGTACAGTAGTTACAGTTGTTGCAATGGGCAACACAATTTCAAACACAATGCAACATTGAGCTCAATGTGAATTTCTAGTCAAATGCAATTAGTTACTTTATGGATTACTTTTCTAACCACAGGACTGGATCCTAGATTCAGTCCTTGGACATCTCCTGTAAACAGTTGAGTAAAAGCGTTTTGGTTACAGTAGTGATTTTTAAGGAATATTATTGTATTTTAAAAGTTGACACTTAGAAACTTTTTCACATAGAATCACCAATGTTGTCCTATGGCCGAAAATTCACTTAGCAGGTAAGTAGTGTTATTGTTAGTTTTTCTTACTCAGTGGTGGATCCTGGATCCAGCACTGGTGCATCTCCTGTAAACAGTTGAAAGAATGTGTTTAAGTCATAGAGACGATTTTTTAGGAATATTTTTAGTTTGTGAAAATAGACAAACAGAAACTTTTCTGCTGAAAACCACACAATGGATTCCTATGGAAGGAAATACAAGTTACTGGTAAGTACGCTTAGAATTGCTAGATGCAGCACTGGGTTCTCTCCTGATAACAGGTGAGTAAATCGGAAATCGGCTGATTTTAGAGGAATATTTGTACAATGGTGAAGGAAGGGGGCGGGGCCTGAGGTGACGTGTGCAAACACGCCCTGTGGTGCATTTTAAGTTGGGGAATTAATACCTCTTCAATCCTGCAGTCCCCTGGGGGCCAACTAGCCCACCAGGTACATCCAGTATGCGCCAGGGTGCTGCGTTGCAGAGAGGTGTTCAGAGGCCACGCCCCTTTTTACAGCACTCTGCAAAGCAGCCCCGTGGCGCTTACTGGAGGTAACTGGTGGGCTAGTTGGCCCCTAGTGGACCTCTAGATTGAAGAGGAATTATTTCCCCAACTTAAAACGCACCACAGGGCGTGTTTGCACACATATCACCTCAGGCTCCGTCCCCTACCTTCACCACTCTGCAAACTAGGCCTGGGTGAAAATTCCGTTCCGCTTGCGGAAATTGAGATAATTTGACATTTTCACGTTCCACGGAGAGCGCTGTAAAAAATACATTCTCACGTACGCGCGATCGCCTTACCTGAATCCCCGCGTTCGCCGACAAGTTTTCCCGATGCGGTCGCGTTTTCCATGAGATGTTGGATTGTTGGTAGCCATTTGCGCTGTCTAGCAAAAGTTTGCGCCCGCATTAACGTCATTCATCGTGCGATCACGTCATTCGTTGCGCGATCACTTCTTTCTTCTCGCGATCATGCACTGCGAGAGTATGAGATGATTGAGATCTCTAACACGTTATTCTCCACCGCAGGCGGGAGCGTGAGGACGCGGGCACGTCATATCGAACACGAAAAGGAGCAAGAGACCCTGAACACATCATATCCAACGCGACAGGGAGTGAGAGAACACGATCAAGTCATTTTGGAACCGCCATCGACATCCGGCGGAAGTAATGTGAAGCTCGAGAACTCGAACATGTAAAATTTTTAATTTGGAGAAGAATATCAGCTCTAGCAGCATGAAACCTTCTGCAAATGATGATTTGGATGAAAACAACTCCTCAGATTGACATTTGGCTGTCCTTTTTTATGCAAGTAGTCCTTTTTTAAAAAGGTGGGGAGAGGGAGGAAGTGCCACAGAATCTCCAACTTCCTGTTTCTGTCCAGCAGGCTCCTCCCAGTGCTTTGTCCAATTCCTGCTCATTCTGCCTTTGGATTTTGAGCTGGAAAGATAACTCTTTTTGTGTGCTGCATCATTGCAATTGGATTTGAGGATTTTTTAATTGGATATTTTACAATTATGTGGTTGTTGTGTCTGTTTGATTGGGGGCATTGCAGTTGTTGTAACTACAATTTATTTTTGGTAACTATGATTCCTTTTTTTAAAAATGTTGTGGCTAGTAGTAGTCAGTAGTAGGCCCGAGCTAGTCATGGCCTCATGGGTGTGTGCATGATGAAGCAACTGTTCCTTTGGTGTTTTTTCAATGTATTTCATTTTCAAGAATCATTTAGGGCCTGGATGGCATTGGATTGAGTTGGGAAATGTGTTTTTTGGGGTAGGCTTTCTGTTGTTGGGCCTGGCCTTGTGGCTGGTGGCCATTTAGAAGCCTAGGCCTGCAAGCTTGTCTGGCCTTGTCTGCCAACAGGCCTGCTTTCATCCAGTAGGATCAGAGCAGGTAGCCACAGCTTTATTAATCAAGTGTTTCTGTGTGGTCTGTTGAATTTAGACATCATTTCTTTTTTTTTTTTCGTCCTCTTAATACCAAAAAGGAAGCTCTTGATGGGATTCCTCCGATCTATCCAAGCCAACTGTAACTGTAACTGGCCCTTGGGGTAAGGCATATGGAGCGAAGAGAGATCTTTCCCTTCATGGTATTACGATTCCTTATTCCCTCTCCTGTTCGCATTTCATGGAAAACCCAATGTTACTTAGGAGGACAGGACCAATGATACCTTGGCTTAATCATAGGATCGAGTTTTTACTTTTCCCTCCGATCCAACAGAGCAGCCAAAATCTTATTTTCACTTTTTTGGTCACAAGCCACATCTAATTCGCTGGTATGAATGATGTTCTTTAAGCAATCGACAAAATTCGAGGGAGTTTCAGATTTCCATACTCTACATATTTCCCCCCTCGTGAGGATTACCACATAAAACACAAACTTGGAAGCAGATATATTAATAGAATATCCATATGGTAAGCCAAAAAAAATCATATTAAGGCTTACTTCCATCTGTTGATTCAATACATCTTCTAGAAAAGTGCATACCTCAGTCCAATACAGCTTTATTCTTGGGCATTCCATAAACATGTGGATATCATCAGCTGCAGGGCATTTACACCGGGCGCAGATATATTCTTTTCCCGTAGCCTTAGATAATTTTTGGGGAGACCAATAAACTCTATAGGCAGTATAGAGGTGATTTCTCCTAAGTGCGGCTGATTTAACTATTGCCTGCAACATAGAAAAAGAATCCGGACATATTTTAAAAATTTCATTTACTCAACCTCTAGCTTCTTTGCCCCAGAGTCTTCTAATCTCAAGTTCCACATCCTCACCAGATTCCAAGAGGGTCCAATACCAAAAGGAAACTTCTCTTTTCCATATACTTGTTCTGGAAACTAAATCAACCTTCCAGTTTGTTTCATCTTTGCCCCAGATCTGTGTTGCGCACCAGGAGGACAACTGATAAAACTTAAACCTGGTCAGCGTCCCATGAGTTAGACTAATTAACGCCTCCCAGTTTATTAATTTCGAATCTACTTGCAGGTCTCCCCAAAGTCTTATATCTGCCGTTTTTAACAGTTGGCAAAGTTGATCTCTGAGGCATTCTGGTGTACCTGGAGAGTCCCAGATTGGAGCCTTTGCTGCAAAGTACGGAATTCTCATTCTTCTCCTAATTTGCATCCAAGTCTTTAATGCCACTCCCAGTATCTTTAATCTGACTTTTTTATAGAACTTTGGATCTTCATATTTATAAAGAAAAAACTCCTGTCCACGCTCTACATCCTTTAACATTGCCTCAAACAATAAACCTAATGATGAAGCATCCGTTTTGTTGGCCAATATTCTGAAAATTTAAAAATGAAAAGCATAGCATTAAGTGAGTAAATCGGGTAGCGCTAATCCACCAACAGTGAGACCACGTCTTAACTTTTTCCACGCTATCCTGGGGCTTTTTGTGGCCCAAATGAAAGAACCAATTTTCCCCTGTAATTTAGCGATATCCTCTACCTTAAAAGATAATGGGATAGAGTTAAATAAAAAGGTGATCTTCGGCTAGATTATCATTTTTACAAGGTTAACCCTCCCATAGATGTATAAAGGGAGGTTAGCCCACCGTGTAAGTAAATTTACCACCTCTTTAGAAACCCTCTTCCAGTTGACTTTGGGGATTTCTTCCAGGTTCTGAACTAAATTGACGCCAAGATATCTCATTTGGCTCTTAGTTCCTCGACTACCTTTAACTTGATTCCATTCTATTATTTCTGTCTTTTCTTTATTTATTTTATAACCTGAAACTCCTCCAAACACTTCAGCTTTTTCAAATAACCTGGGTATGGCTTCTGCAGGGTTTGGTGTAAACATAAGCAGGTCATCGGCATAAAGGGCCAGTTTTAACTCTAGCTCTGCGATTTTAAAAGGATGGATGTTTGCATCTGCCCTAAGCCAACATACAAACTGCTCAATATATAGATTAAACAGGAGCGGTGACAGGGGACACCCCTGCCTAGTACCTCTTGTAATATTAAAAAAGTCTGTCAGTACGCCATTCACCAACATTTTTGCTTTCGGATTGCAATACAGAGACTTCACAGCCTGAACAAAATTTTGGAGAAAACCAAAATGATGTAGTGTCTCCCAAAGATATGCCCAGTTCACCTGATCGAAGGCCTTTGCGGCATCTATTGCCACAATTGTGAGGGGGAGCTTCTTTACTTCAGCTATATCCATTGCACCCATTACCTGGAAAGTGAGCTCATTCAACTGTCTCCCCGGTATGAACCCTCTCTTGTTGCTAAGATACCTGCAAAGATCTTATGATCTGAATTTAACAGGGATATTGGCCTATAGGACTCAATTTTCTGAGGATCCTTATTGGGTTTCAGATCAGGGTCACTGTCGCCTCTGCCCAAGAACTTGGGGTGCATTCCCCTTTCAGATATATTTTATTGAAGAGATTTTTTAAAACCGGCACTACCTTACCCAACAATCCTAAATATACCTCGATAGGAAGCCCATCTGGGCCAGCTGCTTTGCCCCTGGCCATTTTTTTACATTGTACCCTAACCTCTTCCTCTGTTATATTTGCTTGCAGAAATTATCTATAATCTTCAGTCAGCTGAGGGAGAGTTATTTGATTTAACCATGACTTAGCACCCTCAGGGCCTGATTCAATATCTTCCTTAATATAAATCGTTCATAAAAGATCTTGCCTCTTCCCGAATTTCATCCTCCTCATATAGCAATACCCCTGTCCTTCTATGGGTTAGGTTCTTTATCACACTCCTTGCCCTATCTGTCCTAGCCTTCCATGCTACAAGGGAACTACATTTCTCGCCATATGCGAAATGTTGGAGCTTGCTAACTTTCCACCTATTAATAAGTTTCTTGTCCAAATTTGACTGATATTCTGCCTGTAATCCTTCCAGCTCCTTTTCCAAATATGAGACCAAATCCTGGGACACCAGGGACGCCTTCTGTAGGTTCAACTCTTTTTCCTTTATCTTCCTCATCAACTCCTCTTCTGCTTTTTTCATACTTTTCCTCTTACTAATCATAATAGAGGAGAATAACCCTCTTAAATAGCCCTTAAAAGCCTCCCAGACTATCTGGACATTTGCTGTACCGATGTTAAACTTAAAATATTCATCTGTTTTTTTTCCCCAATTCCAACATCACTGGTCCATCCAATAGTGTGGTCCTATCAAGGGTCCACCTTCTTTGGGGCTCTTTTTGCTTAAACCCCAAAATCATCTCTATAAGCTGAATGATCTGATAAAATTGCAGGGATATGCAGTATTGACTCAACTATAGATGGCCATTTTGAAGCCTAGGCCTGCAAGCTTGTCTGGCCTTGTCTGCCAACAGGCCTGCTTTTATCCAGTAGGCTCAGAGCAGGTAGCCACAGCTTTATTAATCAAGTGTTTCTGTGTGGTCTGTTGAATTTAGACATCATTTAGGGCATGGATGGCATTGGATTGAATTGGCAAGTGTGTTTTTTTGGGGTGGGCTTTCTGATGTTGGTTGTCTTAAAGACATGCCTTTGTTGTGTGTGTCTGGTGTGTGTTGGTGTGCAATGCATGCACCCTGCAGACCTTTTTGGGGCCTGTGAATTTTCGTGTTTGCATTTTGTTGCATTAAAAAGGCAGAGCAGTGTGCTTTAGCATGCATCCTTTGCCTGGCTTTTATAGGTCTTTTTTCAGCTCCTGGGGTTTCCCAGGCCCCCCTGCTTGTTTGTGATTTGTGAGTGTCCATGTGGCTGGTGGCCTTTTTTTGGGTTGGGAGTTATTAGTGTCCTACTTTTGCCATACAGGCCTGCATGGTTTTCCTATTGGCTTACTGCTTCCATCTATCCACCCCCTTTGCCAGCAGCAGCTCCATGAATGATGAGATGCTCGAATAATTGAATGGCAAATAGGGTCCACCCCACTTCCATTACATTTTTATTTTGGGGGTTCTTATTATCTTTCCTATCCTTCCTGAGAGTGTAGTGTGTGTACACAGTAGTATAACATAGCCCTTGTTGACAAAGTCTCAGAAATGGCTAGACTATATCTTTTGTTTGCACTAGTACAGTCGTAAGTAACTGAACCACAAAAACAAATGGAATATTTCACTGATGTTCTTCTCCTGGATTATTTGCTTTTATGTGCACAAAAAACCAGAGGAGGAGGTGTCATCATCATCACCCGTTGTCCTGCCAGCCAGACAGAAGTCCTGCTGCGCATCACGTCCACGTGTGACCAGAACTTGTTGTACATCTGCGTCCTGCCTGACATCTGAAGAAGATGGCCCCAAAGAAAGTTACCAGGTCCAGTACCAAGAAAGTTGCAGTTGAGAAGAAGGAACAGAAAAAGGAAGTGCCATTAACCACGACTGGTGTGCCAGCCAATGTTTTTTTTGGCTCCAAAAAAGTTACGCCTGCAGCAGCTTTGTCTGGGAACGAAGCTGGGAGCAGCACCTCAGCACCAGCAGTCCAATCCCACCAACCTAGGCCCAAGCCCTTGAGTGTCGCAGAGGTAGCCAGTCTCCTAACGAGCAGCGATGTTGAAATGTCATTATCGCAAAGTAGTACACAATCAACGCAGGCAGAAACTCAGCAGATAACTGTGCAGCCGCAATAAGAACAGCAGCAACCTCAACAAGAACAGCAGCAGCCGCAACAAGAACAGCAGCAGCCGCAAGAACAGCCCACCATAGTAGTTGTTGCTCCTGACGTAGGGGCATTTCAGGAAATCGAGCTTCCTGCAGACAAAGTAGAGCAAACCACTGTTTCGGAAGATCTATTGTCTTCCAGACCACCAGCAAGGAAAAGGAGGCTTAGTCCATCACCTTCTTCTTCAAGCCCCACTTCTGATGATCGTGATGCCACTTGGCAGCCACCAGCTCAGTCTGAGAGTGATGCACGCCACAAGACAATGCTTCTGAAAAGGAAGGTCCCACAAAAACTTAGAGTTATGGAGGTAGATGTAGAAGAGGGGGGTAATGTTGCTGAAGACGAGCCAGTCATCACGCACATCACTCCCGCCCCAAAGGGATTGGAGACTAACATTCTCACCCTATCCAGAAAGGCTGCTACTGAGCGGGATATAGCACGGATATCACCAACACAGGTTACACCACCACTATCTCCAGCTGCCATATTTTCCAAGGCCTGGCAGGGACCTATATCCAGCTCAACCATCTCAGTAGGTAGTGGTAGTAAAAGTCACAGTGTAGCTGCACAGAGTCACATTCCAAGCACACCCTCCAGTTCATCTGGTATTGAAAGTGGCACATACAGCAGTGCCAGAAAGTTCCCCTCCCCAGTTTGGGACTTCTTTTCTGTTAGCACCAAGGAGGAGAACATTGCTATATGCTCAATTTGTCGACAAGGTGTTCGGCGGGGTAAGCTTGGTACAAACTATGGTACCAAAGGCCAAGCAAGTCATCTCAGAATACACCACACTATCGTGTGGGAGAATCACCTACTTCAGGTAAAAGAAAGTAGAAAAACTCAACCCATTGAAGTTGGTCAGGAAGAATCAGGGGACGATATTATTGCAGTGGAAGGTGAAGGAGAGGGAGGCATTTCTAGCCCTGTCCCCAGTAGTGTAGTGGTACTGCCAACATCCTCCTCAGTAATATCTGAGTGGCACCGCAGTAAGAGCCATACTCAGAGTCAGGCTGAGACACCAAGGCGACCGAGTACCGCAATGAGACAAACTGCGTCGCTGAGCCTAAGTGGGTTAATGAAAACAACAGCACCACAAAGGAAAGTAATCCAGCCTACCATTGAGAGTATGCTTAGTTTGGAGGGGCAGTTCCAACGCAACCACCCAATGGCACGGTTGTACAATGCGAAGCTGGCTAAAATGTTAGCACTGGACCTTCTCCCTTTTTCATTTGTGGAAGGGGTGGGTTTCCTTGAATTTGTGTCAGCCATCTGCCCTAAATGGAAGGTTCCCAGCAGTCCTATTTCGCAAGAATTGCTGTTCCGGCACTACATCATGATGTGCTGGAATTGGTTGGACAAGCTTTGCAGCAGATTGCTGTTCACAATATCCACCTGACAACAGACATGTGGACCAGTTGCCAAGCCACAGATTACATGTGCATCACTGCACACTGGGTCTCTTTTGTGGGGGTTAGAGAGAAGCTATCTGAACAAGGTGCTGTTGACACAGCTGCGATTTTTAAAGGTACTTGGAAACATGCAACTGTAGCCATGTTCGCCATGGAGAAATCTCCTACTGCTGTAAACATTTTGCAAGAGTTTTGCAGCAAGGTTTTTGAATGGCTGCGCCCAAGAGGGCTTAGTATTGTTTTGTTGCCACAGACAATGGCAGTAATGTACTTAAGGCCATGGATCTTGGTTCCTATTTCAGGGTTCTGTGTTTGGCACACTGCATAAACATTATAGTTCAAGACTTTCTGAAAAAAGAACCCATAGTCAGCAACTTACTGGCCATCTGCCAAAGAATATGCACTCATTTCAGCCATTCTTTTAAAGCTCAGAAGCAGCTGAGGATCATTCAACATGAATATAGGATGCCAGTCAAAGCACTCATCCAGGAGGTGGCAACACGTTGGAACTCAACGTATTACATGCTTGATCGTCTGTTTGAGCAGTAAAGGCCACTCAATGAATATGTCATGCAAAGAGGGGATGCTACTGTGAAAGGCATGACCCTTCAAATGGAGCAATGGGGCCTAGTTAAATGCCTGACTGAAATGCTTCGTCATTTTGAGGTCTTCACACGTGAAGTCAGCAAGGACGACTGTACAATGGGCCAAGCTATCTCATTATTGCAAATGCTAGAGCATCAGCTGAAGAAGATGTCTGAATCATACAAAGGTGTAGAGGACAAAAAGGGAGCCTATGACTTGGTGGAGAGCTTAGCCCGTTGCTTAGCTGAAAATACAAGGATAGAAAATAAAATTTTGGCACAAGAACATTACATTTCTGCCACAAATCTGGATCCACAGGCAAAATTTGGACTGAAGACATTCTTTCCTTTTTCAGAGATTGATGTTGCCCGCTACAAAACTTGGATAGCTGAGGCAGCGAGTAAGTTGGAAAATGAACGTCTGCTAATTAAAAGCCCGCAGGATCAACCCACAAGAAGTACTGCAGCAGGGCATGCAGCATCAAGTGCAACTTCAGAGGCTGAGGGCAGTGCGTTTGGATCACAACACTCATCATCACTATCGACAACAGCAACAATAACTGGATCATTAGGCCCAGTAGAATCGTTAGACGATTGGTATGTACAGTTAGGCATTAATAAGCACAGGGCTGATGCACAGAGAAAAGAGCCCAAAAGCTTAGCAGCAGCACCCCTGAACATTGAGCGGATGGTCCAGGCCTATCTGGACGACCCAAGAGAGGTGTACATTGATCAAAACCCATTGCAGTATTGGTATAGGAAAAGGTCTGAATGGCCACTGCTCAGCAGGCTGACGATAAGCTTTCTGGCTTGCCCTGTCGCAAGTGTCTCTTCCAAACGTGTTTTCAGTGCTGCTGGTTCCATTGTAACAGTGAGAAGGACCAGTCTCTCGCCCAAAAACGTGGAGAGGTTTAAAATGATCAAAATGAATCAGCACTTCATACCACCGAATTACACAATAAATGAAGCAAGGGAGGAAGATGAGGACAGTGGCTCAGATGATGGAAGTAGTGTGTCACATGATTACCTACTACTGGCTGAAACCCCAGAGTTTGAGGACGAGTTATACTTCCCTGACAATTAGGCTTGCACTTACTGTCTTCCTCCCTTTTTTTCCCTTTATTTGTGTGTCTGTCGTTCCGGTTACAAACTTGTGAATCACAACAAATCCATTACCACCGTCTTCTTATTTCAATATACAAGTTTCAGGTGTCTGCAATTTGAGAGTACAGTCCTCCGAATCCAGCTCCTCCGCCCCATCATACTGAATCACCTGCCTAAATCCATTGCCCTCATGAATGATGATTGGATGATGGAAAATAGAAGAAAAAATACAAACTTTCCTAGTCCCGCCAAAAGAAGTGGAGCATGAATCAGATGACTACTATAGCTATCCTCCTTTCAGAGCCAAGAGAGACTGCCCATTAACTGAAAATGAGATGGAACAGGTAATGATTGATGCCATGCATTGGACGCAGAGTCGCAGACTGAGTGATTTTGTTGTTGTTTGCTGTGCATGAAGTTGTGTCATTGTGCACTAATCATCTTTATACAGTACACACTAAACGTAACTCAAGGTGAATTTTCCCCTTCTTGCAAATAAGAAATTTGTACTTCTCCTGCAGCTTGATACATTGCTTTTGATTGAATACAGGAAGGGGACTCAATCTGCGCACTGAGTATTATTGACAACAGCACCGTCCATGATGATGATGGCGAAAAAGATGGCCCGTTAACTTAAGATGAGAATTAACAGGTAATGAAAATCAATGGCATGCATTGGACACCTGACTCTGAGCGATTGGTGTTTGTGTTTTTGTTGTTTGTTTGTTGTGCACGAAGTGAAGTCAAAGTGTACTAGTAGTCTTACTGTACACACTAAAGAGTGACACAAGTCAAGAATATTTCTACTCTTGTTGTGTAATAAAATTTTACTTCTACTGCAGGCCGATCTTCACAGTCAGTCAGAACAAGTATTGGAGATGATTGATGGAATAATAACAAGTCAGGAGGACGTTTCATGAGTGGCATAAAAGCCTAAAGGTAAACACGTCAACAACAACCACAGCAGACCCAAATGTCTGTGTAGAAGTGGAGTCGAGTTTAGCGGTGGGATGACTGCGGTGCATTGATTTACTAACTTAAATTGTAAAATGCTATGTTTGGAATGGATATGTGCTTTGCCTTTGTCCAACTCCTAAAAAAAAAAAAGTACTCTAAACGGAGGATGTGCTAAGCAACGTGCCGTTAGGCCTGTCACTGTGGGCCTGCTCTGTCCTGTTGCTGTTGAAGATCAATGCTGGAAACAGACTAGAGTAGAGATGATGCATACATGCCGCCTCAGAAAATGTTCTTGTTGCACTACACCATAACTTGTGCATTTGTTTCAACTTTGTTTCTCAATATCCCCTTTGTTTTTCCATCTACAATTACAGGCCGGGCCTTGCCCTATACTTGGTAAAACATTACAATGCACACTTACTTTACCAATAAATCTAAAGAAAATTCCAGCCGGGCAGTGGCGAGTGGCGACACCCAAGATTGATGGACGAGAGGACCCAGAGGAATGCCGAGATGCAAATCCAGTCCACATTTTTGACCAGGATAACACAGTAACAGTATCAACTTTCATCTTCTTTTAAATATTTTGATTCATTTTTTTGTCTACAATCTTTACAACAGTGTGTTCTTCTTGTTGTTGTTATTATCATTAGGTTTGCTCTCTGTTTATGATTCATCCCTACCAATATTTAAAAATTCTATTTGCTATCTGCAAAAGTATTAAGCCCGGAACAACAGAACAAGAAGTGTATGTAATCCGGGTCTCCTTATCAATCATCATCATGCATGCATTTCCTTTTTCTCCCTTAACATATTGATATGGATATGGTAGTCTTCAAAGATTGTCGTTTGTTTGTCCATGCGTACTGTTTTTCACTGTCAAACCTTTCCCCAAACCCCCTTCCCATCCATTCAACAAACCCTAACCCTCTTCCCCTGGGCTGTGTGACTTATTGTCGAGGTGTGACTAAATTAAATGTACACCAATACTTAATCACACGCTTGCTGGGGCGGATGTGGCAAAAGCAACAGTACTGCAATTTCAAGACAGAGCGATGATCTTTTTCTGCTTGCCCACCCATGAGCAGTATATTTTAGAGGTGATTTTTATTTAACAAAGGAACATATACCTCAGCATTAATTGCCGGCATTGATTGGATTTGTTGTCATTCCTCATACACAGCACTAACTGTTACGCTGTAGGCCTAGTCAAGTGACTCAACACAACTATAGTTTGTAACTCTGTCTAGTAGGCTATCCCCACCACGATTATGTTTTGTTGTGAAATATTTTAGCATATTATTGCTGCTCGGTAAGTTCTGTACTGTACTTCATTCTACTACTCCTCGAACAGTCTCTCAAAGGCGACTGACTGTCTCATTTTCTTTTTTTGCAAATGCTGCTGCCCTGCCAGTGTCTACTACTACTACTATACTACCACCACCACCCCAATCATGGCATGTTAGAAAAAGGAAACCATCTTCACCATGCAGCCATCGCTGTGCCTAAGTTAAACATCAAGCAAAGGTAAGAGAAGTTTAGGGGAGGCATAATTAATAATGGACATGTTTTCAATTAATTCACACACCCCTTTGAGTCCAGATAAAGAATGCATAGACTAGAAGAGAGACTGAAAGTACTAGTAGGACAACTCAATCAGTGAGGGGTGTCGCATCTATCTGATTGTGTCTTACACAGTCAGCCAATTATTTAAATCAAACACTGGCTATGGGTGGACCTGCACCAGCAAGGAAACAGTGTGATATAAAACAGTAACCCCACCTAAAAAACATTAACAACATTGCATGTAACGTAGAAATATAGATTTAATGTACCCTAACAAAAATAAACTATTTAAAAAAAACCACAAAAGCTGACCCACCCCCTACCTAACACCAACCAATGTCCGTAAGAAAATCCAAATGTCCAAAACCCCAACGCCCAATTCCCACCCACCCAAACAAGAATTAAAAAAGGGGCAGAAGACAGGGACTAAGATGTGGGGCGGGATTGCAGGACGACACGCATCTGCTCCTCGAGACGGGCGACGCGGCGCCTGAGGGCGCGGCAGCTGCAGCCACAGTGGGGGGGCACCAGAGATGGTGGCGCCGTACCGCTGGAGGGTGGTGGCTGGGGCCCGGGGCACTGGAGGAGGCTTCAAGTGCTGCAGTCTCCTCCTCCTCCTCTGCCAAGACCACCAGCCACCGATATTCGTGCTGGATTCCCTCCAGCTTGCAGAGCCGTGCCTTGGCGGCCAACTCCTTCCGATCAACTTTGGAAGGAGTAGCTGTATATCAAAAAGAAGAAAAACAAGACAATTGTAAAATATACTCTTAGAAAAAACAGTAAGACAAGTTAATTATACACAGAGTGGCATGGTAGCACTATAAAGCACAGTACATAACATTTATTAAATCTCGCCCGTCCTTCTTCCTTCCACCTGTCTTTCACTTTTTAGTTGAACACCAGGTGATCTGATCTGACTTTTAGTCTTCTCCATAAAACTTTCAAAGCGGAGTTGAAATCAGATAGATGAGGCCATTGGTTACTCAATACTCCCGCCCCTATGCCAATTAAAGGGTGCTTTCACTCTTCAAACATTCACAACAACTCTTACTTACTTAGGACATCGGATGGCGGGCGTCCTCACACTAAAAAGGGACCACCCGCCATAAGGGTGGAGGTCCCATGGGGACAATTAGGATGCGCCCGCCACAGTGGCGGGCACATCCCGTATTTTTAACATTGTGGTGTGCCGGTGCCGAAAGCACCGCCCGCCGCAATGCTAAAAATACAGGTTGTGCTTTTTCACGCACAATGTGACAGGCCCCGCGCGGACCCTGCCACGTTGTGCTTTGAAAGGCAGGGGGATACCATAGCATAGCTACCCTCCATGGGGGCCCGCAACGGGCACCCCAAGCATACTCTGCATGGATTTCCGTGGCGGCAATGCCGCGCACCCCCCCAGCCATTGTAATAAGGCGGGGGGGATTTCTACAGGGATGGTGGGAGGTTTGCCCCTGCGGGGTCAGTGGTGACTACCGCCTGCCCGGCAGGGGCAATCTGCCCGCCATCCTAATGGGGCCCTAAATCTCAACAGTACAGTATACATAAAGTACACCCTTGCAGTGAGTGTAATGTCAACAATAGTTAAGGATTATGAATCTAACTTACCACTGCCCGCCACTGGTGCTGGCACTCCCCCTACCGCTCCATCGGTATAGGCAACTGCCGCGTCCTCTCCCTCCGTGTCGCCTTCGCTGGCCCCGGCAATGGTGGTCGTGGTCGGTAGTGCGCCTAGAAAACATTGCACATTTTTTAGGCGTCATATACACCTCTCCCTATTGGTCAGTAGCAAGATTGAAAAATTAGTTAATAGTATATAACATACATCACTAGTACAAATCAGGTAGTAGTAGAGTAGACACTAGTAGTTATATGTGATCCCCCTAGGGTCATTCTGGCCTTTGCTTAGTTAGCCCGAGCCATGCAACCATTTTACCTTTGTGTCTTTTATTTTTGCAAATGTGACGTTACCTTGCAGCTTGTTGCATAAGACACCTTTGAGCCCACATGATCTCACACTGCTACTGTCTACGCGCTGCGTACAAGCGGTCAACCAAAACATTAACAAGCCACTTTTTTATGAAGTACTGGTGTACTGTTAGTCCATATTGCTTATCCATAAATGCTACACTTTTTGACACGGCTGAGAAATGCTTGCAATATACTAACGCGCACCATTTCATTTTTCGCATTACAGACGGAAGATTCCCTTCTACGAACCAGAGCTTTGCAGATATTATGATGCAACAACTACCAGGACTAGGTTCTTCTAAGGTGAGGAGTCCCTTCACTAAGAGATCTTCATTTATAAATTTATATAAACTAAATTCCTAGGGGATGGTGGTGCTTCCGCCACTGTTTAGTTATCATGATTTAATTCCCAACTGTAAGTAAGTGTAACAATGTTTATTGTTTTAATGTTATTGATTTACCTGTTGGTGCTGCATTATAATAGAACAACGTACAGAGCTTGTCAATTCAAAATAAACATTTTGAACTTACATAGACTTGGTGGTATTTGGTGTGGACTTACACGAGTGAGCAAATTAAAGGAAGGGTGTGCATGTGCATTGCTTCCACGACTGAGTGGTTGGGTTATGTTCTGGGTTGTCTACTTGTTGGGTATCTTGGGGGGTGGGTTCGGAGAGCTAATAGTTATGACAAGACACTACTATAACTAGTCGGGCAGGGGATTGTGGTGGGTTCTGAATTTCTGATTGAGGTGTGTGAGGAAGGTCCAACCTACCATCACCAACATCCTATTTTCTTGTGCAAAGGTCTGTATTTGAAAAATCCATACAACAGTAGTAGTATGTCCTATCATTTCAAAATAGTAATAAATCTGGTTGGGCATTTGTTGGTGTGAATTGTCAAAGCCTCAAGATTAACAAAGACTCAAGATCAATAAGACTAGAAGTAGTACAAGAGGACGACCCAAAGGACTGGACTCAATGGCTAGAGCTACTGGTGAATCTGAGTTTTATTTACAACCTTTCAAATAAAGAGTGGCCAACTGGGCAAGCTTAGCTACTACAGTACAGACAGACTGATAGTAGTAGTAGTACAGAGAGTCATCATAGCAGAGGCAGGGATAACAAGATTTTCGAAACAGTACAGATCGAAGGATAATTGTTGGTAAAAAATAGCATTGGGAAACTGAACCAATAGTTCGGGAAAAATATGGTGCAGTAAAAGTTATGGAGTAAGAATTATTATTAAAAACAAGAAGACTTACTAGGGCCAGCAGAGGAGCCCTCGTTGGTGTCCTCCTGGTGGTGTTCTCCCGCCGACTGTGTCCCACTCCCTGTCTGCCTGCCCCTGGGTGCTGAGCAGGAAAGATATAAGAAAGAGGCAAACATTGATGGATGGTGTCAAACAAATAAAATATTTTTAAAGAACGGTCAAAAAACACTTATGTAAACAACAATTGCAATAACTAAATTGACCGATCTCATCTGGTCAACAAGTAGTATCGGGGGATTCGCAGATCGACTACTTACTATTTATCATCAGTAATCCAGTCTTCCATTCTGATTCCAGAATACTAACTAAGCCTAAGTACGACGTACCACCCGGCCTAGCCCACCTATTCCAGGCGTGCAAATTGTACATTAAGTATGCATTTCCACTTCTTTTAGTCCTCAACAATGCATATGGTCAAATGGAGGACACATGACTACATTTTTTGTATACACCAAATTTTGGGTTGATTGATTAAAGCAGATGTTCTGCTAGTGCTAAGCCTATTACCACCACTCATTGAACAAACTAGAAAATGTTCTAATAAAGACTGGCGTACTAGCAGCACGTGACGTAATTGAGGGGGCATCACGCATACCACTAAAAAATTACAAACTCATACAAAGTAACTAAACCTCAGTATCAATCCACCCTTATCTCTTAGTGACAGGACAAAGTAAGGACTAGAGTCACTATAGCATTACGTACCTTAATTTCTCTAAAATAAACTCTTACGTAATCACGCTAAGCGAGCGCAAACGCAAAGTTGCAAACAAGTAAGATTAGTAGTAGCGCAGAGGAGCACCTGTGTCATAACAACCACAGAAGACTTTTAAACGTAATTAACCTGGAATGTAAGCAGCAACATTCTAGCTGGTTGGAAGAAAAAAAGATATTCGCAATATATAACACAGAGCAGAAGAACAGTCACAAAGTAGTAATAATTAAATAGTTACTCACCAAGACCCGGGACCTCCACTCCTAGCAGGTCCAGCAGGTCCTGCTCACAGTCCAGGATGTCGGACCACCGGTGCGTCAACTGCACCTGGGTGCGCCGGACCCCAGAGCAGCGCAACACTGCCGAGCGCACCTTCCCCCATCGCTGTCGACGCTCCCGGAGCCCGTACCTGGACCCAGGCCTGCCACCTGCTGCCAGGGTTGAGGGGAGGTGCCGCTGCACAAAGAAGATGAGTGCAGCCAACTCCACCTCCCCAAATAAGGCCCGTGCCTGCACCCCTTGCGGGCGCCGCCTTCCACGAGGAAGGCGGTCGCGGCTCTAGCTGCTGCGAGCCCTACCGTTCGACATGGTTCTGGGGAGAGAGAGACGGGGCGGGAAAGAAAAGGTAATAAAATTTAAAAAAGTAAGTAAAGGAAATAAATAGCAGGCAATAGAAAAAGAGTGAAAAAGTAGCTAGAAAACACAAGAAAAGTAGACAAAAACCAAAAATATAGAAGCAGGAAAATAGTTAGAGAGATAATAAATAAAAAAGATTAAAAAAAAGTGGCTTGAAACAAAGGATTGGAAAGATACAGGGAGGATTGAAAATCAGGCCCCAGAACCATGCAATAGAGTGAAAAACAAGATGGCCGCGCCCATTGCGACCACGTGCGCAAGTTCGCACAATATTTTCTCCCCGAGCACGCAAAAAGCAGCGCGAACAAGTAAAAGCGTTCTCGAACAGGAAATACGTACCGCGAACGGGCGCGAGCATGCATTGCGCGACCCGGAACAGGAAGTAAGCATCGCGGGTGGGCAGGACAAGTGAAAACAAGATGGCCGTGCCGGTGAGCAACCACATGGGTAAGTTGGCGAGCCGTGATCATGCAGAAAATACTGCGAACGGGCTTGAAAAAAACTTCTGCGTCTTTGCGATATTCCCGCGTGTTTGCAGAGATTTTTAAAATTTTCGGGATAGTTTGCGAAAGTGAATTTTGCAAATTCCGCCCACCCCTAGTGCAAACGCGCCCCGTGGCGTGTTTTAAGTTGGTGGATTAAGTCCCCTTGAATCCTGAGGTCCCCTGGCGGCCAACTAGCCCACCAGGTACCTCCAGTATGCCATAGCAAAAAGGAGCTAAAGGGGAAGAGTACAAGACTGGGTCATCCCCCACTCAAAACAGTTTTCCAACAAAAAAGACCCAATCCATTAAGTACAGGACTACTTTGAACACTATGGAAAAAAGGAATTGAGAGGTATCAAATTAGCCTCTTCAGAACCACCCCACAAGTTCAGATAGCTAGGGTTGGTTCTGAAGAGGCTAATTTGATACCTCTCAATTCCTTTTTTACATAGTGTTCAAAGTAGTCCAGTACCTAATAGATTGGGTCTTTTTTGTTGGAAAACCTCCAGTATGCACCAGGAAGCTGCGTTGCAGAGAGGTGATTAGAGGCCACGCCCCTTTTTACAACACTCTGCAACGCAGCTCCGTGGTGCTTAGTGGAGGTACCTGGTGGGCTAATTGGCCCCTAGGGGACCTCTGGATTGAAAAGGAATGAATACCCCAACTTATAACACGCCACAGGGCGTGTTTGCACACATCTCACCTCAGGCCCCGCCCCCTACCTTCACCACTGTGCAATTCGTCAATCGGCGCCAAAGTTATTCCAAATAGAATGTTGCGGATTTCCTATGGAAAATAGGTCCTAACTATACCTACTGGCGACTGCCAGTGGGTAATATATATATATATATATATATCACCAATTCCATAGTCAAGCGGCAGCGGCAGCTGCAGCATAGCACTTACGGACACGGACCAAATAATAAGTGAAAATTATTTAATTTATTTTGTGCGGTATGTCACCACAATGTTTCGGCTCCTCCGAGTCTTGTTCATATATACTTAATCAAGCCCACACAAGGAGAAAACGGAGCACTCACGGTTCTGTATTGCCCGAAAGACGCATTTTGGCATCTTCACCTTTTTCGATGTTGGTATTGATAGAAGAATTTCAGGGTAGCATCCTTTTTAAAGGTCCAAGACCACTCTCATTGGTTGATTTCAAATCCCATTGGGTTGCCTTCAATATGCTATTGTACATGGCAACCATTACAATGTGTATCTTCCAGTATTTGTTGTTCCTTTTTGGCATTCATTTTGCGATGTTATTTCTTAAGTAGCACCATTTGCCTGGTCGCAGTTGCAATTTCCAGTGACCCTTCTCAGTGGACTCTGAAGAAACCCTGTGGAAGAGAAGAGATTGTAGAGCCACCCCACCCGTGGATACCCTTGGAACCAGGCTACCTGCACCATGGAAGCCGGGTGCATAGGTGTGGAAAGGCATCGGAAACCATTGTCAAACTCTATGGGAGACTTTAGGAAGATGCCGCTGCTGAGGAAGGTAAAATTGTCTGTTGGAACCCAAAGGTGGGTTTGAGGTGAAGAATACCTTCATGCAGAGGGTACAGAGTCTGTGTCACCCGCTAGTGACCAGGGGGCACGGAAGGGGAGTGCCCACCGATGTCAGGTGTTGCATCGAAGATCTTGATGGAAGGATGCCAACAAGCCTTTGCAATGGCAAAGTGACATGTTTCACAGGGGTTCAGTTCCTGCGGCTCCGATGAAGGATACCGGCCTCAAACTTGGTGAGAGGACAGCAAAGGCCTCGAGAGATGTGAAGAACTACAAACTGTGTTGCTGAGCTTTTTGGAGTCTGTGGAAACCCAGGATCAGCAGACCGGTCAGCTTAGTTGCGGTGCCTGCAGATGCAGGGAAGTGACTCCTTCACTTCAAGGGAGATTACTTCAGGTGTCTTGGATGCCCACAGGCCTTGGAAGGTTTACTGTATAGAGCACAGGCATGGACATTGCAGCAGACGATTAGGAGAAGCAGGAGTCTTCCCGGTTGCAACCTTGATACCCAGAGAGAAGTCCAGCAAAGTCCAGAGTGCCCAGACAGTCGAAGTTGAAGTGGTGTCTGAAATGAATCATTTCCCATGATGAATCTAGGGACCCATCCTCAGGTAAGCCCTTAAGTACCCTAAGGAAGGGGTTGGGGCGATTCAGGGTTCCCTCCCAGTGGATGGGTTGGACAGTGGGGAGGATACTCCGATGTCCTTTGTCCAGTTTCGCGCCAGAGCCGGAGCCAATGGCTCCCTGAGCTGGTTTGAACAGCACCATGCAAGGAGGGCCCCAAATGTGCCCTTCAAGCAGATTGAGTGGCACTGGCAAGTGCTCCCACCCGGCCCCCATACACTAAACCCTATCTGGGAGGAAGTCACACCTCCCTGTGACAGGATACCTATTGTTCTGTCTTCCCCTGCTCGAGCTTGGCTCAGCAGCAGGAGGGCAGAATTGTGTCTCTGGTCAGCAGCAGGCATGTTGTGCGGGTCTAGAAGACTGGTACTGGGAGCACTGAAGGCCTAAAGGAGGGCCTTTACAGTCCTTGGAATCATACCTCCCACACCGTTTACGGTGTTGCGGTATGATTCCACTGTTTGATACCAAACATGACAGGGTTTGTTACAGCCAGTTTCAAGATGGTCATCGCGTAATGAGGCAGCCCCCCTCTATATGTTATATGGATGTCTCACTTACAACCCACAGGAATGGACTCCGAAGGCTGTAGGGGTGTCCTGCCCATGCAGGGGCACCCTCACACTTAGAACCGAGCACCCTGCCTTCAGGATTGAAAAGGCCTGCTGTATGGGTGACTTATAGGTTTTAAGTACAGTGAACCTAAATATAGGAACCTACATCTTTTGTAAGTAGTGTTGGCACCAGCTTACACAGGTTGCAATGGAAGCCTGTGATGACAGTTTGAATGGTCTCCCATGGGTGGCATAATACATGCTTCAGCCTATGCGGGACCTCTTGGGTACCAATGCTCTGGGTAGCTTAGTACCATATACTAGGAACTTATAAAGGTACCCCAGTATTCAATCTGGGATGTAGCTAAGTACTTTCCGTAACAATTTAGGGGAGAAAGAAGTTGGGGTCCTGATTACCAGGATCCCAGTCAGACTAGTCACAAAGAGCATAGCACCAGGCAAAAATTGGGGGTAACCATAAAAGCAGATCCTACTTTCCTACACTCTCCTTGAAGGCATCCCAAACCCTTCAGCATGACTCATGAAGAACCTGAGGAAATATGGCCAGACTGTTATCCGGGCTGTCATCTAGGGACAGTGTGCAGAGCCAGCTTCGTTTGTACCATTGGTTACCAGTAGCCACGAGAGTTAAATTTAAGTTACTGATCCTGGCCCATCGGGCACTTCATGGAAGCGGGCCTCTCTATCTTCAAAAGCGGATCTCTTTCTATGTACCTGGGCGAGCATTGCATTCCGCTTCTCTGTATCTTGCTCATGTTCCTCGCTTTAAGCGAAAGAGGACCGGGGGTGGCTCTTTCACAGTGAAGGCAGCCACTGCCTGGAACACTCTCCCGTTGAGCCTGCGCACCATCCAGGATTTGGGGGTTTTCAGGAAAAAACTGAAAACCTATCTTTTTGTTTGATGATGAATATAGTACCTCTATAGACTCACGCCGGGATACTCCTGAGTAACTGTGCGTGTAACAAATGCATATAACATAACATAACATATGATTATATCACCCCCATCCTGATGGAACTCCATCGGCTTTCCTTGAGAGTCTGCACCATCTTCAAAGCCAGCTGAATCATCATGACCAGCATTTCAGCTTATTTTTCAGACAAGTTCACCCTCTCTTGTGACTTTTGTCACATGCTCAGCCAATACATCATTAGCCCAGAAATTAGGAAGTGTAAAAAAGAAAAAGAAAATCAGCAGGCTATATCCATCTTTGCACTCAGGATCTGAATTAATAACCTCAAATGTATCAGGACGGCCCCATTACAGCTCTACCATCATATTCCATGGAAGAAATTAGATCATTACTTGGGGTGAGTAAATGCACACTTCAAGGAGTAATCATAGTTCTTGTCAGGATGAACCCTTAAAGTCAATAAATTACCCTGAGCTCAATCCCTGGTATCTATGGAAACAATAAAACTCCCAAACCATATTTGAAAGATAGATTAAAATGTAATGAACAAAATGATGCTAAAGAAAAAAATGTGATAAGGGGAAGCAGAGGTTTACATTTTTAAATATTTGAGGAAAAATAGTAATAGTGTATCCATGCCACCAAGACTGTTGTCTGCATACATGATTTAAATGTGGAGTGATCTTTGGTTAAAATACATCAGAGACTATTCCATCTTTGCCAAAAGTAAACCATTCCGATGGCCTGACAGAGGTTGACCTCTAATTCTAATTTTGCCCACAAAATTTAGATGGGAGAAATTAGAGGTAATATCTGTTGGTAAGAAGCAATGAAAAATGGTAAATGCTCCCCTCACCATGAGAGAAAGCTGCCATGGAAAGGATAGCATTTTCCCTTTTATTTAGAAAAATAAATTCTGCTTCTGGATGTTTTTTTTAAGCAAAAGAAAGTTTGATAGATGGCTTTGTCATGGTGTCGGAGCTGTCCCAAACTTCAAACAGCACTAACAGGAATCGTTGTAACAGCGGCTCCAGACAATGTTTTAGAAATGACTGCCAGCTTGGTGATAATTTCCAAATTTGGAGAGTGGAGTAGTCTCGGCCTGGCAAACAATAAGTCTTCCACCAGGCCAACAGAGATTCCTCCATCTGCCAAAACATAATTGAGGCCGTTAGTCTTTTCAGTCCCAATCAACCATTGCAGTACACTTCTAAGTGGAGGGCCCTTAGAGACTCTGAGGGTATCATGCAGAGGCTAACAGCAACGTCTATTTCAAGTCCAATTGCCACTAGTCAGATGAGCACTATAGGAAAAAGGCCTTTTGCAGCTTGTGTTATCCCTATTGCCACACAGAAGTTTTGCCAACTGACTCCTGGAGGAGACTTCATTGTCCTCGGCACAAGGGTAAGCAGTTCCAGTCATTCAGGGCTCCTCTCAGGTCACAGATAGAAGGTCCAGTCCTCTTCTGCTCTTCAAGTTCAGAAAGTGTTCTGAAGTGGGAGCCTGGGGGTGCCACAGTTTTGCGTGACATGCACAGATCTCCGCCATAGGGGTGGCGGATCTCACCATAGTAAAGTGCAGACAACCTTTCCAAGTGTCTTTCTTTTCCCCAACTAAAGAGTCTTCTTACAGTAAAGTATAAAGGATAAAGACATTTTAAGAAGTTTTTTCAACTTGGAAAATGTTTGTCAACATATGTTTGTGTGAAATATTACCGTAAATTATTTTTAGAGACTTAGGGGCATATCAACAACAACCGGCGATAATTATCTCTAAGCGCACTTAGCGCTAGGATAATTATCGCCGGCTAGCGTGAATTTTAATCGCTGAGATAGCGTGCTATTAGCAACGCTTATCTCAATAGCGATAGAAATCCTCACGCTAACAGGCTAACGTGAGATTATCGCTGGAAACCCAGCGATATTCTCACGTTACCTTGTTGATAGGGACAGGCAAACTTAGCCATGATATCCTCCTTCCATAGGATATCATGGCTAAGTCAGAAAAATACCAGACGTAAAAAAGCAGCGTTAACCGCGGTTAGCGCTGCTTTTTTTGTCTCTAACAGGGTTAGCGACATTCTTGATAATAGGAGAAATGTCGCTTAGCGACATTTCTCCTATTATTTTACTCTGGAACGCCCCCTTTGCATCACATTAGAGATGCAAGGGGAAGCGTAGAGTAAAAGGGTGCTAACATGCAAATTTGCATGTTAGCACCCTGTTGTTGATAAGGCGCTAGTTTTATCTCTCCTTTTTTGGCTTTTAAATCCAAAAAAGCAGAGATAAAGCCCTTGTTGATATGCCCCTTAGTGTGATTATAGATCTAAAGAAATTACATTGCCGAACTTTTGACTACATTTTTACTAAAAATTAAATTATGTAATATATATTACATGACGTTACATTTATTTTTCTGAAAGTTAAATTAACAAATAAATTCCCACCTATATTTGCTTTTATTATGCATTAAGAATTATTAAAATTAAAATGTAGAATAAATTAAAAGTAGTGCAATTATTTTCAGTAAAATGTATTGTTGCATTAATGTTGAAATGGAAAAAGGGGTTATCACAATATTTTATAAATAAATTAGAAATATGTATTATTTTTATATGTATATTTTGAACATTAAATTATAGTTATTTATATTTTTAACTCTTTCAATTAATTTATGTCAAATATACAGTATTTCCAATGGGGTTATATTATAAGTCCCTGACTTGACTCATTTCTATGAGCAATCATTGTAGTACCAGCGGCTGGCCATGTGTGGTGCTGGGTTTACACCAGCTCAGAACTGTTGGGCTTTACTACATTTTAGGGGCCCTTTTTGGCTATGGTAACTTTAGAGGGGCAGGTTGTGAATAAGAATGGGCTTACTCTTTTGTGAGTGGGTAGATACCCCTTCCTAAATCCCCCCTGACACACCCTTACTCCATTTTTACACATTCTTCCCCTTAGTAAGCATTCACCGCTTTCTAGTCACTCTGCTCTGTCCCTCCCACAAGTACTGCCTAAATGTATACTTTCTCTTCACTTAGGGTGGAGATCTCTGCATAGAAAAAGCAAGAAAAATCAGAGTTTTAAACCCCCTATGCAAGTATGTGAATATCATTTTGTATTATATTTTGTAGTACTGCAGAACATTCCAAAAAATGCAGTTTGTGAATAGGTTACAAACTGTTTAAAACACTCTGGAGACTGACCACAAAAGAGACGTGTGCATCCTTTTACTTCAATCACAAGTTCTGTGTTAGAAATGTCATCATATTTCACAGGAAAAGTTACCTCTATTTCAAACCACTTTGTCACCTCCAATCTGACTACCTTGCACATTGATTCAGCCATTTCTCATGAATTTACATCTGGTCATCACAGTTCTTCACTTCCTTCCTTCCCGGTCTGCTTTTGTATTATCTTTAAACTCTCTCACTGAACTCATATCCAGTTGTAGGTCTGGATCCTGATTGCCCATTCACACATTGTTACAACTTAGGGCCTGATTTAGAAGTTGGCGGATGGAATACTCTCACACAAAGGTGACAGACATACCGTCTGCTGTATTATGATCCCCATAGGATAGAATCCGATCGTTATAGGGCAGAAGGGTTATCCGTCACATTTGTGATGAAGTGTTCCCCTCTGCTAACTTCTAAATCAGGCCCTTTGTTACCTTTTTCTCCGTCTGCCCATTGTGTATACTGGTACTATAGCACCTGATCTGAAGCTAGGCATGGATATCCCTTTGGTTAAGAAACCTGTTTTAGAAGCAAACAACATAGCCTATTACCAACCCTCTAACCTTCTTCCCACAGTAGCTAATATTCTGAAACTTTAAGAGCCCAAAATATTTTAGCTCTCCCTAAAGACTAATTGTATTCTGGATGATGCCCAAGCAGGCTTTCAACCTGACAAAAGCCCAGAACTGGTGATGGTAGCCGCCCTGGACGGCCTACACATGTCAACAGATATGAAAATATAGACAATGCAATGATGGTATTATATTTCTCAGCTGCATTTGACACCACCAACCATACAATTTTGCATTCCAGATTACATTAGGTAGACATATAGGTGGTAGTCCATCAGTGGTTCTCTTCCTTTTTATCCACTTGCTCAGAAATAGTGTTAGGGTCATATTTAGATGATTATTTTTTGTTACAGTCAGGATTTCCTTACAGGACTGGCCCTATACTTGTTAGCCTTTATTTATAACCGCTTTTGCATCTTGTCCGCTGCTTTGGAGTTCATCAATTTATTAATGTCAATGGCACTCAGACTCTCTTTGTTAAGACTCCAGATCTAAAGATGTGTCTACTTTAAGTAACTATCTTCAAGATGTTTACAGATTTGGATAGATAAGCAGTGTCTCAAACTGTCTAAGAAAAGTGAGAATTCTGGCAACCCGTGGCCACCCAACCCATAGAATGGGCATGGCCCGGATGGCAGGCAAACTGGCCACATTGTACTAGCGCTTAGACCTCAAGCTCAATCTCATTCCCTTTGACATCTGACATCATTCTATCAACTCCTTAAAAATCCCCCCGGTTACTGAGAGAGGAAGGGTGCTCAGCTGCCATCTCTTGTGGCTCTTGGGGCAGAGACTCAGGCAGGCGAAGCAGCAGAAAGGCCAAGGATGGGCAGCGCAGAGAGGAGCGGCCTGTTTATCCATCAATATGAGGCCTGGCTGTGAGGCTTGGTCTCCTAATGATGATTTTGTCCCCCCTTGGTGGAGTGGCGGTTGGCTAGCAGCCTGTGTGAGTACTTCCACAGACAGGTGGAGTCCCCGTGTATCCTCCACCTCCCTGGGGGCCAGAGCTAGTAAGGGAGGTGGGCCGCCACTGCAGAAGAGTGGGTGCAGTGAGCCCCTCCTCTTCATTCCGACTGGCGGATCAGCCTGATAATAGCAGCTGTGGGGCAGGGGCTCTGGTGAGGTGGTGTAGCTGTGCCTTGGAGATCTGGGCCAGCAGCTGTGGTCTCCGAAGTCCCCCTGGGCAGCGAGGCCACGGTACATTGCCTGAGTGAGTGATACATGGAGAAAACATTGATGAGTGGATCGGCCTTATTGCAGCAACTGATAGGTGGGGAACCAGGTGAGGTGGTGCGACGGACCCTTGAAGACTGGAGCCAGCAGATGTGTTCCCCTAAGGCCCACTGGGCATCGACGCCACAGAACAGCAGTCAAGTAAGTGATACACGAGGCACTGTGGCCTCTCACCCTATCAAAGGGCAGTGTCAGACCAGACACACCAGCATTACTAGCAGTGGCACAGTGACACTGTGGCCTATTGATTCACTGGTGCGGCCTACCTGGACTTCTCCAGGCCTGGGTCAGTTTTAGAGGTAGAATTGTTCCCCTGCAGAGGGGTGTGACTTTTCCCTTCCCCTATTGGCAGACAGTTCAGCCTGTGGGGCTCAGCACAGAGGAGGGGACCGTGTCTCTGAAGGGAGGTGTGATGGGGACTTGGTTTTGGCGGGGCTCCCCTGACGAGGTTTATCCATAGACAAGACCCTGGGACCTGTGGAGCTTGCAGTCTGGAAGACATGTGTGCAATGACCCACCAATGCAGATGTGATATCTGGCTTTGCAGAGTGGACAGGCCACACACCCTCTGCAAGCCTTTTTGAAAAGGACACCCTCCTACCCCGGTGCCTGGCTGGCAGCGGTGAGAACTCCCTATTTTTTTAGATTATGCTGTCCTGCAAATACTGAGGCTTGCTCGGGTGGAGGACTGAGTGATGGGCCTTTTTCCCAACAGCAGCACAACCATGACTAGGGGGGCTCGCAGTGGTAGGTTGTAACAACAGATGAAAATTGAAAATGCATAATCTTACCACCCCCTACGGCTCGTGGTGTGATGAAATTTTGGTGGGCGAGCCTTTCGGCACTGAGGGAGCACCAGATAGAGGTGAAGCTGGGGAGCTCTTGCTCAGAGACATCATGGCTGCCATACATGGCATCTGGACAACGCTGCTGTCACTAGAATTGTAAATTGACACTGTAACCTCGGAGGTCACCTTATTGCAGGCAGACCCAAGGAAGGTCAATGAGAGAACCACACAGATGAAAAAGACCATAGACCAACTCAAAAATTAGTTGGCGGCGCTCAAAGTCAAGGCTGAACAACTGCAGAAAGAGTGTGGTGATATGAACAAAGCTGGAGGACAGTGAAGGCCACCCAAGCTGCAACAATATCTTTATCGTCGGCGTCTGTGAGAAGGCAGATGGGCCAAGAGTCAAAGAATTTGTGGATGAGTTTATCCTGCAAGTACTGAACCCTAAGAAATTGTCCAAATTTTTCCCTGTGGACAGGGCCCACAGAGCACTCGTCCGACCGCCAGGACTGGACCAGACTGGTCTATCACTGCCCATATTTTTAACCACAGGGACAGGGATGCAATGCTACAGTCTGAACGCATTAGGGAAATTCTTCACTTTAAAAATGAGGCAGTACAGCTATACCCCGACTTCACTCTCAAAGTCCAGCAGCAGAGAGGACGTTTTAGGGAGGTGAAATGTAGACTATTGGGACAATAGGTGAAATACATGATTCTGTTACCTGCATGCCCTAGAGTGCATCATGATAGCACATCTTGGATTTTTACCACACCAGAGGAGACCTGGGATTGGCTTGAGGGTTGGAGACTGATAGAAAAGTGGCAAGACTGTGCTCGTTGGAAGGATCATCCCCAAACTGGCCTGGGGCCTGGAGCCTCTCAGGGGCAGAGCCTGAGGAACGGGGAGACCTTAGACTATGGCAGATTTGTAGTGCTTGCTGCACAGCGGGGAGCCAACCCAATCAAAAGACACAGCACCCGACAAGAGACAATGGAACTGAGTCAGGGCCTGGTTATCCCCCCTCTTCTCAGAAGGATCACTGAGGACACTGGACATGTGTGGGGGGATTATCTATCTTGAGACCCTATGCTGCAGATGTCTCATAGGGTAAGAGGTGTTGATACACAGTTGCTGTGGAGGTTCCTACTTAGGGGGCCTACTGTGATGAAAGCTTTGTATTGAAGTCAGAAGTTTTATTCAACATGGGGGAAAATGTGTTACTGTTTCTATTTGGGCGACATGCACCCTGCGCATTAAGGATGGCAGGCAGTTTTAAGCTTGCATTGCAGGGGGCGGGGTTAGGGGGGTTGGGAGGGACAAGTTCTGGTTCCTATGTTCATGGCACAGTTTAATACCACAGCCTTACCACAGCCTGGTGCCAGCACTGGTGTATAAGGGGGCAATGAGCTCTAGATATCAATGGGCTAGATGTCCGCTGACACATCAACACAGGCCCCCTTAGGGAGACAGGGATATAAGTTTACTTTTATGTCCGAGAATGATAACAGCTGACTGAGCAAAATCAAGAGATGGATTGGGATTCAACACCTAGGTCGACACAACCCAAAAATTGTAATGATGTAAGAAACTCATTTGAAAGGGATTGAGATAAAGATGCTAAATAGACATGGGTTTAAGATGAGTGCACATACCTGATTTAACCAGGACTCCAGGTGTGTGGGGATCCTACTTAAAAAATCAAAACCTTACACTGTACACTGCACAGGCATGGATGGCCGAAGGAAGTATGTGTCGCAAATGGTACCTGAAATTGGTGGACTTTCAATTTCTGTGCTGCATATATTCTGCCAAAACTAAAAGCCACAACACTGAAAGACCTTGGGGAGAGGCTCCTGCAGTTTCCTAGACGTGAAACTAGACTGAGACCCCCGGGCAAGGGAGGCCTTCACAGGCAGTGATTGTTGGCCTTCTTGGAGGCTATGGGGCTGGGAGATATTTGGGGAATTCTACTCCAGGGTATCTCTCATCCTAGGTACTAAATGATTCCCATACTACTCAGGAGCTCAACGCACCTCAACATGCATCGATTATCTCCTTGACCCATGCATCGCTGACATGCTTCAGCGACACCAGAATTATGGCATGAGAGATCCCAGATCACACCCCTCTTACAGGGTCCTTGCACAGGTATCAGAGGAGAGGGTGGAAGTTAGACCCTTGGTAACATAGAAATTAGGGTATCATGGAAGACATCAGGAAATGCACCAAGCTTTGCTTCCAAGAAAGAGTGGGCACAGTTAAGTCACTCACCACACTTTGTGAGGCCTATGAACCGGTCCTGCGGGGCCAGGCAGTGCTGCTAATAGTATGGGAGAAGTGGAGGAAATGGGAGTGGGATGAAAGGTTGAAGGAGGAAATACTGGTAATGAAGGCTAAGACAGACCCCGCACTTGAGCAGTGTGACAAACCTCAGCTTAAACAACAGGAGTCCAGGGCCATGGTAGAAAATACGGCGCACAGTATCACCCTTGCCTCCGAGAGGAGAGTATCTGAGGTAGGCGATAAGGTGGGGAGATTGCTGGTGTGGCTTGGCAGCAGAGAGAGAGAGACAAAAGTTGGGTGCTTGAGCTGCGGACAGAGGAGGGGGAGGTAACTAGAGGCAATGGAGAAAATGCAGAAGCATTTGCTTGCTACCTCTGTTCCCTTTATAGCTCACATATCATACGGCCCTAGGAAGATATTAAAGAATCCCTAGGGGAAATTAACACACAGGAGCTCATCAGGGAGGCAAGACAGGACATGGAGGCAGACATTAGTGAGGAAGAGATAGATATGGCAATCAGAGACATCCACACTGGCAAAGTGCAGGGCCCCAATGGCCTTCCATCAGAACTGCATAAGAAACTGGTGAGCTATTCCCACACCTTTGCAACATGTTACAGTAAGCAAGGCGACAGGGTGTTCTCCTGAGAGGCCAGAGGCCAGTCACTATCATTGTAATCCACAAGGAAGGGAAGCCACATATGGACAGTACCTCCTATCGGCCAACATACTTTCTGAACATGGAGATGAAGATCCTTGTCAAACTCCTGGTCACTCGCATGAGGAGAACTATAGAGAACCTAATTTACCCAAAAAAGTTGGGCTTATGCCGCTTAGAGGGACTAGGCTGAACCTCAGATAACAGTATGCGTGTATTGAGAGCATTTAGGCAAGGTCGGAGCTAGGGGGGAGGTTCCTGCCGCTCGATGAAGCCAAGGACTTTGATACGGCTGAGTGGGAATACCTGTGGACTGTACTGGCGAGGATGGAATTTGACCTTAACTATATGGGCTGGGTGTAGGAAGCTGGATCTCTATATGGTGTACTAAAAATAAGTACACTGTGCAGAGAGTTCAGAGAATCCCGATATTGTACACAGAGGTAAGAGCAGATAAGTCTATTCCTCTTTTTTGTGGTAGTGTGGGCTAACAGTTAGGCTTATCAGAGAGCAGTACTAAGCATTTGTAGTTGTTGTGTTCACAGAGGTAATAAATGAGACACACACTCAAGAATAATTCTGAGACAAATTTGTAAAAAAAGTACATTTGTATGTATTTTTTAAGACCAAGAGCACTGTTCTAAGGTGAGTACTTTCGGAGTTAGGATTTTTGAAAGTTCAGAAAATATAAACATTTTGTGCTCAATTACGTACCATAGGAATCAATGGGGAAAGAGAGGAAAAATGAATATACAATCAGGCATTGCTTTCACAAAGTTCAGCTTCTTGTTTTAGTTTGATGTCAGGAACAGGTCCAACGTTTCAGCAGGAAAAGTTCAGGAATATCCGAGATGGGGCGGGAACAGAGTGCTGAGGGCCTTGGAAACTGGTGCACACAGACAAAGGGGACGACTTGAAATTGCACTGCACAGGTGAACTTACAGGTAATTCCAGTGGTTATCCTTAGGGGAGGAGGACATAAGGCTCTGGGGACCACAGGAGAAGAGCTGATTGGTAGGTGCTGGGGCCAGTGGGGCTATGTACAGAGCGTACAGGTCAGCCGGGCATTGTGCATCCTAAGGGTCCTCGTGGTCAGGAGTAGACAGCTTGGAGAGGCAATCTTGGGACAGCAAGGCGACTCAGGAAGTGTGAATTGGGTGTCTTGACATCCCTCGATGGGTGCTTGCTTCTGGTGTTTTGGGAGTCCGGAGTGGATTTGTCTGCTTGTTTTTTGCCGTTGGGGGTCTGGTACCCCAGGTATTGGTACACCACAGCTCAGTAGGTCCTGGTGCATACAAACTTGGTGGAGAGTCAAATCTGACCCTCTTGAAGTACCGGGGATTTTAGGACCCCAGCGGTGCCAGGGATAGCACCCTATGACTTCGGGTTATCCTGTTGCTGTAGTATTATAAAAGACGCTCTCATGGTAATGTAACAAAGAAACTGGCAGAAGAAGCTGAAATATGAAAAAGACATCTTTATTAAACATTAAATGAGTGAGACTACGTCGCACAGAAGCCTTAGCAACTGAATGAGGCAGTCTGCAGAACAGAAACCAGTCTCCTTTTTTATGGAGAATGTTACGCTCTGGGCAACACCGCCCTTCTCTTGCAGTTGGTCATTCACATATTTTACTTCAAAGAACAGGCAGAGTCATGATTGCAATCTCACATTTCAGTTCAGCCAGCCCGCAATTATTTACCCAGCAAGGCTCAGATCCCACATCAGATATCAACTGACCCCAATAAACATGAGCATCTCCTGTTTTGGGAAACAAGCCATAAAGCAGGAACAGTCAGGTGTGAAAGAGATTAGCCGGAGGCTTGTGTGAGATGAAAAGGCTTTATGGTGTGTCAAGCCCTGATGCTAATCACAGGTGGCCAGGGGACGGGGAGCTCGTGAGACCGGACTGACCTGGTGCAGCGGAGCCAAGCTGCCCAGGTCACAGAGAAGTCAAAGGAAAGTACATGTGTTCTGGAGGCCTGTATTTGTTCTTAGAGTGTAGTCTATGTGAGGGCAACTATAAGATGGCCACCGCTCCAAGATGGAACCCACGGAGTCAATGTATAATAACGTATACATAGTGCATTTGGCAATGGGACGTTATGCAAAGCGCTTGTACATACCGCATTGACCAATCGCGGTTTGCTAATACATGAATAAACAGGGGTAGGGCCCTGTCTCCTACGTGGTCCCAAATACCAAAGTACGACAGACCCTCCTTTTGCCCTTACATAGGCAATCACTATACTCATACTGATCTTAGTCCAGGTCTATATTCACCAGATCATCAAGATGTTGCTGATGGAGCAAAATCCTTGTACTTGGACTCTCTCTCTCTGGACAGGTCTCCTTGAACACGAAGAAGCACAAAGGCCACATATGGCAGGACAAAATAAGGAATACCTCTATCTAGGTGGCATAAGATCACACCCCCAACAATTAGTGATGTTCACTACTAACTAGTGTCGATGCAGAAGCTGTATAGAAGAATTGCTTACGAATTCTGATCTTTTAACCTGCTCATGTTCAGGAAAAGGGTGAAAAGAGTGCAAAGAAACAGTAGTGGAAAAAGACATAGGTTGGGAAGCGGGTGCAGAAGTCAATTGGGTAGAGAAAAACAATCCCACCCATAAATGACAATGTCATGTTTAAAAAAGACACTGGAAAACTCGTTATTAAAAACATATAGACAACGGGAGAAAGTAGTGACCACTATTACAAATGAAATAATAATTTTTATGTTCAGGTGAAACAGTGGTGACCCTCATCAATGCTCTGAGGTGAAAAGGGGGTACTCTTTCCACAGAAAATGGCCCTTTATTCTGCTTATACTGAACAGAATAGTACTTTAAGACAATGCCAGCAAAACAATCCGTTTCTAACACCTAGTCTATACCGTCACATGGAAACCTTTTGTGAAACCAACTATGCCCAGAGTCCGTTCAAAAAGCCTCTCTGGCAGGCTTCTATTGTCAATCAAATCTTCTTCTGTTGTTTTCTTTTGCATGGGCCTCTTCATTCAAGCCTTTCATGAGAGAAGTACTATTTAGTTGGAGTGCCCTCCTGGCAAACACCCACAGCTCACACGAAAGTCTCAATGTCCCAAGGCAGTGCGCCAGTATCTTTCCTTTGCGGCAGGCACTACAGGTAGTGTGCTCTCCATTGATCAAGGGCACAGGTCATCTCGTGCAGATTCGGGACCATTCTCAGACTCCAACACTCGTCACTCACTGTCAGAGGACGCTCAGGCTGCTCTTCCATGGGCACTGGAATGTAGTGCCTTCTGTCAATCTTGGATCCGCCGGTGCACTGCACTACCATTGGAGCAAAGGGAAAAGAGGGGGGTGTGTGGCCAAAAACTCAGGCCAAGGGGCTCAAGGGACTGCACACTGTCAGAGGTTACCAGCACATGACAGGCGCTCTTGTGCACTGAAATTCTGATTCTGTGGCAAAACCAGCTCCTCCATCCTTTCTGATGTTGAATGCCTTCTGATGAAGCAAGTGTGATGCTTTAAACAGTTTGTTGTATAACAAGGGGACTGTAAACAGGTGGTCTGCGAGTTTCAAAGGAGTGGCCACACGCCATGGGACAATTTTCGTCTCGAATACACTGTCTTTCTCAGGAAGCAATACAAATAAAAAGGCAGTAGGCAAAACAGTGCCTCTAAGCTTTTCAATTGGGTTTCCGTGTGAGAGCCTCCATCATCTAAGGGTAGATAACTACACGAGAATTCTATCTAAAATGGATGTCTTCACATATGGTGGCATTGTCTAATAGGGCAAACACATTTTTTTTTCAATGATTACATATAAGTGTTTCTAAATTCCTTATCCAGGACATCTCAATAGAGAAATCACGTGGTACAGATTATTATAGGCATGTAGAAACCTTTCACATCAGGTGCACTAGGCAATACACAGGCTAATAGTCAGATATGAAAACAAAAGCAAGAACTAGAGGGTCCTGATATTTGCATGATTAGAAACTTCTGATCCCACCGAAAATTAAAGCAGCAGGAACAAAAAGGGTAAAAACCACATTAAAAATAGACATTGAAAATTTGTCATGTTCAAAAAGTAAACGTAAGATATCTCCTTTTGAGATGGAAAACTTGTCTTACTATAATATTGAGTCAGTTAGCCAGTCTATCGCTATCCTGACAGTCAGGCTGGAAAACATTGAAGCAGGCCTAAGGAAAATTCTTGGAAACCAGTCTGGTCATGCAAAAGGGAATTGTACATAATATGGGGGTTCCTGGTGCATCACTGCAGTCTGGAAGTATGTACCTGAACAATACACCTACAATAATAAATGGGCTGACTGGTGAAAGGAATACGGAAAAGGGAATTGGAACTAGGACACAACTAAAATCCCCAATCACTAAGCATAATGCGACATTGGGCAGGGAAGAAACAAAAGCAATAAAAAATAAAAATCTATAGGAAGGACAAGAATTTACTTGGGTGGTAGTCAGGCATGTGACAACACCAAGAGTGCGGGTGATACACAAAAGGCCAAAGTCACATACGTTTTAACTCTACCGCTGGCGACTACACCATATACGGTAATCTTAGGTAATGTTCCAGTTCCTTCTTCAGGGAAAAATGAAAACCTAGTTTTCTTTTAAGGAACAAAAGCCATAGGCTACTTAGGAAGCAAAACATCATTAACTAATGTAATATAGAGATTAGGCCACCTTGAGTCACAGATCTATAATTTCATCCTTAGGTCCAATCAAGGATACATAAATGTAGGGCTGCCTGTTCCTTTAAGGGAAGGGCAGTAACGTGACTAACTACAGGTGATACACTTCGATCCTGTAGATCTCTTTTAGTTTTCTGTAATACGATTATAGCCAATTTAGACATGCACTGGTGAAGTGTTGTCTCTCATGCTCACAGCATGAAATATCATTAGCTGTGGAATTTAGTAACCAGAACAAGTTCAACCAACTGTTGCGTAGCGATGGGCATCGTCATGACCATCCCCTCACAATATAGGTAAACTTGTAATAGTATCAAAAGCAGCAACAAAAACAACGAAAACATGCAAAAAATAATAAAAACGCACAAAACGTCAAGCCATCAGATATATTTGCTGTATATCAAGCACAAAAAGCATAGACAAAACAATAGCATATGTAATAAGCGGTGACACACAAACACCATGTCATGTACTTTATGCACTGTAAAACTGCAGCCCAAAACCCAATATTTGGGCCTGTTTAATTTGTCAGGTTTAAAATACTTACCCTCCTTTTTGACAGTAGATCACCAGGCAATGGAAATCTGCTGTCAAATATAACTTTACTGTTTCTCTTCTAACATACAGGACCAGCAAGAACAATTCATGAGAGAACCAAATACACAAAAATAAATTGCCATTATTAACTGTCAGGCATCATTCTATTTTTTTTTTAGAGCACCAATGTATCTGCAAAGCATTTAACATGATGTTTGGACTTTCAAAGAAAACCCCTTTGCTATATTTTCCCTTTGGAATTGAGTTCTTTAGTTTTAGTGATGCTATGGAGAAACCAGAAACCCCACCTTCAGAGGCCCGTGTAGCAAGGGCATTCTGCATTCCACAGAGGCAAGGCCCTAATTTAAAAGGTCATAAATGTCAACTCCATTGTTTACGGGAAAGATAGCATCTCAGCAGCGTGACCGAGCCAGCCTCTGCAGCTCTCCCAACCCCCAGCTTCGGACACTCTGAATTCGTCAAAGCCAGAAGGCCTTCCTAATTCCTCCTAACTTGCAATAATTCGCTCTATTTTGAAAAATAATTTCTCCTTTTTAGGCGCTAAAAAAATTATCTCTATTCCCATATTATTAAACTACATTTACTGTGAATAATTCACAAAACTTAATAACGCACATACCACTTTTTAGAATAAATCCTTGTTACAATCCAATGTAATGGGACACATTTCAACCACCTTAAATGAATGAACGTCTCAGTAGGCCCAGCCAAAGTTAGCTAGAACTCCAGCGATTGAGACCGCTTTCTGCCCCAGTCCACTGGCACTGCGAATTGTATTCGCAATGAGTTTTGATATCTTCTTCATCATTTAGTCATTTGCCTTTATTCAAGCTCTGTTTGTCGCTTTCATATTAGCATATGAAACTCAGTGCCTCCCGCCAGGTAATTACAATATTTTCACCCCTACTGCTAGAACCTGCAATCTCATCTTTCCCCTCCTATTTACTCAAACCGATACCACATTCCTTTTTATTCCCTTCGTCAATACAACCTTCCTCACGCTACTCTTCATGTCTTTATTACTCCCCTTCATCATCTCTCTTCCCTCCACGGCATTCTATTTTCCCAATTGTCCTTCTCCTTCCTACGTATTACCTAGTTCCTATAACCGTAATTCTACATTTCTCCACCCCTCTATCATTACTGACTTCATCACGTACCTGCTCACAAACATCCTCTTTTTCCCTCATCAAAAAAAAGAATTCTCCATTTCTCTTTCTGTATGTGGGTGCTAACTCCATTAAGGCCGTTTTTTATTAACATCAAATAGTTGCGGGTTGTGACACCATATTTTATTTAATTTCTCCAAGTTTTAAAAAGGTCCTGTTTTTCATAGCGTGTTCAGTAGTATCGTGACAGACACAGCTAAAGTTAGAACCTTCAACCCTGATATTAAAACAAGCCTTTGTACTGGCACATTGACTCATTGAATCATAAGAAGGCACAACCTGTAAATATATATCAAAACCTAAACGTATGCATGTAATGAAGCCTGAGACACTTTAAACAGTACTCCGAATGAAAGAAAATGCAATTGAAAGAGTCTTTTTACCCAAATTCGACTTTGATATTTTAAGCATTAAAAAATGAATATCCTACAATTTTCTTGCATAATATGCATTACCAGAATGTCTATTACATAACCCATGAGTCAGGCATTGGAAATAATAACTTATACTTTATAAAAATGAGCTTGTTTGCGCCTGCGCCAAGGGAAAATTGTACGCACGAATGCTTGTCATTTTAGTGATGCAACACAACTTAAATCAAATTTTAATGCTAGGAGGTCATAGTATGAGTATTAAGATTTATAAATATCAAAAAACGATTTTGAAAAGCACTTATTTTTTTAAAATAATTTTTCCCATGATTAATAATTTTCTTTTAAAAAATCCCAATTATTCGTTTTTGTGATAATTCCATGTATAAAAAACAAGCTGCATCCCTTGCCTATCATTTTGGACACATTTAACTCACAAGCCTAAGCGCATAAGCCCAATTTGAAACGCGTCACATTTTTGCGCCACTTTCATTTAAAAGGACGGTTCTGCCAAATTCCACCCGTGTTCAACTGGGAAGGTGCTGGCTGAATGAACATTTCTGTCAAATATACTGCAGCTGAAAAGTTTGCCTGTGAACATCTAATACAATGCATCTAAGGAAAATGCTGTAAATTTATTTACTTTTGCAAAAATAGATAATTTCGTTTTTGGGGCCTGATTTATGTCTATCGAATGTGTTTCTAATTTTATCCTTTAAGCATTTAACGGCAGTTTTGTATATGTGCACAATTGCTCATTCTATAAATTAAAGAGCAACACATAGCTATTGTAGCACATCACATTGTTCATTTCTGGATTTTTGTTTTAAGTTTCTACTTGATATTAATTAACCAGCAATCTACTTAACAGACTGGAAACATCAGAAGACCCACAAACACATATTGAGCTCATTTCAGACATAAACAGAAAGGGGTTAAACAGACAATACAGCGCACTTTAGCCATTTTTCATAAATAGCGCCGTCGCAATTTACTTACGGAAGTTGCACTAATGAAAAAAACCACAGACATTTAAACACACAATTGACTTACAAACAATACGCATGACAGAAAGAAAGAACAGCTCACAGACTATACTTGAAACAAACCATTTGCAAATACTAGTTGTAGGTCATATTTACAAGCAACGCTTTTCAATAGTGTTCCAAAAGGCTGCATAAACAGCCCCACAGACAGATGCATGTCCAAGAAGTAGTGAATGCGCTCAATTCACTAGCTTTGCCTAGCAGAACACCACACAAAATCGTTCTGCATATCTTCATTCATGAAACTGCGCAGAACGAAGGATCCTTGTTTTGTATTATGTCATATTTTAATTCCCTGGGGATACAAAATCACCAAGGAAGAAATATGTTTTTAAATTTAACCTATTTAGATATTTCCTACACTATGGTACCTTTCAAAACAAAAAGCAACACATTTTTCCATGTGAGCTTACAAACAGGCATGCCAAAAATACTGCGGAAAACGCAAGTATTATAATCAAAACCAAATGGAGAAATATCTCCTCATTACCTGCCTACGCAAATTGCAATTCGCATATCCAAACCTATACAAACCAAAAGCTACATTTCCAAATTTGCTAAGATCAGGCATCTTATAGCTCACTAATCTAGCTTCAAACTTCAAGGGGTTATCTCTACCAAAACACTCGCAAATATGCGAGACCCTCAGTTTTGGTAATTGCAATGACCAAATCAGAAACCAAGAAACCAACCCCTCGGCTTTGGTAATTGCGATAACCAAATCAAAGACCCAAAGAACCAAAGGAGTGGGAGCGACCCATTTATACTTAACTCTTACTTTTATTAATCAAAAGGTTATCCAAATTCTAACTGTCAAGTTCTTCATAACAAAACGTCTTTTATAATACTCACGCCAAAAAGGGTTCTAATCGGGAGTGACATCTTTTGGAGAGTCAAAGTCAGAAAGATCAGAGATATACTGGGCTGCAGAGACAAAGAATCCCCCAGAACCTCGGTACCTGCTTAGTGGATTTCTGTCCTGTTCTCCCCAGTAGATTTCTGTCCTCTGACAAGATCGCTCCTCCAGATAGTCACTTGTATTGATGCCACGCTGTCGGGCGCCAACTGAAGTACCGGGGATTTTAGGACCCCAGCGGTGCCAGGGATAGCACCCTATGACTTCGGGTTATCCTGTTGCTGTAGTATTATAAAAGACGCTCTCATGGTAATGTAACAAAGAAACTGGCAGAAGAAGCTGAAATATGAAAAATACATCTTTATTAAACATTAAATGAGTGAGACTACGTCGCACAGAAGCCTTAGCAACTGAATGAGGCAGTCTGCAGAACAGAAACCAGTCTCCTTTTTTATGGAGAATGTTACGCTCTGGGCAACACCGCCCTTCTCTTGCAGTTGGTCATTCACATATTTTACTTCAAAGAACAAGCAGAGTCATGATTGCAATCTCACATTTCAGTTCAGCCAGCCCGCAATTATTTACCCAGCAAGGCTCAGATCCCCCATCAGATATCAACTGACCCCAATAAACATGAGCATCTCCTGTTTTGGGAAACAAGCCATAAAGCAGGAACAGTCAGGTGTGAAAGAGATTAGCCGGAGGCTTGTGTGAGATGAAAAGGCTTTATGGTGTGTCAAGCCCTGATGCTAATCACAGGTGGCCAGGGGACGGGGAGCTCGTGAGACCGGACTGACCTGGTGCAGCGGAGCCAAGCTGCCCAGGTCACAGAGAAGTCAAAGGAAAGTACATGTGTTCTGGAGGCCTGTATTTGTTCTTAGAGTGTAGTCTATGTGAGGGCAACTATAAGATGGCCACCGCTCCAAGATGGAACCCACGGAGTCAATGTATAATAACGTATACATAGTGCATCTGGCAATGGGACGTTATGCAAAGCGCTTGTACATACCGCATTGACCAATCGCGGTTTGCTAATACATGAATAAACAGGGGTAGGGCCCTGTCTCCTACGTGGTCCCAAATACCAAAGTACGACACTCTGAAGCTGTTGTACCTCTTCTTGCTTTGGTGCTGTGTTGAGGTCATTGGGAGCAGCAAGTCGACCAACTGGACTTCACAGGATCGGTGCCCGCGGTATGCCGGGGAGTGATACCTTCTCTCCAAGAGAGCTTCTTGGCAATTTCTCAATGGCTGGAGGTTCTCTGGGGTTCTTGGAGTCCTTTCAGGTTTCAGGACGACGCTGTAGGCAGCGGTTGCTGAGTCGTTCTTGCAGCTGGCAGGGTTTGGGGCCTCTTTCTTCTGCAGCAGGGTTACCGTTCCCATGCAGCGGTTCTTCTGTTGTCCTGGTCTTTTTTGTTTTAACGATTCTGAGGTTCTGGTCTTGGGGAGCCACCTACATACTGAATTGAGGGGTGTTACAAGGGAAGACAGCTAATAGCCGATGTGCTATCTACCTTTAGAGTGCCTGCACCCTTTAGTGATCATTTCCTGTGGGAAGGGCACTACTGTAGCCCTGATTGGAGGTTTTTTCACCATCTCAAGATGGTGGAACATCAGAAGAGGGGTTCACCTCCCCTGCCCCGACCTAGGGCTTCTGCAGGCTGAGGGCTGAAACCTCCTCTCATCTAACTGATTGTCCAGCTTTGCTTCCCACCAAGAGTGGAGCAGGAGAGGGGGCATTGCCTCCTCCACTATCTGGAGGTTCCTGGGTTGGAGTTCAAAGGTAACATTGCCTTTGAAGCTTCCAGCCCTGTAAAGCCATCCTGTCCTGGAGGAGGTGTGAAACATCCCCACCCAGAGCAGGTATTGTTTCTGTCCTCTGAGAGTGGTGGCTCTATCCCATGAGGTCAGACACATGTCTGGGAGTGGCAGGCTGGTGATAACTGTCCAAATGCCCCACTAATGTTTGATTAGGCTTCAAGGGATCCTCTAAAAGGGTCTTCTGTGTGAATCTATTAATTAATTCAACACTGACATTAGTGAGGATTTAATATGGCAAGATGTTTGGTACCGAGCATCTTCGAAATCAGTTAATCCATCATGCAGATAGGAAACTCGTGTTAAGAAATATCCAGCCCATGTACTCTTTATGGCTCCCCTGTTCACTTACAACGTCACAGAATGGATTGGACATTGTAGGGGCATACTGCTCATACTGATATGCCCACACATAGGATATAGTGCACACTGCCTTAGGGCTAAAGGCCTGCAGTAGGGGTGACTTACCTATATCTTATGCAGTGTATGGTTGGCATGGCACACAGGGTTGTGTGCCATGTCGACTCTTTGGATTTTCCTGTATGAAGATGTGAAGCCTGCAATGACAGAGTGCATAGCCTTGGTGAGGGGCCCTGGGGTCGCACAACCAGTGCAGCAGTCCCAGAAGACCCTCTTTAGTACATATTCCCTAGGTGCCTGGGGTATCACTTACTAGAGACTTACAGAGGTAGCTGAAGTTCTGCCAATTGTGGTACAGTGTTTTGGGGAAGAGATCTTGCACTGAGGACCTGGTTAGCAGGGACCCAGTGCACTTACAGTTTGGCAACATTTTGGGGCTAACCATGCAAAAAGATGCACTTTCCTACGGTGGGTAAAATTACTTTAAAATGAACAGCTAACTCAGGTGAGAGTTAATCTGACCCAGTCCCATCCCATACTGCTGCACTGAGGCATCTGGCAGGGATGCTGCTTATCACCAATGCTCTTTGCCTTGGCGCTGGAGTCATTGGCTTGTTGGGTATGCACTGAACTGCTGTTTAGTGATCTCACTTGGTGAAGAGGGGGAATACAGGATTTCCCTCTACACAGATGATATCATGTGATACATGTTGAATCCTGAGGTTTTCATCCCTATACTGCTCCATATATTCCACCTATACCATACCTACTCAGGCTATACAATTCGTAGGGGAAAGCCTCTCCTCTACTCCCTGTGTGCATGGACTGCACAACACAATCTCCTGAATGGTCTCATGGTGGAAACATGGACTTCAAGTATCTGGACCTCTAATGTGACTAGACAGCTTGAACCTTTCTGCACGATTAATCTTTATTCAGTATTGGACCATTTTAGAGCGGATGTCCAGCATTGGAGATTGCTGCCTCTGCTGTTCCTTGGCAGGGCAGCAATGTACAAAATAATTGTTTTACCCAAATTCCTCTGCATGCTGCAGCACACTCTACAGGTACAGCCTGAGTTCTTCCAATGGGTACATCAGGCGGTTCAACAGCTTCTGTGGAATGGGTATCTGGCAAGGATATCGATGAGCAAGCTCAGAAGGAGATGGTATGATGGGGGCATCACCCTCCCTGACTTGGAAAAGTACTATTGGGTAACACAACTGATACTGGTCGCTGTGAAGTCTTTGCTCCCCTAAATGAAACCTTGATCAGGGAGAACCACCAGGACCTAGGCCCGGGGGCTTCGCAAGGGCACTGTACTCCAGGAAGCGCTGCATGTCTCTCCCATATCTCACGAGAGTTACAGCTTTGGTGTGGTGGAGTGCAGCTAGATTCCTGTGATGGCAACGTTGACCCAATTAGATGACCCCTCTATGGGATGGCCGTACCTTGGCAGAAGTGGGGCCCCTCAAGAGTTTACACAATGGAACCTAATAGGCATAGCTACGTTGATGTGAGAAGGGGACAGAATGTGATCACCAAGGAAGTGTTGTAAACAGAATACGATATGGCATCCATTGCAAGCACATATAGAGAAGGGCCAACCACTGGAGGAATCCTCAATAATGGAGGACAGACTGCTGACAGAACAACTCCTCACAAATCAGTGTCTCTAACCTATAATAAATGAATGCATAACACCTATGATCCCCTGCTGAGGCTCAAAAAGGCCTTTAAGGAAGATGTTGGAGAGCTAGAAGAGGAGGAACGGGAGGAGGCACTTCGCTCACCTAGGAACGTGGCAGTTAGAACCCAGTTCCAGCTGACACAACTCTGTATACTTCACAGGTCCTACTACATGCGCATTTTATTGCACAAGCTGGGTAGGGCTAGTACGGATGAGTGCGCCAGGTGCTGTGGGGTTCCGGGGGTCTTGAGCATATATTGTGAGATGGCTCATGCTTAGAGGGCTTCTGGAAGGGGGTGCACAACATCTTTTGAGAGGGAGCTGGCCTCATGACTGAGGTATCACACAAAATTATTGTTTTGAACATCTGGGGTGAGGAATGTCCTGGAAGGTACACTAGATTGCTATCCAGCATGGGATTAGTTGTGGCCAAAAGAAATGTTGTTCATCGATGGGGTGTGACTGAACCACGGAATGTTGAGTAGTAGAAACCAGACATGGACTGGTGCAGGACTGCAGAACGCCAGGTCTATGAAAGAAGAGGATGACCACGCAAATGGGAGAAAATATGGAGCTGGTAGGGTGCATTTCGAGGGGTTTTGGATGAATTGCCAGGACAAAAGTAACATTCTGCCTGTGATAATGATACTGACTTTAGGACGCTTTGTGCATGGGAGGGAGCAATGGGAGGAAGATGTGGCAAGAGGGAGGGTTTATACAGGGTGTGCCAGTAAAGATTGATGAAGTATCCTGAGAGATATGCAGTGCTACCATAGTGATTTTGTTTATCTATAATTGCAAAATAAAATATATTGGCCCGATTCACAAATGTAATCTGAGACAAAATCCTAACTCCAAAATGCCTTTTGTAAATACCGAAAGTCACAAAGTTAGGAGATGTCATCATTGATGAGTTATGTAATATGTGACATCATCAGCAGGGCATTGCGGGGGCATGAGTTATAGTTAACTCAGCTAACTATAACGGCTAAATTTCTCTGGTTTTGTATGAGTGAAATGGCAGACTAACTATAACATCCCTAAACCTGTGTTTTTTTAAGTGAATTTCTAAGGTTTTTTAAATGCTAATTTCTAATTATAACGTCCCTGAAACCTGTGTTTTTTCAGTGAATTTATAAAGTTTTTTAAATGCTATTTTCTAACTGAAACGTCCGTGAAACCTGTGGGTTTTTTCAGTAAATTTCTAAGATTTTTTAAATACTAATTTCTAACGACAACTACATAGGTAAGACTTGTGCAGTAAGAGCAAGAACGGTGCAGAAAGAGGCAGGAGAAGTGCAGAAAGAAGCAAAAGAGGTAGAGAAAGAAGCAAGAGAGGTCCAGAAAGAAGAGAGTGAGGTGCAGAAAGAGGGGAAAAGGTGCAGAAAGAGGCAAGAGAATTGCAGAAAGAGGCAAGAGAGGTGCAGAAAGAGGGAGAAAGGTATAGAAAGAATCAAGAGAAGTGCGGAAAGAAGCAAGAGAAGTGCAGAAAGAGGGTAGTGAGGTGCAGAAATAGACAATAGAGGTGCAGAAAGAGGCAAGACAGGGGCAGAAAGAGGCAGGAGAGGTGCAGAAAGAGGAAAAAAGGTGCAGAAAGAAGCAACAGAAGTACAGTAAGAGGCAAGAGAGGTACAGAACAAAGAAGAAAGGTGCAGAAAGCAAGAGAAGTGCAGAAAGAGACAAGAGAGGTGCAGAAAGAGGCAAGAAAGGTGCAGAAAGAGGTAAGAGAAGTACAGAAAGAGGCAAGAGAGGTACAGAAAGAGATAAGTGAGGTGAAGAAAGAAAATAAATGGTACAGAAAGAGGCAAGAGAGGTGCAGAAAGAGGACAAAAGGTACAGAAAAGGCAAGAGTGGTACAGAAAGAGGTAAGAGTGATGCAGAAAGAGACAAGAGAGGTAGAAAGAGGCATGAGAGGTGCCGAAAGAAGAGAGTGAGGTGAATAAAGAGGCAAGAGGGGGCTGAAACAGTTAAGAGAGGCAAGAAAGGGATAAGATAAGTGCAGAAAGACGCAATAAAGGTGCAGAAAGAGACAAGACAGGTAAAAAAAGGTACAGAAAGAGGCAAGGGAGGTACAGAAAGAGGCAAGAGTGGTGCAGAAAGAGGCAAGCAAAGTGCAGAGAGAGGCAAGAGAAGTGCAGAAAGAGGAGTAAAGGTACAGAAAGAGGTAAGAGAAGTACAGAAAGAGGCAAGAGAGGTACAGAAAGAGATAAGAGAGGTGCAGAAAGAAAAAAAATGTACAGAAAGAGGCAAGAGAGGTGCAGAAAGAAGCAAGCAAAGTGCAGAGAGAGGCAAGAGAAGTACAGAAAGATGAGGAAAGGTACAGAAAGAGGCAAGAGAGGTACCAAAAGAGGCAAGATAGGTGCAGCAAGAAGAAAGAGAGGTGTAGAAAGAGTAAGAAAGGTACAGAAAAAGTAAAGGAGTTGTAGAAAGAAGCAAGAGAGGTACAGAAAGATGCAAGAGAGGTGCAGTAAGAGGAAGAAAGGTGCAGAACAAAGCAAGTGAAATGCATAAAGAGGTAAGAGAGGCACAGAAAGAAGCACGAAAGTGCCAATTTAACCCCCACATTTTGCATTTACTAACACATGACCATTCCAACTTTGTAAAGGGCCTTCCACCATGCTGCAAACTTGTTGCTGAATTTTTGGTCAATTTGAGCCTTTTCAGCTAGAAACAAGGTTTTTTAAATTCAAATCTGCAGATTATGTGGCAGATGATGGATTATGTGGCACATACAGAAATTGTATAATTATGTGAAAATTAGCACGGCGGAACAGTCGCATAGGTCCAATGGCCCTCCTTAAACCTCAGACTAGGCCCAGAAGTGCTCCTCTGTGGATGTTTTTTTTTTTGTCTTTTTGAGTTTAAAGTTAAGCTTCTATGGAAACGAGGAAAGCTAAACCTGAGGTTCTCACTCCACAGCACAGACTCCATATAATTCCTATATACTAAATACCACATACTTTCTATCCACATAATTTCACTGCACAATATACCACATAATTCCACTACACACAACATACATCCACTCCACTCCAAAAAACATTACTAAGAAACGTTTACCTTTACAACCCCAACATCTCTAACTCTCACACATGTGAGACCTATTGCATTTCAAATGCTTAACTAGTAGTCGCGTTTGCAGAGTGGTTGAGAAAAGGGGCTAGGCCTCCAACCAGTGCTCAGGAATTCAACTGCATAGGACTTAAAGGAGGTACCAAGAGGTCTTCTTGGCCCCCAAAGTCCCTCATATATAAAGTGGACTTCATCCCCCAACCAGTAGTGTGCCAGGAAGCATGTTTGCAGAATGGTGGAGAAAGGGGAGCGTGGCCTCCAAATACCTCTTAACAATCCCACTGACATCCTTGGGGGCCAACTACCCCTCCTATTACCTACAGTAAGTCCCACACAGCAGGATTGCTAAGTTCTCATAGCAGATCACGCCCCCTTTGCCCACCACTCTACAAATGCGCTCCCTGGCGTGCTCTTGAATGGGGATTGAAGTCCCCTTCGCTGCTGGGGGTTCCTAGGGGCCACCTAGCCTACCTGTTACCTCCAGTAAGCCCCACACAGTGGGATTGCTGAGAGGTGGATGCAGGCCACACCCCCTTTCTACACCACTCTGCAAACATGCCTCCTGGCATGCTTTTGGTTAGGGGATGAAGTCCCTTTTCCTCTAGACAGACAGACAGACAGATAGATAGATAGATAGATAGATAGATAGATAGATAGATAGATAGATAGATAGATAGATAGATAGAAGATAGATAGATAGATAGATAGATAGATAGATAGATAGATAGATAGATAGATAGATAGATAGATAGATAGAAAAATAGGGTGTGTACCTACCTGTAAAACCTTTGCCATGCACATGCGTTTATCATGCATGCCGTTACCAGGAGAATGTAAGAATTTTACAGATAATTATATACCATTTATATATCCATAACAAATGTCTATACTTACCTGTAAAATACTTACATGTAAATTTGAAATCTTACCCACGCATATCCCTTTACCATTCATGCCCTCAAAATCGAGTTAGTTGTAAAGGCATGTGTGATCAAGGCATATGCGGGGTAAATCCTGCATGATAACTGTAACTCATGGTATTGGTTGCCACATTGTAACGGTTGTGTTGTAAAGGCATGCTTGGTAAAGGAATGAGTTGTTCCATCAGACATCCCTATTGCGAGGCCTGGAAATTAAATATAAGAGGAGGGTTGTGATTACTAGCCACCTAGGCAAGATATTGCTGTAACTTACTCCCAATTTCCATGAGCTATTCAGCCTTTTCGTTGTGCTTTTTCAGCACTAAGGGCCCTATGTAGATAGCTAAATACCGGTCGGTAACGGCCGAAAATCAGTAATTTTCCCGTTACCGACCGGTATTTAGCCCTTTCCAATGTAGGAGGCAGGTTTTAAGGATTCGGTAATTTACCGAATCTGTATTTTAAGAAATCGGTAAAATACCGATTCTGTAAATTACCGAATCCTCAAATCCTATGTAGGGAGCACTCAAGTGAGTGCTTTTTTTGTTCCAAGGATTCGTTATTTACCACCAACTACAGTTTGGTGGTAAATACTGAATACCTGTTAAAAAGCACTTTTGTGCTTTTCTAGATATGCCATGTGGCAGACATACATGCCCTTAGGGCATGTATGTGCACCACATGTGCACACATGCACGATTCAGGGGTGCAACAGGGTGTCAACGTGACACCCTGCCACCCTTGAATCTGCTCCCCCTATTACCGAATCGGTATTTACCGAATCGGTAATAGTCAATGGCTTCCCATTCATTCCAATGGGCCTCCAGGCCCATAGGAATGAATAGGAAGGTATTCCTTATTACCGATTCGGTTAATACCGAATCAGTAATACCGAATATTACCGAATCGGTAAAATTTACCGATTTTTTACCTACATTATATTTACCGATTCATAAATACCGAATCGGTAAAATTCGGTATTTAAGAATCAGTAAATTTAAATTACCTACATATGGCCCTAAGTACGTAGACTATGCCCTTCCCTGGTTGCAGAAAAGACTAAGGAAGCCATGGCCATGTACACCAGAAATCCTGAGCTGCATGTTCACCAGTTTCCTCTCAGCTCCATGCTGCTTCAATGTACAGTAAGCAGATAAGCAGATATGATACCTTTGATGTAAAAGTTCTGAGGGATATACTTTCCCCTTGGAATTTGACGCCTTAGTCCTCTAAAATTCTGAAAGTAGGGAAGTTAAAAGGGAAGGGCAACAGGAGTACTGCTCTCTATTTTAAGCCAGGCACATAATTCGTATTCATTTTATTCATATATTCAGGGCCGGACTGGCCTTAGTGAGTACCATGCTTTCCCCCGGTGGGCCGCCAGGGAGGGGGGCATTTTTGTTACCGGGGGCTGGTTTTGCAGCATTTCTGCAATATCGGCCCTCTTCAACAAAAGCGGTGGCAAAGCTTGCCACTAGCACACCCACCCTCCTGCGCTCTTTGCCAGGGCCGGTTTCGGTTCACAGTCCGGCCATGCTTATATTTATTTGATAAAGCACCCTGTTACCAAAAAGTGGTTTCCTGTTAAGTAAATACTGCTGACCTCATATGCAACACAGAGAGGTACCTTACTACCCACATAGCAGCCCTGTTTGCTGCACAGCTGTGAGCTGTAGTAGGTGTCTGCACAATAAAGTAGCAGGCACAACCAGTGTCATATCTGACTGTGAAACTGTTTTATAGGTCCAAACAATCTTTTAGGTGGTACTTATTGTTCCCTTTATCCACTCTCATCAATTCACTCTAACTGGGTGTGTGCAGGTATAGTACCAGAATGCTGAGTTATAAATGTCATAGCAAAATTGTGAGCATTCAAAATATAGATAAGGGAATTATATATAGGTAATTATAGGTTTACTATTTTGTACTCGACATGTATGTACCCTTATAAAATATATCTCTTCCAGATATATAGATGTAGAGTTAATAATAGAAAATGTATACTTACCAATATATGCTACTGCCACAATATTTTAGTTTTGCATATATGTGCTAAGATATTCCTGTCGCATTATATTTCTGTAGTCTATATTGTGATGCACAAACTTCGGTGTATACTAATTACCTCAACCAACATTTTAAAGTAGGAAGACTTCAGCTCAGACTTTAAAAACTGTCACACATGCAGTGGAGCACTTAAAGTTGCTGTGCTACGCTATTTGACAGAAAGAGAGCAGGAAAGTGCCATATCTACTAAGATATAGCACTATCCAGCTCCCGTTCCTAATGCTTGTACACAATGAGGCTGCCGAGCGCCATGCACACAACTTTGCACCATTGTGCAAATGTGTCTGATTGAGTCTAACATAGGTTTGGTACTGGAAGGATACCCTTCCACTACAAACTACTATGCCCAAACTACCTTTAAATATGACCCACATTGGATGTGTGCTGTACAGTGCAGCACACATGAAAAGTGCGAAAAGTTAAGAGAAACAAAAGTGTTTTGTTATAACCTGTTGTGTTGTGTGCATCTTCATTATTTCTATTCTGTCCCTTGCTGCTCAGCCATGTGTGATGTCACTTAGAATGTTGGGTGTGAGGGACTGGAGGAGTTGGCAGTTGGAAGAGATGGGCTGAGCAGCAGGGAGGCTGCTCCTGGTGGGGCTCTTATATGTGGACTTGACAGAGGCTTTACTTGAGATCTTACCATCATATTTGATCCTGTAATCTGCCTAATAAATATACAACCTGTTTTACGTTACCTGGCTACCTGGTTGATGCTTCATTATTACACTGGCGACGATTTGGAGGAACTAACGCGTGTGCTGTATTATGCTTTATGAAGCTTAAAGGATTTTCAAGAGAAAGGAACTCCAAGAGTAATTCAAGTAAAAGGACTTCAAGTAACTTCAAGAGTAATTGCGTATTTTGAGGAAACTGACACTCAGGAGCCCCACCAGTGACCTATCCATCGGTCGCCCTAATATGTAAGTGTCAGTTTCTTTCTCACAGAGAACCTACATGTTGAAGGAGGATGGCTGTGAATATCTTTTCACGTTTTAATGCTTTGGAGGTGTTACTTTTGTTCAGCTGTTTTTCTACTGTCATGGGACAAGCTACTAATTGGGTGTGGCAGTGACAATTGGGACTTTCATTTTCGTGAAAATTGACACCCTTGTGAGAAGATAGGTATGGTAAAACCGATAAGTAAAGGCTACTATTTCTTCTAAGCCAGTGAAGAGAGGCTGCTGTGGGGAATGCTGACAATGTGAGCATCGAACATTAGTGCAAGTCTGTCTTCCCTGTGCTTGTGGAATGTTGTTCTGTGGAATTAGTAACCGTGAACTGTGAGTTTCGTGAGAAGAAAAGTAGTAGTTGGACTTTGAGTCTTTGGGCGTTGAATAACCGCAATTTTGCTGTTTAAAAGACTAAGGCGCGAGTTACAAGCAGCGCGCGCAGCCTTATCTGAACTTCATTGTCTGCCTCTGACGCTCCAGGCTGCTCGCGATCTGTGCCGGCTTCATTGTCCGCCTGCATGCACGGGCGTGCTGTGAGCCATCCAGCCCAGCGTCATTTACGTGCCGCCATCTTTACGCTCTACAAGCTCTGCAAGCTGTATGAAGGTGGAAACGGAATACTGCCAACCACGACTTGAAACTCGATTCTGAAGAGGTGTTGGAGTTTTCATGATGTATGGCTCACACTGTGTGCATGAGCGGCTGGCGGTTGGGGGAGGCATATTTCGACTACAGGGACCCTATGAGGACCGGAATTGCTTAGGCTCAGAGTTGTGAGTCTAAGTTTACCGAGCATGTAGTTCATTCATCTTGTCAAGGTGGACAGTTTCCTGCTCTGAAACGCATTGAAATCACTGAACTTTTGAGTGGAAATTTCGGGTGAGAGACCGCTCACCGGAGCATGGGACTTTTTAATACTTGTTAATTTCTTCTAAAAGCGGTTTGAGTGTTTTGGGTAGTTACTACATTGTGGGATGGTAACTCGTTTTATGGGTAGTGAATTATAGTGGGTTGATGAGTGCTCTAGTTCTGTTGTCAATGGCTGGTGAGTGCAATGTTATGTTGAGGCTGTGGGGTGTGTGTGTCTCAGTCCTGGTTCTAGTGTGTACAATTTTATGGTGAGGTTGTTGGCAGGTTGTGCTTCAATTCTGGGTGGTGAGTACCCATTACTTTGGTAGGGTTGTGGAGCTGTGTGGAGCGATGTGTTCAATTTTGAGACGTTTCGGGAGCTAACTGCCCAGTTCTGGATCATAGGGGGTTGTTCCCTTATTACTGTGATCAGAGTTATTTAAGTTTTGGAGTGTCTTGGGGAGGTTTATTTTCCCTATTGCTGTGTCTTTGGGAGGTGTTTTTCCCCTATAGGGTGACGTTGTTCCCCTATTTCTGTGATTTGTATCATAGGGAGGTTTATTTTCCCTATTTCGGAGTCTTTGGGAGGTGTTTTTCCCCTATAGGGTGACGTTGTTCCCCTATTTCTGTGATTTGTATCATAGGGAGGTTTATTTTCCCTATTTCGGAGTCTTTTGGGAGGTGTTTTTCCCCTAAAGGGTGATGTTGTTCCCCTATTTCTGTGATTTGCGGTTTGGAGTATCATAGGGAGGTTTATTTTCCCTATTTCAGAGTCTTTGGGAGGTGTTTTTCCCCTATAGGGTGACGTTGTTCCCCTATTTCTGTGATTTGTATCATAGGGAGGTTTATTTTCCCTATTTCGGAGTCTTTTGGGAGGTGTTTTTCCCCTATAGGGTGACATAGTTCCCCTATTTCTGAGTTTAAGAGAGGTGTTTTTCCCCTATAGGGTGACGTTGTTCCCCTATTTCTGTGTTTTGTATCATAGGGAGGTTTATTTTGCCTATTTCCGAGTTTTTGGGAGGTGTTTTCCCCTTTTACGGTGTTCCAAGTTTCTTAGGGTGGTGAGTTCCCCTTTTGCAATTACAATGTTCTGTGTGTCTAAGGGAGGTGTATTCCCCTATAGGGAGGTGTAATTCCCCTATTACGCTGTTTTGGATTCTAAGGGAGGTGTTTTCCCCTATGGGGTGGTGTGTTTACCCCATTGCTGTTCATTTGTTGGTGGTGTTTTCCCATCTAATTAGTTCCCTAGGGAGGGGGATGGGGTTCATTATTGATTTTCTTGCAAGTATTTTCTGATTTGTTGTATGTTTTCTTGCATAATGAATTTTCTGTTTGGTATTTTGGTGATATCTTGGTTTTATGCATTTGTATCTTTATGCTTTGTTTTTGTAAGGAAGGGAGATGTGTTATAACCTGTTGTGTTGTGTGCATCTTCCTTATTTCTATTCTGTCCCTTGCTGCTCAGCCATGTGTGATGTCACTTAGAATGTTGGGTGTGAGGGACTGGAGGAGTTGGCAGTTGGAAGAGATGGGCTGAGCAGCAGGGAGGCTGCTCCTGGTGGGGCTCTTATATGTGGACTTGACAGAGGCTTTACTTGAGATCTTACCATCATATTTGATCCTGTAATCTGCCTAATAAATATACAACCTGTTCTACGTTACCTGGCTACCTGGTTGATGCTTCATTATTACATGTTTCTTCTTTCTAACGTTATTTTTGGGTGCAGAAACCTGTCTACTATTGTTAGCAGGTAGGATTTTGCATCAGAAGCCATGGGTGGCTGCACGGGAATGCCCATGTATCACTGATGGAACACCCTTTTGAATCGGAGTGATGTAAAGTAGCACCTTGGTCTGCTATGCGTTACTTTCTGAAAAGTAAGTAAAAAAAATTGCACAAGTTTCGCCACTTTTGTGATGCAAATCCAGCGCCAAATGTTTCTAAATTTACCCCTCAATGTTCAAAGACACCAGCTGCATGACAAAGATACCTTCTTCTCACATAAAACAAACAATACCAGCTACTTCTACATATAAAACATTCACTTGTGCCCTATATAGAACCTGAAACACATTCAATTAGTTTTAGCTTTGGATAATTCATTATTTTGTTCACTTGGAAGACCACAAACATTACTTCACGGTTATATACCTGCATAAAGCATTGGGATCGAGGTCGTACAATTGGGGATAATTTTTTCTTTGATCTTTCGCCAAAGAAATAAAGGTTGACAATGTTGCACTTTAATAGGCATTCTTTTAGGTTGTAGTCACATGAAAGACCCTATTTTAATGAAATTAGGACTGTGTTGTTGATAGTTTTTTGTTGATAAAAACTCAGCTGATGGAAATAAGAAAACGCCTAGGCTTACAAATATGCAGACACTCATTTATTTTATGCGAGTCATCACAAAAACTATATTTCTCAAAATGAACTATCTGCATACCCTTTGAAAAACGAAAAAAGATAGATGAGTGTTTACTTTTTCAATTAAACTGAGAAAAGATAGCATGCCGGAAGATGTATCTGCTGTGCTTTTAAATTTATAAACCACTTAATGTTCTTTTTTCAGATGAGCATAAAAATGTGATACACTATCTCTACATTATAAGTAAATAAATTGCTATTTTTATGATCCTCTTAACTTTGTGTCAATGATAATTATACTTACTGGAACAGCTGATCTTATAGCTATGCTCCATTTGTTCAGCCAGCACTGCAGGTCTAAAAATATATATAAAACACAAAACGTGCATATACATTTGTTCAGTGATTTAACAAAGCACTCTGGCATGCAAATTAAAATAATGGTAAGTAATGACAATTATTCTAAAAGGAAAATCGATGATTGCGCTCAGTAAAATGAGACTGCTGAGAATCATGCTGCTTTCCACAACAACTGTATCATAATCATGTTAGTTACATAGAACAAGGGGAAAACACTCCGAAGAGTCAGTGTTTAATGTGAAAATTCGGATTCAGCTCCTTTGGGGTGGGAGATTGGTGGATATTGCTTCATGGTCTTACCCCTCTATTGAGCTGAAATGGGAGAAACCTCTTGCCATGGAGTCATGGAGACATGGGACATGGGATTTATGTACTTTAAACAAATAATTCTTGGCTAGCTCTGCAGACTTCGCTCTCTTGTGGATCTAAATCAGAAAAGACAGAGCTTGGACAGTGGTCGCCTTCCCTGCCTATGCAATTATAAAAAGGTATTTTGTTCAGTGAGGAGTCAGCTCTCATCACCAACTATTAACACCCTGTCCCAATAGTCCTGCTCGTCAGGTGCCTCATATGTTTTATATGGATAGGAGAGCCCGGGTAGGCAGGAGTCCCTCATCATGGTTCACCCCCACTGTTTTCGCACTATTTTCAAGAAATACATCATTCATAGTGGATAATCTGTGTATCTCCCCTAGGGACTGGAGGAGGGGGGATAGATGGTATGGTCCAAGGATTTAAGGGGATAGGTACAAGTGAAGTGGTGGGGTGATGAGTTAGCTGTCATGGCTTAACGCCTCACTCCACCACTTTTGAAACGCAAGGCTGCACCATATTTACGAGGATATGGTGCAGCCCTGCATTTTACCCCTGTGCAGACGCTACACTTAGCAGTGTAGCGCCAATGTGCAAGGGTGTCTGCGTGCAGGGGAGGATTGTTTATTTGTAGGAAGGTGTCCCTTCCTGCACATAAACAATGCTAAAATGCCATTTTATCACTTTTATGTGTGCTGCTTCATGCAGCACACATGAAAATCACAAAATGGCATTTTTTTTACAGATTGTTAAGGTACAGGAAGGAGGACCCTTCTGTACATAAACAATCCACGGCATTTTGATTTTTCCATAAGTGCTGCACAAGGCAGCACACATGGAAAAAGCGAAAACGAGGAGAAACAACACATTACTCCTTGTTTCGCCAACTTAAGACCATACCTGGTCTTAATTTTGGCGGTGCCTCCTATGTACGCTGCCCTTGTAGGTAGGGGGCAGCGTCAAAATCAATGGGTGTTGCGGTGGAATGCCCACCGCAACACCCACTGCCCACTCTTTTCAGGCTAAGCATAGCGTGAAAGGCGGCCATATTTAAAAGGCACGTTAAACCACATTAAGTGGCTAAAATGCTTGCCATGTAAATAAGGCGAAGCCCCTATCGCTACCACAACGTCGGAAAAAGTGACGTTGTGGTGGTGGTAGGGGCTTGTACATATGCCCCTAGGTTTTTGTACTTATGTGAGGCATGTCTTTTGTAAAAAAAACTCCCCCGTACCTCTTTCCCTCTTGTTTACTGTTTACTGTTAAAATGCTAATACATTTTTTTTTTTTATAATTCAAAGCCTGCCAGTAACGTAGTAAAGTTGTGCAAATCATCCTTAATGTAGTGAGAGGGCATGGTGTGCGGGGGTCATAGCATCAGTCTGGTGTTCTACTTGCCTTTATATGTTACGTTAATAGCGCTTCTAGAATGCATTGTAAGATACATAGTAGCATGCATTGAGGAACAGGCTAGTTGCCCATTTTGAAGCCATTCTTTGTTGCCATTTGGTTTCATCCCTCATATACAGTGAGGTGAAAATGTCTCTCAGTTTTGCTACAGAGAGTTCCATCTCTATAGGTGGTTGGAGACTTAAGTGTTTACACCTGAGCCAGGAAGAAAAAATGCATCCCTGGGTAACCTCATAACCCTGTACCACAAGGGACGTGAGTGTGAATACGAAGGACTGAATCATTACCTTTCTAAAATGCTGCCAAATTATTCCTACAGCCACTAAGACCTAGTCTAATAAAGTGGAGTTTAGATACACACTTTCGAGGGTACAAGAGCATGTGACATATACATGCCTATACCATCCTTTCAGTTGATTAGTAATTAAGAGTATCAGAGTATGGGTTGATCATTAATGAGAAACGTAAATTCATTCAATGTAGATCCCATTAAATTCTGATGAGGGATTTTTATGCAAGATGAATGAACTTAAGCAGGGACACAGAACCTACCTGTAGGATATCTGGTTATAAGTTTGCATCATTTGAACATATTTCTTGCAAAGGTCCTGGGTATTTGTTCCCTTGAAAAATATTAGTAAAACTCGTTTTTGGTAGATTAGGGTATAGAGAGCAGCACCAAGATTAGTCTGACCAACCTCATTTGCCACTCAGACAGTGTCTTAGGGGCTGATTATGATGGCGATGAACCTGCCACCGACAGGCTCTCAGTGGCGGGTTCACTGCCATCGTGAGGCCATTTTCCGCCCGTCACATTATTATGGAGGACTGTAACGTGGAGGTCGGAAAATCCGACCACCGTGCATCCGATGGGCTCCTTGAGCCAGTCGGTGCTGCGGAGGCCCTCGTATTTCCAGAAATGGCGGCGGTGACTACCATGCACTGCCTTTGGGATTACGAAGGTCCATTCCTGCCAGCCTTCCCATAGCAGATTACCCACCATGGAAAGGCTTGAGGGATGGACTTTGGAGGCCGTAGCAGGCTCCACTTTCCCTCGAGCACTTTAGTTTTGGGGTAGGGGGGCACCTACATTTCCCTGCACCATGTAGCAGGCACCACATGATGCCTGCCACGTAGTGCAGGGAAATGTTAAAAGTACATTTATGACATTGTGGCGGGTGCTGCAGCCAGGAGCATCTGCTGCAATGTTGTGAATGGCTCTTGCGGCCGCCATGGTGGCGGTCGCATTGTAATATAACCTTTTGGACCGCTGCCTTGTAGGCAGGTGGTCCCACTCCCTGAGACGATTGTGGATGGACTGAAGTCTGTCCGCCATCGTAATCAGCCCCTTAGTACCTGTGGCGTTCCTGCAACCTGGCTGTGCAACACAGCCAGGTTGGAGAAACCTACGTGCGAATGTCTGTTTGGCTGGCCTACGACAGGTGGCCAAACCTACTGCATACTTTACAGTGCAAATTACTTCCTCCTCCCTGCCATGCCCAGCCCCGCCCCAGACTCCCTGGCCCAGTCAGTCAACAGAAAAATAATAATATTGTTATTTTATCATAGTATTTTACGCTGACTGACTCAAAGGAACGACCCTTATTCACCCATTATGGAGGAGCCATCGCTACCAACTATATAAGAAACATCTACTCTCTGAGTGCCATGGAACCCACCTAATTATATGCACCCTTTTATAAACTGCTAACGTAGCATTAAATATCACAATGGAATATAACATAGCATAAAAGTTAACATGGCTGGCGCTTGAATCCATTATTCAATTACATACTATTAGTGTTGAGAATATCATTCTATTACTGTGAGAACTGATTCTAACCCACAGTGTAATCCCTGCTTATATGTGTTTACACAAAGAAGAAATGCAGATCCTCTCTTTTGATTTACATTTTGAATTCTCTCTACATGACCAAGAGCCCTAAACATATTCTACTTCTGTCCATGATAGATAACAGTCGCAAAGCAGCTAAAACAGTGTTACATTTAATCATACCATCTCACACTATAGCACAGATGTTCTATTTGTGTTCCACCAAAACATTTTGTCAAGAATATTTTGAGACACAAACATTGTGTCTAAAATATTGTGCTGTAAAAATATTGTGGAACAGAATATTGCCGGTAAGAATATCATGTTCTTACTATTTTTTAATATTGTAAAAATATTGTTGTGTCATATTGCTTTAATCTGTACTATTCTTTAAATATATTTGTTGCCTAATATTTTTGCACTGATAAATAGTATTTTTTAGTGTGGTTAGGTTTACACTAGGCATAGTAAATCAGACCCATCAAAGTCCAACCCTTCGCCAATGTGTCTAAGTTTGGAGTGTGACTAGTATCTCTGACAGCCAAAGTCCACCACTCTACCCAACGTACTTATGCTTTGAATTGGAATATTAAATCTATCTGGTCCCCCAAATAAAGCCCAATACTTTCCCCAATGTGGGTATATTTGGAAAGGGAATGGTAAATTGGACCCTGCAAAGTCCAATGTATTTCCCAAATGTCATTAAATTTGGAGTGGAATCAGAACTCTGAACCCCCTGAATGTCCAACACTTTCACCAATGTGGCTAACTTGGAGTGGGACTAGTAAATTAGACCTGACCCAAAGTACAACTCTTTCTCCAATGTGACAATGTTTCTTTTTGGAACAGTCAATGTCATATCATTAAAGTGTGAACATTTGCTTGTATTCCTTCTTTTGTACCTTCAAAAAAAGTATAGTAGGTTATGGTATCAATTGTGTGTTTCTTTAACAATTATGTAATAATTCGTTATGGCTACGTATGATTTTCTTGATTGTTTTCTTATATATATTTTCAAAAGTCACTTTAATTATATGCCATTGTACTGTACATTATTTTAACATAATTGGAATGTTCCAGTATTTTTCAGTATTTTTACCAACAAAAAAATAAATGATTAGCTTCAAAATAATTAACAATATAAATAGAATACACTTGCAGTGTGCACACATTTTTCTTTGTAGTTATAACATTTTATAAAAAATGTGGTTTAGTCATTTTTAACAAATACACAGTTTCTGTCACAATATTTATATTTTATAAATTATTGATCTATATATATACTCATTTAGAAAAAAAAAAGGTTAAAGAGGACGTTATAGTTAGGCTCATAATACACTTGTACAAAACTATAGTAATTGAGCAGTTATAGTTACCTGAGCTATCTAAGACGTATGTCCCCACAATGTACAGCTTAAGAACTCACATATTACATCACTCATGACATACATATGTAACCTACTGGCTGTCACCAGTAGGTACTTCCAGTTGGGAGGGCACTCTGATACTGGGTAAGTTTAAATTCCTTTATTCTCACAAGGTGTCTCTTCCACTTTGCAGTGGCAGCTCGAGTGTTACCCTACTGCTTTTTACAGTGAAAAATTGAGAAATTGAATGATATCTCTATGTTATTAGCATTTTATTTGTTCCTGCTACGTTGTCTCTGTGGGTCGGGCAGATCTGCTCTGCTCTCAGAGCAGGGGAAAGAGTGGTGGGCACTATGTAAGTGAGTATACATGTTTGACTGGCCCTCTTATGGTCAGTGACATTACTGATGACATCACTCATGGCTTCTCAAATAACATCACTGATGACGTCATCCAGTGACTGTGAGTGTTTTAAAAAAGTTTGAGTGATGTCACTGACAATGTCATGAGTGAAATAATATGTGAGGTCATAAGCAGTGCATTGCGGGGGACGTGATTTATAGTTACCTCACCTAACTATAACTGCAGAATTTAACTGATTTTGTCCGAGTGAAATCTGAGCCCAACTATAACTTCCCTGTATTCTTTGTTTTTTTCAGTGAATATATATACATATTGGCGGTTGCAAGTAGGTAGTTATAGTTAGGACCTAGCATCCATAAGAAGAGCGTTATTTCATTTTCCAATAACTTTTGCGTCATTTACCAAATCATTGCAAAATTTTCACAACTAGTTTGCCACTAACTTTAGCTCCTGTCTTAAAAATGTACAAGGTGACCCATCAAGCGGGAGCAAAGAAAAAGGTGGGTTCCCAAAAAAGTGGTTTCCCCCTGTTCATTTCCATAGGAGCTATAGACACGGCTTAAACCTGAACTGCTGAACGGACTTACATCAAATTTGACAGAAAGATAGCTGTTGGTCTAGTAAGTGCCCTTTCTGTTAAATGGTGTAAATCCATTCAGTAGTTGCAGAATTATTTAAAGAAATTTGCAGTTGTATGTAAAAGGACGCAGAGGATCCGTGACCCCTCTCGATCTCGTGCTGCGATCTGATGGGCTGCTAACACTTCAAACCAGGAAGTGTTGGCAGCCATCTTGTGACTCGGTTAAACTGAGTCACAGGAAAAAATATTTAAAAAAAAGAAAATAGTGCAGGGTAGGAACACCCTGGCCCCCAAGGCCCCTTGGAGGAGGTCCCACAGGGACCCTGCAGGGCCAAAAAAGCATTTCTCTTTTAAAAAATCAGAGGGAGTCACACAATGGGTTGGTGGGAGCATTACCACTTCCACCAAGCCATAGCAAATACTGGTCCATTTCTAGTGTGGAAAATGCTCCCGCTTACTAGAAGCGGAGCAGAATTGTTCAGCCGCTCCCTCTGTCCAAAAGCAATGCCGGCCCCTGCAGGATGTGGGGAGGTGGTAGGGACTGCAGGGGCCTTCAAGCTCCTCCCACCATCCCAAACATGAGAAACTGGGTGTCCTGGGTGGGCCCAGGGTACCCAGTAGTGTGACTAGGCCCGGGGGATGGGATCCCTGGGGCCAAATTCACCCAGGATGGGGGACCCACAGTGCCCCTTCCAAAAATTAAAAAAGAGAAGCTAAAAAAGGAAAAAGCCAGGCCAAGAAGAAGGGGTCCCCAGGGCTGTAATCGACCCAGGGAGGAGGCCTGCAGACCCCCCTTCCCATTTTAAAAATACCTGGCCTTAGGCAATGGGGTCCCAAAGGCCAAAATAGGCCCGGGGAAGGGAGGCCCCATTTGCCGGCAAATCTGACGGTATCGTAGATTTTAAGAGGCCACACTTGGCCCTAGGAATTCCCGATTGCATCCAATGTTATTGCCTGGAGCACCGATAATACATTTCTACTACAATTTCTTCAGTCAACACAGATCTACGCTCAGAGGCCAGATTTGACTTTGTGTACTTTCCACACTGCGCCCTACTGTACTTCTCTGGAGCGTGATTTTGCATTATCTATTCCTTATCGTAAGGATACTCGCCCTTATATAGATTTAATACCAGAGGCCGGGCCAGGCCTTATGAATGTCCTACTTCAGTTTTGTGACGCTACTCGCCTTATTGAGCCCTGATGAAGTTCCCATATCATGAGAAATAAACAATTGAAAATAAAGACTATTTTGGAAACCTAATACCAATTCTCTGGATTTCATTAACTTGCACACGCCCACCCCTTGCTTCATTTAGGATCTGAACCATGGAGGCATCACTTGACGGCTGATGCCCGGGCTTGTTGCGCTGGACCGTTACTATATTTGAAACTAGCGTGAGGTGCAGAAGCAGTAGTAAGCCGTCAAGTATCTCTCCTGGTGTACTTGTTTACCTCATTACACTGTAATTTTCTAGTATACATTTCTTTTTGGTCAAGGTCTGCATAAGCGGTCATGACTATAAACAACTCAAATCTAGAATATTAATGGAAAGACATTTCACTGCTGAGTCTGCTAAAATTGGCATTGCTCACATGGAGAAAATAGGGATTTGAGGTAGCAGTTCAAGTGGAAAGGGAATGATGTCTCGTAAATCAGTTCCAAAAACAGAGCACCATTACTCCACCACAGCCCACCACAATAAACCCCTGTACTGTAAACAAAGCAGATAGTTGCTACCTTGTCGCATCATTATTTATACTAAGATTCTATTATACTGCAGGTTCCAGGCTGTATTGTCCTGTAGCAATAGTTAGAATACATGTGTCCCATAAAGATGACCATTTGCCAACAGATAGCAGGTCCGATGGATGGGACGCTTTCATCTTCTTCACCTGCTAGGTCATTATGTATGAGTCATTTCAGAATTTCAACAAACAATTTAGTATTCTGATTGCTTATTGTAGAATAGACATGTCTTGCTGTATTATGTCATTTGCAGGAGACACAATGTTGCCCAGTGAATACATTTTGGATGATAAAGTGTTCATACCATTCTCAACCACAGCCAAAGCCTTTTCCATATTAACCCTGTCAATCTCACGCAAACTCTCTGCAGCTTCCTGCTGTGAAATCCTCCATAGTTTGTTGTGTATTCCATATAAGAAGCACTTTAAACGTGGGTTTCTGGGACCTAGCAAACAATCCCTGAGATCCAGGTCATCAGACAGAAGGGACAAGTGTTGTTTCACCTGGGAAAGTGTTGAGGTCTTTAGCAACATTAGGCCTGTTGACCTAAAACCCTCCCGTGTTACCCAGGAATCTAGACTGACATTTATCTGCATCTAGAGGCCAAACGAACCAACTTTGCAGATCGGGATCTGATGTATTGTATGATCCATTGGGAAACATGGCATCTAATGTATCCTCACTGTGCTCTGTATATTGTTGCCAATGTTCAAAGTGTGCAAATGTGGGGATGCAAGGTATGTACAAATCTTTCGCCTTAGCTAAACCAAGACAGGAAGTCTGTTGCACTGTTTTATTCTGGAAAATCATTTGAAATGGTATGAGGCATGCTCTAAATAACGCCTCCTTTCCCTGAACCTGCCAATCTTTTGCTCCCCAGACAGATTTTGTGTCTATTATGTCCTTCCAAAAGTCGAAACCCTGTATAGTCAGTTGGGAAATAAATGAAGCAGAGTAAACCAGCTTGGTGTTTGTGAGCATATTCTTCTTTGCAGATGTAGGTGCAAGCCTATAGTATTAAGAGGCTTGGTCTGATTGCTCAAAACCAGAAAAATATGCCAATTTGTATGCAAATGTTTTTGAACTACCTTTCGGTGGTAGTGTGCAGTCTTCCCATTGAGTGTAATTGTAAACAGTACGTGGCATACTAGCTTTGTGGATAAAATGGTGACCATAATGTTGATAGCAGAACATATCGCCAAAATTATTTGTACCATCCTACAATTCATCATTAGAAAATGCTGCTGATTGCTCTAGATTTGAAAACAAATTATGCAGTTTCAATGTCCCAATCATCAGAAAATGTGCTAGAGGTAATTATATTATTTAAAGAAATCTTAAACAAATATGGAATTTGCAAAAGTTCAGTGGGACTATATACATCATGCGATACCCATTTCCACACTATTCCTTCAGGAACTGGAACCGCTATAATGTTCACCAGGGACAGGTCCCTCAGTTCACAGTGAGATGATGCATGTGGTTTCAGTATCAAGTTCACATGTTGTACTGCAGAGTGTTCCAGGAGATAATGTCAATTCAGTAGAAAAAATATATTCACCAAACCAATCCAGAGTACCAGGAAAAGTAATCCAATTGTAACCCAGAGTTGTATCCAGGGGGCAATAGGGTATGTCTTTTTCAGCCAAAGATAGAGATAATAAATGTTGTAAATAAATGTAAATGTTGTAGACTTGTAAAGCGCACAGCTGCCCCAGCAACGGGGCGTCCCGGCGCTGTAGACCGCTGGGGAACCCGTCCTGGCTATCCCTGTGAGATGGTCCCTTTCTGGGTATCTCCAAGGTGAAACCAGGCATCCCCGGCGTCTGTGGGGGGCCGTTGTAGAGATGAGGCAAGCTTAATGCCCAGAGTTGCCGAGTGGGTTCCTGGTTAGAGTAGGTACCGAGGCGAGAATTATCGAGTCCGTTTTGACCCTGGTCCACGACCCTGCCGCGTCGGGAATTGAACCCTGGTCCCTGGCCGATTCTCTGCTTACGGGTCTGCCGCCTCTAACCAGTGAGCCACACCTCTCCACACCTCTATAATAACTCGTAGCTTGAAAGGAAGTGGTGGTGTTGCCAGTTCAGGTTCACTTGGATCCAATGAAAAGTCATCCTAATGCACGAGGTAGCCAGATGCCGTCAGTCTAGACTGTTCCCATGAGGCACAGGGTCAGGACTGATTTGCATATGGCTGGGTCTAAAATGGGGTGGCATGGTGAGCAAAAGAACAATGGATTTAACCCAGATCTCTTGACTGGGGGTGAATGTATGATTATTTCAGCATTCCGTCCATCATTTGCTTGCGTTGCACTGTTTGTCTATTTTTGGCAGCTCAGCAGGTTTCGTAGAACTGGGAGCGGACTCAACCTGTGACATGTTGACATAGATGTCGTCAAGATTTTAAATTGAAATTTCTGTACTTGATGACTGTACAGTTGTACTTGTTTCAATGGAGAGTAGCATCATCTCATTTTCATTGACAGTCTCTCTTTGGAAAGCAGGGTCTTGAGTTGTTATTAAAGATTCCATCTGAACTTCCTTTATGGTAGGGAGAGGAGATTGTCGGCTACCCAGGAACCCATGCGGCCTACTGTTGAGATTCAGCCACATAGCGTGGTTTGATCAGATCGATGGAGACAATCCTTTTGTCTCTGTGACAGGCAAGAGGTAAAAGATGTACAGTTCTGGTACATTCAACAGCCAGGACAGATACAGTCAAGATGGCCCAAATTCCTTCTTGCCTGTATTTTTTCTCTGACCAGATCCCCGATCTTTGGGACCCAGGCAGGTCTTGCTGATACTGCTTTAATTTCTCCAGTAGCGGTGTGTTTCACTTGGACTTTGCTTGTAAAGCTATGTATTCTTTTAAGTCCTGTAAAACATCTAAACGATCATTAAGGTCAAATAGATTTTCAGCCACCACTGCACTGACACTATCAAGGTCTGGTAACCACATTTTCACCCCAAACAGATTTTCACCCCCAAGGGACTTTCTTGGCATGTTATTAAGTGGCCTCAGGACCCCGTATAGTTGATTGACCTAACTGCCACCTGAGCCTAGTACCCTAGCTTTTCAAGATTGCTTTAAGTCCCAGTTCTTCCTCTCAATTACCAAATTTTCCTCAGGATGGTAGGTGGAGGAGTACCGCAAGGCCACATTCAAACTTTCCATGGCTTCTTTGTAAGCCCTAGAACTAAAAGCTGGACCCTGGTCAGAATGTAGTGTGCAAATTACGTATGTCCTAATAAAGACTCACAAATCCTTTTATAACAGTTTGGGTGTAAGCCGAGCGCTGGGACAAACCCATAGGAATATAGAGCATGAATGCACTGCCACCAAGATGTACTTGAACTCCCCGTCTGAGTGTAAGGGGCTAAAGTGATCCAAATAGACATAATCTAGAGGTTTGTCTGAGATTAATAAAGGTGTTTGCGGTGTACCTGCTATGGTGGAGCTTATCATCTGCTGGCAGATGTCACAATTAAGGACATAATCCTTGGTCTGTTAGTGAGACCTGGCCACCAGCAGCACTGCTTCAGTAATGAAACTGTAGCAGTAATCGCTGCATGTGCTGAACCCAGACCCTCATGTGTGCTTGATTGTACAACCCTTCAAATCTTGAAACCCATCATGGCTTCAATAGTAAAGGTATTCATTATAAGACTGGACACAGTAAAATGAATCACACACTACAAATGTGGGGAATTTGGGATCTGTATTTTGTAGTGCCAGTATCAGGGTTTTAAGCTCTTCTAGCTGCACTGTGCATTCCCCTAGGGATTGCGTATGTGTTATTCCAGGAAGAAACTTTCCGTCTCGCATGCACCTTTTATAATTGCGCATGCTGCAGAATATTGCAGTTTCGATCCTACAGCAGGTTGAGCAAATCCATTGGTATAAAAGATACATTCATATCAATCTAGAGGCATTATTTCATTCGGCAGAGGATTTTCTTGTTCGTACTGCAGGAACGCTTGTGTTTGCAATGTAGCATCAAATCTGTAGTCAACATCTGTTTCAGTGCGAAAGTTAGCCCATTGAATCCATCTTAGATGTAGAGCTTTAGCATTCGGAATGCTGGCTTTAGTAACCGCCTCTAGAGCTGGTACTGGGGTAATGACAATTATGTGTTAGCCCTTAGCCAGGGCTCTCTCTCTCATTACAGCAATCTGTACAGCTGTCACAATTTTTTCACTGGACGCAAAACGCATTTCAGCATTTGTGTACAGAGGTGATTTGTATGCTATAGGTACCATATCAGCTTTATTGAAAGTGATAAAAGTATACCCGGTAGGTCCGCCAACTACGTGGATCACCAGGTTAGTGGTGTTGACAAGTGTGTGCAAACGCCTTGAAGCTAGCATGTCATCTTGTATGGAACATAAAATATAAGTATGTTTCTGTGTCCAGTGTTGCAATGAAAAATCAGATCTAATTAAGTCTTAGAATGGTTTTACCCTTTCTGTGTAATCCAAAATGTAAGTTCTGCCAAAATGTAAAAATCCTAAAATGGATTATAATCTCTTCAGAGTTGTTGGCGGTTGGAGCAACGCATGTTTTTTTTAAAAAAATGGGTCGCCAGGCTTTTGCCTTCACTTGATAACTCGTATCCTAAAAACAGGACACTGAGGTGGGCTATTTATATTTTTTTAATTGAATTTGTAGCCCAGGTATACAAACCCAACTATTTTGTTGTTTACTCTAGCCAAATGTTCCATTAATTCATCATCCGTCACATAAATGTAATCTACATAGGACACCGCCTCTTCATCAATAGTTTGAAGTAACTCTGTTACTCTGGCTAAAAAGGGAAACATTGTTTACAATGCATGCGATACAATGCATGTTATTGCAACGCAGTCATTACAATGACCGCATTGTTACATCACATACCATTACAACGCAAGTCGTTACAATGACTTGCTGTAGGGGGCAGAAGGTGTTGGATCCAAAACATTCCCTACTGTTGCACAGACAGGAGTTGGAATAGTAAATTATACTATTCCAAACTCTAGCGCCCCCCTACAGCAAGTCATTGTAATGACTTGCATTGTAAAGGTATGCGTCTTAACAACGCAGTCGTTGTAATGACAGCGTTGTAATCGCATGTGTTGTAAACGTGTGCACTGTTACATATCCTATTTGGCTGCACGCAGCCCAGGGCTATTCTTATACCCCAGTGGCAAACAACAAAATTGACGCTGAGACCCTAGCTCTGAAAATGAGGTAAAATATCTACTTCCAGGTGTTATATTCTGGCAGAAAAAAACCTTTGAAATGTCTAGTGTTGTTTTGTATTTTTTCCGCACAATGTTATTTTCTTATTTATCAGTGCGGCACTGTGTGCATTCTGTACTGCAAATGTGCACGTGGAAGCAATTTCATGTCTATAATCTAAGACTAAACTATATGAATTGTCGAGTTTCATTATGGGAAACAAAGGATTATTCATAGATGAGGTACAATTCTCAATTACACCCTGGTACTCAAGTTGATTTAAGATTTTTCTGATTTGATTCTTTGCTTCATGTTTAATTGGGTACTGTCTCTGCGGTTGAGGGATCATTTTTGGTGGGATCTCATGATGAGGAGACTCATCATCCCACTCAACATGATTTTGGTATAGAGCAGGCGTTAAAGTAGATGCCTACTTCTGCACGTATATTTTTTTATCTGATTCTACTGCAAGGTCAGAGAAAGCAGGTCAAATTAATTCCTCCCAATTGGGTAATCTATTACAAACTCAGATGGTCAGTCCTTTTCAGCCAAAAGAATGTTGTAACCATGTGTCAGGTCCTCCCAAAAAAAAACCTTCACTTCTCTTTATGTGACCCTTCTATTTGAAGCGTTATTCCATGTAAAAGATGTAGGACACTCATTCTCATATCAGGTGTTTCAACCTTGATAGACTCACTCAGCGCTACTACTTCCAGAAAATACATAATGTTCTGGTGAGCTATTGTGACTTCTTCTGCGCTGAGCAGCATCATCGTCATTTCCCATTCCCTGTTCAGAAGCAGAGTCCTCAGTAGCCTGGGCATCTCTGATCTTTATTCCTGCTACTTTTTTATTGTTATATTGAGCTTTCATAGATTTTTGTTTATCTTCTTGTTTGATGATGTAGTCTGAAGTGCGATGTGTCTCCCTGTTTGGCTTCGTTCGCTCTTCTGATCTTTGCTCTGACCTGCCTCCTCTCTCCAGGCATTTCTCAGATTGATCCTGAAAGGAACAAGAAGAACGTGTATCATTATCCTGTTAGCTGTCAGGCTTTCTAATGTTATCACGGTTTCTGAGATTATATCTTTTTTCATTGTGCTTCTGTTGAGGAGACCCACCCCATGATAGTTGCTTATTTTGTTTATTATTTTTTTGTTTATTATCCCATTTCTTTTTAGAAGAATCGGGTGCTTGCTTGGAGTTGTCTTTTTCAGAATTACTCTTAACCACCAGTTTCTCAGTTCTGGCACCCAGGTTATCTCTTGTCAAGAAAGTGTATGTTTCTGCAATAATCTTAGGTAACTCACTCTCCTGTCGCCGAGTGGATGAAGAACAGCTGCCTGAAGCTGAACTCAGAAAAGACAGAGGTCCTCATCCTCGGCTCCACCCCCTCAGCCTGGGATGACTCCTGGTGGCTGACCGCACTGGGAGCAGCACCGACACCCACCGACCACGCACACAACCTGGGGTTTATCCTCGACTCAACACTCTCCATGGCCAAGCAAGTCAACGCCGTCTCATCCTACTGCTTCAACACCCTCCGCAAGATCTACAGGTGTATCCCCACCAAAACAAGAACGGTCACCCAGGCCCTCGTCAGCAGCAGGCTGGACTCCAGAAACGCCCTCTATGCAGGAGCCTCGGCCAAACTCCTGAAACGACTACAACGCATACACAACGCCTCTGCACGCCTTATCCTCGACATCCCTTGCCACAGCCCCATCACACCCCACCTGAGAGACCTGCACTGGCTTCCCGTCAACAAGAGGATCACCTTCAAACTGCTCAAACACACACACAAGGCACTCCACAACACCTAACCAGCATACCTCAACAAACGACTCACCTTCTACACCCCGAACTGCCAGCTCCGCTCCGCCGACCTCGCCCTCGCCACCGTCCCCCGCATCCAAAGAGCGACCACCAGTGGCAGATCATTCTCCCACCTCGCCGCCAAGACCTGGAACACCCTCCCCATCCCCCTATGGCAGACCCAGGACCTACTAACCTTCAGGAGGCTACTCAAGACCTGGCTATTTGAACAGTAGCAGCACCCCGCCCCCCAGCGCCTTGAGACCCTCACAAGTGAGTAGTGCGCTTTGCAAATATTCTGATTGATTGATCTGCAGCAGCTGAAAAAATGTTGAAAGAAACAATTCCCAAAATGAAGCTCTGGATTCATTGAAAGGTATAGAGAAAAAAGGAATGTCCTGAGATTGCTGGTCCTGGAGCTATTTGGCCCCGATAATATCATCACAACCCTGTGCCAATGTTGTATCCTGCACTCTCTACCAGTGCCAAAGAGCTACTGCAGACATTTCTGAACAAGTCTGGTGGCTAGGGAGTATTGCAAAATGAGGAATACAGAGGTGGAAGTAACCATCAGAAGTTTAGCATAGGTTTGTACTGGATAGATACCCTTCCAGTACAAAAGACAATGCTTAGACCTACTTTAATACTTTTCCCAAATTGAATGGAGGCTGTACTCTGGAGGGCACATTCAAGGAGGGAAAAAAACTAAGGGTATTCAAAACTTTTCTCCCTGTTAGTGCCTGACTCGAGGAGCTGGTATTTTTGGGCAAAAAGACTTGTCTACCATTTTTAGCAACTAGGGATTTGCAGAGGGCAGAGTGGGAATGCCCCCTTGATGCAGTATAAGGCAAAAACATTTTACCCTGGGAAGCAAATATCAACACTTTGAGCCTGTTCGTAATCTCTGTGAATTTAATGATCTAGTCTCTAGGGTTATTCAAGAAGCACACAAAAAGCAAGGGAAAGGTAAAATCCAAATTATATACCCATAATAGGATCACAGGATCTATTCATCAAGAGACCTGTTTAAAGAACATTTTGCTTAAATTGAAGAGCATATGAGCCTGCTAGGGATTCCCCTCCACTGAATGAAAGATCTCTGAGTGTATATCCAATATTTCAAAAGTATTGATAGCCGAAGACTGACAACCTGCCAATATGAATGAGAAAACTGAAGAGTTCGGATCAGGCATATACCAGAGTAATGATCATGAAAATTTAGACAGCAGCGAGCTACCATTGGGACCACTCTTAATCATGAATCTCCATATAAGATGCTGTTAGAATGTCTTAATCCTGAGGTTTGAGATGCAAGCTATGATGAGTAATGGACTTACAAACATCTTAAGTCCTGTTGTCTACAACACTGCTAAAGAGGTTATAATCCTTGTTTAACTGCTATTATACTTTTATGGATTTTTTTACCTGAGATACTGTTCACTTAAATAGGACTAGGGCATTAAGTCTGTTTTATACAATAACCTGCCTGTGCTTAAGTAACACTAATATTTTGATCTTAGATTAATTAGTGAACTGTCGAGGTGTGGCTAGGTTGTAAATCAAATGTAATTCTTTATCTCTGCGATTGAGGCTATGTTTTGGTAGCTAGTGTCATTGAACAGTTCCATCCAAGGAGAACAGATTTGATCTCCATTTATGAAACTCAGGTGTTCATATTCAAAGAACTACTACACAATGGTCAGTATGAGCCCTCTGAGATGTCTTTAGGCATTGGTCAGATATATGGAGTCTTCTTAACTAATCCTTCCAGGCCTAAATCTGTATTATTTAGTATTAGAAGAAAACCATACAGTGGACTACGTCCCAGGACCTATTAGGACATCAGTCATGCCTTAGCTTAAATTGAGGGTATTTCAGCCATCCAAGTGGCAATCGATTACACACAGTTGGGAAACCTTCATTCTCTGTACTACAAATTACTACCAAACTTAATCACAGATTGTGTATAATCAGCGTATGGGTAAAATAAAAAACTGAAAGATCTGATAAGGCTAACTTCAGAGGCACGTGTATTTTAAATATGTTTTACCTGAGAGAAAACCCCACAATTTATGATACAGAAATCAACTCTATACGGGATAAGGCTAACTGCCTGCATTTATCAAGAATAATTTCAGCCAGGTTTTTGAGGTGATTACTCGGATCAAATGGTCAATGGTCCCAAATATGGCTGATTGAGCCAAGATGATAAATGCTGTGTAGCCACTGCCCTCCACAATAATTCTCAGAGATCTAGAACAGCTACCAGCACTGCTTCTGACATGAACCACTCAAACACCTGCCTGGGTAGAATCAACTATGTGACTGAATTTTATAAATTACTTGGGGTGCTTGTTAACTGCCTTTTCCTCTACATAGGATGGGACCAGTGCAAGACACAAAACCAATAACTATCACACCCTTTTTGATCTGTGACTGTTAACATGGAGGTACCAAGTCAAAGGAAAAATCCCAGGGGGCAACAGAAGATGACGCCAAGATCACAGAGTGCCCCAAGAGCAAACAACTCAGCTAATGAACCTGGGACTGTAGCGCCACCAAACCGAGGAGAGGACTCTGGGGTGGGCACCGGAGAGGACATCTTCGCAAAGTTGTAAAAAGAGGTTCTTAGTCTATTGGAGCCATTAAATAGCAGACTGTGAAGGATTGAGGAGAAACTAGATCTCCTTACTTAAAGGGATTTAAATGGCAGTAACACCATGAGGGCAGACCAATTTCCCTCACCTGATCTAACCCTAGGGGCGCTGGCAAATATGGTAGGGGGGACCAGGAGGAGTCAATTAGGAGAACCCACACTACTCTCCTAAACCCCCAATGTCACAAGAAACCTCTCACTGCATCCCTTGTCCTCCACATATTCCACCTACCCTGTTGGAGGGGAGTGTAAATAGTAACAGTCAGGGCATCAACAATAGTTATACAGAGGGTGGACAAAGACCCCAGAGCTCTCAAAATCAAACAGGTTTTAGACAGAGACCAGTGGGTAGGACAGTTCATAGTCTAGAGACATTGTTAGCGGGTGCAAAACAGCTCTACACTTGAGATCTTCCCCTAGCAGCCCTCCCATACAACATGGTTCTGGCTGGTGTGCCCCCATTGAATAGGGGTCAGAGGGAATCCACTGTGCAGCTAATGCCGAAAGTCCTGTTTTGGTTTAGCACTCATGCTAAAGGGTTTGGCTTATGGATCTGAGGAAAATAAAATATCATGAGGCCTATGTGTCCCCGTGTGTTCCCCCACACTCATGTGCACATACATGTCACCTATGTATTTCCCCTCCATGGCCTGTCTATCATGATGCTTATGCTATAACGTGGCCTGCCATAATCCAGTCTCCCATGAGAGAAACGACAAATCTGCTCTGAGGCCTACACGTTTTGCATCATGTTTTCCCGCATTTCCATTATTGTGGCCCAGCCAGAGCCGAAAAGAGGCTTCAGGCCTCAGAACGCTCTGAAAGCTGTAGCTGCGTATCCTTGGCCTTGCACACTTGGGCCTCAGCCAAAGGGGCCCTGTCCGAGACAGTATTGAGCACGGTTATCTGCTTACTCCTACCGAAACCACATTCCTGCCTGGAGAAGGAGGGATAAACATGACCCATCTGCAAAGGAGAAAGCCTAGCCTTTCTGTCTCTTGTTGTGTGATTACAAAGCTCACGTCAGTGAAAAGCCCATAGCCCCCGTGCAAGACTTCAGCTGTAAACGAAGAAATAAATGCCACATTGGCCCTTTGTAATGGGCAACCTATGTCACGAATCAGTCCCTGCTCCAGACTTTAGATATCAGATAAAACAAGATGTGCTGGTCGCCCTGACACTGAAGGCCTCATTTTCGGACACCAGACTCCCCGGTTGCATAGCAACCCTTTCACACGTCAGTTACACGTCATGCTCGAGTTGAGCACAAGTAAGGCAAAGTTCCAGTAAAGTTCCAGCTGATCACGCAACCCCCTCTAGGCATCCACCCACCTATGACACTTACCTATTATCATCGAGTGGACGCCCACCTTCATGCCTACTTACACACCCACATGCTCTTATCTCATTCTCTCTTGCTCCGCCTGAAGCGCTCTTGCTTACGTATATTATTACAAACATATATATATTTTACTCTGTGAATAAAGTTTGAGAATACCTTTTTGAGAACCCTGGTCCTGATCCCTTGTGGTGATGGAACTATTCTCCCTATAACTCGAGTTATTTGAATAAAGCCCTTTTGAACCTGATACCACGGACTCAGCCTCTTGCTTCATGCATAATTATATTGATATCTAGAAATTCTGAACTCGTAATAATTTATTTACGACATAATGGCGCCCGAATAGGGACTAATCTCCTTCCCCATGCGCCGGAGATGAAGGTCCAGTTTTGCCCCCTTCCACAGCCGTGACGGACTTCGAGTGTACACGTCGCGGGTTTTCCCGCCAGCTCCCTCAGGCCAACGAAGGAGACGGACTGCGACCAGGCATCCATACGAGGCGGTGAGGATTGCGGATCGTCCCGACCCAGAGCCCACCTGCGAGAGAGCTGTGTCCGAGGTTTCTAGAGATCCACCTAAGATACGCCATTCCCTGCGCAGCGTCAAGTGTCCGAGGCCTTCAAGTTCAAGTTCAAGTTCTGCTTCCCGGTGAGTTTCTCATGGGGGTTGCAATCATGACGGGTTCATTTAATGAACACGGTAAAGACGTGTCTCACTTGTGAGACCGGTATGTTCAAGAGCATGCATTCAAGAATTAATGTTTCAAGATTTAGAGGCCAAGTTTTCAGGTGCACCGATATAACTGTATGAATGTTATCGTCTTGAGTTAGGTTCAGTTAGGTTTGAATGTGTCAGGTTTGTGTGTAAGTTTGTTGCATTGTGATTTTTTGGTTTTTTTTTTGTTCATTGTGATTTTTGTTTTCGGTTACATTCCAACATGCCGTTATTTTCGAAACTGCGTAAGATAGGTACCAGGAAAGGTGTACTAGAGGAACCAGTTAACATTCCGCCTAGAGACACACCTGGACATTTCATGTACTGTAAGCATGGTTTAGATGCCGTGTTGTTTTTTGAACTTTGTGTGGATTACACGAAGGATTTGGAGACAAAGTATAAATGGCCCATTACGGGAACGTGGGATGCGGAATGCATCATGAAGGTAGAGGAAGAGATACGGAAGAGAAAATCTAGACCTGCTCAGAAGGATGCCATTGAGTTATGGCGCAAGGAATCACATAGAAGAACAGAGAAAGAGTTCCACAAAGCAGAGAGAAGTAGACAGGAGTCCGAAAAAGCCAAAGAAGAAAAATTACAGGAAGAAGGGGAGCGGGTAAAAAGAGAGCAGGCTGAAAGAGAAAGAAATACTGCCGTTGCTGGTATTTATCCCGTCCTTTCAGAGGAACTAGCAAAAGTGGCCCCAGTAGAAAAACTAGTTAGAGTGCCACCGCCAGTACCCCGAAAAATAAAACAAACAGCATCCGACACGTTCATTAACAACTACCTAGAGGAACCCCCACCATCATACGTGGACGGAATTTTCCCTGCACCCCCAACGCAAGAACAGCTCCAGGAGCTCGAGGACGGCGGGGAGGGAGGATCCGGGGCAACATCAGGGGGGGGCCGACAGTAAAAGTGGCAATCTCCGAATGTATATATGACCCAGATCCAGGAAAGGGCAGAATGCTCGTGTTTTCATTACGGCTTAGACGAGCAGTCGCAGATTTGGAAAAATTACCAGATATGGATAAACATCTAAAGAAAATGTACACATTCATAAGAACAGGGGAAGGTCCTGAGTGTATAGCAGAAGCCGTACAAAATAGAAAGGTAATTATTAAGAACAATATCCTTCGCTTCCTAATTAATTGTCTGATCAGGGAAAAAGACGAAGGTGATGGTGATGTAGACCGTTGTTATACTGGTTGGAGTGATCGCATAGATGCCGGTCAGCATGATAAATCAGGCCAAACAGACAACATGTTGACCAAAATCCGGAAGGCAATAATAGCATCACACGAAGGAAGCCCGAACGAAACAGCTGAGTTATCATCTGATGACGAAGCAGGGGACAAAGACAGAATACATTATGTGGGCCGTGCCCGGCGATTCGAAAGGCCCAAGGGCCTCAATCACCGTAAACAGGGAACTGCCATAAAAGAAAGATATTCCCTTGAAAGTTTGTTCCAGATCACCGAAAAAGCGGTGAATAAATGGCTGGGTAACGATCAGCCCCTCACCCCGACCGAAAATGAATTAGCACGATCAGCCACCCTGTGGATATCCCAATATGATATATATAATAATGATATCGTAGCCCAAACGTTCTTGAGCCTCCCACCAAATGAACAGCGCATAGCTGGTGTTTACATGGTCCAACATTTGATCACGTTATATGAGAGTCAATATTCTGGTCCTGGTCTATTGTATAAGTTGCTGGACGACATCATACTAGACAGGTGGATGAACATGGGTACTGAACTGATTAATGTCATTCTGGATCAGCGACACAAGTATATAGTATACGTGACTAGATCCCTGCTTCCCGCTCCACCCCAGGTTAAGGAACAGTCGTACGACAAGCTGAACCCCCTATGAGAGGTTCATCCTGTAAAGGATGCAAACAATGACCTGCAACGGGTGTATGTCTACACCCCCTTGTCGAAATTAGAGATACTGGAAATGAAGAAAATGATACCATCCCATGATAAAGACCCGGGGGGTTTTCACCGAGAACTAAAGGACATTCTTCGCTTAGGAGAATATACATATGCTGACATTCTAAAGTTATTAAAAGTACTATTGCCTGCTGGTATTTACGAGAAACTGAAAGGACAGGACTGGGAGGTGGGAGACAAAAGGCTCAGTTGGGATCTGCTGGAAAGAGAGGAGGTGGGAAGAGGCCCGGGGGTTGGTCTGGGTCCTCGAGCTAAAGACGTACCTGAACTCCTTGTACAAGTTTTGCCCAGATTACTAATCACCAAGAAGGAAGACTGGGATGCTATTTCGGCCTGTAAACAGAAACCAGACGAAGACACTAGCGATTTTTACTCTAGGTTCGAGAAATGTTTCACTATCAATAGTGGTCTTAAGCCCGGTAGTGATTCATATCCCCATCTTTTCGTGAGCAAACTAGTAGAAAATTCCCTACCAGAAGTAAGGTATAGGGTACTAAAGGTTGAGAGTACTTGGCAAGCAAACAGCCCTTCACAAATGTTACAGATGTTACAATACCACCAGAACAAAATTAGAGAGGAACACGAACAGGATAAGAGACGCATGAGAGACACAAAGATGAAGATGCTGGTGGCCCAATCAACCCCGGCAAACACAAACACGAACAAGAATAGCACGAAACAAAATACTGGGACCTGTAATTATTGCAAGAAGCCAGGCCACTTCGTAAATGAATGTGCGGTCCTGAAACACAATATAGCAATAGGTAAAACAAAGCCACGATCTTATCCTCCCAAAGAAAATAACACACATCAGACATCAGATACATTTCCACCGCCGCCGCCGCCTGTCCATGCACCTGCACCAGCCCACGCCACAGCACAAATGTATGAGCACGCTCAGACTAACTATCCAGAATACCAAGCATATTCGTGAAGAAGCCCAGAGAGGGAATTCGACTTGCCCCTTATTCTGGTTCCTGTGGACCAAGCGGGTCCCTATGTGCATGCACGTTTACTAGGAAAGAATAAAAAGTTTTTGATTGACACCGGGGCAAGTAGAACTACCATCAGTCATTCTGAGGTTCCAGGGGCACCCCTCTCGGGCTCAAAGAGTATATCCCTGGGCTTTTCAGGAAAGCCTATTATCAATGAGGTTTCAGAACCAGTCTCTTTAGGAGTCGGTCCACTAATACATACAACAGACTTACTGCTTACTAAATCATGTCCAGAAAACTTACTTGGCATAAAAACATTAAAAGAACTGGGAGCAGTCATCTGTTGCTCGCCAGAAGGAGTGCGACTGTATTTACGTGATTTCAAGGGACATTTTGTTATGAAAGATGTTGACATCAGGCTTCAAAATGTACCACAGCACCTATGGGCACAAGTCCCGACTGACGTAGGTTTCATGAACATTACACCATACCAGGTCACCCTCAAGGAAGGAGTGGTGCTGCCACGGATTCGACAATATAAAATGCCACCTGAAGCTGAAGTAGGGTTGCTGAAAATTATCGATGAACTCATTGCACAAGGGGTGGTGATAGAGACAGAGTCAAACATATGCAATTCACCTGTTCTTCCTATTCTTAAAAGAACTGATCCCAATGCATCACCTGTCTATAGATTAGTTGTGGACCTGCGAGAATTAAACAAATGTGTGGTGCCACAGTACCCTGTGGTCCCGGACATTTCTTCATTATTGACTGCCATTGATGCGAAGGCTACGTTCTTTACAGTTATCGATCTAAAGAACGCCTTTTTCAGTATCCCAATACATCCGGACAGCCAATATCTTTTCGGATTCAGTTTAAAAGGCCGCAGCTTCAGATTCACAAGAGCACCACAGGGCTTCACGGAAAGTCCTAGCATCTACAGTCAGGCGCTCAAAAGACAACTAGACAGTATTCATATGCCTACCACTACAGCACTGATACAGTATGTAGATGACATTCTCATTACCGCACGATCGGAAACTGACTGTGAAAATGCATCACTCACTGTTTTACATTTCCTGGCTGACAAGGGGCACAAAGTGTCCCCTTCGAAGTTACAATTCTGTGAACAGCAAGTGGCGTACCTTGGGCACTTGCTATCCAAGGAGGGTAGGCGACCAACACCAGAACGTATTCAATTGATTTCTGGCCTTTCACAGCCCAAGACACAAAAGGAGGTACGTGCATTCATTGGCCTCACTTCATATTGCAGGCAGTGGATTCCCCAGTATGCTCATATAGCCAAGCCCCTAATACAGTTGACGACACAGGAGGTAGCTTCTACTAAAGTCCTCCCTTGGACACAAGAACACACTGTGGCATTTGAAGAATTAAAAGGAGCTTTATGTCAAGCACCAGTTTTAGCAATCCCTGATTACAACAAATCTTTTATGCTTTTTGTGACAGAGCGGGATGGAACAGCACTATCTGTCCTCACACAAGATCATGCAGGAAAACACAAGCCCTGTGCTTATTTCTCTAGTACATTGGACCCAGTAGCACAGGCTTTGCCTGCGTGCCTAAAATCTGTTGCAGCAACAGCCTTAGCCATAAGACAAAGTGACTCGATAGTGCTGGGCCACCCCCTGACCGTACAAGTACCACACGCAGTAGAGGTTCTTTTGAACCGAACACAAACACAACACCTGACTGTAGCGAGACTGACAGGTTATGAGCTGACGTTATTTCAACCACACATAGAGATCAGACGATGCAACATACTGAATCCTGCTACTCTTTTGCCCTCCAGTACAGAAAACGTTTCCCCACATGACTGTGTTGAAGTAATACATACCGTGACGAAACCAAGACAAGACTTGACAGATGTTGCACTCCCAGACCCTGACCTAACACTCTATGTTGACGGTTCATGTATGAGGACGGGGGCGGGAGAATTAGTGGCAGCATATGCAGTGACCACTGCTACTGAAATCATAGAGACTAAAAGAATAGACATACTGTCAGCACAAGCAGCAGAGCTCATCGCTCTGACCCAGGCGTGCATAAGAGCTAAGCACCTGAGAGTAAACATTTACACAGACTCACAATACGCATATGGGGTAGTTCATGACTTCGGCGTCCTATGGAGGGAAAGAGGTTTCTTGACTTCTCACGGGGCCAAGATACAGCATGGCCCCCTTATTCACGCCCTTCTGGATGCGATACATTTACCAACAGCCATAGCTATCCTGAAATGCAAAGCACATACTAAAGCCACAGATACCATTTCTCAAGGCAGTGATCTGGCAGACCGAACAGCTAAACAGACAGCTCAGACCCCACTAGACATGACGAAATCACAGGTACCATTAAGGCAAAAAGCCATGACAGTTAGGGATCCTTCCAAGGACGTACAAGACATTCAGACACATGCTACTCTAGACGAATTAAAGAAATGGTCGGAACAAGGAGGGGTACTGACTGATCAGGGTTGGATGACTAAGGGCAAAGAAACATGGTTTCTTCCTGATTCGATGGTACAAGTGATCATAAATACCGCACATAGCCCTGCACACTTAGGAGAGAGAGCAATGCTAGACAGCTTACAGAATATATGGTTCAACAAGCACCTACGTGCAGCAGCGAAACAAAAGGTCAGAACGTGTATGATCTGTTGCCAATTCAATCCAGGTAAAGGCATTCCAATGGAACAAGGTGGTATCCATCAACCTGACCATCCTTTTGAAGTCCTTCAAATGGATTATATCCAAATGGACAGATGCAGAGGTTACAAATATGTCCTAGTAGTAGTATGTTCCCTATCAAGATGGACAGAGGCCTATCCAGTCCCTGATTATACTGCCGTAACTACCGCCAGACAACTGGTACGAGAGTTTTTCCCACGTTATGGATTACCGCGTGTCGTATATTCCGACAATGGTCAGCCTTTCTCCTCTGAACTCACGAAACAAGTGTCCCTTCTGTTAGGGTATACCTGGAAGTTCCATTGTGTACGACATCCTGAGGCAGCAGGCCTTGTAGAAAGACATAATCAGACCTTAAAGATAAAAATAGCAAAGATTTGCGCAGACAAAGGTGTGGATTGGATGGTAGCCCTGCCGGTTGCCCTCTTTTACATGCGAATGGTAGCCCATTCTAGAACAGGCTTATCTCCCTATGAAGTGGTCTTTGGTAGACCACCGAATATGTGGGGCACTCCAATGCCTAAAAAGATCACTGATGTTGATAGTAACATGCTGACAGATTACCTGGCTTCCTTGATGTCTGCACTACTCTCTTGTCGTTCGCAGGTTGCTGCCGCCTTCCCTGACAACACCCAGGTCAAGGAACATTCCCTCGCTCCTGGGGACTATGTTCTCATAAGGAACTTTGACAGAACGAGCCCTCTTGAGCCAAGGTGGAAGACGCCTAAACTGGTATTATTAACTACGAGGACCGCTGTTAAAGTCGAAGGACGGAAAGGATGGGTTCATCTTCATCATTGTAAACGCTACTTTGGGAATAACAATTCGTTTAAAAAGGACATAAAGACTTCAGACTTTGAGCCCCCTTTTCTAGAGGAGACTTCCCAGCAGAAGTACAAAACCAAACTTAGATCTAACAAGTCAGAACCCGTTTGATCAATTAAGTCCACTAGGTGGTGAAGCGGTTGAACATGTATTCTGGCTTGCATAAGATCTTGGATACCGCAGATGAGAAAAAGAGCAAGATGAAAACCAAATACTGTAAAATATTACGTGGTAGATGTATAGTGACTCTGATATTTTTACTTCTTCTGTGCATCACGATGATATGTATCAGCTTAATACTACATGCTATTTTTCCTCCTATTGCCTCACTCTTACACTCTACCAATGATACCATAAAGCACACATTTAGTGATCTGCCATCCCATGAGCTATCATATCGACTTGCCTTACGCAACAATACTTTTATTCAGATGCTGCACCATTCACATCAGACTAGCAATGCTACAGACTGCTGGGTCTGTGGCCGACTTCCCCCGTATCAGAAGGTGAAGGGAGTGTTGCCCCTTTTCCCTTTTCCATTCTCCCATAATGGTTCTTGCGGAGCATGGTTTGCCTTAATGACATCCATCAACGGTGATGCCAAAGAATGTCAAGATAAGGAGTGTAGGGGCGACTGGGTATGGGGTAACTTGAACAAAGTCATGAATAAAGCATGTTTCCCAGATGAAGAAGGTCTTCCCCAAAGGAAAGGTACCGATCTAGAAAATGAAGAGTATCTGCAAGGAAATGCGACCCTTGACTTTATAGTGTTGAATGTCAAGCCCATACACAATTTAGGTCCATCCTCAATCACAGTCCTGCCAGTAAAAGGGAACTTGTGTGTCAGAAAAGAAGGCTCTGTACATTTGGGGCACAGCGAGTGTAACACTATATTAGTGTTCAAAGACAAAGGAAAGTCTTACTTCAGAGCATCACGACACACCTACTTTATTTGTGGCTAGACAGCCTATGTACAACTGCCCTTAGACTGGGGTGGGACGTGCTATATATCATTTCTCCTACCACCCGTTTTCTTGGCCCCATCGAACTATCATCAAAATCTTCAACTAGCACTTATCAGGCACAGACGAGGGCTCGATGCCTCTGGCATTGACCAGACTGAAACAGCTTGGGAGCAATATACAGATTTCAACAAAGGATTCTTTTTCTTCATAGGTCCCGTCCAGAATAGTAAACTTATCCGCAGACTAACAAGGATTCTAGAAACAGTTACTAATGAGACTGCATCAGCCCTGGGGAACTTGACCCAGGAACAGTCTGCTATGAGAATGGTCGTTCTTCAGAATCGTCTTGTTCTTGATGTCATCCTAGCGGATAGGGGCGGGGCCTGTAGGGTCATCGGTTCCAGCTGCTGCGTTTTGATACCTAATAAAGCACCGTCTGTATACAAAGCAATAACAAGACTCCACAAGATTGCCCAAAGCATACACCAAGACCCAGGCACGTGGACTTGGTCCAGTTGGCTCTGGGAAATAATATCAGCATGGGGATGGAAAGTGTTGACTGTCTGTGGACTAATACTACTGATGATATTCAGTTGTTGCCTATGTCTGCAGTGTGGCCCGGCCATTTGCGGCCTGTGTGCTACTGCATGTGTTCCTCATCCCCATTTACAAAGCATTGAAAATGGAAAAATAATGCTGCAAGAACAGATTGACTGTCTAATGAGAATAGATATGACATGAGGGTCCACTAGGGGACAAGGAGGGAATGAGGAAAATAAAATATCATGAGGCCTATGTGTCCCCGTGTGTTCCCCCACACTCATGTGCACATACATGTCACCTATGTATTTCCCCTCCATGGCCTGTCTATCATGATGCTTATGCTATAACGTGGCCTGCCATAATCCAGTCTCCCATGAGAGAAACGACAAATCTGCTCTGAGGCCTACACGTTTTGCATCATGTTTTCCCGCATTTCCATTATTGTGGCCCAGCCAGAGCCGAAAAGAGGCTTCAGGCCTCAGAACGCTCTGAAAGCTGTAGCTGCGTATCCTTGGCCTTGCACACTTGGGCCTCAGCCAAAGGGGCCCTGTCCGAGACAGTATTGAGCACGGTTATCTGCTTACTCCTACCGAAACCACATTCCTGCCTGGAGAAGGAGGGATAAACATGACCCATCTGCAAAGGAGAAAGCCTAGCCTTTCTGTCTCTTGTTGTGTGATTACAAAGCTCACGTCAGTGAAAAGCCCATAGCCCCCGTGCAAGACTTCAGCTGTAAACGAAGAAATAAATGCCACATTGGCCCTTGGTAATGGGCAACCTATGTCACGAATCAGTCCCTGCTCCAGACTTTAGATATCAGATAAAACAAGATGTGCTGGTCGCCCTGACACTGAAGGCCTCATTTTCGGACACCAGACTCCCCGGTTGCATAGCAACCCTTTCACACGTCAGTTACACGTCATGCTCGAGTTGAGCACAAGTAAGGCAAAGTTCCAGTAAAGTTCCAGCTGATCACGCAACCCCCTCTAGGCATCCACCCACCTATGACACTTACCTATTATCATCGAGTGGACGCCCACCTTCACGCCTACTTACACACCCACATGCTCTTATCTCATTCTCTCTTGCTCCGCCTGAAGCGGTCTTGCTTACGTATATTATTACAAACATATATATTTTGTACTCTGTGAATAAAGTTTGAGAATACCTTTTTGAGAACCCTGGTCCTGATCCCTTGTGGTGATGGAACTATTCTCCCTATAACTTGAGTTATTTGAATAAAGCCCTTTTGAACCTGATACCACGGACTCAGCCTCTTGCTTCATGCATAATTATATTGATATCTAGAAATTCTGAACTCGTAATAATTTATCACTAGATTAGACACACACATTATCATGGCCAGGAGAGTACGCTAGGTGGGGCCTTTTCTAAAGCAACAAGTGGGGCTTGCGTGGTCGTGAATTTTAATAACCAGAATGTGGTAAGAAACCTGCTAAGGTTCTGTAAGAACACTCCCTCTCCTAATTCAAAAATCACTGTCTCCCCGCTATCAAATTTTTATAGATCCATTTCGCGACTCACACCTTGATCGCACCAAGAATCCAAATAACTGGAGAATCTTAAATCAGCCCTTAGGCCCCCCTATCTCTGCAATACAGGACAATGTAAGCCATTATAGATCTGAGGGGATGTATGACCTGACAAATAGATTTGCGCCCCTGGCTGATTTAGAGTCCTGTGACTGACTACCCAATGATGGCATATTAGAAACTATCAGTAGACATAAGGAGTTAGCTAATATCCCAGATGTACCGGCCCTTATGAGGCAGAATAAATTACCAGTGGGAGGAAACAATGATAGGGTAACAGGCGATCTGGAACGATTTAGTAACACAGGTGCACTGCCCTTTGTGGCAAGAACAGGACAACAGAAGCACGTGGTGCAAATAGCCACATGGAATGTTGTGGGCATTGCCACCAAGCAGGCCTTTCCAGAGTGGTTATGAGTATGGCAGGGTAGAGACATTATTTGTTTCCAGGCAACATGGGCATTAGACCCCATTTCAATTAATGGTTACCGATCTTATCAAACCAATGCAGTTTCATCTCCAGCAAGTAGAGCATAAAGAGGTTTGCTCACTTTATTCTCAAATACCTTAAATGTTAAGATTATAAAGTTTGAACACTCATCCCCCAACTTCCATCTCCTAGCTTTTAGAGTAGACTGTGCACAAGTATGGCTAATGGTAAACTATTATAATAATAATTTCGGGGGTAGAATGGCATCAACTGTAGACTCCTTGGAGAAAGAGTTGATAAAGTTCATAAGGGCATTGCCAGTCAAGTATATTAATATTTTGTGGGCAGGGGACTTTAACGCTCAAATATGCTCCTACCTATCAGAAGTGGTCTGTGGGGTAGAAGATATGTAGGGGGATCCACTGGTGCACTTTATGCACAATGGACATAGTAACAGTTTAAATAGGCTGCTAACCTCTTGGAATCTAGAAGTCTGTAACAAAAGAGATCCAAATGGAGGTGGTCTAGATAACACCTTTTTCCGAGGCAACTATGGGTCGACAAATAATTGCCTCTGCCCATTCCTGTGAGAGTATTGTTCACAAAATGTTCTAATTTCAGTGACCACGCCATACTGTTTTTTAAGGTTTCTGGTGTAGGAGTTAACCCAAGGCACACAGAAAAGGTTCCTAAACTAATTTTAGCTTGCCAGAATGAGTTTCAGCTGAAATGGGACAGAATAGATAAGAAGCTAATTATTCGGCAGGTCGTAACTAATAAATTAGATATGATCATGAAGTGTCTAGATACGAATGCTGTATCTAACACCTTAATTCCAAACTTTTTAGAACTACTTGAGGAAATTAAGCTATCCTTAAATCGGCCTAATGTATCTAAGAAGAGACGGGAAATTGTCTGGTTCAACAAGGCTTGCACCCAGGCCCTACAAGATCTTCACAGGACCCTTAAGGTATCACCCAGACACCAGTCCCTGATTGAGGATTTACATATGAAATATTAGAAATCAAGGAAGAACAGGGAACGGAGATGAAAGACAAGGCATGGGAAGATCTAATCCAAGCAGCCACCTCTAATAATTGCAGGGACTTTTGGCATGTTGTGAATGCTTCTTATTTTAAGAACAGCTCAGACAAAACTCTGGATAATTATGTAGACTAAGATACATGGGTGCTGCATTTTAAAGGCATCTTTGGGAGTAAGAATATGATGAGGGACAATCAGTTCAACTCTATGGTACTATCACGTAAGTCTCTGATTTTTAACTTGGAAGAGGTGAGAACAGCACTGCTTAAGTGTAATCATGCCAAAGCGCCCGGCCCGGATGGGGTCCCCGTTAACTTTTTCCTGGAACATCAAGAGCTTTGGGCCCCATTGTTAAACATCATATTTAATGAAATTGCCAAGAATGGACCGCCTCCTTCATGGAAAACAAGCATCATAATCCCAATACACAAGAAAGGTGATAAATCTAGCCCCCAGAATTATTGCCCAATTTCCCTTCTGGACTGCGCTGGAAAACAGTTAAGCCGCATCCTATTGAACAGGTTAGACGTTTTGGCGAGGGAAAAAAACATTTTGATGCCAACCTAGTATGGTTTCCAGAAGGGTCACGGTACGATTGACCAATGCCTAAACCTAAGTTTGACCATTGCAAAGTAAACAGTAGCTAAGGGAGGGCACACTTATATGGCTTTTATGGACTTAACGGCAGCCTTCGACTGCGTAAGTCATGTGAAGTTATGGTCTATAATGCTGGAGATGGGCATTGACCCTCAGCTGATTAATATAATCCGTGAAATGTACTCACAGGCGACTGCAAGCATTCGGTATGGCAGAAAGGAGGAATGCACAAGACCCATCCAGATTATGAGAGGTGTCAGGCAAGACTGTTTACTTGCCCCATTCTTGTTCTCATTATACACAAACGGGGTGGAAGCCGCTTTAACAGGATCTACGGTAGACATCCCAACCTTTGCCCCAGTTTCACTACCGATCCTGGTTTATGCGGACAATGCAGTCCTCCTAATATCCAGGACGGGAGTTGTGCTTCAGCGCTTAGAAACGCCTTTGTGAGGTACATGTCATCACTGGACCTAAAGGTCAATGAGTCCAAATCCTTTGTCATGGTGTCAGGTGCTCTACCCAAAAATAGGTTACCTTCTTTTTATATAGGGACAAGGAAATTAGAAATAGTGGAGACTTTCTCATATCTGGGAGTTTCATTTGATAATAATAAAAACTTGGGCTCACATGGTAAAGTGTAGGGCATTAACAATGGAAAGAACTCTAGTTGCAATTGCCAGTTTTTGTAAAAGACTGGGCTCTAAACCTATAGCAATGATAAAGAAGATCTATAATTCAAAAACAATCTCTGCAGCAACATACAGAGCTGGGTTGTGATGAATGGTACTAATAGATTCCTGCCGAAGATAGAGGATGTTTTTTAAGAAGGGTTGCTTCTCTTCCCGCCTCGTTCTCTAACTATGTCTGTCACCTACAATTGGAATTACCCTACATAACAGATGTAGTAAGACTTGCTCAGATTATGCTGTGGCATTCAATTTGGAGAAGAAACACTGTGGATGTCAATCAGGCTATAATACAAAATTGTTTGTCTCTAGACAATGCCCATAAAATTGCTTGGTTAGAGTATGTAAAAACCACGTTACATTCCTTAGGAGTCCCGGAACTGTATACAAACCAGAGATTTTGCTCCAAATTCCCTAAAAAGAAACTTAAGTCCATATTTCTGGCCAAGGCTGACTATATAAGGAAGGAGATACATCAAATAAAAACAGTAGCAACATTTTATCACCAGGTCCCTCCCATAACTGAAGGTGAATGCTCGTATCTGGAGGGTGTAACAAATTTACAGCACAGATTTATTCTTTTAAGATTTCGCACAGTGTCCTTGTGATAATTTGTCATTGCAATCTGACCTTCACCTCTTTTTTCTGTCAATATTACAAGGAAGATATCTTTGACCTCTTTTAAGGAGGTACAATTTTAACCAATGAAAAACTGCTTTTTTTTTAAGAAGCTCTGTGACCCCTATGTCTGTTTCTTTGTAGCATTTTTTTAATGGGCCTGCCTGCATAGAAGATGTTTTTTATGAGGGAGAAATGTACTAATTTCAAATTATCCCCTTCTTAGAGTTTTTATTAGCAACTGGAAAACTAATCATGTGACTTAGATTTGAGATTTTAATAATGTAGATAAAATCATTGTTATGTTTTTTAAATGCTCATTATTTAATAGTATACTTTATTTAACTCATTTCTATGTCATTATTAACTAAGTGGTAGAGGGCTGGGCAAGGACGATTGCACGATCAATTAATGCATTTACTATATATTGAAGTCTACTGTGTTGGAGTCGTCATGGCTTGCCCCAACTACTAGCTTTAACTAGCTTTACAAAAGGATGTTTAAATTGTCTTTTTAAACTTGTATACTTTTATGATCTATGGCATTCAGCTAGAATGTTTTATTGAATTGAATTGAATTGAATTGAACTATCACACCATTTTTTGAACTGTGCCTCTGAAGCTGGAGGGACCAGGTCAAAGGTAAAAAGACTATTCTGAACTATTCCAATCTTCAAAGGCAAAAAGGTCAAAAGATGCCCCATATCTTTAGTGTGACATTGCTAACTCACATGCAGGTCAATACTAGTGCCTAACTCACTTTTTAAATCGAAATGTATAAAATTGTTCATGTGTGTAAAAGCAGCAGAGAGGGGTGTATGTTAAAATTAATAAGTCATCAGGCAACAAAGAGCTCAGAAGGGAGGAAAGGATGATGATATAAGGCAGCAGAGAAAGAAAAAGAATGATGCTACAAGGAGAAGAGGTAGTAGAGTTTAGAGTAACTGGAAATGAGACAATGATGATACAAGGCAAAAAAGAGGGAAAATATGAAGGGAATAATATAAAACAACAAATATGATTAAATGCTTTGAGGTGGAGTGGCTTTAGAAGGTAGGTTGAAAAGGATATATTGTGCATGCATGGAAGAGGGTGATACTAGGCGTTAGAGTAGGGGCTGATATAAGAGGGCAGAGAGGGTTGATGTGGTATTGATGGACAACAATATCATAATGCAATGAATAATGAAGGCTGGAAGTAATTATGATGGTGTAATTAGTGGAATAATTGTAAAGGGAACACAGAAAATGGAGGTGGGATGGAGGAATGATATAAAGCTGCAGAGGGGGAAATGTCAGAAGAACGATTAAGCATAACACCAGGAAACATAATGCACCAAGTCGTTATCTAAACCAATGAACGGCACTGGAATAAGCAGATCAACAGTCATTGTAAGGTAGCAGAGGCAGCAGATGTGAGATGCAGAGATTACATAAAATGATGGTCAAAATTCAGTGATGATATAAAGTAGATGCAGCACTGAGATTGTGTAAAGAAGCAGAGGGGTTGGCATAATGGTGATATAAGGCTGCATAAGGTAAGAAGAACTAAAGACATGAAGCATCAGAGTCCTTAAGGGAGGATGACACAAGACAGTTGAAAGGAAAGGGATGGGGTGGGGCAGTAATGAGTTAAGAAATAATGAGAAGGCAGGAGCAAAGCAGGGGTTATATAAGGGTGCAGGTAAGCGTAGACAACATATAATGAAGGGGTGTTGATATAAGACTACAAAGCGGCGCGTGTAGAGGATCTAAGGGAGATGAGCACAAAAGGGATGGAGCTGAAAGGCATTAGAGAAAAGAGTGATGAAATAAGGCAGATAAACTGGTGAATGGAAGAATAAAAATTGTAAGCAAAAGACTTACAAAGTTCCCAATGTTACTGAAATGGCAGTTCTAATTAAAGCTACTTTTTATTGCTGGATGACTTGCTTGAGTTCTGATGCTGAGGGAGAGGCTCAGAGGGCCGAGTGGTCCTGATCTTGTCTTTCTTTTGAGTACAGAAAGAATAGGTTTTGTTAAAAGACCTCCATTGTTCTCAGGGCACAAGTGCTGCCCTTCCTGTTTGGCCTGGCACTTCTCATTGAGCTCCCAAGAATATTGCTTATCTTGGTCTGGACTCCCGGCCGGGCATGGAGACTGCCGGGGTCGCGGAGGATTATTTAAGGCTGTTGCTGAGCTAGGAGGTACATTTGCTAAGGACCGATGAGACAGGGGCTTTGTCTCTGGTATGCTGTACCTTTCCCCTGCGACATCAGTGACCAAGATTAATTCAGCCATTACACCTGTAATTGTATTGTATTACTGATTCTAAAACTATTTCTCGGTCCTGAACAGGGATGTCATGCCTGACCTTTTACACAAACTGGGTGGAAGCTGCTTTAACAGGATCTACGATAGACTTCCCAACCTTTCCCCCAGTTTCACTACCGATCCTGGCTTATGCGGACCCTTCGTTCTTGTAAAAGCATTCTATAGATTCCAAAAGATCTGAGCATGGCTTTGGGGCCAGAGAGGGGTGCTGCTTCAGGGACCATTGAAGAGGCTACAAATGACAGGGAAGCATCCCGGCAGTGTCCACATCGGAAACGAAAGTCAACGTTGAATGGGGTTGTAGAATTTGGGTTTTGCCTGGTTTCTGTCCTACAGAGAACATGGATAATGGGGCGAAGGATGACAAATCCCTGAGCCCTCTTCTAAGACTCCTCTTTTCTCCACCATTCAAGGGTCGCCTTCGTAAACACCCTACTTGTGGGTCGTCTAAATGCATTAGTGGGTATGGGGTGGCGTCCCCTCTTTCACCACAGGACTACCTTCCACCTAATTGGGCCACAAGTGAACACCAACTAACAGGCAGCCTCTTGCGCAGCCCGTATTCCAGCACATACCATGCTCAGCCTCCTCTGTAGTCACTGGGATGTGAGGCCAGGGCACACTCTTGAAAAAGACTCCAAATGGCCATCCATCCTTTCAACTTTCCAGTCAGTGATGGCTGCCACTCAAATTCTGGTTTCTCTTATGGTCAGAGAACACCCCTATACATTTGATCAGGTGACACATTTCTAATCCAATAATACAAAACGGTGTCTTCTTTATAAAGTTACATCGTCAAAGCTCCCTCCCCCTAATATATCTATTAAAACAATTGCAGAGAACTCCAATTATTTCCGTATTTATGACAGAGTTCTTGAATCAACGTTGATTTTTCAGTGGAAGATAGGTCGAGGCCAGGACCTCGACTTGACAATGATTGCAAACAGAAATGTTGCTATCGCGCGGTAAACCGAGATGTCTTCATCAAAGCAAGGTCAAAGGGCACAGCATGATAACCATGGCCAAGGGCTAATTAATCCCTGAAAAAAGAATGGCGCAGCTGCTCCCACTACTTAGCGGAACCATCTTGGGACATCAGGCGATAACAAAGGCCTCCCTTGCCCTGCAGGAAGGTGGAATTGCCCGAGTTTATCTATACCACTGATTTTATGACTGCAGTGTTTAATGATGTTTGCATTTGGCGTTTGACCCAACTGTACCACTGAATCCTATTTAGGAGCAATAATAAAACGCATATAAACAATAACGTTTATTTCGAGCACGTTGTGAAATGATGCGTGAAAACGCAACACAATTAAACAATAAATACCACTCTGTTGTGTGGTGGAGAAGAAACATTCCGCAAGGGCTTGGCAACGTGGCCTGAACCGTCACGAGCAACATTGATAAATGGTGACCCGGAGATTACATAATTGTGTTCTTTATCATGCTGACTCTTGTTCGGCTTGTCAATGCAAAGGACATACAAGACTAATGACTAATTCCTGTGAGGAAGCAGGGTAATTCTGCTTCCAAGTTTTCGCCGGCTAATGCCTTGCAGCCAGCAAGAGAATCGAGGATGCGCACTAAATAAGTGTTCCTCATCAGAAGGCGCTTTTAAATATTGACACCAGAATAAAATGAGGTGACCCTTTCACTAATCCATCACGTCTGTCTTCAGCTGTTCTGTTTTAGTGCACACCCTTCAAATGTGCAAGCAGATTTTGCAAAACGTGGCAGGCAAACTACGGAAAGAATCTCTGTTAACCCATAATACACATTGTGCAGGCAAGCGTGCACTAATGTACATGAAATTAATGTAACTGTATCCTAACTATCCAGTGTAGTTGCAGCTACTACTTCCTAAGAGCATTTTAGTATCGATTTCTTTTTTTGGACTATTTTAGAATTTCTGTTGGTAAAAGATGCAACATTCTTCCATTTTGCAATGTTTGCTATATCCCTTTACTTTTTATTTGCTTACATTGTGTGATTGGGACTGGTTTACAATTTCTCCATGTGGTTTCAGTAGGAGAGGATTAAACTGAAGTGTCTATATTTTATTTATTGTAATTTAATTTTTACTAGTAATTGCGAGTTTTGATTCTGTATATTTATTATTGTAGTTCACTGATTCGCAGGTATTTCTTGATAATTCATTGTTTCTCTGTGGCTCTCTTGAAGTTGTAGATGCAGCCTGAATTGTTTGCTGAAGGTATCTGTCTCAAGTCTGCTGACGTTTTTTTTCGCTGCCATAGTCGGAAACAATAGTCTATTGAGGACTGAGGGTGGTGGAAATTAGCAGAGGCGGTGGTGTACATCCTTAACAGAAATGATCATTAATTGAACATACTCTTTTTACCCTGGTGATTGTTTGCAGTGTGTTTATCTGCAAGTTGTGCACCAGGCCCTCTATGGATGGCCTGCTGAAGTGTTCAATAATAACTTCATTTTTTGCTTTGTGTAGCTTTTGATGGGTTTCTCACGTATTTGAAAACAAAGGCCTATTAGTAGTAACAGTAGCCACCCACCGTAGTAGCTATAGTTGAGTGTCACTATAATTCCTAGAAAACACCCCTTTTATGGGGACGCTATGCAAAGTCCGAATAGTTTAGAAAATAGTAAGAGTGCTTCCTTTCCAAATTATTTTATTCAATTTGTACATTCAATAGAAAACATCATTGTAAAATTATTATCAAGATAGTTTGTAAGTAAAAAGGTGGTCGAAAGTGACTCAGCGGTGCAGGGCAAGTGAAATAATCGAGTGTAAAGTGCTACACAATATACGTACACGAATAGTGAGTGATTCAGGATGCAAATGTGGTTGGTACACACTCTGACTGTGGTAAATAAAATCTTCTTTACCGGACTGAATTTCATACGGGATCTTGAAATAAAATAAAATAGCTCAAAATAACAAGAGGCAGAATCCGTGGTATAAGAGGTTTTCTAAATGGGCTTTATTCCATCAAAAATGGCCGACTCGAGTCGCGGCCTTCAGGTTCCGTCACCACGAGGGTTCAGGAAGTGAAGTACAATACTTTATTGACAGACATGCATTTTTATAATAAGTACATTACAATGAAACGAATGTAGAAGGCGTAACATTTGATAAGAAAAGTGACATAACAGGTACGTAATCGAAACTAGGCGTAATAAGGAATAAAAGAAACATGATTGGTTAGGATTATCAGACATAGGTGGATCTATAAGATAATACTTGGCATAGATGCGCGCGCAGCAGCATGACGTGTGAGTGACGTGCAACTAGGGGGTGAAGGGACTTGACATTTAGCTCTACATGTGGAGACGAGAAGTCTGGGGGGTCAAGTCAACCTAATCCCAAATCATATCTAACATCCTATGTTTAGAGAACTATGTTATCCACAAGGAAGGACTCTCGGACAGAATCTATTCTATACTAACTGTGTGTGCGTGTACAAGCGTCTAAGTGTCTATATGAGATGCGAGGGGCAGAAAACTTTCCATGGCAACAGGGCTATGAATCATTTGCAGGAGGACGGAAAGGCTGAGTCCTTTGCTTGTGAGCTAAAGGAAATGTTTACCTAAATCACTAGACAGGAATGCATCGGCTGAAGAGCAAGATAGATAATTCGAAGGTGAAATACAGCTTCTTGGCAGGCAGGCGAAAACTGGCCGAGGCAGGCACCGTTAGCTGCACAGGGAGTAGGACAAAGTTCATGGATACAGATGCGAGCTCAAGCTGAAGCTGTCAGAGACAGAGAGCAGGGAAAGGCTTTGAGGACAGAATCGGGCCTACTTGCCTGAACTGTAAAAATGGAGTAACTTAGCCATATAAAGTCGGTGGCCTTTCATGCTTAGGAATCGAATATCCAGCCCATTGATGGCGGATCTGACAGAGAACATGTCGACGGTAGACACACATATGTTTGCGTCTTAGAAACTGGAACTGGAGGGAACATACATGTACTTGTAACATGCATATAGAACCATTGGGGTCCAAGATAGGGGACATAACTGATCAGGAAAATCCACATTTCCACATTCCCTCCTTGTCCCCTACTTGCCCTTCAAGAGATATCAATCTTCATCATTCCATCGATTTGCTCATGGAGCATCATTTCTTCTTCCTTCTTCTTCCGGTATTTTGAACGAGAACTGTGATATGGAATGCATGATGTGGCACACAGACCACAAATCGCTGGTCCACATTGCAGGCATAAACAACAACTGAAAAGCATAAGAAGGCCAATACCTAGGAAGGATAGAACTCTCCATCCCCAGGCTGATATCACACTCCAAAACCACCCGGACCACGTCCAAGTGCCTGGATTCTCGTGTATCTGGCTCACAATCTTATGAAGGCGTGTTATAGCTTTATATACAGATGGCGAATTTTCTGGTATAAATATGCAGCAGCTGGATCCGATGACCCTGCAAGCTCCGCCCCTATCGGCCAGGATGACGTCAAGGACAAGACGATTCTGGAGAACAACAATTCTCATCACTGATTGTTCCTCTGTCAGATTGCCTAGGGCGGCTATAGTCTCGTTTACTACAGCTTCAAGAGTCTTGGTGAGTCTGCGTATCAGCTTACTATTTGATATGGTACCTATATAGGGAAAGATACCTTTATTGAAATCTACATACTTGTCCCATGCCGTCTCAGTATAATCGACAACTGGGAGATCTCTACGCTCTCTTTTGTGTACTAAATGAACATTTCGATAATAATCAGGGGGAGCTAGGAAAACAGGTGGCAGAAGGAATGCTATGTAACAGGTACCATCCCAATCTAGAGGCAGACGCATATATGCCGTCTGACCACATATAAAGTAAGAATGGCGAGAAGCTCTAAATGAAGATTTACCTTGATCACGATATTCTACTGTAGTAACGCATTGGCTATGGCCCATATGTATGGAACCAACTTTTCTCACACATAATTCACCCTTAACTGGAAATACAGACATAGTGGGCAGAATTAGTTCAACTTCGGATTTGACATTCAAAATCATAAGATTAGGCGTAAAATTACCTAATTTATACACTTCATTTTCTAAATCAGTTCCTGTTCTACTGGGGTGACCCTCCTTATTGGGGTGACAGACTTTGAATAAAACTAGATTCAGATTTCCCCATATCCAATGTTGTTGATAAACTGCTGTGTCTGGGTCTATGGAATTTAATAAACTAAACCATGCTCCACAGGAGCCATTGTGTGTGAACGGATGTGGAAAGAAAGGCAGAACTCCTTTGTTATTCTGATAGGGAGGGAGTCGGCCACACACCCAACAATTGGTGGCATTACTAGTCTGATGGGAATGATGTAACATACTAATGAATGTGTTATTGCGCAGCGCAAGTCTATAGGACAACTCATGTGGGGGTAGGTCACTAAAAGAATGTTCATCAGTTATATTGAAAGCACGTTTAGAAACAGGATAATACATATGCAACAATATACTTGCAGTAACTATTAAAAAACTCAAGGAAAACAAAATTAATAAAGTCACAATACAGTGGCTACGCAGTAATTTACAATAAGCATGTCGTTTCATTATGATTCTGGACTCTACATCATTCAGACCTAAAGGATACATGTCGGGACAGATTCAACCGCTTCACCTTGGAGAGGACTTAAACAATCAAATCGTCCGACAGTTTGGATCTGGACCTGAGTTTCTGCTTATAGAATTCGGTGCTACTGGCCTCAGCCAAGGGTAGCTTTGAGTCAATGGGGGAAGACACACGGGGAGTACTGTTTGTGTCAGGAGGAAGTCCATGAAATTTCTTGATATGGCTGGAATGCACCCAGCCTTTTCTCCCTTCGATCTTCACAGCTGTTCTGGTCGTCAGCAGGACCAACTTAGGAAGCCTCCACCTTGGCTCCAGTTGGGTTTTCCGATCGAAATTCCTGACGAGAACATAATCGCCGGGAATTACGTCATGAGGTTTCACCTCGGTGTTGTCGGGAAAAGCTGCGACTACCTGTGAACGACAAGATTGTAGTGCAGACATCAAGGAAGCCAGGTAATCTGTCAGCATATTACAGTCAACATCAGTTATTTTACGGGGTATAGGCGTCCCCCACATATTCGGTGGTCTACCAAAGATCACCTCATAAGGGGATAGCCCTGTTCGAGAGTGTGCTACCATTCTCATGTAAAATAGCGCAACTGGTAAGGCTACTATCCAGTCCACACCTTTTTCCTGACATATTTTAGACAATCTGATTTTTAAAAGTTGATTATGTCGTTCCACGAGACCTGCTGCCTCGGGGTGTCGGACACAGTGGAATTTCCACTGATATCCCAACAAAAGTGAGACATGTTTCATTAATTCGGATGAGAAAGGCTGGCCGTTATCTGAATATACAACACGTGGTAAACCGTACCGTGGGAAGAATTCTCGAACTAGCTGCTTGGCAGTAGTCGGGGCAGTGTAATCTGATACGGGATACGCCTCTGTCCAACGGGAGAGAGCGCAGACAACTACGAGAACATATTTGAATCCTCGACAACGTTCCATCTGAATATAATCCATCTGGAGGACTTCAAAAGGATGGTCAGGAGGCTGAAATCCACCCTGCTCTACGGGAACACTCTTTCCTGGATTAAACTGACAACATATCATACAGGTACGAACTTTTTGTTTAGCTGCTGCTCGTAAATGTTTGTTGAACCAAATGTGCTGAATGCTGTCTAGCATAGCCTTCTCTCCTAAATGTGCTGGACTGTGAACTGTAGCTATAATGGCTTGAACCATGGAATCAGGGAGAAACCATACAGATTTCTCCTTCGTCATCCATCCTTGATCTGTCTGGATCCCTCCTAGTTCAGTCCACTTCTTTATTTCTTCTGCTGTGGCATGTGTCTGTATGTCAATTACGTCAAGTGCGGGATCCTTAATTGTCATACACTGTGTTGGTGTCTGAACTATTGGCTTTGTCATGTCTAATGTGCGATTCTGAGCAGTCTGTTTAGCTGTTCTGTCAGCTAAATCATTGCCTTGAGAAATGGTATCAGTAACCTTCGTGTGTGCTTTACATTTCATAATCGATATAGCAGTGGGTAGATGTATTGCGTCTAACAAAGCCTGAATGAGGGGTCCGTGCTGAATGTGGGCACCATGGGAGGTTAAATAACCTCTCTCTCGCCACAGCACGCCGAAGTCGTGTACAACTCCGAATGCATAACGTGAGTCAGTGTATACATTAACTTTCTTATTTGTGGCTTGAATACAGGCTTGCGTTAGAGCAATAAGTTCTGCTGCTTGGGCTGACAAAGTATCTATACAATTTGTCTCAATAACTTTAGTGTCTGTTGTGACTGCATACGCGGCCACTAAATCTCCTGTACTTGTTCTCATGCACGATCCGTCTACATACAACGTCAGGTCTGGATCTAACAATGGAACGTCTGTCAAGTCTTGTCTAGGTTTCGTCTTTATTTCAATGATTTCAACACAATCATGAGCTAGTGGGTCTGTTCCAATTACAGGTAATAGTGTAGCAGGATTCAATGTATTACACCGTCGGATCTCTATGTGTGGTTGAAACAATGTCAGTTCATAACCGGTAAGTCTTGCTATGGTCAAGTGTTGTGTTTGTGTTCGGTTCACAAGAACCTCTACTGCATGTGGTACTTGTACTGTCAATGGATGTCCTAACACTATGGCATCGCTTTGTCTGATTGCTAAAGCTGTCGCTGCCACTGATTTCAGGCATGCAGGCAAAGCCTGAGCTACGGGATCTAATGTACTGGAAAAATAAGCACATGGCTTGCGTGATCCTGCTTGATCCTGAGTGAGTACTGACAAGGCAGTACCTTCGCGTTCTGTGACAAAGAGTGTAAAATGTTTGCTATAACATGGTGTTGCTAAAACAGGTGCTTGACATAAAGCTTCCTTTAGGCTTTCAAAAGCTTGTGTATGTTCCTGAGTCCAAGGGAGAACAGTCGATGTGGCTGCCTCCTGTGTGGTTAACTGAATGAGTGGTTTTGCTAGAAATGCGTACTGAGGGATCCACTGCCTACAATATGAAGTGAGGCCTATGAAAGCTCGCACCTCCTTTTGTGTCTGGGGTATTGACATGTTAGCAATTAACTGGATGCGATCTGGTGTAAGCTGCCTTCCCTCCTTGGACAGCGAGTGACCAAGATAAATAACTCGCTGGACACAGAATTGCAGCTTAGAAGGAGACACCTTGTGCCCCTTGTCGGCTAGGAAATGTAAAACTGTCAGAGAAGCTTTTTCACATTCTGGCTCGCTTCTCGCTGTGATCAGCAGATCATCGACATATTGAAGCAGTGCAGTATTGACTGGCATGTGGATACTGTCAAGTTCTCGTTTCAGTGCTTGGCTGTAGATGCTGGGGCTTTCTGTGAATCCTTGGGGAGCGCGTGAGAATTTAAAACTGCGCCCATTTAAACTGAATCCGAACAAATATTGGCTTTCCGGATCTATTGGGACGCTGAAAAAGGCATTCTTGAGATCGATTACAGTAAAGAATGTTGCTTCGGAATCAATTGCTGTCAACAATGATGATATATCAGGGACCACAGGGAATTGTGGTACAATGCACTTGTTTAGTTCACGCAAATCAATAACCAATCGGTACACTGGTGGGGCAGTAGGATCAGTTCGTTTAAGAATCGGAATTATCGGTGAATTACATACATTGGAGTCTGTTTCTACAACTACTCCCTGGGCAATCAGCTCATCAATGATTTTCAGCAAAGCCACTACAGCATCATGCGGTAACTTGTATTGTCGCATTCGTGGTAGTACCACTCCTGCTTTCAGTGTGACTCGATAGGGTGTAATGTTCATGCAGCCAACATCCGTAGGGCCTTGTGCCCATAGATGTACTGGTAAAGTCTGTAGTCGGGGATCCATGTCTCTAGACACATAGTGACCTTTAAAATCACGCAAAAACAACCTTACTCCTTCCGGAGAACAACATATTATGGCTCCTAGTGCTTTCAGAGTTTTAATTCCTAACAGATTTTCTGGGCATGATTTAGTAAGCAATAAATCTGTAGTTCGTGTCAAAGGTCCTATCGTAAGTGGTAGAGGCTGTGATACTTCATTAACAATAGGTTTTCCCGAAAAACCAAGGGAAACATTTTGAGAGCCTGAGAGGGGTGCCCCTGGAACTTCACTATGTTTTATAGTTGTTCGACTTGCCCCTGTATCGAGTAAGAATTTTCTATCCTGACCTAATAATTCACTATGTACATAAGGTCCTTCTTGATCTACAGGAATCTCGATAAGCGGTAAGTCAACTTCCCTCTCTAGGCTGGTTCATGCGTAACGCTGATACTCAGGGTATTCATACTGTGCAGTCTGATACATTTGTCGTGTTGTGGTTTGTGTGGCAGTAGCAGGCAACGGTGGTGCAGCTGGCACAAACTGTATGGGTTGCTGTGAGGCTGGCATGGACTGTTGTTGAACTGGCATGGACTGTCCATGCTGCATAGCTCCTTGTTCATTCTGATCTTGTCTAACTAATCGTGGTCTCTCCTTTGCAATACCTGTAGCTATATTACGTTTCAGGACTGGACAATCGTGTACATAATGGCCCAGTTGTTTACAGTAATTGCAGGTTCCCTTTACAGGAACTGCAGAATCACCAGAATGTGTCACACCCTTTTTGTGACCATCTGCTGGTACTGTCTGAGAAACTAGCATTTTCATTTTTGTATCCTTCATGCGTCTATGCTCGTGTTCTTGTTCATCCCTAATTCTATTGTGATGATACTGTAACATTTGTAGCATTTGCGACGGAGTGTTACTTTGCCAGGTACTCTCGAATTTCAATATTCTATTCTTTACTGGAGGCAATGCATTTTCCACTAATTTTGTCACAAATAAATGTGGATATGAGTCACTACTTGCTTTTATACCACTATTTATACCAAAACATTTTTCAAATCGAGCATAATAATCGCTTGTGTCTTCATCTTGCTTTTGTTTGCAGGCTGTGATTGCACCCCAATCTTCCTTTTTTGTAGTTAATAAACGTGGCAGTACCTGTACTAGTAAACCTGGTAACAGTTTAACTTTATCCCCGAGCCCTGAACCTGCAGTTCGGCCCCTTTCTTCCTCTGCTAATGCTGTCCAGTCTATCTTTTGGTCTCCCACTTCCCACTCTTTTTCTTTCAATTTTTCATAAATGCCAGCAGGCAAAAGCACCTTTAATATCGTCATAATATCAGGAAAGGTGTACTCTCCCATCAGTAACATGTCTTTAATTTCTCGGTGGAAACCCGCTGGGTCTTTGTCATGACTAGGTACTACTTTCTTCATTTCCAATAATTCCATTTTTGATATGGGTGTGTAAACAAATACACGGTGAAACTCATTGTCTTCGCCTTTTATTGGGTGCACTTCTCGTAAAGGATTTTGTCTATCCATATAGTACGGCGCTCTTTCTCTGCGGGGCAGCGAGAGAGAATCCGGACTTACAAAAAGGACATACTGCTTACGTGACACTAATATCTCTTTAATTAGCTTGTTACTAGAACCTCTCCATCTGTTTGTGAGTAGTTCCGTTAATATATCAGGTAAAGGACCAGGGTCAGCATGTTGGCTCTTATATAATATGAGGAGTTGCTGAATCATATAGATTCCAGCTAAACGTTGTTCATCTGTACTGAGATTAAAAAACGTGTGTGCTACGGTCTCATCACCGTATTTTTCAGGACTGTCAATCCAGTGAACGGCTGATCTGGCTAATTCTTGCTCATCCATGGAATCGAGGAGGTGGTAACCCCTTCGTTCTCGTAGTATTTTATCTGCTGCTTGAAACGAATGTTCAGGAGACTTCTGATTTTTTATAGGCGTCGGATACGTTCTGCTATTATTTGGGCATACTGAGTGTATGGGATCAGAAAAACATCTAGCATTATCACAGGATCTTCCTCTGCCTACATAGGCTATGGTCTCTGACTGTCTTGCGGAATTCCCTGATTCGGACACTTCATCTTGCTCAAACTCGTCTGTTCCCAATCTCTCTTCATGAATACGCTCTATTTCTTTACGGATTTTTCGGCACATGGCTATTATACAATTTTGCTTATCGTGTCTCCCTTCTGATATATTCTGACTCCATCTTGTAAGAATAAGCATTGCATTCGGGTCTACCCCCGGACGGTCTTGATTTCTGATCACACAGTTTATGAGGAAACGTAACAGTTCCCCCTGTATCTCTACTTTCTGGAATTCCATAGCTCTGTTAATACATCCTGGATCTCGTCCTGTTTGAACAAAATGATATATGTTATCTAGATGCGTAGTCATTCCTGGTAACCTTGCTAAATACTCTGCGGCTCGCCTGATACGTAATGATGCCAGGACCATTTCGTCCTCTTTACCAACCACCGGGTCATATCTACAATTTACAAGGAGTTCCTTAAGCGTACGTTCACTTACGAATTTAGGTGTACGTGAATGTGCTGACTCTTGAAAGACAAGTTTATTTATTCTAGGTGGTGTAAAGGTAATGCTAGCACCTCCCGTGGCCCCATCTGGGGCGTCGGGTGTGAATGGGTTCGTTGAACGTGACACAGCAACTATGGGTGTCGATACCCCTGTAGGATCGACTGCGGAGACAGATGCGGAAACAGATGTGCTTGCCGAAGCTTGTATCGGGACTTGCTGTTGCACGGGGACAGATACCTGATCCTGACGTTGAACCCCTCCGCCAGACGGTCTATGTGGTGTGGCGTTAGCATACTCGGGAGCTGCATCGTCTAGATATGAGGAAAGAAAAACATCTTCTGCGGTTCTGGGATGCCCTTTAGGATGTACCTTAATTGGAAATAATGGGGGTGGCAAGTCTTTTGGCATCTCTGGAGCAGCCTTAGGTAGTCCTTCGGCTAGGAGGGGATACATACCATTCATAAGAGCATTTCTTTGTCTATTTACTTGTTCTGATTTCACTCGGATACCTTCCTCAATTAATGGATTTTCTTGAGCTTTATTTGAACTTTCTTTACTCCTCTCTTCTTGTCTACGTGCTTTTTCTGTACGTCTATGAGATTCTTTACGCCATAACTCAACAGCGTCTTTCTGTGACTGTCTGACCTTTCTTTTCCATAACTCTTCCTCCACTTTCATGATGCACTCTGCATCCCAGGTTCCCGCTACGGGCCACCTTTGACTTTCCGGCAATCCCTTGGTATAATCTACCCATAGATCAAGAAACAATATGGCATCTAAGCCATGCTTATGGTACATAAAATGCCCTGGAGTGTCCCTAGGAGGAATAGGAACTGCTTCTTCAAGCACCCCTTTTCTGGTAGTAATCTGTCTTAACTTCGAGAAGAGCGGCATATTGACAACTGATCTGATACTTACTCTTGAACTTACTTAATACGAAAAAAACCCCAATAATGAACAGTGTACAATGAACAATCATTCATACCACAATATGCAAGACATTTCTGAAAACATTAAACATTAAACATTTAACAATGACCGACAATGATGACAGTCTGCCTAACTAATCACCACGCTGAATTCTTGACAATAACTGCATACTTCGGAATACTTGATATACTGCTAAACAGTACATATACACTGCTAAACAGTGCAGACCGGATTTGTGTACCCAAATCCGTCTTGACCGGCACAACCTATGTGCGCGTCAACACGCCTCCCCGGCGATGGTACTCACCGAGTAGCTCCTTGAAACGGAAGGCCTCAGAGAATGGACAGGACTCGATGACTGCGGACAGCGGACCCTCTGGACATCGGGATTTCGAAATATCTGGTGGGCCTCTGTATACCTCGGATCTTGCTCTCTCAGCTAGGCTCTGGTCGGGATACTTCGCACTTCTCACCGCCTCGTCTGGGTTGATCGCAGCCTCAGTCGCCCCCGCTTGACCGGAGGGAGCTTACAGGAAATCCTGCTGGTACGCGTTTATGGTCCGTCCAGCTGTGGCAGGAGACCGGGCCTGCAACGCACCGCCGGCGCGTGACATGAGAAAGTGTCCCTGTTCGGGCGCCATTATGTGGTAAATAAAATCTTCTTTACCGGACTGAATTTCATACGGGATCTTGAAATAAAATAAAATAGCTCAAAATAACAAGAGGCAGAATCCGTGGTATAAGAGGTTTTCTAAATGGGCTTTATTCCATCAAAAATGGCCGACTCGAGTCGCGGCCTTCAGGTTCCGTCACCACGAGGGTTCAGGAAGTGAAGTACAATACTTTATTGACAGACATGCATTTTTATAATAAGTACATTACAATGAAACGAATGTAGAAGGCGTAACATTTGATAAGAAAAGTGACATAACAGGTACGTAATCGAAACTAGGCGTAATAAGGAATAAAAGAAACATGATTGTTTAGGATTATCAGACATAGGTGGATCTATAAGATAATACTTGGCATAGATGCGCGCGCAGCAGCATGACGTGTGAGTGACGTGCAACTAGGGGGTGAAGGGACTTGACATTTAGCTCTACATGTGGAGACGAGAAGTCTGGGGGGTCAAGTCAACCTAATCCCAAATCATATCTAACATCCTATGTTTAGAGAACTATGTTATCCACAAGGAAGGACTCTCGGACAGAATCTATTCTATACTAACTGTGTGTGCGTGTACAAGCGTCTAAGTGTCTATATGAGATGCGAGGGGCAGAAAACTTTCCATGGCAACAGGGCTATGAATCATTTGCAGGAGGACGGAAAGGCTGAGTCCTTTGCTTGTGAGCTAAAGGAAATGTTTACCTAAATCACTAGACAGGAATGCATCGGCTGAAGAGCAAGATAGATAATTCGAAGGTGAAATACAGCTTCTTGGCAGGCAGGCGAAAACTGGCCGAGGCAGGCACCGTTAGCTGCACAGGGAGTAGGACAAAGTTCATGGATACAGATGCGAGCTCAAGCTGAAGCTGTCAGAGACAGAGAGCAGGGAAAGGCTTTGAGGACAGAATCGGGCCTACTTGCCTGAACTGTAAAAATGGAGTAACTTAGCCATATAAAGTCGGTGGCCTTTCATGCTTAGGAATCGAATATCCAGCCCATTGATGGCGGATCTGACAGAGAACATGTCGACGGTAGACACACATATGTTTGCGTCTTAGAAACTGGAACTGGAGGGAACATACATGTACTTGTAACATGCATATAGAACCATTGGGGTCCAAGATAGGGGACATAACTGATCAGGAAAATCCACATTTCCACATGACACAGAGTGAAATGCTCCAGAATCAAAATAAAATCTGTACACTATTATTGTGTCAACGTTTTGACCCTATGCAAGCAATTTAGACAGGGTTGTCATCAGGACGCATGTTGGGAAGCACCCAATTTGTAAGAATGTGAGACAATTGGATATACTTTCAAGGGGCACTGTTGTACCGGGCAGCTCAGATGTGGCAGGGAAGTAATTCAAATCCATGGTATGTGGTCTCCACTCCATTCAAAACCTGCATATGCCAGCACGGGAACCCTGGCTGAATTTGTGCTGCATGGGGTCGATGGCCCTTAGGGATTCTTCAAAAATCTGTAATGAAGGGCCACCTGGAGCTCAAGGTTGTTTCAAAACACTGCACTGGATCAGTCATTGGATGTTCAGACCTCAAGTAAATAAAATCAACACTGTAGACCATCATTGTGCTGTAACCACATGGGGGCATGAATTAATGAAACCATCATGTACGAAAGGCCACTTGAAATGCTCAAGAAAATATTCCTCTGGCCATTACGATCGCTTGTTAGCAGAGTCGATCATGTCGTGTGACCTATCTGAAATGCTCTGGCATACACGTCTGGCTGCAACAAAAGCTGTTTGTATATGGAACCAATCTGTTATGGTAAAACTCTTTTTTTCCAAGAAAGTTGAGGTTCACACTACCCATTTGAGAGACCACTGTTTTGCTTTGTTACTAGATTACCCAGGTCCCAGGGTTACTGTATTGCCCTTTGCTCTTATATTTACACCCTCTCCAAATTAAGCTGTTACTAGTCCACTATACAAATGTGTCATCAATACCTCTGCATGAAATCCCATCAGATAGTGTGTTTCTACCTGTCTTTTCACTGTTCAGCTTCAGCATGGTTGCTATTTGTTGGATGTGCAGAAAAATATTAGTACTGCATACATATAGGTCAACCTTGATGTGGGTCTTATGTTATAAGGAACTCTTAGACAGAGGAAGCCATTAACATCAAATTGAAATACTAATCTAAATGTGCCTTGAAAGATTTTCCTTTGCGGTTAAATGGAGGCTACCTTTTATAGCTCTGGAATATTGTGTTCCTGCATCAGATTGAGTTGATTAGGGCCTGATTTATATTTTGGTGGGAAGCCCATTTCTAAGCTCTGGTTGAGATGCCGCCTGCCTAATTTAGAAATGATCACCAAGCTGGTGGTAATTTCTAAAGCATTAGTAGGAACCAACATCACTGCAGTTCCTGTAAATGCTTTTCACAGTTTGTTTGAGGCTCTGTCGAGAAGACAGAGCCTTGCACCAAACTGGTTTCAATTCAATTCAATTCAAATGCTCTTTATTCGGATATATTCAAAAACATCCATAAAAGTACATACAAATTACATCAGACATTCTTATACACAGTCAAATAAGTGCAAATATCAATGTGCAAATAGTGCAAAGATAATTCTAGGTCTAGCATGTCAGAGAGCTCTAGAAAATGCGCCCATTAAAATACATAAAAAGTAATCCCAATGAACAGTAAAACCAATCTTAAGAAAACAGCATGTTAAAAGTACATCCATTGTGCAAATATGCAATGTGCAAGTAATAAAACAGCCGGATACATTAATGGAAATTGATCTTACAAACAGCATAACTAATAGTACACCCAATGTACAAAAATACAATGTGCAAATAAGGACAGGCTGTCTAACCAAATTCATTGAGGTAGATGGACAACCAATGTACAAAATGCAATATGTTAAGTGAGCATAATAATCAACACACTTCAAGTCATGTTCATTGAGGCGCGGGAACGGACAGCAATTTGAAGAAAGTGATTAACTCTGTATATTACATCGTCATTACTTAGCATCCGTAAAACTCTAAAAGCCTCATTGAAATCCGTCAGGGCATTGGCTCTCAAATAAGGGATTAGCAAGTGTTTCGTATATTTTACATAAAAGCCACAGAACAATGTAAAATGCAGCAGACTTTGCTTTCCACCCTGGTTACATGGGCAAAATAAATTTTCCAAATTATGGGTGTAACCTAGGGGGAAGCAGAGTAAGTTTACCACACTCCCATCCCTAAATCTAAACAGCAAACTCCGATTCCATCTGCCCAGTTTCTTGCGTAAATAACCTTGGGGCATGTTATGTGGCCTAGAACAAGATACTTGTAGAGGTAAGTAACCAAGAACTGCTGGCTTTGTGAATTCAATTTTTTCTCTGTTCGCTCGATACAAATCAAATAAGGCCTTTTTAAATGTAGTTTTATGTGAGGAATCAATTGTTTCGGGTGCTAAGAAAAGATGCCCCATTTCTACGCTTAAAAGGCTCATTTGTACCGCGTTAAGCCAGGGAATATATTTTGCCCGCTCACTTTTTAGGCAATCTAAGATTATGTCACGGGTCAGGGAGGCAGCTGGGTTACGCCAAATTTTTAACCAAAACAAAGCGGGTCTAGATTTTATAAAGTCCTCTATATAAGGGAGATTCAATTCTCTATGGCACACATATGATGGAGCCGAAATAACTCCCCCCAGTACCTTCCTACAGAATTTATTTTCTTCTACCTGAAGCTCGAGTATCCCCACACCTCAGCATCATAAGTTCCTGTGGGGACGCACTGGGTTTTATAGATTTGTAAGAGTGATAGAATGACTTCAGTGTGCTTTGGTTGGCGTAAGGTAATTACAGAGTTAATGGCTTTGCCCAGTTTGTTCCTCCCTCTGGCAACATGAGGTTGCCAAGATCCGAAATCGGAAAACAACAGACCTAAGTAAGAGAAAGTGCTAGTGCTATTTAAAACATTATTCCCTGACATAATATGGCGGATTTTATGTTTCTTTGGCCCACAAGACATTATATAAGATTTTTTAAAATTTGTACATAGATCAAGGTCGGCCATATAGGAGACGAAGCATGAAATTAAAATGCGGAGTGCATTAGGTGTACGGCCTAATAGTACCGCATCGTCGGCATAAAGCAATACAGGGAGGGGTTTGCCGTTGACGAGCGGGACATCGGTACTCAATTTATCCAAGGATGTGCTTAGTTCATTTATATATAAAATAAAAAGCAGGGGAGCCAAGACACAACCTTGTCTAACACCCCTGACAATTAAAATCTCACCCGAAACTTCTCCATCGTTGTTAATACGAACACAGGCTTTTAAATCACTGTGTAAATGGGCCAGAAATTGGACCAGAGGTTCATCCAAACCATATCTCAGCAAGGCTGTCCATAGGCGTGATCGGTTGACAAAATCAAAAGCAGAGCTTAGATCCATAAAACCTAGGTAAAGTGGGGATTTTTTAGCTATAGTATATTTATCTAAAACTAAGTTTAGGTTCAAGCACTGCTCAACCGTCCCTACGTTGCTTCTGAAACCTAACTGACATGGGTTTAAAATTTTATTTTCTTCGGCCCAAATGCTAATCTTATTAAAAATGACCCTGCCCAAAATCTTCAATGTGTTGTCAATTAATGATATCGGGCGATAGCTCCCAGGGTCAAGTCTGTCCCCCTTTTTAAAAATAGGAACGATGGTACTATTGGACCAGGAATCGGGCAATGAGGTAGTTGATAAATTATTAAAAACATTGCACAAAAGTGGGGACCATAGGTCAGGCTCTGATTTAATTAAATCAATAGATACTCCATCAGGCCCTGGTGATTTATTTCCTGCACTTTGAGGAATTGCATCCTCTACTTCCGTTATAGAAAAGTGCGGAAACTTAGATGGTTGACAATTTTCAATGGGAGGAGTCGATGCCATATAAATATTTGTGAAGTGCTTCACCCATACTTCCCCTGGTATGCTACAAGTTATGGGAGTGATATTGGAGCCAAATGATTTCAGGTTCTTAACCTCGCTCCAAAACCCAGCAACATCCTTTGTTGCTACAGTTCGTACAAGTGATTCCCAATGAGATTTTAAGAGCTCTTCGGATCGTGTTCTTAAAGTGCGTTTATAGCTAGACCTCAGAGTCCTCACCAAAGACCGATCTAGTGGGTCGGTCTTTAGGGCCGCTCTCAAATCTCTATTTGCTCTAGAGCAGGAGTTGTCAAACCATCTAGGGTTAGTATTAGTATTGATTAGGACTGGCTTTGATATCTCCTTCTTTATAGTCTTACACAATTCCATGAATGCTTCCACAATCGCATAGTCAGGGCAGTCGGAGGACAGGCAGGTGGATAATAATTCGGGATAGGATTTTACAACTCGGGCTAACACCCCCTTATTGTCAATCCCCTTCCAAACCACCCTTAGCTTATCCGTCGACACGACTAGATTTTTTGCCCCTATTTCTATCCGCTTCAGCTTTTTGTAAGGAAGTTTAAGAGTGGATAGGATGGGGTGATGGTCGCTATATATACACCTAACTACTGTGGCCTCCAATAAAAGGTCAACAAGCATGGGGGTCATAAATACATAGTCAATTGTGGAAGCACTCCCATGCCCAATATAAGTAGCCGCAGGGCAGATATTCTCCCTAGTGTTTAATTTTTCCATAACGTTAATTAGATCCCTTGTGGCCAGAAGGTTGGATAATTCTTCACCTCTTTTACAGGGGGGAGTTTGACGGTGAATGTGTGCATTAAAATCACCTCCTACACATATCCCGTCGAGTTTACCACACTTTTGTCCTTCTACAATATCGTCAATAAAATTAAACAACTTTATAAAATTCATATTGGGATGTGTTTTAAAATCATTGTTGTAAAAATTAATTAAACATATTCTGACACTACTAGTATAAAGCAATGCCTGGAAATTTCTATTGTGCGTTTCCAGTGGTTCAATTTTGACATCTGCACCAATTTTGACCCATATTGATAGTCCCCCACTGGGTCTACCCATAACAGGTATAGAAGCAATTTGGTTGAAACAACTGAAACCATCAAAAAGAAGAGGGGTGGTGCACCAAGTTTCTTGAAACATCAAGATATCAATTTTAGAAACCCAGTCCACCCAGTCCCCATTTGTGACTTTAGCATTTAAACCTGCTATATTCCAGCTCAGGATTGCCAGATTGTTAGTGGAGGGTCCTGGTGTAAGAACAAAGCTATTGCCCTTGGGCACCTCATCATCATTAGCAATCATTGCAGTTGGGTCAAAAAGTGAATCCCCTGCTGGCTCGAATGTATTAGAATAATTCCTGATTACTGGATCTAACGAAATGGTTGATGGTCAGTCCAAGGTGCCAAGATCAGACAGTGCACTGTACCTATTATGTAAGGGGAAGGGTGAAAAAATGGGGCTAGGTGGTATATGGTGAGGTCTGTAAAAGTAGCCCAGTGGCAGAGAGGTTATGTCAGTAGGGGGGGAGAAACTCATATTAGTACTACCAAGGATACATTTGACTGTAGAGGGATTTCTAAAATTAATGACAATACAATCCCCTTCTATATTCTTGGGTAGTGGCCCAACCCAGCTCACCCGTCGGGTAGTCAAAATTTCTCTCATAATGTTAGGTCCTACCCCTTTATGTTTAGATAGCCAGTCTATACATTTGTTGTTTAGCTGCATCCATGACTCGCTCTGTCCCTCCCGTAACTGAGGTACGCCTGCCAAGATTATTACATAGGGGCAGGCGTCGGGGGGCAAATTGAGGACAGGCCCTGAGTGCATTGATGGCCTTGTAATAGTTGTTTGGCCCTTTTCTGATGCAGTGTTAATAGGTAACTTCCTCCCTGTAGCATGCAGGGTGGGAGCATCCTTTGGCGTATTGGTGGCTATGGTATTGGGGCATATTGGTTCTGTGACTGCAGTCAGGGTGTGCTGGGGGATTTTTGGAGTATGGTTTCTCCCTTCATTGGCGCCTTTCGATGCGGTATAAACAATAGTAGCTTTTTTAGAGGCGTTTTGCCCTACACTGTAAATGCCCTTATTAACAGTTTCTAAATCTTTCAAAAAGCGCTCACCCCTTATTAAGTCAAGACTAATAGCCCCCTTCCTCTTAACATCTTCATTCTTTATCAAGGTTTCAATGCGGTCTAATCTTTTAAAAATATTATTAAACTGTTTGATCATTTGACATTCTAGCTGTTTAAAAACGGTGGCTACAATAGTTTCCATAAAATTCGCATTTGATTTCAATGCTGTAATACTTTCACTAACTGGCTCAGTCTGTGTACATGTGCAGTTTATACCATTTCTGGGAGGAGTGATATCCAAGGGTTCTCCGGCCAATTGCGCTTCTTCAGTTGTGACACTACTGCCCCCTATTATTTTTTGCTTCCCTCTGGTCCACATACTCTGCGGTGTAGGTTGGCCCTTGTTATACAGAGCTGGTTTCCTTCTATTAGTTAAGGATTTTGGGGGGCCTCTTTTCCTTTTTCCTCCAGCAGGTTTGGCTTTCGGGGATACATGAGGGATAGGGACGTATTCAGTAATGTCAAGCTGGGACTCAAGAATAATAGTGTCGCTTTCCTCCCCAAGAGTAATAGATTGTAGATGGGGCACATTGGACTTAGACACTGTAACAGTTGGGGATAAGGGTATAGTATGTACTGTACTTGAGTCCCGAGGCTCAGGATGTGTACGTAGGAGCTCCAATGACATCCGTCTCTCTGTGCTCGCAATTTCATTAGCAACCATATTGAAGGCGTTATCCAGCATACTTTCCAAGGATAGCGGTGTACTCGGATGTGCCACGTCCGATCTACCACTTTGAATTGCAGAACGCTTCCCCCTAGTGGACATGTCGCTTCTCTCACCTGTCTACAGCTTAGATGGGTGGCCCGCCCGACCACTGTTGACCTCTGAGGGCCTCAGAGGGCCCGCCCTTTGCCCGGGCTTAGCCCGGCGCCGCCTGCGCGCATCCAGCGATGTGGAGGGAGCCTCGCTGTTTTAAGCGCCTCCGGGCGCGCAGGAAAGCGGAAGCGGGAAGTGCCGCTAGGAACTCTGGGGGCTGTAGTCCCCCCACACGGCGGCCAGCAAGGGAGATGGCGGTGAGGGAGACCACAGCGCTTCCAACCCCCAGGTGATGCAGAGGTACGCAGCAGAGCGTCCGCCAGCCAGGTAGGCTCCTCCGATATGCCCCAACTGCAATGATTGCTAATGATGATGAGGTGCCCAAGGGCAATAGCTTTGTTCTTACACCAACTGGTTTCTTTTTTCTTTTCAAAAAGAAAATCCCAAGTGGGATTTTCATTCTGAAATTGAAAACGATAATGCCTCACTCACCATGTCATCTCACGTGGTGAGGGGGGCATTTGTTTTCACTGTTTCTTGCATTCAGGATTTGCCTGGTTGGTGACAGACAGTAAAAAAAACTGTTATATGGCAGCACATCCCAATTGAGAGATTTATAGCCAATTTTCTGACAGCCTTCACTCAATCTGAAACATTTGACTACAGCGGTGAGGGAGTAGTCACGGCCATAGCCAAACCTATGGTCTGCACGCATATAACGCACGGTTGGAGGAGCACTTTATTGGCAGGGAGGGAACATAGTTCCCTCTTTGCCAACATATAAATCAGCCCCTTAATGAGATTCTTCTTTGACACTGGAAGGCTGCCCACCTTATCAGTTCTTAAGGACTCGTTGAAGCTAGCTGTTGACCAAAGACTAAAAGGGGCACATACACAGAATATCAGGAAGCAAGGGGAGGGGGCTACCTGGAGTTAGTGCTAGGGTGTGAATCTAAGAATGGCCACGCCAAAAATAACACTAGTTTCAGAAGCAGATCTGTTGAAGGCTACCTTACCGTAGAATATAATAAGACAGTGGTAGCAGAAGGTGCTGAAATGTTTTTCATGCCAACAGTTCTCTATTGGTTGCATAGTCTACAACCACAGCCTCTTCACCATCACAACTTTGAGATGAGAAGATTTTGTGCAATCCATAAAAGACACAGTTGTATTGCTGAACCTGCGACCTGAAGCATCTTCAGGGACACCCTAATTGCAGCATCTTCAGAGCCACCCTAATGTCAACATTACCCAAGACACAATCATTTATTACCCTCTTTATTCTATATGGCTTCTTCCATAGGGATGTAAAATCAACCTAAATGAAATCACTTCTTAACAACAAACCCAACTTTGGCTAGCTATTTAGGAGAGTAAGCCTTAAAAACTATTAATCCCATATCTCTTTTCCCAACATAGGGAGCACTGACTCCTCATTGACGGACACTTTCAAATTAAGAGTTGACCAGAATGATGTGCCAGCACTTCAATTTGACCTCTCTCACTTTCTTTTTTTTTTTGTTTGAATCTTCATCTGACCTCCGTAGCTATAACAAGCTCTCGGCCTGATCCACCCCTGATGCTTATAACTAGGGTGTTCCAAGATCAGCTAATGATCTTACGGGAGCCACCCGCAGAACACATTACGAGCTGAGCAAGAGGTATAATCATTGGACTCTATCAAGTAGCTTAATCAGGATCTAAATGGTCTAACAAATTCCAAAATAACCCTAATTCTGTTCTCTCTCTATATACATTGACTTTCTGATCTAGGTCTCTGTAATATCTTACTGAGTTCTAACAAGCTCTTCATGTTATGGGTACCACCTGACACCATAACTTGCAGGTCTCCCTCCTAGCAAGAAAGAACCAATTAAAACACCAGTTTATTCTGTACCCCTGAGAAGCTTGGCGCCAAACAAGATAAGAGAAGGGCTTACCTCAACCTCGATGCCCAAGGCATCGGTCAGCTTCTTACCCACTTTGCCCCAGAATTCTTGAATCAGTGGGCAGGATGCAAACAAATGAACATCATCTGCCAACTGAGCACCGCATCTAGTAAATCTTGCTTCTCCACTGCCCTTTATTTTGGATAGTTTCAGGGGGGAACCAATATATTCTGTGGAGCGTAAAGAAGTGGTTTCCTCTTAGTGAAGCAGATTTCATCAACTAGTAAAGTGTGTCTTCAGATACTGGCCAAAGATTTTTCAGCTCCTCACTCAGCAAGCTCTTCTCCTAGACCAGATGTGTATGTTCCAGCTTCCTATCTGCTGCAGCCAAAAGGTGATTATACCAGAGTGCTACTTCCTTCTTCTTTAGAGCCATATCTTTTAGCTCATCTTCCATGGAGTTGTCCTCTTATAATGGGCAGTGTTGGCTCTTACACCAAGATGAAATTTGGTAGAACTTAAATCTGGAAAGGGCTCCATTAGTAAGATTCCTCCAGAAGTCCCAGGGTAGATATTTATTACCAGCCACAACATCTTTCCAGTAAGTAACACATGCACCCTTTAGAGGTTGAGCCAGAGCATCCAAGAGGCACTCTGGAGTCCCTGGGGAGTCCCAAACTGGAGCCCATTCACTATAATAGGACAGTCCCAAACAGGCCCGACAGTCCGACCAAAGTTTGGCCGCTGCAAACAGTATCTCCTGCCGAACTTTGTTTTGTACATCCCCTACATCCCTCAACATAGCTGTAAACATACTGCCAATCAGAGAAGTGTCTGGGCTAAGAAGTAACATCCTGCAGTTTTTTAGTTGATTCGCCCTACAGTACAACTGGAAGTCCGGTAGACTCATGCCACCTTGAGGGAGTTTACGCCTTAGTTTTTTCCAAGACAACCTGATCCCCTTGCCTGCCCAGATAAATGAAGAGATCTTCCCCCGTATTTTAAGTAGCTCAGCTTTATTGAACTCCAGGGGGATAGCATTAAAGAGATAAGCATATTTGGGGAGGACACACATTTTTTCAACCAGGTTGACCCGCCCATAAAATGACAATGGAATATTCTGCCACCTCTTCAGTAACACATCCACCTCCTTTGAGACTCTATCCAGGTTGGTTTTAGTAATATCTTTGAGATCTTGAGTTAATATTACTCCTAGGTATCTTAACTCCTTGGATAGACTAACTCCTTGACCTACAATGTTCCAGGCCATGATCTCAGTTTTATCGTTATTGACCTCATAGCCAGATAACCTCCCAAAAGTCTCCACTTCCTCGAGTAACTCAGCTAGGGCAGAATTAATGTTTGATGATAATAAAATAAAATCGTCGGCATATAATGCTAATTTTCTCGTAAACCCATTTACAGCAAAGGGGGCGATCTTTTCATTCTGCCTTAAGCTCTGAGCCAGAGGCTCTATATACAAATCAAAAAGAATAGGGGACAATGGGCACCCCTGCCTAGTACCACGCTCTATTGGGAACCCTGCAGTGAGGCAGCCATTAACCAAGATCTGAACCCGGAGAGTTTCATAGATTTTCCTGAGAACTCCCCTAAACATATCGCCAAAGCCAAAAGCCTTCAAGGCCCTGTTCAAATAGTGTTAAACACAAGTGGGGCTGCTCCTAGAAAAGAGTCCTGCAGGTGCTTAAACTTGCATAGTGAGTGTAGACATCTCACAAAAAGTGAATGAAAGTCCCTCTCACATCACCTGGTGTCATGCTTCATCATTGGCCATCCTCGCCCTCAAAAAACTTGGTTTGATAAAAGGCAGGCATACACCTGACGACAGGGATGCACTTCTAAACTAGGATGGGGCCCGTGAGTGGTGAATGTGATTTAAAAACCATTACAGTTGTCAAATCAATTTTTAATAGGGTGTGCAACTGTATGGTATTAAAAAGGTGTACGGTGATTATGGGAAAATATTATCCCATCACCGCAATATATAAGGTCAACATGTTTCTGCCTGATGTCCCATTGGGGTACGTGGCATTCTTCAGGACCTGTTGTAAAGTGGGCTCTGTCTGTACCACCTGGTGATAAATATAAACCTCTTGGTGGGGTGTCAGATATCACTCCGCACTATGACGGGGCTCCAAGTTTAGCCTGTCAAAAAGATAAAGAAAGCACAACAGGAAATTGAATGTGTTCCTTGGTCACTTACATGAACTCATCCAAAACCACACAGCTTTGCGCGCGTGGTTGAAAAGTGCATGACACGTTTCAATCATACGAGCATGTGATTAACAGTTTTGAGAGAGGTCTCTCTCACATCTTACCCAAGAATCGTAGGATACGTTCTCCATGGGAGGGGTGGGGGAAGGCCCCTCTAGTCACACTCTGAAAGGTAAGCGACACAAACCAAAGTGTGTTTTTCAGGTTTTAAAGTCACATAGAGTTTTATTCAAAAGTGGCTCTCAGTAAGTATTTTTAGCGCATCTGCCCTCATACCACACACTCCAAACATACTCTTACTTTGTCAAGGTGCACCTTCCGCTGTAAAACCTAGCTGCGTCCGTCTCTCCTCCCCGTTGACAAATGGTCCTGGAGTACGCAGGGCTTATATAGTGTTTCTAAAGTGGATAATTGGCGATAATGCTGCTGTGATTGTTTTTCCCCTTTGTGGGATCCGGTGTCCCGGCAGGCTCATTGTAACAATGTGCCTGGTCGCCTGACTTAAATTAGTTAAGAGGAAGTAAGGAAAGATCTATTTCCGTCCCGCCTACAGCCAGCGATGTGAACTATGCTCGATCACAGAGCCGGTGTTTCAGTTGTTGCAAGGCGTGGCTGGAGGCGGGATCGCGGTCATGGGACTCACTCCGTGCGCGTGGTCCCGCCTCCTGGGGTCAGGCATTTCCTGGTCCTCTTCGTTCAGCGGGATTTACAGTTGATGTATTGTCAGTCCTAGGTGTGAAAAGGACTTTTGCTGGCATGATGTGCTCAAAAAAAATATTAATATTCAATAAAATGTGAAGGGTCAAGTCGCCTAGTTCAGCAGAGAGCCGTATACTGCATAGGTTTGTGTGGGATTGTTTAATGGCAATTTGTTTTTAAATAGTGAGGCAATACTTAGCCAGCACCATGTTTTTTAGTACTTATAACAGGTGAAATAAATGATCTGGCTATTGCAGGGGACAAACGCAGCGAAGCAGTATTCAAAGACACGTTTATTAGTGTTTATAAGCAGTGAGGCAATATTTTGCCAGCACCATGTGTTTATTATAACTCGTGGTTTGACCAAATACAATAAAACATCTTGCTATTGCAAGGGACAAAAGCAGTGAAGCTGTACTCAGTGACGCGTTTATAAGCAGACTGGCATTTCTAACTTGGTCTCATAATGTCGTAACTATATTAATATGGCAGTCTCAACATGTTTAGGAGTCACTATTGAAGTCAAATCCTAATCACTTGCTTGTACTGTTAATCAAATTGGTATGTTTATGGTGTGCGGAATGATCTTTCATCCTCAAATTCAGTGATAATATTTTCATGCATTATAGGCATCACAGTGATTACCAAACACCACGATGAAACAGATGGGCTTTATGGAATGCATTATCGTCCCATGTGTAGCCATGGGATTTCATCGTTCAAGTCAGTATCCCATGTGCGCAGGTGGAACACACAGCGTTGTTCCCTGATATGCAAATGTTTTGTGATATCCGTCTTCTGTTTCCTCAACACTTCTAGGACAACCCATTTTAAGTCTGAGTCTTTATGGTTATTATCCAGAAAGTGTTTTGTAAGTTTAGTGTTGGATTTTTTACAAAGGATAGTGCTCCAGAGCTCATTAATACGGGTCTTTACTTTCCTCGTCATCATTCCCACATACATGAGATTGCACGGACATTGTATTAGGTAAACCACGTTCTCGGTGTTACAGTTGTGGAAGTCCTTCAGCTTCCACGGGTTACTTGTACCTATGTTGACTTCTTTGGTGGTATATGTGAGTGCGCAGGCCAAGCAACTCCCACAAGGGAAATGTCCTGTAGGTCTTTGTTGGTTCCACAGTGTGGTCTGTACTGCTTCTTCCTGGTTCTGTATTTTGAAATGGACCAAGTCATCACGTAGGTTTCTACTTCTCTTGAACACGAAAAGAGGTTGTTCCCATTGTTTCTGTCCACTGTTTAGAATGTGCCATTATTTCTTTATTATGTTTTGGACTTTATTCGATACTGGGGTGTATGTTGTTACAAATACCATTCTCTCAGTTTTCTCTTTTTCGGGGAAGATTCCAACAGGGCTTCCTGATTGCTGTTTCTGGCCCTTTTCTTGGCCCTTCTAATCATTTTCTTTAGGTAGTGTCATTCCAGACGTTTGCCTTCAAGTTGTTCTGCTTGTCCCTTAAATGCTTTTATGTCAGAGCAGTTGCTCCGTACTCTGAGGAATTGTCCCACTGGCAAGTTCTGACGTAGGGCCCTCGGGTGGTAACTATCCTACAAGAGTAAACTGTTTTTATCAGTTGGTTTATTGTGTACTTTAGTGCTGATCCCTTCCTTGGTCATTGTAAGATCAAGGTCCAAGAAGATGGCGTGATTTTTACCGATAGAGTGAGTGAAGTTAAGATGTTCGTCCTTTGTGTTGATCCACTGGTTGAATGCTGAGGCATCTTCTGGCGTCCCATACCACACGATGAAAATATCATCTATGTAGCGCTTACAGGTCTTCTGTTGTAGCGTATAGGGGTTGTTTTGGTTGAAGATGTAATCTTCCTCGAATTGGTGTACATAAAGGCACGCCATGCTCGGGGCAAAGATTCTGCCCATGGACGTGCCTTTGATCAGATGCTATAGGACCTCCTCAAATTCGAAATAATTTCCGATTAATGCTATCTCTGTGCATTCCATAATGAAATGTCTCAGAGTCATGAACTCCCAGTCCTGGTCCACAAGGATCTGTTCGAAAACAGCAAGGGTGAGTCTCTGGGGGAAACTCGTGTAGAGCACCTCAATGTCCCTTGTTATAAAAAGATCGTTATTGGGATCAACTTCCATGTCTCGTAGATGGCACAGGACATCCTTTGTGTCTCTTAGATGTGAAGGTGAGCTCTGCACAATTGGTCTCAGGAACCAGTCGCAGAATTGCGAGAAAGGCTCCAAAATGGATCCGATCCCAGAGACTATCGGTCTTCCCGGTGGAAGCATCTTATTCTTATGGATTTTGGGTAGGATGTAAAACCTCGGTGTTCCGGGATCGTCGTTTGTGAGAAATTCTGCCTCGTGTTTTGTAATCCAGTCATTCGTAAGTCCCTCATTGACCATGCTTTTTATCTTATTCATGATCAGCGGGGTAGGGTCGCTCTAGTGCCCCTTCATAGCTGGTTGTGTCTGACAATAATCAAATGCATTCTTCTTTGTACATCGTCTGGCTCATAAGGACAATGACTCCACCTTTGTCTGCCGGCTTGACGACTACATAAGTGTTGGTCTTGAGTTTCTGGAGTGCTGTTCTTTCTCCTTTCCTTAAGGTTCTGAAGTCCCTTGTGTTATTAAAGTCAATTCCTCGATCTCTTTCAGGACTGCCTGTTCGAAGGCTAGTACATTACATGAGATGTTCTGCGTTGGTGGTGTGAAGGTGGATTTTTTCCGGAGGCCTGAGTTGGGATTGCCATCGTGGTCCTTTTTGGTATCGCCGAAGTAGTCCCTCAGTTTAATCTTTCTAAGGAACTGTGCCAATTCTGCATTAAGGACGAAGGGGTCATTGTTAGGAGTAGGGACAAAGCCAAGTACTTTGGAGAGGACAGATTCCTCATCCCTACTGATTGCGTGGTCGCTGAGATTCACAATATTTGTTAGTCTTTGCTTGTTGATGGGCCGTTGCCCCTTCCCTTGCTCCGTGTCACTGCTACCCCTGTTCAAATAATACCAGTTGACAAATATGATTGAGAGGGAGGCGCTCTGTGCTGTTGCCAGGTCAACTGCGCCGATTAAGGTGTAGACCAAATCCAGCATCTGCCTACCCGGGAGGAATCCCTTCTGATCTCCATGAACTATTGACCCCACGATCTTACAGATCTTCAAAATCCCTGCAAAGATCTTGTAATCACAGTTTAACAGTGATATCGGCCTATAGGATTGGCACTGTGTTGGGTCCGTCCCTAGTTTCAATATTAATGTGATAACAGCATCTCTCATTGAGTCCGGTAAAAGGGAAATGCCTCCAAGAATTTAATGAAACAATTTCAACCAGATCTGGATAATTTCTTCGGATATTAAGACATAGACCTCCGATGGAACCGAATCGGGTCCAGTAGCTTTCCCTTTTTTTGTCTTGTTTAAGATATCAGATAACTCGCTCCCTGTTATATCTTGAGTAAGTGTTTTTTGAATATCCAAATTCAGCTTAGAAAGCTGTATCCCAGTAAGCCACCAATCTATTGCCTCCTTCTCAACCGGTAGAACCTCATGGTATAGATCTTGAAAGAATTCCATGAAGGCCTGTTTGATACTACCTAGTTGACCTTTCTACTCTACTCTTCATAGCACAGATTTTACCACAATTCTCACCTTGATCAAAATCCCTTATTTTACTTACTTCTTACTTCTGGAGCATAATCTCTTCCGTTTTAAGTCTGAACTTCAACTGGAGATCTTCAACGCTCCCTAATAAACTTTCTTTCTCCGCACAATGGGCCAGACTTTAATACTGCCTCAGCTTCTGCTAGCTTCCCCTCCAGACTGGCCTCTCTTTTTTTTCAGATCTAGCCCAACCTAAAGCTATGCCCTTCAACGTCCCTCTCAGCCAGGCCTTAAAGGCATCCTACACTATATTTAGGGGGGCTGAGTCCAAATTGTGCTTGAAAAAGATACCTGTTTCCCTCTTTATTAAGCCAGGAAGAAAAGGTTGAAGCAGAAGTCTCTTATTCAGGGTCCATCTCCTTAAGGCGCGCTCTGGTGGGAGAACCAAATTAAAAGCTATAGCCCCATGATCAGAGAGGTGAATAGGCAGATATTCAATTAATCTAACAATGCCTAATTCCGGGAGTTCTATGAAAATGTAATCGATTCTAGAATAATTACCATTTTTTTGTTATAAAAAGAATACTCCCTAGTATCGCCCATTTTTTTCCGTCAATCATCACCAAGGTTGAAATTTTTTAATATTGTAGCAAGATGAGCTCTAACCCGTGGTGCCGCTATCTGCGTTCTGGGGGAAGATCTGTCTAGTTTATTATTTAAAAGAACATTGAAATCTCCGCCTAGTATCAGGGGGGCCTCAAAATCTGCCAGAGCAAGACAGAGGTTATTTAGTGGATAAATATCATCCTCATTGGGACCATAATCGCTGGTTAAAGTATATTTAGCACCCTGACACCTGACTTCAGCTACTACCCAGCGTCCTCTGTCATCCACCTGCGACCTAATCCGCTGTACTCCAGAATTTACCTTCAGGATTATGGCCACCCCCTTAGAGCAACATTGTTGATCAGAACCTGCAATCTTGGTGACCCATCTTTGTTTATCAAACAATGCCTTACATTCAGACTGTAAAAAAGGTGTCTCTTGAAGCATTGAGGATCCTGGCTGGGCTATCTTTAAGGTATTGCATAACCAGGCGTTGCCTTCTCTTAACTCCTAGCCCATTCACGTTCCAGCATAAAGCCTCCAGGTATCCACCACCCCCGAGACTAGACCTATCCTCCATCAATATACTGGTCCCCCCCTTGCTACATCTACAGATGGTTGTTAAATCACACAAGGTTACTATTATGGATTTTTAAATTTTTTTCCCAATGCTCCAAACCTACACACTTGCCCTCTCCCCTGCGCTCCCATGGGAACCCTCCCTGACTTCTCATTGGCAATTTACCAATTGCCTCTTTGAGCCACAACCCACTAACCTAAAGAATACACTTCATTATCACTAATAGCTGGACTCCCTCCAAGTAATTAAATATGACCCACTAGCTAAGGTTTATTAAGTGCCAGAAAGCTATCCAGTTCCTCAGGGGATCTAAAGTTGTGCATCTTGTTAGAACACATTACTTTCAAGAAGGCAGGAAATCTTAATTGGACTTGTGCACCAAGTTCTCCCAGAGAGTCCATCCGTTTACCCAGTTCCAACCTTCTATCCTCTGTGCAAGACGGGATATGTCTGATCTTATTCTAAATGATGCATCTTGAACCTGTAAACTCTTAAGTTTAAGTGCAGCCCCAAGCAGTTGTTCTTTAAGCTGGTACGATAGGATATAAAGCAAAACTTTCCTAGGCTTTTTTCGTCCCGGGTTCAACTTAAAGGGGTCCCTATGAACTCTTTGAATCTTTGTTTCCCAAACTGACGCGAAAGCTACCTGCGGAAAAGCTTTAGTTAGGAGCTCTATAATGAAAGTTTTAATATTATCTCCTTCTAGACCGTCTCTTAATTCCAAAGTCCTAATGCTAATCCTCCTCGAGTTGTTTTCTAGTCCCTCCAGCCTTTAAGAAAGTTCCCTTTCTCTTTCCTTCATCCTGGTCACTTCCTGAGTATTGCCCTTCACCTCCAACCTCGGCTACCCCACTTTATTTTCAAGATCCTCCATACGATGCGCCAGCACAGATACATTCTCTTCCAAGCTGGTGCAAGTGTCCTGGATCTTTTTGTGATTAATTTCTGAGGTGGAGAAGCATTCCCTGATCTCCAGAGACAATTGACTCAGCATCCCTTGTATTTGATCTGAGCCTTGTGTTGTCATGAGGGCCCCCTCTGGAGCTGCATCACTTATCCAACCGCCCTCCTCTTTACTGCCTCCCCCCGATATAGCAGGTACTTCACTCAAAGGAGAAGATCTATTGGCTACTGGGATAGATGGGTTTGTTAGTTTTCCATACCAAACTGTGAATTGAGTTTGAATTAGGATCTAAGTGAGGGGGTCACCCTTGTGGGCACTAAAGAGGGCGTTTTCTTTCTTTCCTTTTTCTCCCTTACAGGGGTCACTTTCCATTATTTAGCTGGAAGGTTCTTAAGCTTATGTTTGTGCTGCGAGACCCCGGGAAGTTGACTAGACCACGTGTCTTGGTGGGAAGAATGTTCTCTGCAGAGGAATGCGCTAGATCTTAATTTATATCTTTTGCCTGCTGTAGCCTCACTGTGTGGGGTAAGGCAAACTCCATAGACCTAAAGACCATACCATGCCCTACACTATCCTGATGTAGTTGGCATGAATCTTCTGAAGGGGACCCTTCCAAAGTACCTTGCGATAAATTTTGTGTTCATCAGTCAGTAATTGACAAGTACTCTGAGTACTTTGAGTACTTTGAGCTCTCGCTGGAGGACAACACAAGCAGCGAGTACTGTCCCCACCAGAGTCCACCCACTAGAAAACAGACAGCTCTAAGATACGACACCAGGCACGACGAGTCTCCCCTAGCGCTCCGGCTGCCCTCAGAAGCGCGACAGCTGATCCACCACACATCCAAAATCCAGGCTCGATTTGCATTGATCCAGGATATATATTCCGGCTCACTGCTACAATACTGCTACAACAGATTTTCTATCCTCTAAACCACAATGGCAAACCCCTCCACACTGGATCTCCTTCCTACCTGCTCACAGCTCTCTCTGGCAGGAGTTGACATGCCTAGCAGGCCCCTAGTTCCCGGTAACGAGCGGTGTTCACTACACGCTCCTCGTCTCCTCCACCTCTGGCACTCCTGTGCACCCCCTGTGCCAGTTCAAAGTGGACAAGTGCAGAAAGTATAGACCAGCAAAGGCACAAAAGTCTGAACACTCACTTGACGGACATGGGGGTCACTCTCAAATTAAAAGTTGACCAGAATGAGGTGCCAGCACTTCAATTTGACCTCTCTATGGTATTTAACACATTCCACTATCCAATCACGGTGGAAACTTAGAATTCCATGACCCACATGTGTGTGGGCTCTTCTATCCTCACAGGAAGGCAGCAAAGAATCACAGTTGCATCTTCCCATTTATCACCATTCAACTTAGAAATAGAGAACCATCAGTGATCAAATAATAAAGGACCCCTATTTTGCAAACCTTATCTGTGTAAAACCCTTGCCCTCTCCTAATGTATCAAAGTTGATGAAAAGCAAGTCATTCTGAAGAAGGAACTGTCTACAAAGGCAACTCCACACTAGTCATTGCCTCTGAGAAGTAGCAAAATGGATGAACGTGAACCACCTCTAACTCAAGCAACAAAAACAGAACTACAAAGGACATGGAAAATGGTAGACCACTCATCCATATTTCTTGTGGTTCCAAGCATGTTTAGCAACCAGCAAACTGGCCTCAGAAGATCATGAATCTCTAATTCACTATGGAGATGGCCCCATTCCTATCACCACAGGCAAGTCAGGTAATTAAATCCTCTTGTCACACTCTCCATACAGTCAGTACCCTGATGCACATTTGTATTTTCCTCTGGTTCAACCAGAGGGTCCAGGCAATCATTAAACTTGTAGTCTCTTAGGTATATTGTACTAATGTTATACATCATAATGTTCCAGCTTTCATTCTATAAAGGCTACTGTGAGTCAAACTTACTTTGCCAGACTCTTTGAGTGCCTGCTAACGTGGGCCCAATTGCTCCATTGTTGGCCTGTCCACCTCTGCAGGTTCACCTCCAAACATTTTGCCTTCACCATTCCCGTTTTCTGAACCTGTTTTTGTTGGCTTTTAGGACTCTGTGCACTTTACCACTGCTAACCAATGTTAAAGTGCTTGTGCTCACCCCTGTAAACATGGAAAAATTGGCTTACATCCAATTGGTATATTTAATTTACTTGTAAGTCCCTAATTGTAGTGGTATACCACATTACTAGTGCTGGTAATTTAAATGCTACTGGTGGGCCTGCTAGTATATGTACACAAGGGAAACCCAAAGATCGTAAGGGACCAACGGTACTTGAGTAATTATTGAGATAATAGCCCCTTAGCAAAAAATGAAATACAGTTGTTCTGGATGGCAAATTCAGTTCATAAACAGATTCATTGAGCAGAGGTTTCAATATTATTACCTCAATTCGGTCAAAAATTTGAATTACCCCAGCCAGAATATTTTCAAAAACCAATGATCAAGAGAGGAAACAAACAATGAACTGAAACAAGCAATGAGCGAAACAACAATAATGCATAGAAAACCAGGTGTTAAAAACTGAAAATAAAAGACATGAAGACATATACAGGCAAGCAAACACTGACCAACATTAATATAACACCTTTAGGTCACTTCTTATTAAAAGCAAAACACTAGTGCACCCAAAACAGTTTAGTGGTACTGTTAATCTCGGCAAACTCATGACAGGCAGTAACATTGTGATTTTCTAAATCAGATAACCTATAGTACTAGTATCGACTATTGTCCAGTTGGTCATACTAATCCTAGAATCCATATTCCAAATTTCTTTAACAAAAACTACATTTGGAACTAGTGAATTGCAATTAATGATCTTTGATTCTATTCTAATTTTTCAACCCCGTTGAAGAACAAACTCAGTCTCCCTTTTTCGCAAAGCATAGATGCATACTACACATCGCTGTGAGATTGCTTGGGACTGTATGAGGTACATAAAGAAAATCACAGAGAACGCTAACTCACTGATATCACTAATTCACTATGGTAACAATAAAAACAGAGGAGTCTGCAATGATTTCTTAAATAATCAACCAAAGCGAGCGCCAATGAGTACAATTAGTTGGAGCAGAGCACCTCCTAGTTCAAAATGGATCACAAAAATATGCTTAACGTAAATTAAACTTAACTTACCTCTGAGTGTGAGTAGCATGCTATTCAAAACAAAATGTTAGCATTGTAGAACACAAATGCACCAATAATTGCTCAGTGAGCCCCGCAATCTTGATGCCTAGTAGGTTGAGCAGGTCCTGCTCCATGTCCAGGGTATCCGCCCAGCAGTGTGCCAGCTGCTGCTGGGTATACTGGACCTGGGCGGTGCTGTGCACACACCAGCGCACCCTCCCCCTATAATACAAAACCCCTTAGCACACAGAAGTTATATTGTTTCAGTATTGACAGTGTAATCCAACAGAACAAAAATTATTTCACATAGATAATGATGCAAAGCTTAAGTCTTTGGTTTTTCTTTGGTCCAACATTTATTTTCACAAACTGTGATTCAGTAGAAAGCCAATGTCAGATGGCAACACGTGTTTCGTCGCCTTCAAGTATTAACCATGCGACTTTTTCAAGGCTGAAACTAAAAACACGGTGTCCTCCTCCCGCCGGTAATCTACTCGTATTCGAGATTACCAGCGGGAGGAGGACACCACATTTTTCGATATACATACTCGTTCGCTACAAAGTTTGTGCTGTCATATCTACTACTGAAAACATCCTCTATAGAAAGTTTACCCACGCCGGAGGACCGTGTGGGTCGGAATTAACACCGCATGATAATACACACTGATAGAAGCCCTTTCAGCCTTGAAAAAGTTGCATATTTAATACTTGAAGGCGACGAAACACGTGTTGGCATCTGACATTGGGTTTCTACTGAATCACAGTAGTACCCTACACAGTCAGCGCTTCCACAGGGGTAGACGCTCCCAGATCTGCTGCCTGCTGCCAGCATGGAGAAGAGGTGGCGCTGCACACAAAAAAACGAGTGCTGCTACATCATTCTCATATTAAATTGCATGAGGCTGCACACCTTGGTGTTGCAGCCATCCACAGGGTAGGCGGCTGCTGCTAGCTGTTTGGGGGACCTGGTGCTGTCACTCTCCTGTTCACTCTGCTCTGCCATGGCGCTGAGTGTGGGACACAGACACAAAAACACACACCAATACAATGAATACAAATGAGGGGTAGATTAATTAGAAGGGTGGAGGATTGAAAGGATTTGGAAAAGATTGAAAAACAGGCACAGAACCAGGAACAGAAGAGAGAAAACAAGATGACCATTCCCATGCAAACTGCATGGTGCTGTTGGCACGTGATTTCTAATGTGAATACGAGTTATGCACTGCGTACGACGTAAAAACATAAACATGAATGAGCGGGCCAAGTAGCTCCAACTGCTTGCCGAAATCTGGTAGCAGGCAGAGTCTTTGGACAACTTCAAGGAGCTCTGTGTAGCACAACTCCGTGAACTGAGCCCGAGCCTATATTTGATTGTATTTTTAAAAGAGTAACAGAGCTTAAGTACAATGTTTAAATAAGTCTAGAAATATTTAAACATTGCCAATTTGATAGAATAATTGTGCAACATTCTGAGGGAGTCCTGGATGATTTATTTTTTCATGGAGGGGTGTTGCATTAAAAGGTTTGAAGACCACTGACAGAGTGTTAATGGCCAGTTCCCACCTTTGAAGGTAAGGCTGCTGATGTGCCACTAGAGAAAGAGGCTCTGAGATAGTTACACTTGAACATGTGAGTTCATTATATGGGCTGTATATGAGCTAAACATGGGCCTCCAAGTGTGAATATACAGTCCATAACATCTCACATACACACCTCATGGCACTTTAAGATTTGCTATGTGTCCAGGCTCAGCTCAGAATCAGATTCCAGGCCTTTATTTCCCCTACTGGGTCTAGTTAATTACTCCGCTCCCCAGCAGAGGGATGCAAGACCTACCTACACAGTGGAGCAATTAACAGTGCTTCACCTAATTGCTGGGAAAGGAAGAGGTTGGCAGGAAATCTATATCTGCTAATTCGTTTGTCAAGCAGCACCTGGGGCGAAACAGCCCAGGCTTACTGGAAAAAAGGAGGAGAGCCAGATCTCTAAAGGCAATGCAGGATGCACTTGCCTTTGACATTTCTGAATAGACATAAATAACCCCAATTAGATCCCATAATGTGTATTCCTTGCGGTCCACTTTATAACCGGAAAGGAATATTACTCACCGATTCCTTATATAATAACAATCCACCTGATGTATATTTGAGTTCACCTTAATATTATCTTTCACAAATCCTGTAGGTAATGGGAAGTCCTCCCTATGAAATAAACGTGAAGACCATATGAAACTAGCAATACCCACAATATCAGATCACCATCTACAGACCCATCACATACCCAAAACTGTAGACCTACTGTACAGGTATCAATTGTCCCTGAAATGATTTTAATTTTGCGAGGGAGTACGCTCCTGTCTTGGCGTTCCATCCGAGCGCCATTGCTAGCAAGATTTAAAATCCTAAGCAGCGAGGAAGGATTACGATCATGTGAATGCTCCAATGGTAATGTCGGCCCTGCTTAACGAATGTGGCCACCATCTTAGCTAGAAATACACTACAATAAAGTTCACTGTCTTGCAATCTTAACATATTCCTATTGTTAATGCCTATGAGATCCAATTTATATCCTAATGGAAATGGAAATGCTCAATATCTGACACATAATGAGACCTATGATAATATCCTGATCCATCTCTTTGTGTCCCTGTGTTCTGAGATTGGCAGACAATGGGCATCCTGACCCACATCGTACGTATTTTAAATCCTACAGTCATATACTGGAATATCTCTCTTTCCTCGGGTGTTAAATCAGTACCAAGGAATCGGCATACTCACCCTAATATTTAAAAAAAATGTCTCCTGATGATAGTATCGCAAGAAATAGCAAACATTAGCCTAAGCCGGACTATGCCCCTTGATTGTTATCAAGGGGCATATCAACAAGGGCTTCATCTCTGCTTTTTTGGCTTTAAAAGTCAAAAAAGCAGAGATAAAACTAGCGCCCTTTCAGCAACAGGGTGCTAACACGCAAATGTGCATGTTAGCACCCTTTTACTCTACGCTTCCCCTTGCATCTCTAATGAGATGCAAAGGGGGCGTTCCAGAGTAAAATAATAGGAGAAATGTCGCTAAGCGACATTTCTCCTATTATCAAGGATATCGCTAACCCTGTTAGAGATAAAAAAAAAGCAGCGCTAACCGCGGTTAACGCTGCTTTTTTACGTCTGGTATTTTTCTGACTTAGCCATGATATCCTATGTAAGGTGGATATCATGGCTAAGTATGTCTATCCCTATCAGCAAGCTATCGCCAAACCTTGTGGGATTATCGCTGTATTTCCAGCGATAATCTCACAATTGGCAGCTTGCGCTTTGAATTTTATCACTTTGGAGATAAGCGTTGCTAATAGCACGCTATCTCCACGATAAAATTCAGAGTTGGCCGGCGATAATTATCCTCACGCTAAGAGCGCTGAGCGATAATTATCGCCGGCCCTTGCTGATATGCCCCCAAGTCTGCAATATTCTTACCTCTCCCATAAATACTGTGGCGACTGCCACACTTTGCAACAAATCAATGCATGATATATTCACATTTTATAAATGAGAAAAGGAGTATATTAGATTTAAGCAAGAGCAAAAAAATCTTTGATGTAAAACAAAAACTAACACGGAAAATTGAACTGCTCTTGTTACATCAAATTTCAGTATTACTACCCACTAATTCCCCAAAAATACTGTAGTTCAGGGTATTTATTAAGACTATCCTCAACTGCTCTCAAGTGCATAATACGCATTACCCCTTTTCTTCCGTAATACATAACTCTCTATTAACCCCCCCCCAAGGGTCTCTATATACTAGATCAACCCCATAAAAAGCTGAAACTCTTATGTTGCCCTTGTGCAATACAAACCATAGCATGAAGTGCTATGGGATATCTTTTGTCTCTTTGTTTTAGTTGCCTAATTTGTTCACTCACCCTCTTTTTTAATGCTTGTATTCTGCTCACTATTTAAATGCGGTCACACATTTCATGCAATGATGTACAGAACTAAACTTGGTATTGCAATTGATGTTGGAAAGAATTTCATAGCTCTTTGTTTTCTCCTTTCTAAACCTCTTTGTCTTATCACATGCTCATTTAAACATTCTATATTGGCCACATTTGAAGAAACCTAGAGTATGATGCCTCATCCAATGGTCATGTGCTATTTTCTGTCTTATATTACTGGGGCTCAGTAGAGCTCTCAAAAGATTGACCCCTGTGAAAAGTGATGTCAGGTCTCTCTGAAGTAAAGACATCCAATATTCCATCTACACGAAATATGTGTCAATGTTTTTTCATGCTTTTACATGTTAGATAGAATGGCCAAGCTTCACAAGGTTTTAATGGTGGGGAGTCTGTTGGCATGACAATTGTCTTTTTTCCCCATAATTATGATGGGTAATTAAATGGCGCACTGTTTTTTTTAATACAGCAGTGGACTTGTACACTTGTTGCATTGGTTGACTGGTAATGAAAACATTACCTTCTCAACATGAGTCATGATAGCCATGTGGCAATGAGTAAACTGATGGCATTTTGTGAAACAATGCGCCTGGGTTTCCACTGTCATGTCACAGAATATGTGGAAATATAATATCCATACACAAATGTCACCACAATTTGGGTTTTTGATGACATGGGTATGACATATAGCATTATAATTACATTTTTTCTATTTTTTGAGCCTTGATGAAGTCACAGGGTCATGCCCTTATACAATAAACGACATGATGGCTAAAAAAGAAGAGGCCAGTGGGCTGAACATTTTTAAAAATAATAATATTCTCGTTGATTATTGTACTGTCATTTGAACTGTGGACGTGTGCTTAAGGATGTGTGACTTTTCGTTCAATCTTTGATTGGGTTTGGGGGGGTGGGTGAATCTCCCTCCCTTGTTAAAGCACCACTGTTGAGAAATCAGAATGTTTTAGATATTGGGTGACTCTATGTGAGTGCCAGGTTCCTATCAAATCACCCATCTCCAAGTGCATGTTGTTGATGCATTCCAGCGAGCTGGGGTTACTAGTCCACACCACCTTCCCGAATAGAGCTGGACTGCTCTGCTTTTCTACCCTGAAAGAGTGAGGGCTACAACACGGTCCTTGGTTCCCAGTAGCAAGATAAATACTGACGTATTACGTGTATAAGATTCACATATATTGCAACTAATAACCCACTTTCTTACAATAGTCAAAAGTTGTAGAAAGTTGGCGAAAACATTAAGGTATGGTTACTATACTTTTAGGGTGTGATAGTATTGTCTCCAACAAACCTAGCAGCTATGCAGATAGTGGGCTTAGTGACACCCAGTCTCTGCTGCACATGTAACGTGAAAGGAGGCTGATGTCCAACAAGTAATTTAACTTTATCTGGTATTGTTTGTGACTTAAGGCTTACAATAGGGTGGAATTTCTTCAAGGACCCTCATACAACAATACTGTTTAGTTAATAGCTTTGTGTGACGTCCTCCTCCAATTTCACAAGTAGTTTCCCTCTTACTTTGAGGGATTTCTTCCTGAGAAATGTTTTCATGGGGGTCCTAAATTTCCAATTGAAGTACTTGCAGTCACTGTCTACATACCATACTGCAATCTCGATTGTGACTTCTTTAGGGCCAGAGAGTTTTTTTCTGGCCTTGTTTATGTGGGTGGAAATTATTACGAAACTGATGTAGCGCTTAAAAGGTTGAAAATTGTAGGGGTGCATTATATTCACTGTTAGTCGGCACCCGCATATAATCTAATGTACTCAGGTATTTTGTGTGCAATGTATTAAGAATTGTATAACCTATATCGATTTAAATAGAAGTGTTAGCTATGTACAAGCATATTGTGAATGTATTAGAGAAATGTATAAGAGCTTGGTGTATATATAAACTCCAGGCGATGTTAAAATGTGTAGCCTAGAATACGTGATTGTAGACTGTTTAGTTTAACCATACATGAAAAGAAAGACGTAAATGTCAATAGTGTGATTTAGACATGCTTGTGTAATCGAAGTAGTGGCCAGAATTCACATATATCGTTGAGGCGAAAGGCCTGTTATTTTCTTATGTTAGCCGAGGGCAATAGGCCAAAAGGATTTATTCCAGTAGAGGTTTTAGGCTGTAGTAAATTGCAAAGTTAAAAGATGTGAAGTATGTCTGCATTGCATGATCTCACCCCAGGTGCAAGGACAGTTGCTCGTTAGTAGAGAAGTTCTTTGTTCACGAATTGACTTATGTAGTTAAAGCCAGACATGGGAGTGCATTGGAATGTGCCAATCGTAACTCCTAGTGCGGACGGTGTCTGGGACTCAAGGCCAAGCTGATGGACGATGGAACTGGACAGCGCTCTATGGAAAATTACTGAGAGACGACCCGGCTGAAGAGGAGGCGCAAAGGGCGTGTTCTGGGATTCGGGGTTCTGTATTAGGGAAAGCGCCCCGAGGGTGGAGGCAGAACAGAGCAGCCCAGAGCAGAGAAGAGTTAGGCGAGGAGCTAGAGGGGGCAACTTAGATCAAGCTCTCTAAGTGAAGATTTCTTAGGGAGATTCACTCTGACACCTTTTTCTCGATTGAGGGTCTCAAGGGATTGCAAAGTAGGGATGTCATCTAGTACAGAGTAGGGACAGAGATGGTATGGTCCAGTGTCCCTAATATCGACATTGGCTTGGTAGTTTTCTACCTCATGCTTTTAGAAATTGTGCTTTTAGTTATTTTTAGTCGTATGCGGATTCTTCGTAGAGTAGCATTTGTGTTAGTGCCTATGTACTTGTTGTGCCTCGTATTGAGGAGTTTGTATCTCCAAATCTTCATGCTGATAATAAAAGCCAGAGAGCCAAGAGATTAAGTCCCGAGTCCTTGATTATGACAAATTGCGGACAGCATTTTCCGATAATTGTGTTTATTCCCTCCACGCTATTGGGCAAGTAAAAAGTTCCATCCGACCAGAGTGGATTTTAGTAGATAATTGACGGATACTAAAATGGGCCGGAGCAGTTGGTAGCAGAGGATGGTTACTTCCGATAGCGAGGGACGATTAGATTAGATAAGGATAAGTGATCCTTGAGGCCCAAAGACGATAAGTGATGGTGAATCATCAGATGGTGAGCGACAGACGGCGGCGGCAGATGGGCATCGACGGCGAGTAGCAGTGCGGCAGGAAGCAGCAGTTCCAGGAGTGAGTATGAACAAAATGAGATGTTGTAGATTGCGGTGTTGATTTGTTGTGTGATGTCTTGCGGAGCTGATGTGTATGTTGAGTGATTGTGAGATCAGGCTGTGAGCGCACGCAGCCCGGGAGTTGTGGTGTAGAAGACACCTGAGATAGATTTTGTTGACCACCCAAAGGAGATCGTGAGGTACCATCGATCACCTGGACTGAGATAGGGGGAGCGAATGTGTGTGTGTATGGCAACTTAACGCTGGTCGTGGGTTGTTGTGTGTGGATCGGAGTGTTAGTAACCTATCAGTGGCGATCTGTCTGGCCGGACGGGGGCAGACGGGCGCCAATCGAGGTCAACAAGGTCGAGAGACTGTGAACGAACAGTCAGAGGCTGTGGACGGACAGCCAGAGAAGTAATTTAATCGGTTATTTCAGTGTATGAATGGGACGAGAGTAGGCGTGAAACGTGTCTGGAGAAGGGAACTGCTGCGAACGACGGAAGGTGACGTCAGAGAGTGTCGCGCTGTGATAGGCCGGTTGGTGTGAGTCGCGCTGTTATTGGAGGATTTAAGAGTAAGAAGTAAACAGAGCGCGAGATCGAACTTGCTCGTCATGAAGTGTCTTAAGGTTTTACGAGAATTGTGTAGAGGCGACAAGCATGTGGTCACTCGGAAGGGAGAAGAAGCCCCTCCAAGAGGATACCCCAGCACACTATATGGCAAAGAATGTGGGATTACATACCATAGTTTGGATCGAGAATTGGCACAAGATTACACAAGGTGAAGGGGAACTAGCTTTCCCGAGGTATGGCTCATTTAGGTTAGCGGTGCTGTACCCGCTGAAGTCGGTTATGGGGTCCTTAAGACCCTTGCCAAGACCAACACAGTTCGAAGCACTACATGCGTGGATTAGAGCAGCGCATGATAAAGAAAAGGGAAGGAGTCAGGAGAGGATGAGAAAATCGATCAGGGCATTTCAGGATGCCAAGTGGGATGCAGCGGAGAAAAGATGGAGAGTGCAGGCAATTGAGGAAGAGAAACTGTATCCCTTATTGATAGACTCGACGGGGATAAGGCATGTGAAGGCACAAGACGAAGAATGTGACTCGGATGACGGAGTATTGGAAAGATTGTTGGAGGAGAGACCACCTCCTTACAATCCAGAAGAAGCAGACGACAGGTGGGGCGAGAGAGGGGAAACTAGAAGGGTAACCATACAACCCGAGACTCGAGTAGAAGGGTTGGTCTCGTTTGGAACAGAGAGTCCACGGAGTCAGTCTGAGGCTAGTGGGAGGATTGAGAGAGAGATGAGGTTACCAGATGCATTGAGGGTACCGGTCACCATTGGACCGATTGTGTCGATTTATAGTCCGGAATCGGAGGAAAGGGAGAGGTCCGAACAGGTAGCGGAAAGAATGAGGAGGGAAAGCGAGGAAAGTGGGTTGGAAGGGACAATGGGCCTACCTCCAAGCCCTGTACAATGGAGTACACCATTGGTAGCGGTGTCAGATACATCTAGGGGCGAAGAGCAACAGAGACCGGTGAGGCCGAGAAATCTGATGGAGTCGAGATCAGATTTAAGGTCGTGGGTACCATCAGAGAGGCATCAGAACCCGAATGTGGTCCAATCGGAGAGGGATCGGGGTGATTTTAGGAGTTATTCGGCTCCTATAGAAGCACCGGAAGAGAGGAGAGAGAAGGAGCCGGAATGTGAATATGATGAGGGACGTGGAGCAAGTTGTCAGGTGTTGAAAGGAGCCTTGAGAGCGGGGATGTTAGACATAGTAAGACTCAAGGCGGAGGTAGATGAAGAAGTCTATGGAAGTCTACCGCTTGAGAGAATTGTAACATACAACCCGGATGAGCTGTTCTTTATCGCGAAAGATGTGACTCGTAAAGCACGAATCGCACACGAAAAATTGAGGGGATTGGCGAAAGAATATGATGTGGATTTATCCAAGACTAGGGCGTTGCAAGGAAGTCATAGGATGCATTATACTGAGCGAGAGTTGGAGGAGAAAAGGGTTGTTGGATTAAGGTCACATACTAGAGAACTGATTCTAGCCATGCGACCATGGCTGATGCTTGATAAATGGGAAGAGAGATGGTCTAAGAAAAAGACCTCTAAGGGAGCGGAAGGAGGAACTCCGGGTGAAGGGTTGCTACTGGCAAAGACTTTCCCTTTGAGGGAAGTGGCGAATGGAGGATATGTGCATGTACCATGGAGCAGGGGTGATTTGGCCTCATTTACGAATGATTTTCCCAGGCTCAGGGAGAAGCCTGCAGAGTGGTACAAGCAAGTTGAGCGCTTTGTTAAGATTTCGAAGGTATTATGGATCGATCTGAATACCTTATTTGATATTGTGGTTCCGGGGGATCTGTGGAACGCATGCAAGGTTGCTGTTGATTGGCCGGACTATGAGCCTGATAGGAACATGCTTACAAATGGTCCGTCGCCAGCGGTGATGAGGCTGTATGATAAAGTACTTACTTGGTTGAAATCGAAGGTTTCACCCCAAGACATTGATTGGGTGAAAATTGACAGGACAGTGCAAGAACCAAAGGAGACAGTACATGAGTTTTATGAGAGACTCTTAAAGGCTTTTAAGCAGTACAGTGGCCTAGATGAGCTGGAAACGAAAGATATGGGACAGTTTGTTTCTAAGTTCGTGCTGGGTTTGAAGCCCGAGGTTAGTCTCATGATACAGCAGCATTTGATCTGTTGGCAGAATAAGCCCGTGGATGAAATCTTGCGGTACGCCAGGTACTGCACGGATGAGATTGAGTCGAAGCACAAGAAGATGAAAGATAATTTGTTGCTTATACAGATGCAAGCTGCTCAGGGACCGCCGAATGGGGGTCCAGTGGTAAGGAGGCAGGGAAATTATCAGACAGGAAATCAGAACGTGCAGGGTCAGGGAAGGCCAAGGCCCATAGACCCTAGGACAGGCATAGATGTAGCGATACTGAAAAAGACGACTGCTTGTCACCAGTGTCACCAGGTGGGACACTGGAGGCGCGAGTGTCCCCTGAACACCTGGAACCAGCAACAGATGGAGGGAGGAATAGTTCATGTCCCTGGGGCGGAACAGGTACAGACGGTGACTACACCGAGAATGATGCAAGGGGGGACCGGCATCTCGCAAGTGCAGGTTCCCAAGCCACCTAGGATACAGAATATACAGCAGGGAGCTCGAACTTATTTGCAGATGCCCATGTTTGAAGTAAGCGAGGAGAAGGATATGGATTTGCTGGCCCGGTTGAGTTTAAGCCAAGATGATGACTGCATACTTAGGGCCATTTTAGAGGTAGATCAGAGTGGACCCTTTGTGGAAGCAGAGCTTGACGGACACCCTACTACCTTTTTGGTTGATACAGGGGCTACTAGGTCGACCATAAGATCAGCAGTAGTGTCGGGTGTAGCCCTTTCTGGGGAAAGTATACAGGTTGTTGGGGTGGCGAATAAGAGGTTAGTTAGCCCTTTGACAGAACCGATTCCAGTCAGGATAGGAAATTTTAGGGATCGGCACCAGTTTGTGGTGTGCGATTCTAGTCCTGTTTGTTCATTGGGGAGAGACTTGTTGTGCAAGCTCAATTGCACAATCTACTGTACCCCGAAAGGAGTAGAGGTACAGACAAGGGATGATGATGCGACCTTTAAGGTTGCAAATCAGCGGGTGTGTGTGGAAATGTACCCAGCTTTGATGGTGGAGGAGCTTCCACTCGATTTGAGGGACTCAGTGTCAATCGATGTGTGGGACCTAAGTGGAGAGGAGATTGGCTTAGTCAGGGGAGTGGAACCAGTGAAGATACAGGTCAAGCCAAACGCGGAATTCCCGAGAACCCCTCAGTATAAACTATCACCTGAGACGATTGCAGGGATTAAACCTGTGATCGAGTCCATGATTAAGCAGGGAATACTGGTGGAGATCATGGGTAGTCCATGCAATTCGCCCATTATGGGACTGCAGAAACCAAGTGGGAAGTTCAGGATCGTACAAGATTTGCGGAAAATAAACGATATAGTTTTTCCATGTTGTCCAGTGGTACCGAATCCATCTGTGATACTGTTTCAGATCCCATGTGAAGCTGAATGGTTCACAGTGATCGACTTGTGTCAAGCATTTTTTTCGATTCCCCTACATGAAGAGAGCAGATTTCTTTTTGCATTTAGACTAGAAAATCGTGTATTAACGTGGTGTCGTATCCCACAGGGGTATACGGAGAGCCCATCGATTTTTAATCAACTTTTGAAGAAAAACCTCGAAAGTCTTGTGTTGCCACAAAACTCAGTTTTAGTGCAATACATTGATGATCTGCTTGTTGCGTCAGAAACAGAAGACGCTTGCAGAACGGATACGATTGCGTTGTTGAACTTCCTGGGAGAAAATGGTCACAAGGTGTCCCCAAACAAGCTGCAATACTGTTTACCTGAGGTACAGTATTTGGGTCACAGAATTGAGAAGGGTAAAAGGAAGGTGTCTCCAGATCGCATTGATGCGATTCTGAGAATGCCAGTTCCCTCGACGCAGAGGGAAGTTAGAATGTTTTTGGGAATGGTGGGTTATTGCCGCCAGTGGATCCCAAACTTTTCCTTTGAAGCGAAGCCTTTACAGCGGCTGACGCGAAAGGATGTAAGTGATCCGGTACCATGGGACGACGACTGTTTGAAATCATTTCTGAGGCTGAGAGAAGCCTTATGTAGCGCTCCTGCGTTGGGAATGCCGGATTACAACAAGGCATTTGCATTGTTCTGCTGCGAAAGAGAAGGTTGCGCATTAGCAGTGTTAACTCAGAATCATGGAGGTGTCCGTAGACCAGTTGCCTACTTCTCAGCTACCCTAGATCCGGTAGCTTCTGCGTTGCCCGGATGTCTCAGATCCATTGCGGCAACAGGTGTCAGCATCGAGAGATGTGAGAGCATTGTGATGGGACATCCTCTTACTGTACATGTGCCTCATTCTGTTGAACTGTTGATGACTAGGACTAAAACACAGCACCTCACAAATAATAGGCTGACTCGTTATGAGCAAGTTATCCTTGCAGCCGATAATGTGATATTGAAGAGGTGTGCTGTTTTAAATCCTGCTACATTGTTACCTGTCCCAAATGTAGATGATAATGAAGATTGTGAGGACCATGATTGTCTCGATGTGACTGAGCTATGCACCAAACCGAGACCAGACATTGTCGATGAACCGCTCCCAGTTTCGGATGAGATCTTCTTTGTGGACGGTTCATGTCTAAGAGACAGTGTCGGTCGATTGAGAGCAGTGTTTGCTGTATGTACCATCGCGGGGGTGGTTGAAGCCGCTTGTTTAGAAGGAGTACACTCCGCGCAGGTGGCTGAACTTATTGCTTTGACTCGTGCCTGTGTGGCAGCTGATAAGATCCGTGTAACGATTTACACGGACAGCCAATATGGGTTTGGTGTGGTTCATGACTTCGCACAACTATGGTCCCAGAGAGGGTTTATGACGTCTTCAGGTTCACCCATTAGAAATGGTGACTATGTGCGGAAATTGCTTGAAGCATTGCAAGGTCCTGATGAAATTGCTGTTGTTAAATGTGCTCCACACACGAAGGGAAATGATTTTGATTCATTGAGTAACAACTATGCCGACGAAGTAGCCCGGTTTTGTGCAGAGCAGGGATGTAATTACACGGAGAATCACATTGAGGAAACTGAGGAGAAAACGGTGTATGATCAGATGTTAGCAATGGCAGACTCATGGGAGGAATTGAAACAGCTGCAGGAAGGGGTCTCGGATCAGGAGTGAGACAGTTGGATACGAGCTGGATGTGAGAAAGGAGATGTGGATATATAGGTTTCGAATGATGGACGAGCGGTGTTGCCGGAATGTTTATTGAATCCCATGGCGAGGCTGATACATGGTGCTGTACATCTTGGTAGAGACGCAATGATGAGAGTGTTTTGTCAGACTTGGTACAACCCGAAGTTTCGGGCAGTGGCCGAAACCGTGTGCCAGAGGTGTGTCACTTGTCAACAGATGAATGTAGGAAAGAGGACAGCTGTGACGTTGAGTCACTTAGGGAGGTCAGGTGGACCTTTCAATAGGATACAGCTGGATTTCGTTGAAATGCCGAAGTGTAATGGGTTGAGGTACATATTAGTGATAGTATGTGTTTTTTCCAGGTGGGTGGAGGCATACCCTACACGCAGATGTGACACACTCACGGTAGCAAAACTATTATTGAGAGAACTCATTCCAAGGTACGGGTTCCCGACGTCCTTTGAATCGGACAGAGGGACTCATTTCCACAGTGAAGTCATGAAGTTGCTTTGTGCTGCCTTAAATATATATATCAGAGGTTACATTGTAGCTATAGACCAGAAGCTTCAGGGATAGTGGAGCAGGTGAATGGAACTCTGAAGGCTCGGATGGCGAAAGTGTGTTCGTCGACGTCCCTGAAATGGCCTGACGCATTACCTTTGGTCCTCATGAGCCTCCGAAGTGTGCCTGATAGAAGGACTGGATTGTCACCCCATGAAATCCTCATGGGGAGAGCGATGCGTTTGCCTGCAATACCTGCCACTGCTCTGATAAATATCACTGATGATATGATCCTGGACTATTGTAAAGGCCTTGCTGACGTGGTCCGTTCTGTGTCTCAGCAGGTGCAGACAGCAACGGTTCCCGCTGCGAGTGACCTGTGCCACGACTTATGCCCAGGAGATTGGGTCCTAGTCCGAAAGCACGTGAGGAAGAGTTGCCTGGATGCTAGGTGGCGAGGCCCGTTTCAAGTGATCCTCATCACGAACACAGCAGTCAAGTGTGGAGGTTTACCGAACTGGGTGCATGCTTCCCATACCTGTAGAGTTCCAGCACCCTTGGAAGATACAGCCCCTCTCCAGAACGACAACCCAGCTGAGGTGGCAGAGCCATCTGAGAGGGTAAGTCAAGCTGTGAGGGTTGTTGAAGCAGCTGGTGGTGCACTGAATCAAGCCGAAGAAGAACTTGAGAGAAGCACTGACCCAGAAACAGGCGAAGGAATAAGAGGTGCAGTGGGCAGTACAGAATCGAGTTCGGCCAAGGAGGAGGAGGCCAGTGCACAGGGTATCGAGGGGAAGACCGGAGGTGCCACAGAAGCAGAGAGGGTTTGGCCCGCAAGACAGAAACGGGTAAACCTCAGGTTGGCACCGGGCTCCGATCTTGCACCAGTTTCGGAGGAGCCAGAAGCAAAATCGAGTGACGAAGAGCATCCTCAAGGTACTCTGAGGAGGTCAAAGAGAACTCGAGTGCCAAGCCAGAAGTACGCTTCACCAGAGTGGGCATATCCAGTGTCTGATGCCAGGTTTACCGAGCACGGGAAGATTGAGGTCAATGACATTGGTCAGCAGTGCTCCGTTTCCGAGAGTAGAAGTGTTGTTCAGAATTCCGGGATTGGAGATCGATGGAATCCTGACCATCAACATCCCGAATCCACCATTTCTAAGCCTCATTCGTGGTATGATCTTGGACACTTTGGATTTCCCGACGTTCACAGTTGTGCCAGCTGCACAAGAACTGACCATTCTTAAGCTCAAAATATTGCAGGGGGTCCTGGAACTGTTGGGACCAGCAGTCATTTTGGACTGATTCAAGAGTGTTGTAAAGCAGGGAAGAAGATAACCTAGATCCGAGTGGAAGAAGAATAAAATTAGGGACTTTCCGTTATAGAACGAAGAAAAGTTACGGAGGGTTTGCCAAAGTTCACAAAAGAGACATTAATGAGAAAGAGACTTACCATTCCAGAGACTGTATTGAACATTGAGAATATTCCGAAGATGGCAGATCCTGCAAACACACATCGTAGGGCTAGATTGATAATAGGCACATTGGTAGGAGTTGTGATAGCCACTATATTTGCAGTAGTGATAAGTTCGTACATGGTGGCTCACAGGCAGGAGGGCAAGGTTCAGGGAGCACCTACACCTATTACCCCAGGACAGAGAGGTGTCAGTATCAGAGATCAGAGAACATCAAAGTTAAGGGAGGATCGTAGACTCCACATGGATTTGTCGAAGGGTGATTTTAAACTCATTGCTTATGCGAAGTTGTTGTACGAGTATGTGGATGCGATGGATGTGAAGGATTGTTATGTGTGTATGCAGTTGCCTGCTTCAGTAGATGAAGGTATCAAGTATCATCATCTCCCATTGACATATGGGATTTCTTGTAGTTTATTGCTCAGTTTATTTTACGACAGGAGACAGTTCGAGTATTTCTTTTCAAATTTTGATACGGTACTTCCTGAAGTTCCAGCAATCAAGCATTTGAATAAGTACGACTATTATAAGAAAGAGGACAGACTCTTGAAGTATTTTAGACCTACTGGGAAGTTGGACACTGCGCATGCTCACAGGCATAACCTGACATGTGCATTGTCCGAGACAGAGAAGAAATTCATTGATCAAGTAGAGGACAGATATAGAAAGTTGACCCAGACACGAGACACCGGAGATAGTCCAGTAGATTGGACAGAGGAGGAGAAATCTCACAAGTCCAAGGGAAGCTATGGACCAATAGCATTAGATGAAGTGCAGAAAGGGAATTTGTGTATTGGACAGCCTCAATCAGCCACGGAGAAGGTTGCAGTAGGACATAGCACTTGCTCTCAGACTTTCACTATGGAGGCTTCTGTTAAGGACTTTATGCAAGGTCCAGTAGAAGTGATTCCGACAGTGTATTATGTATGTGGAAAGAATGCTTATGTCAGACTGCCTGCAAATTGGTATGGCATATGTTATTTGGCCATCATATTCCCGAAGATTTATCACACAGAGGACTTGGAGTTGTTAGAGACGAGACAACATTCTAGGAGACGTAGGACTGTAAAGGCAGGTGCAGTGATTGGTGATTTATATGGAGCAATGATACCTAGTATGGGTGTGGTGTTGAATGACGTGAAGATCAGAAGGTTGGCGACTGTAGTTGATGAGCTGTCTATGAATACGGCGAGGTCTTTGTTGTTGGTGACGGGAGAGATGTTGTCGATACGGAATATGGTTATGCAGAATCGCCTTGCGTTAGACGTGTTATTAGCTAAGGAGGGTGGGGTCTGTAAATTATTGAAGGTTCAAGAATGCTGCACATATATTCCAGACAATACGAAGGAGTTGGGGAAGTACATAGACAACATCACAACAATTCACAAGGAAATTATGGATTTGACGGAGGAGAATGTGTGGGAAAAGATTGGACAGGGATTTGGAAGAGTGGGAACATGGTTTGCGAATTTGGGAAGAGGATTTCTTGGATCAGTGTTGAAGCCAATTATCATTGCTGTAGTTTGTGTGATTTGTTTGTGGGGATGCGTGAAAGCGTGGAAGTGGTATCAAGGAGGCAAAGTTGAAAGAGCTCTTAGAGTAAATGAGAAAAGGATGGCGAAGTTTCAGGATCAGCAATATGAGAGTCTTAAGAGAATGGAGGGAGTTCGACATGGTAGAGTCATGACCAGTACCGTTTAAATCAGTTCTAAAGAAGGAAGATTGTAATGGTGTGATGACAGATGTCATCAAAGGGGGGAACTGATGTAGCGCTTAAAAGGTTGAAAATTGTAGGGGTGCGTTATATTCACTGTTAGTCGGCACCCGCATATAATCTAATGTACTCAGGTATTTTGTGTGCAATGTATTAAGAATTGTATCACCTATATCGATTTAAATAGAAGTGTTAGCTATGTACAAGCATATTGTGAATGTATTAGAGAAATGTATATGAGCTTGGTATATATAAACTCCAGGCGATGTTAAAATGTGTAGCCTAGAATACGTGATTGTAGACTGTTTAGTTTAACCATACATGAAAAGAAAGACGTAAATGTCAATAGTGTGATTTAGACATGCTTGTGTAATCGAAGTAGTGGCCAGAATTCACATATATCGTTGAGGCGAAAGGCCTGTTATTTTCTTATGTTAGCCGAGGACAATAGGCCAAAAGGATTTATTCCAGTAGAGGTTTTAGGCTGTAGTAAATTGCAAAGTTAAAAGATGTGAAGTATGTCTGCATTGCATGATCTCACCCCAGGTGCAAGGACAGTTGCTCGTTAGTAGAGAAGTTCTTTGTTCACAAATTGACTTATGTAGTTAAAGCCAGACATGGGAGTGCATTGGAATGTGCCAATCATAACTCCTAGTGCGGACGGTGTCTGGGACTCAAGGCCACGCTGATGGACGATGGAACTGGACAGCGCTCTATGGAAAATTACTGAGAGACGACCCGGCTGAAGAGGAGGCGCAAAGGGCGTGTTCTGGGATTCGGGGTTCTGTATTAGGGAAAGCGCCCCGAGGGTGGAGGCAGAACAGAGCAGCCCAGAGCAGAGAAGAGTTAGGCGAGGAGCTAGAGGGGGCAACTTAGATCAAGCTCTCTAAGTGAAGACTTCTTAGGAAGATTCACTCTGACACCTTTTTCTCGATTGAGGGTCTCAAGGGATTGCTAAGTAGGGATGTCATCTAGTACAGAGTAGGGACAGAGATGGTATGGTCCAGTGTCCCTAATATCGACATCGGCTTGGTAGTTTTCTACCTCATGCTTTTAGAAATTGTGCTTTTAGTTATTTTTAGTCGTATGCGGATTCTTCGTAGAGTAGCATTTGTGTTAGTGCCTATGTACTTGTTGTGCCTCGTATTGAGGAGTTTGTATCTCCAAATCTTCGTGCTGTTAATAAAAGCCAGAGAGCCAAAAGATTAAGTCTCGAGTCCTTGATTATGACAAATTGCGGACAGCATTTTCCGATAATTGTGTTTATTCCCTCCACACTATTGGGCAAGTAAAAAGTTCCATCCGACCAGAGTGGGTTTTAGTAGATAATTGACGGATACTAAAATGGGCCGGAGCAAAATGTTTGCTACTGCTTTCATTTTGCACACAAATTCATACAATTAGCTCTTGTGCTTATTTGCACAGATCTGCATCACTTTAGTAGGTTTGGGGTAGCGTGAATGTCTCTATGTTATGGTGCTGTGCCCGTCACTGAAAGATCACTCTGCATACAATATTGTGCTTTCTGTACAGTGATGTTCAAACTTTTCAAAAGTGTTCTGCAGCTGCGCACCTGTGAAATCACAAAAACCATGGAGAGTATCCATGGTGGGGAACCAGAGGCTATAGGGCCTCGGGGGTTAGCTGGCCTCCAAACAAAACTTGTTTCACACAAAATGCTGCACAAGTGATTTCATTATCAATTTATAATTGATCATATTGTGTACATTTCATACTTTACAGCCTACTCTTAAACACATACACAAAAGTGTGACAGGATATCCTCACACACCACCAGGAGTCATGCATCCTCATAGAACATCACCACATCCTCCAAAAACCTAGTTAGATGGAGTGTGGGCCTACGCCTTGTAATCACTTACTAATAACTCGGGATCGTTGAATGATCCGATTAAAAGCCAATGTGGTGACCCAGTCTGGCTTTTTACTATATTGGATACCACTTTGTATTACAGACTAAGGGGCATATTATCAAGAAACGGCGTTAAAATTATCGCCGCTTTAGCGCCAGAAAACTGCTGCTAAAGCGGCAATAATGGGCTTGATATTATGCCCTTGAGAATTCCAATAGATGCCCATGTTCTGGTGTCAACATGGGCTTCTATTGGAATTCTCTGTGGCATATTATCAAGCCCATTATCGCTGCTTTAGCGGCAGAAAGCGGCGATAATTTTAACGCCGTGCTTGATAATATGCCCCTAGGTGTGGGGAATAGGAAACAAGTCAAATTTCGGCGCAAAATATCTTTTAAGTGACAATGTTGATTAATGCAGTTGCTTGCAACTCTTTGCATCATGTATCACCAGTTAAAGTCATATGACCACCTGCACAACAATGCAGTAAATCTGGGTCCTGGAATCCAAACAACTATATGTGATGGATCACTTCTTTTTTCACAAGGAGGCTTCAAAGAATCACACTCCCATCCATTCATTCATTATCATCCATCTGAGAATTGGACATCCATAGAGACTTAAATATTGAACCCATTAACTGTTATCTGCTCCCTATCTCAGATAGGATCAAATCTCTTACTCTCTCATGATAGAAGTATGCGGATGACAATTATATCATTCTGAAGGTGGACAATTTAATGGACAAAGACATTGCAACTTTTGACTGTTGCATGCAAGAAGTAGCAACATGGACAACCTGCAACCACCTGAAATTCGATGTATCAAAAACAGAAATAAAAATGGAAGGAAAATGGAATACCACATTTCCATGCTCCCAAGGAAAGTGGATCTCCTCCCACCACTCCTTGCAAGGTCAGAATGTAACCTCTGGCTGCAGCTAGAATGGGACCGTGGAGTCATGGTTGCAGTGTGGTGCTCATCTTGCTCTCAAAGCAGTTACCTAACTTGTAACCTAATGGGGTAAGAGTACAGTGGCAGAATGGCTGCAAAATCACCCTGACCTTGTTTCATGCCATACGCCCTAGTGGACACATATTCCTTTTCCTGAGGTACAATTTGCGGGCCCAGGACACCTTGCACTAGTATTCTTCTGAGGATTGTATGTTAATGTTATGCCTTAGGGGGATCCTACTTTGCTTTTGTAAAGGCAAGTACAGATCCAGTACAATTGTACAGACCCTTCTGCCCTTTAAACATTAGACCATATTGATCAACCTCTTTAATCTGGCCATAAGGATTTACTCCAAAGCCATCTGCCTTCCGCGTCAGACAATAGATAGATTAGACCCACTCTTCTTGCAACACAACCTTTTAGCCTATCTGAGAATGAGGAACCTAACACCAAAGGGTGCACCTTTAAATATTAGTTGTGGATACCAAGAAATCTTGCATTGGTGGTGTAACCATTTTTACTACAGCCTCCACACTTAAAAATGTTAGTTTTGTTTTTGGTGTGCTTTTCTATACTAGTAGGGAAAGGGTTCCTTAAATGGCCTGCATTGCATTGTTGTTTGCGGTACAAGATCTTTGGGGTGCATCACTACCTCATCAGTGTTCCAGCAGCAGGGGTTTAGCCCCTTGTTCTAAAACAAAGCTCCCTCCTTCCCTTTTCAGACTAACTGTGCCCATTCAGAATGCCCAGACTCTCCTCACATTTGTAGAGCCTATGTTATGCATTTCAGAAAGGCCTGAGAAAGGACAATCTTTGTTCTGCAGATTAGGATGAATGTATTGGTTATTGAATTGAATGTTCTCTCTTCACTTCAAACTGTGAACTTGTAGTGACCCCTCGATGCATCTATCTGGTTACAAATCCGGCCGTTTAAGAAGGAACAGCTCTCTGTTACAAGAGAGAGGGTATTCTTTAGATGCCTTGAAGGCATCAATAATCCTATTTCTTTCTTTGTATGATTCCTGTGAATCACTTCATTTGATAAAACTAGAAGGCAATAGAATTGAAGAAACAACTCATTTTAAGAACATCTGCATTAATACCGTTTAATACATGCCAGTTTCAAAATGTGTGAAAACTGCAGATACATGTCCTACTTTTATTTAGTAAACTCTAGAAAGCAATACAATAATCTAACTGCCATGAATTATTAACTAGAACAAAATATTCAGAAGAATTAGAAGAGAAAAGGCAGTGCTACATTTAATTGTTTCCAAAACATGATGGGTGGAATACTTGAATTCATCTCAAGCACTGGTAATTATATGGACCGCATCCATGTCCATCTGCTTCTTGCTCACCTTGCCACCTTAGATCAAAACTAGCCTTTGGAAAATCACCCATGGATTTGCTCTATTTAGGATCATTCCAGACCGAACTGCCAGGCTTGGGGCCCTCTGACCTGGAACACAAACATACTACACTGGTTTCTGCCTACTTGGGCATTGCCCTGGTCCTATTCCAATAGGGTTACAGCAAACAAATGATGGACGGAATGCTAACAATGCAAACATTCTCCTCCAGTCAAAAGATCTGGGTTAAATCCATTGTTCTTTTGCCCACTACGCCACCCCAGTTTGGAACCAGCCATATGCAAATCAGTCTTGACCCTCTGCCCCATGGGAACAATCCAGACCGAACTGCCAGGCCAGGTCCTCCCTGGACCGGAAACAAGCATCCTGGGACCGGTTTCAGGGTATGTCACCCTTCTTCAGCCAGGCTAGCTTGAATCCAGTGGCACAGTGAGAAAGGGACCCACGTCTGGGCATACCCATCCCACTTAGGGCGAAAAGTGTTACAGCAAACAAATGATGGACGGAATGCTGGCATTGCAAACATTCTCCCCCAGTCTAAAGATCTGGGTTAAATCCATCGTTCTTTTGCCCACTACGCCACCCCAGTTTGGACCCAGCCATATGCAAATCAGTCTTGACCCTGTGCCCCATGGGAACAGTCCAGACCGAACTGCCAGGCCAGGTCCTCCCTGGACCGGAAGCAAGCATCCTGGGACTGGTTTCAGGGTATGTCACCCTTCTTCAGACAGGCTATCTTGAATCCAGTGGCACAGTGAGCAAGGGACCCACGTCTGAGCATACCCATCCCACTTAGGGCGAAAAGTGTTACAGCAAACAAAAGATGGACGGAATGCTGACAATGCAAACATTCACCCCCAGTCAAAAGATCTGGGTTAAATCCATTGTTCTTATGCCCACTATGCCACCCCAGTTTGGACCCAGCCAAATGCAAATCAGTCTTGACCTTGTGCCCCATGGGAACAGTCCAGGACGAACTGCCAGGCCAGGTCCTCCCGGGACTGGAAACAAGCATCCTGGAACCGGTTTCAGGGTATGCCACCCTTCTTCAGCCAGGCTAGCTTGAATCCAGTGGCACAGTGAGCAAGAGACCCACGTCTGGGCATACCCATCCCACTTAGGGCGAAAAGTGTTACAGCAAACAAATGATGGACGGAATGCTGACAATGCAAACATTCTCCCCCATTCAAAAGATCTGGGTTAAATCCATCGCTCAATAGGAACAGTCCAGTCGGAGATGCAAGGCAAGGCCTGCTCAGTATCAGAACAAAAGCAACCTGAGACTAGTTTTGCCATATTTGAGCCACATCAGCATGATGTAGCTTGGTTCAAGTAACACAGTGAGCACGGGACCCACTTTTGGCCATACCCATCACACTGTCACACTGTTATTATAGCAACAGTTGACATTCTGACCTTGAATTCGCATTGCACATTGTCTGCTGACTTTAAACATAGGCGTTATTACATCCAACTTAATTGTAAAAAATGATTACAGTAGAATGGCTATGTCATGCTTGTGTTAGTGCACATCTACTCGGTAATAAGATAATTAAAGACAACCTTTTGCACCGAAATGTCATTCTTCCATGTAGTTTAAATGTATCATAACATCATATTAGATGACTGGCTAATATATTTCTTTTCCACCACCCGCCCACTTTAGGATTCAAGGTGGTTGTGCAACCCTCTCCTGGAGCAAAGCTTTATCAACAGTTTGACCAAATCTTCTCTTCCCCCACCTTCAGTCTATTTTCTCTATTTTTGATACCCTGGAGAGAGGGCCCCAGGTTTGTTCTTCTGGCACAGTCCTGTGCAAAATAACGGTCAGATATTTTTTATGGTTCTTCAATAAGCCTCAGCTCCATGTCTAATGGGACAAAGTGGAATGGAAGTTTGTGTTTTCCTCATAGAGTGAACACTAGAAATCTTTGGTACTCCATGTTCTGAGATTTACTTAGCCTGGGTTGAAGCAAGTAAATCCCTTTTGGTTGAACTATTCCTTGCTTCACAAGGTAAATCTCTTTCTCCTTCATTCCCCTTTTAAATATCTTGATCACCAAAGCCTTCAAGCAAAAGTGACTATGGTTGCCATGGGTTAATCATCTAGACGTCAGTAACAATGTCATCCAAATAAAGGCAGTTGTGCTGTCCTAATCAACCTAGTTCGAGGAGAGGAGTTGGCCTAACAGCTAGGGCGCTCGACCTCGGTCCTGGGTTCGAGTCTCAGTAATGACGCTAAACATCCTGTGATTCTGGGCAAATCACTTAATCTCCCTGTGCCTAACAAAAAATGAATGTGTGTTCTCATGTAACATAACTGAAGCTATATAAAGCGCTCTGATACCTGATTGGGGGGCATATTATCAAGCCGGGTGATAAAATTATCGCCGCTTTTGCGGCAGAAAACTGGCGATAATGGGCTTGATAATATGCTCTATGGAATTCGAATTGAAGCCCATGTTAGATGTGAAGGACATTTAACATGGGCTTCAATTGGAATTCCATAGAGCATATTATCAAGCCCATTATCGCCATTTTAGCTGCAGTTTTCGCTGCTAAAGCGGCGATCATTTTATCACCTGGCTTGATAATATGCCCCCTGATTCGGGTCAAATTCGCGCTATACAAAAAACTGCAAAAAATAAATAAATCAGGGTCCGGTCTAAACAGATAGGTGTGGTCCATTTGCAGCAGAGGGCTTCGATTGCTTTTCAGATTCGCACTTGACAAACTCTTCTTCCTGTCAGCAATGCACTTTCAAACTCATTAAAATAACACAACGTGATATCTTAGCTTGTTATTACGATTATCCTTGGACCAGAGAGCATTTTTAGGAGATCTAAAGCGTTAAGGGAGAGAGTTAAACATGTCTCTGCACTTATGTTTCTTTCTCATTTCTGATTCCTCCTCTTTCTCACTAGAATCCCAGATACCCTTGCTCGCAAACTTTCTCTCTTTCAGTCCATTCAGCACTTTTTTCCACCTATATAGAGAGCGCTGGCCAGATAAATCAACCCTGAGTCAGTGGCTAACATTTATTTGACGATCCAGTCGGATCTGCGAGGAGGTTGGCAGCCTGTGGTGTTCTTGGGGATCGCTACCGTTGGGGGACCCTAGGCCCTCTGGTCCCCAGCACGTGGCAAGTAAGACTCGGGACACGTATGTATGCTTGCTCCGTCACTGCTGCCGTGGCCGTTCTGCCTACGTGCACGCATGTCGTCACATTTATTGAGGCGTTACAAGACACGTGACCTGACGCGCACGCCTGTGCGTGTCGCGTCAGTATCGCGACATTACATTCCTCCCCAACACGCGAAACAACAACAACCAAACAGAAACCAACACATATCACTGCATCATAATCGTGAACCACCGGTACCTTAGTAGTCATCAGCTCGGCTCTAGACATTTGCACTGCTAGTCAACTCAAACGAAACAACAACCAGTCTTACTTGACGTAGTCTCTTAAACGACGGGAGGGCTCAGGGTGCGGCCTCAGATCATATCGCGATTCCCCACAGTCTGGCACAACACCCCTGCCCCTACTCACAGAGTCACCATCTACGCCACCATCTCCAACCTCTGGCTCGCCTGCTTCCTCGGGTGACGTGACCTCCGGCTGGCGGCCTTGCTGCGGTGCGACACCTCCATGACCCAGGGAGTCGGCTCCTCCACTCGCATAGTCCATCCGCTCAGCAGGTTCTAAGAATCTCTCCTCTCGTGGCGTGGGCCTCGGGGAAGTGTCTTGATGTCTGCCATCCGTTCCAGGGGGCACTGGAATTTTTTTGAAATATGAAATGTTCCTCGTTATCCTCTCGGCACCTTTCCTGGCTGTCACGCACGTGCCCATGACTTTCTCCACAGTCCACGGTTGTGGTTCAAAGTTCAACCGAAACCTGCCACCTGGCATCCGATTTCGGATCAGCACTCTGTCACCTGGGGCCAGGTGTGGGGTCACAGCACGCCGTCGTGCATCAACATGAGCAAAGGCTCCACGTCGGCGCTCATCAATGGCACTTTCATTAGGGGTTTCGGGCCTCCACTCTGGGTGATGTGGTATTGTGTCGGTGATAACCCGCCCCATTAGCAGATGCGCAGGTGCCACTCCCGTGGTGGAGTGGGGCATCTGGCGATAGCTTCGGAGAAATTTGAAAATTGCGAGCTCCACAGACTGGCTTTTCTCGTGAGCAATTCTTATCACTTTGTTGAGTGTCCTCATGAAGCGTTCAGCCTCTCCGTTTGCTTGAGGCCATCGGGGGGTGACTCGCCGGTGATGAACGCCTAAAGCCTGCAGGTACGCCACGAAGTCTTGACTCTGGAAGGGTGACCCATTGTCGGTTCTGATCTCTTTGACTAAGCCATGTGTTGCCATGATTTTCTCTAGTTTCGGGATCACTTCCTGGGCACTCAAAACAGTTAGTATCTCCACTTCGGGATATTTTGAGTGATCATCTATGGCAACTAGAGTGTGCCTTCCGTCCGGCAGGCTGCCAAAGTCTATGCTTATCTTGGACCAGGGCCTTCTGGGTCAAGGCTCCATCACAACAGGGGCTGGCCGGGGTACTTCTCCCGTTACCTGACAGGCGTGGCATTCTCGAACAGTGGCCTCTACCAGTTCGTCCATGAGAGGGAACCACACTTTGGTGCGGAGCCGTGACTTAGTCTTGACCATACCTTGGTGGCCCATGTGGGCAAGATCCACCACTCTCTGGGTTAGGGACGTTGGAATGACCAGTCTGTGGCCCCTCAACAAGCATCCAGTGTCGTCTTCCGTCAGTTCGTCTCTTACATTGTACAGGCTGTCCATTATTTGTTTTGCCCGAGGCGTCAAGCTTTTCCACTCCTCTCGGGCCCTGTTCCAGCTGTTGTTTTGGACCGCCACTCTCGCCCTTTGCAGGCAGTCATCTTCACTGGTAGCACGCGACAAGCTGGCCATGGATACTGGCCTGGGACATGATCGCGTCGTGATACATCGTACGTACTCTTCTGTTTCCGCCGCCTCCTTCATCTCTTGTGGGGTTGCTTTGCGAGGGTGGCGAGATAAGTAGTCTGCTGGGTTCCGTGCGCCCGGTTGGTACTCGATCTTGCAGTTATAATTTTGCAGCTGCAACATCCACTTTTCGATTCGTGGCGGCGGCTTCGTGGATGTGCCTGCAAATAGGGATACCAGCGGCTTGTGGTCCGTGGCCACGACGAATGGTTTGCCGTACACGTACAGGTGGAAGTGGTGACACCCCCAATGAATGGCGATTGCCTCTTTTTCTATTTGCGAGTATCTCTGCTCAGTCTCTGTGAGTGACCTGCTGGCGAAGGCCACCGGGGCCCATCCCTCTGCGCCTGTTTTCCTCTGTAGCAGGACTGCACCCAATCCGACCGGACCGGCGTCGACCGCAATAAGTGTCAATTTGGCTGGATCGAAGAATGCCAGCGTTGTGGCTTCTGAGAGCGCTTGTTTGATTTCCTCGAACGCTCGATCTTGTTCGCTGCTCCAGGTCCAGGGGGTAGACTCTTTAGTGAGCTCTCTTAGTGGCGCCGTGAGGTTCGCCAGGTCCTTGATGAACCTGCCACAGTAGTTCACCATTCCTAAGAAGCTTCGTACCTCCGTAATGTTTGTGGGAGCAGCCGCTTCCTTGATATCCTTTACCTTGTCCGGATCCGGATTGACGCCGTCTGCCGAGAAGGTGTAGCCGAAGAATTGGAGCTTCTTACACAGAAACTCGCACTTTTCACGGTGCAGTGTAAGGCCTGCGTCTCGTATGCGTCGTAGCACCTGCACCAGTCTCTCATTGTGTTCCGCAACGGTCGTGGCGTGCACCATGATGTCATCACTGACATTAAACGCTCCGGGGATTCCCGCGATGAGCTCTTGTATCACGTTCTGGAACACCTCAGCGGCACTTGACACTCCGAAGCTTAACCGCGTATACCGCCTTAGACCCACATGCGTGGAGAACGTGGTGATGTTCCGGGACGCCTCGTCCAGTACTAGTTGGTGATACCCAGAGCGTAAGTCCAACTTTGAGAACCATTTGGCGCCAGCCATTTCTCCGACAATGTCGTCGATGGTCGGAGTGATATGGCGCTCCCTCTTGATTGCAGCGTTGGGGAGTCGCATATCAACGCATATTCTGACAGCGCCTGGTTGTTTAGGTTTCCTCGCCACGACGATTGGCGACACCCACGGGGTTGGTCCGGACACCTTCTTGATGATTCCCGCCGCCTCTAGCTTCTTCAGCTCGGCTTCCACCAGTGGCCTGAGATGAAACGCTATGCGGCGATGCCGTAAGGCTATCGGCTGAACAGTGGGGTCAATGTGTAAGTGGACCTCTTTGCCTCGGAACTTGCCTATTCCGTGAAAGATTTCCTCTAACTCCTCCAGGGTGTGCTGTATCGACTCTTGGTGTACCCCAAATGCAAACGTTACCACTCCCAGATCTTCTGCCGCTCTGCAGCCCAGGAGCATGCCTTGTCCGTCTTCAGTAACATAGATATTTGACGTGATTGACCGCGTTCCATGAGATATCACAGCCCGGAACTTCCCCCGCACCTTTAGAGGTTCCTCCTGTCCATATGCGAACACCGTTATTGTCGATGGGTGTAGCGTTGGTTTTGGGTGCATGGAACTGTGCATCGCAGCGGCCATGATATTGATGCTGGCTCCTGTATCTACTACCGTGGTGACTTCTTGCGACCCTACCCGGACGCTGCATTGCGGCAACCTCCTAGTCCTGCGTACCGCCGTGCCTATCATGTGTACGCGGTGTATCACCTTCTCGTCCTCCTCATCATCATCCATGTCGCTGGCCACCGGGCCTTCCTCTTCAACCGTGTTTACTGCTTGGCGGGGCTTTCGGAACTTCTTTGACCGGCACACTTTCTCAAAGTGGTTGAACCGCCCGCATCCCATGCACTTCCTCCCTCGTGCTGGGCACTCTGCCGTGGTGTGGGGCGAGCCGCCACAGTATCCGCAGGACTTGGGTTGGTCTTGACCGGCCGGACCTGGTCCTCTTCTGGGCCATCTCTGTTTTGGTTTGACTGCCACCGTGTTGACTGGCTCTGTCTTCACAGGCGCCTGTAGCGCCGCTTCCATGTGCGCAGCGCGCGCTTTTGACAGTTCTTTCGTCCGACCCATTGTCAATATGTCTGTTAAGGGCTTGCCGGATTCCTCCAAGATCCTTTCCCTCAGCTTTACTGACGCGCACCCTTGTATTATCTGGCCTCTTATCTCCTCCGTCTCATCCCGAAACCCGCAGGTGCCCGCCAGGTTTTTGAGACGAGCGTAGAACTTGTCAAGCGACTCCTCGGGCAATTGGCGTGCTTGGCGGAATATGAAACGTTCATAGTCGCGGTTCGCCATTGGTTCAAAGTACTCGTTGAGCGCCGCTATCAACGTCGTGTGCGTTTTGGGAGTGTTTTCTGCAAGCGTCTTAACTATGTTGTGAATCTCCTTCCCTCCAAGGTGGATTATCATTGCGCATTTTTGATCTCTCTGAACCTTCGTGGCCTCAAAGAAGATGCGCACCCTATCTTCCCAGTCTCTCCATCGGGCTGCCACTGCTGATGGGGACCACTCTACGGAGAATGGCTCAATTGGCGGAATATTCGCCATGTTGCGCGTGCGCGGCTTGCGCCAGGCGAGACCTCCTCCTGCCTTTGACCGAGCTCGATTCCAGGTATCCTTTCTCTCTCCCACGTGGGTGGCGGGGCCTCCCTCACAGGCTGGGTCGACCTTCCCACTGGTGCTCCCCCGGGTATGGCAGGAATGCGAGGATCTTCAGAGCTCCTCCGGCGCGCCCCTTGTGACCTCTCCCCACAGGCAGCACACAATCGGGGCCATCCACACCACTTACTGGCAGGGGAAGAGGGTCCGGCAGCTGTCCAGGCAACCGCGAGGCAGCGCCACTCCAGGCGTCAGCTTCGGCCTGGATGCAGGGGAGGTAGAGCGCTCCGCGCGCTACGGGCAGTCCGGGGAGGCAGGGCACACGTGGTCAGCAGCGCGCTTGGAGGCACCGAGGCAGTAGTTGTCCCCACGCGTCTCCACCACCAGTCGGGAGCGCTCCAATGCGCTTGTGCTCCCCCACCACAACACCACGATGCCTGAGGGGGCAAGGAGCCAGCCGCGCGTCGCTGCAGGGGCACGAGCACCGCGAGCGAGATCCGCTCACCGGCCGCCACACCTACGGGACGCCGGAGAAGAAAAACGAGGGTACGCCCACCCTCGTAGCCACTTTGTGGTGTTCTTGGGGATCGCTACCGTTGGGGGACCCTAGGCCCTCTGGTCCCCAGCACGTGGCAAGTAAGACTCGGGACACGTATGTATGCTTGCTCCGTCACTGCTGCCGTGGCCGTTCTGCCTACGTGCACGCATGACATCACATTTATTGAGGCGTTACAAGACACGTGACCTGACGCGCATGCCTGTGCGTGTCGCGTCAGTATCGCGACATTACAGCAGCCCAGTGGGTCACCGATCATAGAATTCCCCTTTTGGACATTTGCAAGGCTTCCTCTGGGCATCTATTTACATCAATCTCTCTTTATATATTACACATTTTGAGAACCAAGTAGAGTTGGCACAATACATTCTCCAATGTATATGTCAATATGTTCATAGGGACTCTCGGTGCTCTTCTTTGCCCCGATGTCAGTTACCTCATTAGCCTGGCAGTGTTCAAGAAGAAAAGGAAAACAGATGTTTTTAAGGAAGATTTCAATTATTGCTTGCGGGTTTTTGAGACAACCCCACCTACTGCAGAAAAAGCTTCACAAAACCTATAGTTGAGGTCTGAACCTCTACAGGCTTGAGATCACCCTTTATCTGCTGGTGATGAAACCCCCTCAGCTGGGAAAGAGGACAGGGTGAGCCAAGATCTGCCTTCACCAAGCAATACCAATACAAAGTGACTCCTGCTATGAAATAACACTGTACTAAAAATTGAAATTATTACATTTGTCAAGTATTTTGCATGCCATTTTTTCAAGTGTGTACTGCATTTTTTATATTCAGCATAGTTTTTCTTTTTCAACGGTTCAGTTGAGATGTGGACCATATTATATATTCTCCTTTAGTTGTGATGAATAAATGAGAGGGATAGTGTAAGGTCTTCATTAGAGGTGGGGTTAGACATTAGGTGAAGTCTAGAGGCTAAATAGAGATATTGGAAGCTGGCGATGACCAGGGTACCACTAATCCCAGTCTAGGCAGTTGAATCCACATTGGGTGATGCTGAAGAAAATCACTCTGATCACAGTGGTAAACTTATACATTTGCATAAGTTTATGATTTTTCAGTCTTCACAAAGCGGCATTTAATAGTAAGTCTGAGAGTATGGATGCTTTGCAGTCTGGGTTGAGAGCTCTGCACATGAAAAGATTGGCCTGTCCTATCTTTTTATGTGCGGAGTTCTCCGGCTCAACTGGGGAGTTAGTGCATTCGTAAACTTACTATTAATTTGGCGTTTTGTGAATATGGAAAGTACGTAAACCTATCAAATTGTGTAAGTTTACCTTTGTGAATTATGCTCTCAGTTTTCCCTCTGACAAAAATTGGGGATATAGGGGTAATACAATGCCATTGTGAAAATCAAATGTGTGCATCTTCAATTCAATTATCTAGTTAGAACTAAGAGGAGTCAGTGCAATGCAGGTACCATAGAGATATGTGTATTGATTAATAAACATATCAGGACATGATTCGCAAAGGTAACTTACACTATTGAGTTTGTTTACACTTTTGAGTAAGTTATCTACTTTTCGATATTTATAACCTGGAATTTGTTGTAACTTACACTTTTGTATTAAGTCTAGCACTACACACGGCCAACCACTGGGTTTCAGCAACACCCTCCCATAGTAAATAATGGAGACAATGACTTACAACAATAGTGTAAGTTACTACAAAAGTGTGGTATGCAAATAGCAATTTGCAGTAAATTTGGTAGGTAGTACTACTGCAGTATTACAAAACAAAGTCCAGGGTCCACATTACAGAAAGTGCCCCAGGGGTGCAATGGGTGTTTGTGCCTGCTTTGCGTGCCCCCGGGGCACTTTGGTATTACAGAAGGAGCAGTAGACGCTTGTACAGCCCCTTCTGCAATACCGATTATACTGGCGCACATAAGCGCCAGCGCTATCTTAAGGGGGCATTTGCTTATTTGCATGGGGGCGTGCCCCATGCAAATGAGGGAATCCCTTTGCCTCTGCCCCTGTGCCATGTTACCTACGCGGGCGCAGAGGAAAAGAAGCTCTCAGTAGGCACCCTAAAAGTGCGCCATCTAGAATGTGGCACACTGTGAGTGCACCCCCAGGCAGCCGGCCTCTGGCTGGGGAAAGGGGGTCCCATGACCCTCCAGACATCCCCTTGCAGGTGGATACAGTCACTGACTGCACCCACCTACAAGGGAATCTCTGTCTGCTTTAAAAGAGCCGGTCGGGTTGCCGCCTGCACTGTGAAAACACTGAGCAGCTGTAAAGCAGCTGCTCCATATTTTCATTAAATGCACCCCCCCCCCCGTCGCTGTGCTAGTTAGCGGCTGCCCTGGGGGCAATGCATTCAACATGATAGTGCGCATTTTCATTGTTTGCCCCGGGTGCACCAGGCGCAAACAATGAAATTGTGCTTGTATGTAATGCGGCATTGTATGTAATGTCACCCCAGTTTGTGATTCAGAACAATAGTCTCAAGAAGGAGTTTGTTATCAAACCAAGAAACAGCACCGATCAAGGAAGTCGCCATGTTTAGGGACATCTCACTTGGTCTGATCAGTTAATTTTTTCCCTCATCTGACTGCAACTGCCAATGTCAAAGCTGTAGCTAAGCAGCAGATGGTTTTTCACAAATGCTGGCAAACTCATAAATTCATTTCTTTTTGAGTAGGATATAAATTGTTGCATCGAAGCATTGCAGTGCTCTCTTTCTTCAAATTAGACGCTTGAACATAAATGTCTTGGTATAATTAAGTGGTATTTTACCCTTCATTTAGCGGAATGCGTGTTTGTACACACTCACTGGAAGTGTCTCGGTTTCTGCTTGGTTTATGAATATTGATGAAATGCATTTTTCATGTTAATGAAAAACACATTGATCTTTTGTTATCTGTGTATAAAAAATGTGTCTTGAAACACAAATACATTAAATTAACATAATTCATTTTAATGGTGCACTTAGGTATGCATTATTCCAAGCAGTAAATACTGTAGCATATCCTCTTTAAAGTTCAGGAACAGTAAGAAATCTAGGCAACAGAAACAACTTTTTATGTATGATGTGTGAACTTTAAATTAATAGCAATTGTTGGATGAATAACCAACAAAATATACACAAATTTAAAAAATGGTCTATGATTTGTTCTAACCCATGTCTCATTGTAAGTCACATTTTACCTGGATTTACCCGTCTCATCAGAATTACAAGATCAGCCATTATGAGATCCACTGGTACTCTAGGGCATAATTATGAGGTCTTCGGTAACCCTGGATGGGCTGGAAACGAGAGTTGCTGGCCAAACAGGGATTAGGGTGATCAAAAGTTACTCTGCATTCTGTGGTGCTTCACCCAGAATTGCATCTTCTAAAAGTACTGATGTCCTCAGGATAAAAATTTGGAATCAACAGGAGGATCTGCACAACATTTCAGATTCACCCTATCATCCTTATTTTGATGATTTGAGTCAGGGTTCTAACTATATTCTTCAGTAACTTTGCTCATTAAGAGACACTAATGCATGTTGGTTCCGTACTTCTAGTGGGATGAATGATCGGGTACGGTTTCGAAGATCTTAAAACCTCCCACAGGCATAATCTGCATATCACTTTTTTATGTCCCCAACTATTAAAGTCTTTTCATCTTCATTAGAGAAAATGAACAATAATATATTCATATATTTTTTTTAATTGGTAGTTTTAAAAACTACACAAATACCCTAAACAAAAGGCATCCTGGTGCCAGTGAAACTGTAAGACCAGATATGAGCAATTCTAAGAAAGGTTAGATGGAGAAAAACAAAAGTCAGAACTTTCCTTATTTGCAGATGATCAGAGACTGATCTGATTTTGAGAGGATGCCTGTTCTAAGTCATAGCAGCCATGTAGGAGAAGCTACACATTTTTTGAATCACCAAGTAGTTAGAAGATGCGGAGTAGAGGGTAATGACAGACTGGTATCGAGAAGTCATATTAAAAATAAAAGATGGACATTGTATTAAAAAACTTGGACCTTTTATCCTCAGAAGCCTGTTGAGTTGCCTCAAATGATGTGTAACATGTGAATGAAGAGACTAGATTAGTGAAAGTCTGGTTGACTTTTTCTGAATCACCTGGGCTTTCATTAATTGATATTAAGGCAAGCTAAGATAGAGCGCGTTGCAGTGGTCAAGCTGTGCCCCGCAAACAGTACAGACCGTAGAAAAAAAAAAAAGGGCAGACCTTAGAAATGAGGGTAGAATAGGTAAGATTTTTTTATCAAATGTGAACCATAGATTGTATACATTGGAAACAGAGTCAATGAAGATGAAGCTCTCCCTTTTTGTTGGAGCCAAATTTCGAGCAGGTGAGGTTCAACCACTTAGCTACCACTGTCAACAAATTATGCATACTGGGCTAAGCTTAGGTTATAAATTCTGAATTAAAAGACCTAATTTATTTAGCTTGAGGGGCTGCACAAACATTTTAAAGGGTAAGACTAAGGGAGGAACCCCAGAGAACTCCATTTGTGAGTTTTCGAAATGTAAATTGATAGTGCAGGATAGCGAAAGCCTGTCTGTTCTCGAGCTTCTGGGAATGACCATAGACAGTAGTAGGCTTTGCTAATGACACTTGCCTCACGGAGCCTAAATGTCATGGCTACGTGACGCACAGAGTCAAAGGCAGTTGGTCTATCCAACAGAATGCCCAGGCGCCCCCCGTGCCTAGGGGAGGGGCGCCCTTAGTAGCACCACGGGACGGAGCTCCCAAGGTGGACGTGGTGAGGAGGGGGACTGACCAGTGACGTAGGGCTGGGATGGTCTCTCTCGAAATCGAAAGTGAATCCCAGGTCCGGGATTATTTAAGGAAGTGTCGGAAGGGTCTCGTCCAGTGTATTATGGTGAAATTACCTGATTTGGAGTGAATAAATTCTACGCCTTGGACAACCTACCCTGACCATGTGAATTCTTGGACATATCTGCGCATGGCAGGGGTGGGGCGGGGATTGTTGTGTGGAGGGGGTTGAGAGAGAATGTCACGTTGTGCGCGCACTATGAGAGCAGCGGTGCAGCCTGGTCCTGGATCATACAAAAGTGATTCATCAATTAAAGGAAGGCAACCCCCATGCTGGAAAATGCCCGTAAGTGAGTCTGAACCTGATCTAAGATGGGCTCAATATTGGTAAAAAACGAGAGGTGTCTTTTTATTACTTTCTCGACTACCATGGCCATGAATGGAAGAAGGGCAGTTACTGGGTTTTGTGGAATCAACTGAACGTTGTTTCAGAATGGCTTAATTATAGCCTCTTTCCAAATAATGTCCGAGGCAGTTTTAAAGAGAGTGTTAATAGGCACTGTGAAGTCAGGAGCTAGGGTTTTTGCTGCCAGATGGAATGTACAAGTGGAGCAAGTGTCCAATGGTAAACCCGATTTGATGGCATGAATAAAGCAGCTGACCTTCTGAAAGATGGACACAATGCGAGATCTCCTCGTCTGACATAGATGATTAGGAGGATTCATTTGGTACTGAAAGAGATGAGGATTCCCGCAGCTCCATGAACGGCTGGACATCCACCCCCCACATCGGTAAATTCGAGAAATCACGAACTATTTTGAAACGTTCTCAAGTCTATGGGGCACATGCATCATTGTTGTTTGCTGTCGCAAAGGGGTAAATTCTCAGAACCTGCCCCTTCACAACCACAATTTTTGCATTTGGGATGCATCATCCCAAATGCAAAAATCGCTATTTAAGTAATCGCAAAATGTTCGATTACCTAAATTGCGATTGCATATAGGGAATCGCAAATTCCGATTCCCCAAATGCAATGCAATAAAAAAAAATCAGATTTTGCTTTTAAGAAACGCAAATTACCATCAATTTAAAGTTGATGGTATTTTCCGAAAACCTTGAAAAATGCACAAACGTGCATTTTTCAAAGTTCTATTTTGCACACAAACATGCACTTGGGGCATGTGTGTGTGCAACATGTTTTTTACTTGCACTTTCAGGGGTGCATCAGGGTGTCCTTTTGGCACCGTTGCACCCTTGAAATTGCATGTGCAATTTGCGAGTACCCATTTGGTACTCACAAATTACGCATGCTATTCCCATTGATTCCTATGGGCCTCTAGGCCCATAGGAATTAATGAAAAGCCATTCCTTATTTGCGATTTGCAATTTGCGAGACGCAAATAAGGAATGTGTAGGAATTTCTTTTTTTTTTGCGATTCCTACATGCATAAGGAATTGAGATTCCTCAATTTCGATTTCTTAAAAATCGCAATTTAGGAATCGCAATTCCTAAGTTTGATGCATGTGCCCTTATATACATTACTAAAGTGGGTAGCATAGAAAGAGGACCGAGATTGCCTTTCATTTTTTTGTAATCTTTACTGCCTACACTGCAATGCAATGTAGCTATCTGGGAATAGTGTTTGGGACATATTGGGGCAGATTTACACGCCCCTTGCGAAACATTTACGCCACCGTTGCGTCACTTCTGTGACGCAGCGGCGGCGTAAACCATGCGCCATGTTGCGCCTTATTTACAACGTGACACATCTAGGGAGATGCGTCACGTTGTAAAGCCCTGCGCTACATTAAACCTGCGTCAAGTTTAATGTATGCAGGGTGGGCGTTCCGTCGGAAAAAGCCTCGGAAAAGTTACGCAGTGAAATCTACAAGATTTCACTGAGTCACTTTTCCGATGCTGCTGCGTCAAAACCCTGAGCCTGCTTGAAGCAGGCGTAAGGCATGACGCAGCATGTTAGGTATGGGCAGCCCCTGAGCATTGCTGGAGTTGCGTCGTGCTTGCGACATGACTCCAGCAATGCGACGCCCTTATGCCATCAGATGCGTCACGCATCTGTTTATCCTTGCGCCATGATGCGCTGCATTGTAAATGCGCGCATCTATTGTGGCGCAACGGTAAACTTTCGTGACGCATCTTCCCTGGCGCATCCATGCTGATTTGCAGGGATGCGCCAGGGAACATAAATCTGCCCCATTCTCTTTAGTGCTTAACCCTGTTGTTTACTGGCTCTTAGATCATCAGACTACGAAGGAGCTGATGGACTTTTTCAATGTGTATTATTCTGATTAAAGGAGGCAAAATGATCCATAAAGACAGTGATCCAGTGGCAGATTTGATCAACTAAATTCTCTAAATTAAGATTCAAGGCGGTCTTCGAACTATTTATAGCAGAGAAATTTCCTCCGTGTTCTATCACATTTTTCTGCATTGTCAAAGTAACTGGTTACATTCTTAAATGGAGTAGAATTCAAGTAAGGTTTTAGTGTAACTAGAAGATTAATTAATCCTTGGACCAGAATTTACATCGAGGAGGAAAAGTAGTTTGGAGACTGATAATAATACTAGGGAGTTATAAAGTCAGCCCATTTGTCTTTAATGTTAGATGTCGACCCTAGAGGTGAGTAAATTATACGTAAAACAGGAAGTGGGCCAGTGAAAGAAGGTAAAAAGGAGGGTTTCAGATTGGCACATTCTAGAAAAAGACAGGAAAGTCAGTTTTCGGTGTTGTTTGTGTATTACAACAGTGCCCCTGCCTAATTTATTCTCGTGGTTTGCATGCAGACTGCTGTGGGACTTAGGAACAGCCCGTAAAAATCTGTAATGGATCCCAAGTCTCTGTAGGAAAAACTACAGCCAGTTTGGAATACGTGATAAAATCATGAGTCTCGGTAGCGTGTTTCAGTAGTGACCGGACATTAAGTAAGGCTGCTTGAAAGGCATTTTAGGCGGGAAGATGCCACTTATATGCACATCGTGGATGCCAGAGTGGAGACTATTAATATCTATGAAGGCATGAGAGTCAGCATGAACTGGCACAAGGATTTCGAAAGTGAATGTGCCAGCTCAGTGGGAGCTGACATTTACCTGGGCCAATTTTTCCTGTGGAATAAGAAATGCTGGATGTTTCTGAAGTGAAAGGGACATAGAGACAGACTGAGGCCACATTTTGGTCATGGATGAGCACAGTGGGGCTTATCATAGGGGCATATTATCAAGGTCCGACGTTAAAATTATCGCCGCTTTATTGGCCGAAAACTGCCGCTAAAGCGGCGATAATGGGCTTGATAATATGCCGATGTGAATTCCCATAGAAGCCAATGTTCTGGTGTCAATCTGGGCTTCTATGGGAATTCACATCGTCATATTATCAAGCCCATTATCGCCACTTTAGCGGCAGTTTTCCACCGATAAAGCGGCGATAATTTTAACGCCGGACCTTGATAATATGCCCCTTAGTGCGCCTTAGGTGCATCTGCATGCTAACTCTTCTAAAGTGGCTCCCAATCGAGCTACCCGAGCCAAGGACAGACAAGAAGGTTTGGTGGATAACCAACATCAAGCTCATCTAAACGAGCAGAGCGATCGATGAAAAAAAATAAAAAGCAGTGAGGGAAACGAAAAGCAAACTGGAGTCTGGCAGGCCCGGCAGTGGCTGCAAGATGTCCAGTCTCCTGCTGAATCTTTGAAGAAAATGTCAGGTCATCCTCATCCTGAAGTACAGCCATGTCTTGCCAATATCCAAAAGATTTAACCTGCAATGTGAGCATTCTTCTTAGTACACTCAATTAGAATAGCTATTTAGGAAAATATAAATAACTCACTCTTGAAATTGCTCTACGCTCTTTTGTAAGTACTAAAAACATATATTTTCGTGTATATAGAATCAGACTTATTTTGGACAGAAGTGTCAGCAGAATCAGACATGAAGAAAAGGCCATCACTAATCCATATAGCCTTTTCCCAGAAGTATGCTTTAGCCCCTTTGTTGCTAGGCCTGCCCCCCCCTCCCTGTGCCTAGCTTTTTTTTGGCTATTTGAGGTAGTACGAGCTTAGGCCCCTCTAACCTTTTGACCACATAAGGTATCCCTGCCAAATTTGAGTCTTTTTCTTCAAACATCATAGGAATTTTAAAGGGTCCCAGGGTTTGTTGATTCCCCTGGAGGAGACCCAAAAATTAGCCAAAATACAGCTAAAAAAATGTTGGGGTGGGGGGGGAATGGGAAAAAAGTGCTGCAGAAGAAAGCGTCTGTTTTTTCCCCCTGCAAATGGTATCAACTCAGGGTTTGTGGTGCTGAGATCACCGTCTTCCCAGATTTCAGGAACTGACAGCATTAGCATTTTATTTGACATTGCCTATTTTTGTTATTTTTTGTGCTTTCAACCTCCTTCCAGTTAATGGTAGAATGGGGTATGAAAGCAATAATGGATCCTGGAAAGCTATACATCTCAGAAAGGTAGACAAAATTCTGAATTCAGAAAGGGGTCATTTGTGTAGATCCTTCAAGTTTTTTTTAATAGAAACTAACAGCTAAAAATAGGAAAGATTGAAAATGAGATGGAAAAAAAAAGCCATTTCTGCCAACATTTTCACCTGTAAGTTCTTGTAAGTATGAGAGAGTTTTGAAAGCAATATACAGTTGCATCCGCTGGAGCCTTCTGGTTGTGTGGATAAATAGGACTTGTAGTTTCACCAAGAACCCTAGGAACCCAGAGCCAATAACTGAGCAGCGTCTTGCAATGGTTTTTTATTGTGTACCGGGTATATAGCAATTCATTTGGGCAAATAAAAACAGTGAAAAATCGGTATGAAAGACACCTGTGTATTTACGAAATGGAAACAAAATATAGAGTTTAGAAACAGAAGCTATTTGCACATTACCGAAATTGTGGATACCCATACTAGCATGAGAATTATAGGACATTTTTCAAAGTGACTTCTTTTTACACATTGTCTTACATTTGGAAGGCAGAAATGCATGGAAAGTCAATAGGAATAACAGTTGCTCTACAATTCTGTTTCTCCCTAAGTCTCCCTCTAAAAATGGTACCTCAATTGTGTGCATAGACCTATTGGCCGTGACAGGAAACAAACCAAAATGTAACATGGACACTACACATTTTTACAGTGAAAACTGTCCCTTTTTTTGCAAAGTGCCTAGCTGTGGATTTTAAACCCTAGCTCAGCAGGGAAACTGAGCAAACCTATACATTTTTTTAAACTAGATACCAACTGGAATCTAGGATGGGGTGACTTGAGTGGCTCTTCATAGGTTCTGTTACCCAGAATCCCTTGCAAACCTCAACCTTAGTAAAAAAAACACATTGTCTTCACATTTCTGTGATGGAAAGTTCTGGAATCTGTGTGGATCCACAACATTCTACCTACTCTGCATTGCCAAAAGTCTTCTGATAAGAATGGTACCTCACTTGTGTGGGCAGACCAAGTGCCTGTGACAAGAAATGGCCCAAAACTCAACATGGAATCCACATGTTTACAGTGAAAACTGACCCTTTTTTCACAAGTGCCTAGCTGTGAGGTTGAACCCTAGCTCTACCAGCACCTAGGGAGACCTAGAAAACCTATACATTTTTTAAAACTGGACACGCAGGGGAATCCAGAATGGGGTGACTTGTCTGGCTCTCACCAGGTTCTGTTACCCAGAATCCCTTGCAAACCTCAAACTTTGTAAAAAAAAAAAACATTTTCCTTGCATTTCAGTGATGGAATCTGTGTGGATCCATGAAATTTCAACTACCCCGCATTCTCCAAAGTCTTACAATAAAAATACTACCTCACTTGTGTGGGTATACCTAGTGCCCACGACAAGAAACGGCGCAAAAAGCAACGTGAACACACCACATTTTTACAGTGAAAACTGACCCTTTCTTGGCAAAGTGCACAGCTGGAGGTTTTGAACCCTAGCTCTGTCGGACCCTAGGGAAACCTAGAACACCTATACATTTTTGAAAACTAGACACAAAGGTGAATCAAGGATGGGTTGACTGGTGCGGCTCTCACCAGGTTCTGTTACCCAGAATCCCTGGTAAACCTAAAACTTTGCAAAAAAATCACATTTTCCTCACATTTCTGAGATGAAAAGTTCTGGAATCTGCGTGGATCCACAAAATTCCACACACCCCCATTCCCTAAAGTCTTACAATAAAAATGGTACCTCACTTGTGTGGGTAGGCCTAATGCCCAGGACAGGAAATGGCCCAAAACGCAACGTGGACACACCACATTTTTACTGTGAAAACTGACCCTTTTATTTTGCAAAGTGCCTAGCTGTAGGTTTTGACCCCTAGCTCTCCCAGCACCTATGGAAACCTAGCAGACTTATACATTTTGAAAAACTAGAAACCCAGGGAAATTCAGGATGGGGTGACTTGTGTGGCTCCCACCAGGTTCTGTTACCCAGAATCCCTTGCAAACCTCAAACTTTGTAAAATTAAAAACACATTTTCCTCACATTTCTGGGATAGAAAGTTCTGGAATCTGCGTGGATCCACAACATTCCACCCACCCCGCATTTCCCAAAGTCTTCCAAGACAAAAATGGTACCTCACTTGTGTGTGTAGGCCTAGTGCCCATGAAAGGAAGGGGCCAAAAATGCAACGTGGATGCACCACATTTTTAGAGTGAAAACGGACCCTTTTTTTGCACAGTGCCTAGCTGTAGATTTTGAACCCTAGCTCTACCGGCACCTAAGGAAACTTAGCAAATCTATATATTTTTTAAAACTAAAAACCCAGGGGAATCCAGGATGGGGTGACTTGTCTGGCTCTCACCAGGTTCTGTTCCCCAGAACCCCTTACAAACCTCAAACTTTGTAAAAAACAACAACATTTTCCTCACATTTCTGTGATGGAAAGTTCTTGAATCTGCGTGGATCCACCAAATTCTACACACCTCACATTCCCCAAAGTCTTCTAATAAAACTTGTACCTCAATTGTGTGGGCAGGCCTAGGGCCCGTGACAGGAAACAGCCCAAAACTCAACGTGGACACACCATATTTTTACAGTGAAAACAGGCACTTTTTTGCAACGTGCCTAGCTGTAGATTTTTAACCCCAGGTATGCCAGCACATAGGGAAACCTAGCAAACCTATACATTTTTGAAAGCTAGACACACAGGGAAATCCAGTATGGGGTGAGTTGTGTGGCTCTCACCACATTTTGTTACCCAGAATACCCTTGCAAACCTCAAACTTTGGGAAAAAAAAACATATTTTCCTCACATTTCTCTGATTAAAAGTTCTAGAATCTGCATGGATCAACAAAATTCCACCCACCAAACCTTCTACAAAGTCTTCCGATAAAAATAGCACCTCACTTGTGTGGGTAGACCTAGTGCCCATGACAGGAAACAGCGCAAAAGGCAATCTGGACACACCACATTTTTACAGTGAAAACTTACCCCTTTTTTGCAAAGTGCCTAGAAGTAGATTTCTGGGGTGGAAAGTTCTGGTATCTGCGTGGATCCACAAAATGCCATGCACCCCGCATTTCCCAAAGTCTTCCGATACAAAAAAGATACTTCACTTGTGTGGGCAGGCCTATGTGCCCACGCAAGGAAAGGGCCAAAAATGCAACGTGGATGCACCACATTTTTACAGTGAAAACTGACCCTTTTTTTGCAAAGTGCCTAGCTGTAGATTTTGAACCCTAGCTCTATCAGCACCTAAGGAAACCTAGCAAATCTATGCATTTTTTAAAAACTAAAAAACGGGGAATCCAGGATAGGGTGACTTGTCTGGCTCTTACCAGGTTATGTTACCTAGAATCCCATACAAACCTCAAACATTGTAAAAAAACTATATTTTCCTTACATTTATGTGATGGAAAGTTCTTGAATCTGCTTGGATCCACAAAATTCGACACATCCCACATTCCCCGAAGTCTACCAATAAAAATGGTACCTCTCTTTTGTGGGCGGGTGAGGTGCCCGCGACAGCAAACGGCCCTATGTGGACACACCACATTTTTACTGTGAAAACTGACCCTTTGTTTGCAAAGTGCCTAGCTGTAGATTTTTAAATCTAGCTCTGCCGGCACCTAGGGAAACCTAGCAAATCTATACATTTTTGAAAACTAGACACTCAGGGAAATCCAGTATGGGGTGACTTGTGTGGCTCTCACCAGGTTCTGTTACACAGAATCCCCAAGCAAACCTCAACCTTTGTAAAAAAAAAAAAGATTTTCTGTGATGAAAAGTTCTGGAATCTGCGTGGATCAACAATATACCACCCACCCAGCATTCTACAAAGACTTCTGATAAAAATAGTACCTCACTTGTGTGGGTAGACCTAGTGCCCACAACAGGAAACAGCGCAAAACGCAACCTGGAAACATCACATTTTTACAGTGAAAACTGACCCTCTTTTTTGCAAAGTGCCTAGATGTAGATTTTGAACCCTAGCTCTGCCGGCACCTAAGGAAACCTAAAAAATCTATACATTTTTCAAAACAAGATATGCAGGGGAATCCAGGATGGGGTGACTTGTGTGGCTCTCACCAGGTTCTGTTACCCACAATCCCTTGCAAACCTCAAACTTTGTAAAATTAAAAAGATATTTTCCTCACATTTCTGGGATGGAAAGTTCTGGAATCTGCGTGGATCCTCAAAATTCCACCCACCCAGTATTTCCCAAAGTCTCCCGATACAAAAAAGGTACCTCACTTGTGTGGGTAGGCCTAGTGCCCATGGAAGGAAAAGGCCAAAAACGCAACGTGGATGCACCACATTTTTACAGTGAAACTAACCCTCTTTTTGCAAAGTGCCAAGCTGTAGATTTTGAACCCTAGCTCTACCGGCACCTAGGGAAGCCTAGAAAATCTATAAATTTTTGAAAACTAGATACCAAGGGGAATCCAGGATGGGGTGATTTGTTTGGTCTCACCAGGTTCTGTTACACAGATTTATTGGTAATATCTATGTCATTTTTATCATGTTACAGCCCTGATGAAGTTCCCGTTGAGGGAATGAAACGCGTTGGCTGACCAACTTTTTACATACAAAACTTAAATGAAAATTAAAGTGGACACTTAGCTTAAAGAATCCTTTTCGGACTTTTCTTTTTCGTGCACCCCCGTTTCTCATTTTCTGTTACACAGAATCCCTTTTAAACCTAAAATTTAATTCCTAACATTTCTGTGATGGAAAGTTCTGGAATCAGCGTAGAGCCACAAAATTCCACCCACCCACATTCCCCAAAGACTTGCGATAAAAAAGATACTTCACTTGTGTGGGTAGGTCTAGTGCCTGCGACAGGAAATGGCCCAATGTGGACACACCACATTTTTACAGTGAAAACTGACCCATTCTTGGCAAAGTATCTAGCTGTCGATTTTAAACCTAGCTTTGCCAGCATCTAGGGAAACCTAGCAACCCTATACATTTTTGAAAACTAGACACCCAGGGAAATCCAGGATGGGGTGACTTTTGTCGATCTCGCCAGGTTCTGTTACCCAGAATCCCTTGCAAACCTCAAACTTTGTAAAAATAAAAACACATTTTCCTCACATTTCTGTAATGGAAAGTTCTGGAATCTTAGTGGATCTGTAAAATTCCACACACCCACCATTCCCCAAAGTCATCCAATATAAATGGTACCTCACTTGTGTGGGCAGGCCACACCCTACTTGGACACACCACTTTTTTGCAGCAAAAACTGACCATTTTGTCGCAAAGTGCCTAGCTGTAGATTTTGAATATTAGCTCTGCCAACATCTTGGGAAAACTAGCAAACCTATACATTTTTGAAAACTAGACACAGAGGGAAATCTGGAACGGGGTGACTTGTGTGGCTCTCACTAGGTTCTGTTACCCAGAATCCCTTGTAAACCTCAAACTTTGTAAAAGAAAACACATATTCCTCACATTTCTGTGATGGAAAGTTCTGGAATCTGCGTAGATCCACAAAATTTCACCCACTCGCATTCCCCAAAGTCTTCCGATAAAAAAGATACCTCACTTGTGTGGGTAGGCCTAGTGCCTGAGACAGGAAACTGCCCAAAACGCAACATGGACACACCACATTTTTCCCATGAAAACTGCCCCTTTCTTGACAAAGTGCCTAGCTGTAGATTTTGAACTCTAGCTCTGCCGGCACTTAGGGAAACCTAGCAAACCTATACATTTTTTTAAACTAGACCTCCAGGGGAATGCAGGATGAGATGACTTGTGTGGCTCTCACCAGAACCCCTTGCAAACCTCAAACTTTGTAAAAGAAAACACATTTTCCCCATATTTATGTGATGGAAAGTTCTGGAATCTGCGTTGGACAACAAACTTCCACCCACCCCACATTCTCCAAAATCTCCAATAAAAACGGTACCTAACTTGTGTGGGTGGGTCAAGTAGACGCGACAAGCAAGGCCCCAAATGTATTGTGGAAACATCAAAATTACCTATCACAAAACGACCTGGTTTTGAAAGGTGGGGGGCAACTGAGCTTTTGGCCCCGGGCTTGCGGCCATCTAGGGAAACCTACCAAAACCACACATTTCTGAAAACTGGACACCGAGGGGAGTCTAGTGAGGTATGACTTGCATGGATCCCACAATTGTTTCCGACACAGAATCCCCTGCAAACCTCAAATTTACCTAAAGAAAATCACTTTTTCCACACATTTATGTGTGGGATCACTGTGCCAGCACAAATGTCCTACCACCCAGCGTTCCGCTTGGTCTCCTGAGTAAAATGATACCTCACTTGTGTGGCTCTCCAATGCAGAATTAGCTAAAAATATGTATATTTTTTTAAATGCTTAGATTTCGTGGTGCAATGCCTTTAATAGCTATGTTTTTGGCCCTTCCCAATCACGGGCCTTTGGCCCACCTACACAAGTGAGGTGAAATTTTATTCAGGAGACCTGGGACAATGCTGGGTGGTAGGAAATGTGTGTCAGTCCGGTGATGCTACAACTTTCCCACACAAAACTTTGAGAAAAATATGATTTTTTTCAGCAAAATCTGAGCTTTGCAGGGGATTATGGGAAGGGAAGTGTTAGGGGATCCACACAAGCCATACCTCCCTGGACTCCCCCCGGTCTCTAGTTTTCATAAATGTCTGGGTTGGGAAAGTTTCCCTAGATGGCCCACAAGCCCCAGACCAAAAATTTATTTGACCCCCTTGCAAAACCAGATCATTTTGTGATAGGCAATTTTGATGTCGCCACAATATGTTTTGGGCCCTTGCCTGTAGCAGGTCCTTTACCCACCCACACAGTGATGTACCATTTTTATTCGGAGACCTGGGGGAACACTGGTTGGAAGGAAATTTGTTTCAGCCCCTTGAACCCACAACTTTTACACACAGAAATGTGAGATTTTTTTTTTTTTTTAGCTAAACCTGAGGTTTGCAGGGGATGCTGGGTAAGGAAACATTGGGTGATCCATGCAAGCCATACCTCACTGGACTCCCCCGGGTCTCTAGTTTCCAGAAATGTGTGGGTTTGGTAGGTTTCCCTAGATGGCTGCTAAGCCCGGGTACAAAAACCCAGGTGCCCCTCCCTGAAACCAGGTCATTTGTGATAGGTCATTTTGATGTATCCACAATACGTTTTGGGCCCTTGCCTGTTGTGGGTACTTGACCCACCCACACAAGTGTGGTACCATTTTTATAGGGAGACTTTGGAGAATGCGGGGTGGGTGGAAGTTTGTGGGCCCACACAGATTCCAGAACTTTCCATCACGGAAATGTGGGGAAAATGTATTTTTGGGACAAAGGTTGAGGTTTGCAAGGGATTCTGGCTAACAGAACCTGTTGAGAGCCACACAAATCACCTCATACTGGATTACCCTGGGTGTCTAGTTTTAAAAAATGTATAGGTTTGCTAGGTTTACATGGGTGCGAGCAGAGCTAGTGTTCAAAATCTACAGATAAGCACTTAGAAAGAAAAGGTTCAGTTTTCACTGTAAAAATGTGGTGTGTCCTTGTTGCGTTTTGGGCTGTTTTCTGACACAGGTAGTAGGCCTGCCCAAACAAGTGAGGTACCATTTTTATTGTGAGACTTTGGGGAATGTTGGGTGGGTGGATCTGCCCAGATTTCAGAACTTTCCATCACAGAAATGTGAGGAAATGTGTTTTGTTTGACAAATTTGAAGTTTGCAAGGGATTCTGGGTAGCAGAACCTAGTGAGAGCCACACACGTCACCCCATTCTGGATTACCCTGGGTGTCTAGTTTTCAAATATGTATCAGTTTGTTAGGTTTCCCTAGGTGCTGGCAGAGCTATGATTCGAAACCTACAGCTAGGCACTTTGCAAAAAAAGGGACAGTTTTCACAGTAAAAATGTGGTGTGTCCACATTGTGTTTTGGGCTGTTTACTGTCACTGGTATTAGGCCTGCCCATACAAGTGAGGTACCATTTTTATTGAGAGACTTTTGGAAATAATGTGTGTGTGGAGGTCTGTGGATATGCACAGTATCCAGAACTTTCCATCACAGAAATGTGAATGAAAATGTGTTTTGTTTTACAAATTTTGTGGTTTGCAAGGGATTCTGGGTAACAGAACCTAGTGAGAGCCACATAAGTCACCACATCCTGGATTCCTCTGCGTGTCCAGTTTTAAAAAATGTATAGGTTTGCTAGGTTTCCTTGGGTGCCGACTGTGCTAGGACCCAAAATCCACAGGTAGGCACATTCTGAAAAAAAGTCTGTACCTAGTGGGATTTGTGACACCCTGGGCAGGGTTAATCAGGTGCTATGGCCCCGATATGCCCCCAAGGGGGCAGGAGGACTGTGGGTCATTTTTAGGGAGTTGGGGGAATTGGGATGCCCAGTTTGGGCAGCCCCCACCCCTACGTATAAAAATAAGAAAAATCCGTGGTGCCTAGTGGGCTTTCTGCCCCCTGGGGTGGGGCATATAGAGAGTGGCATTTTTGGGGGGTGGGGGTGGGGTTGCTGGCATGCCCATTTTGGGCTGCCCCCACCCCGAACTTTGAAAAATAAAAAACCCTGGTGCCCAGTGGGCTTTCTGCCTCCCTGGGGGGGGGGCGGATAAGAGCCTCTTGCCCCATCTGCCTCCCTTGTGTAGCATTTTGTTTGGGGTGGGACATTGGCATACCCATTCTGGGCAGCCCCTACATATACATATTTAAAAAATCCCTGGTGCCCAGTGGGCTTTCTGCCCCCCTGGGGGATAGATCAGGGGCCGATTGCTCCCAACTACCTCCTGGGGGCAGAAAGTCTTTTGCCTTCTTTGGGGGGTAGGATGGGGGCAATGGCAAGCCCATTCTGGGCAGCCCCCACCCCTTGCCTATAAAAAAAAATAATCTGTAGCGTCTGTGGGCTACTGCCCCCATCTTCCCCCCGGGGGCAGAAAGACTGTTTATGTCAAACTTTAATGGGGGGAGCAAAGGCGCTCGCCCAAGGGGCCACTCCCCCTGCCTAGTGGCTAGTCGTGGATCCGTGCTTGGAGAATCCCCAAGCAGGGATCCACTAGTGAAGGGTACCATTAGAAAGGATAGATTCTCCCCTTCCCAACGATATCTCTCTCAAGTGTTTCGGTGCTTGGGGGCTGAGATAGCCCCATGAGCACTGAAACATTGAAACTGAATCTAAGTATCAGTTTTGTTTTCAATGTAATGACGACAGCATGCCATGCGTGCGATCATCATTACATTGAAAATTAAAAATAGGTCTTTTTTTAATGGAAGCTCTTCCCCATCTTCCGAGGCCCCCCAAAAAAGGAAATCCCTCTGCTGTTTGCAGCAGAGGGATTTAGGGCACCTGTGCACATGACGGAATGGTTCTGCCATGAGCACCGGGGTACTGGTGCTCATGATGGAACCATTTTGTCATGAGCACCGAAAGGGTTAAATATTGGCATCCAGAGGTTGAATACTCGTTTTATATGTCTTGGGGTTAGCCTTACTACAATTGGGTATGCTTCATATTATGATAATATTGTTTTGTTGTGTTCGCACATTGGACAAGGGTAGTGCTTACTAAAGAGGCAAAGTCAGCCTGTTGCAGATCCTTTTTTGATGGTTGTCCTACTGTAGGCTTTTACATAGCTAAAATCTTTGAACAGGCTTATGATCGCAGAAAGAAAAGGATGGTTCACATTCATTAGAATCCTGTGTTTTATAGATATTTTATCAAATTAGATCCTACAATGTACAGTATTGCCCACACTTAAGAAATATTCACATTGATTATGATGAAACTCCAGCACAACATCTTGTCCAAAATACATCCAATGTGGGAATCTGTTAGGTTTGGCACTTGGCGTGTCTTTCCTTCTAACCTTTTGCCTTCAGACCTCCTGGTTTTGCTAACTTTTTTTCTGCGGGCATTAGGACCTAATGTGCTTGTGCTCACTCTTGAAACAAGTTACATTTTCTTATATCTAATTGGGATAATTAATTTACTTGTAAGTCCCTAGTGAAGTGGCACTACCTGTGCCTACTGCCTGTAAATTATATGCTACTAAATGGGCCTGCAGCACTGATTGTGCCACCCGCTTAAGCAGCTTTTTAAACATGTCTCAGGCCTTCCATTGTAGCCTTTGTGTGCAGTTTTAAACTGCCACTTCAACTTGGCAAAATAAACCTTCTGCTGGGCACAAGCCTTCCTTTTCATACATATACTTCCCCCCAGGGTAGGACCTAGACAGTCTAGATGGCAGGGGTGAGTGTATTTTCAGAGTTGGACATGTACGTTTAATCTTTATATGCACTGGTAGTGAAAAACCCTTACATTTGTTTTTCACTACTTCAAGGCCTACCGTTCCAATAGGATAACATTGGAGTTAACTTAATATATTTTATAAGAGTAATTTCTAAATGAGTAACCAGTTGAGGTTTGGTGTCTCTGGAATTGTTATGGTAAATCCTAACTCACCGTGAAGTTAGATTTTAAGGTACAATTTTATAAATGTCCCTTTTAGAAAGTTGTAAACACAACAAGATGATGGACAGAGTGCTGAAACGTTTCATCCTCTCCCCCCAGTCAAGAGATATGGGTTTAATCTATCATTCTTTTACAAATGTCCCTTTTAGAAAGTTGTAAACACAACAAGATGATGGACAGAGTGCTGAAACTTTTCAACCTCTCCCCCCCGTCAAGAGATCTGGGTTTAATCTATCATTCTTTTGCTCACTGTGCAACCCCAGTTTGGACCCAGTCATATGCAATTCAGTTTTGACCCTGCTCCTCATGGGAACAGTCCAGCACAAACTGAGAGGTCCAGCCCTTCCAAGACCGGAAACAAGAATTTTGGGACCAGTTTCAGGATATTGCCCCTAATCAGCCAGGCTAGCTTGAATCCAGTGGCAGAGCGAGCAAGGCACCGATGTCTGGGTATACCCTTAGCCACGTAGCAAACATAACAAGAACATTCAGCCCCAGTCAATGGATTAATCGCAGACCTTTGTGACTGTGGGTAAATGTTTGATTTGTGCATTATTCCGTCCACCATCTGTTCTTTTTCCTCTTGTCACCTTGATTGGGAAGGGAATGCCCAGACGCATGCTCACTGTGCCACTGGATACAAGCTAGCCTGGCTTATGAGGGGAATACTCCAAAACTGGTCCCAGGAGGCTTGTTTCCAGTGCAGAAAGGACTTGGCTTGGCAGTTCAGGTTGAAAGGTTCCCATGGGTTTCAGGGTCAAGACTGATTACCATTTGGTTGGGTCTAAACTGGGGCATGTGGCGTGATGAGCAAAAAAATGATGGATTAAAACCAGATCTGTGACTGTGGATGAATGTGTGATTCATTCAGCATTCCGTCTATCATCTGTTCTTTTTCCTTGTGTTGCCCTAAATGGGAAGGGTATGCCCAGACTTGGGTCCCATGCTCACTGTGCCACTGGATTCAAGCTAGCCTACTGATGAGGAGTGATACCCTGAAGCCGATTCCAGGAAGCTTGTTTCTGGTCTAGGGAAGTTATGGCTTGGCAATTCGGGCTGGACGGTTCCCATGGGGAGCAGGGTCAAGACGGATTTGCATATGGCTGGGTCCAAACTGGGGTGGAGTGGTGAGCAAAAAAAATTGATTAAACCCGGATCTGTTACTGATGGATATTTGATTTGTTCAGCTTTCTGTCCATCATCTGTTCTTTTTACACATTTAGAAAGTTGCCATTTTCTTGCCTTAGCCATTTGGTGCTTGCAGCTTATGTCTGGGTCACATGATTGGTTGTAGTTAGAATTTGGGCTTTACTGTATTCCTCCTAGACAGCTACACACAATGGGGAGTTTAGGTTGCCTGGATGGGCCACTACTGGCAGGATGAAAGGGAGGATGTGGACCCAGCCCTACTTACACCCGAATAGGCTTTGTCCTCTCTCCACAGAAAGGGATGCATACCCAATGTAGTTAGCCTGTAGTCAGGGCCAGGCAGGCAGGGCACATGTGCTGCTCAGTGTCATGCCTCTAGAAGCTTCACCACTCTTCAAAGGCACAACTGGGTATGAATACTGGATCTCAGACACCAGTACTTCAATAAATTCTGGACCTGACGATATTCTGCCAGAAAGAAGGACTGCTGTGCTGCTGAAAGGACTGGCACTCTGTTATATTGCTGTTCTGAAGGAATGATGCCCTTCTGTGATGACCTGCTACCTGCTGACCTCTTGCCTAGGTGAGAGGGACTGGCCCTACAGCTCTTGAATCCAGAACTCAGAGATACTCCAAGGGCTAATTGGCTGGCATCCTGATCTGAAGCCTCAGGGTGACAACAGCCTACTAACCCCCTTGTACCTAGACAAGGATTCTGTCATCTGTGAGTCTACCTTGCCAAGTTGTGCCACCCCAGTCTTAGATTTTTGGAAGTGGACTTAAGGTGCTCTTCTAGCCTCTGTGGATTCAGCGGAACTGACGCATGTTGTCTGCTGCACGGCGCACGCTCAAGTAGAACCAATGCATATCCATTGTTACATGGATTGGACCCATCGCAAAGACCCGCATTTCCGCTTCAGTTCCATCAGAACTGCCAATGTGCCACGCATTCTTAGCACAGGCCCACACATCCCTTATTGACGGAAGCCTTGATGAGTTCCCTGGACTCCTCGTCACAGCGTCAGCTCTTTGGAACAGACCCATTGCCCCAATGGTGTATCGCTGCCTCGATGCAAGAGTTCACATCATAAGACCCATCAATGGGATCCTTGGCAACGATGCAGGCCCTTGGACCACAAATTTGCCGCATCTCGGAACTGTTGCATCGCTTCAACTGTGCAGCGCATCTTTAAAGCAGACCCTTGCAGATCTCCATAAACCACGATTTGAGGTACTTGGTTCAACTGGTCTAACTAGGTCCCTGTAGCCAGCCCGGGCTTCCTCATGGTCAGAATAAACTTATGACTTTATCTCAGTTTGGCGCAAACAGATATCCACAGTCGGTGCTTTGTGCTTTTTGGCTGTATTTTCACAAAACAACTTTAAACTGGAATATCTCTGGGTCTACTATTTGGATTTTTGTTATTTTGGTCTTGTTCTATTTATTAAAAATGACTCTATGTTTCTGACATGGTGTGGTGTTCTTTTTCTGTGGTGTTTTCTCTATATTGCTGTTTGAAGTGTTGTACAAATACTTTACACATTGCCTCTAAGTTAAGCCTGACTGCTCTGTACAAGCTACCAGAGGGTTCAGCATGGATTAATTTAGGGTTGGCTTGTGCCTCACCCTGACAAGGATTGTGACTAATGCATGATCAGGGCTCACACCCAAGTCAACCAACAACCCAATTTGTTAAAGAAACATTTAAAAATTGTCCAGGCATAGGATTTTGTACTGGAAGAGTATCTTTCTAGTACAAAACCTATTCTTGACAGCACACTCACATTTGCAATGTCATACATAACTATAAGTGTGGTGCTAGGCATCCTTAAAGATCACCAGAACAATAAAAAAAAAGCAGCAATCGGCCATATTTCATAAATATGACTCTGCTCTTCTTTCCTTCTTCTCCTAGCACAATGCAGTACAACAACGTTGGTTTCTGTACATCGTTGCGCAGTTTTGATAATCTGACCCTTGTTTTCATACCAGTCCAGGAAAGCCTTTGACAGATCGAAAATAATTTGATTGGCTCTATTCAGCAACTTTGATCTTAAGAGGAATATGGATTATGCCTGGCTGTGCCAATAAAGTAATTTATAATACCTGGTAAACCATGCTTTTAGAATATATAAGAGAAAGCTATTTCACCTGTAGGAGTTTCATAAAAGATAAGTTTTAATTACTTAAAGTAGCAATAATGCTAAATGATAATGCCAATACAATAAATATTTTTAAACAAAGCTTCATAATGATTTTAGAATGCAAACTACAGTCTGTTGGTAGGCTGTACAGTAATGGTGCCACCATGGATGTACTGGAGTGAAAGGGTACTCATATACCGAAGCAGGTGGAGTCTGCAATGAAAGGAAAGACGTTAGTCACCTGTTGAAGTCAAACACAATATTACAATGAAGTGAAACATCTTAGTGGCCTCAATGACAGACTTTACATCAGTAGTATGGTAAAAGGACTACTAGAACAGTCATAGTGATGAAGGCACAACCACACAGGGCATTAGCTCTCAGATATGACTAGTCTTGCACTAACTCGTAGAGGAACATGGTCACATGCTGCTCTTCATGGACCAATGGTATGAAGAGCATGTAAAGGTGAGCATAACAAACTCCTTTTTGTATACATCAGTGATGCTTATTGCTTCCATACATTCATTTGCAAACAAAAACAATGAGTATTATAAATAGCAGTGGTAGCTCTTTATCAGGGTCTTCAGTGTACACCCCTGCCTCATGTGAGGCCCCACATTATGACCCTTGCCTCTTCCGACAGTTCATTATAATTGATTTAGCAGTGTTTCTCGAAAACACAACTTTGTGTTTTCATAAACACTGCCAGTGCACTGGCCATCACTCTCGGCTTTGTCTGTAGCTTCTGATCACAGGAGGAGTAGGTGGGGAATAAGTAGGCTGACTGACGCTTCATCTACAAAATGTTGTTCATAACACAGCGCTCTAGGTGCATGTCTAGATTGTGCATGTGAGGGGAGTAGTCAACTACAATCCTCTCACACAGGCAGAACCCATACTATTAGGCAGACATCCTGAAAGTTCCTATGGCAGCACAGTATATCTGCTGAAATGTGTCTGTCAGGGCGCACATCAGTGCATCCCTGAGGCAAATGAGAAGCCATCCATAACTGCAGGCCAGAATCTGCAGCACTGTCTCCGATTCGTTTAGGGCTGTGCTTCCAGTCCTGTCCAGAAAATGGGAGAGGGTTTGAGTTGGGCCTTTCCATTTTCAAACCTGGCAATGCTACTCTGTCTGACTCCTTGTTGGGAATCATATCTTGCTGGTTCCAATGTCCAGTACCCGATTTCAACTCTGTTACTGCCATGGAGCCTGCGAGTTGCTAGCAAAGTAAGTAAGAACTATGATGTTGCTTATCTTTACATGTGTGTATGTGCTTGTGATTGTCATGAGTGACTGAGTGAAAGTGAATGTTTGTGTCTTTAAGGGTTTAATGAGAATGAACATGAGTGAGAATCTGACCTTGAGAGTGTTGACGACTATGTGAGAGCGAGTGTTCGAGAGTTAGTGAAGTAGGTTGAGTGTGTTTGAAGTGTTGAGTGAGTGGAGATTGTGGGAAGAAGTGGGAGTGAGTCAGGGTTGTAGCTATCAAAGGTGTAGCTGGTGCAGTTCCACCAGGTTCCAGAGCCCGTGAGTGTGAAAGGGTGAGTGTATATATGAGTGTTTGTAAGTGACAGTGTGAACTGATGAGTATGAGTACATTTGTGTGCAATAGTGAGTGGGTGTGAGAATGAGTGAGAGTTAGTTAGTGTGAGAGTGTGAGTTAGAGTGAACAAAGGAGCGTGAATGTAAGAGGCAGTGAGTGCTAGTACAAATGAGAGTGTGACCAAGTAAGAGTGTGTTTGTTTGTATGTGATTGTGAGTCTTCTGCTGACCTTGGCATAATCAATTACGTTCTGGGCTTATGGCAGCACACAAGGTAACATTCGGCAGCAATATTGGAAACAATTCATGGCATAATGCAAGCACTGGTATATTAGAAGCAATTCTTGACAGAGGGGACCCTATGGAAACATGGTGGCCCTTTAATACTAGAGGCAATTCTTGGCAATGGGGCATCTGTGACAAAATGATGGCACTTTGACTTTGCAGGTAATATTGTCATAGGCAAAATGATGGAGGGAGCACACTCCCTCTCATCCCAGCACAGTTCACCCCATTGCAGTATGGTAAATGCAGTACGCTTACTACAAAGTTGCTGTAGTTTTTCACCAAAGTTGGTGCAGGTAGTGTTGCTATCTCTAAACATGTGTTTCTGATGTTAGCTCTTCATCGGTAGAGATCAGAAATAGTAGAGAGCAGAGAAAAGTTATCTGGGTTTCTGAATTGCTGCCCAAGTATTCACAGGTCACAGTACCACTTGGACAGCATTTCAGAAGATCCAATGCTATGGCTGGTATACTGGAGGTCATTCTTTGCCTCAGAGAGGGCAGCCATAGCATATTGGAGTGGGGGTGAATGGGGAGCAAACCATGATAACATTCTTGATCTGAAATAGGAGGTAAATGTTGACACACAGGCCACCCATGGCATATGGCCAGTACCAATAGCACAATTATGGCAGTGGAATATTTTGTTTGATACTTGTCACAATGGGGTGCCGATTACAATACGCTGGCATTTGATAAATAAAGGTAATTCTTAACATATGAGAAGCTCTCGAGGCAAACCTTGAAAAAATCGAGTACACTCCTTGAAGGTATTACACCCCACCACTTTCAAAGATCGACAACCACCACTGATAAATACATTTCCTCACCCCCGGTTGCCTCTAGTTCCATCAGCTCAGAGTTCTACTATCTGTTGCTCAATGCCTCCCTCTCTGTGTATGTTGCTCTGTCTCCCCAAGCCTTATGTTTCTTTCAGGCTCCCACTCTCTCTCAGCACATCCATCTTTTTTGCCTGAATAATCCTCCTCTAGATTCATCCATTTCAACCTTTTGAGGAGAGTAGTACATAGTTACCAAATGCCTGCTTTAGGCCATGCCATTCTACCGACAGCTGTAGCAAAGATATTATAAAGCAAAGACCAATGTAATATGAGGGTGCAACAGCAGGGTCAACATCCATCAGGAGCCAGCCACTCTCTTGGCCTGTTGCCGCCGCAGGTAGCTCAAAATGTACTGTCCATGCAAAATTAAAGGACTGGGTTATAATATGCCTCCAGTGAACAATCACATCATTCTGCCAGGACAAATGTAGCCCACCCACAAATCACTCACCACTATAACAGTGGAGTCCTATGCACAATACCCAGCCTTCAATGGCCTGTTGCACCAATCTACATTGCGCCACTGCAGCAGGGCATATAGCACATGCTTCTTTTTCAGGAGAGAGCTGTTGTAGAGTGCATGAACATCAATAAATTAGGTGACAATTGATCCTTAAAAATACTGCTTCCTGAAGTTGAAGATATTTCCCTCTTCACACCGGAGCAATAGGAAAGAGGAAATTTAGTTCACAAACTTTATGTCTGCTAAACACTTCTGTTAAGAAACTGGAGTTGAATAGTACCATCTGCTGGATTTCATAAAAATTGGATTTTGAAATGATGAAAAATGTATGACTGTTTTGAAACCAACCAAACTGAAAACAGGTCATAATGCTATTGAAATTAATTTTTAGTACCTCAACTAAGATTGGAGCTGATACTAATTGTTTGAGGAATTGTTAGGTTTGAGAACACACGTACAACTAGGCCCTTATTTATGAGAACTGGCGCATCACTGTGCTAAGGCAGCGATGCATCAGAAAATATTGTGCTGCGGTACGACATTTTTAAATACCTTGGGTGCATCATATTTATGGTACAGTTCACCATGGAGTAAGGTCCCATGGTGCATCAAAAAATGTACGCCTCCAAGGGACAGCTGCCACAGAGAAACCTGATACATGTACAGCAAAAGTGATGCTAGGCTGCTTTGCGGCACATAAAGCAACGCAAATCACCCTATCATCACACTGGAGAGTGTCATGCATTAAAAATCCATTAAAAAGTGAACTATTTGAATAAAAAATATTTCCCCATACCTCAAAAGGAATAAATGGAGCAGGCAGTAGCAGGCAGAGCAACAACCAGACAGACCCCGAGGAGATAAAGAAGAGTAATTTTAGTGAGGAGGAAAATTTAACTTCTGATAAAAGAGGTGACAAAGTATGAGCATCAACTCTTTGCAAGAAGTATGATTATAAGCATAGGACCAAGGAGAAAATGGCCAAAAACCTAAAGGCAGCAATGAGGACCGGAAGAAGAGGCCCTGAGGTTCTGGAGAAACTAACGTCCTTGGAGGAGCAGGTGGCAGCAGTCATCCCAGCAAAGTTGGTGGCAGGAATTCCCTTACAGGACAGTGCTGGCTATGAGAACCAACAAGACTTTCAGGGTAAGTGGCAACAAGGGACAATATGACCAACAATGTCATGCTCTGCAGCTCAGCAAGCTGCGATCCTGCTCTGCACTGTGCTGAGTGTAAGGGAAAGGAATGGAAATGCTCCCATGTCCAGTCATACATCATAGAAATGTACGTCAAACTGCCCAGTCACATGTTGTTCAGTCCAGTCCAGCTCTGTCAAGTTTGTCCAGTCCATGTGTGATGTGCAGCACCAGACCAGGCTCACCTGGGACTTCTAGTCTAATGTATAACATTAGAGACCAGGACTACAAGTCCCACAATGCAAAGCTAAAAACAAGAACTGGAACACCACATCATGGCTGAACACTGGAACCCTGCCCACCCTGACTGTGATAATGCATGCCCCCTTGCAGCCTGAGGCTAGTGTGTCTGTCTTTGAGTCATGTAGCCAAATCTGGACTGCAAAGCAATGGAATGGAATGGGGTTGTCAGAGGATAAACTCCTCACCTGAGAGAGAGGTCAGGTGTGGTGCATGTGAAGTATCATCACATAGGAACATGTGAAGACCCACAAGTTAGTCACTAACATGGAACTACATTGCAGGCAGCTGTCCCGAATTGCGGGGTGAGAGCATACAATTTTTGCCTGCCAAGGTAAAGAAAACCCTAACTCTTGTTCTGTTCAAATTCATACTGGGGTTGGAGGTGAATGCAAGTAATGCACCTCAGAGGACCATGTGTGTTTGTTCAAAGAATGGATGATGTGTGAGCCCAATGGGCCCCTGGTAGTGCAGTGCCATGTAGCTGTGCCTGAGCACATTGAACTGACACTGTGTCTGAATATGGAGACATTCCATAGCAAAGAAGTGAGAAGTGATGTGTGTTCTACAAGGTGGCCTGAAAAATACACATGCACTGCTCTGTCTGATAGAGTCACACTTGTGTTGCAGCTATGAAGGGATGACATAGAAGAGGGCATTGGTGTACTACATCCTGCATGTGATGTGGACCTTGGTGAAGATATAGTACATTTCAGGAGGGAGCCAGAAAAATAAATGTCTATACCATGTTACCTATGTCAAAGCAGGAGGATGTGAAACATGGAACTGAGAAGTAATAGGATGAGCTAGGTTTCCACAACTATGGGCAGGACTCAGGGATGTTTGGAGGATGAGGTGTGTGGGCCTAGTTGTGTGGCAAACCTATGTAGGTGCATGTCACAGATTATCATCACAATTAGAATGTGGGGTACAGCTTGACCCATAGCCCTCAAATAAAGGCAGCCATGATGATCAATGGGATGTGGTGACTCATATTGTTGGTGTCACTTGAGAGTCAATCTATGATCTGGATGTCATCACTGTGTTTCAGTAAGTGGAGTCCGGGGGCCTGAATAGGGATTGCCAGAGAAGTCATGTACATGTACAAGTGAGCGGGACTGAGACCATTGATGTGTGATACTCTGCAGATAGCCAACACTGGCAATGATGAATTGGGGTCAGTATCAGTGCTATCAATCTTCCTAGTTTGATTGAGCCTATCACCTCAGAGTTGGCACACTGTTCGAACTACGGAGCCAACTGTGTGTGTAATGAAATCACGAGTATACACAAATCGGTAAACCATGGTAACTACATGCCCTTACACATTCCTGCATAGTAGCAAGGTTGCAAGCTGCGTAGATTTGTGCGGATGCATGTGAAATATGAGCCTTTGGCCGCATGAATGCACAATATGCATGCAACAGCACAAGGCAGACTGCCAAGGTGTACTGAATGAAAAGCAGACTGCAGGATTGAATCAAATATATGACCAAACCCACATCACTTTTCCAGGAGCTGTGGGCAAATGCACAAGGCCAAAGACGTTGCTGCATTGACTGGCTGACCCGCTGCCTGTTTTGGATGACCAATCTGGTGGTGATGACATCCTGCCCCCCCCATGGACGATTACACTATTCAGCAACTCCTGGACTCGATTGAAACACCTTCTCTGGTTGCGGGAGGGGCTGACAGCACTGCTGGGTTTCTAGAGGAAATGCCTACCACGGGACATACCCCATCTGCCAGCCCAAGCCCAGCCATGAACATCGAGGACCCCAAAGTTGTCTTCCAGCAGCAGGTGACAGAGTTCAGTGGCAGCTGATAGATGAGGTGCGGGTGGGGATGGAGACCATCATGGGCACCCCAGAGAGAGTCTGTAGGTGCCTCAGTCCCAATAAAGACATATCTGAGGCAATAAGAGACCCCTACCCTCCGCTGCATAGATTGGAACACTCCCTGGCTGACATAGCAGGAGTTATGAGGCTGAGGCAAGAACAACAGCCATGCCCCTCCTACACCAGTGAGTTTGGCACCCAGCTAGGTGCTATATGCTCCACCCTTAAATCTAGAGAGCAGGCGCAAGACTTATATATTTTAACAATGGGTGCCTTCCACTGCGATGTGGTTGCTGTGCTGACAAGTCAGCAGGCCTTCTCAGCGCTGTGCAGCCTTCTTTGTTGGCACAGACTCATGCTCCCGGGGACAGGGAGCTGCATCTTCAGGCCCTGTTGTGTGTGTTCCTCATATGCCTCCTGCACAGACACTAATACCCTCAGGGGATGCACAACACACATCAGAGATGGAAATTGTGAAATTCACCAATTTCATGTTGCCATCTACCCTGTAACATTTCCCTGTGTCTCTTGGCCAGTTTCCCATTGGACCTGTGTTAATTATCATGCTATCGCCCTTGTCATCTGATACTGGACTTTCGATGAGGCCTCCCTTCCCTAATGGCCATTTGGACTTTCTCCTCACTGGAATAATCATCTCCTCCACATGACATATGTCAACCATGGAATCTGTCTGGACATCCTTTGACTCTCAAACAATGTTGGGGTTGTTGCTGCAAGAACTGCCCATGAACACAACTGTAAATAAATGCACTAGCTTGAACCTGCATGTTGTATGTCTGTTGCAGATAGGACTAACTAAATCATGATGGATCTGCAGACCCAAAAAGCACTTATCTTCTCAAGGAAATTGTGCTACAGTCCCTATAACATTCTCTTGTTGGTCAAGCATCATGGACTTCAGGGGAAGTAAATGATGCTTGACGTTGACCAACAAGAAAATGTGATACGACCAACAAGAGAATGTGATAGGACATTATTTTGGAAATCCCATTGAATTATTGACTGTCATTGTTTGACAATAGACATCTGTACCTTCTGTGCCACACAGTGAACTAGGCCAACTAAACGTGCAATTGCAAAAGTGCACAAATTGGGTCCTGTGATGCAGGTGAGTCACTGACACATGCTCACACATTCACAGATATTCAGCTTAGTTATCATGACAATGTCATCATCCACGTATGTCAGCCTCAACGCTTAAACTGAAGATATCCTCTGAGCTATCATCATGCATGCACTAACAATATGCAGATATTAAGGGGAACAACCTTTACAACGCAACTTTTACAACGCACTACCATTACAATGCATTTTTTACAACGCATAATCCATTACAACGCATGACATTACAACGCATGACACTACAACGCATTTTTAAAAACTACCTTTACAACGCATTCCATTACAACGCATACTACCATTACAACGCATACCATTACAACGCATAATATTACACTATACTATCCAACACTTACCCTACTGATGCACACCCTGGAGTTAGAATAGTAATTTTTACCCCTATACTATCCAACACTTACCCTACTGATGCACCCCCTGGAGTTAGAATAGTAATTTTTACCCCTATACTATCCAACACTTACCCTACTGATGCACCCCCTGGAGTTAGAATAGTAATTTTTACCCCTATACTATCCAACACTTACCCTACTGATGCACCCCCTGGAGTTAGAATAGTAATTTTTACCCCTATACTATCCAACACTTACCCTACTGATGCACCCCCTGGAGTTAGAATAGTAATTTTTACCCCTATACTATCCAACACTTACCCTACTGTTGCACCCCCTGGAGTTAGAATAGTAATTTTTACCCCTATACTATCCAACACTTACCCTACTGATGCACCCCCTGGAGTTAGAATAGTAATTTTTACCCCTATACTATCCAACACTTACCCTACTGTTGCACCCCCTGGAGTTAGAATAGTAATTTTTACCCCTATACTATCCAACACTTACCCTACTGTTGCACCCCCTGGAGTTAGAATAGTAATTTTTACCCCTACACTATCCAACACTTACCCTACTGTTGCACCCCCTGGAGTTAGAATAGTAATTTTTACCCCTACACTATCCAACACTTACCCTACTGTTGCACCCCCTGGAGTTAGAATAGTAATTTTTACCCCTATACTATCCAACACTTACCCTACTGTTGCACCCCCTGGAGTTAGAATAGTAATTTTTACCCCTATACTATCTAATACTTACCTTAAATGTAATTTAATATTATGCGTTGTAATGGTATGCGTTGTAAAGGTAGTATGCGTTGTAATGGTAATGCGTTGTAAAGGTATTTTTTAAAAATGCGTTGTAGTGTCATGCGTTGTAATGTCATGCGTTGTAATGGATTATGCGTTGTAAAAAATGCGTTGTAAGTGCATGCGTTGTAAAAGTGTGCGTTGTAACGTCATACATCCAGATATTAATGATCAGACTCCTTCTGTATAGCATCATATCTTTGCCGCTCAAGGATGTAGAAACTCAGTGCTACTCACATGCATTGAGTATGAGTGTAAACACACAGTACATCAGCTGTACCATATAAACACATACCTAAATAGAACAGCCAGGGCACAGACCCTGGAACCAGGCTACAAACCCAGAGGCTAACAGGAAACATCAGACTATTGTCTATTCTAATTTTGCAAGGTGATGCACAATTTCACATGCATGAAGTCCCCCTCTAAACAAATTTCTCAATGCCAAGGATGAAAGATTATTACGGGCAGGGGAAGGCCACTTTCATGGATACTTACCAGCAAACAGCAATGACCTACCAGTACAATCATGCAAGGGTGAGTGCATAAGTGGCAGGTGTAAGTGTGCGTCCCAGCGCCACCAAGAAAGGGTACTATGGGGTAACAGTCCCATCCCTACTGCAAATCTCTTACACACACGGTGCTACAGCAGGTGGTTATCTATGTAGGCTTTGTGCATCTATTCACACAAAGATGTCCATTAATAGTGCCTACATAATGGTGAAGAGTCCGTAAGTGGCTCAATTGTGAGGTCAAGTAACACTTGTCCATTGTTCTCTCACTAATTAACACATATCTACTAAACATGCAGGCAAGTGCTACCTCATTTACTCAACTAAACTTACTCCATGCTTGAGAATTATATTTAAAAAGTATGATGAAGTAGTGAAAGTAGAATAAAATGTATAAACTACATCTATCTGACCTAAACTACTATACCTAATAACACATTCCACTATAATACTATCCATTTTAAACTATCCATCTCGCCTGACCTAACTTACCTAAACTATATACCTACACAATCCTAACTTATCCTAAACTATCTTAACTATTAGACAAATATATATGTTTTGCATTTTTATTTTACATTTTTATTTGAAAAATTTTCACCCTAAACATCAATCACCACCCACTAAAAACATACACTTTCCTATACACACCTAAAAGTGCTACCTATTAAAATATTAAGCTAACTTATACTACCCTACACACGCCTGTGCTAAAACCTATTCTTACCTATCCTGAAAGCAATATATTATACAAACAACTAGCACCCAACTGGGGAAAGGAACAAAAACAACAGAGAGAGAGTCAAATTTGGGCACTGATCCCCTCCATTGCCTCCTGCAAGGTGAGCATTATGGCCCACAGACTTGAGAGCTTACCCTCAATGGCAGCGATCCTCAGTTTTAGTTCTTGTAGGTCCTTCAGGGACTGTGCTTCAAAAAATAGACCCCACTGCAGGGAAAGTGAGCAGAGCCTATGTTGCTTGGGTCTGCTGTCCAGGGGATGGTCAGGGAACAACCACTGTGACTCCGCTCTGGTGATGTGACACATTCTGATGCGTTGTTTCCTTAGAAGGCCCTGGTTGCTCATGCCTGCCTAACTTTAGGTACCTGCCACCTTTCCTTCCTCATACAGTTTCCCCTATACTCTAGTGAACCTTAGCCATGTGCCTTATGGGACGGTAGCCCTCATGCCTGATGTGATTCTTTGCCTCATCTACTGTCATGTTTTCTGGTGGAGGTAAAGGTAATATGTATCATCAAAAGCTGAGCTTGTACATGATGCCAGGAATAACATGTTCACATTTTTTTTATGTGACACGTCCTCCCAAAATGACATTTTGGGAAAGATAAATGAATAATATTCCATCTAAACATATACTTCTCCTAAAGAAACTAGGCAAATCTACACAAGTGCTGCCAGTGTAGGTGTACAAAATGGCAGTGTAAACACAAATAGACATATAACCATATCAATCCTGCGACTGAGTTGGAAGCATGATGTGGTGTACACATGGAATTGAACACATGGTCCGCATATAAACTTGCTGGTGTTAGTTATGCAGCATGCAACAGGGTAACGTTGTGGTCAATAATCTATGTGAAATGAGTTATGTCAAGCAAGTACAGCTAGTGTACCTCAGCATTGGTTAACTTATCTGGCAAATACACAAAGCCACACACATTGCTGCACTGACTGACTCTGTGCCAGGTATCAAAACACAGATGGAGGCTGGGTAGCTACCTCCCATAAAACGGACCTTTTGGACACTTGACCAATATTGCCTCAGGGACATTCCAGATACCCTAACACATACCTTGTGATATACAGTTGCAGCAATACCATGGTGCCCTTTACATATCCTAGTGTCTGACCACACATGTCAGCAAGGCTGGTTACCTTGATGCACATTAACAAAAGCATATCCATGTCATGAGTGTGTGCATGAATGCTGCAGATCTCATGTCTACAAGTACTTTGTGCTGTATCTAGCAGGTAATCTTCCAAAATGAGACAAGGGTGACAAGGTTGGTGCTAGCCAGTGGGAGTAATGCCACCAGTAGGTGAACAGTGTAATGGGCTGTATGCTGCCAACACAGTGCAGACTTGCATGTGGTCATTTCCGCATTGCATCAACATGAAAAATTGCCGACAAAGGTATGATTATTTCCCAGGAATAGGACATTGGCTCTATGAGACCAGGAGAAATGCATTTAACTACATTTCCATGTGCAGACTGGTGACATGTGCCACATGTACTTCTACCTATTCTGTATGCACTGGGGTAGGATTACTTATATCCTGTCAGGACCTGCCAGGCCATATACCCATACCTTGCTTTATGGACATCTACACTAGCAATGTGCATCAGACAGACAGTCTGAATATGAACCATCCAACCCTATGGTCAAATAGAGTTCCTCTCCTACATCCTTACATCGCCCATGGCATCTTTGTAACTGTCCTTCTGTCCCCATCTCATATGTGAATGATATGGATTACCTTGAGGGATGCTCAGGTACCCCTGAGGCCAGATAACAGCTGCCATACCTCAGGATAATTATAGCCTAAGTGGAGAAAGGAAGTAAATTATTCCTTCTGACAATGTACTTGCACCCTAACAGTGACAGTCATTGATATACCATATGTCCACTGAGATTACTCTAATCAATGCTTAGGAATACCTTTGCCCCCTTCACAACTATGTATGCAGCATCTATCATAGGAAGGAATGTTGGTTTGTGATGTCTAGCCTGCTCACACGGTCCTACAAGTTTATCTGATTGTGAAGCTTGGCTACAAACATATCTATTGGCACATGAATGGATCACAAAATATTTTAGTGGTTGAACAGCATGAATGTCTGATAATGCTTATAGTTTTTTACATTATACTTGTTTTGATAGTGAGAATAAATGTATTTTGCATGTATGAGCATAGTATGATAACAATAGTAGAAGTAGTATGTTAGGAAAGAGGTTCACTGTATACAGTACTCCATGACACTGTAATGTAGACCATTGTTAATGCTGTCTGGGATATGTGTTATGCTGTACCCCACCAGTCGTATGCTCAAATACAGACATAGGCAAGCATACCGTGTCAAAACATGCTCAGCCTATCTCATGCCATTTTGCTGGAACGTGTTTTGGAACAATAGTTTTTTACACTTGTGCCATGGTACGAGTGTAAGGCAGTTGAATTTCTGAGCATCTGTAGATATTGTGGTTGCTGATGCTACATGCATCCAAACCGTGGCTGGCCAAACATCACCACAGCAGGTAAAGAACCATCAATCATGTGGGCCTGCAGACATTGCCCCTACATGCACATTGACATTTGTCCTAGTCCATTGCACGTTACTGTATTCTACTTTGTTGGTGAATTATCATGTACTGTATATTGGTTATGGCTGAATGGTGCTACCCTATACACATCACAATGTTACGAATATCATAGATCACACACAATCCTTTCTGAGCTAAAAACGCATTCTATTGACACTCACTAATAACATTGGGGTCCCTAAAGAACTCCACCATCCCCTGGGTGTATGTTGCAAGACAAAAATATGGTACAATGCTTTGTGTATATTTAACGTATACACTGTGTAGATATGATGCACAGTGCTATGACATCACAAACATTTGGGGGCAGATTTACAAGAAAGTGACTCAGTGCATGCTGCAAGCCATTTGGTTGCGCAGCACTGAGTCACTTTGAAAGCACAGGGATGTGACATATTTCCAACAATATGTCTCATCTCTGTGCTTCCTCATGCGCTGGTGTAGAAACTGCTGCCATGCACCGGCGCAGGCACCCTTGCACTGTGGTGCAAGGATGCCTGTGTTGTGGGGTGATTGTTTACGTGCAGGAAGCGTTCCCTTCCTGCACAAAAACAATCTGAAATGCCGTTTTTCAACTTTTATGTGTGCTGCATTAGCACACATAGAAGTTGAAAAACGTAATTGTTTCAATGATTGTTTATGTGCAGGAAGATTTATGATCCAGATTTACGATTCCTCATAAATCTGGAAATGTGTCAGGTTCCATGGGTGTTGCGTGGTAACACCCACAGCAACACCCATGGAACACCCCTTTCATGCAAAGTGCTGCGTGCAAAGGGGCCATATTTACAAGGACAGGAAAAGTCATGCTGGGTGGCTTTTCCTGTCCTTGTAAATATGGAGCAGAAAAATGTGCCACCGTTACGTCACAAAAAGTGTAAATCTGCCCCTTGGTATATTCAGTATAAGAAAATGGGGAACCCAATATACCCTTGGAGGCTTGGGCGGTCAAATTAATAATGAGTAAAGAGGTTCCTACAAGGGATTTTGTTTGAAAATTCTTACTCTAGATATACAAATAATTACTTCTCAAACAAAAAAAAATACCTTGGTATGTTCAGCACGTTGGACACGTAGCAGGTGGCAACACTGACATGGATTAATAAAGAACAGATATACGTCAGCAGCGGTCCGTGGAGTGAGTTACGTGGGGCGGAAAGGCGGGGGGTACTAAACACCGGAATATGGATAGTTGGAGGTAAGTAAACCATTAAATAAATAAAACAAATTTCGTAGCGCGCGCTGCACCACATTTTGTGATGCAGGGCACGCTACGAAATTTGTTTTATTTATTTAATTGTTTACTTACCTCCAATTATCCATGTTCCGGTGTTTAGTACCCCCCACCCTGCCCCTCCCCCGCCCCGCCTTTCCGCCCCACGGAACTCCCTCCACGGACCGCTGCTGATATACGTCATATGGAAAAATGTCTAACTACAATATCTGACTAATCATGTCACTGGTGCATAGAGTGCCATTTGGCGCAAAACATCCTTCCTTGCTTCATGGTGCAAGGGTGCATGCCTTTGATTGCTATTTCAAAATACAATCTTGGTAGAGCCATCATCTGGAAGTTATTAAATTGACAGGGGCTAGATCAACTCTGTACATGTGCCGATCAACGCAGCACACATCAGAAAGTCAACATGATAGGTGAGTTTTCATTACTTTGCTGCTTACATGTCACCTGTGCAGGGTGTTTACACTTTAAACATTCATGCTCTGTGCAGGCTTTTATGTGAATTGAAGTCATGTATGCAAATACATACATGCAAAATGATTTGTTGTGATCCAAAAACTTTGCCTTACCCGTGGCGTGCCAATATGTGAGGGGCCCTCCCTGCAATATATATGGAGGGTGGCCCCCACGCTCTGGAACCGGTCATTAGCTCGAAGGCCTGGGGCTCCACACTCCCTGAACAGTGCCTAAGGTGGCCCCCTGAAGCTCTGGGTCTCCCTCACACTGCGGGATCTGCAGGGCTTATTGTTATGCCACTGTGAAGAGCCCCCTGGGGCACAGTGTTACCATTTGACAGGTTTACCCTGTATTATGGCATAACAAATATTTTATATAATTTTACATATGCACACAACTAGCAGATGGTAAATATGAACTTACCATTGGCGCCACCAGCGTCCATGCCGAGCTGATCGACCTTGCAGCTCTCCACATATGCCTATTGGTGTTTTAGCTGGCGTACATGCAGTCTACACCAAATACCTTACTCATGTGCCACCATCTGCTCTCTATATAACACATAAATGGTGTGGTAACTTTACATCAGAGACTCTGGAGAAGTGCCAGAAGCCCGGATGTATGGGCCTGATATTTTTCATATGCACAGAACAGTATTATGCTTGTGTGTCTCCTACTGAGAATGTAAATTCCAAGAACTGGACAAGGTGAGCTCACTCAGGTAATGTGACATTTTTCATCGTAGGCTATCTCATTCCAGTAAAACCCCCCGGGTGAACTCAACCTTGGCTTGGGCTGTCCAGAGGGAGTTTTTAGATATTCTTCTCTTTTCTGGATAACAAAGGTCCATTTGTTAACTAAAAATACCTCAGAGTATACTGCTAAGTATTGTTTTGTTAGTGTGGTACCCTGGGTACAGATAAACATGTTACCAAAAGGTAATAGAGGTGCACTCTCTCCCACCTCTCCTTGCGCTCCTTGTTGGGGTACCCCTAGCTGACTCAACCCCCGTAGCTATCATGTTGGGCAGATAAAGTGTTAGCAGCCAAAGCAGGCCCCAACACTCTCCCTCTGGCAGGTTATTCACTCTCCCCTTTTTCAACATGGCTCTACCTGCTCTATACCCCCTTACCACAATAAAAAATAGCCCTTAACCTTACTCTTACCCCTAAAACTTCAAAACCTCTAAATTGACTAATACCCAAAAATACAGTGACAATAACAATACAAGTAACAAATACAACAAAATTAACACAATTGGCACACTACAAAGACAGCACAGACACGGACAAGATCAAAATACTCAAAATTCTCCAACACATTGCACAAAACACCTCTCAGCGCCAACACAGACACAAAGACTGTAAGTGAACTTTACACATCCTAGTTTGCAGCCCGCCAGAGCCATTGCATAATTTCCTGGGTGTATCCCACCCATTTTCGGCAAATGTGTTTTTTTTAATGACACATCGGTACAGAAATAGCCAATGTGTGATTAACGCACAAAGAATCATAATACACAATGCACTGTTTTAACGCATTGGCATTGATGCTGGGTCTCCGACCGACACTCCAGGTGCAATGCGATGTGCAAATGGGTCAATGAGTGGCCTCTGACCCATGCAACTGGCCTAATGTCTATGATACAGTATTGTAAATTGTATAATGCAGGTAAACACACTTACTTTCCTTGCTCCTTTATTCTATCATGACAGCTTTGATATCTTCAGATGTGTTGAATGTCACTGTTAAAAGTATGCCTTCGGGTGAACTATTGTGTTCTCACATTATGAGTGACAATATATATATGTAAAAAACACATGCATATTGTGATGTGTAGGTACATTGCAAACCTTCTGTTGGTCTCACGAGTTGTAGTATGCTTGGTTGAACGTAGGTAGGAGCGGAGTAGGCATCTTTTCAGTCAAATATATTGCATTGTTATGCCAAAGAAATGCACTATTGTACTCACAAATATGCACAAAATCTAAATTCCAACTATCTGTTTTAAATCGGGGTCTCTAGTTGACAGAGGTATGCACCTTTGTCCAAGTACGGACCCTTGCTTCTAGTCAGGGTAAGTAAGTTTCACACTTTAGATAACCCCTGCTCACCACCTTGGTAGCTTAGCATGAGCAGACAGGCTTATCCCAAAGGCAATGTGTAAAGTATTTCTACTCCAAACACACAGTAACACAGAGAAAATAGCACAAATGGATACCACACCAGTTTAGAAACATAAAGAATCTCTATCTAAACCAAACAAGACCAAACCGACAAAAAATCCAACAAACACTTTTCGAACAGTTACTTTAAAAATAGCATTTGTAGAAACAAATAGTTCCACCTAGGGCTATTACGACATTGTGACAGGTGAAAATCCATAGTATGGCACCAACCGCGAGGTGCATGGCATTGGGCGCAAAGTCAGACGGACATCCAAACAACAGTACCTTGGAAACGAAGTCCATAGGCTTGAAGGGGACATCAATAGTTTTATGTGGCGTTATAGGAAGGCTAGATGAGCTATCTAACTCATATAATTACCTAATATACAGGGAGTATTCAAGCTTTCTGAATTAGTGTAATATTTTTGGGCTTCATTTATTAGGCGGATTCAAAGCTTATTGATTAGGCATGAGCCAGGAGTGATTGCATTTTGCTATCAACTTGCACTTGCCCATGAAATTAGGTACGCGTTGCAAAAACGAATGGGCCCAAATTACTTTAAGCTAGTCAGATTCAAGGTGATTAGAAACGTTGTACGGATATGACGTGAAATATGTGCTAAATATTACATACCACCAATACATTTTTATATCTCTTTATGGGGCAACCGGCAACTACCAGACATATTCCATGACAACAAAGGGCATTCTTGGGGACATATGGGTTTGCATAATTTAGGAAACTGTATGATACAATGGGGTTCAGACTTCTTCTTCTCTCCAGGAGACATATGGGGTTCTGCAACGTCATTTTTTTAAGTACTTGCAGATTAGGGATTATCGCCTACATAGATATGAATATAATAGTGATGGTGAAATACCTGAGATTCTCACATATCTGTGTCAGCCAACTAGGGAGACAGGCTATACAAAGATAAGTACAGTGTATCAGTTTATGAATCATGTCCCAGACGGTTGCGCTCAGCTAGCTCCAAGGTGGACCCAGAGACTTTCAAACACATGCGTTGTTGTCTGACTTTTGATCCAAGTAAAATCACATTTTTGACATTGCAGTATCTTTCAGGTGTTCAGATGTTTACATATAACCTTTCCAATTTCACAGTGCTATAGCCATTTACACACTGTACAATGTCATCTGTTCATGTTGTATTTTTTCAGGCCTTTGGTTCTCATTGCATTGCTGAGCAATGCTTGATAAACATTTCTTTTATTGACTGTACCATGATGAGGTATAGGTGACATTGTATCAGGAAATAGTTCACATGTGCTTTCTTTTGTGGTATTCCAGACATGTATGTATGTGTTCTTTCCAAGGGACTGCTTTGCATGTTTCCATGAAGGTCAAACTTTGTCCATGACAACTGTCACTCGTGATCTCTGATGGTATTTGCAACAACATAAGTTCCAGCAAAACACTGTTAATCTGCATGAAGACTCATTAGTCAGACACACTGCAATGTGAGGTTACTCTCAGGTATGGTAGTTTGTGGTTTGTATTCCTAACTTCACTGAGTACCATTTGTTGTACACTTAACTGTTGCACAACACAGCAAAACTGCTAGCTGTGCAGCTCTTCACTGCTCAAGTGCAAGGGGAGTAATGATCAATTTGGATCTTGAAATGTGTCATGGCTGGCCTGTCCATTTAAGGCAGAACACTGCCTCACATAGCAGTTCAATATGTGTACAAATAATAGATTTGAGGCTTGGTACAATGTTGGTCAACAGGCCTCACAACATGATAGTTACATTTTGAGGCCTACTTCCAGTTGATAGTGTGTGAATTGATGTTTACTGGGACTGTGACATACACAGCAATATGAATAATAAATGCAAGCTTTTATTTCCATGTTAAACCTTCCGATTATGTTTGGACATTCAGTCCATCAAAGTATATATAAATCAAGGAAAGACATTTTGCAGAATGTGGGTGTGTCACCTATTCCCCGCCACTGCATTTTGGATCTTTCCTCCATCCTAATTTTCCATTAAGTCCTGATCATCATAGTCCACGTCCCACGGGACATTTGTCTGTACGCAGATGTTGTGAAGATTTGCACCTACTAATATGATCTTGCAGACCATAGGGTGGAAGTATAGCAATCTCCCCCCTGATATGTCCAGGCATCTGAAATGGGACTTCAGCACAACAAAGGTTCTCTCCATGATGTTGCGGGTCTTGACCAGTGTCTGGTCCTACTGTTGTTCCAGCTTAGTGTGGGGATGCGCTATTGGGTTCATGACCCATTGTTGGATACCATATCCTTGGGCAGCTGAAAGTTAAACAGAAATTGCAACTGTCAATGCTTTTGCTCGCTGCTACAGATGCATTTCTCTCCATGTGTGCCATGTGTACTGAATGACTCATTCACATGTCTTATGGTATTTCAGAATATGTGCTACTTTTACAGTTGGCCATAGGTTTACACACATCTGTTTCAGTTCTCTGTATAATAGCAAATGATACAATGTACACTTCAACACTTAGAATTTCATGTGTATACAGTAGCTCACTGTGATGTGTATTTCAAAAGGGTCCTGATCACTTTACTGGAGAAAGTTGTTATGTGCACTCACTCCATGTTAGAAGTGACAGTTTGTTGATCAGAAATATGGCTAGTTGTTGCTCCTTAGGTAGGTTGTGACATTGCTAACATGTTTAACACTTATGCATATATTTGCCCATGTTAAACTACAGATTTTGTAGTTGACCTGCATGACATTGGCACAGCCGCTTCATAGTTCACTAGCTTTGCCACATGATTTTGATGCATCAATTAGGTGCAGTTTCAGTAGCGGCTGGCATCTACTGGGGGGATTCAAATCGGTGCGTGGAAACATGGGCACACAAACTAAAAAAATAAAGAAAAAAGAAATCACTGACCAGATTGTGACGGACAACGTCCTCCTCACTCCGGACTTCTTCTGCTGGGACTGCAGTGCAGGCCCCACCAAACTCCCTCGACCAATCCTGGCCTGCTAACATGCTGTTAACCAGCACGTGAGCTGCTCCCTGATTGGTTAGAGCGGCCTCGCTCAGTGCTCCCCAGCATACTGGAGGCTACACTTCCTCTCAACCCAGCTGTCTTAAGACAGCTGGGTTAAGAGGCTTAAAGTGAGCATATCTGGCTGGCCGTTGCAAGATAGCTGGCCAAAGAGACATGCACACTTTAAACAGTGTAAAGACAGTCCTCCCTGGTGTCACTCAGCAGACCCTGCCCCCTCTTGATGCTCGTTCAGGATGGGCTGATGAAAAATAAAATGGGAATTAATTACTATTTTATTTTTCATTTCTGGCGCTTTGGGGGGCATTTAAATGGGGCGATGCTCCTCTGCTCCAATGGAGGAGCCTTCCCTGTGCAGTTCAAACATGTCACATGCATTGGTATACTATTTATTGTCAGCCTTCAACTATTTCTTTTTGCCAGAGAAGTTCTCATGGTGCACTTTAAAATACACATATGCATTGAAATGCCAGCCATCTTTATGTGGGACACACTAATGTTGTTACAATGAGCCGTGTACCCCACATTTATACATATTACATTGGATTTTCACATGTATGTGTATGACTCTGACTAGTAGGGGGTTGTACAGTTCTATGCCTTGATTTTGTCCTCATTGCTGTGGCAAATGCATGTTGAGACTGGTGTCCTGAGTACACTGTTGTGCCCTGTTCACTTTGGAATTTAATCTAAGGTGGTGATTGATGTATGACATGTTTAGCAGCATTGCGTTTGACTTAGAGCGGTTCTCATTGCTGGATATATGTGCTTTACATTTGGTCTACTTACTACATAGAGCAGGTAAGCCTTCACATGTATGTGTGTACGTAGACTGTCAGTATTGCTGAGACATATGTGTGTTTTTTACTGTTGGTGTCACAATGTTATCCACTATTGACATTTACACATCACTGGGGCCTACACTGACATGGCATACCACACATGGCCTTTCCACATACTTCTTCCTGTGTTACTCTTTGCACTTTGGGCAACATACAAGTTTACAGCCAAGTGTGACACACTTACTCATTTCCACAGTACTTGTTCTCAAACCACTGACCTTGTGGAGGTTTGACTGATAGCAGGAGGTTGTAGGCCTTTGAGGAAACACTCACCTCAGATATTTATCTTGTGTTGCTTTTGTACTCATATTTGCCTTGTCTGTCATGCCACACATCCAGGATTCTTTACCTGTGAATTTGATGTGGTTCCATCCATCCAAACAGTGAAATGACTCATTGCTACTCACTGACGTTCTGTTGATACTGCATTGACAGACTAGTAAGTGCATGCCTAATTGGCACATCATTGTGTCCACATTCCAGTGCATTGTTGCCTCTATATGCAGATGACACAAGGGCTCTGATTTTTGGGAAAATAGCACTGTGCAGTGCTGCCAGTTGTCTGTCTGCACTGTACTGCATCTCAGAAATAGGGAGGTGGTGCACAGTATTTAGGCCATACAGCACATTCTTGCCCTTTCCCCCTACACTGGCACAGAATGTGCTCGCTAGCACAAACATAGACACACGTGCACCACAGTACTTAAATGCCTGCATTGCATGCAGAATTGTCTTCGTGCAGGAGGGGACACCTCCACAGCTAAGTTTGCCACCGACTGCAGCACTCATAGGAAGTAGGATTGTCTTGGCTGACTTCAGTTCATTTTGCTTGTTACACATTACCTGAGAAACCCAATTGATTTGTCACATTGCATGGAGACACCCCATCAATAGTAGGGAAAAAAATGAACACTGGGCACAGTGTAAGATGCACAATAGTTGCAAATCAACTCCCAATTAGACAAAAATACCTCAAGTTTCATAAACATTTAACATACATACCTGACAACCATGTATCTACATATAGTAAGACAAACAATTTGATATGTTTATGATATATCTCTTTAATTAATATAGAATATAAAATATTTTTTTGAATTTCATTTTCAGTCTTTTTTTCCTCTAGTGAATTATTTCCTCTCTATAAACATGTACAATCATAGATAATAATATATCAATATACCCCATCAATACCCATGGAGCGCCACATTTGCACAAAGTGATCCTGTACTGCATTTGGGACAATTTTGCATTGCTCTTGACCTTTACGCCATTCAAAGGCACAGAAAGTTGCTTTGCGTTTCTCAAAATGTGTGACTTTGCATTGCAAGTGTACCATGATGCATTTATTTATTTATAAGGCTTTATATAGTGCAAACTTGACCCTAGAAGGGTATCAGAGCACTTTACAAATGGTTGGGCAAGTAGAAAACAGGACACCCAAGAAACATAAATGGTGACAATACCTTTTCAAATCGGGAAAATGACAGTGAGTTAAAAAACAGAACGTGGATGGCAAGTGCAAACTCTGATTGAAGAACTGTGTTAAATGAAATCAGTGACCAGATAAATGAGTCAGTGTGTTCGGGTATACTTTTGTTCATCAAAAGCAGTTTGACTTCTTTTTTGAATGATGTGATTGAAGGGTTCAGTCTGACTTCAGGGGGTAGGAAGTTCCAGATTCTAGGGGCCAATACAGAGAAAGCTCAGTTGTAGGTTTTATTTTGCCAAGATTTTTGAGGTTTAACTGTAAGGTGCTGGTGCTTTTAGAGGTTCTGCTACCACCAGACAGTACCGGTTTATCAGCTAGGTGATTGGTGTGTTGAAGTGTAGGATTTTATGGGTCATGCAACCAACTTTTAGCTGAATCCTTGATTTGCAAGGGAGCCAGTTTAGTGCCTTCAGATCAGGAGTGATGTGGTTGTTCCTTTTGAATCCAGTCATGAGCCTTGCAGCAGAGTTAATGCCCTGAGTGGGGCCAGCTTGGCTCTTGGCAGACCACATAGGGTTGTACTCCCATAGTCTAACTCGAGGATCACTAGAGCTTGCACGGTTTAGGGTCGTCGAAGGGGACGAAGGGTTTAATTTTTTTAGAATGTTCATTTGATGGTTTGTTCCTCTAGTGGCAGCACACTTTTCCTCTCAGACCAATGGCCCTATCTTCTTCAACAGACATAGAGATGTCTATTATGTCATGCATTTATTACTGTTAGTAGGTCTGTAATGTACTTCAGTTTTGCTTGCCAACAAGTAATCCATTTCCATATTGGATATTCTGGAAGTGGTCTTTGATAATGGAGTGCCTGAAGATGTAGGCATCATGCGCACTCCATGGGTACTTTGCCAGCACATTTTTAAACATCCCCTAATGGTCCATAATGGCCTGGATGTTTTTACAGTATGTTGTTTCCGGTAGTTTTGATGTTACTGCAGGGGGGACCTGTGTGCAATCCATGGCACCCAGCACATTTAGAAATCTGGCAATGGCACAGAAACCATGCTTGTTGCCCAGCTGCTGTTGTTGTGTCTAGGGGAAGAGGAGGTCTTGGGGTGTGAGGTGGATGATGGCATCCAAAACAGTGGGCAGAAAAAGATGGCTGCGATATTACTGCCACCCTGGCTCCTGTGATCTGGAATGAATCAGATGCCAGCATGTGGAGGACAGACATCAGTTAGACCTGCTTAGGGGTGTTGGTGGGCCTGGCAGATGATGGGTGGTGCCTAAGCCCTATCTGGCTCAGCAGTTCTATATTTGACACTTTCAAAAGTCGGTAATATGCGATAACCTCATCCTCCCTGAGGTCATTGAGGATAGTTCGCTGATGAAAATCATGCTCCTTTCTCCTGTGCTGCCTACATGGTGGAGGTGTTGATGGTGGTCTTCTCGTAAGTCCCAGCTGCAAAAATAGCACGTCCATGGCATAGTTGAGCTTGCTAAGTTGCTTTGTGTGGCTCTCATTAACGTATCACAGCCATTGCGTCATTTCGGGTTGCCGATGTGCAGGATATTTGTCACATTTAAGGCTCTGCGCACTGAGTGCTGACAATGTCAAAACCATAAATATCACTAAGTCAATTTCGGCTGGATTTTACCGGGAGAATGCTTACCTTGAATATATTATTCACTGCTTGACGCAGCCAGTTCTGGCACTGGTAATTTCCAATGCAGGCCTAACAAAACTGACAGATTTGGCCACAAGCATCAATGTGTAAAGATGGAGGACTGCATGCGCTGCCATCACCCAAAAATATTTACACAATGGCAGTGCAGGCCTCTCATAAATCAGCCCCTAGGAATTAAAAAGTAGTTTTTACATGGAGTTAATGTGTTTCAGCAACAATAAAGAAATGCAAAAAATCCCCTGATCAATGACAGTTTTTTATTCTGTGTGCTCATCTTGACACCACGTAACCCATCATTGAGGACAGTCAGGTAAAGAAAATAACTCCAGGTGAGGTGCTCTACATCTTCACTAGCATATGCATGTTTCATTCAAGACAATGAGGAAGGTTACATTAATACCGTGGTTTCAGTACAAGATGACCTGTACCTGAGGGTGAAAGGTTTTTACAGAGGTAACGATTCTTGTTGGTATCTCCTATGTTGTTACCGGTCATCGCAAGCTTTTAGGCTGCTATGGGGAACGACATGCGAGACCTGGAATTACAGAGACCATTCACCTATTGTGGGCCCTTTTCTGCTCTAATTTACTAAATGCTCTGAGCACATGGAAAATAAATCCGCAAATGCATTTTGTTTTTGCCCGATGAATTACCTCAGCCGGTAAAATGTGTTATATGCTGGGTATGAATAACCAAAATAAATCTATTTATATGCAGCATTACAACTCTATATGACTTGGAATGGCCACCAGTGATTGGACCATTAACACAATGTCATAAAAGGCAAATAAATTACATGTATTTGCCACAGACAAGGAATTTAATAGGGGCAAACATACTGAGTTTATATGCATATTGTTATGAGTTTTTTCATATAAGATAAACATTATTTAGGACAAAGAAAAGATTCAAAATATCCAACAATGAATTTGCCTCGAGGTTTGGTGCAAATTCATGAACTTTTCATAGATTGATCACAAAAGCCTGGAGGACTTCTAAAAAACTACAAAAACCTGAGTTTTCCGAGAGTACTTACGTGTGAAAAAAAGATGTCTGTGGAATTTTCACCAAGGACATACGTAATCATATTAAAATCTGAAATAACTGCATATATGCACATTAAACTTTTCTTGCAAAACTTTCTCCAGTAAACTGCTTGATGAGTTCTTCGTCCAGAACCGCAAACATTTGGAGTGTTTTCTCCTGATTAACACTAATGAATCACATTTACCCTTGCTGTTGACTGGAGTGAATTTACAATATCTTCACAGGGGGAAGGTGCTTATCGTTCACTTTACAGGATTATGCTTGCTGAATTACCTTTTGAGGACCATCCAAGAGCGACCATAAAGCCACCATAAAACCTAAACCTTTGTTTGAAATCCACCACGCTGGTGAATGTCTGCATTCTTTTCAATTCTATTTTCAGGGTACATCCCACCAATCCTGATTCTTTTATTCAGGATTGGGATCACCTCCCCACAAAAAGAAAGTTTTGGAATACCTAAATTCATTTAGAGGTCAGAATCAAAGCTTTGATAATGGAACTGCTTCTAAATAGTGTTCGTGCAATAGATTAGCATATACATAAAATATCAAAACACCAGAAAGCTGGGTGTCAATGACTCTGCTTCTGAAATAGTTAGCCAAAGGTGAAACAGTAAGTTATTGGTGAATCTATTTACAGTCTCTAGATTAGCCAAATACATGTTTTATTGCATAATTGCTTTTCTGTTTCACACTTGTTTCCAGCACCACAGAATCAACACCAGAGACTGTGAAAAGCTTTCCACAAATTGATGTATCTGCTGGTATTGGCACAAGCATCAAAGCTGACCTTGTAAATGGCCAGTGAATGCTGTGGCATGTTGCAGGGCACTATTGTGAATTACAATTTGTGTTTCAACAGTCAGCGTAGTAAATGTGATCTCTCTGTTAACCCAGTAAAAAAATTTCAGAAGGTCATCAAACTCACTCTGTTGGATTTTTTAAAATAAAAATATGGGGCAAAACAATCTTGGGGAAGAAAAATAATGCAAATTCTGCTATTATGTATAGCTCTCATTTAGAGCCATTTGCGTGAATAACTAGATTTTAAATCTTGTTATATACTACTATGACCTGGCATCAGCGGGAAACAAAAGCTAATTCCCACTGTTGCTGTTCCATAAAGGACTTCCAAGCTACTTTGACAGGGCTCTGAAAGAGCTTGTCAGTGTGGTGTTAGATCTCTGCTCCAATTAAGATCAGTGACCACATTCAAGTAGGGAAAGGGAAGGCGCAGAGGGTGGTGGGGATGGGTGCGTGTAAAGAGACTAGATATTGAGCCTGATTCACAAAGGTACACTTACACTTTTGTGTAAATTTACTACTTTCCGAGATTCACAAAGGTAAACTTAGTCCAAAAGTCTACCTTTACTACTTTTTGGTATTCACAAAGGTAAACTTAGACCAAAAGTCTAACTTTACTAACAGTAACTTACCTTTGCGAATACCAAAAAGTAGTACAGTTAGACTTTTGGTCCAAGTTTACTTTTGTGAATTCCAAAAAGTAGTAAACTTACGCAAAAGTGTAAGTTTACCTTTGTTAATCTGGCTCATTATTTTTATATATTTGGGGAATGGATTAAAGAAAGAGTGGTGTGGATTAGTGACAGGACATCAGGTTTTTGTTCTGTCATTTTAGGTAGAGATAGGCTGGTGCAAATGCTTAGGGTGGTAGAGGTGGGTGACAGGAGCCTAAGTATTGTTAAGTGTTTTATGTATGGTTGCTGTAGTAGGAACTGAATAGAAGATGTCATAGGGCAATGGCAGTAGTCCAGGATTTTTACTAAATTTGATTGGGAAGGAGAAGGTAAATGCAGAAGATGGTGAGGGTGGTAGTAGGAGACACTGTATATTTTTAATATACTAGGGAGGGGAAGGTAGAGGTCATGCAAAGTGTGGTGTGGGAGGATGAAAAAATACCAGGTATTCTTTTTTTAGTTGGGGAGAGAGGGAGGTGATGGGCAGAGAGTGGTGGGTGTAAGGGTTACATGGGCAAGGAGGCTGAGACATGTAAGGCCATGTTCTGCATAGCTCCACTATAAGTCCTTTAATCCCTGCATAGATGTTTATTGTCAGGGGCATGTGGTCTGGGTGGTGGGCCATGCATAACATAAAATTGTAGATGAGCAATAGCAATTAACAGGTGCATTGCGTCTCATGGAAGTTGTGAGTGATATCATTGACAACTCAAGTTTTCCTCTCATTGTCTGTTTAATTTACATCAGAACTCATTGGCGTAAAAAATGTCCCTTATTTATTGTTACCCATCTGTAAATATATATTTTCAGAGGGAGAAATAAGGTAATCATCTGGCTGAAAAAACCTTTTGGAAGAAACTATACCCGCATGTGAGATTTTTCGGTGGCACCAAACATTGCAGGGTCATGATTTGCATTGTTTCTCACCGTCGCAAAATATTGCATACAGAATATAATTTTTCACTTCTTTTGAATAAGGCCTAATGTGGCAAAAAATATTTCCATGAGTGCCTGTATATTAGTTGACAGTTAAGGGCTTCTATCACAATGACCTTAAGTGCTGGAAAGCACACTGGTAAATGTTCCATCATAGAAAGAGCAATTTGCTGCAATTGGTGTGAAAAATTGGTCATTTTATACATGTATTTTTCTGAAATTAATGAATCCACTTTTGCATTACAATGGAAGTGTGAAAGAACTTTGCTTTGCAGTCACATATTTTCTGATCTTAAAATCTACCATATATGAAGCAGTTCTTGAAAATGGATATTCCGAAAATGCATTTGAGAAGAATTGTTACATCAATATCTTGTTGCCTGCTTAATTCATTTTTACTTAACTTTTTAAACAAATTATTTGGCGGACCTGAACATTATCTGATAGTGTTTTCCCCATGTAAATTTTACTACTCAGTTGTAGTAATAAACTGGAATTTGATATTTCCAGTGTAGTAATAAATGTGTTAATGTGTGTGTACATGGGCTGGATACTTATCAACACGAGTTTCCTAGCTCCATGTCTTCATTGCTTCATGGTTAAAGCACTCTTAAAAAAACCCCAGCTAGATCCATCGGACCTGTCCAACTATAGGCCAATATCCCTGCTCCCGGGCATTAGTAAAGTCACCGAGAAATTGGTAAACATTCAACTATCCCAGTTCCTCGAAACAAATAAACTGCTCCGACAATCCCAAACCGGTTTTCGCCCAGGCCATGGAACTGACACCGCACTCCTTGCAGTGATTGAAGAGGCAAGGGGCCTACTAGATTCAGGAGGATCAGTGGCAGTGATCCTCCTGGATCTAAGTGCAGCCTTCGACACGGTCAACCACCGTGTCCTTCTGAGTAGACTGACAAATGCAGGACTTACCGGGACAGCTATCAAATGGATCGAATCCTATCTTACAGGACGCACCTTTCAAGTATGGGATGACAGCCACCACTCATGCACCCTCCCACTCACTAGCGGCGTTCCCCAGGGCTCCTCCCTAAGCCCGACGCTTTTTAACGTCTATATGGCCCCCCTCGAGGACGTGGTAACACCTTTTAACATCAAAATGGTGAGTTACGCTGACGACACCCAACTAGTCGTCTCCCTGTCCCAGCTGATTGACCATCCTGAAAATCTTACCAACTGCCTCATAAACATCCACAACTGGATGAACGAATCATCTTTGAAACTGAATGGGACCAAGACTGAGGTAATGTTACTCGGCAAGCAATGGACAACTATCCCTCCCACGATATGGCCCGATGTGTTCGGCGAAATCCCCTCCCCCAAATCGGAAATCAAGACACTCGGGGTATGGCTAGAGCCACAGCTTACAATGAAGACCCAGGCAACCAAAACTTCGGGCACATGCTTTGGGCTCATGCGGACGACCCGTAAAATTCTGCCCTTACTACCACCCATGTCCAGAAAGCTCCTTATCCAAGGCCTAGTGTTGTCCCGTTTGGACTACAGCAATCTGGTCTATTTGGGAGCCCCCGAGGCTACCATCATGAAACTCCAGCGGACACAAAACGCGGCAGCACGCATGATTACCAACACCCCCTCCAGATTATCCGCCAAGCCAGCCCTCAAAGCCCTGCATTGGCTGCCTGTGCGCCAAAGGGTGCACTTTAAAGCAATGTGTATCACACACAAGCTCTACAACGGATCTGGCCCTGCGACCCTCAGTGAAATGATCACTCCTTATACAGCAACCAGATCGCTACGATCTCAAAATGAGAATCTAGTCCGCATCCCCAGATTCAAAAAAGTCCGCACAGGAGGTCGTCAATTCTCAGTTCAGGCGGCTAAGGGCTGGAACGCACTCCCTTGCGCCCTCAGACTGGAATCCAACTTCCTTGCGTTCCGAAAAAAATTAAAGACCCATCTGTTCCCCAAATAATACCCTTCGGCTTCCTCCCCTCTCAACAGGATTCAAGCTACATAGCGCGGGGATGCCCTTGGGTCACCAGGCGCTTTAGAAATCGCTTAAATAAAAAATAAATAAATAAATAAAATAAATTGATTTGTAACACCCTTAAATTCAGTATATAGGTGACACCCCGAGACTTGAATATCAAATTCGATGGGCAACAAAAGACCAGTGTAAAGAGGAATTGCTTCTCGAGAACTGAAGCCCTGCTGCAGAATAAAAGTGCAAAAAAAAAACAATTGATGGACAGAATGCAAAACAATGCCATACATTCATCCCCAGTACAGAGATCTGGGACAAAATCCATTGTTCTTTTGCTCCCCATGCCATTCAAGGTTGAACCCAGCCATATGCAAATCAGTCTTGACCCTGCGCCCAATGGAAACAGTCCAGCCCGACCTGGAAACAGGCATCCCAGGACTGGTTTCAGGGTTTCACCCATTACCAGCCAGGATAGATTGACTCCAGTGGCATGGAGAGCACGGGACCCACGTCTGGGCATAACACTCCCACTCGGGGTGACAAATACAAAAAAACCAATTGATTGACAGAATGCAGATCAATGTCACACATTCAGCCCAGATCTGGGCCTAAATCCATTGTTTTTTTGCTCCCCATGTCATTCCAGTTTGAACCCAGCCATATGCAAATCAGTCTTGACCCTGTGCCCAATTGGAACAGTCCAGCCCAAACTGCCAGGCCTTTTCCTCCCTGGACTGGAAACAAGCATCCTAGGACTGGTTCGGGGTTTCACCCCTCATCAGCTAGGATAGTCTAAGGACCCGTTTTGGAGTTTCACCCCTCATCAGGATATTAAGGCTAGTGGCGTTGTACCTGCCTTCATTTTATTTCAACTTTATGTTATTCTAATTCCTTTGTGGGTGTTAAGCTGCAGCCGAGCCCGGAGCTCCAATCTTTTTAATAATTTTATAACTTTTTAGTCTGCCCAGTTCTTTACCACCACTGTTTCCTCACTCGCTCTCCGGTCCACCGTGGGCTCCCTCCCGATTGAGTGGAGAGAGTGAGCAAGCCAATTGTTGCCCTCCCCCAACTTACGGTTTTTGGAACTGCTGGGTTGACAGGCTAGTTGTTCTTAGCCATAAACTATTTAAGGAATATTACACCGCGGACGGGCAGTAGATATTAAAGCTGATAACGTTGTAACTGCTTTCATTTTATTTCAACTTTCTTTTATTCTAATTTTGTTTTGTTAAGGGTTTAGCATGAGTGCCTTTGTTTGGTGACCTTTGTGTGGGTGTTAAGCTGCTGCTGAGTGCTCAGCTCCTGTCTTTTTAATAATTTATAACTCATTAACTTATAGTTTGCCCAGTTCTTCACCACTGCTGTTTCCCCACTCACCAGCAAGCCAATTGTTACCCTCCCCCCCAACTTCCATTTTTTGGAACTTCTGGGTTGACGGTCTAGTTGTTCTTAGCCATGAACTATTTAGGGAATGGACAAAGGCATGCCCGTCTGCGCCCATCCGTACCCAGCCATCGCCAGGAGCCAGGACAGTGCTCCTTGCACCATTGACTCTTTAACTAGATAAACTTACTCTGCCTTCGAACTTAAACACATCAGCCAGCTGGCTAACACTATGGACAGCTCAAATAGATGTCACACAAGCTCTCTAGCTCTCAACCTTGTAGGACTGTTCTCATGCAAATATTGCCGCTTTCAAAGTATCAAAGAAATACTAGTTTAGGGAGTTCAACATACTCTTCAAGATCCCCCAGACGACTCTAAGCCTGAATTCATCTCTCCTCTGACTCCCTATAGTCAGGCTTCTCATAGCTCCACTTATAGTTGCAGAGCCTTTCTAATATATGTAAGATCTCTGCCCAAACATGCTACTGAAATTTGGGATTTAATTAATTCAGACTCCCCTGACTTAGGTTTCCTAACGGAAACATGGCATAAACGCTTCTCCACACCGGCTATCACTCTAGCTCTCCCGGAAAAGTATTGAATTCTAAATCTAAACAGAGATAGCAAAGTGGGAAGAGGCATTGCTATTGTTTATAAAGCATCTTTGAAAATAGTTGTTACAGACACAGTCTTGGATATTGATCTGTATTTTTAAGATTGAACTTAAACCCCCAGAATGCTGGAAAGGTGCCATGGTATACCGTCAAGCCGTGACCGCTTAAAGATTTCTCTCTAAAATTGATGGAAAGGATTGCTCCCCATGTTATCTCTTCCAAACAATTTCTCTTCTTAGGGGACTTCAACATCCATAGTGATATGGCTTCTGTAGGTTTGGAATAGATTAACGCAGGGCCTACGTATTCTGCAGTTCATACTTTAGATCTTATTCTCACTAACTCACCCCGTATACACTCCGACCCCCCCTGCCCTATGGTTTGGATGGACTACTCCCTGATTAATTTTCAGATAAATGGTACCCAATTGACTGGCACACATACCCCTCCCACCTGCAATATTAACAGATAATGTCATAAGATTACAGAAGATGATTTTGCAAAGGAGTTCGTACCCCCCACTTCTGATAAACCTGATGATATTAATACTAAAATAAACAAACTCTATGAAGCCATTAAATCAGTTACTGATATTCTGGCTCCACCTAGGAAACATTTTAACCCCCAAAGAAAGCATGCAGCTTGGTTCACTCCTGAACTATGTAGAGAGAAATCTAATTGCGAAAAATTGGAGAAGACGAGGCGAAAAACACAAACTCGGACAGAGAAAGAAACTAATAAAAACGCTGCAGCTCTTTACCATAAAAACATCAAGATAGCTCGGAAAGCCCATATCTCCTCTCAATTAAGTCACGCTCCTAACTCTTCTAAAGAACTCTACAAAGTATTTAAATCATTTACGACACCTAGGGCCTGCATTAATCCGACCTCTCTCTCTCAAGATTTATGTGAAAGCATCTCCACTTTTTTGAAGAAAAAGACAACCAAATATACAATAAATTTCCTGGTGACTCTGATACTCCAGATACTTCTACCAAACTCTCTCTAGCTCCTAGAGGAAAAGAAGCCGCCCTTATGAGCTTTCCATTTTTGCAGGTTTCTAAAGTAGAAGAGATGCTAAGAACAGCTAAATCAGGATCTCCTGTCAATTTAATGCCAACTAGCATGTTTGCCTTATTGCGATGCATCTTTCTCCTTCCATCTGCACTTCATTCAACTTATCGTTGAGTGAGGGGAAAGTACCCCAGGTATGGAAAGCAGCTCATGTGCTTCTGATTTGTAAAAAGGCTAATATACCCCCAACAGAATTATCAAAATATTGTCCCATCTCACTTCTTCCGCTCATGAGCAAACTACTTTAAGGATATATTAATGGGAAGCCTATGAAGTACTTAGAATACCAAGCCTGTCTTGACTACTCGCAGTTGGGTTTTAGATCAAATTACTCTACCGAATCTACTCTTATAGGTGTTACAGATTTTTTATTAGACTTTCTTGGACAATAACAAGGCAGTATTGTTAGTGCTGCTGGACTTGTCTGTAGCTTTCAATACAGTATCCCACCATGAGATACTTCAAAGACTCTATGAAATTGGAATTCAAGGTCCTGCCCTTCAATGGTTCTCAAGCTTTTTGGAGCAGCGGACACAGACAGTTAATTTGGGTCCCTACCGCTCTTGTGTTAGACCTCTCACAAAGGGGGTTACTGTGGTCCGCTGACTGCCCCCATCCCTACAACAACACCAAAGAACTTGGGAGTCCATCTAGATCAATTTCTATCTATGAGAGATCAAGTAGCATCTACTTCAGGTACCTGTTTTCATACACTGAGACTTCTAAGAAGAGTGTTCCATCTCCTCCCTTTTTCAGTACATAAGAGCCTGATTCAAGCATTAGTAATCAGTCGTCTTGACTACTGCAATGCCCTTCTAGCAGCAGCAAATTAAGCTGTGTTGAACAGGGTGCAAGTGGTTCAGAACACAGCAGTGTGGCTGGCCCTCAATATGTCCGCTAGAACAGCTCTCTCCCATTATTGAGATGTCTTCATTGGCTCCCTATTTGCAAAAGAATTAAGTTTAAAGTCTGCTGTTTGGTCCATAAAGCAGTTAATGACAGAGATCTTATTTATCTGATGGAAAAACTCACTCGCTACCTACCGAGCAGATCACTGCGCTCTGGGAGAATGCCCTTCTTATGGTCCCTGTGGCTAACAAGCTCTACTCCGGTGGGAGAACTTTCTCCTACCTTGCTCCACAATATTGGAACTCGCTCCCTATACACTTATGTAAGTGCTCGGATTTCTTTAAGTTCAGGAAACTTTTGTAAACGGAACTCTTCAACAATTGCTCCCCTTTCCTAGCCTTCATACCTCCATTCACAGCGCGGAGAAACCCCTTCAGGGGTGAGTCCAGCGCTCTATAAGCTCATTCATTCATTCATTCATTAATCAGCCAGGATAAGCATGGGGAGCAACAAGACTATGGATTTAGGCCCAGATCTCTATACTTGGGTGAATGTATGCCATTGTTCTGCATTCTGTCCATTAATTGTTCTTTTTGCAGAAGAAAAAGGCACCCAGCCCTGCCTACTTCTCCTAGGACTCGACAATCAGTGCTGCTGTGTCTCCCTGAAAATTAAAAGGACCCAGACAGTCCCAGAGCACCTCCAACCTTCATGAAATCACCAAGAAGCTCCCTTGGAGTGGAGCTATTAATCACATGCACACTGAATATACAGCATTCCATTTTGTCAACATGATACTCCTCAACGACCTCCAAGCAGCACCAAAACTAGAAGAGATACAACAGCTCCGGAGGGGCAGGTATGTCTCCTCATCATGTTTGGAGGCATCAGGACCTACCGGAGCTGCACTGTACCAAAATCTGGAGCACCGGACCCCCAACTGCAAATACCAAGAAAAAGAGTCCACGCTGGACTTCCAAATCACCAGATGCAAGCACCCATCAAAGGACGTCAAGACACCTGAGATTTACTTCCTGGTTGGCCCAGTTTTCCCGAGATCATCATCCCCTTTGGTTTTGCTTTGTTCACCCTAAGTTGGCAGGGTATGCCCAGACGTGGGTGCCTTGCTCACTTTGCCACTGGATTCAAGATAGCCTGGCTGATGAGGGTTATAAACCTGAAACCGGTCCCAGGATGCTTGTTTCCGGTCCAGGGAAGACATGGCTTGGCAGTTCGGGCTGCACTGTTCCCATGAGGCACAGGGTCAGACTGATTTGCATATGGCCATGTCTGAACTAGGGTGGAGGAGTGAGCTAAAGAATGACGATGGATTAAACCCAGATCAGTTGACTGGGGGTGAGTGTTTCCAATGTTCAGCACTCCATCCATCATCCCCTTTGGTTTTGCTCTAAACAACTAACTAATCATTAAAATGGGGAAAAGAAAGGCAGAATCCAGTAAAGGTCCTTCCAGAAGAAAATGGCGGTGTACATAATGTTTCAGATCATTTGTGGATTAGTGAGGAGGATAGTGAATCCCAACCTCCGTTAAAGCGTCCAAGAAATCTGGAGGGTGAAAATAGGATCATACAAGAGGATATTCTTAGCCAAAAAACTCAGAGTACTAAAAAGCAAAATAGGGTGATTAAGCGAAAAAAGGCATTAAATTCAACACAAGTAGGTCAGAGTGTGAGACAACCAACACTGAAGGAGCCTCATTGCACAATGGATGATTGAAGAAAAGTTTCTAAAAGAGTCACTAGGAAAGATGGATGAGAGGCTCAAAAGTATAGAGGCAGTTTTGGAGAAACTCCTCAATAAGAACATGACACACACTAACAATGATAAGAGTGAAAGCGGGGACCTCATGAGAACTAGGATGACTAGAGCATTAAATGCGATATCATTGGAAACTGTAAATATTCAAACCATAAGTGAGCAAGAAGAGTTAAAGCAATCAAATCAGGCCAACCAGTTAGGAACAAAAGGATTGATAACCCAGTCTGGCATAGAAAGTTCTTATCAAAATTCAAATGGATGAAGAGAAGAACAAGGAAATCATCAGGGGAGGGAAGTAAATGACATCCCCCCACACTAAAGCCAACAAAATCCTAATATCATGTATATCCCAAAATTCAATACTGAATCCACTGTTCGAGCCCTGGATCTCCCTCCCGAAGCAACCCCCTATACTGTAATCTTGACAAATAACCCGCAGCTTTCTACCAGTCAAAAAGAATCCGGGGTGGCATTAAGAAACAAATCCCTATATTGGTTGAGCACCAGGACTGGACTAAATATGGCACTCTTCTTAGAATTTAAAATGGTCAGGAGAACGGCCTGGGTAGGTAAAACCCAGAAAGCGCTTCCAGGGGATTGAGTGGTTTTGACTTTTGGTTCCCCTCATCTGGTGAGAACTAGTTTACAGCGACTAGGGAGTGATTTTATTAGCCCCCAAAAATGTTAAGGTTGTGCCTCTAGATCACTTTTATAAACCCCCAAATGTATTGGGAATTACAAATAGAAACAGGAATTACATAGGTGAGAGATACCTGTGGCTCAATGTTCAATCAACAAATCGGTTCGAAAGTCTGAACAATCTAGAAGAGTTAGACTGACTGGAAAAGGAGGTTACACCACAATATGGAAATAAGAAGGTGGTAGTTAAGGAGGTTACACCACAATATGGAAATAAGAAGGTGGTAGTTAACGATAAGCTTACTAATTTAAATTCTAATAGCCTTTTTAAACATTATATAGCGCCAAATAGCTCTCCGGAATTATTGCTGATAGAGGGCAAAATTCCAGCATTACAGGAGATGACTAAGGTAGTCCCCAGAACCAGTCAAAGGGTAGAGGACAATGTACCGAATTCAGGAAAAAGTCAGTCACAGACTCCATCGACTGTCCATATCGTACAAACTATAGATGAAATTACATTAAAAAGAGCATGTAGAAAAGCCGCCAATCTAACAAAAATGGTTTACTGGAATATAGCTGGACTAAGGACAAAGTTAGGTTACCCGCTGTGGTGTGATTTTATTTTAGAGTTTTCTATTCTGTGTTTCCAAGAGACGTGGCTAAAGGAGGCCATTCACATAAATGGGTATCAAACTTATCACACGGCAGCTGTGGCAGGGAAACACAGGAGGGCTAAGGGGGGCTTAGCTATTTACATATCTAACGTGTTAAAATGTCAAAAAAATAGAACTGAAATATGAGGAAAAATATTATCAAGTGTTGCTATTGGATATTGTTAATAAGTATAGAGTTGTATTGGTAAATTTTTATAATAATGGCCAATTGAATCATATTGGTGGAATCCTGGAAAAACTAAATAATGTTTTGAAAAAGGTCCAAAGTGAAGAGAAAGGGGATGTGTTTATTATATGGGGGGGGATTTTAATATAGCACTATGCCCAAATAATGGCAAGGATATATATGAAATTATGAATGAGGAGGAGAAAAGTGAAACCCATTTCCCACATTCACAGTACGGTAATGTTCTAAATGAAATGATGTGTGGTCACGATCCGGGTTTTGCAAATGAAATAAGCACCAACCCAGTTCCTTTCAAAAGTACTTTTAATGGAAGAGGATGCTCTACCACAATAGATTTTATCTTAATTTCAAATAGTTATGCGTCGAGGGTGAAATCATTTGAAACTCATGAAATCATTCTGAGCGATCACTTTCCACAGAGCATATCCCCGACACAAGTAACAAAACAAACAAACCAAGAACACAAACGTATTCACGTCCCGCAAAATTTGGACATGAACAGAGTTGATGGTTATGGCTTGAAATGGTTGATGATGGACCCTCTAGAAACCAAGAAGAGAATTGTGGCAAACAGCAATTCGACAATGGTGGCCATCCTAGATGAGAATGCAACACATGAAATGGTTTTAATTGCTTTTCAGCACATCACAAGGGCCATTAAAGACACTCTTTGGGTACAAAATACAAAATCATCTAGAATGATAAACGGTTGGTTTGATACAAAGTGTACGATGGCACATGCAACCTTGAAAAATTTGGCCCACAGCACCCTCAGGCACCCAATAGCATTAAGAGAGGCAAGGAGGGACTATCAAAATGCGATAAAAGCACGTAAAGAGGAACTAAGAGAAGAATTCTGGCAAACCCTACAGGAAACAACTATGTCCAAGGATGGGGCAGTTTTTTGGAGGACTGTGAGGGAACCCTTCCTGGAGTAGGGGGATGCTCCTTCCATTGAACTTGTGATCACAGAAGTACAATGGATGGAGAATTTCTCGAAAATTTGTAATAATGTTGACTGTATTAATGCTGTGGAAACTTACAAGGAGGATGGCGATGAAATTACATCACTATGTCCAAAAAAATCAACCGATCTCCAGGTTACCCTGGATGAGGTAAATACGGCGATCATGGCCAGTAAGGGAGGGAAAGCTCCTGGACCAGACGGGATCCCAGTTGATCTATTAAAAAATAATATAGCATTACGGGGCCCCTACTTACACAAGTAATCATGGCTAGTTGTTCCTCCAAGCTCATAGAGTCACGGCCAGAATCTATTTTAGTTCCCATTTTTAAAAAAGGCAATAGACAGGATCCCACCTGCTATCGACCTATATCCTTGTTAGATTCCTCGGCAAAAATTGTGGGACATATTGTGTTAGAGTGACTACAAGCCTGGGTCGAGGAGAACAAGATACTCTCAGACCTGCAATTTGGATTTCGTATGGGATTGGGAACTACTGAACAAAGATAAATCTGAGTATTTTTATTGGTAAATATACTCTTTTGAAAAAAAGAAAGACTGTTTTTAGCAATTGTTGACCTTACCGAAGCCTTCGACTGTGTAAGACACAATAGGCTTTGGAGAGTGCTCCAGGATTTAGGGGTAGACTGCACCATCATATGCTTTCTAAAACAACTTTACCAGAATGCCAAGGCCAGAGTATACTACGGTCCCAATGGAGAGTGTACAGCACCATTCCAAATCAAGAGAGGGGTTAGGCAAGGATGCGTGTTGGCTCCCTTCCTTTTTAAACTTCATATTAATGGGTTAAGTCAAGCTTTGACAAATGCCGTCCAAGATTTCCCCACGATTAAAGGGCGGGCCATACCGGCAGTATTGTATGCAGATGACACCGTCCTGATGTGCCGCACCCAAGTGGGCTTGCAAAGACTATTGGATAGCTTTGCAGCCTTTATTCATGATCTAGGTTTAAGGGTGAACACAACAAAAACCAATGCAGAGATATGTTTATTGATGGACAAAAACTTAGATTTTACTAATAGTTTTAGTTATTTGGGAATTTTATGCAACCATAAAGCCATATGGGTTCAGGCGGTGCATGCGAGAAAAGTTGCTTTTATGAAAACTAACACAGTCCTAGTGAACTTCTCAATAAAATTAGGTAGGAGGCCGCCACAAGCGTTATTACAAATCTATAGGGCTAAGTTTGTCTCGACGGCTATAGATGGTGCAATACTTTGGGGACATTGTAACGTTCAATCTTTACAAATTGTTGAAAATCAGTTCTGAAGATAAGCAGATAGTGGCAGTGATGCAGGGACCTGTGCTGTGGCGGTAACCGTAATGGGCATCTGTAGCGCTTTTAAAAACATATCAGTGAACTGATATCTGCACTGTTTTTATACCAAACTGGAAATAATAATTTTAATTTAAGGGCTACTCATGTTCTCAATGACTGCTCAATTTCACCTGGTCTGAGTGTTTCTTTCCCGCCCCGGTCCGTCGCGGCGTTTGAGTGCCGATTGAACAGAGGGCAGGGAAAGCAGGTAGAGCACTTCTGGTCTCCCGGGCTGGGCTGCAGTTAGTGGTCTAGTGTGGAGGCGGGAGGACACTACATAAGGCGCATGCCTGCACAGACAAGCAGTGGCGAAAAGCAAATAGTGGCAGTGTCTGCAGAGACGCGTGCTGTGGGGGCAACTGTAAGGGGCATCTGAAACACTTTTAAAAACATATCACTGAACTGATATCTGCACTGTTTTTATACCTAACTGGAAATAATAATTTTAATTTAAGGGCTACTCTCGGTCTCAATGACTGCTCAATTTCACCTGGTCTGAGTGTTTCTTTCCTGCCCCGGTCCGTCGCGGCGCTTGAGCGTCGATTGAATGGAGGGCAGGGAAAGGAGGTGGAGCACTTCCGGTCTCCCGGTCTAGGCTGCAGTTAGCGGTCTAGTGTGGCGGCGTGAGGGCACTACCTAAGGCGCATGCCTGAACAGACAAGCAGTGGCGAAAAGCAAATAGTGGCAGTGTCTGCAGAGACGCGTGCTGTGGGGGCAACTGTAAGGGGCATCTGAAGCGCTTATAAAAACATATCACTGAACTGAATTCTGCACTGTTTTTATACCGAACTGGAAATAATAATTTTAATTTAAGGGCTACTCAGAGTCTCAATGACTGCTGAGTTTCAACTGGTCTGAGTGTTTCTTTACCGCCCTGGTCCATCGCGGTGTTTGAGCGCCGATTGAACGGAGGGCAGGGAAAGGAGGTGGAGCACTTCTGGTCTCCCGGTCTGGGCTGCAGTTAGCGGTCTAGTGTGGAGGTGGGAGGGCACTACATAAGGCGCATGCCTGAACGGAATGCCAGCGGACGCGAAACAGCAGGCGCTCTGCCGGCATACCAAAGACAAGCCTGTCTGCGCCCGACCGGGCCCAGGGGCAAGGAACCCTGGTCAAAAATTGCCTACTCCAGGGAAGAACTCATGAAACTAAAAAATACACCACACGCGCTGGCTTTCCTGGACTCACTAGTAGAAAACCTCTGCTTAAATAAGCTGCCAGTAGACACCAGGGATCCACCGAGGAGTGCTACGCTGGGTGATAGGGCTACAGATTCCAGGTTAGAGGCACCTTTTGGCCTAACGACTGCTCTTCTGAACACCCGGTCTCTCCAAAAGCACAATTTAGAGATTTTTACATTACTCCAGGAAAAGAAGCTTGACCTCCTCCCACTAATGGAGACCTGGTTAGAGGAATCCTCCGGTCCCGATATAGTGGCCTCCCTCCCCCCAGATTACGACATCTTAACGTATAATCGACAGGGGAACAAAAGAGAGGGCGGAGTTGCAGTTTGCAGCTGCAGGTAACTTACTACCGAGAAAATAGTTGCGGAGAGCCTGGATGGGACAGAGGTACTGGGGATTAAGATCGGGCTTAAATCATCTTGCCTGATAGTGGTAGTGGTATACTGCCCCCCCTCCCCCCAGCCAAACCCACTATTCAATGATCTGTTCCATGAAGTGATTAGTGATCTGTGCTCAAGATACCAACAGATCCTGGTATTAGGGGATTTCAACTATCATTGGGATCTAACACCCAAGGATTGTGTATCTAGTAGGTTCGGAGAGGCTATGACTATGTTGGGGATGCAGCAAATTGTGGAGTCCCCCACCCACGTGAAGGGGCATACTCTAGACCTTATTTGGACCACGTCCTCAGTCAAGATACATACAGATTTCAGACCATGTAGTTGGTCAGATCACTATCTGATCAGCATTCAACTCCCAGTGGATAGCCGCCCTACACACCTACCCCCAATCTGGAGGGCAGCTTGGATTTGGCGTAAGATAGAGGACGCCAAGCTGAGGGAAGCAGTAAATAAGACAGCACATGCAGGATCACAGTCCGGGGATCAGGACCTGGCGTACGAAAACCTCACTTCCGGATTAAGGGCAGCCTTCATTATGGTGGCTCCCACGTAAAGGGAAGGGGCAACAGACAGTAGGAAGGGTGCCCTCTGGTACACGCAAGAACTAAGAGCTGTAAAACAGGCTCTCCGTCAATGCGAAAGGCACTGGCGGAAATCATACAACCTAGAATCCCAGGAGAAGTATAAAACAACATTAGCCCTCTACAAAAAATCAATCATTAGATCCAAATCCGTGTACTATGAAGGGAGGATTAGGGAGGCTACAAATATTCAGAGAGAGACCTTCAACGTACTCAAGGAGTTGAGTCGCACAAAAGAACAAAGGATGGTCGCTAACCAAGCGGACTGTGAAAAGGTACAGTACTTCTTCCTAGCCAAGGTCAAAAACATCATCACTGAAATAAGCAATACTTGCATTACCCCCTGCCCCCTATCAGTGGTGGACCGGCCAGAGTTTCTAGACACTTCTTTCTCAACCTTCCCGGCACTCGACTCAAATGGTCTAGCCCACATTGTGGCCAAAGTAAAATCCGGGTCACCAGAAGATCCCTGACCCCCTTTGGTGTTCAAAAGAGCTATTTCGGCAGTAGAGTCAGAAGTGCTATCCCTAATAAATCTCTCCTTAACTACAGGGAAGGTACCCCAAAAATTTAAAGAAGCCATGATGATCCCACTGCCGAAAAAAGCTGGGGAAGACATGAACAATTTGAAAAACTTTCAACCAATCTCTCAGCTGCCTTTCCTGGCAAAAGTTCTCGAGCAACATGTGCTCAGAGCCCTCTCGTCCTTCTTGGAAGAACATCAGCTGTTACACACACGACAAGCAGGATTCGGGGCACACAACAGCAATGAGTTGGTGACACTCTCGGTGCTGGATGAATTGAGGCTAGCAGCTGACAAGAAGATTCCCTCGGCACTGATCTTATTAGATCTCTCAGCCGCGTTTGACACGGTGGACCATGCGAAGCTTCTGGCCCATGTCCGACGGCTGGGAGTCACCGGGATGGTACGCCACTGGATTACCTCCTTCCTGGAAAATCGGTCTGAAAAAGTCCAGCTAGGAGAATGTAGGTCCAGGCAGGCTGCTCTGTGTTGGGGGGGTCCCACAGGGCTCCGCATTATCCCCCTTGCTATTCAATTTTTACCTCCAGCCATTGGTTGAAGCACTGGCAAAACTAGACAGTCAGGTGTTCAACTACGGTGATGACACCCAGTTAATTGTACGAGTTGATAACTGTCCCCAAGCACAGCACAACGTCCAGAATATCCTCCGGCTAACCATGAACTGGATGACCTCTAACTCACTGAAGGGAAACCCGGATAAGACAGAGGTGCTGGCTCTAACTACAGAGGCCTCACCCTGGTCAAACCTCTTCTGGTCCCAAGAGCTCATCACCACACCAACACCAGTGCCTGCTGTAACGAGCCTGGGTATCAAACTGGACACTAAACTAACCTTAAATAATCAGGTGTCAGCTGTAGAGGAATCTGCACTGGTCTGATGCGGCAACTCTGCAAGCTCGGGACCCTGCTGTCATTCTCTACCATGCGTACCGTCGTGACGGCCCTAATACTGTCACGTCTGGACTACGGCAATGCAGTACACACAGGGCTCCCTGACAAACTCCTGGGGAAACTTTAGGTGTTTTTAAATAATGCGGCAAGGCTGATTTTTAAACTACCAAGAAGAGCACATTCTACTCCCCTGCTAAAAAGCAGAGGGTCAGGTCAAGGGTCTGTGCATTGCGCATAAAGCACAGCATGGAGTTGCACCCAAATATATCAAAGATCACCTGAAGCCCTATGTGCCTGGACCCTACCTCTGGTCAGTTGAGGCTAGCCTGTTAGCCTGCCTGCGCTTTAACAGAGCTTCATTGGGGGGGCGGGCTTTCTCAGTAGTGATTCCCCAGATCTGGAACAGGCTCCCGAACAATATGCGCAGGGAACCCACGCTACTTCCATTAAGGAAGAAACTCAAAACCATCCTATTTACTGAGGCATTTGGTTAATCCCACCGACAGCGCACTGTATATCCTCGGGACCAAGGGACCCCTGGCTCATGGTCCACGCTGCAAGCGCCTAGAGACCTTTTTGGTGATTAGCGCTCTATACATATAATCTAACATTAACATTAACATATATTTTGGCACTACCGAGTAGTGCATCATCGTAAGTTTGCCATTCGGAATTGGAGGTTCCGTTCATAACAGATCTAATTAAAATTGAACCAATTATGTTCTGGTATAGGATATGGATATGTGCAGAAACTAATTTAAATCGGAGATTTCAACTGATGTTTTAAGTATGAACGGTGTTTTAAGAATTAAATGGTTAAAATATCTTCGGGATTTTTTGTATGACTTAGGCTATCCATAGTTTTATAATGAACCAAGCACAATGAGTACCATTTCAAGAAAAGAGCTGAAAGCCAAAAGTATGTCCTGTGATGATATATCAGAGCATGGCTAATCAGTTGGTAGGGAATAAGAAGGATACGTGATCCAGTCGCCTTCCAATTAATAGTTTTATATCAAAAAAGAGTGGATCACTTGAACCTGTTATCCAGGGTTTGGTGGTTATTCGGCCGTTCCTTAAAAAACCCTCATTCACGTTTTTAGGTGGATTGTCTGGCGGTATATCTTGGTTCTCCGCCTCGATAACGTGACTGCATCATCATCGGGTTTAGTGTTGTGCTACCTCCACCTGGAGGAAAACCACTGGATATTACAGTAGCGATCAGAGATCAAAAATGGACAGAGTGCTCATGTGTCGTGAAATAGTGAAAGTTAAAAAAGGATGTTTTCTCATGCTACCTAGTCCAATAGGTGGGTCGACATGTTTCAGCTCTTTACGTGCCCATCAAGCAGGAAGACAGCGTCAGCACAAGTCGTGCAGAGCGGAAATCCCGCCCGACTACGCTGCCATTCTTCCTAAGAAGCCCTAAATCGGAGCTTTTAAGGTACTAACCTTTTACTAGGAGATCAGTGAAAAATATTCCGAACTCCTCACTTTTAAAGTGGACAATATCCTTCTTTAAGATAACACCCCCTGGTCCTGATGAAAGCTCACCTGACCCTGCTGGGCACGTAAAGAGCTGAAACATGTCGACCCACCTATTGGACTGACTGTACAGCGGACACATTAACTGCCATTTCTGTACAATTTCCCCTATTTTTATTCTTTTTCCACGCAGCAGACAACAATAAAGACTAAAGTCTAGGTAGCATGAGAAAACATCCTTTTTTAACTTTCACTATTTCACGACACATGAGCACTCTGTCCATTTTTGATCTCTGATCGCTACTGTAATATCCAGTGGTTTTCCTCCAGGTGGAGGTAGCACAACACTAAACCCGATGATGATGCAGTCACGTTATCGAGGCGGAGAACCAAGATATACCGCCAGACAATCCACCTAAAAACGTGAATGAGGGTTTTTTAAGGAACGGCCGAATAACCACCAAACCCTGGATAACAGGTTCAAGTGATCCACTCTTTTTTGATATAAAAGATATATCAGAGCAAACAACACTCAATGCAGTTCTTTTCTGCAAAGTTTACAGTACACAAAGGAAAAAATGGTTATTACCTCTCTTAAAGAAGCTTGGTTTTAGAAGATGTCGACCTGCATTTTTAGCACTGCAATTTAAAAAAAATGAGTTTATGATATGGATTTTATCAATGTTTTTGAAAAGTATGATAAAATGTAGAAAATCGATAATATTATGATGGACAAATTGTTCAATATTTCTGCTTTTAAAATGCTATGTTTTTTATGTGCTTTTATGATTTTTTCAAATAGAAATAGAATAAAGCTTGTTACTACTACTACTGCTAATACTGTAGCTTTGGATCTGGTCCTGACATCGACCTAAAACAAGAAGGTGAACTTTGTGAAAGTATTGCCTGATTTTCTATGCATTTTTCTGCATTTTCCCGATCCGTGCGCATAAATGTGATATATTTTCAGAACTTTGAAAAATTGTAACTCTGAAAGTACTTACCTTAGAATTGTGTTCTTGGTCTTAAAATTTCTTTAAAAAATGATATTATTTTTATAAATTGGTCTCTGATTTATTCCTACATGTATGACTCATTTATTGCCTCTGTGGTTTACAACTAATGCTTAGAACTACCCTATGATAAGCCTAACTGCTTGTCCACTACTACAAAAAGATCTTTACAATTATCTGCTTTTACCTCTGTATACCATTTGGGTATTCACTGGACTCTCAACAAAGTATACTTATTTTTAGTACACTATACAGAGAGCCAGCTTCCTACAATTTCTGATATTTGCATTATTTTGAAAAACACAAGTCACCAATGGTTTTCATTAGGGTAAAATAAAACATGCAAGATAATGACTATACTCACAAAAACATATAGGCACATATCTACAAGAGAATGCCAAGGCATCCTGTGGGACAGAAACCTGGTATCAACATTTGTGCTGATCTGGGATATGGCACAATGTTGTGAAGGAGTTGTCTCTATCAGGGCAGCTGCACTAGAAATCATGACTTTTCCCAGCAATCTGAGGAATTGAGCCACAAGTCTCCTTCCTGTACCAAAGGGCAGAAGGTCCACTGAAGTTTCATTGCTGTTGAGGCATTATTAATTAAGTGGATATCCCTAGATGGAGATTCTCTTTTACACAATTGTCTGTAGAATGTATGCTTCCCATCACATAATCCCCATCCTGCTGGAACTCCATTGGCTCCCCTGGCTGGCCTGCTCCATCTTCAAAACCAGCTGCATCATCTACAAGCAGCAGCGGTCCGTGGAGGGAGTACCGTGGGGCGGAAAGGTGGGGCGGGGGAGGGGCAGGGTGGGGTGTACTAAACACCGGAATATGGATAATTGGAGGTAAGTAAACAATTAAATAAATAAAACGAATTTCCTAGCGCGCGCTGCACCGCATTTTGTGATGCAGGGCGCGCTACAAAATTTGTTTTATTTATCTAATTGTTTACTTACCTCCATTTATCCATGTTCCGGTGTTTAGCACCCCCCGCCCCGCCTTTCCGCCCCACGGAACTCCCTCCACGGACCGCTGCTGTCTACTCGGCTGTCATTACCATTCCCCTCGCTTATCTTGCCAACAAGCTCACATCTCTGATGGTTTTCAGCACACCCACAGCCAGGATATAATAAGACTGCAGACTCCGAATGGTAAAACAGAAACACAAGACAGCAGGCCTTTTCCATTATGACTCGGGATCTAGACCAATGTACCCATATCAAGCAGGACCATTTCCAAAGCTGCTCCAATTTAGGAAAGATTTGAAAACAAAACTCTTTGAAGAACAAAACATCACAATGCATTAATATTCCACATTCCCTATCACTCATTGACACTATGTTGGACTTAGACTGTGTACAGTATTACTCTGCCTTTTGACTAGGTCAAGATCTGGTCGGCGGTCTAGTCTTTCTTAGACGCCTACTTTAGGGGCACTGGCGCGACCGTGCAGTGTCCACGCACTCCTGAGGCGTGAGCCGGAAGTAGGGAAAAGCACGATACACTTGTTACTGGCAGCTATCACCGCATTTCACGGCTTGAGGTGACTGTTTACCCCATTTACTGAATTGTTTTAAATTTGCTACAGCATATTTGCACTTCGCTTTTCAGCATATTTTGCACAAGTGCTTTTAAGACTGTTTTTAATCTAAAAAGATTTCAGCACACAGTTGCTTCTCTCACCTTCCCGACACTGCCCAGACCCGAACAGGCATCACCTGTGGAGCGGGCTCCCCTGGGTAGCGGCGGCCATTTTGGAGGTCAAGATCTGGTCGGCGGTCTAGTCTTTCTTAGACGCCTACTTTAGGGGCTCTGGTGCGACTGCACAGGGGACGCGAGCAGCGGGCGCGCCGCTGGCGCGAGGGCGCGCCTAAGGCAAGCCCGTCTGCGCCCAGGTCGCGCTCAGCGCCCTAATCCCTGCCCAGTTGCACTCAGGTATGTACAAACGTATTTACTACGATCGAGCAACCTTGCTGGAGCTAAATGCGAGGGGAAGTATTTTTAACTGCACACGTTGGCCGGCTGACACTGGCTACTGTCTGTCCCCAGGCTCCTGCCCCAACTGTCAAATGCCGTTTCCACCACTATGCTCAGAACCCATCAAAGCCATGACGGAGGATGGACTCTCTGCTAAAGGCGCGATGGAGATCTTTGGCTGTATACTCATAAACGCCAGATCGCTGGTGAAACACAGCACAGAATGTTCTCATTTACTTATGGATCCAGATATCAAAATCGCTTTTATTACTGAAACCTGGATGGACGAGGCTTCCGGTCCAGACTTAGTTAAAGCCACCCCCCCTGGTTTTCACTGTGAGGTCCTCAACAGACCCAAAAAGAGAGGTGGCGGCTTGGCCATCCTATATCATAGCTCCTTTCAGGGGACTTTTAAAGCACTTACCTTGCCTGCTTGCGAGGCGCTCGTGTTTAATTTGAGGTTAACAAGCCATTTTTCTTTTAAAGGCATCCTCATTTATAGACCTCCTGGCGCTAAATTCTCTTTCTTTCCCACCTTAGGAACCCTTTTAGAGGATGCCCTGCTGGGGAACTCACATACCATACTAGGGGATTTTAATTTTTATCTAGAGCAGGCAAACGACCCAGACACGGCACGCCTCCTAAATCTTATGGAAACAGCAGAGCTTTCACAACATGTAACGGGCCCTTCGCATCTGGCTGTACACACCCTTGACGGGGTTTTTTCTAACATTCCAGAACTATCTTTTTCAGCTCTGTTACCTCTGGCTTGGTCAGACCATGCGGGAGTTCAGTTTAGTCTCATACCCACACCCCACATAGCTAATGGGCAGTACCAAACAGAGCGGAAAGTAGTCAGAGCTTGGAACAGGGTGGAAGCTGTGACCCTATCTAGGGCACTAACTACTTCTTTCACACCTATTGCCAGTAATATGGTGGAAGCTGCCTCGTCCTACACAAATTGGCTTACGCAGGCCTGTTCAGACCTTGCACCACTCAAACAAGCCATATTTAAAAGAATGGTGCCCTCAGCCCCCTGGTATTCGAGGGAATTAAAACTGCAAAAATGTACATGTAAGAGACTGGAACGAAATTGGAGGAAGGGCTATACGGATAAGGAAAAATTGTTATATCTGGCAAGTATGGCCACATATAAACACATGATACGTGATGCAAAACAGAAGTATTACGCCGCTCAGATAGCAGCGGCCAAAAACTCAACGAAAGAGCTTTTTTCCACAGTTTCTAATTTATCCTCTGTCAAATCTGCCTCCGTGCCGGCTAGCACAGAGCTCTGTGAAAAAATTGCGTCTTTTTTCCTAACTAAAGTTAATAACATCTTTACTAGTCTCAGTGACTCCATTAGGATTGATGGGGAGTCCGAACCGGAGGCCAAAGATGTGGCCATGCCTTCGGTCATCCTGGAGGCGTTTAGGCCTCTCACTTTGCAGGACACTTTGGATTTACTTGCCAAAGCCAATTCCGGATCCCCATTGGACCCTTGCCCATTGAAAATTATTAAATTGGCCCCTATGCCTGTAGCCACCCACCTCACTCCTATTTTCAACGGAATGTTCGAAGGAGGGATATTTCCAAAAATTTGGTAGGAGGCCTCCATTCTCCCTCTTTTAAAAAAACCCAGCCTGAATCCTTCAGATCCTAATAACTTCCGGCCTATCTCCCGTCTCCCTCTTCCTGCTAAACTGGTGGAAAGGGCAATGAACCAACAACTTTCTGCCTTTATGAGGAACACTCTATTGCTGGATGCCTCCCAACACGAATTTCGGGAGGGACATAGTACCGAATCCGCTTTGATCACGGTCACAGAACAGATCACGTCGGCAGTGGATCAGGGAGGCAGAGCGGCCTTGATCCTCTTGGATCTGTCGGCCGCGTTCGATACGGTCCATCACGGCTTTTTGATGGACCGGTTAAGGAAAGATGGAATTCAGCATAACGCATGGGAATTGCTTAACTCCTTTCTCTCTGATCGGAGCCAAACAGTATCCTTAGGAAATTTTTCTTCCCAACCTTTCTCTCTACCTTGTGGGGTCCCGCAAGGGTCCTCATTGAGCCCCACCCTGTTCAATATTTATGTGTCCTCCCTTGCTCCCATCATCAGACACCACGGTTTTAGTGTCACTTCGTATGTAGATGACACGCAAATCGTGGTATCTCTATTTCCTGGCCGTGAAAGGGGGTTGGACCATAATTTTCAGTCCTGTATGTCGGAAGTGGCCCACTGGATGGCTAGCAACTGCCTTAGGCTGAACTCAAATAAAACCGAGGTCATGCTGTTTGGGAATAACCACAGTTTGTGGACCCCATTATGGTGGCAGCAGGAACTGGGGACCCTCCCCATGCCAATCAACAAAGTAAAAAATCTCGGGATGGTGGTAGACGACAAACTTTCCATGGCATTACAGGTTAAGGCGGTAGCCTCTAAAACTGGCTATATATTAAGAACGCTGAAAAAGATTCTGTTCCTGCTCCTTTACGATCGTCGAAAAACTCTGATTATGGCCCTTGTAACATCCAGACTGGACTATTGCAGTAGCCTGTACCTTAACATTCAGGAAAACTTGCTGCATAGATTGCAGCTATTACAGAATGCGGCCGCTAGACTTCTAACCGGCATCCCTAAATTTTCACCCATATCTAAGGCCATCAGAGACCTACACTGGCTTCCAATCAAAAGCAGAATCCAGTTCAAGTCTCTATGCGTGGTCTTCAAGGCCTTAAATGGTGACGGCTCTGACTACCTAATAAAACTATTTAAAAAGTATGTCCCTTCCCTGTGTCTTCGATCAACTGAGGCCAGTCTGATCATGGTCCCTGTTATAAAAAAAGCTCGCTGGGGAGGACGCAGCTTTTCCTATGGTGCAGCCAAGCTATGGAATGGCCTGCCGCTGCACTTGAGACGCATGGATAACCTACTGCATTTCAGAAAAGCGCTGAAGACCTGGCTGTTCGTAAAATAATTTCTGCCGCTTAGGATTAGGGAGTAGTGGACAGCGCCAGGACACCTACTTGGTAATTGCGCGCTTTACAAGTCGCGAAAACATAGGTTTGTGCAAAAGAATTACCACATACATACATACATACATGCACAATACACAAGATCTCACTTATCTGGTGAGGCGTCAGCTCAATGTCAATATCCACCTCCTAAGAATGTGTGGAGTACAAAGCTGCTAAGAAATACCTCTATGTATTGCTGGCAGGCTTGTAAAGTGCAAATTTGGCGCTAAAGTCACATTTACGGCCAAATTTACCTTTCTAAATAGGGGTCACTCCTTTAGACTCCTATCTGATTTTCAGGTCTCCTTTAACGTAAAAGCTAAATGCGTTATTATGCTTACTTCTACCTCTCTTTTATTCAAAGATATTAGCCCTGACATTTTTGCAAAGCACCGCTAAGAAGTTATGATTCCAGGTTCCAAATGCAAAATGTATGAATCGTGTTGGACTTTAAACTCGGGTGTTACAGCAAACATCAGTAAAACCATGGATAAAAAATAATGAATATGTACATTTGAAATGGCATCTACTTTTAAAGAGATAATGGATCAACCTGCGAATGTCAATTTTAAAAGATTAAGCTCACATTTATCTCTACCTTCCTCTGCTCGCTTCCAGACAGAAAGGCAAGCCCATTAAACATCATTCTATAATGGGAAGCAAAAGGTCACATATAAACACGAGAAATGCTTTTATCCATTAACGAGGGGCTGGCAGCGGCGGGCAGTAAAGCCATGCTCGGATTTAGGGACCAGGGTGAGTAGCTGACGTCACAAAACACACCTTGTTAACGTGCTGAGCACTGCACGTGTTTAACTCGCTCAGTTTGGCCACTGTTTATGAAACTGACTAGAATATGAATCAACATGATTGACCTTTTATAATTAAGAGATGGGAAATCTTTGCTAGAACATCAGTTATTTTTCAACCTTTACAAATGTGTTATCTGGAAAATGCCAGATCCCTGTGGAATACCTTGGGCTTTATTCGCAAAGCCATGTTCACATCTAAGTTCAATTTATGCAGCACGTGGCTTGATTTACGAATGTCAATTCATGTCTGGTATTTTTAAAACATGGATGTACACTTGTAAGAAGTCGTACTAACACACTCCTCCAGGGCCAGGAAGAGGGTCATTCTGTTAGAAAAAGCCCTGTGAAGTTTTAATTCGCCGATAAAAGAAGTTGTTTGTGCGTATCCGAGGCCCATTCTAGCCCTGGTCATGGTTTGATATTTACTCCTGTCATTTACAGGAGTACATTTGTGTTTAATGTCGAGATGAGAAGGAAACATAGCAATAATTGATGGGGGATATTTGCAAAGGGCATACCTTACAGTCTTGAATGTTTTCGTCATCAGAATTCTAGAAAACAAGTTTAAAAGTGAAATTGCACTACAGTGCTGCACGCACGCGGGTGTAATTCAAACCTGTATACAAGTGAAAGTCTTGCGTTTGTGGAAATGGAATTCGCAGCAGAATTGTTCTCCTGGGAACCTGTAACTGCAACAGTTTCTCATGCATGATCCCGAACTCATTTCTGTATTCGTAAAAGTATGAAAATGTAGTTTAAATTTAAGAAGAAATATACGGGAGAAGGTTTTATACAGTGCACTTCCCCGCTCCAAGTGGATTTTTCTCATCTTAAACTACTGTGTTGAATGAAACATACCACATCCCCAATCCAGTCAACTGCTCCTCATTTGCTGGCTTAGTGTAGGTACTCAGGAGTCTAAATGGCGACATGGCCGTGTATTCAATTTCCTGAGCTAGGAATAACATAGTTTTGTAAAATGCTGCATATGAGGTCTGTTTTGACTTTTCTATATTCTCTGACATTGTCAAGTGGTGCTATCCTATTTCAATCAGGACAGTTAAAGGGGACGTGTATCTCACTCCTTAGCACATGTGGCAGCCATGCACCAACTCAAGGTGTTGGAATGCTGATACCACTAAAATCATGCATGCCTTTATGCACACTGAGCTCCCAACACTGTATCTCAAGGACAATGCCGCTAACCAGTTCATTTAGGGCATCAGTAGCATTTGAGAAGGTTCCATCATTTCATGGTGTGGGCTACTGAAAGATACAGAACTTTGCATCGGGCCCAGGGTGAAGATCCTTCAAGCCAGTAGAACACAAACAAGCGGTACACAATGATCTAATAATTCAGGCTTTTAATTAGGGGCCTGACCAGAATTTTTACATTTTAATTTTCCTCGCGGTGTACGGTGTTTTTGTCTCCAGTGATCTTCCTTGTTTTGAAAGTGACTAGTGTGGCAAGACTGTCTGCAGGTAATCTCCCATATTAGAACAGGTGTGATTTTGGTCCACCTCAGGTGCTTTCTGCTAATACATTTAGATTAGCCAGTGGTAGCGGTTTAGATACTGAGGGCCTGATTTAGAGATTGGCAGATTCAGAGCATACTTCAAACAGTGATGCACACCCTGCCTTCACTGTTTAGAGGGCACAGATGTGTATGCAGTGACGGCTCCACTGCTAAGGCGGAGAAGCTTGCCCCACTGCCTTGAAGCAGTAAAAAAAGGAAAAAATAAAATGATAATAACATAATGTTATCGTTTTATTTTGTCCTCCTGCTGCGGCAGCTTTGCGTGACGGGGCAGGGCTGCAGTACAGAGGAGGAGTGGTAGACCCTTCCTTAGTGCGCAATGACTGGCCGGCCCTCTTGGGCCACCCAAAACAGTCATGCGCACTGTCCCTGTTCTCCATGTACACTGCATTACAGCCTGCATGGAGAACATGCCCAGGCCCGCAGTCCATGGCTTAGTGCCAAATCATGGTGCTCAGACCAATCACAATGCTGCATTGAAACATTGTGATTGGTCAGGGGAGTCTGGTTGTGCTTCCTGGAGTCAGAGAAAGAGGAGAGCAGGAACGGGAACACAGGACCCGGGGGCAAGGTAAGTGCATTATTTTTTTAAAATTCTACATTGTGCCCGCACCGCCAATCAGTGCCAACGCCACCCACGAGCTATGCCAGCCGCCACTGTATGTATGCACTCTAAATGGGGCAAAAAAGACGTGCTTTATGGAGGACAGGACATGTGCTTTTTTGGCTGATGACTCCTATCCTCAAAACTCCAACTCTGGCCCTCTGTGGAGCATATTTATGACGAAATGTCGGAGCGCGGAGCTACGCCAAATTTGGCAGCGCCACAATCTGACTTTTCCAACAAGCAGGGATGCAGATTATTTACAGCAATACACCACACCCCTGTGTTTTCCCTAGCAATGTCTGTAAAATTAGCTGACTAGTGCCAACGCAGGCACCCTTGCACAGTAGTGTAAGGGTGCCTGTGTTGCAGGGAATGATTGTTTATGCGCAGGAAGGTGTTCCTTACTGCACATAAACAATCCATAATGATGATTGGTTACTTCAATCTCTGCTTCAGTCTGTAGCACACAAAGAAGTAGCAAATTGTCATTATTTAACTTCAGCGCGGCGCGGATTTCCGCGCCACGCTGAAGGTTCCGTGCGCGGGCGGGGCCATGACGGAACGGTTCCGTCATAAGCACAGCCCAACCGACGTGCATGACGGAACCGTTCCGTCATGCGCGTCGAACGGGTTAATGATAACAATAACCTGTTACCAAACCGCAAAATGGGTTTGCGATTCGGCATTTGGAAGGGGCATGTTTATGACGTCCCTTCCAAATAGCGAATCGCAGCGTTTTGTGTGAACATTTTGTGACCCTGAATGCAGTCACAAAACATTTGCAATTTACCACTAACTTCACGTTGCTGGTAACCCATTCACAAATAGAAAGGGATCCCCAAGGAACCCCTTCCCCTTTGGGAATGGTGGTGAAATGTTTTTTAGGAGCAGGCAGTGATCCCATGGATCACTGCCTGCTCCTAATAAATGAAAAGAAAACTTGCCATCTTTTTTTTAAAATGCAACTCGTTTTCCTTTAAGGAAAACAGGGTGCATTTAAAAAAAAGAAAGATTGCTTTATTTAAAAGCAATCACAGACATGGTGGTCTGCTGACCCTGGCAGGGCACCATCCCCAATATTTTAGCGATTCCTAGGAGGTCGCAAATTGCGATCCACCTCATTAATATTAATGAGGTAGGTCGAAATGCGACCCCCTAGGAATTGCTAGATGAAACTCTATGAGTTGCATTCATTTTTAATAGCGATTACCTAATTGCGATTCACAGAAAATCTCAATTAGGTAATCGCTGTTGCAAATGTTGATACATGTGGCCCGTAATCTTATAGTCAGGTGTACAATCAAAAATTGTGCGGCAAAGCTGCTGTATGTACGTCGAAGGCAGTTGTAAGGCAGCCATGTCGGGCATTTGAGTAGATACATCGGTGGTCGATTCGGTGATATGTTGCTTTCCAGCAAGCCCTCTTGCAGCCCAAGACACAACAAAAGATATCCTTTCAACTACCAGCCCATCCTTTACTACCCCCCTAACCACACCAACCTAAAAACCCATGTGTAATTTGATCCTAAAGTCACAGAGGACTTATTTTAGAGGGAGAGGGGGTCCGTCCTGCCCTAACAGCTGCGCTGCTGAAGGATCCCTCCAGTGTTGCCTGTCTGTGGGCACCTCCTAAGATATAGCTAGGGAGGAGGTAGTTAAGCAGACTGGGTAGGTGGTGCTGCTGTTCTGAACATGAGACACTATGACTCATTGTCCCCCTGTCACTTGTTTTTTTGAAGGCCATAATTTAGTATGACAGTCTTCAGAGCGCTCTATGCATAACAAACTCCACCTCCTACCTCATGGCTCAATGGCGAGTGTCCCACCTCTGCTGGATGTGATAAGGCAGTGTGCACCTCAACTACTGATCCTACAAACCCACCAAGTCACTGAAAGTGTACTTCACCTCAGGACAGGTTGTGATGGACCCTGCTGCCTCCTTGATGTGGCAAGTAGAGAGAAATCTCCTGACTCCATAGACAATAAAATAGCTTTTATGTCCATAATGTAACCTGCTTAGGAAACCTCCACCCAATATTCTAAGGGTCCCTTAACAATCCACACTGCTGCAACAATTTATAGTTGACTGAAGGTTACGTGCAATGCAATTTAGATGGGATATGTCATATAACACTTTGTAATGAATGTCTATACCTTGTTCTTGCTATTAGCTATATCTAAGCACACAAACTTCCAATAGGTCTTAGATATTTATTTTTACAAAAATAATTTCTGTCATCTCATGTATTTCCAGTGGGGTGTAAGTATAGACAACATTAACATTTAAAATATTTCCAAATGATGCTTTTGTTCCCAGAGAAAGGCAATACATGTTTTATTAAACTCTGTTACTGGAGAAATCCTCACTAGTGGATTTATTACTCACCAGTGACTCAGTTGCATATAAGTGACGTCACTCTTCATCTAAATGATATTCCTGTTTGTAATCGAAAAATAGTGTAATCATGGCCCATAAACATACCCAAGACTATTCTACAACCTACCTTGTTCCCTTCACCTTTCAAATGTCCCAGAGTCTCTAGCCAGGCAAAGAAGTGTAGGGTTGGGTGAGGGCAAGTAGTTAGCCCACCACCCCGAGACAATTGATCCCATACAACTAGTACCGAGATTTTGTGGATGCTTCTTTTAGATTAGAGGGCCTTTTTAATCTAGGAAGCCAGCGGATGTCCATAGTGCTCTTACAGCTTGTCCTACATGGACTCACAGTCTTGGATTATTCAAACAATATCCTCAATTGGTCTGTCTTTTAGTATACCATATAATTACGAAGGGAAGCATCCTTTAGGACAAAGCCGCAATTACGCTGTGCCTTCACAGCTCCAGCAACAGAAGTAACGCGTCTTTAGCACGCTTTCGCTCTGCATGCAAATTGTTACAACAACTTGCTGAATGGGGCGCATTGGTGGAATGGTGTTGGAATTAAAGCGCAACACCTTAGCTGCTGTTGCGCAGACTGGAGTTGGAATAGTAAATTAAACTTTCCAAAATCCAGCACCCCCATAAGCAAGTTGTTATAATGACTTGCATGCAGAACGAATGCCTACTAAAGACACATTCGTTCTAATGATGGTGTTGCCAAGGCATGCATGTTAAACGCATACATCATACATTCAATTGCGAAACCATAAACAATAAGGGTGCCAGTTGTCTCTCCAAATAACATTTACATACCATCTGTAATCTGTCCCAAAAGTGGACGTGTGAAAAGCTGTTGCTATCTGCAGCAAAATATTAATTCTAACTACAACAATCCTATTTTGACAAACACAGGGGCACCCATCATGTAAAATGGTATTTTTCTGTCGAAAGCAAGGGTAAGAAACTAGAAACTTTATTGATTCATTATTTGAGGTCGTAATTTTGGCCCTCAGGAAAGGGATTTCAAGGCACACTTGATGGTGATACCCCACAACTAAGGGAGCACTGTTATCAAGTCAAGACATATATTCCAAACGTCAGATTATCTATATCAACTCTGATTCCGGTAATGCTTTAAATCACTGAAACAGCGCCGGAAATTGCCAATCTGGTGACACTCATCTCAGCTGTTTGTCCCATGAATGGAGGGTCAAATTGTGCATTTGCGCCCTCAAAGTTATCTCCTGATTTGTTTCGTCACCTCTAAGAGCAAAGACAAGTCGGTCGTGAGGCAGAGCAAATTTGCTTCGTGCCTCTGTAAAGAGTGAATACTTTCACTGCACAACCATTAAGATGGGTCCTAGCCAGGGGTCAATAAGTTGTTTGAAAGCAAAGATATGAAGGTAAGTCCAAATTCATTGAAGTTCTAGAATCAAGAAGTCCCAGTCCACCCTATCAAAGGCCTTCTCAGCTTAAAAGGATACCTCGATTACAGGGATTTATATTTTTGCCACCCTTTACATACCTAGGAGATTAATATTTCATTAAATGGTTTAGCATTAATATAGAACACCTGTCTTGTAAAAAGAAGTGTTAGTGGTCTTTCCCGGGATTGTGAAGTTTAAATGGCTACACCTTATGCATGAATGTAGTGAGATAGCATAGTTCAAATAAGTAAAACAGAGCTTCCAATCTAAAGACAATTCTGCCGCAGCTGAGGAGGACTCCAAATGTCATTTCTGCTACTAAAAAGGAACAGAATTTGCACCTTACACAGATAAGTAGTTTTAACTTTTGTATACAATATAGGAAATTCATCTGCTTTGTTCTTTCTTGAAAGTTGTCTGCCAGAGGGTGGATTATTTCTTTAACATAGGACTTTTCATTATCAATCCTAAAGCTAACCCAGCTCCAATTCCTAGTTCATAAGATTTCTGATTATGATAGAATGGTGCAATTGGAAATCACATCCAAGTCGTTGCCAGTAACTATTTAGCTCAGTTGTGTAGCATTCATGGCCATACCAAAATGGAGACTATCTGAGAGACGTTCTACTGCACAGTCCATTGGCACTTTAAACATGATGTCTGCTTGGTAAATGTGCAGCCCTGGGCGTAGTGGGCGTAGTGAGGCTACGTAAAGCAATACGGAGTGGGGGCAAATCTACGCCCACCCGCACACTTCACATAGCCCCACTACGCGCCACCCGCCTCCCTCCCGCCCTCATTTTACAATTATTACAAACATTAGATAAAGAAAAATTACTTACATGAGCTGCCGCGTCCCGGGGCTCGATCTTGCTGTTCCTGGATATCTTCTTCCTCACAAATGCGCATGCGCGGGCGCCCGCGCATGCACATTTCTCGGGAGAAATGCGCATGCGCGGGCGCATGCGCATGCGCATTAGTGAGGGAGAAGTTATCCAGGAAGCAGCAAGATGGAGCCCCGGGACGCGGCAGCTCAGGTAAGTAATTTTTCTTTATCTATTGTTTGTAATAATTGTAAAATGAGGGCGGGAGGGAGGCGGGTGGCGGGCAACTCTGCTTCGCCGCAGGTTGTGCGTAGTCTGCCCCTGCTACGCCTACTTTGCGCAGTGCGAAGTGGGCAGCGCTACGCACACTCCGTGGACGGAGCGGAGCACTGCGCCCACCCTTATAAATGTGTAGTGCTGTCAAGGGAACCACAGAGGTGGAACCTCTGCGCCGGAGTCCCAGCCAAACACCTACGACGACTACAGCGCATCCAAAATGCCTCCGCCCGACTGATCGTCAACGTCCCCCGCCGCAGCCACATCACCCCCCACCTGACAAACCTACACTGGCTCCCCGTCGACAAGAGGATCACCTTCAAACTCCTCACCCACGCACGCAAAGCACGCCACAACACCGGACCAGCCTACCTGAACAGCAGACTCAGCTTACGCACCCCCACCCGCAAGCTCTGCTCCGCCAGCCTCGCACTCGTCGCCGTCCCCCGCATCCAATGAACAACCTCCGGCGGCAGATCCTTCTCCTACGTCGCCGCCAAGACCTGGAACACCCTACCTACCAAGCTATGGCAGACCAAAGACTTACTCGCCTTTAGAAGACTCCTCAAGACCTGGGTCTTCGAGCAGGAGCGCAACTCCCCCCCTCTCAGCACCTTGAGACCCTCACGGGTAAGTAGCGTGCTTTACAAGTACCATGATTGATTGATTGATTGATTGAACCTCCCTTAACAAAACTAAAGGTCAGATTAATTAAATAATTGTGTTGCCCTTGCATCACGCAAGATGATGCAAGGGCAACACAATCCTTAAGTCAGATTTACCAAGCCACTCTGCATGGCTCGGTAAGTTTGTAATAAGATAGAGCAGCCCAAATTGTTGCCTTGTATTACTCTGAGCAGGGGCGGCATTACATGTGTGGAGTGTGGGTATTCTCAAGCATCTACCCTTGTTGTCAGTTCAATTCCAGATTTACCAAGAATGGTAGATTTGTGAATGTGTCAACATCGTTCACCTTCCTGATAGAGGCACAACAAGGAGAAATTTCTTGATTTCTCTTAGTTTTTTTCTCTTCCCAAGTGTCCTGCATTCGGAAGTACACTTATAGAGAGAAAAACACCGCTAAGGATTGTTTTTGTGCAGGAAGGTGTCCCTTTCTGTACAAAAACAGTCCTGCCTGCAAAGCAGGCACCCATACACCATGGCACAAGGGTGCCTGCATTGGACCTAGGCAGCACACAGTGTGCCAGCACAGGGAGAAATCTTGATAGATATGGCACATTCATACCCTCTCCTTTTGAAGCAGCACAGCAAGTTGTCTTACTGCATCGCTCAGTGTTAAATAAGGATAAATCTGGGCCTATTTTTACTGCCAAGGTGGTGGAGACCATGGTCGGCACCTCTTGGAGGATCATAGGACCATTCATCAAGTTCTAAATCGCCCAACTAGTCAGAACCCAAGAGTTTAAAATGCTTCTCGTGTGCTTCTTGGTGGAAGACACCCAGACTAGGACTAATATTAAGGCGCAATAGACAAACTGAGATTAACATTTGTAATGGCTAACTACGATGTTCCTATCGACCTCTAGATTCAAAGAAAATAGCAAAATAAAAACACAATTAAGTGAATATATAAAGGTCACTCAAGACCTGCTTCCACTTGAAATTGGTTTTGATTCACCTACAAACTTTTACAAAATATCGGGGTACACTGTTCTATTAGAATTAACAGTTTGTTTTGTTGATTTTTGTGCATGTTGTTCCGTGATTTGCTTTGGTACATGCTATGACATTGTTTAACAAAGATAGAAAATTTGAAAGGTATATACATGTCTGTACTGTTTTTGTAACCTTGAAAAAGCCCTTGATTTTACCTGTCACGGGGGACTCATGCGTTGCCTATGCATGTGTATTTAGAGCAATGTATTGAACTATGAGGAGAAAATAAAGGTAACTTACAAAACAAGTAGCAAATGCAGTGGATGCACTTTCATAACAGAGATTACTGGCATAAAAGGAACTCTGAATATGGACGAAGCCAGGGGTTCCACCACCTTTTAAGAATGCTGGTTGCTGTCTTGGTCTAAATGTCTTCCGAGGTCTGTAATTCGGTATTTATAAACTGACTATTGAGTAACACTGCAAATACAAGTGGTTGGGAAGTAAACCAAGACCCACCATCTACCTTGGTTTCATCCCTTATCATTTTAACAGATAACAAAATGAAGGCAAAGAGAAGACATTTCCAAGCAAGTGAAACAAGGCCCTATGTAGGAAGAAAGAGCCATTATCCACCCTCGCATAAACTAGACTGCTGAGTGTCCTAAAACTGGGGAGCAGTGACAAACATACCTTCATTTTCCCATAGCAATATAAAGCAAGGAAATAACTCAAATACAAAGAATGAAGGGGCATATCATGAAGGGCTTTATCTCCGCTTTTCTGGCTTTAAAAGCCAGGAAAGCAGAGATAAAACCAACGCCCTATCAGCAAGAGGGTGCAAACATGCGTATTCACATGTTAACACCCTTTTACACTATGCCTACCTTTGTATCTCTAATGAGATGCAAAGTGGGCATTCCTGACATACACTACTTGTCAGGAGAGCAATAACGCGTCTTTGCGCTATCGGCAAGGATGCCCTTGTATTTTAGCAGACGTTAGTTTTTGGAGAAAACTGCTGTTTTCTCCAAAAACTAACGTCTTCTAAAATCCTGACTAAGCCACCCCTAACATTGGGGGTGGATTATGCTGATACGACCACAGGGTCGTATCAGAAAGGTTATCGCCCTTTTGCAGGGAACATCGCTGGAAAACCAGCGATGTTCCCTGCAAAACGGCGATAACATCGCTATCTCTGGAATTTTTACCACCCTGGAGCAGCGCGTTGATGATAACGCGCTAACAGGGCGATAAAAAGCAGAGATAGCCAGCGATAAGAAAATTATCGCTAAGCACGGCCAGCGATAATTATCGCTGGCCGTTGCTGATATGGCCCGAAGGCCTGAATATGGTGCTTGGAGGTCCAAAATCAGGTAAGGACCATGTCATTTTCCTGCTCTCCTGTCTTGGGTCATCTCCTTGAGCTCAAGCACACACAAGACTGCTTCAGAGAATCAGTAAAACTAGGTGTAGTTATTATCAGCATCAAAGTCCTATTTCATCTGATCCAACAACTTATTGGGAATATTCAAAGCAATGGCCACTTAATCTCTGGTGGTAAAATTGTGAGATGTGTTTTCTAAATCAAATTCAGTCAAAGTGGGAACATGTGTGTTCCATGTTGTGTCAGATGAGAAGTCAAAAATATTTTATTCCGTCCAGTCTGTGGAGTCTCCCCATTGTAAAGTATAGGGCAAATTTAAATAATGTATTTAACTCAAAAATATATATTTAAAATAGTTCAAGTTAAATATTAATGCAACTTAATTTTATGTATGTATTTTAAATGTAGAACTAAAAAATTGCTACAGCATTATTAAATTAATTTTGAATGAAAACTTTAATGGAAAACTCAAAAGCGTACATTACTGTAGAAAGCTGGCTCTCTATATAGTGTATTAAAACGAAGTGCACTGTGCAGAGAGTCAGGTGAGTCACTTATTGGTTTACAGAGGCAAAGGCAGAGAATACTAAAGCTCCATTTGTGGTAGTGTGGGTGAGCAATTAGGCTCATCAGAGGGTAGTGCTAAGCATTTGTTGGACTCACAGAGGCAATAAATGAGACCCGCGCTGAAGAATGAATTTGAGAGCAATTTATAGAAAAAGTATAGATTTTTATGTAATTTTTAAGACCAAGAACTTCGATTTACAGAAAGTACTTTTAGATGTTCCAGCAGTAGAAGATCGAGAGCATCCTGGCTTCAGCCGGGAGCAGGGTGCCGAGGGTGTTTGTAGCTTGTGTGCCACGACGAAGGGGGCCACTTAAAAAGACACTGCACAGGAGGACTTAAAGGTAAGTCAGGAGAGTCCCATTCGAGGAAGGATGTTGTAAGGGTCTCAGGACCACATCACAGCTGGTTTGTCGTTACCATGGCTGGTAGGGTGCAGAGAAGACAGGTCAGCCGGGTACTGTGTGTGAAGATGTCCTCATGGTTTGGAGCAGGCAACTTATAGAGGTGATTTCAGGACAGCTGGGACACTCACAATGTGGATCTCAGACGTCTTGATGTCCTTTAATGGGTGCTTGCTTCTAGGGTAGTTGAAGTCCAGAACAGACTCTTCGTCTAGCTGTTTGCTGAAGGGGCTCTTGTACCCCGGGTATTGATAGAGTGCGACTCTGGGATGTCCTGCTGTCTCCAACCTTGGTGGGGAGAGAGATCTGACCCTCCAGAGCTGATGTACCTCTTCTAGTTTGGGTGCCCCTTCGGAGTCGCCGGGGAGCAGCATGTCGACAGACTGGACTTAGCAAGTTCAGAACCTGCGGTGTGCAGGAGAGTGACATCTTCACTCTAAGGGAGGTTCTTGGTGATTTCTTGAAGGCAGGAGGAGCTCCAGGGCTCTTGGAGCATGCACAGGTTCAGAACTAGACTGAACAACTATGATTGCTGAGTCCTTGAGGCAGCAGGCAGAATTTGGCACCAATTTTCTATGCAGCTGGGCTTCCGTTCTCGAGCAGCAGGTCTTCTTTGTCCTTGTCTTCTTCTTGTCCATTGAATCTAAGGTTCAAAGTCCAGGGATGCTACCTAAATACTAATTTAGGGTAATTAAAGGGTGACAGGAAGTTGCCAATGGGCTACCTACCTTTAGGGTGCCTGCATCCTCTAAGTGACCACTTCCTGTGGGAAGGGGAACTACCCTAGCCCTTATCGGCGATTATGATAGATTTTTATTGATGCGTTTTCGCCTGGGTATTTTGCACAGATCGTTAAGCTTCCCAGAGATAAACAACTGGTCAAGAGTGCTAAGTAAATGTCTGTGTGATGACATATCTGCACAGTCGACTATTCATGTGGTATTTGTTTGTAAATTTTACTCTGAACAGAGAAGCTTATGGATTGTTCCTGTTTTAAAGGCATATGGTATGAAACAATGTCATCCAGCGTTTGTGGTTCTACAACATTTAGAAAGTGAATTTGTAATAGCTTCTGTAACTGCCTTTTAAAAAAATATTTTTAAACGTAGGAAATCGATCACGATGTGAACAAATGAGAAAAGACATTTGCGATTATGTATTCGGTCCCTTTTATGTAAATATTACGAATTTTTTTAATTATCTTAAAATGTTTCTTATGTGCTTTTATGGTTATTGCAGTAACCGAATAAAGAGTTGTTGATTGATTGATTGATAGAAAAGGTTGTTTTCCCACATCTCAAAATGATGGATTTTCAAGAGAGGTGTCCACATCGCCTGCTACACCTGGCTGGATGGGGATACTCCTCCTTATATAACTAATTTTCCCGCATGTCCACCCACCAAATGTGGAGCAGGACATCGCCTTAGAAGCTTCCTTCTCTGAAAGACCATTTCGGCCTGGAGGAGGCGTGAAGCACCTCTGACCTGGGCAGGCTTTGTTACAGTCCTCTGAGAGCATGAGCTCTTCTCCCATGGGGTCAGAAACATGTCTAGTGATGACAGGCTGCTTATGACTTTTCAGAGACCACACCATTGCTTAGTAGGTTTCATGGGACCCTCTTAAGGGTCACCTGCATGCATTTAATAATAAATCGAACACTAACATTGGTGAGGATTTATTAAGACAAGATGTTTGATACCAAACATCTTAGGGTACAGTAAACACATCATGGTGCTAGTAAACTCATATTGACAAGTATACAGCCCATACACTCTTGATGGCTTCCCTGTGCACTTACAATATCCAAGAATGGCTCAGATATTGCAGGGTCATATCTTCTCATGCAGATATATCCACACATGCTACATAGTGCACCCTGCCTCAGAGCTGTAAGGCCTGCAGTAGGGGTGACTTACCTATTCCTCATGCAGTGTATGGGAGCATGGTGCACAGGGCTGTGTGCCATGTTGATTTTCAGTTTTTTTCTGCACCAAGACATACAGCCTACAGTGGCAGTTTGCATGGTCTTGATGAGGGGTCTCTGGGGTGGCACAATTCGTGCTGCAGCCCCATTGGACTCTCTTCAGTACCATTGCCCTACATACCAGGGGTGCCATTTACTAGTGATTTACAAGGGTGACTGAAGTTGTGCCAATTGTGGTACAATTTTGGGAAATAGATCTGGCACTGGAACTCTTTTAGCAGGGATCCAGTGCACTTACAGTTTGGAATCACACCAGGCACTAAGTAAAAAGGAGGGGCTAAACATGTCAAAAGAGGTACTTTCCTTCAATTACCTTTCTGAATCTGGCCCAATTTGCTTCCACCAGGAATATGCACAGGTACGATTCACAATGTTTATAAGAAAAGAAAACACAATTTCCCTGTGTAGATTATTCCCACAGATTGTCACTTCATGAGCTCCATATCAAGAGGACAGAAGAAGAGATGCATCTCAAACCCTGTGCGAAACCAAGCACATCACCTACATACATGAGACTTGCCTTCATGGCCCACCTAGAAACACAACAAAAATCTCTATGAAAATGTCAATGTCTCATTATAACAATGAAGGTACATCCAATCACATGAGAGTTTTCCAGGTCCTGACTTGCGGAAGCATACCATATTCCATGCCTCATTAGTAGCACTACTGAAATAAGTGGCTGCCTATAAATTTGATCTTTTCAGAACCACTTAATTGTAATTAATAAATAGTACACCAGAGGATGTAATTCCTGTATAAAAGCCCATCTCTAATTTCCTTATTACAGTCGACTTGTAAAGTCCCTGGCAACATGTAACAAAAAAAAACGATATGGCTGCTCAACTGTAACAAGTCATTATATGTGAGTTGTGATGCCACAATACTTGCTGCCAGAGCCAGCAGCCAATGGGAAAAACAGGTCCCTGAGCATCAGTAAAGATGCACTTATAAATACCAAAAAGAAACGGCTTTTATTTCTGCTCTGTTTTTCTTGCTGTACAGTCATAAGCAGAAAAGCGATATTTATGGCAATATGTTTATTGTTTCCATGCTTTAGGTAATTATAGGAAAGATAGAATATCTCAGGATGTTTCTATACTGATTGTAATATCTTTATTACAACAAATATCTAACTGCTTTTCGTTGTTTTTACTTTTTCACTAGAGATTGCAATTGTATTCATCATGGTTACAACTATCCTATCTCTTTCACATGAAAAAGAAACTCGCCAAGGATGTAAGTTGTTTGCTGCAAGGGTGATGGTGTGACTGTATTATCAGGAGTAAAGTAACCCCTTTTGCACACATGGAAATTGCAAGAAAACTAGGCGTTCCATGATCTTATAAAGGAATTTGACCTTCAGCCATGTTCTTCAATATGATCACAGATCTCTTTGGCAGCTTGCAATATCCTTAAAATATATGTGAGGGGTACTTTATTCCACACATAAAACTCTGATATTTTCAGATTCTGTTCAGGAGGCCATGCGACAGGCAGGGGTGTGGAAATACGGTTTATTAATGGATGAAAGCTCCTCCATTTTGTGTTTCCCAGTCACCATTTTGTGTTAGCCTTTTTCTAGCCTGCCACCTCAGCACATATAAATCTGCACAAAGAAATGTTGGTATATTAAATGACCCCAGAGCATATGTTTGTTCTTTTGTATGATAGTGTGCAAGTAGAGCAGGGCATTGACATAAGGTCAATGACTCATTTGTTTAACTTTCCTAGTGACTGATATCACATGTATTACAGCTAACAAAAGACTGCTGATGGTAACAAATTATTGTTGACACAAGAAATGACACCTTTTGTTCCATATCCAGATGATTAATGAAGTAAGCGCCTGACTCTGTAACCACAGGCATATCTATGTATATATTTCTGGCACAAGTTATACACAGTTCTGCTTTATTTCTGTTGACCACGGAATTACTGATGATTGATGGAATTTAGTGAGTAATCTTATATTTGTGTGCTGCATGCCACGTATACACATCTGCAGAGGAACTGGTCCTGACCAGTTCATGATATTGTCTGGGGATCATTAATCATCTTTGGCAGTTGCTAATCCTTCATACCTACTCCCACCCACTCTTGTTCCAGCACAACCATATATAAGGCTGTGTAAGTTGTCCACTTCTCTTATAGCCACATGGAGCTGTGAGGTGGTGTACCCGCTTGAGCGCAATAAATCTTTTTATATTTCAGTTACCTCCGACTGCTGGTCTTCCTTGTTGTAAGCGTACCTGGGTGCGGTAGGAAAAGATCCACTTCCTCAAATTGGCGACTCTGGTGGGACCTCTCCGTGGGACATCCAACGGCTAGTTGAGTCCGTAGTTGGAAGGTGCGACCGAGGACCAAATGATCGTGGGGGCCCCTGCACGAAGGAGGCAGCGTTTCTCCGCAGCAGCTGCCATCTGAAGTCCCAACAGGCCTCTCGACACAGGATTCCCCGGCAGAGGTCCACGAGCTGATCCCTTCTGAAACAGACGTGTTGTCCGAAGACCAACAGTCGGACGATGCAAAGACCGCAAGGAACACCACAGATTGGTGAGATTGTTCTGTTGCATGTTTTTGTTAAAAGTTTTTGGTCAATTAAGTCCATTGAGGACTGTGGTAAAGGAATAGTTATAACTAAAATAATAGGAACAATGAAGAAATGCATTTCTAAAACATTCTGTTGTATACGTTCAGGTTATTGGTTGGAAGAAAGTGTCCCCACTCCTGTTGAAGATAGTCCTGGTTGGATATTAATGATAAAGAAAGGAGTGAATGTGAACTTATACAACAAAATATGGCATGAGTACACAAAACAGGATAAGGAATTACAGTTTCCTATTGATGGTACCTTTGATTTAGCTAAGTTACAGTATTTACAACAATGTATGATGGAACGAAAGGTTTGACCTGCTATGTTTGAGGTATTTCAAACATGGGAAAAATCTGCTAGAACACGGAATATGAAACAAAAAAAAGATAGGGAAAGAGAACAGAATAAAACACCTATGGCCAAGGTAGCAGAATATAACAATATGAAGATAAATGAAAATATCGAACAGCATGACAGAGAATTTAGGATGAAAACAGAAAAATGTGCTGTTGCAGTAGAGAAAAGAAAATGTTCCCCAGTCGATGAAGTATTGGAGGATTTGTTAAACAAACCAACCCCATATAATATTGTGCAAATACCTGCACCCCCAGGTCCAAGGCCTGCGGGTCAACAAGCTAATGTTGTTGCTCAGCAAGCTCCGCAGGTGATCACTCCTGTTGTGCAGTCTCAACAAGTAGCCACTCCTGTTGTACAAACTCAACAGATAGTCCCTCCGGTAAATAATTTTCAGGGTGCACATGGATCAGTAGGAAACACCCCAAAAATACCATCTGCTCCAGCATCCTCCAGCACAACGCCTCGTATGTTAATGACACCATTTACCACGCAAAGTGATTCCCCTGCAGTGAATACACGAATGACACATAACTGGATGAATTCCCCTTACTCTTGGTTACCAGCTGGGGATAGTTTATCACCAAATAAATACATCAGACAGTCCCGACTGGGCCACCGTGAAAAAGATACCATAAGGAAAATGACAAAAAAATGGATGGACCTAGGAGACATAACTAAAAGAGAAGCCTGGGAGACGTTTGAAGGAATGCAAGACTTAAGAGTTAAAAATTTCATCATTAATAGTATGGCGGCAAGACTGTTTGATCATTGTCACCTCTTACTAGAGTACAGTACCATTATTTTCAAACCGCCAGAATGGTTGAATAAATTATGGAGGGATAGCGACCACTCCACATTAACGATCGCACAATGTAAAAATGCGTTTGAGACTTGCTATAACTACCAAAAAGATTTAGACAGTCTTGTATGTGGTGCCACTGACAAACACCTCCACCAACACTATGGCCCAGAAGTTGATTATGATACCTCAGCTTTCACTATGAGAGAGGTACATCCAATTGCAGATCCTATAGGTGGAAATTGTCCACCTATTCCCCAATATGTTCATACTCCTTGGACTAGAGCTGATTTATTGACTATGAAAAAGGAGTTGCCTGATCCTAGAAAAAATCCGAAGGTCTTTTATGAACAACTTGAATCTGCTATCAATTTAACGCCTATGATACTAAAGGACATTGATTTTTTGTTTGATTTTTTGGTACCTCAAGACGTATGGCATCAAGTCAGGGACAACAATTGCGCGACCATTAACTGGCAAAACATAATAAATGATGACGCTGGTAGACCAGCGGGAGGGGCTGTGCCACAAACATTAAAGGATCTACCAGGGCATATTATAACACGAATGCAGGACATATTGCCCTGGGAAAAGGTGGATTGGGATAAATTGACTGCATGTCGTCAGAAGGAGCGCGAGGAAGTGACTGATTTTTTCAGTAGAATAGAAGAGGTTTTTAAAGGATATAGTGGACAAGATATACAGAATGTACAAGGAAAGCGCATTTTTGCTAATCAGTTCATACATAATCTCTTATCTGACTTGTCAGATAGTATAAAGACCTATGAAAGTACCTGGACTGCTAAAGATCCAGCTGAATTATTAACAATGGCCTGCTATTATGAGAATAAGAGAAATGCAGAGAAAGGAAAACAGGATAAGCAAAAGAAGGAGTTATAAACAAAGGCATTAATGCAGCAAGCTTTTCCTGACAGAGGAAGGTCAAGAGGACGTACGAATTTTCAGAGGGAGGTGGACGTAGTAGAGGGGCTGGTCGAGCTGCTTCAGCTCCGACGCAGCAGAGAGCAGGGTTAGGGTACAATACATGTGCCAATTGCTATCAGGAGGTTCATTGGAAGAACGAGTGCCCTTTGTTACAGGGCCAGGGTCAGACTATGAGAAATAATGAAAATACTTACAGAGGGAATACAACCCCCCATGCAGACAGAGGGAGAGGTAGGGGACAACAGAGAAATTATAACCACGCCAAACATACAAATTATTTTGATCAAAGAAATAATGCATATTTTACACAGGATTACGCACAGGATGATGACCTTAAAGATTGGATACAATAGGGATGCCCAGGAGAGGACAGGGAGCGAGTGCAGATACCAGTGGATTCTTCAGGGCCATATGTAAAAATGGTAGTTGAAGGTGAAGAGAGGGTTTTTCTTCTAGATACTGGTGCCACTAATACATCCATTTCACACCGCCTGCTCCCCCATGCTCCTCTCTCGGGAAAGTTAGATAAGTCGGTGGGATTTTCTAATGCTGTTGTCACAAGCCCCATTTCACGACCATTGGACTTCACAATTGGTCCCATAACAGGGAGTAAGCCATCTGTATTAACAGAGAAATGTTCACTTAATTTACTAGGTCCGAAGGCTTTGAAAAGGGAAATGCCTTTGCCTTTGCCAATGAAACAGAAAGACATACTGCGTTAAATGAGTACACCTATGTAGAGTCAAGTGCAGATGAGGAGAAAAATGAAATTGATCCTTACAAAGAGATAAAGGAGATTCAGGGATTGGCAAGTGAAGATGAAAGAAAACAATGGGTAAAGGAAGGATATTACTTTAACACACACCTTCGGGCTTGGATGAATACACTTGGGACAAAGTGGATCCTGCCCGATAGTTTCCTCCTACCCATGCTTCAGATGGTTCATGGTCCTGCACATCTGGGTGCTGATGGGATGACAAATACAATTGAAAAGATATGGCAAAACAAAAATTTAAGAAAGATAGCTGTAAAACTTTCTAAGAATTGTATGATCTGTGCTCTTCATAATGTGGGGATAGGGATACAAGTACCACCTGGTCATTTCAGATTGCCAGAATACCCCTTTGAATGCCTTCAGATGGATTACATAGAAATGCCCCCTTCCAATGGCAAAATATATGTTTTGGTTATTATATGTAGTTTTAGTAATTGGGTGGAGGCATTCGCTTTGAAAGATAATACTGCATTAAGCACAGCCAAGATGTTGTTAAAAGAGTACTTCCCCCGCTATGGCTTGCCCAGAAGTCTGTGGAGTGATAACGGGGTACATTTTTCAAATAAAATAATGGACCTGGTATGCCAAAGACTGTGTCTCAAACAAAAATTCCATTCAGTTTATCATCCAAAAGCGGCAGGGCTTGTAGAGCGCTGCAACGCTACATTAAAAAATAAACTACAAAAAATATGTGCATCAAGCACTCTCAGTTGGGTAGATGCTTTACCCTTAGCCTTGTTCTCCATGAGGACAACTGTTACGTCCAAAAATAGGCTCTCTCCATACGAGCTTGTTATGGGGAAACCAGCAAATGTATATGGGTTTGCCTCTCCACCGAAGTTGCAGGAATTGACGCATTCTGCTTTGTTGGATTATTGTAAAGAACTAACTTCTGCCCTGTCTACCATTCGCCAACAGGTCAGAGACACTTGGTCCCCGCCTCTGGAAGGAGAAGTACATGACATCAAGCCGGGGGACTGGGTCCTGATCAAAAACTTTGTGAGGAAGAACAGCCTACAGCCCAGATGGAAGGAGCCCTCCCAAGTTTTGTTAGTCACACAAACAGCAGTTCGATGTGATGGACACAAAAACTGGATTCATTTGTCAAACGTAAAGAGAGCACCACTGTTCTGGCCCAAATTGCCCCCGGAAGAGGAACATTCGGACCGAAGGACTGGTGACTGCACTCCTGCAGAGATTGACAATAAAAGAACTGTATCAGGATACAATCTACGCCCGAGGAAATTGAAGAGTGCTTAGGACGGAGCAAGCACCAACTGCCGTGCACTGAACAGTGCCATCTTTAAAGGACTAACTTGTGCAGTGAGGTTAGTAAAATAAGGACACTGCTGATAAAGATTTGACAGGAGAAGAAAGGAATACCTCCCAAGCCCAAAGACCCATAGGAGGAGAGGGCGCGAGGTTGAATTTTGTCAAACTAATACCAACTGTAAAGCCTGTAACAGTGAGGCCTATACCGAACACTGTTGAACTGCCACACATGTGAGATTGTTTATTACGAATGGTATTGCTATTTGGAAGAACAACTAAACACATTCCTTTGCTAGACATGGAGGATACATATTCCACCCTTAAATTGAACAAGAAAGGGCGTTGGTACTCCAAATTAGGAATATTATGTCTTCTATACTGTGTAATGTCTTTGGTCATCGGCTTGTTATATCTTCTAGAGCTCTACCATCCTATAGCAAAAACAGCCCCGCTTCCCTCTGAACTTCCCTCTGATAATGTCCCCTCAGTTACAGTGGCACCCGAGGATATCGATCACAGGGAGGAAATGCGTCATAACTCTTTCCTTACCCTACTTCGTCAGACCCATAAAGTAATAGATAAAAATAATTGCTGGATATGCATGCAGTTTCCAGCCTATGTAGATGAAGGAATACCCCTTCTCCAAGTACCCCTGCCATTTGAAGCATCCTGCTATGCATTACACATTGTAGTGCTGAAAATAGAGCTAATAGGGGTCCTCAGCAAACTGGTCACATCCCGTTCTACAACTAGGACATCAACGGTCTCCCTGTACAACCGTTATGAAAAAGACATCCTCCAGCCAGGGAATTGCACTGAAGTTATCTTGTCTATTGCAACGCTCCCTTTTCCTAATATATTCACCCCACTGTTTATGGTAAACAATGCCACTATACCTCCACTTGATAGAGACACCATGAAAATACCCTTTCTGAAAATTAGGCAGCGTGGTGTGCTTGGGAGTATATGTATTAGAAGTAACGGTACTGCCAATATGGGGAATAGTACAAATTGCAATATGACTTTTGAAGTGACTTCTCAGGAAATATCTGTTCCACTTTATGTCGGTGACTCAGTTTATTTCATTTGTGGTTTCAGGGCCTATACTTGGCTACCAGTGAATTGGGGTGGCTGCTGTCATCTAGGACTCGTAACACCAGCTATGTCTGTCAAAAGTACACAGGAAGTAAATAGAGCCTCTAAGACTATAAGGGGTAGGCGGAGTGTTGATCAAGGAGATACGGTGTCTAAGATAGCTGGTGAGGTGCTAACAGCGTTTGTTCCATGGTATGGCCCTGCCATAAATTCCAGGAATATTCGCAGATTATCCCATCTCTTGGAAGCAAATATAGAGGAGACAGCAGGGATTATTGAGAACATCACAGTGGAGCTCAAGGCCGTCAGATTAGTTTCCCTTCAGAACCGGATGGTTCTAGACATGATGTTGGCAGAACGGGGTGGAGTCTGTAGGGTGATCGGGGCCTCCGGCTGCACGTATATACCTGACTCCTCCACGTCAGTTAGGGAAGCTGTCAAGAGACTGTATGATATAAGAACACAGGTCCATAGTGCTGTTGGCTCGTGGGATCCTGCAGGTTCCTTTTGGGCCACTTTATCTGCCTGGGGCTGGAAGATAGGAATGTTCCTAGTGACTATCTTCCTTATAGTGGTTGGGTGCTGTATTTTCCTTAATTGCCTACCCATGTGTTGTCAGTGTTTGGGGCGCCTGTTGTAACCACCCCGATGCCCCCTGTGACACTAACTAATGCTCTTATCATTAGGGATGTGGTAACAAAGCAATTGATGGATATTGACATTTCGGATAACGCCCCATCAAGCGCAAATACAGTTGATTATGTGAATGAGCGCAATGAGGCCCACTATAGTAACAGCCGGCCTATTTATGAGCATGTGCGCTAGCAACGCACCAAAATGTTGGACCTTGCGTCCAAAGGGTCGATTGTGGAAATACGGTTTATTAATGGACGAAAGCTCCTCCATTTTATGTTTCCCAGTCACCATTTTGTGTTAGCCTTTTTCTAGCCTGCCACCTCAGCACATATAAATCTGCACAATCTGCACAAAGAAATGTTGGTATATTAAATGACCCCAGAGCATATGTTTGTTCTTTTGTATGATAGCATGCAAGTAGAGCAGGGCATTGACATAAGGTCAATGACTCATTTGTTTAACTTTCCTAGTGACTGATATCACATGTATTACAGCTAACAAAAGACTGCTGATGGTAACAAATTATTGTTGACACAAGAAATGCAACCTTTTGTTCCATATCCAGATGATTAATGCAGTAAGCGCCTGACTCTGTAACCACAGGCATATCTATGTTTATATTTCTGGCACAAGTTATACACAGTTCTGCTTTATTTCTGTTGACCACGGAATTACTGATGATTGATGGAATTTAGTGAATAATCTTATATTTGTGTTCTGCATGCCACGTATACACATCTGCAGAGGAACTGGCCCTGACCAGTTCATGATATTGTCTGGGGATCATTAATCATCTTTGGCAGTTGCTAATCCTTCATACCTACTCCCACCCACTCTTGTTCCAGCACAACCATATATAAGGCCACCTGTGACTATGTAAGTTGTCCACTTCTCTCATAGCCACATGGAGCTGTGAGGTGGTGTACCCGCTTGAGCGGAATAAATCTTTTTATATTTCAGTTACCTGCGACTGCTGGTCTTCCTTGTTGTAAGCGTACCTGGGTGAGGTAGGAAAAGATCCACTTCCTCAGGGGTTACTGGGCCATAACTGTGAGGGTTAAGGTCTTTTACCCCTGCTGTCCCAGTGCCAGCCCTACTATGGCTCTATGAACTGGGTCAAGTACAATCTTTTCCACATTTGACTTTCAGTTGTAGAAAGGGGAACCAATCGAAGGCTTCCCTGGAAGTTTGGTATTGGGGCTACTCAGGCTTAGCAGCACAACAGGATCAAGGTCCAGCCTCTCTTTGTAGAAAAAACATACTTTATTACACAGAAACTATAGCATTCCACTACACAAGCAATAATGTATGCATGAATACATGGTTCACAAGTTCAAGTCATTGTGCTCTAGTGGCTTTGTCTGAATAGTCCTCCACCTGTCTCATGTTTCTGGGCTCCCCCTCATGTTCAGAATTTGATGTAGTTCTATGGGTGTATCTCAGACTCCCCCCGTGACATAGAATTAGCACTCTGTCTCTCAGATCTGGGCCTGTTTAGTCTCTTACTAAGTTCATAGTAGCTGCACAAGGCAGTGTTTAGCCCTCGTGCAGCAGCAGAATCTTACCGGCAACTGGAGCTGTCAGGAAGCACATGGAGGTCTTCTCAGAAGCCATGCAGCAGCTGATCATGCATCATGTTGCTGGGAGGGTCACTGCATGAGCAAGACTTCTTATGGGGGCCCTCATCCTAGAAGCGGGCTGCAAATCATGGCTCACTCCATTGCTCTAATGGGTGCTTAAGTCACTACACGGCTCACTCCTACACTCCGGTTAGCACTTGACACTTCTTGCTGAGAATGGTGGCCACACATCTGGAGATGACGATTCTTCTTAAGGCCCCCCTAGGGCACTTCTAAGGTCACTTAAACTTCCACACTGGCACTGCTCGAACAACATACTTGGAAGTGCCGTGGTCTCACAGTCCACTTGTGATGTACATGGGCCATCAATAGGTACTACAGACTAATATTCCTGCTACCATTCCTGGCTAAGGTCTTAGAGAAAATCATTACCAGACATCTCACCAACTACTTTAGTGACCAACAGCTCCTCAATACCACTCAATCTGGTTTCAAACCCAAGCAAAGCACCAAAACGTTCCTCCTTGCCACAATACAAATGACATCCACATGACTCTGGATGGAGGAGACATGGTGGTCCTCATCCTCCTGGAACTTTCCAAAGCATTTGACACAGTCAGTCACCCCATCTACAGCATACAGGATATTGGAATCCAAGGACTCTCGCTTCGAGGATGTTTTCATTCCTGCCTGGCACCATACACCTCAGACTCCCATAACCTGATCTGAGGAGTGTCTCAAGGATCCAACCTGAGCCTGACCCTCTTCAACACATACATGATCCCACTAGCTAGCATCATCTACTCTCACATCATCAAAGTCCTCTCATATGCTGACAGCATGCAACTCTTTCTCTCCCTCACGGAAAACATACCCAATACCTGAATCAAGGTCAATGCCTGCATGACTAAAATAGACCACTGGACGAAGAGCAGCTGTCTTAATGTAAAGACATACAAGGTCGAAATGGGAAGAGCACATCACCATAGGAGTAGGATTCCACCCGTTGGCCAACAGAGCTAGGACCAAAACCCACCCCCACCACCTGCACCAAGAAACTCTGGATCATTATCAACAGAAAACTCAACATGACCTTTCAAGTCAATGCCATCACCACCTTATGCTTAGATACCATGAACATGATGAGGAAGTGATCAACGTGGCACCTTTTGGCATGTATCCCCTGTCTTTTTGTTTTCTGACCTCCCTGTTTTGACTCTGTTTTTCCTGGTTTAGTGTCTCTGCGTACTTTCTCACTGCTCTTCAGTGTTAAAGTGCAAGTACACCTGTTGTAAATTGTTATTATAGATTGGAGTTCTCATGATTGACATATTTGATTTACTATTAAGTCACTAGTACAGTGCACTGAGAGTACCAGGGCCTGTAAATCAAATGTTACTAGTGGGCCTGCAGCACTGATTATGCCACACACAGATGTAGCCCCGAATAGGTAACTCAGACCTGCCACTGCAGGGACTGCGCACAATTTGTATCTGCCATGTCGACCTGAAAAGTACACCCATGTGCCAGGCCCTAATCTTCCCTTTTCTTACATGTAAAAACACCCCTAAGGTAGGCCCAAGGTACCCCTGTGGGCAGGGTGCTGTGTATGTAAAAGGTAGTACATATACTCATGTGCATAACATGTCCTGGTAGTGAATTACAGTGCATTTCATTTTTCACTATGGAAAGGCAATGCGTCCCATAGGGTAGAATGGGAGTTTTACTTATAACATCTTATAAACATAACTTTCCATTGGGACAAGATAGGGAAGTGGAGTTTAATATGCCTGGACTCAGAATGTAAAAATGCATCTTTTAGTGAAGATTATTTTTATGCTCTATGTTTGCAAATACCACTTTTAGAAAGTAGGTATTTTCTTGCTTAGCCATTCCGTGTGCCTCTGCTGGGTTTGTGGATTGGTGGTCTGGCTTTGGAGTGACATGGGCTGGAGATGTGCATTCTCTTCAGAAAGCCACTGGGGGTACCGAGGTGTGTCTTGCCTTTCCTGGATGAGTCAGGACTGGGCTGAATAGACCTGGGCTGCATTTAGAGTAGTGGGAAGAGATTTCCTAGCACCTGAATGGGCCTGGTCTGCTGTGGACAATGCTGTCCCCACCTCTTGCTGGGGAAACTTTGCCAGAGAGGACCAAACTGGTGTGGACTAAGCACAGACACTCTCTGCCTGAGAGAACAAAGGAGTTTTGAGTATAAGTATAGAGGCCCAGACCCCAGAACTTTAGAACTCACTGAAATCAAGGATCCTGCTAAGAAGAGGAGCTGGAGAGCTGCCAGAAGGAGTAATGCCCCTTTGCTGTGTTGATGCTTTGTTGGGTTGGCTTATAGTTCCTGATTCTGCCTTAGGCAGTGAAAGGACTGGAATGAACTTTCATTAATTATGCTGAGTATCTCCAAGGGCTTGAAGTAGAGTGTACCTTCTGTTCTGAAGTCTCATGGACTGCAAAGACGTCACCAACCTCTGGGTACCACTTCTAGAAGCTCTGTTTCAGTTGCCACAGAGAAGGGAAATGCAACCGACTCCGTCACCAACTCCATCGCTGGCTCTGTGTCCAGATGGCACTGCAGAGGGCACCATCCGCATCTCGCACTGCAACCCTAGTCTCACCGACGAAGATCGCCGCCACTCAGACACTGCTTGCACCGGGACCTGTGGGCACCACACTCCGCACCGCCTTGCTTCACTTCGCCATCCTAGTTTCACCGACACAGTTCCTGCTTCTGACTATGACACCAGTGGCTGCATCATGGTTGGGGGCACCGCTTGTAAGTTTCATGACGCACCGCCTTGTCCCACAGCACCGTCTGGGCCAAACAATGCTGGTTCCCACTAAACAGCTATGTCGCTTGCAACGCAACCTGCCAGCACCGCATCGAGCACCGCCTCGCCCTGCACTGTAAGCCTTGGTCACACCAACGACATCTGGACAATCGTCACTGAGGTGCTGCCTGCACCGCATCATGAGAGCACCACTTCCATTTTACAATACAACTGTGATGGTTGCCAAGACTGGCTTGCACCAACGTGCCCGTCGCAACAACAAAGGCACTGTTCACGAGTCTGTCCACGCTTTTGCTGGCCCGTACTGATGCGGCCATTGCAGTAGCCCTGGACGGAGCTACGGACTGGTAAGAACTGTGTTCTTGAGATATTTCTGCAACTTTGAGGATATCTTGCAAAGTATTTATTTTTATGCACTGTATGTTGGATTCTTATTGTTTTGGTCTTGCTTGGATATATAAAAGTATTGGATATTTTTCTAAACTGGTGTGGTGTCCTTCTGTAGTGTTTTCACTGTATTACTGTTGGTTATGTGCAAATGCTTTACACACTGCCTCTGAGATAAGCCTGACTGCTAATGCAAAGCTACCAAGGGGGTGATTTTAGGAGTGTAACTCCCTTACCCTGACTAGGAAGTGGAGTCCCTACTTGGACTGCTTGGACAAAGGTGCAAACCATTGCTAACTATAAACCCCCATTTCTAACTGGAAGATTTTCAAATGGCTCCTAATCAGCACCCAGAAAAATGTCACACACACCCTGGTCACAAGAAAGCTAGACTATGAGAAAACCTCCTATGCCGGGATCAAAATAAAACTCAGCAGAATACTGCAGAACATTCAGAACTCGGGGATAATGCTCACTCTCAACTTCCCACACCACATTCAGATCACATCACACCTGAAGGAGCTCCATTGGCTCCCCATTCACAAATGAGCACACTATGAACTCCTCACCCAAACTTTCTAGGCACTACATACCACTGGCTCAGCATACCTCAACAATCCCATCTGCTTTCACAAACCTTCCAGACTCCTCTGCTCATCAGCACTCCTACTTGCATAAATCCCATGAACAGAAAACCAGATCAACTTTTGACCCTCCTCCTCACTTCTTCAATTCCACAAGAAGCTAGAGATCTGACTTTTCAAAAAGTCCCATTGGGACCTAGTTGTGGCTTTGACCAGGTGTTTCCAACCAGGCTCTATGAACATTAGGTTTAAAGTCAATGTAGCTGGGCGTGGGGGTGTCTGGTAAATGTGCAAGTTGTTTGGCTTCCAATAGCTGGTGATGATTTCCACTGATCAGAAGGAGCTCTCATTATAGAAAAGGTTGGAGAGCCCTGGGCTAGACTTACATCTGCTCAATGCCAGGATATCCTATTAGGAGATAATGCCCTTAGCATAACATAACATAACAACACATAACAGAACATCACATCACATGACATAACTTAATATAACATAGTTCATCATCTAAGCTTACTTAGTTTTAAGTGTTGGAGTAATTACTGTGCTGCATAGGTTTCAAACATGAGCCATTGGTAAAAAGACACACTGGCCTGTAATGCTGCTGTTGCTCTGTAAAGAGAATCATATTATTATTCTGACATTTTGAAATCATAGTCTATTGCTTTAAATTTGAGTAGGATCTTGAAGAGCAGGGGATACATTTGTGGAGCATACATTTCTAGAAAAGCACCTGGCAACTAGTCAAGCTGTAGCAGGAAATCAAAGGACAATAAATTGCATTTGCAAAAATTATGATGTTACACAGTGATGAAAAACATTATAGAATACCTAAGGATATATTACATCGACACTTGAGCATATTCTACTACGCCTCACGACTATTACAGTGAATTTGAAAAATGTTAATTAAAAGTAATATCAAAAATGTTTCGGTCCAACCCCGCTATCTATGATGTGCGCCCTAGTTCTTCTAGTTAGCTTGCTGTCAGAAGTAGATATTTTCATAAAGCACTGCATTGTGATTTGAAATCTCATTTGATAAAATCGCAAAAAAACTTAAAAGTTGTTGCACGTCTCCAGGACCAACTTATGAGACAGAGTATATGATATGGCTTAACAAAAATATTGGAACATTGCCAACTATCAGTAGTGAATGGGCATTCAGAAGTCCACTTTGGTAGTCAGTTGTTAGCAAGGAGTTTGGTCCTAAAACAACAGTGGGACCTTTTCTTGTCTACACTGTTAACTTTTGACTATGAGAATAGATTTATGTTCTCGGCCATACCAGGTAGTAAGTGCCTGGATGAGAGAGGAAAGTAGGGAACAATGGACTGGCAAAAAGTGTGTGTGAGCCTGTTAGATTTGGGGGTCTCTATTTGGCAGAGGTAGGTACCTTTGACAAATAGTGACCCTTGCATCTAGTCAGGGTAAGGGGGTACACTCCTAAAATAAACCCTGCTCACTCCCTTGGTAGCTTGGCACAAAAAGACAGGCTTATCTCAGAGGCAGTGTATAAAGCATTTGTGAACACATACAGTAACTCAGTGACAACACTACAGATGGACCCACACAAGTTGTATATTAAAAATAAGTATTCTTTATATAGAATTAACACAAGACCACAAACAACAAAAATTCACAATACTGTACTTAAAATGGTAGAATTAGCTTAGTTCTCTTTAGATGTTAAAATGCGACATGAGTTCAATGTACCTTAGGATGCGTAACGCTGTACAATGAAAGTTTTGCAGGGAAGGTGATGCGTCGGTTCCTTACACGCAAGAACAGTGATGCGTCGGGTCCCTACTGATGCGTAGGGGATGCGTCGGTTCTTCTCTGCGAGGGAAGGTGATGCATTGGTTTCTTACTGCACTTCTGTGGCGATGCGGCCCATAACGCCTTGATGCGATGAAGATGCGGTACAATGTGACAAAGATGGCGTCTTCTTCTTGATGCGATATGATGCGTGCACGCCCAACGGCCGTGCGGCGACTCAATGATGCTGCTGAGCAGCGACAGGCCCTGCGACACGCTTCCTGGTGATGTGGTGGCGTCTGATGCGACGTTAATCCTCTTCTCCGGCGATGCGAGGTGCTTCGGCGGCCCTGCGATGACTCAACGATTCTTCTGAGCGCGACAGGCCCTGCAACACGCTTCCCGGTGATGCGCCGGCGTCTGATGCGACGTCGATCCTCTTCTCCGGCGATGCGAGGTGCTTTCGCGTTGTGAAGTGACAGCGGCAGTTCGGCGTCACGCTTCTTGCTCGTGAGTCGCGCTTCCAGCTCCTTGCGACACGCAGTCCCTCAGAAAGCCCAGCACAACTGCAAGCACTTCCAAAGAACTCTTGGGGAGCTGGTTGGTAAAGTCTGTTGTCCATGAGACTTCAGCATGAGGCAAGCTCTTTTCTCAAGCCCTTGGAGATCCTTCACAAGTTGAATAAAGTACACACAAAGTTCCTTTCTTCTCTCTTTGGCAGACAGGCAACCACTGCAGGCCAATAACTCAAGCTTAGTGATAGTCTCTCCTCAGTCTCTCTGGTTCCTCTCCTCAGCAAAGGTTTCTTCTTGTTTCCCAAAGTGATCTGAAGTTCTGGGGTCTGGGTCCCCCTTTTTATGTCTTGCCTAGCGTTGCAGCGCGAATGTGCTGCCATCGCTTTCCTTGGTATGCAGTATACACTATAGTGTGGAAGCTTTGTGGAAGCTCCGCCCACTCTCCAGCCCATCTTTTTCATTGACTTAGGTTCTGAATGCTGCCTTAAGATTGGTTTTAACCTTGTTAGTCCCTACCCATAACAGCCATGTCAGTCATTTGTGTCCTTCCACAGCTACTGGCCCCTTCACAGCACAGACTATTTTCTTCCTGTGTGCACCTCCCGCAGTCTGATGCCTTCTCGCCGCCACCCCCCTCTTGCCTCATCGCCCGCACGCATTGCTATTTGCAATGAAATAGGTCTCGCGTAAATGCGAGTCCTATTGCATTGCCCGTGCCTGTTGGTATTACTCTAATCTGTTTCACGCAGTGCTTTGGGGTCACAACATTATATAATTTACCCTGTAGATGAGACAATATTGCGGTTCAGCAATTAGACAAAAGAAAATGTATGCTCTCCGGCTTTCCCTTATTCGCCGCGCCAATGTCAGTGCCGACAGAGCCCACAAGAGGGCAGCAGAGCTCCAAACAAAATGACTTTGCAGCAATTTATTTTCAAGACTATCAAACTGTCCATCTCAGAACCATCATTTCAATGTACGCTGAAGAATATGAACATTCTCTATTTCTAATCCCATACCTTCCGTCACATGCAGGTAAAACCTTGGTCAGTACACTAGTATTCTCCAAAACTGATTACTGCAATGCATTGTTACTCAATACACAACAAAAGGTTCTTAATAAACTACAAACTGTCCAGAACGCTGCCGCTAGAACACTGCTATCTATCCCGAGATTTGCATCAGTTTCTCCCTACATCAGACAATTACATTGGCTACCGGTGAGGAGCCGCATCAAGTTTAAGGCTTTATGCATTGCATATAAGGCCATTCACGATCAAGGACCCTTATTCTTAAGAAAAGCCTTCCGACCGCTTGAACATACTAGAACTCTGCGGTCATCCTCAGCGCACCTACTCATGGTCCCCCGTACAAGAAGGGCCAACTGGGGCGACAAACGCTTTGCTGTTGCCACGGCCAAAATGTGGAACGCACTTCCTCTAAACATTAAGATCGCTCCGACCCTTCTTAACTTCAGAAAGCAACTAAAGACATGGTTGTTCCCTGCCTAATCTCCCCCCCCCTCCTCCGGAGAGTTCTGCAACTACAGCGCCGAGACACCCCAGGGTATTTGCGCGCTCTAAAAATCGCCAGAAATAAATAAATAAATAAATTTCCTTACATGTGGGCTAAGTAAAATACAGCAATCCAACACACTTAAGAACTGATTTCAGGCATCTTCAATTGTGCGCCCCAGGGAGTATTGTCCTCTTGTTCCGATCACGATATTGCTTCAAGAGGAAAGGTTTATCCATTCTTTAAAAAGAGCGGCTTAAGTGTTTTTTACACTGGAAAATAAACATTCTGGATTTAATTTTAAAAAATCAGAGATTTAAGTACTCGAACATTCCTTGCTGAGTACAGACGTGTCCCCTACCTCACCCGGCCCGACCAGTCTCCTGTATGTGACAATCTCTTGGGTCTCCCAGACATTTCCCAGGTCACAACGCGGGCAAGAAGATGTACTTTGCAGGAGGAAGAGAGACTCTGCTGCAGGGTGAACCGTGTGCAGCTTGTTCTAAAACCCACAGCATAGCAAATATGCAGTAAGTATTTTTTTAAAAAGACTTAAAAGGTTTCTTTTTGCTACAGAGTACATGCAGTTCTCTTCGTTTATTGACTCAGTCAAGTAAGTGAATTGTGTAGCTGTGCTGCGCCAGACCCCTGGACTGCTCACTTCACTGGTGTTCCATTTTGAAATAATACAGCCTGCAGTGACCGCTGTGTGTACCTCCCAGCCTCTCCTGAGGCTTCCCCAGCACAATGCTGTCATAACACTGCTTGCTGGCGCCAGCCGGAGTCTGCGAGTCAGCTGACTCTAATTAATGTACGCTATAGGCACCGAGGCAGCTGGGCTCTGTGTTAGGGCCTCTCACACCTTTTAGGTGGTTCTGCAGTGTAAACGGAAGTCCTTGCTCCTTGTAGTGTTAATTCTTAGCAGAGCCATGTGACCTGCTTTCTAACTGTCCGCTAATATTAGTAGTTACTTCACAAGTCTTACTTTCCTGCTTACAGCATTCGCTTATGAATAAGGTGGGCCCTGCAGTGACAGCTTTACCGACTTATTTCACCCCACTCCAAGTGAAAAACCTTTTCCCATCACATACATTTTTTGCATGGCCTCAACTTGGACAACAAACACCACCTGGTAAAAGTGATTTGTTTTATTTTCCTTGTTTTACCACACTCCTTTTCTTTTCTTTTTGTCTAATTGGTATTGCGTCTGCCTTTTTATTCTTATTAGTCAATACATTATGGCAAACAAAATTCACAAGTTTATTATATGATCAGCATTGTACAAGAGAAGCAATAAAATAGCAATAGAATAAAACACATACTTCCTATCACTTTTATGAAATATTTAAGTAAACAAGACTCGGTGTCAAGAACAGAAGTATGGGCATGGTCTTCAATGCTATGTCATGTGAAGTGATGCTCGCCCTCTTTCATATCTGCCAAGGTTTCAGATTGCTATCTATGATATTTTGATAATTTTCGTGTAATTATGACTCAGCCACCTCATGAATTTGCAGCAGTTTTAAGATCTCAGAGTTTCTTGTTGCTCAAATGGGTCAAATTTCTGATATTTATGTTTCTATAATCTTTTATTGGTTTATTTTGCTGGCGCAAAAAGTGTCACTCATAGTTTTTCTGATGGCACTCAAATTACACTGAAATTCTGAAAATGTCACACATAGAAATCTAAAACCTTGGAAACTATGCTCTCGGGTAATTTCTGAGTTTCCTGCCTCGTGCTTCAGCGGCTCGGTGTTTCTCCCACCGGGACACCGGAGCAGTAAACACCAAGCCCTGCAGTGCACAAGGAAATTCACTTCCATTACAGTCCACTAAAGGAGCAAGTTGGTCAGAGCACGAGCACGAAGCACTTCCACACGCGGGGTGCGGGAGCCTGCGAGTGGAATGTGAATAGGGAAGCACTGCACCACAGTGGGATGAGTGCTGTGTGCATCGTCGAAGGAAAAGTATTTGTCAGATGCGTCAGTGCTTAATTTGGCAAATAATGAGTATCGGTGCCCAAAGCTCTGCTCAGGAGGCCTTATTAAATAAATGTCGGTGGGCCGAATACCAGGGCTCTCTACAATTTAAACCACCCCAGGCCTCTTTAATCCAGTACCTGACACCCTTGCTTCGTTTATTCCTCTTGCTGGTTCCTGCTGTCTCTCTTTGTGACGGTATTTAAGTCTTTCTCATCCTCCTTCTTTCCCCTTTGTGTGTTTAGGTCGAGCATTCGAGACCTCTTGGATATACTTTGGTATATACTTATTATATACTTATATGTGTATGTACTATGTGGGCTCTGAAGAACAGCCCTACGACTTGTCTGCTTCCGCTTAAGGACTTTTGTTTTCTGTTCAACTGCTTCTATTTGTCTTGATAGAAAATGACCAGCAGAGGTCAGTAAAATACCGGAATCACTTTAGCACTCTCTATATTCCAGTCTATAGAAATTATCTTCCACGAGCACCCGTAGACAAAAATATTTTTTTCAAATCTTGCATTTTCAGTGATATGACTACCGAAGGCCCTGATTTTATATTAAAAACAGAGCTTTGGACTATACCATTTCCTGCTGAAAGGCAATATTTCTCTTTATGTGTTCTGATACTTGGCATGTCACGCAGTTTGGTGCTTACTCTCCCTCCATTTGAAAGAACAGTAGATGTTCAGCACCCAGGCTAATGTGCTGCATAGCTAAATACATATAGGTTCCCAAAGGCGAGACCGATTGTATTGCAAATGCTTGTTATACACAGTTTCACTTTGTTCTCTGAAGGCAGAGAGGCCTTTGCCTAGTCCAAACCAGTTCTGGTCAGTCCTGGAGCACTTTGTTGACATGACTCCTTTCCTTTCACAGTGCAGGGCAGAGACATCAGACACACCACAGGAGGTGGAGCCAGCATTGTGGAGGGAAGGCATATCCCTATTCAGGTCCCAGGTGACACTCCTCCCACCCATCTACATGCAGATCTCTCTATTCAGCCCTGTGCTGACTCACTCTGTCTCCTGGAATCCCCCAGCCCCTGTCACTCAAACTCCATACAAGCAATACACAACCTAGCAGAGGCAGGCTTGGATAGTTAGACAAGAAAATACCCACTTTCTAAAAGTGGTATTTTCAAACACAGAATGTTAAAACCAACTTTACTAAAAGATGCATTTTATCATTCTGAGTTCAGGCATACAAAACTCTAATTTCTACCTAGTTCTCTGAGTCAGTTAGGATTATTACATGTAATAATCAAACTGCCCAATCTGGCCTATGGGGAACAGATAGCCTTGCAATAATGAAAAACGAAAATGGCTGTAATTCACTATTAGGACATGCCACACACATCAGGGCTTGTCCTACCTTTTACCTACAATGCACCCTGCCCTTGGGCCTACCATAGGGGTGACTAATATTCAGAAAAGGGAAGGTTTAGGGACTGGCAAGTGGGTGCACTTGCCCAGTCAGCATGGCAGTACCAGACTTCCCTCAGGCTCTGCAATGGCAAGCCTTAGACACACTTTAACAGGCTGCTTCTGTGGGCGGCACAACCAGTGCTGTAAACACACTAGCAGCATTTGGATTACCAGCCCTGGGCACACTTGGTGCACTGTACTAGGGTCTGACAGTAAACCAGATCAGCCAGTCATGGAATCACTAATCCATACATCAATTTACAATAGGGAGACCATATGCACTTTAGCACTGATCAGCAGTGGTAAAGTGCCCAGAGTCAGGAAACCAACAAAAACAGGTCAGACAAAATCCAGGAGGAAAGCAAAAGGTTTAGGGATGACCCTACAAAAAGGCCCAAGTCCAACACAGCCTAATCTGGGCCTTTGAAAAAGCATGGTCTAACTTCAGTATTTCATTGTTAAGGGTGGTGAGACATGCCTAGGCCTCAAAAACAAAGGTGTTTGACACAGAATTTCTAGATATTATTTTCCCATGGAGCTGGGTCAGCAAATATTGCCAAAGGGTGCTTCTGTGTGACTTGTCCTACCTCAGTGAAGTTTCATTTTTTTATTCCAAATTTTGGGTCGGCAATTGGGTTTTATACTATTGGAATGCAGCCTTTCTGCAATACTCCAAGTCCTGCATGTTCAAGCTGCTGATGGACCCAATTTTGCTTTAGAGTTTAACTTAAGCAAATCTTTATGCAATGTGAAAGTGGCAATGTGGCAGCTAGACCCCATTTTCATAACCAAATGTAAGCAAGAGTGTTCCCTGTTATATGCTTGAAACAGTGTACGTGGCCCACTACATGTTTTTGTTGCATAATTAAAAGGTGGTCATTGTGTCCTTTTAATGATAAAACAAAGATGATAGAAGGAAAGCCTGACAATAAAAATCAAAACCACTGCATACTTCCCGGAGTTCTATTGTTTCGCAGCCACTTTGTGCCATTTGAGAAGGTGATCAACCATGTGCTAATCTGCCCTAATTGAATTTGTTGGCCACTTGCCATGCGAACACGAACACAAGCCAACACTGATGCATTCTCAACTTATTTGGTGTCATCAACAAAGTGCAGCTTTAGTCACTAGAAACAGCTACCTATTCCAGGAAACATATCTTAGTCAACCTCATAAAGAAAACAAAAATTTGTGAACAGAGATGCTTGGACCAATTTTCTTTTCATTTAGGAATTTTGCATAACAGTATTCTTTTGAAATGTTTTTTAGCTTGACTTTTCCAATATAAAAGGGAAATTTTCAGTTGTTACTGTGATATATAAGAACATGTTTTAATATCATGAGGTTGAAGTATGACTGCATTCAAGGCAATTGGTTTTCTCTATCCCAAAAGAAATACTTTGGGGCATATGTACAATGGAAGTGGCTGAGAGAGGCATTAGCCTTCCTGGCTTAACACATCACTCCGCCACTTCAGAAACACAGGGCTGCACAATATTTATACAAATGTGGTGCAGGCCTGCTTTCCCACTTGCACTGGCACTACACTTTACAGCCTAGTGCCAATGCGGGCACCCTTGCACCATAGTGCAAGGGTGTCTGGGTTCAGGGGAAGATTGTTTATGCACAGAAAGGTCCCTGCATATAAACAATATTTAAATGCCACTTTGGAACTTCTATGTGTGCTGCTTAAGGCAGCACGCACAGAAGTTGCAAAACAGCATTTAAAAAAATTATTGTTTAGGTGCAGAGAGGGGGACCTTCCTGTACATAAACAATAATTGGTCTTTTGCTGTTTTCATGTGTGTTGCACAACACAGCACACATTAAAACAGCAAAAACGAGGAGAAATGAAACATTTCTCCTCATTGTGCCAGGGTAGGACCAGGTTTTCCCTGGTCATAATTCTGGCGCTGCCTCCTATTTACACCTCCCTTGTAAATAGGAGGCAGCATTAGAATCAATGGGTGTTGCGGTGGAACGCCCACAGAAACACCCATTGCCCTCCCCTTTCACACTAAGCACAGCATAAAAGGGTGCCTTATTTACAAGGCAGTATTAAGCCACGTTAAATGTCTTAATGCTGCGTCATCACAACATCACTGAAAGTGGCGTTGTGATGGTGATAGTGACTTGTACATATACCCCTTTGTATGTCCAGCAGGAGCATGTTCTACCAGTGCATTCGAAATCGTTCCCCACTGGGGTTCGCTCCCACTTTGCACTGTTTGAAATCCTAACCAGTAGCATTGCTTGTGAAGTTCATGAATCTTAATCACAATTGAAGACTCAAATATTCGGAATCAATTTTTTATTCATAGAATTTCCAATGAAGTTGTTATAGGTAGTTTTCATTCATATCCATACTGAGTTGTAATCAAAGAGCTTGTTTATAAACAAAAACAAACCACCACAATCAAATTCATTTCGGGCCGGAATAGCCCTACATCAGGGGATCATAACTAAAGATCTTCAGTCGGTGAGGACGCGTGTAGACGCTTACTCCCGTATTGAAAAACGTGGAGTGCGTGATCCACTGGATAGTATACTCTTAGTGCATTCGGCACACGATATCCCCGGCCCCTAAATACCCATGAAGCTAAGATACCTCAGGTTTTGAGGTATGGAATGAGAATTTTGTACCCAAATACCATGTGACAGAAATATTATGTTCCAAATATTGTTTGCAAAAATACTGTTTGATTGGAATTAAAAATAGAAATCTGCACCTAATGGGACAATATTTTGTACAGGCTTTTTGACGCAATATTACTGTCAACGTATATGTTTGCTATCAATATTTTCAGATACACTTGATTATGAAGAGAGCATGTAAAATGGATTGGTCCGGGCCAAGGAGGTTGATCACCTTTTCCCATATCACCACTGCACACCAGGAGAGTAATTGAAGTAGATTCAACCCGTGCCACAAAGCCTTTCTGAAAAGTAATGTTTTTCTGCCTCAGAAATGGGACAACTACATATTTCTACATTTAAATTGTCTTTTGGATTTAGTTCCTGGATCATAGTATACCTTGGGTATATTTTGAGAATGCCCCATACATAATCGCAACACTGCATTCCTTTGATTCAGCTTTCCTTTCAGCTAGAGGAGTCCTTTACTCCAGGTATCCATTTCCTGTTATCACAGAGCCTCTAGATGACATAGTGAAACCAGCCAAGGAAGTGTGGACCTTTAGATGTTTTTTGAGCTGATATTTTGAATTTCTGGAGAAATGTCATTGTCCCTTTGGACTGGAAAATCCATACTGTTCTACATACCACCACTCAAGTTTTGTGACTTGCTTCATCCCATTGATTTTTTTTGTCTGCTAAGATATGGATTTTCAGATGTAGTGAACTAAGCATCTAGGGCCTAATTTATTTGACAGTCTAGCAACTTAAAACCACTTTCATTAGCAAATGGTGTTTTATATAATTCAAAGTGCTAAATCCAGTTTAGCGAGTCATGGACATCATTTGGGGTAGCCAAAAATAATAACTTGTTCGCCTATATTGCCATTTATTATCTCTGAAACTGCCCTTGTTACTAATGGTCTAAAAGTTCTTGATGGTTTGTAAGAGGAACAAAATTAAACAGGACTGTTTGTCAATACAATCTCCAGCGTTGATGATCACGCATATTAAACGTGGTGCCCACTTTTTAAAGATTCAGTGCCCTCAGCTCAACCATCAGCAAGAATATAGAGGCATATCAGCAACAACCTGCGATAATTATCGCTAAGCGCAGTTAGCGCTAGGATAATTATCGCCGGCTAGCGTGGATTTTTATCGCTGAGATAGCATGCTATTAGCAACGCTTATCACAAAAGCAATAAAAAACCTCGTGCTAACTGCCTAACGTGAGATTATCGCTGGAAACGCAGCGATAATCTCACACAATGTGGCGTTAGCTTGTTGATAGGGCCCCACAAACTTAGCCATGATATCCACCTTCCATAGGATATCATGGCTAAGTCAGTCCTGAAGCAGGCATAAGGAAAGTAGCGATAACAGAGGTTATCGCTACTTTTCTTGCCGCTATGCTTCATAGCATGGAGCTTGATGATAGGAGAAATGTCGCTTAGCGACATTTCTCCTGTCATGTCAGGTCAGGAATGCCCACTTTGCATCTCATTAGAGATGCAAAGCTGGGTGTTAGGAATTCCTACGCTAACGCAAGTTTTCACGCGTTAGCGTGAGCTTGCTAATTAGGCGATAATAATATTGCCGCTTTTCGGCAGAAAACGGCCGCAAAAGCGGTGATAATTCAATCGCCTCGCCTCGCTGATATGCCCCAAAGAGTGATACTTTTTAGGTAAACTAAAACGTGACTTGTGGGATCTCCAAGTATGGCAAGTGGTTTCCCACCAGGGATATGTAGGTTATAGCCTTCCATAAATTGTTGGGCCAGTGAGTTGATGACCAGATTTCCCTATCTGTATCAAACTCTATTCCCTTCCGTATCCTTTCATTCCCTTCCCCTACCTCTAAATCTGCAAACAGTAGATTTTTGGGGTGCCAAGGATGGGACCAGGCGTCAATCTTAACATGTCTCCAAGCATCAAGGAACTTAGGGGCATATTATCAAGAAACGTTGTTAAAATTATCGCCGCTTTAGCAGCAGAAAATTGCTGCTAAAGCGGCGATAATGGGCTTGATAATAAGCCGCAGAGAATTCCCATAGAAGCCCATGTTCTGGTGTCAACATGGCGTATTATCAAGCCCATTATCGCTACTTTAGTGGCAGTTTTCTGCCGCTAAAGCGGCGATAATTTTAACGCCGAGCTTGATTATATGCCCCTTATTTTTGTTACCTCTCTGATTTCTCTGAAGTTGTGTCCATGTAGTGCGTTTGTTTTTCAAAAAGAATAACTTCTACAACCGCGGTATCCTTGGCACTTCCACTATCATTACATAACGCTAACATAAATGGAAAATATTTCAAAGTGAACACACATTTGTCTGGAGTTGCAAAATACAGTTACTGAAGAAAAGAATATTTTTTGGGAAGGTAAATCACAGAATTTCAGTCATACCTCCTGCTGAGCTCTCACCACAAAAGACAGAAACTGAAAGAGAAACAGTACGAAACAAAAAATAACTGTGACTATTGGCAACAGATGAATCCCACTTTTCATCATGTTCCCGGCATCTGTCAGTTGTAGTTCGTTTTTCATGTACCATTTGGATAGCTATAATGGGGTCTGGCTAACTGACTGTACTCCATACGGAAGAAAAATGATTTTTGGAGTGCTTGGAAAGAAACAGAAGCGCAATTTATGTTTTCAGATGATGGTCTAAATTGTGGTTTACTGGTTAGAAACCGAGCTCTGCACTCATTTTTTCTTAGAAGTAATTCGAGTCTTTGAAAGTGACTTTATGAAACTTTTGTGAAATGACACAATCCTACATGATGACTTTTTTACTCAAGCGTAAATGAGTGACTTCTGATAATGTGAAAACATCTACTTTTATTCACAACTAAGGGGCAGATTTACAAGAAAGTGACACATCTGTGGAGATGCGTCACTTTCCCTGCGCCAAAATACAAAACCCTTGCATCACCATGGATGCGCCGTTTTTACAATACGGCGCACCCTGGCGCAAGGATTGACAGATGCGTCAGAAATTCTGACGCATCTGTTGACGGAAAAGTCACGCATTGCTGGAGTCGTGTCTCAAGCACGACGCAACTCCAGCAATGCTCAGGGGCGCCCGATGCCTAACTTGCTGTGTCACTCCTTACGCCTGCTTCAAGCAGGCGCAGGGTTTTGACGCAGCATGGACGGAAACGTGACTCAGTGAAATCTTGTAGATTTCACTGGGTCACTTTTCGGGGCTTCCTGCGACGGAACGCCCACCCTGCATACATTAAACCTGACGCAGGTATAATGTGGTGCAGGGCTTCACAACGTGACGCATCTCCCTATATTGCTCATGTTGTAAATGGGCCGCCACTTTTACGCTGCCGCAGCGTCACAAAAATGACGCAGCGACGGTGCAAAAGTTATGCAAGGGGCTTGTAAATCTGCCCCTAAGTGGATTGTGTAATAGCGGGGTATCCTCCGGTATGTTGTGAATGTTTTGAATATTAGGGGGCAGATTTACAATAACTGGCGCATCCCTGCATATTAGCAAGGATGCACCAGTTATTTTGAGTGACTCAAAAAAACCCTTGCTCCACCATGGACGCGCCGCATTTACAATGCAGCGCACCATGGCGCACGGATAGACAGATGCGTGACCCATCTGTCGCCGTAAGGGTGATGCAGTGCTGGAGTTGCGACGCATCTCCAGCACTGTTCAGGGGTGCCCTATACCTGATATGCTGCGTCACTTCTTACGCCTGCTTCAAGCAGGCGTAAGGATTTGACGCAGCTGGGACGTAAAAGTGACTCAGGGAAATCTTGTAGATTTCACTGCATCACTTTTACGGGGCTTCCTTGTGACGGAACGCCCACCCTGCATACATTATACCTGACGCAGGTATAATGTAGCGCAGGGCTTTACAACGTGACGCATCTCACTAGATGCATCACATTGTAAATATGTTGCATAGTGATGCATTGTTTACGCCGCCGCTGCGTCACAAAAGTGACGCAACGGTGGCGAAAAACTGTCACAAGGGGCTTGTAAATCTGCCCCTAGATATTGATAGACTGATGTTGTCTTTTGGAGACTTTTATTGCAGGTCAAAGAAGGCATAACAAGAGTGCACTGCCAGCAAGCAGAATATATGGGAGGAGATGCACAGCGAGAAAGCTGCCGATCATCTATTTTTCATTTATTTTAAGAGATAGCAAAGTCGAGGGGTGGTTGATATGTTTGTGTATTGAGCAGTGTCATATTTAGTAGTTTGAGGCAAGCATATTGTAATGGCTCCTGTTTGGAAAAATCATAAATTTATTTACCGATTTCCTGCAGATTCAAAGCCGCTTGATGCCTGACAATAATAAATTATTTTAACCTTTAACAAGGAAACAAAAGCAGGCGGAATATGTCTTGCATCGAACCCCAAAAATCTATAAGACGACACTTCGTAGACAGAGTCAGAGGTGAAAGTAAGCAGAAAGCGAGAGAGGTTTAGATAAAAACAGAATAGACGTAGGTCTAATAAAGGGAAGATTCGCTTTCCAATAGGACCCCTTCGGTAGGTAGGGGCTCTGGGTAGCCGCGGCCCGTGCAGGTGAGAGCGGTGAGGCCAGGTCGGAGGGGTGGGGGAATTTCGACATACCACAACGAGGGAAAATTAAATAAATAATTACTTTTGCCTGGACGTCGTCTGTTGAAATCCCCCCACCCGGCCCCACCGTTCTTACCTGCACTGGCCACGGCTGTTCCTGAGCAATTGCCCACTTTGTCCATGCCTTAAAACATCTGTGTGAGAACCACAGCAAGAGCCCAATGAAGAAATAGCGAAGGAACAGAATATGAGGCTGCTTTGAACTCGTGAACATGAAAGGTGGCTCAAAACCTCCCCTAGGACTACTTTAATAAACTTCGTGGCCAAAAATGTTGCTGCGTAAATGTGCGCTGGCACAGAAGCATAACCATATCCAACTTGCAGCAGACCGATGGTGAACTGTGTATGTGAAAAAACAGAGCACAGAAAACAAATCAGAAACACAGAGATCTCCTATAGTCAATATTAAACAGGGATTGGTAAAGACAAAAGGTCTCTCTTCTTTTTTGGAGAAGTGTATGAGCAACGTTGTGTCTGGTCCCCACCACTGTCTTTCAAAGGAAATCATCCCAAGATGGAGGAAAAACGTAGGTCACAACAAAGTGGAAATTAGGGCTTGACCTCTTTGAATAACAAAGTGCAATGGCAGGGTGAAGCTGTACTTTTAAAGACAAGTGCTATAAAAAAGGAGTGAAAGATTCGCTGTAGGTGGTTTAACCTAAAAGGCACACATAACAAAACATTGCAAAGTAGCTTAATTAGACAAAGGGCTGATATTTTCATTGTATTTTCATTGCATCTTTAAGAAAGCATATTTGTATGCACATGCCTTTGCAATGTTATTATGACAATAAAACAAATGGACATTCAAGGGCGATAAATTGGTGAATCTTCCAATGGTTTTATGATAGTATGAGGAATGCAAATAGCAACACATCCTAAACTAAAAAGTACCAAATTATTAATTTTGCAATATCAGTGAAGTAAATGCATTAAAGGTCACACACACTCACTATCTCTTAGTTAACAGTTGCACTCATGCTATGCTTTCAGATAACCAAACTGCAGCTATATCATACATCATGAAAACCAATGAGAACAGAAATGAGACAGTAGAGAAGGCTGATAAAAAGCAATACACAAGATAAGCATAAGTATAGCACACAAACAAGGCACGTTCATTCAGTAGGCATTGTGGTTATCTCTTGCAAGTCTTTTATTTCTCAAAATCCTTTGTACACATGTAGAAACAGCCAACGTGTTTCACCCTTAACAAGGGCTTCTTCGGGGCAAGGATAAGGTAACATAAAATTGTGGGTCAATATAATGAATCCAGCGTTAGAGAAGTTAGCAACGCGTCCCTTTTGATGGACGATGTCTCCTGAATTGAAGGCCTTATGCCGGTAACATGTACTCTTGTATCCTCAGTTCTATTTTAGTAAAAGTTACCTCCAAAAAGGCGTGGAAGTAAATCTTTATGGCACAATTATACCTCCAGTGTGTTTGATAAATGTACTTGAATCGTCCAGGAATCCGTAGTCCTGGTAAAGCCGTGCCCGGCAGCAGCTAATTTGGTCATTGCCTGAGAAGGGTGAAAGACATAAGCAAACACAATCCTTGTCAGGGTGAATCACAAAAGTCATTAAATAATCTTGTGCTAAATGCTTGGCACAAAGCAGTCATGTTTAATGTAGAGGCAATGTGTAAAGTATTTAAACAGCACACAAACAACAATGAAGTGAAAACAAAACACTAATAAAATCCCAAACCAGTTAAAAAAAAAAATGACACCAAAGAACAAAAATTCAATCAATAGTATGGGAGGTATGAAGTTTTATGTGAATATAATGCCAAAGGTACAAAGATTATCTCGTCGCCCCGGACTGGGATACAGTCACAAGGTCAGACTGACCACAATGGAGTGCAAGTCGGATGCAAGGACATGGTCCTTCCCAGTTTAGAAATACCTTCTCAAGTCTGCATGAGGAACTACTGTTTGCTTTGACAGGGGCCAGAAGAAGGTTGTTGTCGATGTGAGAAGAAGATCGTGGGTAGCAGACCTTCATGGTTGTTGCTGGAGCTGCACATTGCAGTCGACGCAGGTTGTCACTATCAGCAAAAAGTGCAAGTCTTGTTGGATACTCTCATTGGCAGTCGTCATTGACAGTTGATGTTTGCAAAAGCATGCTGCTAGAGCTTCGATGTGGGGATCATCATCAGAGGCTGTCATTTCACAAAATGAAGAGGTCACTTAGCGGTTGAAAGGAGACCAAAGCTTCTGTATCTTCATCTTAGATTTAGGGAGAATACTCTCTGATGCCAGCCAGCCCAGTGTCCAAGATCTGGGGGACACCTTTTGGGGATCAGGAGTCTCTCCAGCAGAAGGGCTCAGGTAGGTCCAGGTGGTGCTGGTCAGCTAGGTACTTGCAAGGAATCCTGTAAAATAATTCTGTATCCCTATAGCTTAAACAGTTCAACCAGATGACCCTTGGACTCACTTCTGGGGAGCCTGGGTTCAAGTCATGCCAGTCCAATCTTCGTTCTCCAGAGAGCAGGGCACAACTTCTGAATCTTCCACAGGTTCAGGAGTGTTTTGATGATTTGTTCTAAAAGTGCCACTTTAATACCTGGTGCCAGCATTAGTGTAGGGTAATTCCCTGGCCTATCCACAAAACTGGCTCTGGTCAGTTTGTCAGCTGTCTAGGGTGACAAAGGCAAGAGCAGGCCTTGCGTCATGTTCTTGTGTCCCTATGTCTGGAAGCAATACGCAAAACACCACAGGAGAGCCATTCCTACATTCCCCTATGGGAGAATGCATTGCAGCCGTAAACTGGTGTGGTTCATTCCTGCACCCTATGGAAGGCATCTCAAGGTGCCTGCCACAGGTTTCAGGGATTAACAAAGGGGCACCCCTATGGCCCCCAAAAGGAGTCCGCACACTCAATGGGGCCCTGCTGGGGGGCTCCAAACATGCTTTCCAACATGGTTTCCCTGTCGGAAAGGCCGGTATGGAAATAATGCCGGAAACCATGCATTGTAATCCTAAGGGCGGAAAGGCACGCCCTTCAGGGTTTCTGAACTGGTCCCGACTGGCTGATGGGCATGTTGAGCCTGTCAGAAGTCGGCCGGAATGACTGTCTGGTTTCAATTCCGACCGGCTGCATCTTTATCAGCCAGTCAGAATTGAAACCAACGATGGCGGTGGGAAAGCCACCGACTGATAGACCAAGGCTTTCCGACCGTTGGTCGGAGGCTTTCTGACCACCATAGTCATAGGCCCCTTAGTTTAGTGCTGAAAAATGGCAACTTTCTAAGAATAGTAACTTAAAATCCAACTTTACCATTAAAGAGGATTTTAAATTACAATTCATTTGAGTGAAAACAGAATTTCTCTATCTATCCCAAACTGAAGTTATCAATGTGTGTGTGTAGAGATAGCTTTCAACAGTAAAAATAACTTTAGGAGTTTTTCACTGCTAGGATATGTTATATTTAATTATACAGGTACCACTTTTCAATAACATGCACTCTGACCTACAAACATTAGAAAAGGAAGGTTTAGGACTGGCAAAATGGCAGTTTAAAACTGAAGCACAGGCTGCTGTGAAACGCCTAATACATATTTTACATGAGTGCTGCATCCCACCAGTAGAATTGAATTACAGGCCCCCTACACGTAGTACTATTTACTATTGCCTTATAAGTAAATTAATTTTACTAATCAAGTGTAGGCCAATTTTACCATGTTTTCAAGGAAGAGTTCTAGTACCTTGCCACTGGTTAGCAGGGAAAAAGTTAACACTGTCCTTAAAATACAACAAAAACAGGTTCAGAAAAGGAATGACCATGCAGAGAGGGCTACGTCCGATGGACAGAAGAATTGGTGCAAAAGATTTTCTAGGCAGCAAAAGACATTTTTTTTAACCACATATAATATAAATGACATCAGTACACTCATTCCACAGTACAAGGCAGAATAAATGGACACCTTATATAAACATTCACACACACTCATACATACACAAAAAACACATACACACACAGGCAATGGTGAGGGCATGCCGATCTTACAGAATTCTTGCTTGCTATATACAATGTTCCCCTGTGTTTAACTAGTAGACCAATCACAATGCCTTCTTAGGTGCCTTAATGAGCAGGCCAGGGTTTCAGTCTGGAACAAAGGGAGAGATGTTTGTATTACGATATGACATAGGCAGTTTTCAAGAAAGATTTGGGATTACTGAGGAACGGCTCATTTGTGCTAGAGCGCTCGCATATGCTACAGAAAATGTCACTTCCCGGTTGAGTCAAAGGAGGCAGTAGTACAATCACATTGGTTCCAGGTTCCCATTAATAGATTCAGAACTAGCACACAGGTGCTAGCAACGTTTTACTTGTTGCAGAGCATGCACATCTTGCTTGGTTCAGGGAGGCTGCAGGATTGACCTACATATGAATTCCACCTCTTTTTCTCATGGGACAAGTACATTATCATTAGGCACAACAATCTCATTGGGATGCACAAGATGGCACTCAATATTCAAGATTCAGAAAAAAAGGAATCCCCACTCCAATCTCATTCTCTATTCCTGGAGCCATCCAGTCAAATTTAGTCCACTCTCTAACATGGAAGAGTGTAGGAAGACAGCATCAGTAGCTCTTTATTTGATAGGTAGTAAATTGTTAGTAGCCGAAACCTTTACATTTATTCTGGACCTTTTGGTGGGCTAAAAAGTTATGGAATCAAGCAATTATCACACTTGACAATTTCAATGACAGTGACACTTTTTGGTGTGATTAATAAAAACCAATACAAAAGGACGATCAATATAGAAGAGTTAGTTAAAATAAAATAATATATGTACAATTCTTAAAAACCACCATTTGGTGTTTTTGTTTTATAAAATGCAATTAGTATAAGTCCTTTTAATGCGCCAAAGCTAACTTTGAGTGGTGGCCAGACTTCATGGGTCCCTCAGCCGGATAGTTCCCAAGTGGTGCCAAGGTTGGCCTATCCATAAGATCTTGGTGGGCGTGATAGATGAACTTAGCAAAATTGGCCATATGCTTCACTGTGTCCAGCAAATATAACTGTTGAACTGCCTAATTTGCCATCCGCGTGCCTAGTTGAAGGAGAATGGGCCTTAGGTAGGAACGGCGGGCTGGCAACAGGGCAGGGCGACATAGCAAAATGTGAGCCAGTGATTCCCGCTTGTAATAACAGAGGCAACATTCTGTGATGGCTGGCTTTACTTTCACAGAGGGATACAGATATTTTAGGGGGAGCGAGTGTAGTCTGGCTGCTAGTATCCTATGTAGGGCTTGCCTCCCCACCGGCTGTGTGAGATGTGGTTTAAGGCCATGTGATATATGAGGGCAGCTTTGGGTCTCGTGAAAGCCTCTAGCTGTCAGAGCTTCGATGTCCAGTATACAAGAGCATGATCTTACATGCTTTTTTATTGATGTTTTAATTGTGGTGTACTTGATGATATTGGGATCCCAATTCTCTATGGCTAACTTCAACAGTTCTTTGGCTGAGACAAGGCCAGTTGAACATGGGTTGCCAGGTTGTTGGAAAATATTGTTCATAACAGTCTTTATTGAGTTCTCTGGGGTCACGGTTGTTAGGTAAAAGTATTTTGCCAAGCTAGCCGATTCTTCCAGGGATTGCCGGTTAAGGTTAAATTCCAGGCAAATTAAAGTATTCCTAGTGCATGCTGGAAGACTAAACAACTTTTTATAAGCTGCACAGTGGATCTTTTCAAGGTCCTGCGCAAAGTTGCCTGGAAACGCCTGTATCGCATAATTAAGGGAAGGTAATAATTTTGCCCTCAAGACTCGTTGAATGGCTGTAGTTGTTGGGCTTTCTAAAATGGCATGAAGTTTACAGATGGCAAAGGTAACCATTTTTCCTTTCTGCTGGGGCTTGTGGCGGGGGACCTGTGAGCAGCCAGTTTCACTGAACCAAATTCCAAGATAGTTGTATGCTTGTGTACTGTGCAATGTTAATGGGACCAAACTCCGTTTCATCAATTTCTTTTTCGGATGGCGTCCAAAGATTACTATCTTGGATTTCGTTGGGTTTGCAACCAGCTTATTTTTAGCATCATAATGTGAGAGTACTGTTAAAGCTTTTTGGAGGCCGACTTTGGTGTGGTCCAAAAGGACCAAGTAGTCTGCATATTGCATCAACTGGATCTTGATTATCGCAATCCTTGGAGTCGCTAAAGTGGCTCCGTGCAGAGCGCTACCCAAGTCTGCTGTATATAAGTTAAAGAGCAGCGGGGCAAGGACACAGCCCTGCTTTAGCCCGTGGTCTGTGATGATTTTTGCAGTAGCAGATTCACACGAGAGTTTAACTCTTACCCAAGTTTGCGAGTACAGTGATCTGATGGCCTGTAGCACTTTTGGACAGATGTTCCAGCTGGCCAGTTTCTTCCATAAGATGTTATGATCTACCCCATCAAATGCTGCTGTGTAATTGATGAAGCAAGCAAAAAGTGGCTGATTGCCGTGAGCCATCGTTTGGTGTACTAGGTATGAGAGGGCAATGATGTTATTAAGGTGGAAGCTAATGTGTCAAAAAGGGCCCCCTGTAAATATTTAGGTACTCCTAGATCAGGGAAATAAATTCATGAAAAAACAACGTATCTAGGCAGCAATGAATAAAAATACATAAATCTAAATAACCATAGCACCAGGGATTGAATCCGTGTACTCAGGCAAATATAAAAATGTCAATCATTTATTAATTTTAAATACAAATGTAGCCTTGTGTACAATAATTGTACTACATATAAATCATATATAACAAAGACACAATGACATAATTTCATCACTATGGTTATTTAGATTTATGTATTTTTATTCATTGCTGCCTTGATACGTTGTTTTTTCATGATCTAAGGTGGAAGCTCCTGCTCGGAACCTGGTCTGGTAGAAAGGGAGCAGATCTTCCTTGCTAACCTAGTCTTTTAGTTTGTTCAGGACAGTACTTGCATAAGCCTTGCCCTCAATATCCAATAAGGCAATCATACGATAGTTCCTGGGGTCAGTGCTTGGCCCTGTTTTGTAAATGGATGTAGTAATGATTGCACAGTGCGGACAAGCAACCGGCACTGTGCAATCATTGAAAATGGCATCTTGCACAGTGCGAGCTGTAGTTTTCTGCTGCTCGAGTAGATTTTTACTCGAGCGGTAGCTTTCTCAACGCGAAATGGTAGTTTCTCATCGCGAGTGGTCGCGAGTATACGCGACCACTCGCAATGAGAAACCTGACCTCCTCGCGTTGGGAATCTCGCCGGGAGGTTTATTTTCCATGCTCGCGATCGCCAACTTGATGTTGCTGTTCATGAACAAGGAAAAAGTCTCACTGGGATGTCATTTTGCTTGCTCGCGGTCGCCAACTTGACGTGGAGGACCGCGAGCAAGCAAAAAATGACCGCAGCACTACGCAACACTACGCTACGCGTGTTCACACTGTGCTACGTGCAATTCGCGTAGTGCGAAGTAGCGCGAACTTCGCAAACTACGCGAGCGTAGCGTAGTGCTTTGCCCAGGCTTAGTGTAAACGGCCAAAATATCCGTGGATTCAGTTGTTACTTTACTTGGTTGTTCCCCAAGATTTGTTGTTCTTTCTGTTACATTTATCTTCGAGTCGTCGGTGTAGAAGGTTTTCACATGGGCTGCCCAAGTGATTGCGTCATGTGGGTTCTCTCCGTTGGTGGTCCCGTGGATTACTTTGTTTAAATATTGCCAGAATTCTTGAGATTTGCTGGGTGCAAGCAGCTCGAAGATCTTCAGCCATTTTGCCTCTGTGAGTTCGCGTTTTACCTGCCAGACCAATGTTGAATGGCTCTTAGCTGCTAGTTTTAATTCTTTTTTTGCAGATTTGTATCTAGCTGCTCGAAAGGCCCTGCATTTGAAATTCAGTTGTCTGGAGAGTTTCTTAATTGCTGGTTGATGTCCCAATTTATATGCAGAGTTAACATGAGTTCTATCGATGTTGCTATTGATTTTGCTCCCCCGAAGCTGAGATGCTAAATCGTAGGCGAGTGAGCCCCATTCCCCTACGCGACCCTTGTCGTTAAAGCCTGTCTGCCAGCCTTTCCATGTTACTTACCATGAGGCAAACTTATGACTCGGGAGCGGCCCCCATTTTATTCTTCTAAGGAGATTATATAGCTCTTCTCCCTTTGTTGCTCCAATGCAGCGAAGATTGTGACGTTTTTTCCCAGTAATGGACAACTCTAAGGTTAGAGCAGCATGGTTTCTTTCGTTCCGCGGTTGGACCGCATAGTTTAGCATATGTTTTTGTAGATTCTCAGTTAATAGAATATAATCTATTGTGGTCTGATTGTTATAAGTAGGTACTATCAATGCTGTTGGGTTAACTTTTATGATTAAAAAATGTGACGTTACCAGGTTATATGCTCGCATTAGGGCGTTGAATCTTCCGGTGCTCCCATTGGGGTGGTTTTCAGGTGCGTTTAGCTCTATGTAGTGCATGTTAAAGTCACCAAGAATGATGGAATCCATGCCTGCATGCTGTAGTAGCAGAGATTCGATCTCATTTTACAGCCGAGTAAGTTTATCTTTCGAACCTGGCCCATGGCGGTTGAAGTAGACATTGATTAAAAGTATAGAAGTTGGGCCGTCTGTCGTGTTTAAGCCTTTCAAAGTGCCAACCAAAAGCATGTCTGATGAATTCTTTATTACAGAGAAATGAAATTTCAGTGCGTGCTTGATGTATATTGAAATGCCCCCTGACGGTCTCCCGAAAATGTTGGTTTTAATTGCGGGTTTGAAATATTCAGCATAGCCCCCTAGTGGTGTTAATTAAATGACCCATGTTTCTTGGGCGCAGATTAAATCTGCTCCTGCAAGAAATTTAATTACCCCTGGGCTTTGCAAAACTTTATGTATCCCTGCAACGTTGCAGGTCATTATATTTATCGTTTGGTGGTTCTCAGTGGCGCTGCTGTGCTGAGCACTGGCAGTGTTTAAGGCGTAGGTGGTCTTTGATGGTATCTGTTGGTTACCCAATAAAGGTCTAAGGTTAGGAGCTAGAGTTTAAGGCCAGTGGGAGCCTGGACCAATCTTTGATGCTGTTCCCCTTGGTTGAACATAAGCGATTACCTCCATCAACATGTTTAGTAATTTGAATTGAGTTGTTGCTCCACTGTGTTACCTGTGTGCCACTTATAGAGCCATGTAAAATCGATCCGGTGGTTAATACGGTTGTGTGTTTACTGTTCATCCATTTCTGTCTATTCAGATCTTGTTCTCCCTGTTGAGCGCAAGGCACTTTATTTTTCAAAATCTCTGGATATTTGGTGACAAATGGGGGCTTGAGTTTTATGCCCCAGTTGTCCAGTTGCGTTTTATACCCTTCTCAAAATGTCCGCCATGATCGGGTTGGAGAAAGTTATCTCAGTTGTTTCGTTTAATTCGCTCAGTCCTGGGCCGGAAAAAGACGCCGACTCAATATCAGTGTTTTTGATGTTTGCCAGGCCCGGAATAATTTTGCAGAGCTTCAGGAGGTTTCCTCTTTTGAGGATGTCCCAATTCCCCTGCGAAGTGTATTCGGAATATAACAAAACTTTCGAATTTTCTCAGCCTGTGGCATGGGCCTGGGGGGGGGTTGAGTAAGTTGGAAGAAACCTTGGTAGTTTCCAAAGGCTCTGTTAGATTCCGAGTTGGGTTTTCACAGGGTGAAAATCCCCTTCCGGTCCAAATTGTGCTTGAAATTTAGAGTTACGAATCACTCCTGAGGTTGGGGGTGCGGTCCGGGGTGGACGGACAATCAATAAGACTTACTTGGGCGATTTTCCTCTCCCGTTGGTCATTAAGTATGTTTGCAAATTGAGGCTCATTGTGAGCTATTGGCTGTGCGGCGGCAAGTTTGTTTGTGTTTTCTTGGCATTGCTCTTCGATCTGTGGGCTCTGTGTGTTGGTCAACTGGTCACTGGGCATGGAAGGTGTTATGAACAGAGTTTTAATCGAGGGCCCGCTTAAATTACCTAGAGAGCTCTGAGCAGGTGTTTCAAAGATAAATGTACCGCAAATTTGTGTGCCTCTGGTTTGATCAACAGTAATTGTTTTTTGTATGTGGCCACCGCCATTTTGATTTTCCATGCTATAATCTTTGTTTTCATGTTTTTCTGGCACAATCCAATGCTTAATGTTTCCTTCAGGGTTTCTTTTGTCGTTTTTTTGTTTTGTTTAACTTTCTAAGTTTTTTCTTGTTTTTCCTGGATAAAGGTTGGAGTGCTAAAGATGATGATGTTAGGTCATCTAATTTTCCAGGGCCAATATCAGTAGTGAGGCATGTTTGTGGTTTGGGCTTCCAGTTTGGTGTCAAAGTCAGGCTGTTGACACTCAATGGGCCTTTGAGGTTGTTACTATCATTCCTGAAGGTTTCCTGCGTTTTTTCTGAGCTATCTTGGTTACCCTGTGGACTGCGAATCTCTTGTTCCTATTTTCGTCGGGTGATCTCCCGTAAGCCCTGGTAGGACATTCGTGGCTTTTGTTGTATTTTTTTCTTTATGAGTAGTCTTTGTTTTTGGACTCTGAAATGGATTGTGGAGGGGGGGACGTGATATGTTGCTCATCCACCTGGTGGCCTCACTCTTGAGGTCCGTAACTAGGGTGCTCATTATTTCTGGGAGTTTTTCCAAGGTCCGCAGTATTGGTGAGCACCCGCAGTCGTTTGGTATTACCTGTGCGTCCGTCTTTGCCTGGGCTCTGCGTACCAGAGAGTTTAAATGTTCCAGTTTCAAATCCACTCCGGAAATCAGGCTGGTGACTAATTTTAGTATATTTATTTGAGTTTCTAATTTATCTGCGTGCATTATGGCTGTATTTGCCATCAAAATCAAAGCTTCATTAATCAGTGCAAGATGGGTTTCTATTTTTTGCGACTCCGAACCGATTTCCATTCCCATTTTGGGCGAGGCAGGCCGCCATGGATCATTTGCGCTTAATCGGCTTAGGTCTGGGTCTGGATCAGACCTCTCTTTTAATGGAAAGTCCTCTTCCCCAAGCTCGGTGAGCATAAAAGGGAAAGCCAGGGGGTCGAGCTGGGGTTTCATAGATGTACAAGTATCCGTAATGATCGTGGTGTATCGGATTGAAGAAGGGAGTTCCTTGCCTGTCTCACTCTCCTCTGGGTCAGGGGTGGGAGAAACTTCCATGGGGCCACTGTCTAAATCTGTGGGCCCCTATATGCTGATTCCTGAGTTGTTAGGGTGAAGCCAGCTGAGAACAATTGCATTTTCTTTTGCTTGTGCCTGTGCGCTGTTGCCCTTAACTTTGATAATTTCTGGTGAAAGCGGAGTGATCAGTAAGGAACTTTGATTCAAAGTATCATATTTTTCAGTGCATACTAGTGTATTAGCAATGATTTCATTGATTTTGGTGCTAGTTGCATAGCAGGATGTGTCAGCTGTTTTTCCACGTTTACTGGAGTTGCTTAATTTAGGCAATTGTTGGAAATGGTTTCTGATGTCGTTGTTGCCTTTAGGACTGTTGCTGATGCTAATTCCATTACTGTTACTGTTGTTGTTGTCTGTTGTGGCGTGCTTACTCAGATTTTGGGTTATATGTATATTTGTGTTTTTCCTTAATGTCAAAGGAGAGTTTGATTGCTCCTCTCCCAGTTGTTGCCCGTCCTGTGAGGTCAAACTGTTTCTTACATTGACTTTGCCAGGAGGATACAACATCTTGGCCTTTTGGCATCTCGCAGATTTGTGAGGGCGGTAATTGACCTGGGTCTGGGTTGAACCCACATTCCTTGTCCGCATGGTTGATTCCTGGTCCTGATGCTGATCCTTGATCCTCAATCTTTGGTCCTTAGTCTTTGATCAATGACGCAATTCTTCCTGGTTGACGTAAGAGGGTGCCGGGGTGGGAGACAGGTGGCGGGTGGCGAGGGGGCAGGTGTCGGACGGGAGGGGAGCAGCGGCAGGGGAAGAGGGTGGGGGGAAGGGCCCAGTGTCCCAACACCAATACCTCTCACCTCTCGCCACCCCTCACCGCCCCTTGCCACCTTCCAATCACTCTGACCACCACTGACCCCGCACCTCACCGTCACACTCTGCCCCACACCTTGCTGTAATGTAGCATAGTGACCGCCCCCAGGTCTCCCTAGCCTGGGGGGGCTGCCCCCGGTGCCTCTAGGCCTCTGTGGGGGAGTGTAGGAGTAAGCACTGCCTTGAGTGCTTAGGGGGTCAACCAACTTTAGCTGCTGCACACAGGCCCAGTTACACAGTCACTGCTAAACTCCACTTGGCAGGTGTACAGCAGGGTGACAAGGGCGAGGAGCGGAGAGCAAAAGAGAGCAAGGGGCAGAGGGGGCGTGGGAGTGGGAGAGCGGAAGAGCAATAAGGGAGCGGTGGACGGGACGGGGCGCACCGGTAATGGAGGGCAGGGCAGGGCACAAAGGCAAAAACAGCCACACCGTGCTGTGTCGTGCCACCACACCAGCACAACGCAGCTCTACTTAACTCACCCTCATGCTCCAGGCTCAACCAGTCTCAGACCCCCGACTCAGGCTCCAGGCTCGGGCTCCGGGCTCCAGGCACCAGGCAGCAAGCAGCAGCAAACTCAGCACCGGGTTCTTGTCCGTGTCCAGGCCCAGGCCAGTGTTCGCCAGCCAGCGAACCAGCTCAGCTCATCCGAAAACGGACGCAGCAGCGGCGAGTGGCAAACTCTGCAAACTCTGCAAGGTAGGCTCCTCCTCCTCGTTCTCGGCACGTCAATCCCAACTCACTGCTCAAGGGAAGTGGGGCTCAACTCATTTGGCCTCCTTCTAGAAACACCAGAACATTCCCGGAACCTGCCCCATTAAAGCTGTGTTTATGGCCTCCACTGCGCTGGCACGCACCTCCTGCTGGCTCCAGCCATACTGCGGTAACACTTGCGGTTTCAGCCGTGTTGGTGGCGTGACTCGCGGCTCCTACCGCATTGAAGCAACACTTGTGGCTTGGGGGCATGACTCGCAGCTGTGAGAGAGCCATGCGGAGAAATCAGCAGGGTAAGCGGCTGCAGCTGAAGCGGTCGGAGCGTTTTCAGAGTGTTTTCGGAGCGGAGCGAAGCATTTCTTATTATCCCACTTGATTCTCAATGAGATGTAGATAATCTCTAGCAATTTTAAAATGAACTATTAGGCTCCACCTTTGACAGAAGACTTCCTTGATAATTATCTGCAGCATTTGTGCACCATCTTCATGGGAATATTGGTTAGGTTCTTGTATTCTGAAAGCATAGACTCTGGATCTTTGTTCCAAGTTTTATATGCCATGGAAATTGTATTAAAAGTGTTTCCAATTGTTTCTAAACTCTGATAATGTAGGTATATTTTGATTTCAGTATTCATCATTGATTAACCCCTTCCATGCTCATGACGGAACGATTCCGTCATGAGCATCGGTTGAGCTGTGCTCATGACGGAACCGTTCCGTCATGGCCCCGCCCGCGCTCGAACCCTTCAGCACCGCGGGGGAATCCGCGCAGCGCTGAAGGGGTTAATGGTGGAGTTTGACATTTAGGATTCTGCATTCTACTGTTAAGAATTTGTGAGTGGAACTAGGCAGCTTATGTGTATAGCGGTGTAAGGGATGAGAGAAGCAACATGCCTTTTTTAAGAAATACAGCTCTTCCCTGCTAACTTGCCTTTGGTTACTGTTAAGTTATGTTATGTTAATGAAGCTTCTAGAGCGCACTGTTACTCTAGGGTGTCCTGGCGCTGAGCACTGCCTACATGGTCATAAGAAATGATAAGACCATACAGGAAAGGAGCCAGGTCTTCAGCCCCTTCCTGAAGGAGAGGAGCTTGGTAGAATTTCTGAGGTACAAGGGTAAACTGTTCCAGGCCTTTGTGGCACAATTGAGAAAACTCCCGCCACCCCAACTGGCTTTTTTGACCCGAGGAACAATCACTTGTTTTGCTTCCGAGGAGCGCAAAGCTCTTCCAGGAATGTATCATTGTATGCGTTGTCTCAGGTAAGCAGGACAAATGCCCTTCAGGGCCTTAAAAACGGTGCAAAGGGCCTTGAATTGTGCACGTTGTTTCACAGGGAGCCAATGAATATCTCAAAGTCCCTTCCTCACAGAGACAAACCTGTGTGTGCCAGTTAGCAGCCTGGCTGCCGCATCTTGTACGATCTGGAGTCTGTTCAAGTGTCTCTTTTGGATGTTCAAATAGAGACTATTGCAGTAATCCAGTCATAACAAAATGAGCGCTGTAACTGCGGTCCTCAGACTATCTTCAGGAAGGAGGAATTTTATTTTCCTCAAGATTCTGAGTAGGTAGAAGCTGGTTGAAACTACCTCGCTTATCTGAGCACCAAAAGAGAGTCTAGAATCCACAATCACTCCCAGATTCTTGGCCTTCTCAGTGGGGGCCAGAGGCATGCCCATTACATTTGGCCACAAATCAGGCATCCAGAGATTTGTGTTATTATAAAATATGATAACCTCAATTTTTCCTGCATTAAGTTTCAGGCAGTTTGATGACATCCACACCCGCGATGGCTTTCATGCAATCATGGCATCTTAATCCAGTCTCAACTTCTTTACCACGCTGAAGAGACAGTACAATTTGAGTGTCATCCCCATATGAAGTCAGTTGGAACCCAAAGGATCTAATCAGGGCTGCCAATGGTGACACATACACATTTAATAGTGTGGGACTGAGACCCCTGCGCCACCCCGCACAGAAGGGAGAAATGCCTAGATCTGTCTTTGCCCAGGTCTACCGTTTGAGTCCTATCGGTGAGAAAGGACTTTAGGAGATCCCAGGCCTTGCCTTGGACCCCCCTTTCGGATAAATGGTCCATCAAAACTTCATGATGGACCATATCGAAAGCCGCCGAGAGATCCGGCATAATCAATATTGTGGCACCTCCCTGGTCCAAGGCCTCTCTAATCTCCTCTGTGGATTTAATCAGAGCCAGCTCAGTGCTGTGTTCAGCACGGAAGCCAAATTGCATAGGGTCCAACAGACAATTAGTATGAAGAAATGTGCTGAGTTGGGCGTTATTGGTAAGCCTGGGTGTTGAACTACGCTCCGTTCGCGGAGCTTGCGAAGTTTAGGCAACTTCGCGATTCGCACAGAGCGCGAAGTTGCAGATTGCTACGCGTAGTAGTTTTGCTTCCTCGCGCGCTCAATATTCATTCTCGTGCACGCGGTAACGTCTTACTGTGATTCTGCGATCGCCAGCTTGCTTTTCTGTCCGTTCGCGAGCGCCACGAGATTTGTAATATGGCTGCCCAAGTCCGCGAGAGTGTGCGAACGCGAACACGTCATTCGGGCGCGCGAGCTGACTTCCGGCGGCTGTCTTGGTAAGATCGCGATCCCGAACATGCCAAAACTACAATCTGGCGAAGAATATCTCGCGATCTTCATAAAACCTTCTCTAAAATGATTATTTTGCTCAGAAAAACTCCTCAGATTGTGATTTTGCTGTAGTCTTTTGTGTAAGGAGGAGTCCTTTAATTTTTTAACTCTTTTTTTCAAGAGGAAGGAAGTGCCCCTGAGTCTACAACTTCCTGTTCCTGTCCAGCAGGCTCCTCCCAGTGGTTTGTGCATGTGCTGTTCACTTTCATTTGGATTTGGAGCTGGAGTGATCACTTTTTGTGTCTGTCTGCTGCATCATACCATTGGATTGGATTTATTTGAGGACTTTTTGATTTGAGATTTAATTTACTACAAGTAAGTTGGAGAATTGGTGTGTTTGTTTCATTGGGGCTTGTATTACCTACATTTTTCTGGGTTATTGTTGTGGCGGGTGGCCTGTGCTTTCAATAGTGGCCTAGTTGTTTTTCTCTGCAATTTCAGCCAGTTGGGTACCCATGGGTCCATGTTTCGTGGTGTCTGTAGAATTTTCAACATCATGTAGGGCATGGATGGCATAGGATTATTTGAAATGCTAAATGTGGCTGTGGTGTATTTCACTGTTGGTGTGTGTGTGTGAAATACCTTTTGTTGGATGTGTGTGCTTGATGTGTAACTTCTTTCCAATCCTTTCGTAGCCCTGTTGATTTTCATTTTTGTATTAAAACTGTGTTGTTTAGCATTAGCAGGCCTCCTTTGTCCGGTCATATATTATAGGCCTGCTTCAGTTCATTGTTTTCCATGGCCTGTTGTGACTGTGAGTGCCCATGTGGCTTGTGGCAATTTTGTGGTGGTAGTTTAGTAGTGTGTGCTTCTTTTTCCATAAAGGCCCGAATTTCTTTTCTTTGTTCCCCTTGGCTTATGCTTGTTGTTGTTGTGTCCTCCTAGCCATGTGTGTGGTGGCCATTTTGTGAAGGCAGGCATTGTGCTTTTGCCATAGGCTTACATTGAATGTTCCAAGCTTGTGGCCTAGTCTGCCAGTAGGCCCAGAGGTAGTCAGCCTCAAATCTTTGATGCGTTATTTAAATTTACAGTTTGTGTTGTCTGTTGATTTTTTTTTTTACACCATGGATGGCTTTGGATTTTATTGCAAACGGTGTTTTTTGAGGTGGAATAGCATTTTTTGGGTGTGTGTTAAATAAATAGGGCTTTTTAGCCAGTAGGTAACCCTAGGGATTCAGCTTGCGTACTTTTGGTAACTCTGCACAGCGCGACAACGCGGACTTATAGTTTTCGGCATGTTCGCGCTCTCAATATGCGTGTTCGCGCACGCAATAAAGCATTTTTGTACAGTTCGCGATCCCGAACATGCAGCATTTGCAATCTGGCAAACAATATCTCGCGAGCAACATAAATCCATCTCGAAAACGCTGATTTTGTGCATTTTGCTAAAAAAACTCCTTTGTCATTCAGCTGTAGTTTTGGAGCACGGAGAAGCTTTTATTTTTTTTAAAATATTTTTTATGAGAGTAAGTAAGTTCCACAGACACTACAACTTCCTGTTCCTGTCCTTTGTAATCACTTTTTGGTTATTATTGTGGTGGGTGGCCTGAGCATGTGTGTGGCGGCCATTTTAGGAAGGCAGGCATTGTGCTTTTGCCATAGGCGTACATTGACTGTCTTCCATTTCTTGTTGTTGTTGTGGGTGTGTGGCGGCCGTTTTGTGGAGCCATCCAAGCAGTGTGCTTGCTTTTGCCTTTCTGTTCCAAGCTTGTGGCCTAGTCTGCCAGTACGCCCAGAGGTAGTCATCCTCAAATCTTTGGTGCATTATTTAAATTTACATTTTGTGTTGGTAACTCTGCACAGCGCGACAACGCGGACTTATAGTTTTCGGCATGTTTGCGCTCTCAATATGCGTGTTCGCGCACGCGATAAAGCATTTTTGTACAGTTCGCGATCCCGAACACGCAGCATTTGCAATCTGGCAAACAATATCTCGCGAGCAACATAATTCCTTCTCGAAAACGCTTTTTTTGTGCATTTTGCTAAAAAAACTCCTCAGGTTGTCATTCAGCTGTAGGTTTGGAGCACGGAGAAGCTTTAATTTTTGTTAAAATATTTTTGAGAGAGGAAGTAAGTCCCACAGAGACTACAACTTCCTGTTCCTGTCCTTTGTAATCACTTTTTGGTTATTTGTGGTGGGTGGCCTGAGCATGTGTGGCAGCCATTTTGTGGAGGCAGGCATTGTGCTTTTTTCATAGGCCTCCGAGCTTGTGGCCTAGTCGTACAGTAGGCCCAGGGGTACTACTCATCAATCATCACGAGTGCATGGAATTTAAACAACTGTTTTGGTGTTGTGCGTTAAATTTCAACATCATGCATGGCTTTGGATTGAATTGTAAAATGTGGCCTTTACTTTTTTACGGGGGTAGATTTCACTTTTTGGGTGTTGTAAATAAATGCCTTTAGTTTTTGTGTATATGTTCATTGTTGTTGCTCCCTGATGCTGCATCCATCCCATAAGATGCACACATTTTTATTTAGGGCAAACAGGCTAGACTACATTTATGTTTTTGTTCTTTGCTATTCTTCTTCCTGAGTGTACACAGTACAAATACAACAGGATCCCTGGCCTTGTCAGTCTCTTAATGGCTGGCTATTCTGTTGTTGTTCACTGACTTCATAAAATGTATTAATTGTGACCACCCACCAGACACTAATAAGTTATATATATTATGGATCTTTTGACTGATGTTCTTCTGCCTTTTTTGCTTTTAGGTGCACAAAAGACAGAGGAAGTGTGTCATCGTCATCCACCGTTGTGGTGCCAGACCGACATCCTGCTGCTGTACACAACGTGACGTGTGAGTGACCTGACCAGGTATCTCTGCAACTTGTGCAACTGAGTGCTGTTTTGACATCTGTTGAAGATGCCCTCAAAGAAAGCAGGTAGCAGGTCCTCCGGTACCAAGAAAGTTGCCATGGAGAAGAAGGAACAGAAGAAGAAGGAAGTGTTACTTAAGTGTGTTGTGCCTCCCAAAACCTTTTTTGGTACACCAAAAATGATGCCTGCAGGAGCGGTGTCGGGGGGCCAAGCTGGGGGCAGCACCTCCACATCAGTGGGCCCAACCCACCAACCCAGGCCCAAGCAGATGAGTGTGGAAGAGGTAGCCAGCCTTATGGTGGAAAGCAGTGAAGCTGAGCCTGAACTAAACTTATCGCTATCTCAAAGTAGTACACAATCAACGCAGGAGGGAACACAGCAGATAAGTGGTCAACAGCCGCAGCCACCGCCCGCAATAGTAGCTGTTGTTCCTCCCAAAGTAGGGGCAGTTCAGGAAATTGAGCCTCATGCAGAGGAAGAAGAGGAAGCCACTCCTTTAGAAGTTCCATTGACTTCCAGATCCCCAGCAAGGAAAAGGAGGGTTAGTACATCAAGTTCTTCACCAAGCCCCCCTTCTGAGGATCTAGATGCCACTTGGAAGCCACAAACTGAGTCTGAGAGGGAAACACATCACAAGAGCAGGCATGGGAAAAGGAAGGTTCCAGAAAGCCTTACACTTATGGATGTTGATGTAGAAGAGCAGGATGATGATGATGATGATGAGCCAGTCATCACAAACATCACTCTCGGGCCTGAGGAGATGGAGACCAACATTTTCACACTATCCAAAATGGCTGCGAGGGATGTAGCACGCATACCTCCAACACAGGTAACACCACCACGACCTCCAGCTTCCATATTTACATTAGCAAAGGGCCGGCAGCGTCCTACATCCAGCACAAGCACCACCTCAGCAGAAGTAGGTAGTGGTACTGCACAGAGTCAAATTCAACACACACCCTCCAGTTCATCCGGCATTGGAAGTGGGAGTGGCACCTCCAGCAGGAGACAAAAGTTAAGCTCCCCAGTGTGGTACTTCTTTACGGTTAGCGGAAAGGAGGAGAACATTGCTATATGCTCCGTTTGTCATACCTCTTTTAGTCGTGGTAAGCTTGGAACAAACTATGGTACCGGAGGCCAAATGACCCATCTGAAAAAACACCACGCAATCCAGTGGGAGGAGAACCTTCGTCTCATCAAAACTGGAACCATTATTGTTGGGCATAAACAAGTAGAAAGTCCGCTCATGGTGGAACAGGAAGAAGAGGGAGACATTCTCTGTGGTAGTGGTGCACAAAGTAGCCCTGTCCCCAGCACTGCAGTCGTAACGCCCACATCCTCAGCCACATCTCATTGGCACAAGAGTAAGAGTCAGCCTGAGACACCAAGGAGTACTGCTGGCCCAAAAAGTGCGACGTTGACCACAGGAAGGAATACCATGCAGCCTACCATTCTTAGCGTGTTTAGTAGGCCGGAGGGGCAGTACGAACGCAACCACCCAATAGCACATTTGTACAATGCAAAGCTGGCTAAAATGTTAGCACTGGACCTTCTCCCTTTTTCTTTTGTTGAAGGGGTGGGTTTTCTTGAATTTGTGACTACCATCTGCCCAAAATGGAAAGTTCGCAGCCGCTACTACTTCGCAAGAGTTGCTGTTCCAGCACTACATCACGACGTGCTAGAATTGCTTGGAAAAGCCTTAAAACAGAGTGCTGTTCAGAGTATATACCTGACAACAGACAGGTGGACCAGTTGCCAAGCCACTGATTACATGTGCATCACTGCACCATGGGTCTCTTTTTCGGGTGTTAAAGATAAGATATCTGACGATGTTGTTGACACCGCTGAGATTTTTAAAGACACTCGCAAACATGCAACTGTAGCCATGTTTGATATGGAGAAATCTCATAATGCGGCAAACATTTTGGATGAGTTTAACAGCAGGGTGTTTGAGTGGCTGCGACCAAGAGGGCTTACCATTGGTTTTGTTGCCACGGACAATGGCAGTAATGTAGTTAGGGCCATGACAGATGGTGGCTATTTTAGGGTGCCATGTTTGGCACACTGCACTAACATTGTTGTTCAGGACTTTCTGAAAAATGAAAGCAAAGTCAGCAGCTTACTGACCACCTGCAGAAGAATATGCACACATTTCAACCATTCTTTTAAAGCCCGGAAGCAGCTGAGAGTCATTCAACGTGAGCATAAAATGCCAGTCAGAGCACTCATCCAGGAGGTGCCAACACGTTGGAACTCAACGTATTACATGCTTGAGCGTCTGTTGGAGCAGTACATACCACTTAATGCTTATGTCATGAAAAGGTCAGGGGATCCTACTGTGAAAGGCATGACAGTTGAGATGGCCCAATTGGACCTCGTCAAATGCCTGACAGAGATGCTACTTCCTTTTGAGGTCTTCACACATGAAGTGAGCAGGGAGGACTGTACTATGGGCCAAGCTATCCCATTGTTGTACATGCTAGAGCAAGAGCTGAAGGAGGTGTTAGAAATGTACGCAGGTGTGGATGACAAAGTAGACGCATATTATTTGGCAGACACCTTAGTCGCTCGCTTATCTGACAATACAAGGATTCAAAATAACATTGTGTCACATCCACATTACATTACTGCCTCAATTTTGGATCCACGTTACAAATTATTGCTGCGCAGTAATGAAGTAATTCCTTTTTCAGAAGTGGATGTTGCCCAGTACAAAACTTTGATAGCTGAGGAAGCCACTGACTTTGAAAACGAAAGGATCTTAACTAGAGGCTCGCCCCCCCCAGGGCAGAAAAAGTACTGCAGGGCACCCAGAGTCAAGTTCTACTTCAGAGGCCAAGAGCAGTGCGTTTGCCTCCCAGCAGTCAACAACACTGCCAGCAATAACATCAACAGCACCAACAGGATCATCAGGCACATTTAAAAAAACGACAGGTGATTGGTTTCTACTGAAAGGGTATTGTACGTCCATGACTGATGCAAAGGCAAAAGAGGCCCAGGCAATCGGAGCACCCCTGAACATTGAGCGGATGGTTCAGGCCTATCTAGATGACACAACAGAGGTCTTCATGGAGCAAAGCCCATTGGTGTATTGGTATGGGAAAAGAAGCCAATGGCCAGTGCTCAGCAGGCTGGCGATAAAGTATGTGGCTTGCCCTGTTGCAAGTGTCTCTTCAGAGCATGTTTTCAGTGCTGCTGGTGCCATTGTTACTGTCAAAAGGACCAGTCTCTCGCCCAAAAGCGTTGAGAGGTTAACCATGATCAAAATGAATCAACACTTTATACCACCGGAGTACAAAATACATGAATCACAGCAGGAAGAGGAGAGCGACTTCGATGACATAAGTAGTGGGTTGTTAGACGTACTTCTGTCCGAACCACAAGAGTTTGATGACGAGCTCCTCTTCCCTGACAACTAGGCTTTCAAATTGTTCTCCCTTCCTTTATTTGTGTGTGACTGTGTATCTGTTTTTCTGGTTCAAAATCTAATCACAACAAATCCATCAACAGTCTCCTCTTTTTATTTCCCTATTGGAGTTGCACGTCTGTGCATAACTGTCCACTCCACTCCTCAGGGTCCTGCTCCCTCTTCCTTACTCTCCCTAAGTACATTTCAAGCAAGTCAGACATTGGATGGAGATGGAGAATAGTCCAATACATGTTGCCTCTAACAGTCCCTCCATAAGAAGTGAAACGTGACTCCAGCTATATTCCATTTTGTTTCCAAGCCGAAAGAAACTCATCACTGAGTGCCAGAAGGCTAGGCAGGCATCATATCAGACAGCCAAAGAGAACACCAAGACAGGTAATGAGTGATTATTGTGAATGATGGTGGCATGCATTTCATTGGATGCTGGCTGACTACGAATAATTGTGCATGAAGTAGAACTATACTAGTTTATCGAGAAATTAAAAGTGACTCAGGTGTGGTGACAGTTAATGTTTCCTTGTTGTTTAATAATAACCACATTGTACTCCTACCACTGCAGGTGCCGGCCAATATCCGTTGCAATTTTGTAATATGGAATATATTATAATAAACTTAATCAGTCACTACAGACTTAGTTGGTGTTGGAGAATACGTACCACACGGTCATCATCATGATGCTGTTGAGCATACTATCTTTGCACACAGTCAGTTGGATCAGAGAAAATTGATGGAATAACTGTGTTTCATGGGCTGACTTAAAAAGTAAACAGTTTGAACAAGAACCACAGCAGACCTAGGCTAGATGTCCGTGTACTGGTGTGGACTGGAGTAGAGTGTAGTGGTATGAGGGACAGTGGCGCATTGATTTAGTCACTTGATTTGGAAAATGCTAGGTTGCTGCAGTGCATATGACATTTCTCTGGCTCGGTCAAAATGTAAGTAAGGGGTAGGGTGCCTGGCCTGTGCCGCAGTTCTCCTGCTCTGTGGCTGTGCTGGCTCCTGAATCCTGACCCGTTGTTGTTGTACCTTAATGCTGTAGAGTAGACACTATGTAGCCCATCCAAGCTGCCTCCGTCTGAAAGTGTTCTCTCCAGAGTGTTGTCTTCTCGTCTTGCACTCCACTGTAATTGAGTTTATTGTTGTAAATGCAGTTATTTTTCAATACCCTGTTTGTTTTTCCATCTACACTTACAGGCCGGCCTTTAACCTGTGCTATAGTGGGAGAAACGACTCACACTTACCTTACCAATCAGCATCAGGCAGGCAGTGGTACCCAAGATTGATGTGCGGAGTGTCCATGGAAGGGAGGACCAAGAGGAATGACGAGAATGATGCAACTCCACATTTGGACCAGGATAATACTGTAACTTTAGTATCATCATTCGTCTTTAAATGTATTTGATTGCTTTTTTCTCTTCAATCATTATGACTGTGTGTTGTGGTTTGTTTGGTAATTGATCCCTACAACTATTTTTTAATTTCCTTAGCTAGCTTGAAAAATAAAAGGAAGCCCGGTACAGCATGTAATTGGGTTCAGTCTTAGCCCTGAGGGCGGCAGACAGGCAAGGCAAATTTCAATTTCTTCCCTGGCTGTACTGTCTCATTGGGTCATAGTAGTTATAGTAAGTACAACTCATTATCATTAACCATCAAGTTATCTTCCTCAGCATGCATGCATTTGCTTTTTCTCACTTCATACTTTGATTTCTTTGATAATGGATCATGGTCGTCTTACAACTTTGTGTTTTACTTTTGTTGTGTCCATGCATACTGTCCGTTTTTCTTTCTCAAACCCTTCCCAAAACCCCACTTCCCATCCATTCATCAATCCCTAACCCTCTTCCCCCGGGCTGTGTGATTTATATTGAGGTGTGATGTGATGACTACATTAAATGTACACCAATTGATCACACGCTTGCTGGGGCCGATGTGGTGAAAGCAACACTAATTGAATTTCAACTAAGGCAGGGCAAGGATCTTCTTCTGCTTGCCCACCCATGCTGTAGTTTACTTTGTGTTCTGTTCTACTACTCCTCCCACAGTCTCTCAGTCAAGTGACATTCTCTTTCTTTTTTCAAATGCTATTGCCAGTGTCTACTACTACCACCACAATAATGGCATCTTCTCCGTCAATTTGGGAAACCAACCATGCAGCCATCAGTGTGCCGAACTTCATCATCAATCACAGGTAAGATAAGTTTGGTGGGAGGTATGGACTAGGAGGAGAGACTGACAGTACTATTATGACAATTAAAAATAACTCATTGAGGGGTACTGCATCTATCGGTTTGTGTGTTACAAAATCGGCAGATCTTTTAAATCAACCACTGGCTGTGGGCATGCAGCAGTACGGAAACAAAGTAACAAACCATGTAACTTAGATTGAATTCTGAAAACTGTAACCCACCACAAAACATTAACATCGTATAAGTAAATAGAATAACATTTAATATCCCCTAACAAAAATAAACTATCCCACTCTGACCTAACCCACCCCCCTCCCTAACCCCAACCAATGTCCAAAAAGAAACGAAAGTTGAAGAGTCCCAATGTCCGAAAGAATCCCCAACGCCCAAAAACCCACCCACCAACAAAAGGAATTAAAAAAGGGGCAAACGACGAGGTCCTCTATTGTCAGCGGGCCTTAAGGTGTTTGTCCACCAGGATCTTTACCCGCTCCTCCATGTTCTCCTCTAAGCGGGCCATCCGGTGGAGCAGCTTGCGGCGAAATGCCCTACAGTTACATGCAGGGTGGGGGGCAGCAGTGCTGGAAATAGAGGCACGGCAGTGGGCGGATGCCAGACCACGGCGCTGTGAAAGTGGAGGCTGGGCCTGACTGGGGCCTGGGGCATTGGAGGAGGCTGCAGCCGCCTCCTCCTCCTCCTCCGCCTGAGCCACCAGCCAGCGATAATGTTCGCATATGGCCTCCAGTTTCCGGCGCTGGGCCCTAGCGGCCAACTCCTTCCTTGATGGTTTAGTGCGTGTGGAAGGAGTATCTATATCAAGAAAGAAAAAGAACATGTTGTAGCCAATACTCTTAGCAAAACAGAAACACTAAAATCATTCAACACATAGTGTCACAGTATCACTAGCAAGCACAGTTCATAACATTTGTGATTTGGTGGTAAGTATCTCTAATCCTACTTCCTTGGACTCTAACATTTGTGAGAGTATCCGACATTATAAATATAATCGTACTATGTACTCTGGTACACCAGTCGTGTTGTTCTTATCTGTAGTTTAGCCCAATTACATAACCTTGTTGTTGCCGGCATGCCAGGTCCGTCAGCTAAGCTTGCACCCAAGAGAAACAGATATGAGCCACATGATGCAGACTCACGTTAGTTTTATTTACTACTACTGTCTGCAGGTGGGGAAGCTCATATTTTTGTATGACGCCTTACGGCCGTTGGCACTGGTCATACTCTGTTACATGAGGGCAAATGGCATGCACAATTTCACTTACACCCTGCCATGGGTACTTCAAAAAGGCTGATTATTTATCGGATCCAATGATCATTGCTTATATTCATATTATAGATGCTAATACGATACGACATCAGGTCGGTAGCGGTCGGTGGTGGGAGTGCTGCCGGGCAGTGAGTCGGTGACGTGGGAAGGTGCAGGGTGGGGATAGTAAACTATGGATTAAGGACAATCACAGGAAATTAATCAATACATTAAAAAAAAATGTGTTGCAAGTACTGCATCGCATTCGGCGGTGCAGTGCGCACCTTGAAAATAATTTTATTTATTTTTATGTTGATTACCTGTATATGGCCGTAATACACAGTTTACTCGCCAGTGCCACCCACCCGTCCCCTCCCCATGTCACTGCCCGCCAACACTCCCACCACCAACCGCTATTGCAGAAGGTACTTTGCTTTCATTGATTGTGTAACCAATAACCATAAACAACAGATAGGCCACCCTTTGCAGGCTGGCTGCCCCAATCGAAAATACATTAATAATAATAGGTAGGGAGTGGGTGGTCCCCAGAGTGGGAGGAAGGGGTTTCCGCTTGATAATATATATATATATATATATATATATATATATACGACGTGCTTGCAAACTACTGCAAGTGTACTGTATTCTGATAATACTACCTATATGTCCCTAGGCTTTGCTACTGTCGCGCAGTTTCTTTTACATTTTCTTCAAAGTAAGAATCTCCAGTGACACTTTCCACCTATACTGTCTCTTGATGATAGTACATCCAGGCATACATCCATTAAAGTAAACGTTTATACTTCTTTTTTTATATCTCTCATACTTAGTTGGTTTCACTAACAACCACCCATGCTTCCGCTCCTTCCTTGCTTGCCTTGGCTTTGAATTTGAACCAAACAACGCTGATTTTTGCTATCTAGCACTATCCACCCATACTGTTTCGCCCACCCAGGCAGGCATTCTTTCACCTTCCACCCATCCTTCAACAACCCATGCATCTGATCTGATTACTATCAGCCACCTATGCATGCTTCCAAAAACATATCCTTCTCTGCCAGTCAGTCATATTATTTATCTTGCCCGTCCTTCCACCCTTAGTTCTTTCCCTCTTGTTCAACACATCCATCAAGGTCGTCTGATCTGAGTTTGTCTTCTCCATAAAACATTCACAGCTGATTTTGGAGTCAAATAGAAGAGGCCATTGGTTACTCTACTCACACTGCTAATGCTAAGTAAAGGGTGTCTTCTTCAACCGTTGTATAATAATAGGTCGCACAGTACAGTGAAATAGTGAACACACTTCCATCTAGCTGTAATGTCAAGAAGTAATGAATATAACTTACCGCCGCCGGCCACTGCTGCTGGATCCCCCCCTGTCTCTCCTGCAGGTGCCGCCAGTTCGCCTGCCCCCTCCGGAATGGCCGCATCGCTGGCCCCGACGGCACTGGTGGATGGTAGTGTGCCTAGAAAAAAACATCACAAATTTTTTAGATGCCTGGAAACCTCCCCCTATTTTAAGTGTTCACTTGGAACAATGAAAAAAAGTTAATGCAACATACATCAGCACTGGACAGTAAGTACAGTCAGTAGACAGACACTAGTAGTGATATGGTTCCACTTTCTAGGGTCATCTAGTCCTACTCTACTCTTTTGAAAGTTAGCCTGAGCCATGTGTAACCCTTTTAGATTCATCATGTCGACTACTACTCTTTGGTGCATATTTAATTACACCTGCCAGCTTATTGACATGTGCAGTAGAGTAGATGCCTTTGAGGCCACTTGACTGTTGCGTACAAGAGAAGAGGTCGAAAAAAAACAACTTATTGAGTTTGTTTGGTTTATATTGCTTAGCCATCACATACATAGGTGGAAGATTCCCTTCTACAAACCAGAGATTTACAGAGCATATTGGATGCAAGATGATGTAACTAGTATTTCTACCTTCTACGGTGAGGGGTCTTCTAGAATTCAAAAGATCTTGGCTCTTGTTCTTGTTGTCATGCACTTGTAAATGTTTACTGTTTTAATGTTCGGCTTTTTGCTGGCTCATTGACTATGGCTGTAGTAAATTAAATTTCATATTAACGATGTACAGAGTTTGATACTTGTTTCAAATAAACCTCTTGAACTTACACATAGACTCTGTGGTATTTGGTGTGGTGGGGTGGACTTACACAAGTGAGTGAGCAAAATGGTGTTATTATGTTCTGGGTTGTCTGTCTCAGTCATCATCAACATTGTGTATCTTCTTCATGGGGGGGGGTCGGGAGTGGGACCCTAATGTGAGACACAATAGCTAGTCGGTCAGGGGATCCTGGGTACTTCGGACTGAGGTGTGATCAGTAAGGTCCAACCTCCCATCAGCAACATCCTATTTTGTTGTGCATAGTTCTGTATGTGGCTCTGCAGAATCACTAGACAATAGCAGTTTCATGTACTATCCGATCAAAAATACTAGTCAAATATCTGGTTGGCCATTTTGTTTGTGGTAATTGTCAAAGCCTCAACATTGAGAAGACTTGAAGAGGACAACCCAAAGGACAGGACAGTGTGGCTAGAGCTATTGGTCAATCAGAGTTTTATTATTCCAAAGAAAACCTTCTCTAAAGAGTGGGCAACTGTGCAAGCTTCGCTATACACAGAGTAGTAATAGTAATAGTAGTAGTAGTAGTAGTACAGAGAGTCATAGCAGAGGCAGTTAGAAGCAACTTAGTTAGAGGCAGGGATAAACAGAATTTGGAAACAGATAGTCAAGGTCAAAGAAGTAAGCTTTTGTAAAAAATAGATTTAGAAAGTGGAACCATAATTTATAGTTGGGAAAAAAAAGATTCAGTAAAATTTAGGGAAATATAAATGTCAATATAACCACTGGAGGACTTACTGGGGCCAGCAGCAGGAGCCTCGGTAGAGGAGCGGTCCTGTGGTTCCCCCGCCGGCTCCGACCCCGTCTTCTTGCCCCTGGGTGGTGCTGATGATCATGTAAAATATAATAAAGAAAGAGACAAACATTAAAGAGTGCTGTGAAACAAATAATAATAAATAATTTAGAAAAATAAGTCAAACAACATTTTAGGAAACAACAATTGCAATAAAATTGACCTATCTAATCAGATGGATCGACTACTGGCTGCTTCCTGCATTTACGGATCGTCTACTTATTTATGAACACTCCAGTGTTCCATAATCATTCTGATTACAAATACTAACAAAGCCTAGTAAGTACCACCTGACCTACACCACCTATTCCAGACGGGCCAATTGTTCACTAAGTCTGCATTTCCATTTTTTTCAGCCATCAAATGCATAGATGAGATGGAGGACACATGCATACATTTATGCATACATACATACAACAAATTGTGGGTTGGTTGCATGATTCTGATCTAGTTCTGCTACTGACTGACCATGCTAAGCCTATCACTCACTAAACAAAGTACAAAAGGTTCGATGGAGGACTGGGGTAAGCAGCACTCAGTGACAGAGGAGGCGTCACGCAGACCGCATAAAACAATTATTAACTACTACTAACAAACTAAACCTAGTATCCAATATCCATCCACCACTATTTCACAGTAGGACAATGGAAGGACTAGAGTCTCTCTAGCAAAACGCATTACCTAACTTCATTTCTGTAAAATAAACTCTTACATAATCAGCATCAGCACAAGCTAGCGCAAACTAAGTTGCAAACAAGTAAGAGTACCACCGTGCACCTGGGTCCTTAAATCAAAGAACATTTTGCTTTTTGGAACGCAATTTACCAGCAACGCTTGGCACGCAGCAGTAATCTTGTTGTTCATCAAATTTAATATACACAATCGGTTACTCACCAAGCCCGACGACCTCGACACCTAGCAGGTCCAACAGGTCCTGCTCCCGGTCCAGGATGTCGGACCACCGGTGGGCTAGCTGGTTGTGGGTGCGCAGGACCCCAGAGCACCGGAATACGGCCCGGCGCACCTTCGCCCACCGACCTTGCCACTCCTGGGTAGCGTACCCAGAGCAGGGCCTGCCGCCTGCTGCCAAGGTCAAGGGGAGGAGGCGCTGGATGAAGAAAACAAGGGCCGCCACCTCCTCCTCCCCAAACAGTTGCCATGCCTGCACCCCTGCAGGACGCATTCTGCCGCAAGGCAGGCGGCCCTTCTCTGCTCCTGCAGGTCCCTTGCCCTTGGCACTCGGTGTGCCCTTGGCCATGGTTCTGGGGTGGGTGGGAGGCGGAAAAGAAAAGTTAGAAGGGGAAAAAAAAGTTAGGGGGAAGAAGATAGAAAGAACTTTATAAAAGTAACAAAAACACAGTAAAAGTAGAAATAAAATGCAAAATATAAACTTAGGCAAAGAGAGAGAGAGATAATAACTTAAAAAAGTCAGAAAAAATGCTTAAAAGACAAAGGATTGCAAAGATAAAGGGAGGATACAAAAGTAGGCCCAGAACCATAGCATAGAGTGAAAAACAGGATGGCCGCGCCCATTTGCGACCGCGTGGGTAAGTTCGCGAGATATTTCTCACGAACATGTACTATTCATCGCGAACAAGTAAAATGCGCTCCCGAACACATCAATGCACATCGCGAACACACTATCTGCGACCCGGAACAGGAAATAAGGCATCGCGAGCGGGCGGGACAATTGAAAAACAAGATGGCCGCGCCCGTTGGCGACCGCATGGGTAAGATCGCGAGATATATCCCCCGAGCATGCAAACAGCTCCCCGAACACGCTTACCGGGCTCCCGAACAAGAAAAAGCCATCGCGAACGGGCGCACCAAGCAACTACGCAAGTTCGCGAAGCTACGCGAAGGTCGCGTAGTGCAAGAACATCTTCGCGAAGCTTCGCGGAGCTTCGTGAAGCGCGGCTACGCGAACTACGCCTAGTGTTAGTTATTGGCCTTCTCAATCATTTTTGCCGGCAAAGGAAGAAGCAAAATGGGTCTGTAATTGTTCGGGTCTTTTGGATCCAAGGTAGATTTTTTTAATGCTGGAAGGATCGATGCTATTTTCCAGGATATGGGGAACTAGCCCGAGTTGAAAAAAGTGTTAAACAAATAGGTAATGGCGGATCCAATAACATCAGAGACCTGTTTGGTCACAGATGCTGGACATGGGTCCAAAGGGGATCCTGATCGAATCTCCGACAAAAGTTTAATGGCACCTTGTGAATCCAGTGTCACAATGCAGTCTAGTGAGGGAGTGGTTTTGACGTCCATAGGCAGCCCCATAGCTGAGACCTTCTTGGCCTCTATTGGCTGATTTGTGAAGGAGGAGAAGATGGTTTCCACCTTTTGCAAAAGATGGAGGCAAGTGTTTCACAAAATTCTGGGCTGCTATGTGTCTTGGGGTTAGTGGGGGTCGTGAGTTTGGTGACAGTTTAAAAAAATTCTTTGGAGGAGGATTTGGCCTTGCTGATCTGTTCTCCAAAATATATCTTTTGGTGTCATGAAGTAATTTTTTATAAAGTGTAAGACTTGCTTTGTAAGCCTCTTTGTCGGTATTATTATACCCTCTCCTCCAGGCTCGCTCTAGACGTTTGCAATCGAGTTTGTGCATTTTTAGATTTTCTGAGTACCAAGGGGTTGATGGAAGAGCCCGCTTGGGAGTGCACAGTTTGGCCAGGGCTAATTTCCTGCAAGCGGAATCTACCCATTCTGTGTAGGTGGCCGAAGCTTCATCTACACTGGATGGCAGGGGGTGGGCTGTGGCTTTAAGAGACTACCTAGCTCTAGGCTGCTAATGTTTTTCCAGGCCCTGTTTTGCCTGTTTCAATTCAAATAAAATCGGGGCATGATCAGTCCAAGAAAGTGGTAGTGCCCCCAGGTAGGAGTGGTTGGGGTTGTTCGAGAAAATTCCATCTAATGTAGGTCCTGCTATGTTAGTGGGGTCTTCCACAAGATGCTTCAGGTCCCCCCGACTTAAAACTTGCTGCAGCCTTATATTGTCAGGTTCAGTGAGGTCCTCAAGATGAAAATTAAAATCCCCCATTACCGTAAAGGACTTAGCGCACATCCCCTCTAGGAGAATTCCAATCGACTCTAAAAGCGCACCTCTAGGACCCGGAGGGCGGTAGAGGAGGATGGCTTTGAGTGTGTCACGATAGGAGGTTCGTACACTTAATGACAGCTTCACAGGCCTGATTAGAGGCTGTGAGAAAGGAGGGATCTAAGGTGTTGTGATAAATAACTGCCAGCCCTCCACCCCTCTTTATTGGTCTGTCAAGTGTATAGCAGAGGTAACCTGGTGGTACGGCTTTGACGAGGTCGGGTCCTGATGTTTCATCGGACTAGGACTCAGTTATAAAAGCCAGCTTAATGTTATGCTGCTCGATGAACTGTGCTGCGTTGCAGCAAACAAGAATAAATCTGCCCTGGATAAACAATTCTATATAGTCTGTATATATGTTACCCACTCTTTCCTGCTTCCTTCCTGTTGGTTACTGTGCTGCGTGGCAGAAACAATAATAAATGTGCCCAAGGTAAATGATTGTATAGGCTGTATGTATAATACCCACTCAATCTCAGCAACTGATAATTACTCAGTGCTGAAACCGGTACTGGATTGCTTTTGTTCCTGTTCAGGGAAGACCTGGCTTGGCAGTTAAGAATTGACAGTTTCGATTGGAGCAGGGTCAAGATTGATTTGCATAAAGCTGGGCCCAAACAGAGGTTACAGATTGTGCAAAATAACAATGGACTGTGATGCAGCCCCATGTAATTACCAGTGACTGAGATTAATTAAAGCATTCCATTAATCAATTTTCTGTATACTTTAGTGTGTAAACCTAAGTGGGAATGGTATGCCCAGACGTGGGTCCCGTGTACACTGTTTCACTTGAACCAAGCTGTATCTGACTGATGAGAGCATAGCTAGCGTGAAACCGGTTCTGGGTTGCTTATGTTCCAGTTCAGGGAGGACCTGGCTCGGCAGTCCAAGCTGGACTTTTCCGATTGGAGCAGGGTTAATACTGATATATAGCATGGTCCAAACTGATGTGACATGGTGTGCAAAATAACAATGGATTGGGATGCGGCCCCAGTAATTACCAGTGGATGAGGTAAATTCAAGCATTATATCTATCACTTTTTTTTGCATATTTACAGATATATCACTTTTTCCTACCCTCTCCCTAGCACTGGTGCAGAATTTTGCTGCAGAGCACCACACATACATTCCTTGTAATGCCTGTGCTCAAGTGGTGTTAACTTTTTTATGCAAAACCCTGTCTCAAATTTTTGGCAGATATAGTTTTGCATCAAAAAGCATGAGTGGTTGATTAGAAAGACCCATGTACCACCCATGTAATGCCCCCTTGCTACTTTGAGTTACTTTTAGGCAACTTTCCAGCACAAAACATTTTTTTGTGCTGTAAAGTAAATAGGAAAAAAACATTTTGTTCTGGTTTACATGACTTCTTTGATGGGGTCCCCAGGGTCCATTTGGACTTGGGCGGAAGGGACACAGGCCACCTCTTAAGGCTCAGGGTGCAGGGCACAAGCCCAATCCCCTATAATCCCCTATAATGAAAACATTGCCTTGGGGGATGGGGTCTCCAGGGCGCATTCAGCCTTGGGGAAGTGGCCCATGTGCTCCTCTCTACTAAAATGAATGTGTTTGGTCACAGGGTTTGTGGTCACCAGGGCTGCTTTAGGCTCAGGGTGGGGGGCCATATGTCCCCTCTCATTTAAACTCATAGGTGGCGGGGGCCCCCTCCTCTAACCTTATATTTATTGGCACCAGGATAGGGTCCCTGAGGCCAGCAGTGACTAGAGGAGGGGGAAATGCACCCCATCCCCTTCAACAAAAAAGAAGGCTCAACAGGTACCGCATCACTCCCCTTTTCATATTTTTCAATCAAAAGACCCTGGGAATGTGTGCCCCAAGGCACTAGTGACTTGAGGAGTGGAGCCATATGCACCCCCCTCCATTCTAACAGCAAAAGGTCTCAGGCATGGTGTTCCCATGGGACTGGATGCAGAGCAGAGCCTGAGCGCAGGCCCATGGCTGGTGGGGCGATGAGGTCCTCTTGTGTCCTGAGGACCTCAGGACACAAGTGGACTTCATCCTCCGAGCAGCAGTGCGCCAGGAGCCGCGTTTGCAGAGTGGTGTAAAAAGGTGGCATGGCCTCTGACCACTCTCAGCAATCCAGCTGTGTGGGGCTTACTGAAGGTACCTGGTGGGCTAGTTGGCCCACAGGGACCCTCAGTATTTTAGGGGACGTAATCCCCCAACTTAGAATGCACCAGGGGCGCATTTGCACTGTGGTGGAGAAAGGGGGCGGTGCCTATGTCTACCTCTCAGCAATCCCACTATGTGGGGCTTGCTGGAGGTAAGAGGTAGGCTAGTTGGCCCTAAAGGACCCCTAGCAGTGAAGGGGACTTCAATCCCCATCCAAGAGCGTGCCAGGGAGCGCATTTGCAGAGTGGTGGGCAAAGGGGGCGTGGCCTGTTATGAGAATTTAGCAATCCTGCTGTGTGGTACGTACTGGAAGTAATAAGAGGGGTAGTTGGCCCCCAAGGATGTCCTTGGGGGCAGGTACCCCTCTTGTTACCTCCAGTAAGTCCCACACAGTAGGATCAATCAATCAATCAATCATAGTATTTGTAAAGCGCGCTACTCACCTGTGAGGGTCTCAAGGTGCTGAGAGGGGGGGGGAGTTTTGCTACTGCTCGAAGAGCCAGGTCTTGAGGAGTCTTCTGAAGGCGAGTAGGTCTTCGGTCTGCCGTAGGTGGGTAGGTAGGGTGTTCCAGGTCTTGGCGGCGAGGTAGGAGAAGGATCTGCCGCTGGAGGTTGTTCGTTGGATGCGGGGGATGGCAGCGAGGCTGGCGAAGCGGAGCTGGCAGGTGGGGGTGTGCAAGCTGAGTCTGCTGTTGAGGTAGGCTGGTCTGGTGTCGTGGAGTGCTTTGTGTGCATGGGTGAGGAGTTTGAAGGTGATCCTCTTGTCGACGGGGAGCCAGTGTAGGTTTGTCTGGTGGGGGTCATGTGGCTGCGGCGGGGGACGTTGACGATCAGTCGGGCGGAGGCATTTTGGATGTGCTGTAGTCGTCGTAGGTGTTTGGCTGGGATTCCGGCGTAGAGTGCATTGTCGTAGTCCAGCCTGCTGCTGACGAGGGCCTGTGTCACCATTCTTCTTGTTTCGGTCGGGATCCACTTGTAGATCCTGCGAAGCATGCGGAGGGTGTTGTAGCAGGAGGAGGAGACGGCGTTGACCTGTTTGGACATGGAGAGGGAGGAGTCGAGGATGAATCCTAGATTGCGTGCGTGGTCGGTTTGGTGTCGGTGCTGTCCCCAGAGTGGTCGTCCACCAGGAATCGTCCCAGGGGTTGGGTCCGAGGATGAGGACCTGCGTCTTGTCCGAGTTCAGTTTCAGCCGGCTGCTCCTCATCCAGTCGGCGATGGCCTTCATTCCGTCGTGGATGTTGGTTTTGGCGGTGCGTGGGTCCTTGGTGAGGGAGAGGATGAGCTGAGCATCGTCGGGGTAGGAGATGATGTTCAGGTTGTGGTGGCGGGCCACTTGTGTGAGGGGGGCCATGGATTGCTAAGTCGTCTTCGGAGGCCATGCCCCTTTTCTCCACCACTCTGCAAACTCACCTCCTGGCAGACTACGGGATGGGGGATGAAGTCCACTTTACTCCAGAGGGACTTTGGGGGCCAAGAACCCCATCTGATACCTCCTTTAAATCCTATGCTGCGGAATTCTTGAGCACTGCTTGGAGGCCCAGCACCCTTTCTAGACCACTCTGCAAACACGACCACTAGTTAAATAAGTGTTTGCAGTGTTTCGCATTTGTGAGAGTTAGGGCTATTGGCATTGTAAATGTAAACCTTTTTACTAATGTTTTTTGGAGTGCAGTAGATGTACGTTGTGTGTAATGGAATTATGTGGTATGTTGTGCACTGAAATGATGTGGATAGAAAGTATGTGGTATTTAGTGTATAGGAATTATGTAGAGTAGGATTATGTGTTATGGAGAGTAATTATGTGGTATTGTAGTCTGTATTGTGGAGTGCTAACCTCAGGTTTAGTCTTCCTCATTTCTATTGAAACTCAACTATGAACTCAGTGAGACAAAAAATGAAGGAATCACTGAGGAGCACTTGTGGACCTAGTCAGAGGTATGAGCAGGGCCACTGGAATGAAGCAACTGCTTGGCTGCACCGAGTTTCGCACAAATACACATTTTCCGCTTTGCCACATAATCCATCATCTGCTCCCTAATCAGCAGATTTGAACAAAAAAGCCTTGTTTCTAGCTCAAACGTTACCAAAAATGCAGAAACAAGTGTTACAGCATGGTAGAAGGCCCTTTGCAGACCTAGAATGGTCAACTGTTAATTATTGCTAATTGTGAGTGTTACATTGGTACTAATGGTGTGCACGCCCCTCTTGTTTCTTTCTGCGACTCTCTAGCATCTTTCTGCATTTTTGTTGCTTCCTTTTGCACATTTCTTTCTTTTTCTGCACTTCTCTTGCCTCTTGCTGCACATCTAAAGCGCTCTGATACCCGCAAGGGTCTTGTTTGCGCTATATAAAACCTTCACAATAAATAAATAATACATCTCTTCTACTTTCTGCACCTCTCTTCCTTCTTTCTGCACGTCTGTTGCCTCTTTCTGCACCTCATTTGCTTCCTTCTGTACCGCTCTTGCCTCTTTCTGCACCCTTCTTCCCTCTTTCTGCAACTCTGTTACTTCATTCTGCACTTCTCTTCCTTCTTTCTGCACCTATCTTGCTTCTTTCTGCACCTCTCTTGCCTCTTTCGGCACCTCTGTTGCTTCTTTCTGCACTTCTCTTGCTCTTTCTGCACCCTTCGTGCCTCTTTTTGCAACTCTCTTGCCTCTTTCAGCAACTCTGTTGCTTCTTTCTGCAGTTCTCTTGCTTCTTTCTACACCTCTGTTGCTTTTTTCAGCAGTTCTCTTGCCTCTTTCTGCACTTCTCTTCCTTCTCTCTGCACCCCTCCAGCCTCTTTCTGTACCTCTCTTGCCTCTTTGTGCACCACACCTACCTTTTTCTGCATCCCTCTTGCCACTTTTTACAACTCTGGTGGTTGTTTCTGCACTGCTCTTGCTTCTTTTTGCACCTCACTTGTCTCTTTCTGCATTTCTCTGGCTTGTTTCTGTACCTCTGTTGCGTCTTTCTGCTCCTCTGTTGCCTCTTTCTGCACTTCGCTTGCTTCTTTCTGCACCTCTCTTGCCTCTTTCGGCACCTCTGTTAATTCTTTCGGCACCCCTTTTCCCTATTTGTGCAACTCTCTTGCCTCTTTCTACACGTCTCTTCCCTCTTTCTGCACAACTCTTGCCTCTTTCTGTACCTCTGTTGCTTCTTTATGCACTTCTCTTCTTTCTTTCTGAAACCCTCGTGCCTCTTTCAGCACCTCTGTTGCTTTTTTCTGCTCTCCTCTTCCTTCTTTCTGCACCCTTCGTGCCTCCTTCTGCACCTTTGTTGCCTCTTTCAGCACCTCTGTTGGTTCATTCTACAACTCATGCCTCTTTCTGTACTTCTCTTCCTTCTTTTTGCACACCTTCTGCCTCTTTCTGAACCTCTCTTGCCTCTTTGTGCAAGTCTTCTACATCTTTCTGCACCCCTCTTGCCTCTTTTTATACCTCTGTTGGTTCTTTCTACACTGCTCTTGCTTCTTTCTGCACGGTACTTGCCTCTTTCTGCACTTCTCTTGCTTCTTTCTAAACCTCTGTTGCTTCTTTCAGCAATTCTCCTGCCTCTTTCTGCACTTTTCTTGCTTGGTACTGCACCTCTCTTGCGTCTTTTTGCACCTCAGTTGCCTCTTTCTGCACTTCACTTGTTCTTTCTGTACCTCTCTTGCCTCTTTTGGAACCTCTGTTGCTTCTTTCTGCACTCCTCCTGCATCTTTCTGCACCCCTCGTCCCTATTTGTGCAACTCTCCTACCTGTTTCTACACCTCTATCCCCTCTTTCTGAACCACTCTTGCCTCTTTTAGGACTTTTGTTGCTTCTTTCTGCACTTCTCTTCCTTCTTTCTGCACCCATGTGCCTCCTTTTGCATCTCTGTTGCTTCTTTCTGCACCTCTCTTGGGGGCATATTAGCAAGACCGGCGATAAAATTATTGCAGTTTTAGCAGCAGGAAACTGCCGCTAAAACAGCGATAATGGGCTTGCTAATATGCGTTATAGAATTACAATAGAATCCCAGTTTAGATGTGTAGGACATCTAACCTGGGCTTCTATTGGAATTCTATAACGCATATTATCAAGCCCATTATTGCCATTTTAGCAGCAGTTTCCTGCCGCTAAAATGGTGATAATTGTATCGCTGGTCTTGCTAATATGCCCCTTGGTTCTTTCTGCACTGCTCTTGCCTCTTTCTGCATCCCTCTTGCCTCTTTGAGCACATCTCTTGCTTCTTTCTGCACTTCTATTGCCTCTTTCTGTACCTATCTTGCTTCTTCCGGCACCTCAGTTGCCTCTTTCAGCACCTCTGTTCCTTTTTTCTGCAGATCTCTGCCTCTTTCTGCACCTCACCTGTGTCTTTCAGCACCTCTATCGCTTTTTTCCACAAATCTCTTGCCCCTTTCTGCACCCCACTTTTCTCTTTCTGCACCCCTCTTGCCTCTTTCTCCATCCCTGTTCCCTGGTTCTGCACCTTTCCTGCCTGTTTCTGCACGTCTATTGCCTCTTTCTGTTCCTCTGTTACCTCTTTCTGCAGTTCTCTTGCTCTTTCTGCACCCTTTGTGTCTCTTTCAGCACCTCTATTTGTGCTTTCTGCACGCTCTTGCTTTTTGTCTGCAGCTCACTTGCCTCCTTCTGCACTTCTCTTGCTTCTTTCTACACCTCTGTTGCTTCTTTCAGCAATTCTCTTCCCTATTTTTGCACTTCTCTTCCTTCTTTCTGCACCCCTCCGGCCTCTTTCTGTCTCTCTCTGGCCTCTTTGCGCACCCCTCCTACCTTTTTATGCTCCCCTCCTGCCTCTTTTTTCACCTCTGTTGGTTCTTTTGGCACTGCTATTGCTTCTTTATGCACCTCACTTGCCTCTTTCCACATGTTTCTTGCATCTTTCTATACCTCTGTTGCTTCTTTCAGCAATTCTCTTGCCTTTTTCTGAAGATCTCTTAACTGTTTCTGCACCCCTTTCGCCTCTTTCTGCACCCGTCTTCCCTCTCTGTGCTACTCTCTAGCTTCTTTCTACACCTCTCTTTTCTCTTTCTGCACAACTCTTGCCTCTTTTTGTACCTCTGTTGCTTCTTTCTACCTTTTCTTGCCTCTTTCTACACACACTTTGTGCCTCTTTCAGCACCTCTGTTGCTTCTTTCTGCACTTCTCTTCCTTTTTCTGCAGTCCTCGTGGCTCCTTCTGCACCTCTGTTGCTGCTTTCTGAATTTCTCTTGCACTACGGTTACCTCTTTCTGTATTCCTTTTGCCTCTTTGAGCACCTCTTTTGCCAGCACCCCTCTTGCCTCTTGGTGCACCTCTCATGCTTCTTTCTGCACTTCTATTGCCTCTTTCTGCACAAGTCTTGCTTCTTTCTGCAGATGACTTGCCTCTTTCAGCACATCTGTTGCTTTTTTTCTGCAGATCTCTTGCCTCTTTCTGCAGCCCTCGTTTCTCTTTCCTCACCTCTCCTACCTCTTTCTGTACCTCTGTTACTTCTTTCTGCACTTCTCTTCCTTCTTTCTGCACCTCTCGTGCCTCTTTCAGCACCTCTGTTGCTTCTTTCTGACCTCCTCTTCCTTCTTTCTGCATCCCTCATGACTCCTTCTGCACCTCTCTTGCCTCTTGCAGCACCTCTATTGGTTCTTTTGGTAATGCTCTTGCTTCTTTCAGCACCTCACTTGCCTCTTTCTATATCTCTAGCTTCTCTCTAAACCTCTGTTGCTTCTTTCAGCAATTCCCTTGCCTCTTTCTGCACTTCTATTGCCTCTTTCTGCACCTATCTTGCTTCTTCCTGCACCTCAGTTGCCTCTTTCAGCACCTCTGTTCCTTTTTTCTACAGATCTCGTGTCTCTTTCTGCACCTCACTTGTGTCTTTCAGCACCTCCATTGCTTTTTTCCACAGATCTCTTGCCCCTTTCTGCAACCCTCTTTTCTCTTTCTGCACCCCTCATACCTCTTTCTGCATCCGTTCCCTGGTTCTGTACCTTTCTTGCCTGTTGCTGCACATCTATTGCCTCTTTCTGTACCTCTGTTACCTTTTTCTGCAGTTCTCTTGCTCTTTCTGCACCCCTTGTGTCTCTTCCACCACCTCTGTTGGTTCTTTCTGCACTGCTCTTGTTTTTCATCTGCAGCTCACTTGCCTCTTTCTGCACTTCTCTTGCTTCTTTCTACACCTCTGTTGCTTCTTTCAGCAATTCTCTTGCCTCTTTTTGCACTTCTCTTTCTTCTTTCTGCACCCCTCCTGCCTCTTTATGTACCTCTCTTGCCTCTTTGCGCCCCCCTTCTACCTTGTTCTTCACCCCTCCTGCCTCTTTTTGCACCTGTTAGTTCTTTCTGTACTGCTATTCCTTCATTCTGCACCTCACTTGCCACTTTCTGCACGTTTCTTGCTACTTTCTACACCTCAGTTGCCTCTTTCAGCACCTCTGTTCCTTTTTTCTACAGATTTCGTGTCTCTTTCTGCACCTCACTTGTGTCTTTCAGCACCTCCATTGCTTTTTTCCACAGATCTCTTGCCCCTTTCTGCAACCCTCTTTTCTCTTTCTGCACCCCTCATACCTCTTTCTGCATCCGTTCCCTGGTTCTGTACCTTTCTTGCCTGTTGCTGCACATCTATTGCCTCTTTCTGTACCTCTGTTACCTTTTTCTGCAGTTCTCTTGCTCTTTCTGCACCCCTTGTGTCTCTTCCACCACCTCTGTTGGTTCTTTCTGCACTGCTCTTGTTTTTCATCTGCAGCTCACTTGCCTCTTTCTGCACTTCTCTTGCTTCTTTCTACACCTCTGTTGCTTCTTTCAGCAATTCTCTTGCCTCTTTTTGCACTTCTCTTTCTTCTTTCTGCACCCCTCCGGCCTCTTTATGTACCTCTCTTGCCTCTTTGCGCCCCCCTCCTACCTTGTTCTTCACCCCTCCTGCCTCTTTTTGCACCTGTTAGTTCTTTCTGTACTGCTATTCCTTCATTCTGCACCTCACTTGCCACTTTCTGCACGTTTCTTGCTACTTTCTACACCTCAGTTGCCTCTTTCAGCACCTCTGTTCCTTTTTTCTACAGATCTCGTGTCTCTTTCTGCACCTCACTTGTGTCTTTCAGCACCTCTGTTCCTTTTTTCTACAGATCTCGTGTCTCTTTCTGCACCTCACTTGTGTCTTTCAGCACCTCTATTGCTTTTTTCCACAGATCTCTTGCCCCTTTCTGCACCCCTCTTTTCTCTTTCTGCACCCCTCATACCTCTTTGTTATTGTTATTGTTATTGTTATAGTGGGTTTGTATAGCGCCTGGGTCACCTGCAGGTCTCAGGGCGCTTTGACCACAGAACATAACATCCGGGATATCGAAAAGGGGGAGTACTTAGGCTGAGCTGAGTGCTGTTCTGAACAAATTTGTCTTCAAGGCTTTCCTGAAACGGAGTAGATTTCCCTCCTTTCGGAGTGTCTCAGGCAGGGCGTTCCAGAGGTTCGGTAGTAAAACCGAAAAGGATCTCCCTCCCATTGTGGACAGTTTAAAACGAGGACATACAAGGAGATTGGCATCAGCGGACCTGAGATTTCTTTCCGGCCTATATATCTCGATCCGCTCCTTGATATAGGTCGGGGCCTTCCCATAGATGGCTTTGTGGGCTATACAAAGGCTTTTAAAAACGGACCTCTGTCCAATTGGCAGCCAATGTAGACTTTTTAGTAGTGGAGAGGCGTGCGTTCTCCGCGGAAGGTTAAAAATAAGTCTTGCGGCGTCATTTAGGACTACCTGAAGTCTGTTTGTCAGCATTTTTGGCAGGCCTAAGTAGAGCGCATTGCCATAGTCAAGTCTAGATACTATGGTAGCTGAGACCACAGTGCGTAGCATCGACTGGGAGAGGAGAGGGACTAATTTGCGCAACTGTCTTAGAAGACCTGTACAGGTGCCAACCACGGTAGAAACCTGGTTGGTCATTGAGAGGGCACTGTCCAATTTAATACCCAGACTTTTTACCGTGGCTGCTGGCTGTGGAGTTGGGCCCAGCTCCTGGGGCCAGTACACATCACTCCAGGAGGAGCACTTGGATGGTACTACCAGCACCTCTGTCTTTTCGGGGTTAATTTTAAGCTGGTTGGTGGACATCCAGTTGACCGTGTATCTAAGAATGTCCTGAGCGTGGGACTGGGCTTGTGCTGTGTCACCTATGCCCAGCAGCAACTGTGTGTCGTCGGCATAGTTGAACACCCGGCAGCCCATCCCCGCTAGTGTATGAATCAGGGGCTGTAGATATATGTTGAACAGGAGTGGGGATAGAGCTGAACCCTGGGGGACGCCGCAAGTCAGACTTCCCACTCCTGATACATTATCTCCCATCTGGATTCTCTGGGTTCTCCCAGATAGAAATGATTCCAGCCACCGGAGGGCTAAGTCCTGAATTCCAAACCCAGCTAGCCTATTCAACAGAATGGAATGGCTGGAATGGAATTTCTGCATCCGTTCCCTGGTTCTGTACCTTTCTTGCCCGTTGCTGCACATCTATTGCCTCTTTCTGTACCTCTGTTACCTTTTTCTGCAGTTCTCTTGCTCTTTCTGCACCCTTTGTGTCTCTTCCACCACCTCTGTTGGTTCTTTCTGCACTGCTCTTGTTTTTCATCTGCAGCTCACTTGCCTCTTTCTGCACTTCTCTTGCTTCTTTCTACACCTCTGTTGCTTCTTTCAGCAATTCTCTTGCCTCTTTTTGCACTTCTCTTTCTTCTTTTTGCACCCCTCTGGCCTCTTTATGTACCTCTCTTGCCTCTTTGCGCACCCCTCCTACCTTGTTCTTCACCCCTCCTGACTCTTTTTGCACCTGTTAGTTCTTTCTGTACTACTATTGCTTCATTCTGCACCTCACTTGCCACTTTCTGCACGTTTCTTGCTACTTTCTACACCTCTGTTGCTTCTTTCAGCAATGTTTTGCCTTTTTCTGAAGTTCTCTTACCTGTTTCTGCACCCCTCTTGCCTCTTTCTGCACACGTCTTCTCTCTCTGTGTAACGCTCTAGCCTCTTTCCACACCTCTCTTCCCTCTTTCTGCACCACTCTTGCCTCTTTTTGTACCTCTGTTGCTTCTTTCTACACATCTCTTACCTCTTTCTGCACCCTTCACACCTCTTTCAGCACCTCTGTTGCTTCTTTCTACACTTCTCTTACTTTTTCTGCACTCCTTGTGCCTCCTTCTGCACCTCTGTTGCTGCTTTCTGCACTTCTCTTGCACTGATGTTGCCTCTTTCTGTATTCCTTTTGCCTCTTTGAGCACCTCTTTTGCTTTTTTCGTCTCTTGGTGCACCTTGCATGCTTCTTTCTACACTTCTATTGCCTCTTTCTGCACATGTCTTACTTCATTCTGCAGATGACTTGCCTCTTTCAGGACATCTTTAGTTTTTTTTCTGCAGATCTCTTGCCTCTTTCTGCACCCCTCTTTTCTCTTTCTGCACCTCTCCTGCCTCTTTCTGTACCTCTGTTACTTCTTTCTGCACTTCTCTTTCTTCTTTGTGCACCTCTCGTGCCTCTTTCAACACCTCTGTTGCTTCTTTCTGCACACCTCTTCCTTCTTTCTGCACCCCTCGTGACTCCTTCTGCACCTCTGTTGCCTCCTTCAGCACCTCTGTTGCTTTTTTCTGCACTCCTCTTCCTTCTTTCTGCATCCCTCGTGACTCCTTCTACACCTCTGTTGCCTCTTTCAGCATCTCTAGTGGTTCTTTTGGTAATGCTCTTGCTTCTTTCTGCACCTCACTTGCCTCTTTCTATACTTCTCTAGCTTCTCTCTAAACCTCTGTTGCTTGTTTCAGTAATTCCGTTGCCTCTTTCTGCACTTCTATTGCCTCTTTCTGCACCTATCTTGCTTCTTCCTGCACCTTAGTTGCCTCTTTCAGCACCTCTGTTCCTTTTTTCTACAGATCTCTTGTCTCTTTCTGCACCTCACTTGTGTCTTTCAGCACCTCTATTGTTTTTTTCCACAGCTCTTTTGCCCCTTTCTGCACCCCTCTTTTTTCTTTCTGCACCCCTCATGCCTATTTTTGCATCCTATCCCTGGTTCTGTACCTTTCTTGCCTGTTGCTGCAAATCTATGGCCTTTTTCTGTACCTCTGTTACCCTTTTCTGCAGTGCTCTTGCTCTTTCTGCACCCTTTGTGTCTCTTCCACCACCTCTGTTGGTTCTTTCGGCACTGCTCTTGCTTTTCATCTGCAGCTCACTTGCCTCTTTCTGCACTTCTCTTGCTTCTTTCTACACCTCTGTTGCTTCTTTCAGCAATTCTCCTGCCTCTTTTTGCACTTCTCTTTCTTCTTTCTGCACCCCTCCAGCCTCTTTATGTACCTCTCTTGCCTCTTTGTGCACCCCTCCTACCTTGTTCTTCACCACTCCTACCTCTTTTTGCACCTGTTAGTTCTTTCTGCACTGCTATTGCTTCTTTCTGTACCTCACTTGCCTCTTTCTGCACGTTTCTTGCTACTTTCTACACCTCTGTTGCTTCTTTCAGCAATTCTCTTGCCTTTTTCTGAAGTTCTCTTACCTGTTTCTGCACCCCTCTCGCCTCTTTCTGCACCCGTCTTCCCTCTTTGTGTAACTCTCTAGCCTATTTCTACACCTCTCTTCCCTCTTTCTGCACCACTCTTGCCTCTTTTCGTACCTCTGTTGCTTCTTTCTATACCTCTCTTGCCTCTTTTTGTACCCTTCGCGCCTCTTTCAGCACCTCTGTTGCTTCTTTCTGCACTTCTCTTCCTTTTTCTGCACTTCTTGAGCCTCCTTCTGCACCTCTGATGCTGCTTTCTGCACTTCTCTTGCCCTGCTGTTGCCTCTTTCTGTATTCCTTTTGCCTCTTTGAGCACCTCTTTTGTTTTTTTCGTCTCTTGGTGCACCTCTCATGCTTCTTTCTACAGTTCTATTGCCTCTTTCTGCACATGTCTTACTTCATTCTGCAGATGATTTGCCTCTTACAGCACATCTTTTTTTTCTGCAGATCTCTTGCCTCTTTCTGTACCCCTCTTTTCTCTTTCTGCACCTCTCCTGCCTCTTTCTGTACCTCTGTTACTTCTTCCTGCACTTCTCTTCCTTCTTTGTGCACCTCCCGTGCCTATTTCAGCACCTCTGAGTGGGGACAATGCTTTATATATATATCGGATCTGCACAGCCCGCCCGCCTGCCTGTGTTCTTCAAGTAGCTGCTGCCAGCCGGCAGTCTGAGACTCCTCGGAGAGGCGCATACACTGTTACTGCACCTCCAGTCTTGGAGACCCAGTACTAGGAGGCTGGGAAGTAGGGGACCCAAGGACATTTATTCCCAGCATTTTCGCAAGACTTTTCCCACTGGAGCGCATTGAATACCAGCAAGGTGCATGATGGGATCAGCAGTCCGTGGCAGAGGCTGCTGAGGAATCGGCACAATAATGAGCTACAGCTGGGCCTTTCACCATTGTGTAGGAGGAGCCCTATATAGGCCGGATGGGAAAATCTTGGGCGAACTGTGGCATTTGAAGAAGGCTCAACGCCGAAACCGGTCATGCCGATCGCTTTTCAAATAAATGTCTTGACGAGCCCCGCTGTGTCCCTCTCTTCTCTTTGATGGAAGGAAGTTCTGTGGCATATATATATATATATATATTACCTACTGGCGGTCGCCAGTAGGTAGTTATAGTTAGGACCACGTTTCCATAGGAAATCCGCAACATTCTATTTTGAATAACTTTGGCGCCGGTCGACGAATCCTCGCGAATTTTTCAAAATAGGTGGGGCGCTACGCTCCGCTCCTACCCTGAAAGTCTCGGGGGGATTCGTCAAGCGGGGGCTGAGATAAAAGGGGGGTCCCAAAACGCGTTTTTCCCATGCATTTTTCCATAGGACCTTTAGACACAGCTACAGCCCGAACGGCTGAACAGAATTACTTGAAATTTGTTAGAGAGGTAGTCCTCAGGTCAAGGAAGTGCCTTTTGTAGGTTTGGTGTAAATCTGTTCAGTAGATTCTGAGAAAATAGCCTTTAAATCAATATATATATCTGTGACAGCTTACGGTGCGCTTACGGTGCGCTTACCATAAGCTTACCGTACGCGTACGGTGGCGTGCGCGAGCGCGATTTTGATTGGCTCTTAGATCTTAGTAAACATTCGAATTGGTCGAAACCAGGAAGCGGCGGCCGCCATTTTCTCTCTCGCTCTCTGAGTTGGGCAGCAAAAACGAAGCCAAATAATGTCTAAAGAGGCATTTTCGTGAGATCCTAACCACCCAGCATTGATATAGGGGTCCCCAAACAACCCCCAAGCCGGAAATCGGCGATTACGCTTACCGTACGCGTACGGTAAAATTAAAAATAAAAAAAAATTATCCACATTCTCCCCACCCCGTGTGCAAATGGCGCCCGAAGGACACCATTTGTGGATGGCATATATAAGTAATGAAATTATCAAAGAATACATTTCACAAAGATGCGCCTAATATGTCCCCCATGTGCGCACGGTGCGCGAAGCGCATCGTGCGTACATGGCCCATCCCGCATAATGTGGGCACGCGGTGCGCGCAGCGCACCACGTGACCACCGTGCGTGCACGGCACTAACTGCGTAAAGTGGGCGCGCGGTGCGCGAAGCGCACCGCGTGCTCACTGTGCACGCACGGAGCGCGAAGCGCACCGTGCGCGCACGGAACGAACTGCGTTAACTGGGCGCGCACGCCACGAATGGCGTAAAGTAACTTAGCATTTAAAAAACCGTACAAATTCACTGAAAAAAACATAGGTTTCACACACGTTATAGTTAGGAATTAGCATTTAAAAAACCTTGCAAATTCACTGAAAAAACCGTAGGTTTCACACATGTTATAGTTAGCTGTACATTTCACTCATAAAAAACCAATGAAATTCCCGCGTTATAGTTAGTGCAGGCAACTATAACTCACGCGACCGCAATCTTCTGCTGATGACATATGTGTCTTTATGAAAAAAAAATATTTGTAATATATGTATAGCTAAAATTTAATGGAAGAAGACATGGGCAAAGAAGTGTCGAAATACAGTATTAGCATCAGCAGAGGATTGCGGACGCGTGAGTTATAGTTGCCTGCACTAACTATAACGCGGGAATTTCATTGTTTTTTTACGAGTGAAATGTACAGCTAACTATAACATGTGTGAAACCTATGTTTTTTTCAGTGAATATATATATATATATTATCTACTGGCGGTCGCAGTAGATAGTTATAGTTAGGACCGTGTTTCCAGTGGAAATCTGAAAATTCTGTTTTGAATAACTTTGGCGCCGGTTGACGAATCCTCGCGAAATTTTCAAAACTTATGGGGCGCTCCGTTCAGCTCCTACCCTGAAAGTCTCGGGGTGATTCGTCAAGCGGGGGCTGAGAAAAAAGTGGGGTCCCAAAACGCGCTTTCCCCATGCATTTTTCCATAGGACCTTTAGTCGAAGGTACAGCCCGTACGGCTGAAGAGAATTACTTGAAATTTGGCAGAGAGGTAGGTAGTCCTCAGGTCAGGGAAGTGCCTTTTGCAGGTCTGGTGTCAATCTGTTCAGTAGTTCCTGAGAAAATAGCATTTAAAAGCATATACATATCTATAAGCGCGCACCGTGCGCGCACCGTGCGCGAGACGTGCGCGCACCGTGCGAGCACCCTAACGTACGCGAGCGTAATTCTGATTGGTGGTTACATGTTAGTCAACATTCGAATCTGTCGAAATCAGGAAGTGTCGACCACCATTTTGTTTGTTTTCAGAGCGAGAGTGAAAAATGAAGGTGGCGAACGTGAAAAGGGGGCAGGGTAGAGAGATCCTGACCCCCTAGCCTTTGTCAGGGCGTCCCTAAAGGACCCCGAAGGCAGAATTTTTTTTTTATTTATTTTTTTTTAAATCGCAGGGGTGAAAACTTCCCCCCCAAAAAACATTTTTAATACGTATTTTATTGTAAAATAAATATATAAAAAAAATAATAATACATAAATAAATTAGCATTTAAAAAACCGTACAAATTCACTGAAAAAAAACATAGGTTTCACACACTTTATAGTTAGGAATTAGCATTTAAAAAAACCTTGCAAATTCACTTAAAAAACCATAGGTTTCACACATGTTATAGTTAGGTGGATATTTCACTCGTAAAAAACCAATGGAATTCCCCTGTTATAGTTAGTTCAGATAACTATAACTCGCGCCACCGCCACTCTATCACAACGATGATGTCATCAGTGATGTCATGAGTGATGCCACTGACCATGTCATGAGTGATGTAATATGTGATGTCATGAGCAGTGGATTGCGGGCGCGCAAGTTATAGATATCTGAACTAACTATAACCTGGGAATTTCATTGGTTTTTTACGAGTGAAATATCCACCTAACTGTAACATGTGTGAAACCTATGGTTTTTTAAGTGATATATATATATATATATATATATATATATATATATATACATACATGTGTGTATATATATATATATTTTTTCACTGAAAAAAACAGGTTTCACACATGTTTTAGTTAGTTGGACATTTCACTTGTACAAAACCATTGAAATTCCCCCGTTATAGTTAGTTCAGCTAACTATAACTCACGCGACTGCAATCCACTGCTGATGACGTCACATATTACATCACTCATGACATGGTCAGTGACATCACTCATGACATCACTGATGACATCACTGATGTGTCTTTCTGAAAAATAAATATTTTTTATATATGTATATCTAAAGGAAGAATAAATGGGTAAATAAGTGTCTAAATGGATGTGACGTCATCAGCGGTGGCGCAAGTTATAGTTAGCTAAACTAACTATAATGGGGAAATTTTAATGGTTTTGTACGAGTGAAATGTCCAGCTAACTATAACATATGTGAAACCTATGGTTTTTTCAGTGAATTTGCAAGGTTTTTTAAATGCTAATTCCTAACCATAACGTGTGTAAAACCTATGGTTTTTTCAGTGAATATATATATATATATATATATATATATATATATATATATATATATATATATATATATATATATATTACCTACTGGAGGTCGCCAGTAGGAAGTTGTAGTTAGGACCTATTATCCATAGGAAATCTGCAACATTCTATGTGGAATAACTTTGGCGCCGGTTGACGAATCTTCGCGAACTTTTCAAAACTCATGGCCTGCTCTGGTCCGCTCCCATCCTGAAAGTCTCAGGGTGATTCGTCAAGCGGGGGCCGAGAAAAAAGAGGGGTCTCAAAACGTGTTTTCCCTATGCAATTTTCCATAGGCACCGTTAGTCGCAGCTACAGCCCGAACTGCTGAATGGAATTACAGCAAATTTGGCAGAAAGGTAGCTCTTGGTTCACACTCGTGCCTTTTGCTTAAATGGTGTAAATCCATTCAGTAGTTCCTGAGAAAATCAAATGTAAAATCATAGACATATCTATGGGCGCGGTGGATCCACGCACCCTGCCGAGCACGAGCTGTATGCTAATTGGCTGTCAACACTCCAAACCAGGAAGTGTTGGCAGCCATCTTGTGCCTCGGTAGATCAGAGGCACCAGAAAAGAGAAGAAAAAACGTGCAAAATGCAAAAAGGGGGCATGGTAAAACACCCTGACCCCCTAGGCCTGCTTAGGGGGTCCCACAAGGACCCCCAGGGCCCCCCCATTTTATTTTATTTTTAAATCGGCAAAATCCATGTGGGTGTGCGGATCCTGCCAATCCAAAAAAAAAACTAAGTGAGGGCTCCCACGCTTCAATGACTATTATCCCCCGGGGTTCAAATCCTGGGGGCATGTTCTAAATAAAGTGTGGGGGGTCCAATCCCCAGGGCAAAGTATAAATAAAGGCAGGGGGCACAGCCCCAGGGACCGCCACCTCTGGGACTTAATAGTTTAATGTGGGGGGCCTCTTAGGCCCCTCCGAGCATCGGGGACCACCACCCCCCAGGGCTCGACTTTGTTAACATTGCAGGGGGCACACAGCCCCCGCAGCCCCGGGGACTGCCTCCCACCGGCACTTTTTTAAATAAATACATACCCTGTGTGGGGGGGCTCAAAATCCCACATGCCCCGGGGACTGCCACCTCCCCAGGCCACTAAAGATTCAAAATGGGGGATCCGTGATGGACCCCCCAGCCCCGTGGACCACCATCCCCGGGGCTTTGTAAAATATGGGAGGGGCACCGCGTGGCCCCCTCCTGGAGCCTTGTTGTGGCCCTGGGGACCACCACCCCACAGGGCCGGCTCCTACAGTGTCCTGGGGTGCCCACTCCCGGGACACTGTAGCTTGCTATGGCAGGGCGGGAGCCTCGCGGCTCCCATCCTGTCATAGCAAACTGCTTTGCTATTTGGAAGAGAGAGCAGGAAACCTGTTCTCTCATCCAAATAGCAAAGCAAAATGCTTTTCCACAGGTGGAGCAGCATGTTAGCTGCTCCCCATGTGGAAAAGCAATGCCGGCTCCTGCAGGAGGCGGGGAGCTGGATGGGTCCATGGGGGGATTGGGGACTCCCCACGGTCCCCAATGGAGTGGGCCAGCCCCAGGGAATGGGGTCCCCGGGGCTACAAGTGTCCGGGAGGGGGGCCACGCGCCCCCCTCCCCAATATGTATATATTTTTTTAAAACAATAAAAAACGCCGGCCCCGGGGCCATAATGGCCTAAGGAGGGGGCAAGGCCGCCCCCCTCCTATATGCAAATTTTTTTTTTAAAGGTCCATGCCCCGGGGGATGGGGTCCCCGGTGCCGATTATGGCCTTGGGAGGGGCTGCCACACGGTCCCCTTCCCGAATTTTTAATAAAAAAACAAAATTAAGGGGCAGGCCCTGAGGGATGGGGTCCCCAGGGCCAAAATATTAGGAAAAGAAGGGGGGCCACACAACCCCCTTATTAAACAAAAAAAAAGAAAAAGAACGGCATCGCGCCGGAGGCCATGCCCCTTTCTTGTAGCACTCTGCAGAGGGGGAACGAATTCCCCCTGAATACTGGGGTCCCTGGGGGACAACTAGCCCACCAGAAACCTCCAGTATGCGCCAGGGGGATCTCTGACTTATTATCGAAAGACACATTATCGAAGTACACAAATATCGCGTCAAAAATATCGACATCAAAATTATCGACATTGTATACTTAATTAAAAAACTACACTAATATCGACACTACAATATCGTAATACATTTATATCGATCACACAAATATCGCACACATCAATATCGCAATACTAAATATCGACATAAATAAATAAATATAACACATGTAACAAATATCGATAACCACAATATCGACATCAATAATATCGTTTTTTTAAAATATATCGACAATTCTCATACTAATAAAACCAATACTGTAAACAACATGAATACAATATTTTCCGAAAACATACATTTTCCAATTATATTCTACTTAAACATAAACATAACATTTATAACGATAAAAATATTTAACAACATAATAAAAAAACACTGAAATAATTATCACATAGGCATTTCGAACACATTATAAAAAATTAAAACACATTATAAACAAACTTTTTCTATATAATTATTTAAATTCCTCCTTTAAAACTAAATATACTATTACTTAGCATTTTCCATAAAAGGAAACCAATTAACTAAAAAAAATTCAAAACATCCAATAGAAAGGCCACATACGGAAAACAACCAATAACATTCAAGAAATAATTTAAAACCACTATATAAACCAATTAAAACAAGTCTTCTACTGTGCCTTAAACCAAATCATTGAACGAAGAAGAAACTCTGCTAAACAGAAGAAACCTACATCCTACTACTATTCTAAAAACGTAAGTAAATTATCTTTTCTAACTAAACTGCCTAATTAAACTAAAACACTAATGTATCTTTACTCAAATAAATAACTAACTTATATATTCCATCTCTTTATGTTTCCACTACAGATATTACTCAAAACAGCTAAAGAAAATATTGAACATTGCCAGAAAGGACTCACTAAAAAAGTAAGTATACTATCAAAATACTTTCTAAAATATTAATTAAATCCTACTCACACCCCAAAACATCCTAAACCCCTAAACAAATCCATGTTCTCTTTTTTAAGTTTTTAAAAACCTGTATAAATTAACACCTATAGTCTATACCACTAGGCATGAGGGAAGGCTCAGTTTGCTTAGGGAGAGGTTGGCCTCCTGGATCTTATTTATTACGGAGGAGGGGCACATCGGAAGACGGGTAGGGGAGGGGATACACTGACATGGGGTGGGGGAGGGGGGGTAGAGGACTGTGTGGGAAGGTTGTTCCTTCTCCTGAATAATTGGACTTGATGATAAATGTGTGGAACTTCCTGGACTGGTGGAGGCGGGGGGATGTTTATTGAGTTGTTGATTTGGAAAACAATAAAAAACGTTTCAACAAAAAAAATATAGTATATACCAAACAGCAATACCACCCCACTTAAAAAAACTAAACCAACCAAAACAATATATGTTCTTTAACTTTCAGAGACTACATCAACTAAACAGCATTTTGTCTACAAAGAACATCTTCATTCAAATACAACCAAAAACACTTGGTAAGTATATATAAAAACGTTTGTTGTTTCCTATTTTAATAGAAATGTATAAAGTACTATTGCATATATTTTCATATACATTTTTTCCAGCTTTCTAACACATCACGATGACAGAAGAAGCCCAATTTATAACATCGCAGAAAGGAAAATTCCTATTGTGTTACATGGGTTACACATACACCCAAGAAAAGCAGACGGACCAAAAAGTGAACTGGAAGTGTTCGAAATATTATTCTAACAAATGCTACAGACGAGCAACAACAAGAGAAACAACTGTACTATATACAAGAGAGCATAACCATCCACCCGATCTCTCTGAAATAGAAGTCAGATCAACCCGTGAAAATATAAAAGAATTAAGCACTGGTTCACAAACTGCTACAAGTGTAATCCTAAAAGAACTATTACCTAGAGTGCCCAAAGAAGCAAGAGGCCAATTACCATCAATAGCTTCTATAAAAAGAACAATTGCTAGGACCAAAAAATCAACCACGACAACTATACCATCCCCTAAAACTTTTCAAGATATCATCATTCCACCAGAATTAACTATCACCCACAGTAATGAACCTTTTATGTTTTTTTGATAACAAAAGTACAGAAAAAAGAATCATAATGTTTGCTACTGCAAACAATATAACTAAACTCCAACAATGCCAAACATGGATGATGGATGGCACCTTTACAATATGCCCAAAACCATTCTACCAGCTTTACACAATACACGGTCAATATCACAACACTTCCATACCTTTAATTTATGCACTATTACCTAACAAACAAAACACAACATATAATGAAATGCTAGGAAAACTAAAACAAGAATCAAATGATTTTTACCCTCAAAGAATTATCATAGACTTTGAGCAAGCCGTGTACCTACACCCCAGTACGTTCGAGTCGTACCCCCACCCCTGTACGTGTCGTACCACCGCGTACCTATACCCCAGTACGTTCGAGTCGTACCCCCACCCGTGTACGTGTCGTACCCCCGTGTACCTACACCCCAGTACGTTCGAGTCGTACCCCCACCCCTGTACGTGTCGTACCACCGTCTATGTACACCCCAGTACGTTCGAGTCGTACCCCCACCCCTGTACGGGTCGTACCACCGTCTATGTACACCCCAGTACGTTCGAGTCGTACCCCCACCCCTGTACGTGTCATACCCCCGTGTACCTACACCCCAGTACGTTCGAGTCGTACCCCCACCCCTGTACGTGTCGTACCACCATCTATGTACACCCCAGTACGTTCCAGTCACACCCCCAACACAACCTCCTAAGTACGGAGCGCACCCCAGGCCCCAACATCACTACCGCATGTACGAGTCGTACCAAGCCACACACAAGGACAGCACCGTACAACCAAATGGCCCATGTACACACCGTACACACGCTCAAAACGCACGTACACAACCAGGACAAAACAAAACAACACAAGAATACACTATTCGAATGGCACAAAGCCACTAAACATGGCCAACAAACACTAAAAAACACATACACTGACCTGCAACTGCCAAAAACAAACAGAGGCCCTAAACACCACCACTCCTTATAACACACCCACCCAAACTTCAAACACAGCCACACCCACCAATGGACCAATAAAAAGGGCCCACACACACAAACCATGAGCCTTTGCAACAGACTCACTGCTGCCAGACACCACAGACAACTTACAGCACCTTACTACAAGCTTCACCACACCTTACACTTGCACACCTTCACACAACCACCTTCACAAACACCCCCTCATCACATTCACACACACACACACCTGCACAACCACACCCATACACCCACAACCATCCACACACCCCCCCCACCATCCACACACCCCCCCACCATCCACACCCACACCCCTCACCATGCCCACTACCAAGAATCCAAAGTTCAGTAACCGAGAGTTGGAGGTTCTTGTCGATGAAATCCTCAGAGTCGAGCCACAGCTCTTTGGAACATTGGTCAGAAACACCAGCATGGCAGCAAAAACAGCCATGTGGCAGACCATCATCGATGCTGTGAATGCTGTTGGGGACACCAGAAGGACCAGGCAGGAATGCCAATCCAGGTGGTACGATCTGCGGAGGAGGGTCCGAGCCAAGATTCAGGAGGAACACAACCAGGCCAACGCCACTGGAGGAGGGCCCTCCCGCAGACCCGTACACTACCAGCCCTGGGAGGAGAGGGTGATGGCCATAGTGCCGGTGGAGGCAGTGGACGGATTAGAAGGACTCCGAGACCCGGGTGAGTATACAAACTACGCACCTCACATGGGGGGAACGTCATCCACAACCAAAATCACTAACAGGCACGCAACCACCCCAACCTATCGCATGACTCAACCACACTCCATGAACATGCACATGCCACTGCCGCCACCATGCCCCATGCACCCAGCTGGACAATGTCAAGTCACAGGCCACAGAAGACACCAACAGATGACACGGTAACCCGGATGGCGGGAGGGTGGGCCCCAAAATTCACATAGTGCAACTCAGAAGCAGACAACAATGCCCTCTGCCCATATGGCCTAGGTCACAGCCAGACAAACAGTGTGTCCCCACACAGGAAAGACTCGCCAGCAAATGGCGGACGCCTTGCATCAACACATGGGGGTGAAGGCACTGTTTTGCACATGACAGCAGCTAATGAACAGCCAACAGTGTGAAAGAGTGGCAGCACACACCACCACAGCAGCAGCGCACACACAGACACTACACCCAATGGGTGCCTGGAGATCAGAAACAAACTCACTTCAACAAGCCAAGGGCCATTCAATGATCTGCTAACAGTGTGTGCCCAGGAAGCTGGCCTGAGGTGACAGAGGGTGACACACAGAGGGAGGGAGAGGGGGACACAGAGGGAGGGAGAGGGGGACAGAGGGAGGGAGAGGGGGACAGAGGGAGGAGGCTGACACATGGAGGGAGGGAGAGGGGGACAGAGAGGGAGGGAGAGGGGGACAGAGAGGGTGGGAGACACAGGGACACGGACAGAGGGAGGAGGCTGACACACGGAGGGAGGAAGAGGGGGACAGAGAGGGAGGGGGACAGAGAGGGTGGGAGACACAGGGACACGGACAGAGGGAGGAGGCTGACACACGGAGGGAGGGAGAGGGGGACAGAGAGGGAGGGAGAGGGGGACAGAGAGGGAGCGAGACACAGGGAGAGCAAATCAGCCGTGTGGCGTGTGGGAATGTCTGCTCGTCAGCAGCTAGACTGCGTGCATGTAGCCAAAGGTGGCCAGTGCCAGAACCCCCCCTCTTCTCCATGGCAAAACACAGGGCCATGTCACAACCTGATCACGAGCACAACAACAGCTACCTGCATCATATAAGTGTGTGGATCCACTCCATGTGCACATGTACAGTGCTACACGGAAGGCGCCAATGCATGGCCGCCACACCTGCCCACTCCACTGCTGACTGCAGTCACACTTGACGCAGCAAGTGAGACTGTGCCACACATAGCTAAAGGGGCCAAAGTGGTGCCCAAGGGACACACCCATGCACAAGTGCACTGTGAGTGGAATGCAAGACAGATCCTAATTCCAAGAGGAAAAGTGCCAACTTTGAAACTGATGAAACATGGATGTTGCATGGACCAAAATTAACATTGTCTCTCTCACACACAGGTCAACGTCGTGGTTCACCCCCCAACACTGGGGGGGAAGACTCACAGGACCCGGATCTGCAGGAGCCCGATCCCACCGGCAGCGACCACTCTCACCACTCTGTGGACGACCCCAACCAACCTGGCCCCTCTGGTGTCCAACCACCTGCAGCACCTGCGTCAGATACAACTGTGCCAACCACCACCCCCACTCCTGCCACATCCCAGGAGACACCCAGGATCCCTGCCCCACCACCACAATGCAGCCAGGCTGGCCAGGAGGGACACGGTGTCCCGGGCACCCAGGAGGAGGCAGCCGACAACGCCAATGCCACCCCTCAGGGGTCCCGGAGACCCGATGTACCCACAAGGGCAGGCCAGGTGCAAGTGGGCAGGGGTGGTGGGAGTGGAGGATGGCGGAGGCGCGAGCCTGACCAGTTGGCTGGGGAACCGGTATTTTCCCATGTCCGCAACATCCTGGACACATACCGGCAGGACACCACGGGCCTGGCCCAGGTTGTGTCCGTCCTCGAGGGGATCAAGACCCAGCAGGCCCAGCAACATGCGGAGCTACATGCCTGTCTACTGCAACACCAACGGAGGATGGAGGACGGACAGGCTGAGCTCGTGACGGCGTACACGGGAATTCACGATACACTCCGTCGGATGGCCAACAACATGGCCGACCCTCCCTGTGGCAGAAGGCGGAGAACATCACCACCCACAGGGAGGGATCAGGAGGAGGAGGAGGAAACATCCGATGGAGCATCCCAGACGTCGTCACGGCCTGCTTCTGAGGGTCCCCGCAGGAGGGCGGGTCGTCCACGGAAAAGACCGTGAGGGTCGGCGCAACATCACCATCTCCCAGGACACCTGGCCTGGCACCTGGCCCACTGGAGCAACAGCATCACAGCATCACGAGACATTCTCTGCCACATGGCCCTGCTGGTCACTGTCTGACCAATGTTGACAAAGACTGTGGCATGGACTATGAGGATTCCCAATGGCAAGGACACCAACTCCCCTACTGAACTTTGGATTCCAAACTCCCGGAAAGCCCCTCACGTTATACCCCCCCCCCCCCACCCCCCCACAAAAATAAAAAATAACACCATGAAGAGAAGATGCCTGCTGGTTGCATTATTACCTTACATGTGTCTTGTAAAGTCTAAACATGCCTGAGTTATCTTTTGACTTCAACCATCCACACCCTGGGGCCTGAGTCTGGCACAGGACACACGGGTCACAGTGTATTAGGCAAGACAGACATGGAGCACCATACACACCCGTGATGGGCCCAACCAGCTGAGGGGGTGGCCGCACAACCGTGCCGACAGACACATTAAGTACAGCAACAGTCATGCGCAGAGGTCAGGGATCATGTGGAGTGTCCTGGGGGGCACCCAGGTATGTGTAGACAGGTGGCAGAACCATGTCCTGCAAGCTTGAGTCTGGTGGATGCAGAGAATGGGGGCCTGGCCAACGTTGGATGCATGGGGATGGCACATGTCACAATACCCACACAGTCATGGACATCATGCCCAATACACAGTCTCAGCCCACACACACAGCTTGCATCTTGCTACTCTACACATTGACACATAGCCACAATCAGGGAATACCATGCCAGACATGCTGGATGCACCGTGGTAACACACCAGCATTGACTGAGAAGAGGCACCTTGGAGGCATAGGGACACCTTTATTAGTCATGTTTTCGGGATTGCAGAGGCAACTTGAAGTACACATGAACACATCTTGTGGAGTAACATGTGGGTCCTACACTGGCACCCCCCTTCTGCAGCACAAATGCGTGATAGCCATGGAACTGGCACACAAGCGTCGGCTAACAGCTAAACACCCACAGCTGCACACGGAGAGCCTGCCATACACCATAGATCTGCTGATGTGGAAGTCCCACACCATGTCAAGCCAATGCTAACCGTATGTGTCCGAGGGCAGTGTCACACACATTGATGCCATCATCACAATCCACTATCCCATCACTGATGACTGTCAACCAGTCAGACCATCTATTCAGGTGTAAACAGCTGCATGTCGTGTCCCATGGTGATGCTACATGGCTGCAGAGGAACCAAACATCGACAGGGGCAGTGTGCATACATCGTGACCAACTGCCACACCCAATACACCCCTGATGCATCCCTTACCCTATGGAGACTTCCAAACGTGTCCGTGCCTGTAACGCTGAGTCAGCCCACGATGACGTGTCCATGAGGAATAGCAGTGCCACAACAATGCAACCAGCAGACGGCATGCGCAAGTACCTGGGGAAGAGAGACACACAAGAAGTCAGCCACAAAAAGCACAGCCACTTGCATGTGCATTTACTCGACACATGTATGGATGACAACATGCTAGGTCACAATTATGACTGGGGAAATACAACCATCACTGCCACCATCACTCCAGTGACACACCCACACACACCTCTGACTCACGTGCCATACATGCAGGTGGACACACACATCACAACACATGCCACACGGGGACAAATGCGTGCACACTCAGACACTGGTACTCACCACTAAGCAAAGAAGTCGCGTATGAGCCGAGTCCGGATGTCCTCCTGCGGCTCCACATCCTCCACATCACTAGCCCCATTGCCAAGCCCTTCGTCCTCCACGGGTGGATGGTCCTCATCATGTTGATCCAGGATGAGTGGCACAGCTTTCTCAACTGCCATGTTGTGCAGCATACAGCAGACCATGAAGATTTTGCAGACCTTCGCAGGGGCATATGGGAGTGCGCCGCCGGTCTTGTGGAGGCACCGAAAGCGGCTCTTCAGCAGGCCAAACGTCCTCTCTATCACTCGCCTTGTCCGGCCATGGGCGGTGTTGTAGCGGAGCTGGGTCGGCGTGATGGTGTTGCGGAGAGGTGTGAGCAGCCAAGGCATGTTGGGATAGCCAGCGTCCCCTACATGGAAAGCACATGGACATCGTTAGAACTGGTGAAGCGGTCGTGCTGGTAGGCTATGCAAAATACAGGACAGACAGACTGTACCCACCAACAACACATGCTCTTTCGTTGCGCAGCTGCATCATCATTTCAGGCATCCTGCTACACCTCATGATGTAGGCATCGTGTGCTGATCCTGGAAAACGAGCACAGACATGTGAAATCACCATGTTGGACTGACACACCACAAGGGCATTGATGGAGTGGTAGTGCTTCCAATTGCGGTACGCTACCTCCCGTGCGTGTGGTGGTACCAAAGCTACATGTGTCCCATCTATGGACCCAATGACATGGGGCATCCCTCCCAGGGCATAGAATCCACGCTTGACCGCAGTCAACTGTTCAGGGGTTGGGAACTTGATGAAGTCATCCAGGTGAATCAACATGGCCTCTAAGAAATCATGCAGCACACGGCAGAACATGCTCTGGGACATGCCACCAACATGAGCTATGGTATATTGAAAGGTACCCGTGGCAAGAAAATGTAGGGCTGCCATTACCTTCAGCTGGGGTGTCAGTGCCGTAGGATACCTGTGCTGCGGTTCCAAGTGTGGTGCCAGTCTCGCCGTCAACTCCAGAATCAACCGTCGTGGTAAGCGGTAGCACCGGATCCGATCATTCTCCCGCATGTCAGCCAAGTCCGGCATTGCTCGGGGAAGAGGCGGCGCTCTGCAGTAATTTGGAAGTGACAAGGAAGAGTGAGTGCACCACAACAACAAATCATTTGTACTGAGCACATGTTAATCTGTCAATACACATATGCTACATAGGGAGTCAGGTATGTGCTACATGCCCAGGACAGGTATGGCTGCCAGGTGAGACTCCTACCACGACCCAGCTACACACGGAGATTGAGAACCGCCCCATGCCATGCCATGGGAATAGCTGTGTCCAATTGCAAGTGAACAGCCAGACGCAACACAGGAGTGACATACGCCCACACATCAGCAGAAGTAGGATGCCGATTGCAGAGACTGGTAGCGGAACACTAGAGCCACAGGTCACATGACATTACACTAGGACAGCCCATACACCTTGCCATGAAGGTGCACATGTCATGACTCACCACACAATCATTGTGAGGATGCAGACATGTCCTTGTCACGCTACTCCGTGTCCCATGCATACATGTGCACCTCACATCCGATACCACATGTGGCATGGTGTGCAGAACAGTGTGCAATGTCCATCTACACACAGACACATGTTGGTTGCCGCAACAGCTGCAGCTTTTGAGGGTGCTCCAACATCAACCTGATGGGAAGCCCCCACACATACATGACATAGTCACATTGTGCACCGTGGGTAGTGTCAAGGCAGGTGTGGTAACCCCTGTACTGGGCATCAGGGGACACTTCCGTGTGTTGGTGTCCGTGCCATGCCAGTGACGCTCACCCCAAGTGTGCAGTACGACATGCACACATGTCAAAGGAGTCAAGGGCATGCCTGGCACACATTGCACCGTCACACAGTACACCTGTACACATCTCATCATACATCTGGTGACTTCTCCACTCAGGAGTAATGTTCCACATCACAGCCTGTCACACCTGTGCCCCACACATGTAGTAATGCACAGACGATGCCTTGATGTCCATTCCTGGACAAGTATGTCCATCCATGGACAAGTATGTCCATCCATGGACAAGTATGTCCGCCCTATTCCTACCTGTGTGCCGCCTATCACCACTGTGATGTGTGAAAACCGCCGTACTGCTGCTAAGAGGGCCTGTGTACATTCCCAAATCACTATGGGAGTGCTGCCGTATGTGTACCCATCGTGATGGCGAGCGTACAGGCATTTGTACGGTCCGTACCACTACGAGTACGCATACGCGAGCAGACCCATAGTGATAGTGAGCGTACATGCGTGCGTACGGCCCTATCACTATGGGTGTCCTCGCGTATGCGTACTCGTAGTGGTACGGGCCGTACACACGCATGTACGCTCACTATCACTATGGGTCTGCTCGCGTATGCGTACTCATAGTGGTACGGGCCGTACGCACGCATGTACGCTCACTATCACTATGGGTCTCCTCGCGTATGCGTACTCGTAGTGGTACGGGCCATACGCACGCATGTACGCTCACTATCACTACGAGTACGCATACGCGAGCAGACCCATAGTGATAGTGAGCGTACATGCGTGCGTACGGCCCGTACCACTACGAGTACGCATACGCGAGGAGACCCATAGTGATAGTGAGCGTACATGCGTGTGTATGGCCCATACCACTACGAGTACGCATACGCGAGGACACCCATAGTGATAGGGCCGTACACACGCATGTACGCTCACTATCACTATGGGTCTCCTCGCGTATGCGTACTCGTAGTGGTACGGGCCGTACACACGCATGTACGCTCACTATCACTATGGGTCTCCTCGCGTATGCGTACTCGTAGTGGTACGGGCCGTACACACGCATGTACGCTCACTATCACTACGAGAACGCATACGCGAGGACACCCATAGTGATAGTGAACGTAGGCACGCATGTACGGGCCGTTGCAATGCATTTGGGGTGCCCTAGGGCCCCGAAACGCACCGTACCTGTGTGTGACGCTCCAAATTACATAGGGGACAAGTATTAAGGCCTACATGCATGCTGGTTGTCATGGAGACCAAGTTCAAATTTCGAAATTGTTCTGGAAGGTGCACAGCAGAAGTCAGTTGGAATTCTTCTACTTTGTTGCAATGTGTTTGTGGGGCTGACATCATGCAGGAGAATGAAACCAATAGAGAACCCACAGACTGCTAGGTTTGAAGGGATTGGAGGAAACATAGGATGCAAATGTGAGTGACCAATCACTCTGTACTCCTGTGCATGAGATAGGCCAGCAAGGCAGATATAAGGCAGCCAGGTCCCATGAGGGAGCACTTGCCTGCACATCTCTGTATTCCACGACCCAGCTGCTGCTACTGATTCCCTGGAACCATGTCAAGGGCTGTGGAGAGGTCACAGCCATTCACCCTGGAGGAGAACATGGCTTTGGTGGATGTGATCCTCCCACAGTACCCCATGCTGTATGGGCGACCAGGTTATCAGGTGAGTGCAGTGTCCAGTGCCACAGACTGTGTCCCTTTTTTTGTGACTGTGACTGTGACTTTTTGTGACTGTGACATTGTGTCCAAGTTTGACACACATGCTATGTACTGTAGGGGGGGTCCCAAGGGGGGGGAATGCCTGATGTCTCCCAGCAGTGCCCTGAGACAGGAGGGGTGGGTGCATATCACTCCCAGCAGTGCCCTGAGACAGGAGGGGTGGGTGCATATCACTCCCAGCAGTGCCCTGAGACAGGAGGGGTGGGTGCAGAGTCCTCCCAGCAGTGCCCTGAGACAGGAGGGGTGGGGGCCTATCACTCCCAGCAGTGCCCAGAGACAGGAGGGGTGGGGGCCTATCACTCCCAGCAGTGCCCTGAGACAGGAGGGGTGGGTGCATATCACTCCCAGCAGTGCCCTGAGACAGGAGGGGTGGGTGCAGAGTCCCCCCTGCAGTGCCCTGAGACAGGAGGGGTGGGTGTGATGCACAGTGTGAGCCTGGATCTTTGATTGTGTCGTTGCCCTCATTCCACCTGTGTCCTTTCAATGGCATGTACTGCTTTAGCCCTTCCCCAGAGGATCATGTCCCTATGACAAAGGTGCAATGCGTTGGATGCATACTAGGCCTTGTTGTAAACAGCGAATGTGTTCTAGTCTGTGTCTCTGTGACATGTGCCAGGTGTATTGATGTAGTGTCACTTGTCCATCCTCACAGGTAGACGCCTCTGCCAAGGAGCAGATATGGCTGGACGCCGTCAGCGCCGTGAGGAGTGCGGAAGGTCGGAGGCGGCGCATGTCCCAGGTGAGGAAACGCTGGCAGGATATCCGGTGCTGGACGCGGAGGATCGCACGGGTCCTGCTGGGGGACTCACCTGAGAGCCACAAGAACCGCGGGCGCCGCCGTCTCTCCCACATCCAGAAACGTGTGCTGGCGGTGGTCTTTCCTGACTTGGACAGGCGTCTACAGGAGATGCAGCAGCCGGAAGGGGGTAGGTACATGTGTGTGTTTGTTGTGTTTCACCAGCATTTGTAAGTGCACTGTTCCATGGATACACTTCCAGGGTTTATGGTGCTGTGCAGATCCTATTCCCCACAGTATTGCAGTGCTCTCCTGCCTCCCTTCCCCTCCTTGCAATGTGTTCCCTGGTCTGTGTGTAGTCACTCCATCACAAGGTTATGTAGCCTGACACCTTCTACAAGTGTACAATGCCTGCAGCATCATGTGTGGGGGTGGTGTGTAACAGGATTTTGGACCTTGCCTGTGCCCTGTCCAGTTCTGGACTTGTGGGTTCCATGTCAGTTGACACTAATGCTGAGTCCAGACATGGGAGTTAGTCTATCAAGTGTGAGGCCTTACAGCACGCATGTCCTATGTGGTGGCCTGTGACATGATGTGCATGAGTGTGCGGTACGCATAGTGCAGGGATGTTAGCGTGTGTTGCAGTCATTCCCATTCAGGAGCATGGAGTTGTGTGGCCACTACTGTCCCCAGGGGCATATTTTCCTAGGTATCATGTGTGTAATCCGAATATGTCGACAATCTCTGTGTCTACAGCATAGGTTGTGCTCTGTGCCATTGTCCCCTGGCAACATGTATATTGACGTGCGATGTATTACAAGTGTCCACTGTACAGCCTGACCTGATTTTCCTATTACATACTCACGGTGGCCATTGCCTTTGTGTCTTGTTGCAATCATCTGATGCTGCCCATTTGTACATGATAATTTGCACAGCCGCACCTTGGGTAGTTTGTGTGCAATATAGAAGTTTTGCATCCCATGTGTATTTCACCTAGACTAAGAGATGTACGTGCTTCCTGTGTCTCCATAGATTTGTCTCATGTAGGGGGTGGGTGGTGCGGGCATGTCCGACATGTCAAGACCTGATATCTCCTTGCTAGGACTGGCCAGTGTGTAATGTTTGCCTGGACATACACTCAAGGTGCAGTGTGCCAGTCAGGGTGGGCATGTTATCAGTATTACCTATGCTGCATGTACCTGTGGTTCCTGCCTATGGTCCCTGCTCATCCCTATTTGCTGCGACGCTGTGTGGTGCAGATGCAGTGCTGGATTGTCCCCAGGGCCTTGCTCCTCAGTCAAAATTCCATATCATCTCATTTGCTAGTGTGTCATGCTCTCCATAGTTTTTCAATGGCACGGTGGGTCGAAAAACTGTGTCTTGCATGCCCTACATATGTACCTTGTTTTGTAGATGTAACTCTTCCTTTGTTTCAGGCTATGCACTGTAACCTAAGTAGATTGTACTCATGTGACATATGTATACAGGTGTATGATTACTTTCTGTCTCTTCACCCTGCCCACAGCATCGTCGGGGGACACGGAGGGAGACATGGACACAGACGGCGCGGAGGGATGGAGCACCAGTGCCAGCGGTGACATCGGGGCTGGCACTTCGAGTGGGACTGAGGCGGTGGAGAGTGAACCCGGGGACCTGTCGACTGGCACAACAGAGTATGAAGCCGACGGGTCCGAGGAGGATCACTCCGAGTGGGCGGTGGCTGCACCACCATCTGACAGCAGCCCTACATCTGGCACCGCCCCCTCCATTGGCATCAGCCGCCTCCCACGTGCTCGTGTCCCTTCCCAGCATGCCCGGTCACCACATGTCTCCTTCCTGCCAGGCACCGCACCCCCTGCTCCTGTCTCCACTGCTGCCGCCAATGCTGAGTCTGTGGACATCCAGCGGCAGTTGCAGATTGGTCAGACTGCGATTCTTAATGTCCTCCATGGCCACAGCCAGGTCCTCAACAACATGGAGGCATACTTGGAGGGCATTCATTCATCGCAGGCTGACCAACGCAACTTGCTGAGGTCCATAGACTCCACACTGACTGCAGCAGTGGGTCTCCTGCAGAGCTACGTCCCACCCCCTACCCCTGCTCCTTCCACAATTCCCACTCCCATGCCTGTCCCACATACACCCAGACGTAAGCATGCACCCACCACAACAGACACAGGCACCACACCAGCAGGGAAGGTCCGCCACACACCTCCTGACACGCACACACAGGGTGCAGTAGGCACACCCACTGGGTCGGGGGGCAAACGTGTGACACGCAGCCAGAGTGGGAGTCCGCATTCCACCCAATCCACTCCCTCCAAATCCCCTCCCCTCAGCTCTCCTGGCCACATCTCCCCCAAAGACTCCTTCATGGCCGCTCTGTCCCTGAGCCCCACAGTGACACCACCCCGCAAGCGGTCAAGGAAGTCCCCGGTCAGGGTGCTTGAGTCCCCCCCTGTCCACACCCTCCCCCAGTGGTGCTGCGACCCATCCCTCTGACTCCCCCCCCTCCTTGGGGCCTGTGGTTCCTTTGGGTGCAGGGGAGTCCCTGGAGGACCTTGCCAAGGTGTGCAGCGCGCTCCTAGAATCCACCTTTGGCCCTGCCCCACCCCCTGTGGTGGAGTCCTCCATCCCTGCACCCAATTCGCCTACCCTTTGCCCTCCTGTCCCTGCGGTGCCTGTTCCTTCCCCCCCACATGATGCCCTCACCCCTGTGGAAGAGACGACGACTTGTAACTGTGCAGGTAAGCTAGGGGACACGCATCCCACTGTGTCCCCCATCCAGCTGTGACTCCTGGACTGCCCTATGGCCTTTGTTAATATTGGACTTACGTCATACTAGTTTTTTGCTCATGCTGAATAAAGCTATTTATTTTTTGCCCTTGGAACACTCCTGCATTGCTGGCATTGCTGTTGGTGGGGCTGCTACATGGTTGTGGGTGTTGGTCATGTGTTGGGTGTGTGGGAAATGTAGTAGTGTGCTGCTCATAGGGGGGACCCTGGGATCAGTGTGCCTCACACGGTGTTAGCTACCTTTCTCCATTCATGTAAGCAGTTGCTGCATGTTGCAATTGTCCCAAGGTGTTTTCCTTCCTCTGTGTACCCTGACTTCTTCCCTGCAGGGTGTTCCCAATATTTAGTGCAGAGCTGTGTGTACATTAGCTGGGTGTGTGACGGACTCCTTCAACTTTGCACATGCATGCTGAGCCATTCTCCACCTGCATCATTCGTGGCATCCTTGGTAGTCATTGTACTTGTGTATGTGGACTATTGACATGACTTCATGTGTAAATGTTTTGTTTTTGGCCCTATGCATGCGTATACTTTCAGCCTCGCACACATGTGGTACATGTACTGCAGGGTCTTTGTGCACCTGACTGACATATGTGGGCATGGTATATGTGACTACTCCACCCTTTGCGTTCCATGGGCACTGCTGGGAGTGTTAGGCACCCACCCCTCCTGCGTCTGGGCACTGCTGGGAGGACTCTGAACCCACCCCTCCTGTCTCAGGGCACTGCTGGGAGTGATAGGCCCCCACCCCTCCTGTCTCAGGGCACTGCTGGGAGGACTCTGCACCCACCCCTCCTGCGTCTGGACACTGCTGGGAGTGATAGGCACCCACCCCTCCTGTGTCTGGGCACTGCTGGGAGTGATAGGCCCCCACCCCTCCTGTCTCAGGGCACTGCTGGGAGTGATATGCCCCCACCCCTCCTGTCTCAGGGCACTGCTGGGAGTGATAGGCCCCCACCCCTCCTGTCTCAAGGCACTGCCGGGGGGACTCTGCACCCACCCCTCCTGTCTCAGGGCACTGCTGGGAGGACTCTGCACACACCCCTCCTGTGTCTGGGCACTGCTGGGAGGACTCTGCACCCACCCCTCCTGCGTCTGGGAACTGCTGGGAGTGTTAGGCACCCACCCCTCCTGTGCCTGGGCACTGCTGGGAGGACTCTGCACCCACCCCTCCTGTCTCTGGGCACTGCTGGGAGGACTCTGCACCCACCCCTCCTGTCTCAGGGCACTGCTGGGAGTGATAGGCCCCCACCCCTCCTGTCTCAGGGCACTGCTGGGAGTGATAGGCCCCCACCCCTCCTGTCTCAGGGCACTGCCGGGAGGACTCTGCACCCACCTCTCCATTTTCACAATATGTACGCTCATGACATGCACGGATGTGGGTACGCTCCATGCATTCCAGGTGGGGGTACGTGTTGTACTTACACTGTTGGGGTGGGGGTACGCTCCATGCATTCGAGGTGAGGGTAGGGGTCGTACTTACACTGTTGGGGTGGGGGTACGCTCCATACGTACGCGGCTGAGGGTAGGGGTCGTACTTACACTGTTGGGGTGGGGGTACGCTCCATACGTACGCGGCTGAGGGTAGGGGTCGTACTTACACTGTTGGGGTGGGGGTACGCTCCATGCATTCGAGGTGAGGGTACGTGTCGTACTTACACTGTTGGGGTGGGGGTACGCTCCATACGTACGCGGCTGAGGGTAGGGGTCGTACTTACACTGTTGGGGTGGGGGTACGCTCCATACGTACGCGGCTGAGGGTAGGGGTCGTACTTACACTGTTGGGGTGGGGGTACGCTCCATGCATTCGAGGTGAGGGTACGTGTCGTACTTACACTGTTGGGGTGGGGGTACGCTCCATACGTACGCGGGTGAGGGTAGGGGTCGTACTTACACTGTTGGGGTGGGGGTACGCTCCATACGTATGCGGCTGAGGGTAGGGGTCGTACTTACACTGTTGGGGTGGGGGTACGCTCCATGCATTCGAGGTGAGGGTACGTGTCGTACTTACACTGTTGGGGTGGGGGTACGCTCCATACGTACGCGGCTGAGGGTAGGGGTCGTACTTACACTGTTGGGGTGGGGGTACGCTCCATGCATTCGAGGTGAGGGTACGTGTCGTACTTACACTGTTGGGGTGGGGGTATGCTCCATACGTACGCGGGTGTGGGTACGGGTCGTACTTACACTGTTGGAGTGGGGGTACGCTCCATATGTACGCGGGTGTGGGTACGTGTCGTACTTACACTGTTGGGGTGGGGGTGCGCTCCATACGTACGCGGGTGTGGGTACGGGTCGTACTTACACTGTTGGGGTGGGGGTACGCTCCATGCATTCGAGGTGAGGGTACGTGTCGTACTTACACTGTTGGGGTGGGGGTACGCTCCATACGTACGCGGGTGTGGGTACGTGTCGTACTTACACTGTTGGGGTGGGGGTACGCCCCATACGTACGCGGGTGTGGGTACGGGTCGTACTTACACTGTTGGGGTGGGGGTACGCTCCATACGTACGCGGGTGGGGGTAGGGTCCGTACATATCCGTCCCCACACTATGTGATGCTTGTGCGGCCCGTACCCAGGCCTTTGCCACGTGGGTACGAGCTGTCCCGCCATTGTTGGGGTGACGTGGGTGTGGGCGTGGTACGACTCGTACCCACGCTCTTCAGGCGTGGGTACGGGACGTACATGTCTGGTTGTGTTGCCGGTTCGCGTTGTGACGGACTTCCGTTGTGGCGGTCGCTGGCTTAGCTGGACACGCCCCCACCCCCTCGTAGTGACCAGTGCCTGGGAGTCAGGTATGTCCAGGGCATGTGTGCTGTGTGACTTTGGTGGGGGGTTTGTGGCCTGCCCTGGTCTTGCCACCCCCCCCACCCCACTTTCCCCCCTCCCTTAGTTGTTCTGACCTTCTGCGGCGTCTGCATCGGAACCTGTAGAGGAGGTCGACTGCTATGAGGGCCGGGATGACACGTAGGTTCGGGTCCATGTCTGCCCGTCGCGTACGGGTCCTCCTTGTTCGCGTCGTCCTGTGTGTCCGTCGCGTACTGGTCCTCCTTGTTCGCGTCGTCCTGTGTGTCCGTCGCGTACTGGTCCTCCTTGTTCGCGTCGTCCTGTGTGTCCGTCGTGTACTGGTGGTCCTTGTTCGCGTCGTCCTGATTTCTCGGCAGTTTTTGGCTGCCGGAAAATATTCACCGTGCGGGATGACGTCGGTGCGAATCGTAATTCCTGGTTCGTGAATGGCAGGCTGCGAGCGTCCCGACGTCAGGTCGGCGCTTTCCCAGATCGCATTTGTAGGTTTATTTTGTTTGGTCGGGGTTTTGTACGATTCGTACGGAAATGGTGTTCCCGTGCGAATCGTAATTCCATGTTTGTATTTTTTTACGACCGGGTACGCGTCGGACGGAGAATATGCTCCGTCCGACGGTTCGTACCCGGTTTTTACAGGATCGTAATTGGCACCTATGTGTAGAATATGCCACAAACATAACTTTTGCACATCAAATAAAACTTCTAACAGCCCTAGCTTATGTACCAACCACAGATGTAGCAGAACATTACTATCTCTTATTAGAAAGTCCATTCTACAAACAAAATGAAGTAAAGTTATCTCCCCTCTTAGAATATTTTGAGGATACCTGGGTGGGGAGACTACACAGATCAGGCCATAGACGTCAGCCCAAGTTCCAAATACCTTGGTGGAATGTATATATAAGTACACTCAACCAACAAGCCAAAACTAACAACGCCGTCGAGGGCTGGCATAATGCATTCCAAACTTCTACTGGGAGAACAACTCCAACACTACAAAAACTCCTAATTGCCATACAAAAGGAACAAAGTTTCCAAGAATTAAGAATGCAACAATCTGTCCTACAATTAAAACCAAAACAATCTAGACAAACTACTCAAATGTATAATTACCTACAACAACAGGTACAGCTATACCCATCCACAAGAGGACTTGAGTACTTAACTATAGTAGCTCAAACTCTCTTCTAAACCCTTTCCAAAATATTAACCCACAATTCTACTAAAACAACTATCACAACATAAATAAACCACTTTATTATATCACATATTTAATTATGTGGTCTAAAATATATAAATAATTGATATCTACATATATTTAGACAACATAATTAAACAAACCAAGTACACAACAACAATATTAAAGATATAAGATTTGCCCACCCACAATAAAAATATTTAAATGAACTTACCTGTGTAGTTGCTCCAATGGGATAATAACATTCCTTCCAAATAAATCCAGGTAGTTCAAAATCCATAGGTATCAAAAATGAATCCAAATAAAATTGAAAATACAACTGTTTTTCGAAAAAAACGTCGACGGCAAAAAACGACAATCCATTAACCATAAAAATCCCGAAAAATATGAAAAGGTAAATAACCGCTCCTGGAAACCCGAACAATAAAGGAAGTGTAAAAAAATATTAGTAAACACAACTAATACACACTTCCTTAAAAAAAAAAAACTTTGAAAGAGACGAAAATATCTTCTCCGTAAAACGTACAAAAGAGAAACAAACATTCCCACCCACACACAAACATACATAATACACCTAAAAACATCACTACAAACATTATTCAAACACTATAAAACTTTAACACACCTAAATAACAAAAGACTAACAAAGCCACAAACACGGAACAAAACGTAAATTATAAAACCGTATACAAACTATTACTAACACCCTAACTTCTAAAACATCAATCCATACACACTTATTACAACATTACTACTTCCACAAAACACTTAAAACTATGTACTAATAAATAAAATAACTCTTACCTTCTCAAACGCGAAACAGCTCCCGACCGCGACCTGGATTCTACCAAAATAACCCAAAACAACAGCGAGCGGTTACAAAATAAAAGACCCAAACAAACATAACAACTCAAATAATACCAATAAAAGGCCTAACTATTTATTTAACATTACACATTACTTTAAAAATGAGTAAAACATTACAATAAAATACTCAAAAATAATACCTATTTATTTTATATATGTGAAATTATTTAACTTATAAAAATAAATATAATAAGAAAAATATATTTACTAATATATTAACAAAACTGTATATATGACCAAAAAAAATGGTATGAACATGATATCATTAATATATTGTATCTACAACATACCAAAACTAAAATTTAAAAGAAATATTCTAAAATATAAACATTTTCAATATTAATTATCTAATATAAATATTAATAATTAAAATATATTTAACATATATTTCAAAACATACAATTTCTTATGAATTCAAATAAAGTCTAAAAATATTGAGAGTACACAATATAAATTTAAAAATATTAAACAGCTATAAAAATCATATATTTGTATTTTTTATATTTTTGTCTGTTCATATATTAATGTCCAAAATATACATTAAACAAAAATATATCCATTATAAAACAAATATTACAATAATACAAATATTAAATATTAATTATTTTATTACATGTTTATTTCAATGATTTAATTCGTATAATATGCGTAATAATAAACAATATTTTCTCTGTAATTAATATACATTCCAACAACTATAAAACAAATATTATTTTCCTTTCTACTATTTTATCCAAAAATTTAGAATTTGCATTCTGATATAACTTCTATCTTTTATCCAACCAAAACTAAAATCTACAGATTTATAGTAAATTAAAACAAATTAATTTAACTGTTCCTATTCAACTCTATATCAAATTATAATAATTGCTATTTACCAAACTTAATTAACATACTACTCCCACTACAAACTGAACTGAATTAATTTACTATTCCCACTTCAGTCTATATTTAATTAAGATAAGTGCTGGACACTGAACTTAATTAATTTATAATCCTCACTCCAACCTATATTTAATTAGGGTAGGTGCCGGACACTGAACTTAATAAATTTACTATTACCACTCCAGTCTATATTTAATTAAGATAAGTGCTTGACACTGAACATAATTAATTTACTATTCTCACTCTAAACTATATTAAATTAGGTAGGTGCTGGACACTGAACTTATTAAATTTACTATTCCCACTCCAGTCTATATTTAATTAAGATAAGTGCTGGACACTGAACATAATTAATTTACTATTCTCACTCCAACCTATATTAAATTAGAGTAGGTGCTGGACACTGAACTTAATTAATTTACTATTCCCACTCCAGTCTATATTTAATTAAGATACGTGCTGGACACAGAACTTAATTAATTTACTATTCTCACTCCAACCTATATTAAATTAGAGTAGTTGCTGGAGACTGAACTGAATTAATTGACTATTCCCACTCCAGTCTATATTTAATTAATATAAGTGCTGGACACTGAACCTAATTAATTTATTATTCTCACTCCAACCTATATTTAATTAGGGTAGGTGCTGGACACTGAAGTTAAATAATTTACTATTCCCACTCCAGTCTATATTTAATTAAGATAAGTGCTGGACACTGAACATAATTAATTTACTATTCTCACTCCAACCTCTATTAAATTAGAGTAGGTGCTGGACACTGAACTTAATAAATGTACTATTCCCACTCCAGTCTATATTTAATTAAAATAAGTGCTGGACACAGAACTTAATTAATTTACTATTCTCACTCCAACCTATATTTAATTAGGGTAGGTGCTGGACACTGAACATAATAAATTTACTATTCCCACTCCAGTCTATATTTAATTAAGATAAGTGCTGGACACTGAACATAATTAATTTACTATTCTCACTCCAACCTATATTAAATTAGAGTAGGTGCTGGACACTGAATTGAATAAATTTACTATTCCCACTCCAGTTTATATTTAATTAAGATAAGTGCTGGACACAGAACTTAATTAATTTACTATTCTCACTCCAACCTATATTAAATTAGAGTAGGTGCTGGAGACTGAACTTAATAAATTTACTATTCCCACTCCAGTCTATATTTAATTAAGATAAGTGCTGGACACAGAACTTAATTAATTTACTATTCTCACTCCAACCTATATTAAATTAGGGTAGGTGCTGGACACTGAACTAAATTAATTTACTATTACCACTCCAGTCTATATTAAATTAAGATAAGTGTTGGACACTGAACTTAATAAATTTACTATTCTCACTCCAACCTATATTTAATTATAGTATGTGCTGGACACTGAACTGAATAAATTTACTATTCCCACTCCAGTCTATATTTAATTAAGATAAGTGCTGGACACTGAACTTAATTAATTTACTATCCTCACTCCAACCTATATTAAATTACAGTAGGTGCTGGACAATGAACTTAATTAATTTACTATTCCCACTCCAATCTATATTTAATTAAGATAAGTGCTGGACACAGAACTTAATTAATTTACTATTCTCACTCCAACCTATATTAAATTAGAGTAGGTGCTGGAGACTGAACTGAATTAATTTACTATTCCCACTCCAGTCTATATTTAATTGAGATAAGTGCTGGACACTGAACTTAATTAATGTACTATTCTCACTCCAACCTATATTTAATTAGGGTAGGTGCTGGACACTGAAGTTAAATAATTTACTATTCCCACTCCAGTCTATATTTAATTAAGATAAGTGCTGGACACTGAACATAATTAATTTACTATTCTCACTCCAACCTATATTAAATTAGAGTAGGTGCTGGACACTGAACTTAATAAATTTACTATTCCCACTCCAGTCTATATTTAATTAAGATAAGTGCTGGACACAGAACTTAATTAATTTACTATTCTCACTCCAACCTATATTTAATTAGGGTAGGTGCTGGACACTGAACTTAATAAATTTACTATTCCCACTCCAGTCTATATTTAATTAAGATAAGTGCTGGACACTGAACATAATTAATTTACTATTCTCACTCCAACCTATATTAGATTTGAGTAGGTGCTGGACACTGAACTTAATAAATTTACTATTCCCACTCCAGTCTATATTTAATTAAGATAAGTGCTGGACACTGAACATAATTAATTTACTATTCTCACTCCAACCTATATTAAATTAGAGTAGGTGCTGGACACTGAACTTAATAAATTTACTATTCCCACTCCAGTCTATATTTAATTAAGATAAGTGCTGGACACAGAACTTAATTAATTTACTATTCTCACTCCAACCTATATTAAATTAGAGTAGGTGCTGGACACTGAACTTCATTAATTTACTATTCCCACTCCAGTCTATATTTAATTAGGATAAGTGCTGGACACAGAACTTAATTAATTTTCTATTCTCACTCCAACCTATATTAAATTAAGATAACTGCTGGACACTGAACTTAATAAATGTACTATTCTCACTCCAACCTATATTTAATTATAGTATGTGCTGGACACTGAACTTAATAAATGTACTATTCCCACTCCAGTCTATATTTAATTAATATAAGTGCTGGACACTGAACTTAATTAATTTACTATCCTCACTCCAACCTATATTAAATTACATTAGGTGCTGGACAATGAACTTAATTAATTTACTATTCCCACTCCAATCTATATTTAATTAAAATAAGTGCTGGACACTGAACTTAATTATTTTACTATTCTCACTCTAATCTATATTTAATTATGGTAGGTGCAAAACACTACACTTCATTAATTTAGTAATCCCACTCCAATATGTACTTAATTACAGTAATTGCAATACAAATATATAAATATATAAAAAAAATTAGTGTTAATGATTATTAAAAATTTTACATAATAAAATACCCACACTTATCCTCTACAAATCCAATTCCCCATTCTAAAATTTATCCCAAAATATTATATTATAAAATGTTATTTTTTAATATAAATGACTAAATATTACTAATTTAACATACATTTTTTAAACACTCCCCACCCTTATCCCCTATAATCCAACCTCCAAAACCCCAAAAACATTTTAAATTGTACAATTAAAATCAAAATTTATACATACTTCTTATACAATATTACCAACATTTTACAAATTTTTATAAAACTCCACACCCTTATCCCCATAACACAACATCCCACTCCTAAAATTAAATATAACTTTCCAATTTTTATTCTACTATTCTAAATTATGTATACAAATTATTCCTAAATAAATCTTAATTTTTAAAACACTTCCCACCCTCATCCCCTATAACCCAACATCCCACTCCTAAAACATAATAGAAAAAATATATTTTTATTCCAAATTTCAAATTTAATTTATTAAATATTCCAAATTAAAATATTTTTTTAACAACACTTCCCACACTTATCCCCTGTAACTCAACATCCCACTCTGAAAATTTTAAATAAAAATCTAAATTACATTTAAAATTATAATTTTTTTTAAAAAAACATTCAAAAATACATAAACATTTATAAAACACTTCCCACCCTTATCCCTATAACCCAACATCCCGCTCCTAAAATTAATTTTAAATTTCTAAATACAATTTAAAATTTGTACATTATTTTTTTATTACATTCTAAAATATAAAAACATTTTTTAAACACTTCCCACCTTTATCCCCTATAACCCAACATCCCGCTCCTACAATAATTTGTAAAATTGTAAATCATATTTAAATTTTCTAAATAATTTTTTTTTTAAATTCAAAAATATATAAACTTTTATAAAACACTTCCCACCCTTATCCCCTATAACCCAACATCCCGCTCCTATAATTATTTGTAAAATTCAAAATTTAATTTTAAATTTCTAAATCATTTTTTTTTTAAATTCTAAAATATATAAACATTTTTAAAACACTTCCCACCCTTATCCCCTATAACCCAACATCCCGCTCCTAAAATTAATTTTAAAATTCCAAATTTATTTTAAAATTTCTAAATAATTATTTTTAAAAATTCAAACATATATAAACATTTTGAAAACACTTCCCACCCTTATCCCCTATAACCCAACATCCGGCTCCTAAAAATCTTTTTTAAATTCTAAATTTATTTAAAAATTTCTAAATTTTTTTTTTTTTAAATTCTAAAATACATTAACATTTTTAAAACACTTCCCACCCTTATCCCCTGTAACCCAACATCCCGCTCCTAAAATTAAATATACATTTCAAATTAGAAATAAAATTTACTAATTAAATTTTACAATATATTAAAAAATTAATTAACTTTTTTAAAACACTCCCCACGCTTATCCCCTATAACCCAACATCCCGCCCCTAAAACAATATAAATATTTCTCATATTATATACATTTTAACTATTTATACAAACAACTTCAAAATACTTACTAAACATACAATAACGATATTTTAACATGTCGATATTATTACTAACGATATTACTTACTTCGACATATAATTAAAAAAAAAAACGATATTTTTCACATCGATATTATCTATTTCGATATTTTGTACTTTAGATATTTTTGACTCGATATTTATGTCCCTCGATATTAAGAAGTCGATATATAGACTGCTCACCGTGCCAGGGGGCTGCGTTGCAGAGAGGTGGTCTGAGGCCACGCCCCTTTATACAGCTCTATGCAACGCAGCTCTGTGGTGCTTACTGGAGGTACCCAGTGGACCAGTTTGACCCTAGGGACCCTTAGGATTCAAGGGGAATTAATCTCTCAACTGAGAACGGCCACAGGGTGCGTTTACACAGTGGTAAAGGGAGGGGACAGGGCCTGAGGTGACGTGTGCAAACACGCCCTGTGGCGCGTTTTAAGTTGGGGAAATAATTCCCTTTCAATCCTGAGGGACCCTGGGGGGCAACTAGCCCACCAGGTGCTTCCAGTAAGCGCCACTGTTCTGCGTTGCAGAGAGGTGGAGCAGGCCGTGCCCCCTTTTACACCTCTCTGCAATGGCGCTTACTGGACGTACCTAGTGGGCTATTTTGCCCCTAGGGGCCCTCAGGATTCAAGGGGACTTAATCTCCCCACTTAAAACAGCCACAGGGCGTGTTTACACAGTGGGGAAGGGAGGGGACGGGGCCTGAGATGACGTGTGCAAACATGCCCTGTGGCGGGTTTTAAGTTGGGGAAATAATTCCCCTTCAATCCTGAGGCCCCTGGGGGCTAACTAGCCCACCAGGTGCTTCCAGTAAGCGTCACTGAGCTGCGTTGCAGAGAGGTGGTCCAGGCCGTGCCACTTTTTACACCTCTCTGCAATGCAGCTTTGTGGTGCTTACTGGAGGTACCTAGTGGGCTAGTTGAACCCAGGGACCCTCAGGATTCAAATTAACTTAATCTCCCAATTAAAACGGCCACAGGGCGTGTTTAAACAGTTGTGAAGGGAGGGGACGGGGCCTGACTTCACGTGTGCAAACACGCCCTGTGGCAAGTCTTAAGTTGGGGAAATAATTCCCCTTTAATCCTGAGGGACCCTGGGGGCCAACTAGCCCACCAGGTGCTTCCAGTAAGCACCACTGCACTGCGTTGCAGAGAGGTGGTCTAGGCTGTGCCCCTTTTTACATCTCTCTGCAACGCAGCTCTGTGGCGCTTACTGGAGGTACCTAGTGGTCTAGTTGGACCCTAGGGACCCTCAGGATTCAAGGGGACTTAATCTCCCAACTTAAAACGGCCACAGGGCGTGTTTACACAGTGGGGAAGGGAGGGGACAGGGCCTGAGGTGACGTGTGCAAACACGTCCTGTGGTGCGTTTTAAAAGGTAGTTTTAATCCCCTGCCCTATTATATACTAGGGGCTTACAGAGGATGTCATGCTAATCACAGGGGGACCCCAACGCATAGTGTTCCCTAGTGTATGTAGGTGTTTTCACTGTATTCTGAGTGTCTTTTAACATAGCACTGGCTCTAGGACTGGTTAGTCAGACTCAGTTACCACCAGTATCCATCTTAAAAAGTTGAGGGTACAGGATGATTTTGCAACAAGGCTTCTTTCTGCTCTTCTGTTTGTTCTTTCTGCACGTTATCCTTCTTCCTGCACTTTTCTTCGTCTTTAAGGACTTCTGTTGCTTCTTTCTGCATTTCTTTTTTTCTTTCTGTGCGTTTTTTCTTCTTTCTTCACATGTCCTATCTCTGTAGGCATAGTTAGAAATTAGCATTTAAAAAACCTTTGAAATTCACTGAAAAAACCATAGGTTTCAGGCATGTTATAGTTAGGAATTAGCATTTAAAAAACCTTAGAAATTCACTGAAGAAACCATAGGTTTCAGGGGTGTTATAGTTAGCTGGACTTTTCACTCGTACAAAACCATTGAAATTCCCCCGTTATAGTTAGTTCAGCTAACTATAACTTGCGCGACCACAATGCACTGCTGATGATGTCACATATTACATCACTCATGACATGGTCAGTGACATCACTTATGACATCACTCATGACATCTCAAATGACGTCACTGATGACATCACTGATGACATCATCCAGTGAATATGTGTTTTTCAGAAAATTACATATGTTTTCTATATGTATATCTCGAGGTCGATGGAAGAATAAATGGGTATATAAGTGTCTAAATGGATGCTTTGTTTTTGAAAAATTGATTGTATAACTGACTGATTAAGTGTATCTTAGTGAATACATGGCTTAGTGAGTAATGTTTAAATTTGTAAATATCTGTATCAGTCTCTCACTTTGTGTATAAGTGGCTGTATGGGTTGGTGAGTAGCTACATGAGTGTCTATATAGGTTATTAGTTGGTTTTTTGAGTATCAGTATGAGTGTTCTCTGTAATTCGCATATCCACTGTAGCAGCCTAACTTGGGGAGTTTATTGTTGGAAAGTCTGCTTGCGAAACACGCAGCAATTAAACTGCTGCCTATTTCCCTTGTAGCCATGAAACACTGTGGTATTTCCTCTACCGGGGGGGCGTCGCGCACACAACAACTTCCAACAGTGCAAGCCGGAGTGTTGCTCCAGACCAGTTGCCAGTACTTGCAAACTAGCTAAACATCAAATCCAGTACCCCTCTCACCATAAGGAAGGGTCCGACACCTGCTCGGGTCAAAAACAAGTTGGATTTATTCAAACTAAAATCTTGTGCATGGTGTAAAGCTCATAATTCAGTGAAACGCTCTGGCAGACGCATTTCAGCAATGTGGCTTTCATCAGTGCCAGTTCCACAACTAAGCAATGTTACACCTGGGAGTCTCTTTAAAAGTTTGATATATATATATTTTATGCAACACCTTTGCAGGCTTCATTGTGCCCCTAGCCTTGGACTCCAAGGACTACCTCTTCCAAGCCACCTAAATTTCCACATTGGTGACCCTAATGAAAAAAAAAAAAGCACACCTCCTTGACATTATGAGCAGCCTCAAATTGACACAGATCATCCATAACCCTACACACAAACCGCAGGACATGCCCTGGACCTAATTTCCACCTCCAGCAAACGTGTCAAATACAGCCATGTTACAGAACTCATATGGACCGATCACTCCATCATCCACTTCAGCATCTTCCGCTGCAGCACCTCCATCCCAGAGATGACCATGGTACAAAAACTCAGAGAACAGCTGGGTGAGTGCCCTCAACGCCTCCAACCCTGCTACCTCCACCAACCTTAAGCAGGGATTGAAAAAATTCAATGATTGGATCACCAATTGCGCAGACCGCATCGTCCCAATCAAGCGCAACATCCAGTGAAAATCCTCCAAAAAGGCTAGCTGGTACACCTCATTACTCAGAACAGAGAAATACATCTTCAACTTCAGAAATCAAAGGATCAGTCAGGAACTCACCACTATACTCAACATCTCCATTACCACCACAACATTTTCTGATGTTTGGAAACACGTCAAAGTCAAACCACTACTCGAAAAACCATCAGTTGACCCCAGCAAACTCAAAAACTATCAACTAATCTCCCTGATCCCATTACCAGCGAAGGTACTAGAAAAGATCATCTCATGAACTGTCAACTCATGACACACCTGTAGCAGACCAGCTATTCGAAGCCTACCAATCTGGCTTCTGCGGCAATCACAGTACCGAAACCACCCTGATTGTAGCCACCAATGACATCTGAACCCTCCTCGACCATGAAGAAATAGCAGGTTTGATCCTACTTGACCTCTTGGCAGCCTTCAACACTGTATCCCACCTCACACTGATTGTAAGAATCCACCAAATAAGCATCCAAGGGGACATGCACAGATGGATCATCTCCTTCCTCACCAGAAAAACCCAGAGGATCCACCTCCCACTATTCATCTTTGAATCCAAGGGGATCACCTGTGGTGTCCCCCATCTACATCCCTTGGCCACTCACTCTTCAACACATATATGACCCCTCTGGCCAACATCGTCAGATCTTACATTCCTAACATAATTTCCTATGCAGATGGCATCCAACTTAACCTCTCACTCACCAACAAACCCACCACCAACAGAACCAACTTCCACAGATGCATTAAAACATAATCAACTAGATGAAAAACAACTTCCTGCAGCTGAACACAGACAAGACAACAGTACTGATCCTTGGCAACAGCAGCAACACATGAAATGACTCTTGGTAGCCATCAGACCTAGTACCCTCCCCCACCCATCAGACCACACGAGAAACCTCTGTATCATCATTGACAACAAGCTCATTATGAAATCACAGATCAATGCTGTCTCCTCCACCTCCTTTCTCTCTCTAGGCATGTCACGTAAGATCTTCAAGTGGCTATCCCTACAAATAAGGTGTACCCTGACACAGGCCTACATCACCAGCCGACTGAACTATGGCAACGTCCTCTACATAGGAATCACCATACACCTCCTAAAGAAACTTCAGACCACACAGAACGCTGCAGCCAGATTCACACCCCACCTCAGGCAACTTCACTGGCTTTCCGAACAGAAGAGATGCCAATTCATCTGTTGACCCACACACACAAGGCTCTACAGAACCAAGTACTCACCTGCATTAGCCACCAATGGAACTTTCATTAACCATCGAGAAGATTACGCTCCGTCTCCCATTCACTCGTCCATACTGCCCGCATCTACGAAAGCCGAAGTGGTGGATGCTTCTCTTCCTTGATTAGAGCAAAATTTTGGAACAGCCTCCCCTCCCACTGTAGAAGTGGACCTCAGCTAGGCCTACCAGTGCAAGGGGTTCGCCCTTCTCTGCACAGAGTCCTCAGACCAATAGGAAGAAGTTGGCACAGAAACTGGAATAGAAAATACAAAGTTTAATAAACCTCATGAGGTGGAACTACATTCACACAGCACCCTTCGGTATTGAATGAAATAGCACACCGAACAGAAGGAGCATGGTCCTTTTATACCCACACAGGGGCTCAAAAAGAAGGCGGTACAAGTACAGAAGAAGGTTTTATGCACATATAAGGTCATATAGAAATGCACAGTCAACAAGTAGGAGTTAACAGTTTGCCAATGCTAGTAAACACATCCTGACAGTTACATACTACTAACAGCTGCAAGGACAGCTGAAAACTCAACTGGGCATGTGCGAAGGTGAAAGATGCTAAATATAGTTTGTTTCTAGGCAGATTACAAGAGCAGTCAACACTGAGGGAGGATAGAGCACATGGTGAGCACGTGGCAGCACGTAGCAAACAAAATGGCTGCCAGAAATACAAAATGGATTCCACAAAATGGACAAGATAGCCTCTAAATACAAGATGGATTCAGCTAATGCTAATCCAATCGCTGCCAATTTACAACAGATGACCCTTTTAGCATTAGCTGCAGACATTCGTTCATCTGGGGTAATCTAAATATGCATCCCGTACATCTATTAGCATTATTTCGGCCACCTCTTTATTCAACATTTGTTGGGCCTTTGTTTCTGCAACATTCCTTTTGACAGGTATACAGACAGAGATGCAAATGGAGCAAAGCATTGGACCACATTGGATACATACACAGCATGTAAAAAGTATCGTAATCATTACACACAGGATAGTCAGTAGCTTCTAGCCCCAAGCCGAAACAACAGTCCAAAATCATCCAGCAAAAGTCCAAGTACCAGTCTCTGGATGAATTTCTGCAGCAATTTTATGCAGTTTTGATATTGCGTCATATGGTGAGTGATCCGGTATGAATACGCAACAGCTGCTACCGATGATGCAACATGCACCACCTCGATCAGCCAGAACCACATCTAGAACCATTCAGTTCTGGAGAGCTACAATCCTTGCAATGTGCAGCTCCTCCGTAATGTTCCCAAGTGCCATAGCTGTCTGATTGGTAACAGCTTCCACAACTCTAGTCAATCGTCTTATTTTCCTACTGTTTAATGCAGCACCCACAAAGAAGAACAAACCTAAATTAAAATCGACATATTGTTGCAGAGTGGTATCAGTTTGGTCTACTTCGTCAGCACTTATTGTCCTTTTGTATCTATTTCTAGAGATATCGTTGAATAAATTAAGGTCCCGCTGGTATGATGCAGGTGCCAGAAACACAGGGGGCAATAGAAAGGACACATAGCACACACCTGACCACCCAGCAGGTAGTTGATTATATCCTTGGCTACCACAGATAAAGTAGGTATTATGTGAGGCTATAAAACTACTGTTATTTACACCTTCAATAGTCAGAATTACAGTTCATTTGCTTTTCCCCACTGAAATTCTCCCAATACGCTTATACATAGATCTGCTTTAGCTCTAGTAACAGAAATCACAAATTGTTCATTACTGGTAAAAGTTCTCATATTTGTAAAGACACGTGGTGTTGAAATATTGTCTGGTTGATACTCTTCCCATTCCCATTTGGTCCCTTTGGCTTGAGGATAACCATCTTTATCTTGATAGCATACTTCATTAAGGCGAAAAAGAAGCCCGCCTACTGTACATCTTCCAGATGCAAACAAAAGCACATACTAAGCTTGACAAGAACCATTATGAGAAAAGGGAAGAGGAATAAAAGGTGTTCCTCCTTTCTTTTGATGTGCAGGTATCATCCCACACACCCAACAGTTGGTAGTATTTGTGGCATTATGAGTATGATGCAACATCTGGATAAAGGTATTATTTAAGTAGGATTGTCGATGCTTCTGCTCATGGTAGGGAAGCGTAAAGTAACGGTGTTCAACTGATACTGGAGTAGTGGTGATCAAAAGCTCTCGAGCAGGAGCCACTTTCTCAATGAACCAGGTTATTACTGCTACAGCCACCATAGCAACAACAAACCCTATAGCACAAATGATCTTTCCCTTAGCAACAGTTGATCAACCAGTCTATTTCGAAGATGCAGGTTCTTTCCTTTTTTTAAGTTGGTATCGGGATACTCCAGGAATCGTGTGGTCTGGGAAGACTTCCTCAGGTTCGTCAGGTGATTTGGCTTGGCCTTTCTCTGTATCCAGGATGTCCCGATGGTCGATCAAGGCAGCAGGATCCACCAAGGTAGACAGCACTTTCTTGCAGTGGGTGGAGTGCACACAGTTCCTCCTGTTCATCACTCGGACCGCAGTTCTCGTTGAAAGGAGCACCTGCTCCGGGCCGCGCCACCTCGGTTCCAAGCTGCTCGACCTCTGGAATGATCGGATCATCACCTGGTCTCCAGGTTGAAGTCCATGGCCTTCACCTGCAGACCTTTCAGGAAGAGCTTCTCGAACCTGTTGATGAATAGAAATCAAACTGTCAGTCAATTGTGATAGGTAGTCACTCATCAATACACATGGTACATCATGTATGGGACGTGGTTTAGGAATTCCCCAAATGTTCATAGGCCTTCCAAACACCACCTCATATGGTGTAGGGGTGGGCGGAATTTGCGTAATCGCGTCACGCAAATCTCCGCGAAACGGTAAAAACTCTCCGCGAACACGCAGAAATTCCGCGAACACACGGAATTGCTTGTTCGCAATGCTTTTTTCCTGTCCACAGTTGCTGTTTGCGTGCTCGGGGAGAAATATCTCGCGAACACGCATTTTGAGAACGCGAACAAGAAAAAATTTTGCGAAGTCGCGGAAAGCAGAATTTTGGGCAATTTCGCATTCTCCGCGGAACGCGAAATTACCGAAATTCCGCAAATTCCGCAAGCGGAACAGAATTTACCGCCCAGGCCTAATATGGTGTAAGACCAGATCGCGAATGTGGCACTGATCTAATGGACAACAGTGCCAAAGGTAATGCGTCTGGCCAATTCAAGGATGTGAAAGCCAGTATTTTCGCCAGTTTCAATTTAAGTGTGGCGTTATACCTTTTCACTAGCCCTGCTAATTGTGGATGGAAAGCAGCATGAAATTTCTGCTTTATCCCTAATCCCTTCAGGATATATTTGACAACTTGCCAAATAAAATGGGGTCCATTATCACTCCATAAAAGTTTACAAACACCAAATCTAGGGAAGAATTCCTTCAAAAGTACCTTTGCTGTAGTGAGAGCTGTATTGTCCTTCGTAGGGTATGCCTCTATCCATTTACTGAATGCACACACCACTACCAAAACATATTTTAAGTTGTTACAGCGCTTAAGATGGATGTAATCCATTTGCAAAACTACAAAAGGTGCGGTTGGCATAGCAAACCCTCCTGTAGGAGTTTGTGTCCCTTTACCAGGATTATGCTGAAGACAAATCAGACAAGACTGCACCATCTTTTTAGCTGTGCTGGCAATTTCTGGATGCTCCCAAACTTGCACGAGCAATTTTGTTATCAAGGGGGCTCCAACATGTGCCGGCCCATGTGCCATATGAATCATAGGTTGTAAATAGGCTGTAGGCAATCTCCACTTGCTCATCTCTTTATTCCTCCAAAAGCTCTCATCGTCCAATGTTCCCTCCTTAGACCATTGCTCAATTTCTTCTGCAGAAGCAGATCTCTGCATATCTAGCACTTCCTGTCTGGTATAATGCCAGAGTTCAGCCTGGGACTTGACTACGTACATAGACGTGGTGCTTTGCTGCATGACAGTTTCACAGGCTGTTTGGTCTGCAAAAGCATTGCCTTGTCCTATCTTATCAATTACTTTCTTATGTGCGCACATTTAACAATTGCTATTCAATTCGTGTATGTTAAAGCAGTCTAGAGATTAAGTACTAATTCTCCATGCATTATTTGCATCCCGTGGGATGTAAGAAAGCCCCTCTCCTTCCAGAGTAGCCCAAAATCATGAGCCACTCCGAAAGCATAGCGGCTATCTGTATAAATGTTCACAGATAAGTCAGTACTAAGTTCACACGCTCGTGTCAAAGCTATTAGCTCAGCTGCCTGAGCTGACTTCTGTGGAATACGAGCTGTCTCAACTACAGTCTGAAGTGTTGTAATTGCATATGAAGCTGACGTTGTACTATCTGGTAACTTCAAACAGGACCCATCAATCAACCCATAGTTCCCCATCAACACTTGAAAGGGGCGTGTCTTGCAAATCGACACAACCCTTTGTCTGTTCCTCAGTAAGGAATATACAATCATGAGACTCCTGTGACTGAGACTAAGTCACTGGGTATGGCAACAAAGTGGCTGGGTTTAGTGTCGCACATCTCTTCAGTGTAATGTGAGGGGCCAACAATGTCAATTCGTATCCTGTCAGACGAGCACTAGTTAAATGCTGCGTCTTCGTCTGATTTTCCTATCTTGCCCCTTTTTAGTGGAATCCACTCCCTGTTGAACTAACCTCTATAACCAATCATCTACTCTTTTGCAGAAAGCTTAAGACCTGGCTTTTTGCCCTCTAACTTGGCTGAGTCTTTTCAGTTGATGTCTCTTTCTTTCTTTGTCTATGGCTGCAAAGCGCCCTGAGACCGTTTGGTGATATGCGCGCTTTATAAAAATATCTGACATTGACATTGACAAAAGGGCATCAACCGCATGGGGTACTAGCACCAACAGCTTATGTGACAAAACTATCCCTTCACTCTGATGTATTGATACAGCTGTTGCTGCAACTGAACGGAAGCATCCAGGTAGCGCACGAGCAACAGGATCAAGTACTGCTGAAAAATATGCACCGGGACGCTATTTGTCACCGTGTGTCTGCACTAAAACTGACAATGCGCATCCATCTTTCTCATGTACATAGAGTGTAAAAGGCTTTGTATAATCTGGAGAACCTAACACTGGTGCTGAACAAAGAGCTTGTTGTAACTGTCGGAAAGCAGTCTCACATTCATCTGTCCATGGGAGGGGCATTGGAGTATCTTTAGTCAAAAGTGCTAGCAAGGGTTTAACAATGTGTAAAAACCCTAATATCCATTGCCTACAAAAAGAAGTAAGACCAATGAATGCACTGACATCTTTCTTAGTACGGGCCACTGGTGTGTCTAAAATAGCTTGAATGTGATCTGGTGTAAGTGCACGTCCATCCTTAGACAGAAGGTGACCTAAGTAGGTTACCTTTGGTCTACACTATTGCAATTTCTTTCGTGACACTTTGTGATGATGGGAAGCAAGAAAAGAAAGTAGGGACAAAGTAAATTTTTCACACTGTTCAGGGGTATCGGCTGCCAACAAGATGCCATCGACATATTGTATGAGAGCCACACCTTCAGGCAAAATGAAAGAATCAAGTTGTCTTTTTAATGCTTGACTGTAAATACTAGGACTCTCAGTATAGCCTTGAGGAATTCTGCAAAATCTATACGATCGATTATTCAAAGTGAAACCGAACAAATATCGGCTATCAGGATGAATAGGGATTGAAAAGAAAGCATTTTTCAAGTCTATCACAGAGAATGTAGTTGCTGTCGGAGGAACCAAAGTAAGAAGTGTTGTTATGTCAGAAACCATGGGGTATTGTGGTACTACAATCTTGTTAACTTCTCGCAAATCAATAATGAATCGGTAAATCCTAGTTTCAGTATCTTTTTTCAGAATAGGAAGAATTGGACTGTTACAAACATTGTAAGGAACTTCCTCAACAACCCCCACTTCAATGAGATCATCGACAATACGTATGAGTGTTTCTTCGCCTTCCTGTGAAATTTTGTATTGAGGCAAACGTGGCAGCACAGCGCCCTCCTTGACACTAATATGTACTGGTGGAATAACCATTTGCCCTACATCAGTGTCTGAAGTAGCCCACAAAGTACTAGGGAGTGAAGCTAATGCAATATCCTCTTTAACAAGATAAGCTCCGTCACAGGATGGTTGTCATTCAAGATAACACGTACACCTTCTGGAAACATCGTATGGTAGCCCTGAAATACTTGAGCATATCAAGACCCACAATATTGTCTGGTGTATTCGGGGAAAGCAAAAACGGACATGGAGCAGTAAATTTATCCACATGGAATGCAAGTGGTTGTGACAGTGGGCTAAGGGAAGGGCTTCCATCGAAACCTATCGATGTAATGGTTAAGCCAGACAGGGGAGCCCTTGGAAACAATTGTTTAGAAAAGGCGCTACGAGTAGCACCTGTATCAACCAGAAACTGATCAGTAGAACCCAAAACATGTGCTGTAACATAGGGACCCCTCTGATCTACTGGAACTTCAACTGATTCCTTACCCCATCCTAGGCAATCCTATGCATAAGCAGAATCTTTTAAATCAGACGGCACATAGTCGGACATTTGATATTGGTTCCTTCTATAAAAAGTGGTAAACCCATCCTGCCAACGTATATTAGCATCAAACCTAGCACGATCACCTGTGCTTCCTCTAGGCCCTGAATATCCTGAACGATTTCTCATTTGTCCCCGACCACGTGGACACTGCTGAGCACGCAGTGCTGGACATTCGGAAGCCCAATGCCCAAATTTCTTACAGTAAGCGCACTGGTCAACAGACAAATTCGAACGAGTATAAGAAGGGAAAGACGAACCATAAGATCCACGTCCACCTCTATCACTACCTCTAAAAGGCGGACCATAAGCCTGATCCAACATAACCTTCGTATTTAATTCTTTAGTCTTCTTATCCTCATTACCCTTTGCTTCTAATTCCTGGCGTTCATAATACTGAGCCATAGTCAAGAGAGAAACCGGAGAAGAGGTAGTCCATAAACTCTCACTGGCTTTTAGGTGACTAGCTATTCCTGGCAACAGGTTTACGACATATTTATCGACAAACAGATGTCTGCCCATGTCATCTGTCAATGACTGGCCACTAAAATCGTGGAACGCTTCTGTAAAGAAATCAGAGACCGATTCATCTTCCTTTTGCTTACAAGACGCTAAAACAGTCCAATCTATCTTTTTAGAGGGAATAATCATTTTTAACTTAACTAATATAGCTGCGGGAAGATCTAAAATTAACTGACATGGCTTCTGTGCGGGTTCCCTTTCTACATCCATTTTTTCCAAGTCTTTCCATAACGCCCCAAAAGCTGCACGATCATCAATTTTACAAACAGTTCTCCAAATATCAGGCGGTAATATCAATCCGAAAAATAAATCAATATCAGGCAAAGTCATAGTACAAGAGCTAATAGCACCCTCAACTTCCTCATAAAAAGCGGCTGGATTTTTCGGGCAATGCAGTTTTAAGTGCCATGACATCCGTCCTATTCCAAGGAGTGTAAACCCAATTATAAATAACATAACCCTTTGCATCGATAGAAGCCTTATCATCACTTGTACCCGTTCCTTTAGGAGGAACATACAAAGGCGCCGCCTCCCGCATAGGTTTCGCATGAACTATCATAGTCTTATCTGTTCCGAAGATTGAAGCTTGTGCCATGCCGGTCTGAAATGTCTGTGCAGCTATGTCTGCAGCCTCTTTCTCCTCTCGCAAACGGACTGCATCAACACGCAGTTTAACCAAACGCCTGATTGTAACAGTCACCTGGGAGAAAACAAAAAGTCCATCACGCATTTGCTTACAATTATCTGCTACATCGTCGGGCTCTAACTCCTCAGAATATTTCCTAAACAGCTCAAGGACCTCTGTGGCAAATACCTCAGTAAAATACAGCTGCTCCCTTTCCTGCCACCCTTTCATACTATCTAGAAGTTCAGAGGCGGGGGCAGTGCTACGAACTGCTTTACGAGCAGCAGATCTAAGCTGGGACGCATGCTCAGCGGTCAACATAGAACGAGTTTCTTGTGCCTTGTGTTCCTCCGAACCAGAGTCCTCATCTGAATAATGAGGGGCAGAAGGAACAGTATACGGAGGGGGAGGACGATCTAATAATAAGAAATCATCTTTTGGTTTATTAAGCATAGGATAAAGGGGCCGCCGAACAGCGTATTCGCCAGTTACCTGTAAATTGCGCTCCCTATCTTCTCTCTCTTTTAACTCTTTTATTTCTTTGTTTTTCAACTCTAATGCTTTCGCATAAATGTTCTTTCGCTGTTCTTTTTCAATCAAGGCTTGCTCACGCTTCATTCGTTCACGCACTTCTTTCTCCCACATTCGTACACAGTCAAACATATCTTGCCTAGTCTTTCGCTAAAACATACATTGTTTCACATACTCAATCTTTCGTAAATCAAATGACCCATGCATAGGCCAACGCAACTCAGAATCCTTACGAGTGTATTTATTCCATAATATGCTGTACATTATAGTAGAAAGACCATACTTAATATACATATCCCTATTAGGCGTCCCCTCCAGGGGGGGCCGGTTGTGCTTCATCGAGTCTCAAACTGGTACCACTACAAAAGCAACACATCCTACGAAGTGTGCTAAAAACAGGCATGACAAAAATAGTGCAGATTATGCAGTATTATAATCAAAGTAGCACTTAAGGTACCTTTAGTACGATGTGCCGTTCAAATAAATTCAGCTAGAGAAAATTCTCCTCATTACCTGCCTATATAAATTGCAATTTATATATGAATCTCATAGAAATCCAAGTTGGCCAACACAAATTCCAAAATATAAAAAAAGCCGCAGTAAGTGTTACTAAACTACCTTACCAATCCCAGGCATAAAAACCAACAGCAAGCGCCGCAGAACGACTCTTACCAATCACTTGGTGTCCAGGTTCCAACTGCCAAGTTCTAAAATTGACCAAATGATCACTGCACGGCGAATCAACAGAAGAGATCTCAGTCGAGGACCAGCACCACCTGGATGGTCAGATCAGAAAAAAAGGAAAAATGCCGTGGTAGCCAAGACGCGGGTCTCATCGGGCAGCGATCGCATCCAGAGCGAGATTCCAATCATTCGTCACGACTAATCCTTCGGGTATCCGAGTCGCCGATGAGCCCCACGTGTCGGCCACTAATTTGTAGAAGTGGACCTTAGCTAGGCCTACCAGTGCAAGGGGTTCGCCCTTCTCTGCACAGAGTCCTCAGACCAATAGGAAGAAGTTGGCACAGAAACTGGAATCGAAAATACAAAGTTTAATAAACCTCATGAGGTGTAACTACAATTCACACAGCACCCTTCTGTATTGAATGAAATAGCACACCGAACAGAAGGAGCATGGTCCTTTTATACCCACACAGGGGCTCAAAAATAAGGCGGTACAAGTACAGAAGAAGGTTTTATGCACATATAAGGTCATATAGAAATGCACAGTCAACAAGTAGGAGTTAACAGTTTGCCAATGCTAGTAAACACATCCTGACAGTTACATACTACTAACAGCTGCAAGGACAGCTGAAACCCAACTGGGCATGTGCGAAGGTGAAAGATGCTAAATATAGTTTGTTTCTAGGCAGATTAAAAGAGCAGTCAACACTGAGGGAGGATAGAGCACATGGTGAGCACGTGGCAGCACGTAGCAAACAAAATGGCTGCCAGAAATACAAAATGGATTCCACAAAATGGACAAGATAGTCTCTAAGTACAAGATGGATTCCGCTAATGCTAATCCAATAGCTGCCAATTTACAACACCACCACCGGACCATCACCTGGCCCTCAAGACCTGGCTGTTGAAATAAACCTCCTGGACCTGCAAGCACCTGGATACCTTATCGGGTGATTAGCCACGCTTTAGAAATCCTGATTGATTGATTAGTTTGGGTGTTTGTTGTTTATACTTGTTTGTGCTACACTACTAAATATCGACCCCTAGAATATTGTGATATAAGAATATTGGGATTAGACTATCGAGAGACAGGAAAATCCAGACAAATTTACCTGTCGATTCTTTATTTTCGAAATGTTGTCCTCAATATTTTGGTCCATCAATATTCTTGAGCGTTTTTAACTCTGTATCAAGAGGATAATAAAGAAATATAAACACACATTTAGGATTTGAAAGAAACAGCACGTTTTGTTTCCTCGGATTTTGTAGTTGCCTGTGCATTCTAATACCACCACTTTTTGGTGTGGTAGCATTTCCATGCACATTCTAACTGCTGATCGTTGAGAAAAATGCATTCCTCTTGAATTATTTTGAAAGTATGTTGAAATGCACAAGAGAAAAATGTTACATTGTGTCTTTGATTTTGAGTTAGTTTCCCCTTTAAATATTTAACACGTTTTCCGAGTGAAAATGAAATACCTGTCAAAATGTTGTTTTTCTGTTGGGGAAAAAAAGCAATTGCTGAGAAAAAGCTAACCGTGCTGGCAGACAAGTTTAGCGCACATTTAATGAGAAAGACTAGCTGTCAGCAAATAGTAACAGTAGAACATGTCTGATTGGCAAACTACCCATAATTTGAGTTTGAGCCTGCTTTGTATATTTGTCTTTTTTTTGCATTTGCCTTTTTATTTTAAAAAGACAGCTTTGATTGCACGCCTGAATAAATTGGTGACATATTTACACATTAAAGACATATGTATATTTCAATGTTCTTGTTTTTCTTAATGTATTAAACCGAAATTTCTGCCGAGACAAGGCTTCAGCTGAAATGTATTTGTAATAATACTTTTACTGCAATCTATATTTTGAGAATTTCTTTTTAATACAACATTTATGCAATTATTATAAAAACTAAGAGCCTCATTTACAATATTTTGCTGTAGGGCAGCTCCACAAGCCTTCCTGCAGTGCTGACCCTACAGCAAAGTAAAAGGGCAGGAATACGCTGTATCTATCAGATACATCACATTCCTATTGTCTTTTCCTGTGCTGGTGCTCATTTGGCTGCTTTGCTTCAGGCAGGCACCCAGGCACCCTTGCACCATGATGCAAGGGTGTCTGCATTGTAGGGATGATTGTTTTTGTGCAAGAAGGGACACTTTCTTTCACAAAATCAATCAATGGAGGCGATTTTCCTCTAGAAAGTAGAACACACGAGGAGAAATTATGTTATTTCTCCTCGTTGTGACTCCTCTACACCACCCCTGGGGAGGTGTAGGTTTTTGACGCATTCCCATATTTACAGTTAGTTGTATATCTGGGAATTTGTCAAATGCCATGGGTGTTACATGGGAAAAACCTTGTAATGCCCATGGCACACCTCCCCATCGTAGTGTAAGGCAATGCAGTGACTTGCACCACACTGGCTCACTCCATAGCTACAAGGCCATGAAAAGCCATGCAGGGTGTCTTTATGTGGCCTTGTATATATCACAATACGTGTTGTTCCAGTGATGCATAGGGCTTTTAAATGAGCACCTCAAGGCCTCATTTATGGGGTTTTGGCATAGTTCAACTCAGCAAGTCCCCTCACTGCACTGCCCTATGTGAATGCAAAAGGACAGGAATGGACCATGTTTATCCAATAAATTGTTGTCCTTTTTCCTGTGCTGATGTTGTTTATGCAGCCTAGTGCCAACGCAGGTGCCTGTGTTGTTGGCAGGATTGTTTCCATGCAGGAAGGGTCACCTTCCTAAACAAAAATAAAAAAAGGAGAAACAAAGTTATTTCAACTTGTTGCGCCTCTCCTTGGAAGGTATGGGGTTTTGTCTCATCCCCAGGTTTACATTGTTTTATTAATGTGGGAAAGCGTCAAAATCTATGGGTATTACGTGGGAAAACCCACCTCCTTCCTAGAGCAGAGTAAGGCAATTCAGCAATTTGCTCTGCCTTACCTTACACAATTTCTATGAGACCATTTAAGGCCATAGCAATGGCTTTGTGTGACCTCATAAATATGATTTTGTAGTTTGCCCCAGCGGACCCTCACACAAAGGGATGCTCTGGAGGTGCATGGGGCTCATAAATATGTCCCTAAATGTGGAAAGAAAATAAAAATAAACAAAACAATCATTTTTAATATCAAATTTCCAGAACTGAGATAAGCAAGGAGAGGCGGTTTGTTTATTAATAAAATAGTTTGAAGACAATTACCTATCGCTTGTTTTTCAAGTCTGTCTAGTCAGGCCCCACATAGATTGTCAGGAATCAGGTTTGGAGACTCAAACTTGATGTACTAGGCCCCAATCGTAACAAATTGGACCTTTCACCCCTGTTTTCCTTTGCCCCCCATGATGTGGAGCCCTTTCATAGCAGCTAAGTAATACTTTGTAGCAATAAACCCTCAAGGAATATAGTCAGAGTATTCCAAGGCTTATTCAGGGGAGTTGTTGTGGGAACTCACATTAAACAAAAACCCTAATGCCATAATACACCCCCTATGTGACTAACACCATATAGTGTGTGCAGTCAATAAAAGTCAGACCTACTATCTTCATCAGTGTGCCATCCCAATAGTTAAAGGCAGAAAAGCACAAAAGCAATCAACATTGAAAAAAAACAAAATTGTACTATTTTTCAACAATATTTAACTCTTTGTGAATTGATGCCCTATTAATATTATCACTGACAATAAAGATTTCAGCTTCCAATACATATAGTCTCACAGCCTTCAGGTGGTCTTACACCAAACTTCTTGCCCGATTGCCTTCAATTGTGCTGAATTCTTTTTGTTGGCCTTAGGACTCTGAGCACCTTACTATTGCCAACCAGTGCTAAAGTGTATGTGCTTCTCCGTTAAAATATGGTTTGACTGACATCCCCAATTGGTATATTTAATATATCTATAAGTCCCTAGTAGAGTGCACTTCCTGTGGTCAGGGCCTGTAAATTAGATGCTACTAGTGGTCCAGCAGCACTGATTGGACCACCCACACAGGTAGCACTTTAAACATGTCTCAGGCCTGCCACTGCAGAGCCTGTGTGTGCAGTTTACACTGACATGTCGACTTGGAATTTAAAACACCTTGCCAAGCCTTAATTCCCATTTTTCACATGTATGTCACCTCTAACGAAAGCCCTAGGTAGCCCATAGGGCAGCGTGCTATGTAATCAAAAGGTAGGACATGTACTTTCAATTGTTGCTTGTCCTGGTTCAATTTCAAATTGTCCCAAAAACCAAATTCAATGCTCACTACTGTAGAGACAGGATATATGAATTTTCAAAGATTTAATGTAAAAATGTGCATTCAAGTGCCTGAAAGTCAAAAGTGCAACTTAGGACATCTGGTCCTGCTTGACCAGGACAAACTCAAAGATTCAGGTCGGCCACGATGGAGCGTAAGCCCAGCCAAGTTTTCAACTTCTGACTTACTCACTTTTTTGGATCCTTTTCTCTCATCATCGAGCAAGACTCCTCGTCAGGCCAGATGCAGTTCGATGACAGCAGATTGCTTCAACGCAATGTTTTAGTGACTCCTGGGTCTCGTCGGTGTCAGAGAAGAGGTCTGGTGCTTTTACCGGGGAAAACCTAGATTTCAGGCCGAGTCGCTGGCGACATCGCTGGCTTGACTCTCAACAAAGGGTCAGTCAACTTATGGAGCTTTTTACAAAAATTGTCCAAATGATTACACACTTCTGGATCTTCTTTCAGAAGGTCCTTTTTGGGGGTTTAAAGTGTCCACAACACCAGCCAATGTTCTAGAAGCTATGAGCTGCTCCATGTAGAGTTAGGACTACAATTCCCACAATGCAAATGGTTGAATCCTTAAAATTCAACTGGATGCAGGTCAGCTGGGCTTTTCTTGGTGGGGTGGATGCAGGTGACTTCCTAAAGCTCTTTTGTACCAGTTGCTGTCAGGGAGTCCACTCCTCAAACTTTTAAAGCAAGGCAAATTCCTCTTTTTTTAAGTACAGAGTGTGCAGCAGGTTCAGTCCTTGTGAGTGCAGTCCTTCTTGGTGCTGACCATGGGTTTGACAAGGCAGGCCTTCTTCTTCATCTTGTTTCCATGCAGGGATCTGAGTTGCTGGGCAGCACTTCCAAATGTATTAAGGTGTTTGGGCTGGTAAGAAGGTGGGTACCCCTGACCAATGGTGTGCAGGGTGCCACCCTCTGTGATGACCACTTCCCTTGAAGTGTGGCATTTTCTTGTCCCTAAAGCACTGTTCCACAAAAATCATAATGGAGAAAATCTCTCCAGGAGCTTCAGGTCTGATTAAACCCACGCACAAGTGTGGCTAACTTCCCCTACACATCCCTACCAGTCCCTCTTCGAATTCATTTCCAGAGGCTCCAATCTGACTAGGAGTGCCGCAAGCGGGGGTTGGCCTGGTTCCTGTCCTCACTGTCTTCTCATTCCGAAGACCAGTTTGTCTACCCAGCCCCATTCCTGTCTTGGCATCTGCAGGCAGCAGATCACTTCTCACTAGATGTCTCCTTTGTCTCAGTTCAAGTCACTTTACACCTCATCAAGGCAGCATGGCTCAGTCTGTCAAAGGCTTGCCAATCAGGAGAAGCTGCTACAGAGGAAAATTGGGAAACTTTAGGAAAGCAGTTCTAAAACGTCTTTCCTACAATAGTTATAATAAACCCAACCTTGGCAATTTGTTGGATTTATTGCAAGTATAATTTTTGTACCTTGAAGTATCATTTTACCTCACTCCTGCCAAAAGAAAGACTTTACTAATGGTAAATAAAGCCTTACCATGTTAGCATATGGAGCTAATGTACTGAAATGGGGAAAAACGAAATTGGCAGTTTTTCCCTCATCAATACATATAACACATATTTTATAATGTCCCTGATTATTTTAACATGGTATCCCAACCTTGAGCCACTTAGGGAAGACCTTAGGGGTGACTTACATGTACAAATAAGGTAGTTTAAGACTTCAGAAGGGGAAACAACCTTTGCAACGCAACTTTTACAACGCACTACACTTACAACGCATTTTTTACAACGCACAATCCATTACAACGCATGACATTACAACGCATGACACTACAACGCATTTTTAAAAACTACCTTTACAACGCATTCCATTACAACGCATACTACCATTACAACGCATACCATTACAACGCATAATATTACACTACACTATCCAACACTTACCCTACTGTTGCACCCCCTGGAGTTAGAATAGTAATTTTTACCCCTATACTATCCAACACTTACCCTACTGTTGCACCCCCTGGAGTTAGAATAGTAATTTTTACCCCTATACTATCCAACACTTACCCTACTGTTGCACCCCCTGGAGTTAGAATAGTAATTTTTACCCCTATACTATCCAACACTTACCCTACTGTTGCACCCCCTGGAGTTAGAATAGTAATTTTTACCCCTATACTATCCAACACTTACCCTACTGTTGCACCCCCTGGAGTTAGAATAGTAATTTTTACCCCTATACTATCCAACACTTACCCTACTGTTGCACCCCCTGGAGTTAGAATAGTAATTTTTACCCCTATACTATCCAACACTTACCCTACTGTTGCACCCCCTGGAGTTAGAATAGTAATTTTTACCCCTATACTATCCAACACTTATCCTACGGTTGCACCCCCTGGAGTTAGAATAGTAATTGTTACCCCTATACTATCCAACACTTACCCTACTGTTGCACCCCCTGGAGTTAGAATAGTAATTTTTACCCCTATACTATCCAACACTTACCCTACTGTTGCACCCCCTGGAGTTAGAATAGTAATTTTAACCCCTATACTATCCAACACTTACCCTACTGTTGCACCGCCTGGAGTTAGAATAGTAATTTTAACCCCTATACAATCCAACACTTTCCCTACTGTTGCACCCCCTGGAGTTAGAATAGTAATTTTTACCCCTATACTATCCAACACTTACCCTACTGTTGCACCCCCTGGAGTTAGAAAAGTAATTTTTACCCCTATACTATCTAATACTTACCTTAAATGCAATTTAATATTATGCGTTGTAATGGTATGCGTTGTAATGGTAGTATGCGTTGTAATGGAATGCGTTGTAAAGGTAGTTTTTAAAAATGCGTTGTAGTGTCATGCGTTGTAATGTCATGCGTTGTAATGGATTGTGCGTTGTAAAAAATGCGTTGTAAGTGCATGCGTTGTAAAAGTGTGCGTTGTAACGACATACATCCCTTCAGAAGTACCTTTAATTCCAAAGTCGAATTTGTACATACTTTTATATTAAAAGCAGACTGCAAGGCAGGTGTGGCTTTTAAAATTACAGCAAGCAACACAGCAGTGCACCCTTAAAAGCATTAAATTGAATAGGCCTCTAAACATACATGCCCTACCATGTACTAGGTACTTTCAGGTAGGTCGTCAGTACTAATTGTAATTACACCTAATTACCATATACCTTTTAAGCAGAGCACTGTCCCAGGCCTAGTTAGCAAAGCCCAGGGCACAATCAGAGTCAGTAACCACCAGTGTCAGCCAAAAAGTGGGGGTGATATGGGCAAGAAGGATGACTTTCTTAAATGTGACTAATATAAAGATGGCATTTTTCTTCTCTTAGTCCTGCATGCAGTCAGCCTGTCTCCAATACATGTCTGGGGTGGGTAACAGGTAGACGTTGTGCATTCCCTCTAAACAGCTACACAGAAAGGGATCTTAGGTGTGACTGAGTGGCCATCCTTCTCCTGACTGGCCAACCTGGGCAGACTCGGAGGGAAATGCAAATGTGGAAGTTGGAGGCCTTGCTTTGGATTGGTTTACTTCATACTTTCAACTGCACCCTCAAGGAATGAATCTGGCCCTCTCCTGAATTCAAACCTCTGCGTTGGGATAACCCCCAGGGTTCATCTTTGTGTTGGACGCTTTTTAATGATTTCTATTCTGATCCATTTATTATGTTCACCTTTATGATCTATGCAGATGATAATCAATTTGTATTATGATTGGTTTATCATGCACACTAAAAACTGGCTAAATGTAATGTATGCATGACAGCACTTGCCATCTGGCTGTTTAAACATTTTTTTTAGATTAACTCATACCAGACTGAGGTGCCTTATATGCCAGGCTGGCAGGCTTTAAATACTCTCTCTACAACCCTTTGACCACCACAAAGTGGATCTTCTCCTCCATTTCTGGCCAAGATTTGTAATTCGGGGATTATTTGGTTACAGAGCTTTCCCCAAATAGTCAAGTGAACCAAATTTCAGTGGCGTGTTTTCACCAGATGAGGATTCTGTGAAAAAATGTCCACCTATTCAAGTTCAGATTCGTCCCTTGGTTGTACAAGCCCTAATCTTAAGAAAGCTGCACTACTGTGACTTTATGTTATTGGACTCCGTCACCGTTCAGTTATTTTGGCTGCAGCATTATACAAGTGCAGTAGTAATGTTTGCTCTTTAAATGCCAAATAGCTCTTAAGCTAAGCTACACTATTTGAGGATGCTCTGAACTGGCAGCCACTATTTAAGAGTAGCATGTTTAAATCACACTGTTACGTATTTCCGGCCTTCTATCAATATGGACCATCATACTTGCAGTAAATATTCAGCAAAATGGTCCCATGCGTATGATGAAATCACCACTGAGCCACCTTCCTATCACTGCCCAACTTAGGAAGCTGTGTGTTTGCTGTCAGTGCTGCAACACTTTGGAATCGGCTGCATGCCCATTTGTGCCTTTGCAACCAGCTGTTGCCTTTCAGGAAAGGCTTTAAAACCTGGCTCTGTTCTCTTTTAGCTAGGAAATACTTATCATTTGTTTTCTACTAGTGTTCTCTGAGTGCCAGGACACCTCTTAGGAAACAGAGGGGCATATGTACAAGCCCATATCGCCACCACAACGTCACTTTTGTCGACATTGTGGTGGCGATAGGGGCTGCATCTTATGTACAAGGAAGCGTTAAGCCACTTAACGTAGCTTAACGCTGCCTTGTGAATAAGGCCCCGTGTCATGCTATGCTTAGCGTGAAAGGGGTGGGCAGTGGGTGTTGCAGTGGAATGTTTCTGTGGGCGTTCCACCGCAAGACCCATTGTTTTTGACTCTGCACTGTCTCCTATGTACAAGGGTGGCGAACATAGGAGGCAGCGCCAAAATCAAGACCAGGAAAAACCTGGTCTTAAGTTGGTGAAACGAGGATAAATGCATTATTTCTCCTCGTTTTTGCTTTTTACATGTGTGCTGGCTTGTGCAGCACACATAGAAAAAGCAAAATGCCATGGATTGTTTATGTACGGGAAGGTCCCCCTTCCTGTACACAAAGAATACAAAAAAAATCCATTGTGTGACTTTCATGTGTGCTGCATGAAGCAGCACACATGAACGAGACAAAATGGAATTTCAAGATTGTTTATGGGCAGGAAGGAGCACTTTCCTAACCATTAACAATCCTCTCCTGCATGCAGACACTATGGTGCAAGGGTTCCTGTGTTGGCGCTACACTGCTAAGTGTAGCGCCAACGCAGGGGGAAACGCAAGGCTTCACCATATCCTTGTAAATATGGTGCAGCCTTGCGTTCCTGAAGTGGCGGAGAGAGGCATTAAGCCAGCAAGGATAACGCCTCTCTCTGCCACTTCCTTTTACATATTCTCCAGAGTATTTCAGAAACCTTATTTACATTACATTTGATTACGCTGCCATGACATAAGAACAGAAGGTACACTGTAATGCTCTCATGGGTCTAGCTCTCCCCTGGAACTTGGTCAAAGGGAGCAAACAGCACTCTGTTGTTCCACTGGGGCACTTCCATTCCTCATGGGGTTCTAAGAAGAGGAAAGCATTAGGATCTCGGATGCAGTAGTCTTACTTTTAATTTTAACTGCTCTCCCTCTGATGAGGGAGAGCTCAGTACCAGCTCTCCTACCCTTTGGATCATCGTAGCCTTATTGCTAAGGCTTCTCCTACTGCTCCATCACCCAGCTGTGTTCTCCCAGCAGCAATGACTGTGCATGTCCCAAGATTTGCTTCTCTGTCTGGGCTCCTGTTACTTCTCCTTGTCCCAGGTTATTTCTCGGCAGAACCTTACAGCCATCAAGACAGATTAGCCTCCTTGTCTGCACTCTCCAAGCCCCACAATCACTTAGCTACTACCACTGTGCCTGTGTGTCCAGTAGGAACCAGGGAGTCCTGCTTTCAGGGTTGTCCCCCCACAAGACCAGTCAACAGAGTTTCCAGAGGAATCCTCTCATCCAGGGTCCAAAGCATGTCCACCCTTCTACTGCCCACCGAGGAGTGAGGAGGCCAGTGTCACTGGCCCTGGAGACACAGATCCAAGGAGTAATAGTCAGTGCAAGTACAAGCGCTGCATCACTCCAGATAGATTTTCATCTATAGGGGCTATTTGGCTTTTGGTCCTACATCCTAAATGCTTCTAAAAGCCTTTCCGTGGTGGAGGTGGAAGCTCCAGAACATGGGCACCTCTGTCCAGTCCAGAAATGCGACAATATCAGTCCACTTCTGTCCCATTCCTCCTACACAGCATCTTGGGAATTTTCAAAAAGGTGGAATTCAAGCGTTCAGTGGTCACAGCTCTCTGAGAACATAAAGTTCTGCCCATCTAACAAAGCAACCTGGTCCCTTCTCCCCAAAACCTTAAACAAGAGCCTTTCATGTGAGTGGTGCCAGAGATCTGTCTCCCTTCCTTTGTTTCTCTAGGGATGGGCATGCCCAGGCTTGTTAGTGTGAATGTAGTCATCCTATGGAGAATTGTTTTTCACCCACCCTCACCCATGAACAGACTTAAAAAGCAGTGTGGCTATTGTGTGGGGAAGCATTTAAGGTAGCCTCTGGTCTGCAGTGAAACTAACTTGACCCATGAGGGTTGTTCAAAGGCCATGGAGTGCAATTATGCCAAGTTGAAATTAAATTTGGTCTCCGGACCCAGGAATGTGCACATTAAACTACTTTGGTGTAGATTTTTTTTTTTTTTTTTTTTTTATTTCCTTTTAACACAAGACAATACAGTCATGGCTTTCAGTCCAAACATATAAATATATTAAGCATTGCTTCTCATTTAGAATAACATATTCAATAACAAATGCTAAAAAAAAGAAAAGATAAAAAAAAAAAAAAGAAAAAAACACAAGAAAGGTGTCCAGACAAACAAATGAGAAGAGCAAAGCCTTATCCTATCAACAATATATAAATAACAGCTATTTAATCCATTCCTCCACTGGAGACCAAATCTTAGAAGCAAGCTTCCGCCTCCGCCTTCCCTTTATTGAGTATACTGAAGATTCCAACTTATGGATAGTAAGCAATCTAGTTCTCCAATTTATAAATGTCGGGGCATCAGGAGAAAGCCATTGTGAAGTTATACATAACCGAATCATAGACATGGAAATAAAAAAAAATGCGGAAGTGTACCATGTATTACCCAATGTCCCTGCCCCGTCATAACCCATTATCACCATCTCAGATGTCAGAGTACACTGGATCTTGAGTGTGGCGTTAATGAAACATTCTATGTCTGACAATTTTTTTTTCAAATTTGGACAAGAGTAAAACATATGGATTGTGTTTGCTGCATTTAACCCACACCTGGAACAATGATTCCCTGTTTTGCAATCCTTGCAGGTGTATAATAAAGGTTGAACATCGACATATAGCTTTGAGTCCGAAGACTGCCAGAAACCAAAAGTTTACTAGCCAACTCCACGGCCGGATTAGAATCAATAGTAGTCTTTCCCAATTTATCCGCCCAGCTTAATCCTTGTGCACCCAAATCGTCAGGCAGACTGGAGAGTACATACCGATATATTGTTCCAATTCGGGCTTTCTTTCGGATAAGTTCAAATATAGTTATTTTGTCAAATAGAGAAGGATTTAGAACAAGATGTTTAGACAAAACGCTTCTAACCTGCAAATACTTAAAAAAATCATGAGAATGCAACTGAAATTTATCCTTCAAAAATACAAAAGGTAATAATTGGCCCTCCCCTAACAAATCTCCTATCACCCGCAGCCTTTGTAATTGCCATCTAGATATTACCTGATGTTGAAAAATGAGGGGAGGAAGAAGTCGAGATGCTTTAAATGGAGTACAGACATTAAGCTGATGTATAGATAATTTCCACCGAATTTTCTGCCAAATAAGGAACAAAGTATTATTTACCTTAAATCTGGTCCTTTTAAAGTAGCTTGGTTCAAGGACTTCAACCAGAATACCCTTAGCCGCAGTACCTAAGCCAATGTCGAAAATAGTAGAGCAGTTACATAGCGGAACTTCAAATTTATCTCCTAAAAGCAGTATTCCAAAAGCCTGTATCATAACCGACCAATAATATAACAGTAAATTGGGTACTGCCCACCCGCCACGATTCCGAGGGAGGCACATCCACTTAGCAGCCCTTCGAGAACGCCTATACCCCCACAAAAACCTATGGCAGATCCTATCTGCCTTTAGCAGACTGCTTTGTGATAATACTAAAGGGATGGTCCTAAAAAGGTATAAAAACTTTGGGAGTATAAGCATTTTAAGAACACTGCAGCGACCATAAAGAGATAAGTGAAGGTGATCCAATCGTTCTAATTTAGTATTTACTGCATCTATTACCAGATGAATATTTAAGTCCGGTATAGAGTCGGCTGCCGCTGAAATTCTTACCCCAAAATACACTGCTTCAGGGACAGCTAAATTGCCAGAATATGGCATATCAGGTGTTTGAACTACCTGAGTTTTAGCCACGTTTAACTTATAGCCAGATATTGCACCAAACTGCGCGGCAGACACCATAAGTGCCTGCAAAGCAGAGGAGTCATTAGAGGTTAAGACAGCAATGTCGTCTGCATAGGCCAGAGCTCGAAACTCTGTACCCCCAGCTCTTATTGGTAGTATGCTCCTATCCCCTTCAATTTGGCTAAAAAACGGGTCGATATATAAGGCGAACAATAAAGGTGAGCACGGACACCCCTGACGAGTGCCCCTACTGATGTTAAAATAGCTAGTTTCTTTGCCCGATATACAAAGTACTGCCTCCGGTGAAATATATAATGACCGGATGGCTTGAATGAACTCTTTACTAAAGCCCTTCCAACTAAGCACGGCCCACAAGAACCCCCAGGAGACCCTGTCGAATGCCTTCTCAGCGTCCAACAGGATCACCCCGAGGGGAGAGGCCGTGGCCTGAGCCCAGTCCAATAAAGCAATAACCCGCCGAACGGGATCGGTGGTGTCACGGCCCGGAATAAATCCGTGTTGACGAAGGGATACTAAAGGAACGATGACCTCAGCTAATCTAGAGGCTAATATTTTAGAAATTTTTTGGGAATAAGAGAGATTGGCCGAAAAGATGACGGGCTCAACTCTGGCTTTCCTTTTTTTTTTAAACAGAACAATTGTAGTCTGCCGCCAAGAGTCAGGAACCATACCTTTCTGAGCTGCCGTAAAGACAGCGAGTAAATCGTGCTGAATCTCTAGTAAAAAGGTCTTATAAAACTCGAGGGGTATCGCGTCTGGCCCGGTGGCCTTACCATTGGCCAGTGCTTTGACCGTTGATACCACCTCCTCCCATGTAATAGGGGCCGATAGTATTTCATTCTGTTCTAGCGATACCTTCATAGTATCCTTACCCCATAAAAAAAGCCTCAATCTCAGACTCTACCTGAGCACTATCAATATCTTCGGAATAAAGCTTTATGTAATATTTTTGGAATACCCCATTCACTCCTTCCTGAGTATCCTCAACCATACCATTTTCATCCTGGATTCTAGTTACACGACTCTGCACGTTTTTCTGGTGAAGTCGCTTCGCGAGTACCCTACCTGAATTTTCACCAAATTCAAACATAGTCGTTCGATATAAAAGGTACTTGGCGGCCAGATCCAAAACAAAGGATTCAAGAAGGTTAGATTTCATTATAGCGACAGCCTCCTGGGACTGCTCTATATCGCAACCATTCTTAATTTTAGAGGCCAATACTACTTCTGCTGTTCTAAGCTCCTCCAGACGAGAGTTCATTTGATCTTGCCCTTGCTTCCACCGGAACGAGGAGATACTTTTAGTCTCCCCGCGCACTGCGGCCTTTAAGGCATCCCACACCACCTCGGTGGGGGCAGTGCCCCTATTAATATCGAGAAATTCAATTAACCAATTCCACATATGCGCCTGGTAGGCCTCATCAAGCAAAAGCTTCCTTTCAAAAGACCACTGCCTGAGAAGCTTCCTATTTCGAGGCCACAGACACTCAACAATTAATGCATTATGATCGGATATGATCCTAGGAGAAACATGAATAGAGGAATCTTCGACAAACTGCTCTGGGACCAAAAAATAGTCGAGCCTAACAAATCCATTATGAGGAGCTGAGTAATATGTATACCCATCATCCATTTTATTGTATTGATGCCACAAATCCATCAGCCCATGCTCTTGAACCAATGCCTGCAATGCCTTGAACACTTTAGGTTTCCTGCCACTGTAATTGAGATCAGCTGCCAGATTAAAATTACTAAGTAGGTTGAAATTCAGATCTCCACAAATAAAGAGTGGACAAGGCCAAGCGGCTAATTCAACATTTAAGAATTTAAATACTTCCGGATCATCACTGTTGGAGCCATAAATTGTACAAATCGTTAAAGACCTTTGGCCGACTAAAATTTCCACTATGGCCCATCTACCCATTTTATCCTCTCGAGATCTTTCACATATCCCTACCCCCGTCTTCATAAAGATAGCTACTTACTTTGGTGTAGATTTTGAAAGTAATGTAATTACAATGAAGTACTACTGACTTTCAATGAAGCACTAAATACTCACACAATAGTCATGAAGAAATGCAAACATTTCCTTTTGTATGCCCAATTGATTTATAAGGCATGCACAGGTCATACCCAATTCTTTAACAGTCCCATCTGAGACAGGCTACCTGTGAACAGATGCTGACCAGACTTGGGCAGTATTCCCACTCGCTCAGCCCACATGTGTGCACACGACTGTGCTCACATGCTCACCTGCATCCAGCTCAAATTATCTCATGCTAGTTGCAAAGCAGTGGACCTTATTTGAAATAGTGGGCACTGGTAGTTAACACAGATAACAATTTACTAGAGCTTACAGTGAGTGAATCTCAATTAGACACAAAGTCACACTACAGAATAGAAATGGTAACAAAAACAACTGGTGTACAGAATCAAGATGAGGAACAGGTGTTTCATACTGAGGACTGACTTGGATGCCTGACTGTGCAACTCTGAATGCAATTTCCGTTGTACTGTATTATTTTCTTCCTTTGAGTTACGATTTATGTGTTTTTATGAACATTGTTCATTTTTGCCTCACTCTCTGCTCCGTTGCCCATATTATGGGAATAATGGGCTTGATTAATGTTTTTTGTTATAAAATCGCATCCCTCTGTTTCTTCTCCCCTTGCCCTCTTCACTCATTAACCTATTTTGTATGTTATACTTGGAATAATTTAGAATTTTGAATTAGATATATTCCCACTTCTGTCCAGTTGGACAGTAATTTAGGAATGAGTGGATATCTGGTTCTGAAATCAACAGACACTTATCCACTTCGGTATGCAAATGTAATAATTCATGATTTTCTGTGGTTGTGGTTATATTATAATATACCTGGTACTATCACTGATGAAGTTCACCATTGAATATGATGAATTATTTTATCACTTGGACTGAGACATCACTCGTTGTCTGAAATATATTGACAGTATAATTGTGTTATATGTTGCTAATTAACATGGTGACAAGGGGGTAAATATATTATTATAATTACTATATCATCTTGATCAAGGCAAGAATAATTAAATGTATTACAATCAATTGTATCACTTTTCGATGAAGTAAGGCTGTTTTCACTGTTTTCTTAATGGTTTAAAACATTTTTTGGTGGTGTATTGGCACTTGGATTAGACAAAGGCAGCAGTGCCAAAATGCATCATCTAAAATAAAACTAAGGGGCATATTCTAAAGCCCCTATCGCCACAGGAATGTCACTTTTTCTGACGTTTCCGTGGCGATAGGGTCAGTGGCTTATTCTCAAGGCAGTGTTAACCCACTTACTGGCTTAATGCTGCCTTGAGAATAAGGCCCGTTCACGCTAAATTTAGCGTGAAAAGGGCGTGCAGTGAGTGTTGCAGTGGGTGTTCCACTGCAACACCCATTGTGATCGACGCTGCCACCTATTATCAAGGGCAGCGAGTATAGGTGGCAGCGCCGAACTTTAGACCAGGAAAATCCTGGTCTTAAGTTGGCGAAACGAAAAGAAATGCTTTATTTCTCCTCATTTTTGCTTTTTCCATGTGTGCTGCCTTGCACCATGGTTTGTTCATGTACAGGAAGGTGTCCCTTCCTGTACATGAACAAACCTTTTCAAAAATGCCATTTTGTAACTCTGATGTGTGCTGCACTCAGCAGCACATGTGAAAGTTACAAAATGGTAGTTTAGGATTGTTTATGTGCAGAAAGGGGCACCTTTATGTACATAAACAACCCTCCCATGCACACATACACCCTTGCACTATGTTGCAAGGATATCTGCGTTGGTGCTAAGTCATGAAACTTAGCGCCATTGCAGGGAGAAACGCCAGGCTGCACCACATTCTTGAGAATAGGGTGCAGCCTTACGTTCCAGAAGTGGCGATTAGAGGCTTTAAGCCAAGGAGGCTAGCGCCTCTCAAAGCCACTTCCTTGTGAATATCCCACTAAGGCTCTTGTTATCCCCGGAGTGCCTGTGTTTCTTTTTTAATGTATGAGGTGAAAATGCAAGGATAATTTTGTGTGCTATTTTGATGCCTGTCTAAATCATCACTTTAATCTTATATGAAATGTGTTACAATCTATCGTATCACCTTTTGGTGAAGAAAGATTGTGAATGGGGAACTGAAAGGCGTCTGGGAAACTTAAAGGAGTCTGGGGAACTGAAAGGAGCCTGTTTACACTTCTCACCTGATGATTTGAAAAATGTTTTTGTGGTGGTTTGGAACTTGGATTTGACAAAGGCAGCAGTGACAATGCGTAGTTTGAAAAAGAAAAGAGTCCCTTGATATCACTGGAATACCTGAGCTTCTCTTTAAACATTCTTGATGGTGAGGGATTGACTAGTGATAGGTAGGACCATGTTTCCATTGGCAAAGCGTTTTGTTTATTTATCTTTATCCTTGGTGCAATTTGATGAGTCTTAATGAAATTTTCTAAAACAAGTGTGCTGGTGATTCTAGTAGTGTATAGAAAGTTTCAGGGTAATCTGTCAATCTGGGCTGAGAAAAAGGGGAAGAAAAAAGTGTATTTCCCATTTTAATTCCAATAATAGTTTTGAACATGACTACAGTACCAACAGCTGGACAGAATTACACCAAATTTGGCAGAGAGGTAGCTCTTGGTCCAGAAAGCATACTTCTTGGTATTTGGTGTAATTCGGTTCAGTAGTTTTAGAATTAGAAAAATAATTCCAGATTTATAAATATAATGACATGGACTCTCCAGGAATTTGACCGTCCCTATGCTGATATCTGATTGGCTGTCAACACTTCAACCATTAAGTGAAGGCAGCCATAATGGGGCTCTTCTCCAGCTGATTCTGCCCAAAAGTTGTAAAGAATGAAACGGGGCAGGGTTAGAATACCCTGACCCCATAGCCCTCGTCCTGGGGTCACCCTGGGAACCTGCCAATACAAAAAAGCATTTTTTTCACATTTTTGCCACAACATCGAGACAGTCACGAATCCATGGCAAAGATGTATATTTTTTGTCAAAGGGGTCTCCCTTGTTTGTTTACACACAATACCCCAGGGGTGGGCCAGCTCCAAAGGGCATAAAAAAAGGAGGTACATGGGGGCCAAGGCTCTATAGAGACCCAGGGACAACCACCTCCCCAGGGCATTATAATTATAATGAAGAGCGGCCATGCAGACTCCCCTCCATGGGCTCAAGGGAGTCTGGTGACCACTACCTACCCTGGGCTAAAATTAAACATTTTTTGGGGGTGTGCATGGACCCCACGGGCCTCGGGGACCACCAACTCCTCCCGGGCCATTTACTGGTCTGAGGACCACCACCTTCCTAGGGACAGACCAAGAAAAGCAAAGGAAGTGTAGCATACTTTTTCGGCAACTCGCCTTGTAAGATATCTCGGTATCTTTATATCTAAAGACATTGCTGATCTGTTCAAATTGAATTATTATACCACTCTTAGAAAAGTTTGGGGGCTTTTAATGAGTGGCAGAATTTACCGATATCCATTATTAGACTTGTGGCCATTGTTAAAATGTCAATTCTCCCCCTTTTTAATATTTTGGTTAAACAGACATTTTTTTCTTGAAATAGATCAATTATTTCACACGTTTTTATGGCAGGGAAACAAATCTTGGACAAGGTCACAGATGCTACAGATGTCAGTTGCTTATAGAGAGTACTAACCCTGGGCATAAAATCTGCACCGCTCGCGGAGATTGCAGATTTTTTGCAACTCTGCGTTTTGCATAGAATGCAGAGTTGCTGAAAACTCAGCGCTCCGGAGCAGAGTCTTTTCTGTTCGCGCTCTCAAAATGCATTTTTGCGCGCTTGGGAGTGACTTACCAGGATGCCTGTGATCGCCCACAAGATTTCCCATCTGTATGCGAGCACCACGATTGGTATCCGGCTACATGTTTGCACGAGAGTGTGCGATCGTGAACACGTCATTCGGGCATGCCATCGGACTTCCTTCGGAAGTTTTGGGAAAATGTACGATGGTGGCTATTTCAGGGTCCTGTGTTTGGCGCATTGCATTAACATTACTGTTCAAGACTTTCTGAAAAAAAGAGACTGAGTTAGCAACTTACTGACCACCTGCAGAAGAATCTGCACACATTTCAGCCATTCTTTTAAAGCCCAGAAGCAGTTGAGGTTCATTTAACATGAGCAGAGAGTGCCAGTTAAAGCACTCATCCAGGAGGTGCCAACACGTTGGATCTCATCTTATTGTATGCTTGAACATCTGTTTGAGCAGTACAGACCAATCAATGAATGTCATGTGAAGAGGGGATGCTACTGTGAAAGGAATGACCATTGAGATGGACCAATGGGGCCTAATTAAATGTCTGACAGAGATGCTACTTCCTTTCTAGCTCTTCACACGTGAAGTCAGCAAGGAGGACTGTACTATGGGCCAAGCTAACCAATTATTGCACATGCTACAGGAACAGCTGAAGGGGGTGTCTGCAATGTATGCAGGTGTGGAGGAAAAAAAAGAATCATATGAGTTGGTGGAGAGCTTAACCCTTTGCTTATCTGAAAATACAAGGATGCAAAGAGACATTGTGTCATCCAACCATTACATTTCTGCCACAATTCTGGATCCACGTTACAATGCAGTACTGAACACTAACACATTGATTCCTTTTGCAGAAGTGGATGTTGGCAAGTACAAAACTTGGATAGCAGTGGAAGTCAGTCGCTTAGAAACAAAATGGCTTGGAATCAAAGGCCTGCTACTCCAACCAACAACAAGTACTGCAGGGCAGCCGTCGTCAAGTTCAACTTTAGAGCCTGAGGGCAGTGCAGTTGGCTCAAAGCAGTCAAAACCAACAAGAACAACATCAACAAGAGCAAGAACAGGATCATCAGCGGCAGTAAAATTGGCACAGAAATGGTATGTACGGCAAGGGCTTGTTAGGTCCAGTACTGAGGCAAAAAGGCAAAAGAGGCTGAGCAAAGCGGAACCCCCCTGAGCATTGAGCTGATGGTCCAGGCATATCTGAATGACCCAACAGACGTCTACATTGATCAAAGCCCATTGGTGTATTGGTTTGGGAAAAGGGGCCAATGGACAGTGCTCAGCAGGCTGGCAAAACACTATCTGGCGTGCCCTGTCGCAAGTGTCTCTTCTGAGCTTGTTTTCAGTGCTGCTGGTGCTGTTGTAACAGTGCAAAGGACCAGTCTCTCATCCCAAAATGCGGAGAGGTTAATCATGATCGAAATGAATCAGCACTTTATACTACTGGATTACACCATACCTGAAGTAGCACAGTAGGAAGATGATGGCAGAGACTTAGGTCATGGAAGTAGTGTGTTAGATGACCTACTTCTAGGTGAACCACCAGAGTTGGAGGACGAGGTCTACTTCCCTGACAACTAGGCATTCGACATTTTACTTTTTCTTTCTTCCTTATTTACTTTTGTGTGTGTCTCTGTCTTTCTGGTTCAAACTTCGAATCACAACAAATCCATCACCACCATCTTACTCTTTTATTGCCAGATTGGAATAGCAACTGTTTGCAGTCATTAAAGAAGTAAGTCCACTCCTCCAATCCTGACTCACCCTGAATCAATTTCCCTCAAGCCAGACATTGGATGGAGAATAGTAAAAGATATGTGCGCCTGCCTTGTTGAGTCTCTCCAATGAACATGACTAATTGACTATAGCTATCCTCCTTTCTGAGCTGAGAAGGACTGCCCCTTTAGAACAGGTAATGATGATGGCATGCATTGAACGCTGACTCTGAGTGATTGGTGTTTGTGTTTTTGTTGTTGTGCTTGAAGTGTACTAGTATTTAATCTATTCTAAACACAAAAAAATGACTCACGTAAATGTTTCCCTTCTTGTTGTTTAATAAAAGAATTGTCCTTCAACTGCAGACCGATCCAGTGCATTTTTGAATATGGAATCTGGACTCACTCGGTACACTACAGAGTTGGACACCATGATGATCATACTATATTTGTCGCAGTCAGTCAGCAGGATCGGAGATGATTGATGAAATAGCTCGGGCATTTCATGAAGTGGCCTAAAAGGTAAACAAGTCAACAACACCCACAGCAGACCTACATGTCTATGTGGTGGTGGAGGCGAGTGTAGTGGTATGACTGACCGTGGAGCCTTGATTTAGTTACTTAATTTGTAAAATCCTATGTGGCTGTATATCTGTGCTCTGTCTGTCTAGCTAAGTGGAGGTTGGGCAGGTGCTGGCGGGCCTGTTCTGTCCTGCTGTTGTTGTAGGTTAACCCCTTCAGTGCCCGCCCCTTTCCCCGCCCTGTGCCGGCCGTTGTATTAGCGGGCGGGGTCTATGACGAGCTGGACTCGTCATGGGCACAGCGCCACCGCGGCCCATGACGAGTCCAGCTCGTCATGGGCACTGAAGGGGTTAATGCTGGAAACAGAGTAGAAATGATTTAGCCATGCTGCCTCTGAAAGTATTCATGTTGCACTCCTCTTTAATTTATGCATTTTAACTTTACTTTTCTCCTTGATTTTTCAATATCCCTTTTGTTTTTCCATCTACACTTACAGGCCAGCCTTTACCCTGTGCTATACTGGGAAAAACAACTTACACTTACCTTACCAATAAGCATCCGCCAGGCAGGCAGTGGCACCCAAGTTTGAAAGACGGAGCATCCATGGAAGGAAGGACCAAGAGGAATGCCGAGATGCAACTCCCCAATTTGACCATTACATATTAACTTAGTATCATTCATCATCTTTTAATTAATTTGATTCATTTTTTCTCTTCAACCATTACCACTGGGTGTGTTGTTGTTTATTATATTTGCTCTTTGCTTAGTTTGACCCCTACAGATACTTTTTAATTGCCTTAGCTAGCTTTAAAAGGTAGCCTGGTACAACAGAACATAAAATGTATGTAATTTGGGTCTCTCTGGGAGCAGACAGGCAAAGCAATTGCATCATAATAATAATAATTAATAATATACTGCTGCCCTGTACCACTAGTCTAGTACCACTTATCATTAACCATCAAGTCATCATCATGCATGCATTTCTTTTTTCTCCCTTAACAGATTTATGATGGTCGTCTGCCAAGATTGTGTGTTGTCAATGTGTAGTGTTTGTCTTTGTTAAACCTTTCCCTCAAATAACGCCTCTCAACCATTCATACTCTGCAAGCCCCAGGACCTCAACACCTAGCAGGTCGAGCAGGTCCGGCACACAATACATTGTCAAGCATCCGTGACCACATACCCCTCTAGTCGAAAGGATTGGCCTCGCCGGCAATCACTGCGGTTATGAAGAGGGAGATCTGTGGATGCGGTTAAAGTTTAGGAAAGTCGTGAGCTTGTAGTGTTTCTCGCACATGTGGTCTCAAAGTAACTGAATCTGTGGTCGGGAGCAGCAAGAACATACTCTCAGTGTGCCTCTTCGATTGCAGCCCATCACCTGCCCCGCTGCTGTGGATCGCCGGTAATGAGAGGGTATTCGGTTCGCCTTGTTATAGCGTGCTCACTTCCAGGTACAGAGTGGTGGTGGGTGCGTATTCAGTCAAAGGGCAGGGTGTGTAAATGTCACGCTATTGTTGGAGGAATCTTAGCATTGTGGCTGCCATGCTGGAATGAGGCCGTACAGTTGGGGACACAAGTGAATTGTGAAGTAAATGTTGCAGAGCTCTGGAAATTTGTGTCTGTTATAATCATGGCGAATCACGCTTTTGGAAGCGGAATACTAGTACATGGGCGGCCAGGCTAGAATGTAGCCACATAAGTGGGGGCCCCCCAATTCCCTGCTTGGATAATGAGTTAATGTTACAGAACACTGGATCACCGTGTCTGTTACAGAACACTTGGTCATCGTATGTATTAGGACGGATTACCCTTGTAATCGGGGAATACTAGCACAATGGCGGCCATGCTGGAAAGGAGACACACAAATGGGCAAATGAGTTTGCCATTCTTGGCTAGTTAACCCTTTGCAAATATTTCTTGCGTTTTAGGCCGTCTATGAGCTTTGTAATTGTCAATAAATGTTTTTTGTATGTCATTATCGATTGATTAAGGTTATGGCAACTTTATATGGGGCTTTACAATTCGTTTGTCAAATCACTTTGGGCCATATGTAGGTAGCCTCACATTTACCGATTCATAAATACCGAATTTTACCGATTCGGTATTTATGAATCGGTAAATGTGATGTAGGTAATGATTCGGTAAAGTTTAGCGAATCGGAACAATTCGGTAATTATGAATCGGTATTTACCGATTCGGTAATGAGGCATACCTTCCCATTGATTCCTATGGGCCTGGAGGCCCATAGGAATCAATGGGAAGGTATGCCTCATTACCGATTCGGTAAATACCGATTCGGTAATGGGGGGAGCATATACAAGGGTGGCAGGGTGTCACATTGACACCCTGTTGCACCCCTGAATCTTGCATGTGTGCACATGTGGCGCACATACATGCCCTGCCACATGGCACTCTTAAAACTGCAAAATATTGCTTTTTGCAAGGTATTCGTTATTTATCACCAACCTGTATTTGGTGGTAAATAACGAATTCTTAATACTAATTTTCACTCTTTAGAGTGCTCCCTACATTGCATTTCTGGATTCGGTATTCACCGAATCGGTATTTTACCGATTTCTTAATTTCCGATTCGGTAAATACCGAATCCAGAAAATCAACCCCCTACATCGCAAATGCCTAAATACCGGTCGGTAACGGGATATTTACAGAATTTCGGCCGTTACCGACCGGTATTTGGCTTCCTACATGAGGCCCTTTGTTTGGAAAACATTATGTGTTACAAATGATTGTGAAAACTTGGATCATATCTTAGTGGAGACCAGATCAGAGTCCTTGACTTTGCCGTCTTACCACGGCATGATAGTGACCATAATGCCCTGGCATTGGTATTGAAGGTGCCGGATTCAGGCATTGCCCCGGTTAGCAGTCCCCTCCTTGAGAACAGGCCATTAGTTACTAACAATAGAAGAAGAGTAAAGTGGGGGGTAATAAAGCAAACACCTGAGAAGCTGAGTGCTTTATATGAAGTAGTATTACCAGTTTTGCAAGAATTTAGCAGCATTTCTGCTGACGGGGATAACTCAGCCCCCCATCAACCAAGTTAGAGAACTCCATAAGAGCTTGTCAACTAAACTAGCTGATATATTCTACCCGATACTGTCCCCTAAAAAAACTAAAATTGTAACTCAGTTATGGTTTAACGATAAATGCCGAAAGGCAAAACGGGCATTGATAGTGGCTATCAAATCAAAAAATAGGCTTTTAATGAAATCTAGGAGGGCTTTATATAAATAGGCTGTTCGCCAAGCAAAGCACTCCTGGGAAGTGAAAAAATGGGAGGACATAAAAACTGCCCTATTGAATCGGGACATGAAGGAATTCTGGGCCATAGTTAGAACAGGTACTCAGGAAGGCAATTCAGCCTTAGAGCTGAATATTCCAGCAGAAAAGTGGGCAGATCATTTTCAGGCGCTATACAAAATGGAATCCAACCCTGGCACCCACATTGGCGGTCACATCGCCACCCAAGGGGTCTTGAGTGTAGACAGCGGTCTGGTAGTTGAGAAGAGCACTCCCTCACCTAGGTATTCTGATGGGGTGCCGGTAGGGATTACCCTTCTGGAGGTTTACAAAGCAATTAAGAAACTTCCTGCAGGTAAAGCACCTGGATTAGACAGGCTACCAGGGGATTTGTTTCGAGATGAGCCAACAATTTGTGGTCCCTATCTGTGGGTATTATTCAATGCTATAATGAACGGCATGCCGACTCCTGATACCTGGGCTGGGGCAGAAATTGTCCCAGTCTTTAAAAAGGGCTCTCCACTTCTCCCTGCAAACTATAGACCGATCAGCCTGATCGATGTCACCCAAAAACTGTTTGCACGGGTACTTTTAGACCATATCCAGGGATGGATGCAAGATAATGATATTATAATCCCTTATCAAGCCGGATTCAGGAAGAACACCTCCACCGTTGACCAAATATATAGACTACAACTCATATTTTGGAAAATGGTGACAATGGAGGGTGGCAGCCTCTATTTAATTTTCGTGGACCTGAAAACGGCTTTTGATTTGGTGCCCAGAGACAAACTTTGGGGGGTATTAAGCGATCTGGGCATTCCCTTTTACCTTCTTAGCATGCTTATTAAGCTGCAGGAAGCTAATTATGCTCGAGTAAGATGTGGAAAAGGGGGAGAATTAACTCCAAGACTCCCAGTTGGCAGAGGAGTGAGGCAGGGCTGTGTGTTTGCACCAACCCTGTTTTGCCTCTTTGTCAACGCACTTATTGCCCAACTTATTGGAGTAAAGGATAATGATGCCCCCAAGTTAGCAAACTCAAAGTTTCCAGCATTGATGTTTGCTGACGACACCCTTTGATGTCTAAGTCGCCGATGGGAATCCAGAGGATATTGGACAGTTTTGTCATTTTTTGTAACAATAGGGGGCTGGAGAGTAATACCACAAAAACCAAGTTTATGGTTGTTAACCCAGCCAAGAAAACACGTCCAAATCCCCATTTAGATGGTATAGTACTGGAAAGGGTTCCTGTATTTGACTATTTGGGTCTCACCCTTACTGAAAACATGGATTGGGGGCCACAAATAGCCAAAGTTAAGCTTATACTGGCACAGACCACCGGTGGGATTGCTAAATTACTGAGGGAATCCACCTACAAACTGGGCCTATTATTGAAATATATAAGGCACAAGCAAGGGGAGCCACATTGTATGGGGCTGAACATTGGGGACATTGTTCTTGTACCCTTTTGAGTAAAGTTGAGAACAGTTTTTTAAGACAAATTTTGGGTCTCCCCTCTAGCACCCTGTTAAACCCCCTGCGGTTAGATTTAGGTATAAGGCCGATTGAAGATGAGGTTACCTTTAGACCTCTAACTTTCTGGCGCAGGATGGGTGACCCCGGAACTGGTAGATTATCAGGTAGAAACAAAAGAGCTACTAGGTCTTCCCGGGGCAGAAAAAAATTGCTTGGTTTGCACATATAAGGGAAGAGTGCACAAGGATAGGCAAACCAACCATCTGGAGTAACCCTGAAGGAACTTGTTCTACAGTTTCACGTATTGAACTGGTGAGAACTTATCAAACTCACAAATTGGAAGTCATCTACGGGAATCCGAACCTAGGTGTTCTGACAGTAGAATTTCTTACTGTGAAAGATGAGTATAAATTAGAACCCTTTCCGGATGATATTCTACCGTCCCCAGCAAGAAAATTATACCTCCAATTTAGATTTAGCACCCTTCCTTTGCGGGCCTTCACTTCCAAATGGTCTGTATTGGGCCAACGTGGGTGCCCAGCTTGTAACCATCAGGAGTCAGAGCTGCATATTTTATTTTTTTGCCCAGGTTATAAATCGGCAATACAGTGTTGGCTAATCCAGCTGTGTAGGAACATGGGGTTTGTGCACTGTCAGGAGGCATTTAGAGTTTTTAAATACGATACCTCTAAGCCCATTGTCTTTGCTGTTTCTCGTTTTTTAAACACAATGTGGTGCAGGCGTTGGGTTTTCTTAGAAAAGGAAAAAAAGATAATAATAACCACCCCAGCTGCTAGTATATAGTTTATTCTATTGTGTATAATAAGGAGAGTGGAAAAACCCTCTTTTATCTTTTTAATTGTTTTAGATCTTTTACCATGAGATTATTTTTAATTGATACATTTTATGTATAACCCTCTCCAAGCATATTTTTAATTGTACCGTTTTTATCAAATTTTCTGCCCATTGGTTGGTCTTTGCAATTGACTTGTTTGTTATTGTATGTATGCCTGTGTTTCAATATTATTACACTTGCAGTTTTTTAAACCAATTGGCTTGCTCAGTGGTTAGTGCACCCAAATCTTCTTTCGCACTCGAAGATGTAGCACTTTGATTCTTATATCTCCGTTCAATGTGCCTTAACTATATATTGTTATGATTTGGATTAGATTATATTGTCTCGATTTGGATTGTATTGTATGCAAACTTTTATGGTCTTAATGACCGAAATAAAGGTTTTTGAACTGGAACTGGAAAACATGGATGTTTATTTCTGATTTATATTTTTGACGTTCTGTGGTGCAGCTTCTATTGTGTTTTGTTGTTCTATATTCCCTTGGGAAGGGAGGCACCTTTGGGCAGGGGGTGCATAAGGAGAAGTGCACACAAGGATATGTGAATTTAGCCAACAAAAAAAGTATAGGTGACCAACGGTGGGGGTGCTGCTTTCGTTCTTAGGTCCGCTGTCAATATTGTAAAGCATTCAAGAAATGATTTTGAGTAGATTTTTTTTATATATATATATATATATATATATATATATATATATATATATATATATATATATATATATATATATAATTCACTTAAAAAACCATAGGTTTCACACATGTTATAGTTAGCTGGGCATTTCCCTCGTAAAAAACCAATGAAATTCCCCTGTTATAGTTAGTGCAGGCAACTATAACTCACGCGACCGCGTACACCTGTACGCGACACGCACGATGCAGGATACGCGACGCTTGCACGCTTCCGCGATACGTCATGTGCGTGTATGACACGGTAGGTGCGTGAATCCCGCAAAAAATGTTACATTTAAAAAAACATATATATATGTATTTAATGTGAATATTAATTGAAGACAAACTCTAAACTACTCATAAAAGTAATATATTTTTACTTCTAATCCTATGTTCCTTTTAAATTCAATTTCGCGGATGCGCGCTGGGTGCCTGCTGCCTATGCGCACGGTGCGCGGATCCCATGTGACCTGAAAAAAAGAGATTTGATTGGTTCATTACACTTCCTGTTCTAACTATTGAAAGACCCCACCCATTTCAATCATTCTTCTTTGACCTTCTTTGGAGGAGCATCTCTTTGCAGAGAAGAAGCTTTTTTGGACTAAGTTTACACTTAGCTCAAACTTTTTTTTTACAAACAATGTCTTCAGGGCAGCAGGCATCTCCAGGATCTCCTCATTTTTTGGAAGAGCCACCACGCCCACCACGATATTCATCTGTGGTGTGGACATTTTTCACCTATCCTGAGGGGCAAACGAAAACCAATGCCAGCTTAGTAACCTGCAAGATCTGCCAGAGAGTGCTGTCCCGTTGAGATCCGAAAAAAAAATATTCCTGTGGAACTGCAAGTATGATGAAGCATCTGAGGACCCTTCATCCGGTGAACCTTGCTCGGGAGGAATGCCACAGAATGCCACAGAATGAGAGTTGTTCCTGCTCCTTCAGATCCATCGCAGCCAAGCACTTCAAGGGTGGATCCTTCTGTACAAAATTTGGACATCCGTCCACAGTTTCAGTCCCTGAAAGTGCTCTGCATAAAATGCAATGCTGTTTGATGCTATGGAGAGCAGTCAATCGATCTCATCTTCCGAAAGCAAGAGAGTCACCTTTGCTAGTTTTTTTCCCCTGAAGTTCATTGTTTTGTTCCTCCAGTTCTGTTTTTTCCTTTTTTTCAAGAAAAACCAAAAACATTTAAAAATTGTTCAAAAACCCCAAAAATATATAAAAGAAAAAAAGAAGAAAAAAGAAATTCTTCTAAGAACTAACTTTCCTGGTTTAAAAAAAGAGCTATATTTGTTTGTTAGTGTGTGAAAGTTTAGATGAATGTATGTGTAGTATGTAATCGACTGAATGAATGCATTAGTAACGTATGGTGAATGTATAAGTGCAGAACTATGAGGAAGTGCTGCAGCATCACACAGTAACCTCTTTAACTGCAGTGTGCTGTAGTACTTCCGAAGCACAGGGATGCAACATATGAACATAAATATGTTGCAAATCTATGCTTCTCTATGCACAGCTGCTTAAACTGCAGCCATGTGGTGACACAGGCACCCTTGCACCATTGTGCAAGGATATCTGTGTCATGTGCTGTTTGTTTTTGTGCAGGAAGAAATACCTTCCTGCACAAAAACAATCAGAAAACACATTTTTCTCCTTCAATGTATGCTGAACATTTTATCATACATTGAAGATTTAAAAAAGAGGAGAAATGAAAATAATTCTCCTTGTTGTGCTTTCCTACACCAATTGGAGAATGGTGCAGCATTCACACACATATCGAGATTTATGATTTCTGATAAATCTGGAGATGTGTCTTGTTCTATGAGTATTCAGTGCAATCATGCACAACAACACTTATAGAACACCCTTTCAACGCAAAGTGGTGTGTATGATGAGGTTGTATTTACATGGAGTAGAAAATGTACACAGAGTGCCTTTTCCTCTCTTTGTAAATATGAAAGAGTGTCTTGCGCAATAACTATGTTACAAAAAGTGAGATATATTTCTGTTTTTAAAATTGCTTGCGAATGATAGAAGGTAAGCACAGAGTTTTGTCTGCAAAGATGCTCAAAGAAGAATGATTGAAATGATTGTGGTCCTTCAATAGGTACAATGGGAAATATTATGAACCACTCAAATCTGTTTTTTTGGAGGTCACATGATATCCGATAACAGAGAGATTTCAAAACTACATAGGTATAAACAGAGTGTTTTTAAAACTTTGTAGCTTCTTGCAGATCTGCCCAGTCTGCATATTAATACTTAGTTAAACTTACCTTCACAGTAATAGAAATTAAAAATGGTACACATTTTTTCCACATGTTTTTTTGTAATGTAATTTGATGTAAATTGCTTATTTTAGAATTAAAATCTGAGAAAGAAAAGAAAAAATAGTTATAACATGTAATAATACATTTTTTTACAACACAGCATAATTTAAACAAAGTAATTTGTTTGCCTTTTTTGCTGTTCTCAGAATATATAGAAATAGTGATTTCAATCGTACTCATCACTTAACAGCGGGAAAAAAAAAACATTCAAAAAGCTGTTTAAAAAAAAACAACATGCTATTCTCAGTAAAATACCAGAAAATGCAAATCATACATATATGAAATGCTTATGGCTAACAAAATTTTATAACTTTAACTTATAAAAACTGTAAATGTTGTCGCTTTTAAAAATATTCACTGAGCCAATGAGCACGAAAAAGTCCGTAATTCAAACATATACCTTTCCTTGAAACCCAATGGTATTTTTGTACTCCTTTTTATGTAAATTGTCCAATGGTAATCCTATTAAATTATAACAATAAATTCCTCAGAGAGTGAATTATCTTCCTTAAACTTTGACTTTAAAAAAATTAGGTAGGAATTTGGTAATTCCCTAGGCAAACGTTGTTTGAAAACCAACTGGGAATCATTACAAAGTGTCCAGCCTTTGTCACATTTTAGATAGGCAGTGTAATGTTCAGATGTTGTGGAAGGACCATCATGGAAAATTATTGCAATTGCTACAAAAGTCCTTCCTGATATTGATAGTTGTGTTGCTACAAATTGCTTTATTAAAGTATCCAATTTTCTTCCATCAGCTGTACAACATTGCATCATTAAAGTCCTGGTAATGTTAAATATAGAAATCTTTCAGTGTCTACATTAGTGGTACATGTATACAAGCAATCTTCACAATGATGTTCCCATTTGTAAGAAAGGCCAAAAATATTTTCTATTTCTACACCTTCATTTTCAAAAATGGAAAGCATATACATTAAAAATTCCTGAGCATCTTGTTGGATATTTTGTGTAAATTGTGTAGAACCAGAACACACATCCAAAAGATTACGAACATCTGAAACAGATTGTATTTTATTTGTATCTTTTGTCAATTTTTCATAAACATAATGCACCAGAGAACAAAATCTTATTTGCCGATTCTGCGTAATTTGTTCTTGCAAACCTTCAAGATAAACAACAACATTGACCACTACATTAGCATAGCAGTTGACACCCTGAACTATTTTCAAACTGATAACCAACAATCTCTTCAACAGTATCCGATTTCTTTTTACTTGCAATCACAACATTATCTTGTTCTTTTCCCTTCTCGACACCTTCAGAGCAGATATTCTCAAACCTTCTTTTTCGACCAACCACACGCTTTTCAAATACAGGATATTGACCAAAATTTGGAGCATACACCCTTCTTAACCTATTATACTCTTTTACACAGTTTGCATCTGCAGTAACCTTTGTCTCATCAAAATCAATCAAAAACAAACCAGATAATGTTCTGACTCGCGACAAAGCAACATATGCCATACCCTCTTTAAATATGGTAGATCCAATGTTCACCAATGCACTGTCTACACTTAATCCTTGAGATTTATGAATAGTCATTGCATATGCCAGAGAAAATGGAAATTGTTTCCTACGGACATATAAATCTTTAACAAGCAAAAAACGAACTGAACAACGACCAATTTCTTCAACTTCTTCAATCTAATCAAACTTAATTTTTAAAAATTCAATTCCTTCTTTTTTCTGATAATTAGCAAAATCCACCACTTTACCCATTGCTCCATTAACTAAACCTTTTTCTACATCCAAATTATGCCTTAAAATTACCCAACAGTTTACACATGCATATAGTGTCTTTTCTAAACCAGCTGTTTTAGATATTTTTTTCCTAAAGAATCCAGTTTTGTTTTCAACTTTCCCGTCAAAATAATAGCGATTCCTTCATGCTCTATTTTATCGATGGCTTCCATTTTTTATAATTTCTTCATTTTCCAGGTTCAATAGCTCTTCGTTGAATATGGAACACTTGGCATTAAGCAGATCACTGATTTATTTTCTGCAATTTTCATGTACACTTTCGCAGGAACTACATTTTCATTTGGAAACATATTGCAAAGTAATCGACTCTCCAAAGCTTGTTTGCCATGTTCTGTAAGAATTCCAATTCTTATACCTTGAAGAACATTTCCATATTCAGCATCATTTACCTGTCACATATTTGTTGTCAGTTCTTTGTATTCAAAATAAGTCCAAATGTTCACATTACCAACACTACCAAGAGACTTTCTGGTATCATTATGTGCAAGTGTTTTAAATACCGGTTGTCCTTTTACCGGAGTCAGTTGCAGTAGATCTCCAAAAACTATGACGTGTTTTCCTCCAAATAACATGTCATACTCTGTTTTAAGAATTTGCTGCATTCTTAAATGCACAAAGGCAAGCATCAAGTTTGAGACCATGCTTACCTCAACAATAATGAGAAGTTTCATTTTCTTCAGGACTCTTGAAACTTCACAACAAGCTTCTCCAGATAGCTTGTGGTATTCCAATTTGTTCTCATGCTCTACTGGTAGCATTAGTAAATGATGTAAAGTAATTCCTTTAATGTTATGTGCTGCCAACCCGGTTAGAGCAGTGACAACACAAGACAAATGCGACTCAGTTGTTTTCTGCAGATAACTTGTAAAAGAAACGTTTTCCTGTTCCAGGTTGACCACTCACATACATTTGTATAGGTTAAAATTCTGTACATGAGCACCCTTTCTTTTCATGAAGTAATCCATGGTCAATCTGCTCTTTCACTTGTTGATATATTTGTTTCTGTTGAACATTTAGTTGTTCTTCCAAGTTTCCTAACTGTATTACATCTTCTTGAGCTTGATACATTGCTGTTTCCACCTCAATCATGGCAGTCGCTGCTTCATTTTCAACAATTGGTTGTCCTGGTGGATCTTGACTCAGTGCAGCAGAACTTTGACTGTCTTGAGAACTGTCTCTAGCAATCTCAGCTGCAATTGTAGCTTCTTGATCAATTTCATCATTCAACATTTTCAAATAATTTGCAAAAGCACTGCATTGTATGCTATCTTTACAAGCATTAAATGAATCTTCATAGCTCTGAAAATCTCCAAGTAATTCCTGTTCTGAAAGCCATGGTTTGAACATTTGCAAAAGGGCTAAATATTAAAATTCCCTTTTGTCAGCAGTGTCGCAACTCAGTTTCCTGTGATTAATTAAATTTCCTTTCCATTGTTTCACCAGACATCCTTCGGAACCAATCACTGCATATTTTCCATCATTGATGTTCTCTGTAGTATTCCGTTTAAAAGTGTTGTTTTGCAGCACTCCATAGAGACACATGTTCTCAAGATGATGACTTCTGTTTGGGTAATATGTGTCCAACATATTCATTTTCAAAATATCTGTACTTTCTGGTTCTTTTTCTGCTAAATATTCAATTTCTTGAACAGATTTCAGTATCCGATTTCGCATTCCTGTAAGACCTAGACTCACCCAAATGATTCTTCTACTTTTAGAATATAGACTTGCAGATGATAACCGATCTGAACATTCATATGCTCCAATTTCACGATGCGATAACATCTTCAAACTGAAACTGTATAATTTCTTACTTAGAGTCTTCTCGTGACAAATCTCTTCCCACATTTCTTTCAATTCCGTCTTTTCTGATTTAGTAATGTAGGACATTACATATCGAGCAACAGCAATGGAATTGTCCGCAACATACTGAATATCCATGTCAGCGTTCCACATGGATAAAATAACTGGATTGTAGTCCATTATGTATTTTGATTCTTCGCTTCTTCTTAAGTTGTAGGTATTTTTTGGAGACTTTCTTGTGATGGTATGTCGCATAGCTGACATAAAACTGTTCACTTTTCCTTTGGATAATACAGGATGTGGAAATCCAAAACGACATTTGGTATAGAACTTATCCTTTGACTTGTACTTTCGTCGACAGTATTTTCCACACCTATGGCTTTGGAATCATAAGACTTGTTGTTTTCATTTTTTATCTTCTCTGCTATTGGGTACAGCACATGTGGCATAATCTTCAATGAAAGACAAAACAGTTTCATCTGAATCTGTTCCAAATTTGAGGGCGTCCTTGATCCGTAACAACATATGTATATAAGGAGCACCTCTTGCTTGATACTCTTTTCTCCAAAAGAAATCCACAACTTCCCCAAGAGGAGGATTATTTTTATTGCAGATGAAAGACATCATAGCTTCAAATCTATGATTGAAATATCTGCATACATTAACAGGATCCAAAGAGCACAATTCTCCAGATGTCTTGTATTCAATATTTTTTATATTGGAATTTGCCTCTCGAAGAAATTCAAGTAAATCATCCCAAGCATACTGAGCACAGCTTAGTGTAACAAACCATGTAGGAGTTCCTAAGTTCCGTAGCATACATTTCAGTTCTCCATGACGACGGTACCAATATTCATTAGTCCCACGCTGACATGCCATCAGATTAATCAACTGAGATTCTAAATGATCATCTCTCTGATGCACTTTATCCATAAAATCCTTTGCAGTTACATTTTGCAGATGCATTCCAGTTTTTAAAATGTGATTTACTGCATATGAAAGTCCAGACAAGTCACTTTCAAACAGAAGATGAAACATATAAGGGATACATTGTCGAAATCTTGGATCTTCTGCATATAATCTTGTTGTCAGATATTCAGATATAGGAATCTGCACAGGACATTCATCATATCGTCCACCTTTTCCTGTTGGAAACAACTGCGGGAAACAACAAGCTTCCAAGTCTCTTCCCATACACTCATGGGACTTCCTCTTGCTTTTTTCATTTGGAACAACTCAATCGTATTCCCCATCACCTCTTTGGAATGAAGTGGATGTACACTGTAATGTTCATAGATTTCATCACATCTGGACATTTCCACTTTTTCAATTTGTCCACTTAATGTTTCAGTCTCTTCTGCTAAATCTATTTCTTCTTCTTCTACAAACACATTTCTATAGTACTCATTATTTTTTATCAGATACAATGATGCCTTTTGCACTTTTCTAACATCCACTAACTCTTGCCAGATTTCCTTATTCTTAGTAGAAACACCATTAACTAGAATGACTAGTGGTTCATTTTCTGCATGGTCTACATCAATAGTTTCAATATTTTTCTTTAAATCTAACGGTAAATACACAACTCTTCCTTTCAATCCTCTTTGTAACTCTGATGGAGGTAATTTACCTGTTTTAGGCTCCATACGAACAATAGCCTGAAACGGGTGCACACATTGAATGAAAATAGACTCATACGTATTTAAATCTATCAGCTCTGGAGGAATAGCAACCAACTCTAGATTATTATGAACAGCTCTAGCAGGCATTTTATTCTCATCTAATTTGTTATAACAATATTTGCAAATACGCTGCTCAGATGCCAAATCAAAACAATCCTCCACCAACAAATAAATTGCAAATTCTATCCACTTATCATTATCTTCTATTTCACTTTGTAAATATAGATTAACACCCCTAGTCTGATTTTTATAGTGACTTCGCCGACAACAAATACAAGAAATATTTGGTCTTTCACCTGAAAGTATTTTAAACTTTGTGATTTCATCCTCAGAATTTTTTGTAATTACGGGTTCTACATTGTCTTCAACATTTTGTTCTACTAATGTGTCAGTTTCTGCACTCTCTTGCTGAGGACCAAACTAACAAAACTCAATATCATCACAAACCTTCTTCACATCTGATACTGACCCACGCAAAAGAGCACTGTTCAACTAATTTAACTTTGGTGCTGGACTTTTTGCATAATACAATCTTCTCACTAACTTCCGCATTTGAGTATGATGTACTGTCAGCATCCTGACATGGTGAAAAACACTTTGATAAACTTTCCTTGAAAGACAAGCCAGAGAATTACCTTGCAAGCCAGTATTTTTTCCCACTCTGCAAGGGTCTAGTCCTTGCAACACCTTAATCTTTTGTTTAACACTTTTTTTACTATATGCTCGTAAAAAACTACATAATTTATCAATAGATTCTCGTCGTACACTACAAATACTCCTGCAATCCCAAGTGTACACAGGGTGTTTAGGGCGTCTCCCTAGAACTTCATCAGCTATCACTTCTTCTGCATTTCTTTCAACCATTTTCTCTTTGTCAATTGGACAACCATCTCTAACCTTATAACCTCTACCACTGGTGTCAACTGCATACAATAATTTTTTCCTCTGTAAAAAACTCTCTTCATTAAAGAAAGGCTCTGAACTGGAACTGTGTTTCCATTCTCCCCCAAAAAATCACAATTTTGTTTCTTATTAATTACTCTTTTCCTCCTACTTTTCGAATTCTGTTTAATACTAAAATGAATAGTTTCCTTTTTACTTCAAAAACCTTTTCAACAATGGTTTCAATATGCTTCTTCTTTTTATAAAATAGAGCTCTCTTTTTATATTTTGTCACATCTTTCAGCAAATTATGCACTACTCTCTTGCAAAATATGTTTTTGCGTAATTCCTTATACTGATTTTGCCTTCTTTTACCATTCTGTGTCTCCTTTGACTGTCCATTTGCTTTTTTGCGTTTCCTATTATTTTGATTTTTTTTTCTAGTTGAAGCATTCGCAGAGGTTTCAGCATTCTGTACATTCTGTTTGGTCCTACAATCATATTTAATAAATTGCTTTGTGATCTTACCAAAAGATTTTTTCTTTTTAGCCACATTATCTTGTTCATTCAATACTTGTGGTTGATGTTTCTTCAAGTAATTCTCCTGTCTCTGTTCTTTTTTTTTTCTTTTTTCTTCTGGCATCATTTCTCTATTTTAACGTTGAAAAACAGTATCTGTAAAAAAGAATCACAAACAAATGTATATTAATAACTTTTAAATGTATACTATTACTGTAGAAACACATTTTATAGAAATACTGACTAAGAAACTATAGCCCTGAAGCACAAGTGTGACGATGGTTAAACACTACATGCATAGTGCATACTACTTTGAAGCAGTTCATGCCCAAAAGCCTAACTCACTAAAAGACTACATGCTAACTGACCGAATGATTACAGGACTATAAGGAGACACACTGGGTGAGTGACAGGGTGTTTGCTAGAAGTGTATGAATACTGACTTGGATATTGATGGTGTGAAAGACAAGTGTCTAGGTGATTAGAGACCGACATGCATAGTGGATACGTGTTTGAATCCATCCATATGTTAAGGCCTGTCTCAGTCCAATAGCACTTGGATACTGACTGAATGTTTTCAGTATTGCAAGGAGAGTGCCAGGATGAATTTATAAGTATTTGTATTTTGGTGCAGTAAATACATTACTACATGATGCTGAATAAGTCACTGGAAAAGTATAAGGAGAGTGACAGGGTGTTTGCGGAAGCTGTATGAATACTGTCTGGGATATTGAAGGTGTGAAAAACAAGTGTGTAGCTGGCTACAGACCTGCATGCATAGTGGATAGACGTTTGAAACAATCCATAGAGTAACACTTGGATCACTGCAAAACTACCTGAGTACTGACTGAATCATTAGAGTACTACAAACAGAGGGGCAGATTTATGAGCCCCTTGCGCCACTTTTGCGTCACTTTTAACATGGGAAAAGTGACGCAAAAGTGGCGCAAGGGGCTCATAAATCTGCCCCAGAGTGACTGGGTGAATCTTTTTAAGTTTTTGGGTTCTAGTGCAGTGAATAGATTAGTACTTAGTGCCAAATGAGTCAGTGGAGGTGTGCAATTGAAGTGACAGAGTGTTTATTGGAATTTATAGATACTGACTGGGAAATTGAAGGTCTGAAAGACAGTTGTGTTGGTACTTAGAGACCTCCATGCATAGTGGAAACACGTTTGAATCAATCAATGTGGTAAGGCGTGCCTCACTCCATTAGTACTGCGGTACTGACTGAATGATTAGACTATTGCAAGAAGCGTAGCTGGGTGAATTTATAAGTGTTTCAGTTGTGGCGCAGTGAATGCATTACTACATGGTACTGAATAAGTCACTGGAACAGTGCAAGGGGAGTGACAGGGTGTTTGCTGGAAGTACATGGACACTGACTGGGGAATTTAAGCTGTTAAAGACAAGTGTATAGTATGTTAGAAGACTGCATGCATACTGCATAGACATTTGAAGCAGTCCATGTGGTAATGCATGGTTCACTACATGAGTACCTGGGAACTGACTGAATCATTAGACTACTGCTGGGAGAGTGCCTGGGTAAAACTTTTAAGTTTTTCAGTTTTGGCGCAGTGAAGAGATTAGTACATGGTACTGGATCAGTCACTGGATGAGTGCAAGATGAGTGACAGGGTGTTTATTGAAGTAGACAGACACTGACTAGTTAATTAAAGAAGTGAAAGACAAGTGTGTAGGTGACTAGAGGCCTGTATGCATACTGGATAGACGTTTAAACAGTCCATGAGCTCAGACCTCAGACACTGCATGATTACTTCGGTACTGACTGAATCATTACACTACTGCAAGGAGAGTGCCTGGGTTAATCTTTTTAAGTTTTTGTGTTTTGGTGCAGTGAATAGATTACTACATAGTGCCAGATGAGTCAGTAGAGATGTGCAAGTGGACTGAAGGAGTGTTTACTGGACTTTATAGATACTGAGTAGTTAATTGAACAAGTGAAAGACAAGTGTGTAGGTGACTAGAGGCCTGCATGCATACTGGACAGACGTTTGAATCAATCCATGTGCTAAGGCCTGCCTCACTCCATTAGCACTTAGGTACTGATTGAATGATTAGACTATTGCAAGAAGAGCGCCTGGGAGAATTTAAAAGTGTTTTAGTTTTGGCGCAGTGAATGCATTACTACATGGTGCTGAATAAGTCACTGGAAGAGTGATAGAAGAGTGACAGGGTGTTTGCTGGAAGTACATGCATACTGACTGGAGAATTTAAGCTGTTAAAGACAAGTGTATAGTAGGTTAGAAGCTTGCATGCATACTGGATAAACCTTTGAAGCAGTCCATGTGGTAATGCACAGTTCACTGCATGAGTACCTGCGTACTGACTGAATCATTAAACTACTGCTAGGAGACTGCCAGGATGAAACTTTTAAGTTTTTCGGTTTTGGCGCAGTGAATAGATTAGTACATGGTACTGGATCAGTCACTGGAGGTGTGCAAGATGAGTGACAGGGTGTTTATTGAAGTATATAGATACAGACTAGTTAATTAAAGAAGTCAAAGACAAGTGTGTAGGTGACTAGAGGCCTGCATGCAAAGTGGATAGACGTTTAAACAGCCCATGAGCTCTGACCTCAGACACTGCATGATTACCTGGGTACTGACTGAATCATTACACTACTGCAAGGAGAGTGCCTAGGTTAATCTTTTTAACTTTTTGTGTTTTGGTGCAGTGAATAGATTATTACATACTGCCAGGTGACTCAGTAGAGTTGTGGAAGTGGACTGAAAGATTGTTTACTGGAGTTTATAGATACTGACTAGTTAATTGAAAAAGTGAAAGGCAAATGTGTAGGTGACTAGAGGCATGCATGCATACTGGACAGACGTTTGAAGCACTCCATGGGCTAAGGCATGGGTCACTGCATGAGTACCTGGGTACTGACTGAATCATTAGAGTACTGCAAGGAGAGTGCCTGGATAAATCTTTTAAGTTTTTGGGTTTTGGCGCAGTGAATAGATTAGTACATGCTGCTGAATGAGTCACTGGAGGTGTGCAAGGGGAGTGACCGGGTGTTTATTTGAGTATATAGATACTGACTGGGCAAATGAAGGTGTAAAAGACAATTGTGTAGGTGGTTAGAGGCCTGCATGCATAATGGGTAGTCATTTGAAGTAGTCCATGTGCTAAAACCGGGTTCACTACATAAGTAACTGGGTACTGACTGAATCATTAGAGAAGTACAAGGAGAGTGCCTCTGCGAATTTATAAGTGTTTGGCTTTTGGCGCAGTAAATGGATTAGTACATGGAGCTGAATGGGTCACTGGAGAAGTGTAAGGGAAGTGACAGGGTGTTTGCGGAAACTGTATAAATACTGACTGGGATATTGAAGGTGTGAAAGACAAATGTGTAGGTGGTTAGAGACCTGCATGCATACTAGACAGACATTTGAAGCAGTCCATTATCTAAGGCCTGGGTAATTGCATGAATACATGAGTACTGACTGAATCATTAGAGTACTGCAAGGAGAGTGCCTGCATGAATCTTTTAAGTTTCTGGGTTTTGGCGCAGTGAATAGATTAGTATATGGTGCTGGATGAATCACTGGAAGTGTGCAAGGGGAGTGACAGGATGTTTATTAGAGTATATAGATACTGACTGGGCAATTGAAGGTGTGAAAGACAATTGTATAGGTGATTTGAGGCAAGCATGCATAGTGGATAGACGTTTGAAGTAGTCCATGTGCTAAGTCCGGGTTCACTACATAAGTACCTGGGTACTAACTGAATCATTACAGTACTACAAGGAGAGTGCTTCGGTGAATTTAGAAATGATTGGGTTTTGGTGCAGTCAATGGATTAGTACATGGTGCTGAATGAGTCACTAGAGGAGTGCAAGGAGAGTGACAGGATGTTTGCTGCAAGTGTATGGATAATGACTGGTGAATCGCAGGTATGAAACACAAGTTTGTAAATGGTTAGAGGACTACGTGCATAGTGGATAGGGGTTTGAAGCAGTCCATGTGCTAAGGCCTGGTCACTGAATGAGCACTTGAGTACTGATTGAATGATTAGACTACTGCAAAGACACTGCCTGGGTGAATTTATAAGTGATTGGGTTTTGGCACACTGAAAGGATTAGTACAGGGTGCTGAATGGATCAGTAGAGTAGTACAAAGGCAGTGTGAGGGTGTTTCCTGGAAGTGTATGGATATTGACTGGGGGATTGAAGGTGTGAAAGACAAGTGTGTAGGTGGTTAGAGGACTACATGAATAGTGAATAGGTGTTTGAAGCAGTCCATGTGCTACGGCCTAGCTCACTGTATGAGTACTTGGGTACTGACTGAATGATTTGAGTACTGCAAGGAAAGTGCCTGGATGAATTTATAAGTGTTTGGCTTTTGGGGCAGTGAATGGATTAGTACATGGTGCTAAATTGGTTACTGGAGGAGTGCAAGGGGAGGGACAGGATGTTTATTGGAGTATATAGATACTGACTGGGCAATTGAAGGTGTGAAAGACAAGTGTGTAGTTGGTTAGAGGACTGCATGCATAGTGGATAGGGGTTTGAAGCACTCCATGTTATAAGGCCGGGCTCGCTGCATGAGTACTTGGATACTGAATGAATGATTAGAGTACTGCAAAGAGAGTGCCTGGGTGAATTTATAAGTGTTTGGGTTTTGGCGCAGTGAATGGATTAGTACATGGTGCTGAATGGGTCACTAGAGGAGTACAAGGGGAGTGACAGGGTGTTTGCTGGAAGTGTATGGATACTGGCTGTGGAATTAAAGGTGTGAAAGAGAACTGTGTAGATGGTTAGAGGACTGCATGCATAGTGGATAAGCATTTCAATCAATGCATATGCTAAGACCTGCCTCACTCCGTTACTACTTGGATATTAACTGAATGTTTACAGTATTGCAAGGAAAGTTCCTGGGTGAATACAGAAGCAATGACTACCAAAACTTGAGAGCAGGAAAGGTTTTTAACCAGTTATGCGTATGCAAAGATATGAAGTACCCAAATGCTTCTCTCACATTGGTTCCCAAATGCACACTGACTCACAGTGTGATTCTAGACAAGCAACACTATCCCTAGGAGTTTACCAAAACTCATTCACTACTGTGGAAGGGGTAAGGGGACTGCACACAATCTACATATTTCAGTACTGCACTTTAGTGTCAAAGCCTGACTCACTTTATCAATGCATAAGCAAAGACTGGCATGTAATGCTACTAAAACTTGACAACATGACAGGTTTTAAAACAGTTATCTGTCAGCAAATACATGATGTTACCAAATGCTTCTCTCACAATGGTTACCCAAATGCAAGCAGACTCACAGTGTGATTCTAGACAAGCAACACTATCCCTGGGAGTTTACCAAAACTCATTCACTACTGTGAAAGGGGTAACGGGACTCCACACAATCTATATATTTCAGTACTGCACTTTAGTGTCAAAGCCTGACTCACTTTATCAATGCATAAGCAAAGACTAGCTTGTAATGCTACTAAAACTTGACAACATGACAGATTTGAAAACAGTTATCTGTCAGCAAATACATGATGTTACCAAATGCTTCTCTCACAATGGTTACCCAAATGCACACAGACTCACAGTGTGATTCTAGACAAGCAACACTGTCCTTAGGAGTTTATCAAAACTCATTCACTACTGTGGAAGAGGTAAGAGGACTGCACACAATCTATATATTTTAGTACTGCACTTTAGTGTCAAACCCTGACTCATTTTATAAATGCATAAGCAAAGACTGGCTTCTAATGCTACTAAAACTTGACAACATGACCAGTTTTAAAACAGTTATCTGTCAGCAAATACACAATGTTACCAAATGCTTCTTTCACAATCCTTACCCAAATGCACACAGACTCACAGTGTGATTTTACACAAGCGACACTATCCAAGGAGTTTACCAACGCTCATTCACTAGTCTGGAAGGGGTAAGGGTACTGCACACAATCTACATATTTCAGTACTGCACTTTAGTGTCAAAGCCTGACTCGTTTTATCAATACATAAGCAATGACTGGCTTCTAATGCTACTAAAACTTGACAACATGAGAGGTTTTAAAACAGTTATCTGTCATCAAATACATGATGTTACCAAATGCTTCTCTCACAGTGGTTCCCAATTGCACATAGACTCACAGTGTGATTCTAGACAAGCAACCCTATCGCTAGGACTTTGCCAAAACTCATTCACTACTATGGAAGGGGTAAGGGGACTGCACACAATCTACATATTTAAGTACTGCACTTTAGAATCAAAGCCTGACTCATTTTATCAATGCACAAGCAAAGACTGGCTTTTAATGCTACTAAAACTTGACAAAATGACAGGTTATAAAACAATTATCTGCAAGCAAATACATGATATTACCAAATGCTTCTCTCACAATGCTTACTCAAATACACACAGACTCACAGTGTGATTGTAGACAGCCAACTATCCCTTGTACAAAATACATTTACTAGTCTACAAGATCTAAGGTGACTGCACACATTGCAGAAAATCTTCTACTACAGATTAGTACCAAAATGTTTCTCTCACAATTATTCCTAAATGCACACAGACTCACTGTCCCTTGCACTATACCAAAACACATTTCTTATTCTACGAATACTACATTTTAGTGTAGAAACATGACTCATTTTGCAAATTCATAAACAATGACTGGTTTCTAAGTGTACCAAAATATAAAAACAGCACAGTTATCTGTCTGCAAACATAAGAAAAACACAAATGCTTATCACAGAATGGTTTCTACATGCACACACACTGTCAATAAGATGGTAGACAAAAAAAAATACTCCCTGCACTTTAGCAGGAGAAACACATTAGTTTGATTAAAATCAAAATAGACCACATACATCCCCTCACAATTAAATAACTCACCTTTCAAGTTGTTTTGTAGATTAAGAAGTATATCAGTCACACACCAGATTTTCTTATACAGAATCTCTGCACTGTGCACCTGTCAGCAAAACCAAAGAATGGCAAATGTTCCCTCTCATTTATCACACATATACATGTAAACATCAAATCACATTCCTTCCCACATAAATTCAAAAGCTAACACACATTTCTATTGGTTAAACATTTCAACCCTTACCAAATGACATACATTTGAACCCTACCCCCAAACTGCCTTCTGCCTTCTGCCTGTTACCATAGAAACACATGGAACACTGAACTGAGTACACCGGTCACAAGTTCAGCACACAATGTTTCTTATTAAAAACAGCAAGTGTGCTTGACTTTTCAACATATCAGCTTATCATATATAATGTTCCTTTCAATCAGTTTTTGTTAACCAATAAGAATCATGCATTTAAAAAACAGAAACATGTCATGCACCCTACCTTTCAGTGTAGAAGGTTGTCAAACAACCAATGATTTCTTGTCTTTTTTCACAACTGCATCTTAGCCACCATTATAGAAAAAATCTTACTTTTCAAACTGCCATTTCATTTACAGATACCATCTGAGTGCATCCAGACCTCCCTTCAAGATGCTTAGAGTGTGGATTGTGGGACACAGCTATATTTTCTGGAGCCAAAGGTATGCAGAAAACAAAGGCATTCACAAAGACCTAGGTTTGCCAAATGTAGACATTAAATGGATTGGACAGAGAGGGTTAAAGTGGCACCTATTGATGCTATTGGTAAAATCCTTTATGCATATCCAACACCCTGACCTCATAGTAGTGCACTGTGGTGGCAATGACCTAGGCACTTTGACTGTGGTAGGTCTGGAAATGCTTATGAAGGACACCTTTGCAGAATTGATTTCACTTTTTCCCAAAACTGCCTTTGTGTATTCTAATATATGCCAAAGGCAGAAATGGAACTGGTCCAATCTTTTTTGTCCACAGATTGAGAAAGCTAGGAAACATGTGAATAAATCTGTTTCTGCTTTTCTCCGAGACTATAGAATGGGGTCCATTTACAATACCAATCTGCGCTTTCTTTTTTTTTTTTTTAGATTAGATATGCAAAAGATGTATAGGAGAGCTGGAGTACACTTTACTGATGAAGGAAACAGAGTCTTCCTCAACAACTTCAGACTCTGTATAGGTACTTACTTATAAGTACCAAAAACTCTCAATGAACACAACGGCTCTTTTTAGAGCCACTCAAGAACGAAACACTTAAGCTTGATGTTTATCTCCCAAAAAAGTCAGTTTTTTCCCTTGGATCCGCGCACCCAACATGCTAGGAACCGCGCACCCAACGCAAGAGAAATCGTGCACCCAAGGCGTTAGGATGCGCTACTCCTAATTTTACCGTAAAAAAAAAAATAGCCCCTATCACTTATTTTTATTATCCCCGGGGACCCCATCCCCCGGGGTTTATTAAAAAACATTGGGGACCGTGGGGGGAGCCCCAACGCCCCCATGGTCCCAGCTGGCTCCCCGTGTCCTTCGGGAGCCGGCATTGCTTTTCCACATGGGGAGCTGCTGACATGCAGCTCCCCGTGTGGAAAAGCAATATCGTTTGGATTTTGAAAGGGAGAGCAGGTTTCCCTGCTCTCTCTTTCAAAATCCTAATGAAGTTTGGTATGGGAAGGCAGGAGACTCCTGCCCTCTCATAGCAAACAACAGTGTCCTGGGGGTGGGCACCCCAGGACACTGTAGGAGCTGGTCCTGGGGGGTGGCGGTCCCCTGGGCCCTCAAGGGCTCCAGGAGGGGGACCACGCAGTCCCCCTCCCCATTGATTTGTAAAGATGTTGCCCCCGGGATTTGGCCCCCGGGGGGCTAATTATTAACGAAGTACTCTTCGGGCTTTTCTTTTGTTTTGACCGGATCCGCGCACCCTGCACTCATTTAGCTGTTTAAAAAAAGGGGGCCCCAGGGGGTCCTTCTAGGACCCCCTAAGCAACACTAGAGGGTCAGAGTATTTATACCCTGCACCCTTTACATCTTTCACAGACTTATTTCCCTTACTTAATCAGCCTCGCTTCTACCGAGGCACAAAATGGCTGCCAACAGTTCCTGCTTTCGAATGTAGACAGACACTTGACAGCCAATTAGCATTCAGCACGTGATCGGGAGGGTGCGTGCTCGGTTCGGTTCGCAGAGGGTGTGCTTAGGGTACGCATAGGGTGCGCGGATCCTCCGAGGCCATAGATATATCTATCTTTTTTACTCTAATTTTCTCAGGAACTACTGAACGGATTTACACCATTTATGCAAAAGGCATGAGTCTGAACTGAGGACTATCTCTTTGCCAAATTTGGTATAATTCCGTTCAGCAGTTCGGGCCGTACCTGGTCCTATGGGAAATTGATGGGGGGAAAACGCATTTTGGGACCCCACTTTTTTCTCAGCCCCCACTTGACGAATCACTATGAAACTTTCAGGATATGAGCGGACCGGAGCTGGCCGTTTGGAAAATTTCGTGAAGATTCGTCAACCGGTGCCAGACTTATTGGGAATAGAATGTTGCGGACTTCCTATGGAAAATAGGTCCTAACTATAACTATAACTATAACTACCTACTGGCGACCGCCAGTAGGTAATATATATATATATATATATATATATATATATATATATATATATATATATATATATATATATATATATATATAAAAAGTCCAAACGCTGTCTCCCACTTCCTGACGGCGAGGAAGAAAGCACACGGACACCAGCTCGTGCTTCATAGGATTTTAATAGATGTCAGCACCCACACAGCACGCCATTACGAGTTTCGGCCACAAGATGGCCTTGATCACACAAAGTAACTGCCGTTTCTATTGTCCTTATGTACTGAGCACTCTATGACCTTGTGATGCTAGTGACACTAAACATAGAAGAAATATACGTATGGTAAGTAGAGTTGGTACAAGGTATACAAATACATTTGCAATCATTGTATCCTGGGTTTATAAAAACAAAGATCCACTGTGTTGTCTTTAACTTTTGTCTAGTTTTAGCCATTATGAATCTTGGAGCATGTTTAAAACATACATAATGAACACTGAAGTGAACTGGTTCTAAAGTGCAGTTGTTGGTTGTGCAAATACACAGATTTTCTAGTGCAATTAATAGCATTTAAGGTGCAAAATATACATTCATAGTGCAAAAAATGCAATTGTGCAAAATACGCAATAATGGTGTAAAATACAAGCAAATGCACGATATGTGCACATGGCAACTACATAGTGAACTTAATACACAAAGTTCATCAGTACATGAACAAAAAAATATATAACTCTCCAATATATGGCAGAGAAACCGAAAAGAAAAACTGATCGGAAAACCCAGGATACCATTAAAATCATTTACCAATGTATACATCTTAAAAACTATGTCGAAGGTGAAAAGAGTGCAAATAATAATGGGGTAGGAAGAAGAGAAAGGAGAAAAAAAGGGGAGATGCAGAAATGTGTTTTTATATTAAAATACAGAATGAACCAGTACATATGTACATACTTTTGATTTTGAATTTAACAGTCCACCTGACCATTCATGTGATGAGGCAAAAAATTGGGCAGATCCGGTTGGGATGATCTCACATAGAGAATGGTTCTCAAAGATAATAAATGCCTAACTGAATAGGTCATCAACTTTGGGAACCGGAAACCGCCAACATCAGAGAAAGGAGTTTATTTTCTTTGTGCAAAGAGATAAAAGAGAAGAAAGAAGTGGATTACTACAGACAGCAAGCCCAGAATTCAATTGTCAAATACTAATAGAAAAAACCTGTACAGATACCATTAGAAGTAATGAGGATAAGGATTAAGTAAATGGACAGAGCAATAAAAGTACCCCAGACAAGAGGCAACGAACAGCATATCCTAGCTTGAATTAATAATGGATAATCACCGATTATCTGTTAAAGCTTAATATATATATCACGTGAGGGTAGTGTGTGCATGAAAGTTAGATAAAGTAGCAATAGCCCAATAAGCTGACTCAATCACTTTGAGTATACCATGTGATCGAAAACATGTACTGGCAAGTGCCTGTAAATCGATACCCATATGCCACATAGATACAAATAGTCCGTCTGGAAATATTCACAGCAATGTACAAATTCCATCAGCATCACCTACTGTATACAAACCTCATCCATGTTCAGTACATGTTTTTGATCACATGGTATACTCAAAGTGATTGAGTCGGCTTATTGGGCTATTGCTACTAGAGATATACTTTCACAAGCCCATATAGCAGTCTAATCGTACATATTGGTTTGTACTCTGATGTCATCTCTCACACTACGTGTTTTACGCTTGCGTATTCCTATGATATGACCATCAAGGGTCTGTTTGGAGAGCATCAATGGTAATGACAACGATTGTACGAAGTTTGACAATATGATTCAGAACTATTATGTTCAATTATAACATGGCCATGACACCAATTGGAATTTATAGTTTAACATGGACTTGAAATGTATTTACGTTCATATGACTTAACTGTTTATTTTGACCATTACAAGATGTCTGCCATGGTGGCCACAGGATATGTTATTCAGTCCTTGTTGTCCTTTTTTGATTTTCACCTACAAAAAACTTTATCTAACTTTCATGCACACACTACCCTCACGTGATCAATACTCTGCAACGAGTTGAAACGCGTTGTGAGTAATAAACACCCCTATCGGCACTTCTCTGGATTTGGTTTTTCTTGGTGACTGAGAGCGCATTGAAATTGGATACTTTGTGGGGACATTTACGAGCCGGCGTGCTCCGCCGGCATATGCGCCACCTCTCTCGGGTCCAGCTGTTCAGAAGGAGCAAAAAACTTGGTACATTTCATTGAGGACTGCATTTCGGACCGGCCCGTGGCGGAGCGTTGAAATACTGACACGGACAAAAGCTCCGGTAGAGGTAAGCCCTGTTGCCCGTTTGTCTGCCCCTGTATGTGTGAGGGTGGGTTTCCCTGAGTGGGGGCTCCGATCCTTTCCTCGGGAAGCAGCGAGGGGCCTGCAGGACACCTCTTACCGGGCTGGGTATTCATTTGGGATCCTAGGCTGTGTTCGAACGAGTTACATGCAAGACGTTTTACACTATATGTGTCTGCCAGCCTACCCTGCTATAAAAACAAATCATTGATTGTTTTGTAACGCTCACGGGGCAAGAGGAACCTGCTATTGTAGCAGGGGTACCATAAAATTCCGAGTCCTGCCAGAAACAAACAATCAATCTAGGGGTGTTTTGAGACATGGAAGAAGAGGAGGAGAGAAGAGCAGCAGCTCAGGCGATGTTCGCAAAAAGACAACCTAAGACTGCCACGGAAGCAATCTCCCTACAGAATTACATAGACCAAGACATGGTACCGAGAGGTCTGCGTATTTTTACCACCCCCACGTATGAAACCCCGAACCCGGAGATGTTATTGGAATGGTCCAAGAATTCGGCACTAAGTTCAAGAAGGATGCTAGAAATCCTAGTTAAGTATGCATGGATTGATAGGGATACAATTATGAAGGAAATACAAGAAATCCTGGCAGAGATTAACAAATCAATGGATGCAGACAAGGTGGAGTCAACCATGAACACTATAAAGGAGCGCCTCAGGAAATATGAGGATGATATTAAAGCTCGGAAGGAGAGGAAACTTGATTGTGATTATGGGGATTACGAAAGTGGCAGGATCCTTACTTTTAGCCGAAAATATGACCATCTTTATAACTCTCAACAAGCCACATCCACCACTACGAATAATCCCTGTGAAACCCAAACACCGACCACCTCCCTGACCAGTGACACAGAATCAGATGTCTCATTGGAAACGAATATTCCTACGAACCAAACTTCTCGCCAAGTTAATTTTTTAGAGGAGTATCAACACATCCGATGGAGCCAAAGGACTATACAGAACACCCCATTGTCGACAACACGAAGACAGAGGGGTCGAGGACAGGGTTGAGGTCGAGGCAGAGGACACGCAAGCGAAGGAATAGAAGAACCAGAATATTCCAACGATGGAAGAAGAGGCAGGTCAAGGGGCGCAATGGGAAACAGAAGATCACGCCCGAGGAAGATGCATTATTGGATCCTGAGATGGTGAATAAAACTATTATTAATCTCTCCAAAAGACCCTTATGTGAGATTGAGAAACTTACCTTATGCTTAGGACTTTCTTTCTGTCCCTCTAAGCAATTTGACTATACAGGTACTAGAATTGACTTATTCAAATTCTCCAGAAAACTAAAACTGAAGAAGTGGCACAGATTAAAAAGACTAGATCATTCTTGTAAAGCCACAAGGGAATCTTCTATATTTAAGAGCAATGTAAATATTGGTGATATTGACACTCTCATTACCATGCTAGAACTGGGGCAGGAAACAGAAACCAATTGTAACATCAACACTAATAACCAACATTTACATAACACTGTCTCCACTGAAGCAAGTCCAACTACCACCCAAACGTTGGACAGATTGGACATTATTACGGACTCCTCTGTTCATTCAGGCTTCAGAACGAAATCTACATTCCTACCCATGTTGCCGCATGACAACATTGACACTTTTCAAGATGTGGTCAGTAAAACACTCTGCACATATAGACACAAAAAGAACCGGTATTACAAGACCAATCTGTCATTCCAACAAAAATCACTACTCAAATCACTTAGTGAGGATACTAATATCATTATACGGCCTGCCGACAAGGGCGGCAATGTGGTGATCATGGACAGAGAGGACTATATCAGTGAAGCAAACAGACAACTTTCTGATACTAGATCTATGTACCCATTGATACAGCTACATATAATACCAGCATTACCACCATCTAGGACATGCTTATCACCTGGCAAGACAAGGGCATTCTAGAATGGGAAGAATATTGTTTCCTAAAAAATGACCATCACATTCTACCTGTCCTATACCTGTTACCTAAGGTACACAAAGATCGCATGAAACCACCTGGGCGACCCATTGTGTCATCTAGGGGCTGTGTAACAGAGCATATATCTAAATATGTTGATCACTTCCTAAGGGACTTTGTAACCAAGTTGCCAAGCTATGTTAGGGACACGAAAGATTTCCTAGGCAAAATTAACAATCTGCACTTAGATCATAAATGCTAACTGATTACCCTAGATGTACAGTCTTTGTACACCATTATCGATCACAAATAGGGCCTTACGGCGTGTGAATATTTTCTGAACAACAGACCCATACACTACAGAGAACACAGCAAGATAATTCTTAGTATGATAGAATTCTGCCTTGCTAATAACATTTTCCTCTTTGACGGTACCCTGTACAGGCAGACTACGGGTACCGCGATGGGTTCTTGTTTCGCGCCAAGTTTCGCGAATTTGTTCATGGGTCGTTGGGAAGAGGAGGTGTTCACGAATCCTACCTATACCAGATATCTAGAACAAACAGAGATGTGGCTGAGATACATCGATGATTTGTTTTTAATTTGGAAGGGTACTGAATTGGAAGCCATTGAATTTATCGAACAACGTAACATTAACAACTACAACATTGTCCTTACAGGTACCATCAGTGACACTTCAGCTGAATATCTTGATGTCAAACTAAACATTAAGGACAACACTGTGTTCACCACCTTATTCAGGAAATCCACAGCAGGGAACAGTTTCCTACATGCTCTGAGCAGCCATCCTGATACTCTGAAATGGAGTATCCCTTATGGTGAGTTGCTCAGAGCAAAATGAACTGTAACACAGAATCAGCATATCAACTTGAGAGTACCTGTATGTTGGAGCGCTTCAGAGCTAGGGGTTATCCCAATTGGGTGCTGACCAAAGCTAAGAGCCGAGCAGATAAGGTGAACAGGGATGTTATCCTTTCCAACGATACTTCTCCTACAACCACTGAATATACTGAAACTAGGATTATCATGACATACAGTGCAGATTCTCGCAAAATACAAGGTTTTCTGAACAAGAATTGGGATATCCTTAAAGCAGATACCATTATTGGAGATCTCATCCCCAATAGACCTAGTATCACCTACAGAAATGGGAGAAATTTTAGAGATCACCTATTGCACAACGATGTTACTATTTATCCTAAGAAACAAGAACATGGCCTGCTAGGATTTTTTCCATGCAGCCACTGTAAGGCCTGCAAGAATAGCCATTTTTGCAAAAAAGTCAACTGTAATGGTATACACAAAGAAATCACTCAATTCCTTACTTGCAGCTCCACTTTTGTGATCCATGTGATCGAATGTCCATGCAAGTTGTGGTACATTGGTAGCACAACTCTCATGGCAAAGAAACGCGTATTGGAACACTACCGTGCCATGGCACATTCTGATGAAAAATACGCAGTAGCACGTCATTTTAGTGTGAAACATTTTTCTAATCCTGGTCTCTTGAGATTCTTTATTCTAGAACAAATTCCTAGTAACCCCAGGGGTGGTGATAGAGTTCTGAAACTGAGACAAAGAGAATCCAAATATATTGTGGACTTTCAGACCAAGCACCCTGGGGGATTGAATCAAGATGAGGAGATGGCAATACACTTGAAGGAATGAATCAGTTGACTTGCTTCTGTATATCCTTGACTCGATTTGCTGTACCTGTTTAGTCTCTGGACAATGGTTTTAGAATTTGATACATTTTCCTGATTCCCCCACATGAAGTTCAGTTCGTCTGATTGAATCTCATATTGTATAGTTGAACTATGCCAGCTGCTGTCTGTTCTTCCTTTCCTGTTTCTTCTCCCACATGTTCCAAGTGCACTAGAAACAGTTACACCGATTTTTGAACATGTGTTAACTTGTTATGTCACTTTATTTTATTCTATTATTCTAAGAACTGTTCTGTTTTTTTTTTATTCACAGGAGGGAAGGAAGGGGCCCAACTACCAGCGAGCACTTTCACGGGCATCCTACCCTTTCCCCCTCTCTTTTTCACTTAACATGGATGAAGTTTGTATACAGTAGGTGATGCTGATGGAATTTGTACATTGCTGTGAATATTTCCAGACGGACTATTTGTATCTATGTGGCCTATGGGTATCGATTTACAGGCACTTGCCAGTACATGTTTTTGATCACATGGTATACTCAAAGTGATTGAGTCGGCTTATTGGGCTATTGCTACTAGCACATATAGCAGTCTAATCGTACATATTGGTTTGTACTCTGATGTCATCTCTCACACTACATGATTTAAGCTTGCGTATTCCTATGATATGACCATCAGGGGTCTGTTTGGAGAGCATCAATGGTAATGACAACGATTGTACGAAGTTTGACAATATGATTCAGAACTATTATGTTCAATTATAACATCGCCATGACACCAATTGGAATTTATAGTTTAACATGGACTTGAAATGTATTTACGTTCATATGACTTAACTGTTTATTTTGACCATTCCAAGATGTCTGCCATGGTGGCCACAGGATATGTTATTCAGTCCTTGTTGTCCTTTTTTGATTTTCACCTACAAAAAACTTTATCTAACTTTCATGCACACACTACCCTCACGTGATCAAGACTCTGCAACGAGTTGAAACACGTTGTGAATAATAAACACCCCTATCAGCACTTCTCTGGATTTGGTTTTTCTTGGTGACTGAGAGCGCATTGAAATTGGATACTTTGTGGGGACATTTACGAGCCGGCGTGCTCCGCCGGCATATGCGCCACCTCTCTCGGGTCCAGCTGTTCAGAAGGAGCAAAAAACTTGGTATATATATATATATATATATTCACTGAAAAAACCATAGGTTTCACACACGTTATAGTTAGGAAATAGCATTTAAAAAACCTTGCTAATTCACTGAAAAAACCATAGGTTTCACACATGTTATAGTTAGCTGGACATTTTACTGATAAAAAACCAATGAAATTCCCCCGTTATAGTTACTGTAGGCAACTATAACTCACGCGACCGCAATCCTCTGCTGATGCTAATACTGTATTTAGACACTTATTTGCCCATATCTTCTTCCATTAAATTTTAGCTATACATATATTACAAATATTTTTTTTTCATAAAGACACATATGTCATCAGCAGAGGATTACGGTCGCGTGAGTTATAGTTGCCTACAGTAACTATAACGGGGGAATTTCATTGGTTTTTTATCAGTAAAATGTCCAGCTAACTATAACATGTGTGAAACCTATGGTTTTTTCAGTGAATTAGCAAGGTTTTTTAAATGCTATTTCCTAACTATAACGTGTGTGAAACCTATGGTTTTTTCAGTGAATTTGTACGGTTTTTTAAATGCTAAGTTACTTTACGCCATTTGTGGCGTGCGCGCCCACTTAACGCAGTTCGTTCCGTGCACGGTTTTTATCAACTTTAATAAGCCCTGTACATTTGGTGGCCTTCGGCCACCAAAAGCACAGGGGGTGAGGTCAATGTGGATAGTGTTTTTTTTATTTCGATTTTATAATTTCATGTTGCCAAAATTACGTTTTTTTTCTCTATTAATAAGCCCTGCACATTTGGTGGCCTGCGGCCACCAAAAGCACAGGGGGTGGGGTAAGTGTGGATAGTGTTTTTTTTATTTTTATTTTTTTACCGTAAGCGTACGGTAAGCTTACGGTAAGCGTACGGTAAGCGTACGGTAAGCGTACCCCGCGAAATTGCCGAAAAAAAAATAAAACCGTTTTTGCTCTTGGGGGATGTTTGGGGACTCCCTCAACATGACTATGTGGGAGGGAGTTGTCAAAACAGCCCCGTAACATGTTTTTGGCCATCATGTTTGATAAACAACACTCAGTGCGAGAGACAAAATGGCGGACGCCGCTTCCTGGTTTCGGCCGATTCGAATGTTTACTAAGATCTAAGAGCCAATCAGAATCGCGCTCGCGCACGCCACCGTAAGCTTACGGTAAGCGTACGGTAAGCGTACGGTAAGCGTACCGTAAGCGGGCTCAGATATATATATTGATTTAAAGGCTATTTTCTCAGAATCTACTGAACAGATTTACACCAAACCTACAAAAGGCACTTCCTTGACCTAGGGACTACCTCTCTGCCAAATTTCTAGTAATTCTGTTCAGCCGTTCGGGCTGTAGCTCGTTCTAAAGGTCCTATGGAAAAATGCATGGGAAAAACGCGTTTTGGGACCCCCCTTTTATCTCAGCCCCCGCTTGAAGGATCCCCCCGAGACTTTCAGGGTAGGAGCGGAGCGTAGCGCCCCACCTATTTTGAGAAATTCGCGAGGATTCGTCGACCGGCGCCAAAGTTATTCAAAATAGAATGTTGAGGTTTTCCTATGGAAACGTGGTCCTAACTATAACTACCTACTGGCGACCGCCAGTAGGTAATATATGTATATATATATATTACCTACTGGCGGTCGCCAGTAGGTAGTTATAGTTAGGACCACGTTTCCATAGGAAATCCGCAACATTCTATTTTGAATAACTTTGGCGCCGGTCGACGAATCCTCGCGAATTTTTCAAAATCGGTGGGGCGCTCCGCTCCTACCCTGAAAGTCTCGGGGGGATTCGTCAAGCGGGGGTTGAGATAAAAGGGGGGTCCCAAAACGCGTTTTTCCCATGCATTTTTCCATAGGACCTTTAGACACAGCTACAGCCCGAACGGCTGAACAGAATTACTAGAAATTTGGCAGAGAGGTAGTCCTCAGGTCAAGGAAGTGCCTTTTGTAGGTTTGGTGTAAATATGTTCAGTAGATTCTGAGAAAATAGCATTTAAATCAATATATATATCTGTGACAGCTTACGGTGCGCTTACGGTGCGCTTACCGTACGCGTACGGTGGCGTGCGCGAGCGCGATTCTGATTGGCTGTTAGATCTTAGTAAACATTCGAATCGGTCGAAACCAGGAAGCGGCGGCCGCCATTTTGTGTGTTTCACACAGAAAAAAAAGGGTGATAATTTGAAAAGGGGGCAAGGAGGAGAGTTACAGACCCCCTAACATTTGAAAGGGGGTCAAAGAAGGACAGAAAAGTACAAAAAAAACATTTATTGATTTTAAAAAAAAATCGCGGGGTACGCGTACGGTAAGCTTACGGTGAGCTTACCATACGCGTACGGTAGAAAAAAAAAATAAAAAAAGAAATAAAATTCAGATTTAAGTGTTTAGATATTAGGGGGCTCTAAAAAGAGCCGTTGTGTTTATGAAGTGATTTTTTAGTGGTACCTACAAGTAAGTACCGATGCAGAGTCTAAGGTTCAAGAGGAAGACTCTGTTCCCTTCATCATTGAAGTGCACACCATCTCCTCTATAAATGTCTTGCATGTCGTAACGCAAGTTGTTGTGGTAAATGGATCCCATACCATAGTCTCGGAGGAAAGCAGAAACAGATTTGTTGACGTGTTTTCTTGCTTTGTCAATCTGTGGACAGAAATGATTGGACCAGTTCCATTTTTGCCTTTGGCATATGTTAGAAAACACAAAGGCAGTTTTAGGGAAAAGTGAAAACAGTTGTGCAAAGGTCTCCTTCATAAGCATTTCAAGACCTACCCCAGTCAAAGTGCCTAGGTCATTGCCACCACAGTGCACTATTATGAGGTCAGGGTGTTGGATTTGCATGAAGGATTTCACCAATGGCATCAATTGGTGCCACTTTAACCCTCTCTGACCAATCCATTTAATGTCTACATTTGGCAAAGCAAGGTCTCTCACCATATCTGTTTTCTCTGCATACTTTTCACTCCAGAAGACATAGCTGTGCCCTACAATCCACACTGTGAACATCTTCAAAGGAGAACTGGATGCACTCAGGAGGTGTAATTCAGTAGAATGGAAAAAAGAAATGAAAGACAGTTTGGAAATGGAGGCAAACATATATATTTTTTTTTTAAATCTGATTGGCTGTTTCATACCATTCTAGAATAAAAACTAGGCTGTATGTGTAAATTTAGAGAAGCATGTTTTTTATTGGTACAGAAAAAAGTGTTACCAAAGAACAGTACTATGGATTTGCTGTTCGGTTTGAAAAGTCAAGCACTCCTGCTCTTTGGAAATGAAACATTGTTTGGTGAACTTCTGACCTGACTCTACACAGCAGTGTTCCATGAGCTGTTGCTGTGGTAGCAGGCAGAAGTCAAGTTGGGGGACGGGTACTAGGCAGAAGTCAAGTTGGGGGAAGGGTACTTTTGGAAAAGGGTTGGTTTTCAACCAATAGAAATGTGTGATTACATTTGAAAAAAAGGGGGAAGCACTGAGATTTGAAACTTACATGTATATGTGTGGAAAAATAGAGGGAAACTTTGCCATTATCTGGTTCTGCTGAGAGGAGAGAGGTGTAGAGAACAGAGATCCTGGCTCTGTTAATCTGCTGTTTGAGTGCCACATTTCTTTCACAACTAACTAATTTTAAAGGTGAGTTTAGAGTTTGAGAGG